>NC_133395.1:15823409-17073409 GCF_047511655.1 Castor canadensis
TCGATAACTTTGTAGTAAGGATGTTATTTTAAATTGGACTGTTTGGATGGTCGTGGACTGATTGGACTGTTTGGACTGTTTGGATGGCCTCACTCTGCACACATCCGCCGGATGAAGAGGAGCCCAAGAGGCTCCCAGAGCCTGGGAGAGGGTATGGAGAACTTCAGGACAACATGGGGAAAGTGAGTGCATGGCAAAATGGAGAGAAAGGAAGGAGCAGAGAAGAAAAGAAAAGAATCGCACCGACAAGTAGAAAAAGAATAGACTTGAAACAGCACACACTTTCAGGTTCACCTGGGAAGGCGCCGCGGAGGGCAGAGGAGCCGCGGGACCCACGGAACCTCTAGAGCAGGTGGAGGACCCCAGCCCTCAGGAACCCCCAGCTTCAGAACCCCTCCCTCTCGTCCCCAGCCAGCTCTGACCCCTCCGCCAGGCTCCTGCCCCTTGGGCCCTGGGAGTTGGGGCAGGCGCCGCGGGGAAGAGAGGGGAGTGGGAGGCGACGGTCACGCGGGCTCTGGCAGGATCCGCGTGGAAAGGAGGGACCCAGAAGCGAGGGAACGTCTTGCAGACCCCCACCCCAGGGCTAGAACCACATTAGAAAGAGGAGTCTCTGAGATTGGGGCCAGCCTCTCTCCCACGAATTTAACCCCTGCAGAGCCACAGTGCAGCCTGAAGTGTATCTGACTCGAGGGGGACTTTGGAGAAAAATAACTCAGAATTCTGATAGGACTTGGGGAGGAAGGGAGGTGCAACTGAGGGGCTCTTTCCTTCCCAGGAAGTCTAACCAGCCCGTGGCAGACGCAAGACAACCTAGGAGCTTGTGCTCAGCTCCAGGACTGAATGTCTGAATATTGTGCCAACTCTCCTTTGCAGCCACCGCCCCAACTTTGGGCTACACGGAAGGAAAGGCTTCCTTGCTCTTCCAGCCCGGATTGATGTTCTTCCCAGTTTTCTCCTGCAGGAAAACAAAAACTTAGGCTCGAGGAAGTAGTTAGAGCGGTTGATTAATATGTATTGGAATCCGGCTGTTTAGGGTCGCGTGAATAAACATGAGCCCGCGGCTGCGTCCACCCGCTCCCTTAACCTCGCTGGGGACAGGGATCGGGCACTGCCTGGTCGCTCGGTGTTCTTTCCCGCTTCGCGGAGCGTCCGTCTGACCCCGCGCTGAGTCTCTGTGCGCCCCACACCCAGCACACGCACCCCGGGGGCGGCAAGTGGTCAGATCTGCACACACCCAATCCTCGGTCTTCCGATACCGCTTCTTTTCTTTCTAGAAAGCTGTCTGGACTTCTGTGACAGAGAGGCAGACCTTGAGAATCTGGGGAGTGTGCAAGAGAAGTCCTCTTTCTTTTCTGGGAAGTCTAATCCGACCCTTTAAGGCAAACCGGGAGCTTGTTTCCAGCTCCAGTGGGAAAGAAAAGGTTTCCTGGGAGAGGGCTGTGCTCACCGCAGGCGTTTGTCCCGGTCCATGGAGACAGGGAAAAATCGTCCACCCATTACGCTTTCAAAGCCCTTGCCATCTTCTGCTGGGAAAAGCCATCTTTGTGACTCAGTCTCCCTGAAAGCTGTCTTGATATTTGGAGCCCATGGGAAGTGGCATGGCTAAGTGGACATGTAGGCCTCTGTAGCTTCAACAGCCTGTACAAACTGTACAAACTGGGTGACAGTCCTGGGCTGCTTCAGGTGCTCCCCCAGCCCCAACTCAACTTGGAGTCTCAGCCAGGGGAAGACTTGGCTTACCCAGGCCTCACGGGACAAGCGAGGCCTGGAGGCCTTCTTCAAGCCTTCAGACTTCCACTGTGACTAAAACTCATGGCCACACATCCTACTGATGTTGACCCTTGCCATACGGAGGAGGGAAGTCTGTTTCCTAGGACTGCCCGCTGGGACGGTGTCCTGGTGTCCTCGCAGGTTGCAGAGCAGTGCTGGGAAGCTGGAGTGCTCTTTGCAAAAGGTGCACCTCTGCTCAGATTGCTTGGTGGGTGGGATGAGTTCCTGCCAGAGCAAGGGGGATACTTAGAGATTTTTGTCCAGCACATGTCCAAGGTCAGATGGAGACCAAGTTTTGACTCAGAACCCACAGTGGTCCAAGGTTTTCTCGAATAGTGTTCCCTGAAACCCAGGGTGAGCTTGAGACATCTTTACCCAGTAGGTCATGTCAGTCTAGATTCTGGGTGGTCTTCCAAGATGAATTCCAATCACATTGGGAGCTTTTGCTTTTGCATGAAGACAAGGAATGACAGTCCTAAGAGCCTAGGAAAAGCCTGGAAAGGAGATCTGGAGAGTTCCAGATGGTTCTGCTGACTGAGGCGAGCTTTTCTGTTGGGAAAGTGCTGTCTCCTGAGATGGCCAGGTCTGAGCTGAGAAGACATGGAGGATCTGGACTATAAAACTGGAGGCAGAGTTGAACTAAACATGTGGGGGAGAAATGTCGCTGCTATAACATCAAGGCAGTCACCTCTAAGTTTGTTTGGGGATAAGGATGAGTCCACAATGCTAACTGCTATTCTGAGTACCCACAAAAATCCTTCTTAATGCACTGTGTGTGCAGTGGATGGTGCCCCCTGGAAGCCATGGCCCAACCTGAATCTGCAGAAGAATAATTCACATTTATATGTGGGGAGGGTTTTCCCAAAGTTGTTCATTAAGTGAGTGGTATGGGGGGGATTCCAGACCATTTCCATCACATTTCGGAGCCTGACCTCTTTAACCTTGTGACCTCTCAGTACAGATTTGAGGAAATGTCCTTTCCCAATTTTACCAATAAGATTTTCCATGACACCCTTGACGATCAAAACCCAAACTCCTTGATAATTTGCTGTTTCAGTGTGGGGTCACTCTCCATGCTGAAAATCCATCCCATGACTGTAGGCAGATGGACACTGTTGGTGGAGAGAAGGAAAAAAGTTCATACCAGTTCTCTTCTCTCACAAAACAAGCCACCAAAAAGCCTCTTGCCTTTTAGTCATAAACCTTCAAAGTCAAAGGCTTTTGGCTTAAGGTGAAGTTTGAAAGGAGAGAGAAACCCATGCATGAAAACCCAGATGGTGTTCGGAGTCCTCAGATGATACCCCACCTGTTGTTTGCTTTTCCTCCATGCCTTCTCCTGGTGAGAGCCCCTTGTGAATCTTCTGACATTTTTTTTTTCTTTTGCAGAGCTGGAGATGAAACCTAGGGCTTTGAGCATGCTAGGCAAGTACCCTACCACTGAGCTACCTCCCCAGCAGCTCTGACATTTTTGTAGTCCAGGTAAGTAACAAGTGTTAGTAAACCCTGGTGGGATGCCCCAGATTTTTTTATGTTAAGTATTTGAGAGGCTACAGAGCTTTGTGTCACTGGATTTCAATCCTGGCTATGCTGAAGGATATAACAGAAGAACAAAGGAATAGAAGTCCTGGTTACTACTGTCATCTCCTGTCATTCTCCAAGGTACTCAGTGCTAATCAGCAAACACCTTCACCAACCACTCAGCTACCCACCTCTGAGCCTTTGGGTACCTCAAATGCTGCCTTCTCCCTGTGACAACAGAGGGACAAGTCCTGCTCCCAGCAAGAGCCAACCTCTTTACTTGGTACTAGACCTCATGCCCTCTCTGGTAAGCAGCCTCCAAGATGACTTCCAAGGATCCCACCTCCTGCAGTTCACGCCTTTTAGTAAACCTCTTCTCTTGAATGTGAGCTGGATCTAATGACTCAATTTTAACAGACAGAATATGACGAAGTGATGTCACTTTCCAGACATATAAGTTATATAAATAATGACTTGCTCCCCAACTCCCCCCTCTTTTTTCTCAGTTCTTACTACAGGGAAACCAACTGCCATTTTGTGAGCTGCTCTATGGAGAGACCCATAAGACAAGGAACTTACATTTCTGGCCAAAGTCCAGCAAAGATCTGAGATTGATGACAGAAGAGCAAATGACATGGAAGTGAGCCCTCTCCCAGTCCAGCCTTGAGATGACTGCAGTCCAGGCTGACACCTTGATTGCAACCTGGAGAGTGACTGTTAGCCACAGTCACCCAACAAGACTCCTAGATTCCTAACCAACAGAACCAGGAGATAATCAATGGTTGTTATTTTAAGCCATTAAGTTTTGGGGTGAATTGGTATGCAGCAAGAGATAACTAATATACCTTGTGATGTGCACAAGGGCATGGCTCCAGAAAATTCTCTTCCCTTTCTCTTGCACCATCGGAATTTTCCTTCCCTACTGTAACATTTTCATCAGCATTAAAAAAAAAAAAAGTTTCTTCCTTAAAAAAACAAAAGAGCAACCAAAAAAAAAAAAAAAAACTTTCAGGACCCCACTGCCCCTCTCAGCTACCACTCCACCTCTCTGCTCTCCTTTATAGCGAATGCCTTAAAAAATGGAAAGATTTCTATATTCTCTCTCTAATTCCTGTTTCCTCTTCTTTCTTAAACCTGCTCTGGTGAGGGTTTGTTCTTCCAAAGCACTATTCCACCAATACCTGCTATGACCCAGGTCCGCAGTGACATCCCTGTCACCAAATCCAATGGTAAGTTCTCATCTCACTCCTTCTACCAGCTGCATGGGATGGAGTGGATCGCTCTCTCTCTGTCTCTTCCTGGAAACTTGACTGCGAGGGCGCCACACTCACAGGATTTTTCTGCTCTCCCACCACTTGCTTTTTGTCTTTCTCCTTTCCTGCTTCCCCTCTCTCCAGCCTCTTACCAAGTTTTACATCAAGAAAGATAAGAATCCATTTACTATTCTCCTGTCTTTAAACAAGCTGTAATTGTCTTCTGACATTTTTGTAACAGTGTCCATAGGAAACCACTTACTGTCAGTCATAAATTTGGTAACTGGCAGTATAGATCTTAAGTCACTAGGAGCAAGGAGCAGCTGCAAGGGATGTCAGTCCCCAAATCTCACTCCACCATGGATTAACAGGGGGTTGTACTCATTCTGGCCAACAGAGATTCCATCTCTACAGCTCTACATATCCATCTCTGATTGTCTCAGCAAAATACAGCGTGACAGCTGCTAACGTTTAGATGCTAAGTGTCCCCCAAAGGCTCATGTAGTACAGGTTTGGTCCCCAGTGTAGTACTTCTGGGCGGTGGTTGAATACTTAAGAAGTGAGGCCTCACAGGAAGTCTTCAGGCCATTGAGGGTGTATCTTCAAAGGAAATTGTGGGATCCAGACCTTTTCTTTCTCTTTTTGCTTCCTGGCCATTAGGTGAGCATTTTTTATTTATATATTTATTTATTTTTGGTGGAACTGGGGTTTGAATTCAGGGCTTCATACTTGCAAAGCAGGTACTTTGCCTCTTGAGCTATACCCTCAATCCATTCTGCTCTGGCTATTTTGGAGATGGGGTCTCCTGGGGCTGGCCTCAAACAGTGATTGTCTTGATCTCAACCTCCCAAGTAGCTAAGATTACAGGTGTGAGCCACCAGTACCCTGCTAGATGAGCAGTTTTGCCCCACCATGCATTCCCACCATGATCTGCTGCCACAGGCCCAAAACAACAGAGCCAAGTGATCGTGGACTGAAATTTCTGAAACTGTGAGCCAAAATAAGCTTTTCAGCTTTATAAGTTGATTGCTTCAGGCATTTGTTATAGTAACAGAAAGCTGACAACACACAATCACATGCTGGCTCCTAGTTATATGCTAGTCTTCCACCAAAAGTAATACTTCTTAGTTTTGCTCATATGTCATTGACCAAAGTAAGTCTTATGACCACACCAAACCTCAAATGGAGTACAGAAATACAATCCTGCCATGTGCCCAGAAGGTGGAGAGCCAGAACTATGTAGCAAACTATAGTACTGATAAACCCCCATAGATTTTATGTTAAACATTCTCAGTCTTAAAAGAAAGCATTACTACCTGTGCCCCTTTGTAACAAAACACAATGTTCTCTGGAAGGAAATGCAGCTAAAGCACACTTGACTTAACCAGTAGTCTTTTCACCTTTCATAACTGAAAAGATTTTTCCATGGTTTTATGGGAGCAGCCAAATTTGGGCAGGACTTAGAATGCTCACAGCCCTGCTTTTTTATCACAAGGTTTGATTTTAAGAACGGTCTTAGCTGGGCACTGGTGTCGCATGCCTGTAATCCTAACTACTTGGGAGCAAAGATCAGGAGGATTGAGTTCACAGCCAGCTTGGGAGGCAAGTGGGGAGGGGGTTTCAAGATACCTCATCTCAACCAATAAAAGCTGGGCTTGGTGGTGTATGCCTGCTGTCTCAGCTACACAGGAATAATAAATAGGAGGCTCATGGTCAAGGTCAAGCCATAAATGTAAGACTATATTCAAAAAAATAACAAAAACAAAAAGGGCTGGGGTGTGGCTTAAGTGATAGAACACGGTCCTAGCAAGTGAGAAGCTCTGAGTTCAAATTCTTTTACTGCCAAAATAAAACAACACAACAAAAACCTATCCATCTGTTCTGAATTGACAGTAGGTCCATTGCTGCTGAGGGTTTCTGAAAAGTCCATAATCCCATATCAAAGGACCTGAATTTGTATTTCTGCAGGGAACCAAGAGTTTCTAATTATCTGTGATTGTTCCAAAGAAGAAGGAAGAGGAAGGGGAGGAGGAAGCAACAAACTATAGCCCCAACATCTCCTTTCATTTTCCCACCTATTTCTCACCTTCCCCATATCATTCATCCATCCATATACATCCATATATTCAGTCATATACACATGCACCACCAAATGACTCTCTCTCTTGGGGACTTGAGTTGTAAGTCTCCCTCCTTTTTCCTCCAAAGTCCTACACATCTTTCGGTATCTGCTGAAATTTCTCTTCCTCTGTAATTTCTTTCTATACCTCATGTGCCACCAACTTTTGATGCCATTTAGAATTTTCCTTTCCATTCTGTTTTTTTCTAAATTGTATTGTTTTTGTTCTTTGTTTTCTATCAGGCACTTACTGACTTACTTACATTTAGCAATTCTATGTAAGTGTCTGTAGCCACACAACAGTGTGATCCAGAGGTGTCATATTTGCCTTTATCAGTACACACTCTGGCCCTCAATAAATATTTGCAATAATTGATTCTTTTCTGTGTAGAGTTTCTTCTGACTCCTCCTGGACTTACAGACAGAAACACTTCTAACTTGATCATCCCATGCTTTCTCTTCTCTTCTGCTCTCAATACACTCTACACACTCTTCAGTCAATTCCTATCTAAATGCAAGATCTACTTCAAAGAAGCCTAAAGCTTGGCACTTGAATACATGATTAAGTCATACATCCTCTTGGCTGATATCTTGTGTTTCTGGTTCATATCTGGTTGGGTATATAAGAACATGGAAGAAGGAGATCATTGGAGACACAATTCAAGAGGAACTTGTATCAGTTGGGGTAACTGATATGAGTTACTTTGACAAATAACCTCCAGATCTCAGTGGCTCTACACATTAAATGCTTTTCTTACATATTACGTCTAAGACAGGACAGTGTTCTTTTTTAATCAGTGACTAAGAATCTAGACTTCTTCCAGTTTATTGCTGAATAAACTCAGGCTTTCTGGATTCCCTGCTTTCAGCTGATTGACAAGCAGTGACAGCCCATGGCTCATGCAGGCTGTTTTATGGCCAACCTTAGAAACTGTAGGGTTTGCATTAGCCCAGATTCCCTTGGCCAGCACACCAATCTAATGACAAAGAGTGAAGGGAAATATAATGTACTTGTGTGTCAAGAAAAAGAAAAGAAGGTTGGAGAACATTGAACCTGTTTCTTTCAAAGGCCTAAGAAGTCGCTTAATTGCTTTATACTATCAAGACACTGCTCCTATACTTTGATGAACAGAGAGATACAAACCTATGCAAAGGGGATACAGGGAATTCCCCCATAACAACCACTAATTCCTACTGCCCTCTATTTCCTGTAAAACCTAGAATTCACTTAGTCTCAAAAAAAAAAAAAATCAAGAACTATGTAGCTTTTCCCATCAGATATTGTTCCTCCCTTCCTAACCCAAACTACAAGAAATGTTCTATGACAATTTTTTTCAGCCTTGCAAAGCATCAAAATTGGTATGAGCTTTTCAACCATTGCAGACACTTGCATGTGTGTGTGTGTGTGTCTGCTGAATTAGAATTTCCCAAGGCTGGTGTTCAGGCAGGTGTATTTAGAAAACACTGTGATACACGCCCAGCTTGACGAGAGGTGTTCAGACCCGAGAAAGGAGTGTCCAGTAAGATCTCCGATCAGATCACTGTGATGGTTTAGGGATACAGACATCCTTTAAATGCTTATCTTGGCAAAAAATAAACAAAGCCAAAATTTTTGAACTTCAAGTTCAGAAGCTCTGAACTTCATTCAATTTAACAAAAAATTGAGTTGGTGATGAGAATATGGTGTGAATGGAAGACGATAAAGCCAGAGGATTGAGTTCTGGAATTTTCTATTTAAGCTATTTTGGAGGAGTCCCATGTTCTCTTGGGGTATTTGTTTCCTTATCTAGAAAATAGCAACATTCGACATGATCTTAGGCAAGGATGTTTGCTTGCTCTTCATCGGTCTCTGGTTTCCCACTGACTCCTGGTCTTCTCCTACCATCCTGCCCGCTCCTTCTTCTCCCCTTTTTACCTTTCTCCAGCTTTAAAAATTCAGATGCCCAGGACGCAGCCCTGTGGTTTTTCCTCATTCACTCTCTTGGTGATCTTGTTAGTTTTCTACTACTGCTTAATAAAATACCTCAAACATAATGGCTCAAGTGGTACTCATTTCTGCAGGTGGGAGTCTCGGCTATGATGAGTAGCGGGGCCCTCTGCTCAGAGGGTCAAAAGCTGAAGCCAAATTGTCGGCTTGGCTGGGCTCTTCTCTAGAGCTCTGAGGGGGAATTGCTTTGGAGCTTCTGGTTGTTGACAGAATTCAATTCCATGAGTTTGTAGGACTGAGGTTTTAATTTTTTTTGCATCTATCAACTGGGGGCTGTTCTTGCATTTAGAGGCTACACATATGCCTTGCTGTATGGCCCTGCCTTTCTACTTCAAACTCAGCAATGGAGAATCCTGTGCTTACAATCCCCTTCATTCTTCTGCTGCATCTTTCTGACTATAACCAGAAAAAAAAAACAAAAAACCAAAAAAACCTCTCTGCTTTCAAATGCTCTCCCAGTATCTCCCAGGACCTTTCTGACCTCATCTTCCTACCACCCTCCTTGCTGCTGTTCAACCCCAAGCACGTTCCCCATTCCAGGCATTTGCCCTGGCTCATTCTTGGTTTCAAGTTCTCTTTCCCAACATCTGCATGACTCATGTCCCCAAAGTCCATGCTGCAGTGTCACCTTCACAGTGAGGCTCTTCCTGGCCACTGCTGAAGATTATACCTTCCCAAATCCCCAGGAACCTCTATCTTCCTCCCAAGCTTTTTTTTTCTTTATAGTATTCTTCACTTTCAAGTGCAATATATGTTATATATGTTTTGTCCATATGTATGTATTATAGTCACCAAAGCAAACACCATGAAGTAGGGAATTTTGTCCATTTAGCTCATGGCTTTTTCTCCAGTGACTGAAAACATGGCTGACACACAGAAAGTACCCAATACGTTTTTGTTGGATGATTGAAAATATAAGGATTAAATGAGGAGCAGAGCTAGACCTACATAGAGGAAATATGAGTTTGTAGGTGGGGCCGGTGGGTTGGCCCTTCTATCTTTTGAACAAAACTGTAAGCTCCAAGACAAACCACTGGGGTCCTGTCATAGTGCCTGGCAGACATTCTTAATAGTCATTTGTTGGATAACGCTGTGCGAGATTCTGCACACACGTCATCTCCTCTGACCCATACAATCTATGGATTACTGTTAATTTCATCTACCTTTCTAAATTTTTTCATAGAGTTGCCGGTGGGCCAGGCAAGGTACTACAGTGAGAGAGTACTTCATGAGGTGTCGAACTTCTGGAAAGTAGTTTGGTTGCCAGTCTACCTTTACACCCAAGCAGGCTCCCTTACACAGACATGCATATTTTGGGAAGCACTGGGTTTGGAAAGATAGTGCCCAGCAGTGGCAGGAGCCTGGAGCCATCCAGTGAGATCTGACTGTCACTGTGGTAATTGAGTGACCTTGGGGTAGTTACCTAACCTTGCTAAGCTTCTATTTCCTTTGCTTTAAAAATTGAGCTAATCATTGCATATTGTGAGGATTGAAATGGATCAAACTGGTGCAAATACCTAGCAGAAGGCCTGCTACTGAGTAGGTGCACAGTAATGAAAGTTTATTCCTTCTTTTCATGGGAGCCCAAATCCACCTCTTTGTACCATTTACCTTTTTAATGCGAGCTGTGCTCTGGGGAGCAGTGGAGAATGAAACGACTTTCCTTCCCAAACAGCTTTCAAAGGCAGTTATCATGTTCTCCCTCAATCTTCTCTTTTTAAGGGTGGAAATGCTCAGTTCATTCAACCATTCCTTAGGAAAACTGGTTTTGATTTCTAAATGTGCATTAGTTTGACAACATAGCTTTTACAATGTTCTGTCTAGGAAGGGCTTACATTGAAGTTCCATAGGAGGTAAGGCTTTGGGGGGTCTGCTTAGTTACTGATGGACTTCCATCACCTAGAAAAATGGTTGAAGGTCCTCAATAAACTGCTGCTTATTTAAGTGATAAAGCTACAGATGTATCTATCACCCCATGGAGGATCTTATCAGAACTGGGATGCAAGCAGTGCAGGAAGGTGCTGTGAGGTCTTCATCCCTGTATAACTTCTCATAGAGATAAAAGTGAGACCAAAAAGTATCTAGGAAAATGTAAATAGTTGTGGATCATAAATTCACAGCAGGAAAAGATCAACCCAAGGAGCATACACACATTGTGTAACATGGTGGCTTTCAACTGGGACAATTTTGCACCCTAAGAACCATTTGACAATACCTGAAGGTTTTTTTTTTTGGTGGTACTGAACTCAGGGCCTACACCTTGAGCCACTCCACTAGATCTATTTTGGTGATGGGTTTTTCCAGGTCTCACGAACTATTTGCTCAGTCTGATTTTGAACGATGATCCTCCTGGTCTCTGCCTCTTTAGTAGCTAGGATTACAGGTGTGAGCCCTGGCACCTGGCACTGGAGATATTTTTGATGGTGTACTAGCATCCAGTAGGTGAAGACACAGAGTCTTGCAGTGCATGAGACAGCTCCCTCCTAAAAGGAGGAAAAAATTTAAGAAAAAATAACTATATGGTCCCAAATGTTAATAGTGCAAGCTTGAGACCACTAGTATAATGGGATACTAAAGATGATTTTTTTTCCTATCTTTGATTTTTAGCATATTTCACAGGCTTTGTTTAATCAAACTGGTTCAGACTCTCCATCAAACTTCCAAGTGGTAACTTCATGGGGGAAAAATTCAGATTTCTATACTCCTTCTAACATGTAACACTGAATTCACCTATGACTAGAGTGAATCTAGTCATATATAAAATGTGCATATAAACACAATGAAAACATTTATTTATATATGTGTAAAGGTGTGTGCCTATATGTGTACACACACCCAAATATACACATACATACATAGGACACTTATTTTGTCGAACTGGCTCACACGATTGTGAGGTGGCAGGTCTGTAACTCATAGCAGAGGCCAGCAGGCTAGAGACTTGGGCAACAATTGATGCTTCAGACCTCAAGCAGAGTGCAGAGTGTCTTCTTTGCAGGAAAATTCAGTTTTTGCTTCTAAGGCTTGTAGATGATTCAAGGAGACCCATCCAGATTACCAGGATCATTCTCACTACTTAGAGTTGAATCATTATAGATGTTCATTACTTCCGTAAAATGCTTTCACAGCGTCACCTTGACTCATGTTAGGTTAAAGAACTGGGTACTATAGCCCAGCTAAGTTGACACATGAAGTTAACCATCACATCAGTGAAATGATCAGCCACTTCAAAACTGTATCTTTCCTAGGACAAGCTCTTGGATTCCAAAGCAAGGAGTCTATAGTCTATGCCTATAGCTGGCTGTATTGAATAATCCCCAAGTGAGCGGTCCATGTGGACAGCATCTTCTCCTGGATACAGCAAGCACCTGACCCCATGTGCTCCTGTGGTAAAGTGCAAAGTATTTACAATTATTCAAGGCCAATCTTTCCACTTGCTTTCCCAAACACTTTGACTCAATTTAATTGCCTTGCCTATATCAACATCAGTGTCTCCTTTATTGATCCTTTCAGAATGTGTTGAAACACTCTGGTGTTTTATAAAACCAAAACCAGGACTGAGAATCAACCAGCTCACATCAATATGGTCCCCATTGTCCTTCTTTTAAGTGAGTGTCCATTTTGATTTGCCAAAATTCATGTCCTTCAAGTTGTCAAACAGTTTTAATATCATTCTTACACAAACTTTGCTTTTGCCCTCACACGTTCTCTGGCTAATGTTCCATTTCTCTGCTTCATTACACAAAACTTGTTACAAATGACCATAGTCACACATAATATAAATGGTGCTACAGGAGTTACTTTCTGCACAGAATATACAACTAGAATCGAAATCCCTGTAAAGAGTGAATTTTATTTGCTACCCGGACTTCTTCAACCCCCACCCACTCTTGAACCAGCAGCAGATTTAACTGAGGCCAATGAGCTTTAAAGCTTGAATTCTTCCAAGGTCCTGGGAGAGAAGGCTCAAATGATCATATGTCTTTGTAAAATAAGGACAGAAGGATTAGTTAAGACTATGGCCCCTCTTCCCTATGTCACACTTCTCTTGCATCAGGTATCAGAATGACTTTGGGCATTTTGGGGATCGATTCGATTTGTCTATAGTGGAATGTATTTACATGGTTTGCAGTCACAGGGGTAAGGTCAATGTTACCCACCTGAGTAGGAAGCATTTCCAGGAATTCTCAGACTTCTGAGTTGCTTGAGTCATGTGAAAGTATGAAATCCTCATAATAGCATGCAACAAGTTTAGATATATGAAGCCAGAAGCTAGGTTGGATATTTTTTCCATGTAGTCAGGCAGAAAATTGTTAGTGGTAAGTCAGTTTTTATTGTCACTTTGCCTAAATGTAAGTTCTTAGCTTGATAATGCAACATATTTATTATAAACATACCATTTTATAGGGATCAAATAAAAGCAATTTATTAAATTTTCTGTATTTGTGGGACATAAACTTGTTCTGAAAACAACAGATATTGCCATATATGAAATCACATTTTATGCATCAATATTACCATGAAGACATCAACAATGACTTAATTAGTGTAATTAATTCAAAGAGGATTTAAGATTAGTCCCTATCCAAGAAATTTGAAATACCCTTCATTATTAATGTTCTTATATGAAAAAAAAAACTTGGTATAAGGTTTCTCAAGTTTTCACTATCCTAAAGATTTATAAATTGTGAAGTTGAAACAAATTTTTCTAAACTGTCAATAATAAAAGTACAAATGTCTAACATCCATGTTAGTGGAATGAGAAAATTATCTTTGTCTTTTTAAAATAGATAGTATTATAAAATCGCTGACATATGAAGAAGGGATCAGAAAGTAGGTACAGCAAAACTAGGAAAAATATAGAGGTGCATCTGGTAGGTAATTAATAAAAATATTTTTCTAATTTTGTTAGATATCTAATTTATCATACTTTAAAAGTTTATAATTCATTTTGTGATTTACTTTCTCATTCTAGATAGATATCTACATTCCCACCTAATTTTGCTGCTTTTGTATGTGTGTGTGTGTGTGTGTGTGTGTGTGTGTGTGTGTGTGGTGCTGGGGATCAAACCCAGGGCCTTGCCCATGCTAGACAAGGGCCACACCATTGAGGTAAGTAGAGCACTAATTCTGTATTAGTTCTAGAGACTTGAGGTCCCACATATCCTGACTTCACCAGCTTTGTCCCCACTACCCTGACACTACTCTTAAGGGCTACCAACAAGCTCAAGGTGACAAATCCAAGCAGTGATCACTTCTCCGTCCCTGTACTATTCACTCACCTGTCCTCTACAGTCTCTCCCTCCTCCTTGAAACTCTGCTCTGGCTCTCTGTGGCACCACACCTTCTTTCCCTCCCTGCCTCTCCAACTGTCCTCCGTCTCTGTGGCTGCTTCTCATCCTCCCCTCACCTTCTGTTGCCTCTCCTTATTTTCCGCTTCTGCAATATCTGTCCAGCTGACTGTATCCAGTCACCTGGCTTTAAATGCCACACATATTCCCTAGTTTTAAAGTCACCAGCCTGACATTTCCTTAGAACTGTCTCACTTATCCAACAGCTGCCTGGTATCTTTCTTTACATTTGCAGCTAACAGACATCCCAAACATCATGTCCAAAACAGAACATGTGATTTATCCCCTACCTTGACAGGACCCCATTTTGCCCTTGACCTTCTTTTGTCCCAGTCAGTCCTCCTCATTGCTATAAGTGATAAGATTATCTACAGTAACTGCTTGTTCAAGCCCAAATCCTAGGAGTGAGCCTTTCTCCTATTTTCTATATTTACACCCAATAAATTCTCCTGACTCTCCCAAGCTTATCCAGCCTCCACTTCCCCAGCTCTGCTCTCCTCTGCCCTGGGTCACTGTGGCAGTCTCTGAATCAGTCTCTGCCTGGACTCGATCCACACAACACAGTCAATGTAAACCTCATCATGTCTTTCTCTTGCTTAAAACATTGCACCGGCTCTGACTATATTCAGAATAAGCCCCTGGCCTAACCAGCACTACAGTCTCCTTCTTGGTCCTGACTTCACCCCTCTTCTGCTGGCCCACAGCGCTCCAGTCACACTGGCCCCTGTCTGACTTGAACACATGAGCTCATCCCATCTTCTTGTTCCTACTTGCCCCTCTCTCTTCCTAGAATGCTCCTGCCCAGCTCCTTCATGGCTGACTCCTGTCATTCTGGTACCTCTTTAGAGGGGCCTTTGCTGAGCCCCCATCCTCAGCAACCTCATGATTCAACCTGTTTTAATCTTCTTCGCTGTACTTGCTACTACCTGAGACAGACTTGTTTTTCTCTTTGTTCTCCTTTTCCCTGCCATCTTGGAAACGGCATGGGAGTAGAAACTTTATCTTATTTGGCCCATGCCTCAAGCATCTCAATAGCCAATTGTAAATATGAGCAAATGAACCCATTTCACAGCTGGAGAGGCACAGAAGCTGAAGTCCCTAGACACATACAACCCACCCAAATGTTCGCTGGAGTTTGAAGCCAGGCAAGCTATCTTCAGAGTCCATGACCTTAACCTCTACCATTCTGCCCTTCAGTACACACTAGGCACAGACCTAGTTATAATTAAGGGATGGAGGGCAAGAGAAAGGATACAGGTGACACCGGTAGGAGATCCAGTGGGATCGCTTCTTAAATATTAAAAGGTGGAACATGAGTGGATTCCCAGAGCCATTGGAATCCACACTATCCTCTCAGAACCTGACTTCAAGTTCAACCTGCAGCCAAATTGGCAAAACCTGTTCCCAAAGCCCTCTTAGGACTGAGCAGACACTAAAGTTACCAGGTCTTCACACTGATAGAAACAGAGCAACAGGAAGTCTATCTCAGAGCAGTAGTGTAAAGTCACCTTCTTGTGCAAATAGTCTCCCCAGGGACTGCAGATTTGGCATCACTAAGGTCCCTCATCAGGTGAGGGCATTGGAATGGGGAGTCAGCTGTCCACTCCCTGCTTCAGCCTGTGCCACCACCGTTCCTTGAGGAAAGTAATTTCCTTCCCCACCCAGCAGCACTGGTTTGAGCAAGTGGTCTCAGGGTTCCTGAGTCTGAGGTAAGTTGTTTTTGTTGCAGTTGATGAAATATTGCGGCCCATTCTTCCCCATGCCTAAGTCACTTCCTGAAGTTAAATCTGCCTAAGGAGTGACAATCAGGTCAGTAACGTACAGAGGCACAGCTAGGGCATGAGCTTTTGTTAATTCAGGTGTTGCACAATATCTTCTCCCTCCACCCCATCTCCACCTCACACTGGTTTTTTGTTTTTTTTTTTTCTACAGTAACTTTCTAGCTGGTGATTTTTTTGGTTTTGGGTTTTTTCCCCCTCCTTTTTCCTAAAACCTAATCAAGTTAAGAAGCTTTCCAGGGATTGTAGCTATGTTTTCTGTTCAGTGTGTGACTGCAGTAGAGGCAGAATGAAAGGGTTTTATGCATATATATATATATATATATTTTTTTTTTTTTTTTTTTTTTGCGATACTGGGGTTTGAACTCAGGGCCTCACCCTTGCTAGGCAGGCACTCTACCACTTAAGCCACTCTGCCAGCCCCATGAAAGAGTTATAGATCCTGGGAGTTGAGCATTTCCAAGCTCATTTTTGGGAGACATTACTAATCACTTCAGCAAAGGTTATTCATTGGGAGCCAGGCGGTTTAAAAACACATTTTTCCCTTTCAGATGTAATTTTTATAAAATGATAATAATTCAGCAGTTAGAAGAAAGAGCAATAAAGTCATATATCACCATCACAGTCCAGCCCTCTACCATTTCTACTTCTGACATATAATAAAGGGCAACATATTAATAAAAGAGAAATTCAGAACTTACTTTCAACCAAGAACAACTGGAAAAAAGATTATTTTTTGACCTTTGTCTTTTTTGACTGAAGGAAAACTAAGACCAAACTATCAGCTTTGGCTACTGTGAATTGATCAAGATTAGATTTCCTTACGTATTGTTTTCTCACATGTTGCTTAGGAATGATTATTAGCAAGTTAGAACATATGCAGGTGTAAGCACCTTAGTACCAAGACTAAGAAGTGTTAATATGGGGAAAGTTAAATCTTAGGTATGCCAGAAAACTTGCAATCAGCTCAGTAAAGTGTGTGTGTGTGTGTGTGTGTGAGAGAGAGAGAGAGAGAGAGACCCAAATTTTGAGCCTGGAGCAGATTGCCTAAGGAATTTCCAAAATCAAGGTCTGAAGTCATTCTGAGGAGGTCAGAAGTAGTATGTTCTTTGAATGGCAGATCCATAGAACAGTGCTGAATGTGCAAGTATATTAATTGTAATCAATAATAACTCAGGGATCAATAATCAATAATCGATAACATTGATGGATCTCAGGGTTGGCAGGGCCTTTAGCAATCACCAAATTCTCCTATTCCGTATCAAAAAAGCAAAGCTTCTCTGATTACCTGTTACCTTATGAAGGATGGAGGAAGGAGCTCTTTGCCAATCTGATTCAATCTGGCTGGGTTGTTTGGGGGAACATCTTGATCTCTTAATGAGAAGTCTTGATCACAAATAAAGCACAGTTAGCAATGGGATTCTTGGCTAATGACTTCACTTTAATACATAGGATTGATAAATATAAATATTTGCTAAATTTGGATGCTCTTGAGTGAGGAGGGGTTGGGGTTAGGATTTGGGGGAGGAGCAGACTGACCTTGATGCTTAAGAAATTTCAGCATCCCCTTCCAAGTTTCTCTGAGGGCTTTGGGGTTCAGCTAGAAGCTCTTAAAGGAAACTCACATCCAACTACAAATAGCTCAAGGGCTCATGGAGCAGTCAGGAGAAGGGGTACCTCTAAACGAGAGCAGGTGCAGGCTCAGCAAGTGGGATCACCTACAGTGAACTTAGGTGAACTTAAAAGTACTTAAAGGCAGCTGACAGACAGGATGGCTATTGCCTCCTGTAATAGATAAGGATCCTGAGACCCCCTGAATTAAAAATACCATAGAGCTCCTAAATTTACACATGAACCCCACACTTAAAACACCAAGGAATTCCAGATGCCCCGCTGTGAGTCTCATGGAAGGGCATGCACTGCTTAAATGCATGTGTGAATTTAGAGGAAGTCTCTTCTTGATTTGGAGGTAAACACTGGTAAAACAGTATTTATTTTTTCAGGTTTTTTAAATGTGTTTTTTTTTAAAGTGTTTTTTCCTGAATTTCATTTGGATGAAATTCATTTGCCTGACCTGATTGGTTCTTTGAATTTTATAGTAAAACTCAAACAGGGCCCACGCAGCTCTGAGTCACATAGGACATTTTTGGCAGCTGAGCATATGCACCCAAGGGGGAAGTCCAAAGCTGTTTTATTCCTACCATGGTCTCATTTTGATCCACAGTGTTCTACCTTTTGAAGGAAAGTGCCAGTTAGCATCTAGGCTGGTGGAATTTCAAGTGGCTGTGTGCCACCTTTTCCACAGCACACGCCAGAGGACACGTGTGCCTCTTCTTGTTGATTCCTTTTGCTAGAAGGATGCACTTTCCTGATAAGTGAAATCTGGAAGCCCCTCTTCCCTCTAATTTGCATGAGAATTTAGGCAAAGGCCTACAAGGATTATGGGGGCCCTTGTGCCGTTCATCCAGAGTCCTGCAGCAGTTACTGAGCTTGGTGTAGCCAGTAGGGGCTCTGCCATATTCAACATGGAAATGACTCTGTGATTGAACTGTATTGGACACTAAAGCTGAGAGCCTCCCTGAAGGAAGAACTTTAAACATTTCAGAATGTTATCTGGGAAATTTGGCTTTAAAAATATTCATTTGAAATATTTGGGCGATTTGCCAAAAAGTCATTTTCTAGAAGTTTAAAATATTCAACAAATGACTGGATCCCTCCTTCCTGTTGACATGTAGGGACATATCCTAAAATATACACATTCCATCATAATTGCTTTGTCACTGAATTTCAATGCTTTCTAGGGAATGTTTCCCTAGAAACAGATTGACATACAAAAGAGAGAAGCCTGGGTCCCTTGCCTAGTTGTCCTCTCAGCCTCAGTTTTTAAAAAAACATTTTTTTTGGTACTGAGGGTTGAATTCAGGGCCTTACACTTGCTATGTAGGTACTCTATCAAATGAGCCATCTACCAGCCCCAAGCCTCAGTCCTGGGCATTTGAACTTATATGTCTGGTAGTCACCCCAAAGCCCATAAACCCAGTGCTCCATCTACCCTCTTGTCCCAACTGGCTTCCCCTCCCGATGAGTTCCCTGTCAGTGGTACCAACACTCACTACCACCCTCTTTTCTTTTGTCCAGCACGTCTATGAGTCACCAAAGCTGGCCCAGCATTCCCCTGCACTATCTCTCCCATCCTACCCTTCCTTTCTATTCTCATCGCCCCCAGACCCCTACTGCTTCAAGCCTGGATAATTATAATAGCATCCTAACTAATCGCTTACTTGTTTTTCCCCCTCCAATTCACGGCCTCCACAGTAATCTCCCTAAAACACCATTTAACATGCCAAACTCTTAATTAAAAATCTTCATTATCTCTTCATTACCACCAGGATAAAGTCCAAGCGCCTTAGTTTCCTTCTACTATCTGGCCTCAATCCACAGTTCCAGCTTATTGCCACTGTTTTCCACAGTTTATGTAAACTCCACTAAGAGCAGTCCAGTCACACCATTCATCCATCTGGAACAGTTTCTCCAGCACTACTGAGAACAGTGTTATCCTTTGAGATCCTTGTCAAGTCCTTCTGTATTTTGTGTGACTTCATCCCTGGATAAATGTGTCCTCCTCAGAGATACTGGAAGAGTCATAGTCTGTCATGAGTCATTTCATTTTGGAATTACCTGTATTTTCTGACTACATAGACTACATTGTCTTAAGATTAGGAGTTTTCCCAGTACATCTTTATATCTCCTCATTCTAAACACATTACCACGCCTTTCCAATAACTCCCCCAATAGCCAATAATTATGATATGATTTGGGTTTATGGTGTTTGGAGTTTGATGTCCACAGAAAATGACTACTACTATGTATCCATTGTGGTCCTTTTTATTTGGGACAACCCACAGGAGTGATTGGAAGGCCAGATTACATAGAAGGGGAATTTATTGGGTACAAATGGGTGCACAGTTAAATTTAGCTACTCCGAAGGAGACGTAATTAAAGAAGGAGAAATCTGGGGGAAATTGTTTATAGGGAAAGATTGTACTAATTTATACCCATAAGGACTGCAGAATACAGTGAGAAAACCCTTGAACACAGTTGTAAAATCATGGAGTTGGCTGAAGAGAAAACAGGAGGAATTGTGTTACCATCTGTTATCATTTCCATTGAAGTCACACATGTGAGCTCTGCCCTTTTTGCACACTGGAGTGAGACTCAGGTCACTAGGCATGGGGAAGTGTCAGGGAAAGCTTGGATTCTCTGTTGTCCTTAAGTTCTAATTACAATATAGGTATCATGTCCTGAGGAGACTTTAGCTGCTTAAAAACCACCACAGTTTGTTCCTTCTCTCTGGTAGCCAGGAGTACATTTCATTTTAAGGTGCTTTCCCCTTAGACTTCATGGACCCCTGTATCTCTGAGACCCTGTGGTTGCTAAGTACTCTCTGTGCCCTTATGGGGGGCTGAGCTAAAGCTCTCATTGTCTCACACACCATGAAGCCAGAAGCGAGAATATTCCTTAGAGTCATTTGAGTACAGAATACCTTCTTCCTGTCTTCTTCTACTTTTCTACCACTTTCTTGGAAGAACTGTGTTTTTAAAAAAAATAAAATTATAAAAAAAAATGAGGTCATTTGAGATGTCAGATTCTTTTTCTTTTCCTGCCTTTATTTTTTTTAATGTCACTGGGGAACAGGATCTGGCCTGCCTGTTCACTAGCATTGTCTCTGGAAGCCAGAGACAGAAGCCATCCCCCTTACAGTTGCTGTGACCCTGGCACCAGCTGGGGGCTTCCCCATGTTATCAGTGTCCTAACAGACAGCTATCATCTGAACAGCCCCCAAGGACTAGCAGATGCCCCCGGCCTGTCTTTCCCAAAGAGCCTCCTGCTCTGTTTTTCCCAACAAAATACTATTTCAGTAAATGAGACCCGAAGTCACACTATGTGTATAAGAAACCTAGAAGACATGGTTTTTTAAGAGGTCAAACTCAACTGAGAGGAGAACTCACACTCACCTGACTGGAGGTTGTTCCCAGATTAAGGCAATACAAACACTTATGACTTTTTGAGTATACAGTAACCTGAGTTAAAAGTTGTCCCAGAAGTGACAAAAATATGATTTTGATGTAAGTGAGAGAAAAACAACAAAGAGTGGTATATAAAAATACATGGACTTAGTTGGGTGATTCCTGTAGGAGGATGGGAGTTTGACTAATGGAGAATTCTGGATGGAAGTTCATTTTCCTATTAGGCTTGAAACATAGATTTAGTCTAATTCATCATTGCATCCATGGAAACCATCATGCAGTAGGTGGGCAACAACTGTGGTGAATTAATGCCTATCAAATACAATTAATGAAAGGTCACCAGCATTTTGCCTCTATTTTAGTTTAAACTTCTTCATCTCTTGTTTGACTTCTCAACTTTCTGAGAGGGTGGAGCGCAAGAGGGCAATGCCTAAATTATCTTTTACACACCTGTGCTGTTCTATTCCCCATTTAGGGGGTGCAAGATCAGAATGGATAAAGCACTTTGGCCCCCTCGTAGTACAATGGCCCAAGAAATGTAATATCACAAAAGCATGCTTAAAACTGTTTGTCATTGGATGGACATCCGGATCCTCAGAGGAAGAGTGAAGGCATCTTCCATATCATTCATTTGTGGTAAGTAACCTCTCCATTTAAAAATTCCACTTTCCCAGGATATTTTTCCCCAGGTCAAAGTTAACAGCACCATTCTTTTCTTTCCTAGATACAAACCTTACATAAAATACCTCCCAGAAGAATAAGCAAACTACAACAACTTCACTCAACTTGCAAAGTCATATGTACTGCAGAGCAGAAATATGACTAAAAGAGTAATTCATTAGAAAGAAGAAAATATGAAGGTCCTGCCCTCTGTGTGAGCTTGGTGGTCTCCATAGTAACCGTGTGCTGATTGGCGAATGGTGCATCTGCACATGGCCTGGCAACTCACTCCAGGACCTCTAGGCACAAGAGTGCCACCTAGTGAGGAAATTCCTCACAAAATTTTGCAAACAAAACAACCTAACTTGATTCATTTCACTTCCTCTTGAAAAATAATTAACATCACACAGACATACCTAATATTTTGAATATTTTGACAAAGAATACTAATTTTGAAATCAAAAGACTTAGAGCTAATCAAATGAACTAACAACCAGAAATTCAAATATTTGACCAACACTTTGTATTATTTACAATTTGTTTCAGATTTCTTTTCACTTATGTGTCTTTTCAAAATCGCTGATACACTATTTTCCAAATATAAAGAAAAACTTCAAAACTCTGGAAGAAAATAAAAGAGGCGTGGAAGAGGAGCTGGAAATAGAGTGGAGAGGGACAAAAATTAGGCCTTTCATTCTTCGTTTGTTTTGAACCATGTGAATGCATTACTAATAAAATGAACTTAATTTAAAAAAAGAGATGTCAGCACTTACTCATGTTGCAAGCATACATTTAGTTTCAGCAAAAATAATAGCACCAGTCATATTAAATTTATTTGTTAGTTTGCAAAGAAAAACAATGCTTTCTCCCCATGCAATTAAAGAACTTTCTCCAAGTGGAAGTACATGTCTCCTGAATGTAGACATATAGAAAACTCTCTCTCTTTCTCTCTCTCTCTCTCCACACACACACACACCCCTCTGGAGTTCCTTATATCTTGCATAGGTAGACATCTCAACTACTGTTTTTGTATTTTAAAACACTTAAATCAACAATACTCAACTTCCCTTGACAAACTCTACCAAGGAATTTACCTAATTTGACCGTTTGGCATACTAACTAAAAAAGCAAATGAATGTTATAAGTTACAAAGCAAAGCTAAAAGAACATGTCACAATTGCTGGAAGAAGACTTCTACTTGTCTTCTGTAACTTGGACAGAAGAGATGTAGGGAATCCTGTACCAAAAGTGGTTGCTGTCATGATAAAGACGTGAACCAAAAAACTATCAGGCTGGGTGACATTGACATTCCTGTGATACGAGGCACTGTTAGTGTATTGGGAATGGAAGACCATTGTAATGCCTTTCAGCACATCTCAGAAAGTGTGATCAAAACTTTACTGTGAGATTAGTTAATAGAAAGCCAAACTGGTTAAAAAATGTGACAATTATCACACAGTTTTGAAGACTTTTTTGCCTCTACTTGCAGTTGAAGTTTTTCTGTCCCTCAACTAGTTGATGACCCTGGAGGCTCCCCAAATTGATTCCCTAAAATGCAAACAAAACAATACACAAGCAAACTCAACAGTTTTTGCTAAGCGAGTGGATGCATTTTTTCAACTTGTTTTGGAACTTTGAACATATCCTCAGTGGATGATAATTACACTCCCACCACATTTTACTGCAACTTGCATTTGGCTGACTATCTGAAAAAATATTACATTTCTGCCATATTTAAAACATAATAATAGAAGACAAAAGTACAGGTTTGAGATTTTTAAAATTATGAGCCACATGTGGCCTGAACATAGTCTAACTAACAGCATGAGTTGGTGTAGCTAGTATCAAGTACAATCTTCTATCATTTATGTGTGTAAGGCTATAGAAGATGGTAAATAAATAACTTCAGCAATCTACCTTTGTTTATATTCCCTAAAGTACTACTTTGAACAGAGGTTGACAACTAAAAAAAGAAAGTTGAAGTAAGGTGTTTGGAGATTTTAATTATATGCAACTCTGTTGCTGATGGTGTGAGTTTGTGATTTTAGTAAAATTCTATATAACTCTAGTCACATGGATACAAAGCTAAAAGAAGTGAAATCAAACCACTTGCCAGTAAATTAAACTAATACCATAGCCCCTCTAAACTGTTGACTAATCATTGTCTTCATTTCCTATGAGTTTGACCTAACTTTAACCTATCTGCTCAGACATTGTTCTTTAAGCAAAAGATATAACCCAACATTTAGTAATGGATTGCTTAAGTAGGTAAAGAAAACCCCACAAATCAGTATGAATTTGATACTGCAGTCTCAATTAGAAAATATTTGTACTGCAAGAACTATAAGCTTTATGAAAAATGTTTTGTGTCTTGTATACATATATATAACATATATATATAAATATATATATGATTCTGAAGTTATTTTCTCTGAAAGTGCAAGACATTTTGGTTGCTTAGTTCTTTATAACTGAGAAGAACCTAACGTTCTCCATGAAATATCACAACTCTTTTCTAAGATTTCTGAATGTTATGATAAGACACATTTTAACATGAGCAAGATGGGTTTTGATGTTCAGGTGAATGAATTACTTGTAGCCATTCTCCAATTAATGGAAAGCAATGCTGCTTGGTTTAATTTGACCATTTTCAACAAACGAATTGGAGCTAATAAATTTTATATTCAGAATTCTATCTCAGAACAGAAATAGCAAATCTATTAAATTAGGTAAAGCTATGGTTAGTATATAATTCTTTGAACGTCTTTATAATGTATGAATAAGTACTATATTATCTAAAGTTATCACAACACCACCCTCAACATGTTCTGTGAAAATTTCATTCGCTTCCTGAGGAAACCTATTTTCTCTGTAAATCTATTTATTTAGTTCATTAACTGGTCCATCAAATAAATTAGTTAGAAATAAAGCAAGACATGGAATTTTTCTCATTAAGACATCCCCTTTCATTCATCCATTCAGTCATGAACAAATAAATATATAGATAGATAATATATTTAATAATTAATGGGTCTTCAAAGAGGTCTCTTTGAGGAAGTGACATTTAAGTTACCTGAAAGATGAACTTATAATGAGCGAGGTGGGCAGAGATACATAATCAATTTTTTTTAAGTATAAGATTGCAATATTTGGAATATATTTCTACTGAGGAATATTTACCGTGTCTTCAAAATTTGAATTTAACTGGGCATCCTATATTTTATCTGATAAACCCAGGGGGGCACCTGAGCCTGAAGCAACTGTGAGGGCTCTGAGTTGGCCAGGGCCCAGCCACTTTGGAGGAGTAAGGGAGTTGGCATATAGTAATGGCAGAGGGGAGGGGTTGACTTGAGGTTGGAGGGTTGAGAGACTGAGATTACTGTGTAGTTTGTTGGTATCACTCGATTTTGCCTAAACTAAAGTTTGCAGCACACTGCTCAGAGACTCAACTTAATACAAAAACTTTTCGTTAACATAAAAACCTAAGAAATTTTCTCATCAAATATGTGAACTGTAAACTCCAGCAAGATTTGCTAATTTTCTTGAAAGACAAGTTTAAATAAGGCTTTAGTGTAAGCCTTATGTATATATACATACATATCTATTTTTTTTCCACACACACACATACACGTGTTCAATCTCTACTTGTTCCCGGCTATTTTATCCTCAATTGGTCTAGACTGTTATAGGTTGAGGGTCCCGAATAATGCCGCTCCAGGGACAGAATGTTTGTGTCCTCCCAAAATTTATATGCTGAAGCCCAAGTACTCAGTGTTTTGGTGTTTGAAGGTGGGCCTTTGGGAAGGAATTAGGTTATAAGGGTTCTGCCCTCCCGGATGGGATTAGTGCCCTAATAAGCAGAGATTGAGAGATGACCTCTTTCTTTACCATGAGAGGACACATGACAAGATGACCATCTGCAAACAGGAAGTGGTGATAACCAGAAGCTACTGGCACCTTGACCTTGGACTTTCCAGCCTCCAGGACTGTGAGAAACAAAGTCTGTTGTTTAAGCCACCAGCCTATAATATTCTGTTATAATAGTCTGAATGAACTAAGATAGATGCTGTTTGGGGAAACACTGTGCTGGCGGGCACAGATGCCCTGGAGAGGCATTTGACTTAACACTTGCCTATTTAATGACTGTCCATTTAAGTTTCCTCAGGGAGTCTCACATAAATCTCTCTGAGTTGCACATATAATTTAGCCTTTTCAGATCTTCGAGTTAAGCAAACATTTTTGCTTCTATTTTATAGTGTCCTACTTGGTGTTAAAAATCATACCATTATACTAGCCCCCCCATCTTTCTCTAACTCCCCAAAAGTGCCTACAAAAAAAAAGTCATGGCTTTTTTTTTGTTAATATATAATTAAATAACATCACAAGAGCTTTCCCTCTACTGTGGAAAAATCGAGAAAATAGTGGGAAAAAGTCAAACTATGTTCTACAAAGTTCTTAAATAGTGAATTCTTCTAACTTCTGTGAAGCCTCTTGACTTGTCATCTAGCCACATGTGCTCTTCTTCTGTAATTCATTCATCCAGTGTTTATAAAGCACCTGCCCTGTACACAGTAAGTTTTTGCTAGCACTTCTACTAAAGGGCCAAGTATGCATTTATTAAATTTACTAAAAAACTCATTCATGGAGCCCACCCAGATAAAAGTTAAGCACAATGGCAAGCTTATGGGTATTTATTAAATTATATTTAGAAAAAAATGAACTAATACTAGAAATTCAAAGAATCTCCAAAGAACAGAATTGGAATAGTTACAAACTGAGGGAACAAATCTCATTTCCTTTTAAAATTACTGAGGACACCTTTTTCCAAACATTTTTCAGGACTATGACCTCAAAACTGCCTCAGCAGACAACAATAAAAACAACACATGAAGTAACCCTCCCCCAAAAAAGCTGCACTCTGCATTCCTTTTTGGAGGTGTATTTCCCTAGCACTGCTATGACATAACACCACAAACAAAGTGGTCCAAGCCATAGAATTTATTGTCTCACAGCTAGAAGTCTGAAACAAGTATGCAAAGGATCTGTTCCTTTGAGGGCTGTGAAGAAGAATCTGTTCCATGCCCCCCCAACACACACCCTTTTCTGGAGGTTTGTTGGTGATCACACTGTTTCCCAGCTTGTTTATGCAATGCACCAACCCTCATCTTTGGGTGGTGTTCTCCCTGTGCACCTTCATGTCCTTTTCCCTCTATGTGTGTCTCTGAGTTCAAATCTCACCCTTTTGTATGGACACGGTCATATGGGATTAGAAACCTCATCTTCATTTGATCATCTGCAATCCCAATCAGGTCACATTCACAGGTAATAAGGATTATGACTTCAGCATTTTTGGGGAATGCAATTCAATCCATAACTCGGGGAACTGAATAACAATCGAATTACCTCTGGGTTATAGAAAAAGATAATAATGGTATGTTTTTTTTCCACCTATGTTTGAATTCAAAAGCATCTCAATCTAGACAGTCTCAGGAAAGAAAGTTTCATACTAGACGACGTGACACAAGATGCTGTTCTAGCCAATGTCAGGGGAGTTCATTACAGCACATCTCCCCACACACTGGCCAAAAGTCAATAATGAAAAGTTTTATTGTCTTGTTCCTTCTGAGGACACTGAGACGGAGAAAAGTTAATTACTTGTACAATGCCATCAGCAACGTGAGGTATCTATGACTGGAAGCCAGAGCCCCTGCCTCCTACTTAATCTTATGCCCATTCTCACAGCATAACTAGGAAACCCATCTTTATAAGGAATCTTGACTTGTCAAAATCCGACTTTACTAGCAGCCATTAAAACTGGTCCTTTTGAATCTTGTGAATGTGATTACACAAGTGGCAACCATTGACTGAACTACTTCTTTCAAATGTTCTCACAAGGATTTCAGCTCATAGGGAGTGGGAAGTGACTTGAGAGCCTCAGAAAAGACTTCAAATCTGGTTCCATTTTGAATCCTTGAATGTGTGCTTAAGACACACAGGACTGAACTGGACCCGTGCACAACTACAGATGAAGACTTGCCAAAACCCTCTACTTGACCAGGCTAGCGCTAGTATTTTGTTAACTTGTCTAATAAACTATGTCTTTTCTCCTTCACATTGTACCATATCATTGTTGAGAAAGCTGTATCACTTCTCAATGCGTAATTACTCAAATAGGTAGGAGAGAGGATGGGTTAGGTTTGGTAGACTTCTTTTCATTTCTAAGAGGTATGTGAAGTCCCGATTTCCTTCTGGCAGTGTCTACACGAGTAAGGCTTTTGTGGAGCACTCTCTTATGGGAAGTACTACTTGTCATTTCTCTACTTAGTGCCACATTTAAAGGGGCTTTGCTTTGGACCACAGTCATGAAACTTCCAGTATTCCCTGAAGGAAACGGGATTCTTCTTTGGTGGATGTTCAGACTAGCTTCTTTGAACAGAAGATTTTTTTTTCTCTGAGAACAAGTAGTTGGTGCCTGTTGAGCTGGAAGGTTGGGACAGGCTACCTCATTTCATACTCTCATCAGTGAGACTGAGGTTGCCAAATTCCCCCTGTCAAAAAATGCTGTGGTCAAGAACTTTCTGGCATGTGGCAGTCTGCAGAAATCAGTGTTGAGTGTGTCTTCTTACAAAGGGAACATACCATTAAGCTGATCAGAAGGCAAAGGTGTGGGGGAAAATATATGCAGAGCGATTCATTGCAGTTTCCTCTTGATCATTTGATCAAGAAGCAATACTGTGTCAGGTGTGCTTTGGGGTTTACCATGGAGCTTTGGGCTTAACAGCCAAAAAACATGGAACCACATGTGGGGGTCCTTAATGAATCGCTGCTAATATGTAAAACTCTGGAGCCCTGTTCAGAGCAAGTTTTCTTTTTCGGTTGACATAAACTAATTTCAGGTACATGTGTGTGCAAGTTGCCACATTTCTTGCTCAGTCACTCAGCTTACCACAGAAGTGATGATTATAGATGCACTCCGGGGGTGTTTAGGCATCAGAATAACACCTATAATAAATGTTGTTTTGGGATGAACTCATTATCATTAATGGCATGGATAGTAACAATGGAGATAAGGGAGAGTTGGGATTTACTGTGTCTCTGAGTGAAAGAGGAAACTGTGTTTTATCACTAACTCATTTACCCATCAAAGACAAAGGAAGTAGAGTCCCTTGGCCTGAGAAGTTAAAGGGTTGTCATCTTGGCTGCATCTCAAGCCCCTGAGCAGTCCCAGTTAACTCTCTTGACATTGACTCTGACCTAAAGACTCCTCTCCATGATAGAGACTTCAAATAGGTAGGAGAATTAAGAGCTTATCAGACATCTGGTGATAGGCAACTTGGGTTGAGGCTTAGACGTTATAGGATCTCCATTTCAAAACATCAAAACGTTCATTTTGTACAGTTTGAAATGCCACTTTCAAAATGACCCTAATCTCAAGGGAGTAGACAGTCTGTCCGACATATGTGAATTTCACAAGACAGCCTGATTTTGCTTCCCTGTGAAGAATTAAAGTAGATATGCTAAAAGGTTGTACCTCTTTCAAAGCTGATTCTCGCTGTAAAAAAGTGTTAAACCGCAGTCAGCGATGAAAATGACTGATAAGGTGTCTAGTCGGTGCCACTGCCTCCGTGGGTGGCTGCTCTTTTGACATATCTGAATTCGGAGAGAAGGGTTGTCTGCAAGAAAATTTTATATACAAAATGTACATGGTCAGAAAGGTTTGTCATATAACAAACATCCTTATCATCACTAGAATCTTTACAAGCGCGTGGATGACTTTTTAATTGTGGCTTAATATAGTTAATTATGGCAACTCTTCCCCATTTTTCGAGATGATAAATTACTATTACAGATCATTAACGTTACTAAATTGGCATAATGATATAGTAGATTCAACGTTCCAGTTACGTTAAGACTTGCTTGATAATTTGGCCCTTTTGTTATTTGTCTTAAATAGGAAGAAAGGCACAATGCTTGCCTCTTACTGTAGGCTGCATGTAACTACTTGTACATTTTCCTTAATAAATTATAGATATAGAAAATCCCAAGTGGAAGACTTCTTCATCTTCAGATGGATATTAGAAAGCCAACATTTGCTTTCTAATACCAATTCATCAGTAATAAAAGTTAGAAAGCTCTGGCTCTTGAACCAGGTTTTATAATTAGAGAAGACTGTATTTTACATCTGCAAAATACTCATGCTTAGTGGGGGAAAAATGAGAAATGCGATATGCTCCATTCTGTTGCAATGGTTATACCATTTTAATCTCTTAAGTTCAATATATATCCTCTAGCAGGCTATACTTCTAGGATTTCATTTTTAGATCCTTAAGGCTGCATATATCTGTCAAACCAACATAATGAATTTAAAGTGCTAATGCCTACAAGACCAGAAAAACACTGAAATATATCCTTGGTTGATTAAATTACCACCTCCAGCTACTTTACATCCTTATGTCCAAATAGATTTTCTTTTTACTTACCAAGTGCTGGATCTGGAAGATGTGGAAGATGTAATTTTATGGTAAAAACATGCACATGTCTTTAGACAAGAGTATTTTACTTAAGCATCTTTTAAAAGTCTGTACGGTACTTCCGTGATGGGACTCGAAATTTGATTATGGTTCTTTCAATTATGCTCAACTTGCAGTTAACCTTGGGATCTAACTTTCAAGGATATTCTTGGAATGGAATTTATGTTAGGAATCTGGAGTGCTAGTGTTCGTGATAATATTATTGAAAATATGTGAACCTATTTTGCAAGAAAAGAAAAAGAAAGGAAGAAGCAATGATGCATCCTCATTTTCGTGTGAAAGGTATTTTCAGGCACTGCTTTGATTGACAGATTGACAACTCAAAGGCAGCAAAAAGGACCCAGAGACAGCCCTCACTCGTAATGGGGTGGCTTGGTCATCTAACTGGTCTGCCAAGCAAGGGAAGCCTGATGAAAAATCTTATTCCCATGTGCAGGTGTGATGGTCAATATAACCTTAGAAATAAAAATGCTACCGACCCAACTGGGAGAAAATACTGTTTTTTTCCATTCAACTTTTACTTCGAGAATTTAAGTTAGAATCAAAGCTAGAAGACAGTCATGTCTTTGTATGTGCTGTATTTGCAAAGTCGCACCATCTTACCCTACACAACCGTGTACACTTACCACACGGTCCAGTTCATATACTCATACAACACTCAAAAGTACACCTATTTCAGTAATCGCTTTTATATGGTATTTGACAGGAAAAGCAGCAGCAGAGGCAGACACAGTGCACAGGGCTTGTTTTCTTTGGGAAGGTGTCCCCATTATCTGCAACAACTCCATGACACACTGTCCTGGCCACCAGGCAGAGGAAAGGACCAACTCTGGCCCAAGGGTCAGTTCACTGTCCACACCAGCCTGAGCCTAACTAGGGGTCAGAGAACGGTTCTGCCATGTCAAGGTTAAGTTCTAGAGCCTTGCAATACCAACCTGCAGTGCAAAGACAGTGAGTATCAGTGGTTAGACATCAGGGTGCTGTGATGTCTGGGGGTGAAACTAAAGACCACAATGAATGTAAAATAAAGTGACAAGTATCAGAGGAACCGGGAGCAGGGACTGAAGGCAAGAGAGCAGATTTGTAGTGCTTTGAAATGAAATGTTATAATCCCTCCGACAATCCTGTTGACTATGAGCTATAGCACTAGGAGTACAACACAGAAAAAAAGATACATTGTGGGATAAACAGCTTCTTATAAGGTAAAACTGAATGGCCAAAATAGATGAATAAGGATACACAATGGAAAGAAAAAGGAAATGAGTCAGTGGCAATATAAGAAAAAGGTAAAAGTGAACAGAGGACAGAGAGGCAGAAAAGAAAAAAAATGTAAATGAGTGAGACAAAAAAGCCAAAAGACGAAAAAAGAAAAAAGAGAACAAGAGGGGGGAAAGAAGTAATATTCTCCTTGATAAAAATGCACAAAAGGGAAGATGAACTTTGTTCTTTTTCTCTTTCTACTCTCCTCTCTTTTTCTGCTTTTCGCCTCGCAGCACGCCAGCCTAAGCTGAGAGCTGTAATGTCATTAAATTGCAAATGCTTTTTCATTTCCGACACACACTGTTTACTTATCTGGCAAAAACATATGTTGGAAGGAATCCGTTAAATTCTGCCCATTGCCTTGGGTAAAAGTGCAATGGAAACGGACCCACCGAGCGTCCTCTTTCTTCTTCTTCAGCACTCTCCTTATCTACAAGACGGCTTCGCAGAAAACTGGCTAGTTCAATGAAAAATGAAGATACAGCGGGAGATTAGGGAAGAACACTGAGCACAAAATTCCTGGAGAGAGGGTCACTCCATTGCAAATGATTTCACTCCTCTAGATCTGCATAAATTACTATTTTTAAGGCATCTCCAAAGTCTGTATATTTTTCTCACTCTGTCAAACATTTAATTTCACGCCCCGTGTTCTGAATATGCTAAAATGCATATCTCTGATGCACCTTTAAGCCAGAAAAACGAATGCAAAATTGAAGATAAAATGATGTGATTTGCACTACAAGCCTATTACTTGAGGTATTTACATATAGTTTACCTCTGCAGTTCTGAGGATGATTTATTAAAAAAAATCTGGATTAAGCTCATATAAATATGTATAAATCTTTGTTTAGAAAATAGATTTTGCAGCTGTTGTGTCAAAAAAAAGTTCTTTAAGATTCTGTGAAGAATTTTCCTTTTAGCATGCTTTAAGAGGGGAAAAAAGGGGGACAGAATTTGACATTCTGCTTGGGAGGGAGGGGAGAAAGCCTATTCCACCATCCAGCAGTAGTAAAGACTCCTTTTATTGCCTTTCTTTGCCCAAAGCAGCCGGCCCCTCCTCACTCTTTTATTATACTTATTTAATTTTCTTTTCTTTTCTTTTTTTTGCTAGGGCCCAAATAATAGTGTCTTGAATCACTAAGATCAAATTAAATATCGGTGTTTAATGATTGAAACAATTGTGAGCCCCTTGGACAGGCCCCAGTTCCTTGTCTCCCCTTTTCCAAGTGCACTGTCTTCTGTGAGACTCCTCGCAGCCACCAGCCTTGGACTTGACTTCTAGATACTGATTTGAAAGTGATTATTAACAGAGAGCAACGAGATCTCTTATCAGCTGGAGAAGCCATCCTAAAAATGCTGACATCTTGTTTCAACAATCTTTGCATGTGCATTTCAGCCCAGCTCTTTTAAATCTAGAGTTTTGCCTCTTTGTCTGAAAAAAAATTTTTTTTCATCTAGTCTGGTCCCTTGCATTTCCCTCTGATTCGGGTCCCTCTGTCATCATTGTTTGGGAATTACTCTTTCCTATTTACTTGATCGGATTTGGGTTTAGGAGAATTCAGAATTCAAGTTGATTAACTGAGGACTGAACACATCAGTTATATTTAAGGGTGCTATATTTAAGGGTAGCCTGGCTTCTGGCTGCACCTGCCCTGCTGCTGTGGGAACCACAGTTTCACTTCTGGAAGCAGGTAGTGGGAACAGCTGTTACTTCAAAGCCCACGTTAATCCTTTTGCAATTAAAACAAGAAAGGGATGTTTACAGGCATTTGATCGCTTCAGGTGGAGATAGGAGTTTGCTTACAAAAGAAGCCTGAATTCCAGTTCTGCTGTGCTGCGCATCCTTAAAGGTGACTAATGACAATTTAAAATAATGTAACTCCAGTCATTTTCAAAAGTTAAGTCATTCTTTTTGCACAAAATGGCTTAACAATCCCCCCTAGTGGTCTGATTCCTGTTAGCCGTGATTCATGAGCACTCCTTTTCAAAATTACTCATTTGGTTTGTTTATAGGTTCGTTGCAAAGAAATTGCAGGTAAAACCAAAGTCAGACCATTTAGAATTGAACTGAGCTTTCAGGGAATTCCTCTTTCCTACTCCTAGACAGTGCCATTGTTCATGGAGTGATCAGAGCGAAGCTCAGAGGAGAGCCAGCTTCTCATCTCAGGGGATTTCTTATGAGGACTAAGAAACCAGAGTTTCTGACACTTCACTCCTCCCTGAGGCCCCTGAACAGAGGAGGGGTGTTGTGCCTTCCATCTTTTCAATATTTGTGGTAGTGGATTTGGGTTTCTGAAGGGAAAGGAGCAAATCATAGAAATGGTCTATGCCTTTCTTTTAACAAGGTTTGGCCCAAACTGGATTATTTCAATCCTTTAGGATAGAATTACCTTTAAATGATTGAAAAACTCTGTGTGTTTCGAATGTGTGACCACTAAGAAAATACCTGGTCATCATTGCCATTCCAGAGTGTAATCCTTTCTTCTACATACAAAGGGTGGAAAATGTCATTTCCTTCAGGGTTTGCAGGTGAGACAAACTGTCCAGTAACCTCTCTGCATCCTTCCAGGCTGAGGTTGTACTCAAGGTAGGCTATAATTGAGCTAAAGCCACATGAGTACTTCAAGCTGAGAAGACAGAGACCAGGAGAGATCCCGCTCACCTGAGAGTGAGACTTGTCGCACTTGGGACCATGGGATGCTGGTCACATTCCTCTTCTGGAGTAGTTAGAGATCCTCTGAAGTAGTTAGAAATGGAAGGATTTTTTTTTTTTGAGGTACTGGGTTTTAACTTGGGGCTTTGTGCTTGGGAGGCAGGTACTCTACCACTTGAGCCACACCTCCAGCTCAGAAATGCAATCTAGTACTTCTGCTGATCATGGAAAAGGCTGTACACTTTTGCCTCCTTGATACCTCAGATGGGAATATGGAAGAAAAATATTAGATCCTACCAAATGTGTATCTACAAAAAAGTGCAAAATAATCCTAAAGCCCTAAACCCTGACCCAGAAGAAGCTTATGATGTTAGAAGGAAAAAAATAATACAAAAAATGATCCATGGACAACCCTTTTGCACATCAGCCTTGAGAGCTTGCAGATCTTAAAGTCCAGCTTTCTCCCGGACACTTACTTAAGACTATTTACTTTCATCTTTCCTGGACTTGGCTTCATTTTCTTCCTTTCAGTTTTCGCAGTCTCCATCTTGGCTCACAAAATCACCATTTCTGGCTAGAAATATCTCTTGGAGCCCCAGTGCCTCCTTCGATTTATTAATTGATCTTAAATCCAGTGGCAAGAACTGTTTACCCAATCACGCAACTTTCCTCCTGAGGAATCTGCTCTAGCTCCCAACTACTTATCGTGAAAATTAATCTCCTCAGCTTTTCAATCCCCTAAAAGTCCTGGTCTTCTAAACTGACCATCTATTCATCGATTATTGCTTTGCTCTGTATGCTAGTTTTCTTTTCCCACTGTAGGTAGTTACACCTGCCTGCATGTCCTTGAACAACCATTTTGGTGACAGGTTTGCTGTGATGCTCATGAATCTTAAGAATCAGTGCCCTTCCTTGCATGTTTATTTCTAAGTCTTTTCACCTGTTTTGACATTTGTTTGCTTGAAGATGCTCCATACTGTGTAAGGTGCAGGTCCTGCAAAACAAGGACCCACTCCAGTCATTCTTCTTTATTATTCACTTATGCATGGACGTGGACTCAGTCCAGAATATTCTTAGGACATGCTCACTTGCCTGTTCATTCTCTCTCTCTCTCTCTCTCTCTTTCTCTCTCTCTCCTGTCTTTGAACTGTGTGTTGTCAGTTTTGAGAGTCTGAGACTATTATTCCCTACAATCATGTTACCTCTTCCATCAGAGGATGAAATAAATCCTTCCAAAATAGGGACTCTCTCTTACCTATATTCTAAAGTAGTACTGAGTACGAGAACATAAGTGTTGGTTTGTATGTTTAACACTCTGAACATTCTTACCAACTTCTCTGAGGAAGTTTGAAAGTTGTTAGTTTACTTTCATGTATCATATATTAAAAATTACTAGAGGCTGAAACTAATTTTCCAATATCAAGATCATTGACATAAAAATCCAAGCATATTCATTGTGTCCCTCCAATAAGTGAAGTCAGGACTGGAGTGGGCTGGGGAGAGCCTTATGAGCTCATGTATTTGAGGAACCTCCTTTCCGTATTTGGTTCTACTTCCTTTTGTGTTGGCATCACTCTCAATCAAGTCTAATTTATGCAATCACTGGACAACCTTCAGTAGCTCTAAGCATCCATCTGATTAGGTCAGGAGCACCAGAGTAAAAAACAAGAAACAAAACAAAACTTCAGTTTTCAAACAATTCCAAAAGAAGTTGTGAATTTGAGTCTCTGAGCCACTCTCAGGCACAACCTGAGAGACATATCTTCCTGATCTGTGCCTGAGTTGGGTCATGTGATCTGTGAGGAGCAGGAGGGGCTAACTCTGCTGAACCTGTATGGATTGAGAAAACAGTAGGAGGTGATTCCTAGAGGGAAACTGAGGTACTGTTGCAAGAATGGAGAACAGACAGTGGGTAGGGAAAAAGTAACCATATGAAACTCCCGGCCCGCATAAACTTTTAAATCTAGTCGGGAGGGAAAAGACAAATTCTGAAAAGCTTAAGAGTGATGAGATATACAAACAGCATTACAGGACAAACAAGTGATACAATCAAATGTGTGAACAGCAATGGTGTTGTCCTGGAGAGGTTCTGAGAAACAAGTTAGAAGACATCCGTATAAAAGTATGCCTATGTAAAGCTAACTATACAAAGTAACTTTGTCATGCCAGGAGTGTCCTTTTTTTAAGGAAAAATGTGAAGAATAATTACAAAGCAATGGAAATCTTTACAGACTACTGGTTGGAGTGTAATCTGGTAGAACCATTGTAGGAAAGAACTGGGGATTATCTTGTGAAGTTGAACATGTGCAGTGTCTGTAACCTAACAGTCTCACTCTTCAGTGTACATCTTAAAAATTGCATTTTCATATGCACAAGAATGTCCAATTTTCATTAACAGATTAGTTAAGTAAGTTGTAGCATATTTACACAAGGAGAAACTATACAGCTTTGAAAAATAAAAGAATTATAGAGACATACAACAGCATGATGGATCTTAAATATAGGTCTGAAAAAGTTACATGCAACATGACACTGTTTACACCAAGCTTTAAACCACTACAAACCAAACAATACATTGTATAGGGGTAGTTCGTCTATATAAAATATTACATAATGAAAGCTTTTAAGTGCTTCCAATCATAACTTCAGGAGTTAAAAAAGATAAAAAAGGAGAAATACAAAATATATAAATTCATATTTCCTTGTGATCCCTGAAAATCCATCTATGATTTATGTTCTTTGAAAGAAAAACTCACTTTGGTAGCCATTTAATATATCTTTAAAAGTTATTGTGGATGATTCAACATAGTCCTGGAATTCCTAGCCAGATCCTATACCTTAAAGACCAAAAAACTCTACTCAGAAGCTTCTAGACATCATCAATAGCTATAGCAAGGTAGCAGGATATAAAATCAACATAGAAAAATCATTAGCATTTCTATACACTAACAATGAGCAAACTGAGAAAGAATGTATGAAAACAATTCCATTTACAATAGCCTCAAAAAAAATCAAATACCTAGGTGTAAACCTAACAAAAGATGTGAACGACCTCTACAAGGAAAACTATACACTTCTGAAGAAAGAGACTGAGGAAGACTATAGAAAGTGGAGAGATCTCCCATGCTCATGGATTGGTAGAATCAACATAGTAAAAATGTCTATACTCCCAAAAGTAACCTACATATTTAATGCAACTCCCATCAAAATTCCAATGACATTCATTAAAGAGACTGAAAAATCTACCGTTAAATTTATATGGAAATATAAGAGGCCACGAATAGCCAACGCAATACTCAGTCAAAAGAACAATGCTGGAGGTATCACAATATCCGATTTCAAACTATATTACAAAGCAATAACAATAAAAACAGCATGGTACTGGCACAAAAACAGACATGAAGACCAGTGGAACAGAATAGAGGAACCGGATATGAAGCCACACAACTATGACCAACTTATCTTTGACAAAAACTGCTGGGAAAACTGGTTAACAGTCTGCAAAAAACTGAAACTAGATCCATGTATATCACCCTATACCAATATTAACTCAAAATGGATCAAGGATCTTAATATCAGACCACAAACTCTTAAGTTGATACAGGAAAGAGTAGGAAATACTCTGGAGTTAGTAGGTATAGGTAAGAACTTTCTCAATGAAACCCCAGCAGCACAGCAACTAAGTGATAGCATAGATAAATGGGACCTCATAAAACTAAAAAGCTTCTGTTCATCAAAAGAAATGGTCTCTAAACTGAAGAGAACACCCACAGAGTGGGAGAAAATATTTGCCAACTATACATCAGACAAAGGACTGATAACCAGAATATATAGGGAACTTAAAAAACTAAATTCTCCCAAAACTAATGAACCAATAAAGAAATGGGCAAGTGAACTAAACAGAACTTTCTCAAAAGAAGAAATTCAAATGGCCAGAAAACACATGAAAAAATGCTCACCATCTCTAGCAATAAAGGAAATGCAAATTAAAACCATGCTAAGATTCCACCTCACCCCTGTTAGAATAGCCATCATCAGCAACACCACCAAACAGGTGTTGGCGAGGATGCGGGGAAAAAGGAACCCTCTTACACTGTTGGTGGGAATGTAGACTAGTACAACCACTCTGGAAAAAAATTTGGAGGCTACTTAAAAAGCTAGACATGGATCTACCATATGATCCAGCAATACCACTCTTGGGGATATACCCAAAAGACTGTGACACAGGTTACTCCAGAGGCACCTGCAGACCCATGTTTATTGCGGCACTATTCACAATAGCCAAGTTATGGAAACAGCCAAGATGCCCCAGCACTGACGAATGGATTAAGAAAATGTGGTATCTATACACAATGGAATTTTATGCAGCCATGAAGAAGAACGAAATGTTATCATTCGCTGGTAAATGGATGGAATTGGAGAACATCATTCTGAGTGAGGTTAGCCTGGCCCAAAAGACAAAAAATTGTATGTTCTCCCTCATATGTGGACATTAGATCAAGGGCAAACACAACAAGGGGATTGGACTATGAGCACATGATAAAAGCGAGAGCACACAAGGGAGGGGTGAGGATAGCTAAGACACCTAAAAAACTAGCTAGCATTTGTTGCCCTCAACGCAGAGAAACTAAAGCAGATACCTTAAAAGCAACTGAGGCCAATAGGAAAAGGGGACCAGGAACTAGAGAAAAGGTTAGATCAAGAAGAGTTAACCTAGAAGGTAACACACATGCACAGGAAATTAATATGAGTCAACTCTGTATAGCTATCCTTATCTCAACCAGCAAAACCCCTTGTTCCTTCCTGTTATTGCTTATACTCTCTCTTCAACAAAATTACAGATAAGGGGAAAATAGTTTCTGCCGGGTATCAAGGGGGTGGAGGGGAGAGGGAGGGGATGGGGGCAGGGGGGAGAAATGACCCAAACATTGTATGCACATATGAATAAAGAAAAAAAGAAAAAAAAAAGCTATTGTGGATGATTTTAAATATACAAAAAGTAGAAAGAATAGGCAGTAAGTCTCCATGTGCCCATCACCCCACCCTGACTGTTAGCCCAGGAATAATTGCCTCCCAATCCATACCTCCATCCACTCCCCCGCCCGTGTAAGCTCACAAGTATCCATGCATCGCTAAGCGTTTCATAGTGATATTCATGATATTGGTATGATGGGTATAATGCTACTCAAACTATTTATCCTTAAGTATTTCCTTTGTACCTCTGAAAATAAGACTTAGGGAGGTCACAGGACTGTTATTTTGCAGGGTTTTCAAAGCCACTTCATGTGAAAAATATCTAGAATTCAAATTTCCCATTTCACTGTCTCTCTCTCTTCCTTTGCTTTTATTTTATTTTATTTTTAAGACTTGCTATGTAACCAAGACTGGCTGTGAACTCTTCGCCTCCAGAGTGCTGGGATTATAAGTGTGCACAACACCTGGCTCCCATTGTTTCTTTTATGTCTAAAGGTGTTCTATAGTTTTTAAAATAGTTTTTTAACTGAAGTAACCCCCATACCCATCCCTCAGAATCCATCATATGGACTTCTGTGTGGCACAGATCATTTCACAGGACCCATATGTGAAATGGGTATGTATCTATGCTTCCACCATACTGGAATCTTAGAGAGTGTTTCCTTCTTGACATTAACCTCAACATTTAGCATGATGCTTGGCCACATGGTACATGTGAAATAAAGATTTCGTGGAAACTTTAAAAAAATAGTTTTTTAAAAGCTGGATTTCAAATAGACCATATCTTTTTGTCTGGTTCATAGGCCTGTTGTTTTGTTTTTTTCTATACTTTCTTCCCATCTCTTTTATTTCCCTTATATTTTTTTTTTGTTGTTGTGAAGAAACTAGGTTCTGTTCTTCTGTAGACCTGTAAGTTTCTCACATTCTACATCTTGTGACTTCATCCTGTGGTAAGTTGATCCTCTTCCCTTGCCTTTTTTTTTTTAAGTAAATTGATTGCTAAAGACTTGACCAAATTCTGGTTGTATTCTTTGATGAGCCTACTCTTCAGTATTGTGTCCTACCACGAGGACACACAATCCTTGTTCTTTTTGTAACGTTTGCAGGCATTGGTACTCAATTCACTTGTTATTCGGAGTAAATGGTGATAGTCTATCATCCCTGTCTTCTTCATTTATTAGCTGGAATACTTACATAAAGAGAAATATCCTCTCATCACTAGTACAGTTTATTTAGGGGAAGCAAGGTAAGTGTTTGATTTTCTCTTTGTCAGCTTTCAATATATCATAACTTGTTTTCTTTCAACAATTTTTTGGCTATCATTATAAACCAGTGTATTTAGCCATGCTTGGTGTGTTTCAATCCATTGCCCTTACCATTCTAATTGATGTTTCAGATTGTTCCTTCTTTGCTGCTAGGAATCTTTCATAGCTGGCTCCTAAGTCCTTTAGATAGGATCTTACTAATCTTTAATTGTTTCCTTTCTTTCTGGTTTGACAAGATGCTCTAGCTTCATTTTTATATACTCCCTGCCCAAACCTGGAGTGAGAAATTTCTTCAAGGAACTGTAGGTCCTTTGAATGAGGAATGATAGATGGAGTTAGCATTCTGGGTACTAGATATGCTCACAGCTGCTGGACTCACCATTGTGTCTTGGTCTTTGCAGTGAGAGCTAGGACTGTACATCAAAGATAAACTCCACAAAAAGTTCATAGTAGCACTTCCAATTTCAGTTCAGGGCTGCAGGGCTTTACTTCACCTCATCTGCTGCCTTTGCATCTCTCCTCTCCCTCACTGGAAATAGTGGTTCCTGAGGCATTTTACAATTGATTGAAAAAAAGTTGCCTTTAATAGTTGATCATTTTTACTGATTAATAAATTTATTGGCAATAATGTTTTAATTATTCTTATAGTTCTAATTAAATTCAAAGAAAATTATGTTAAAGAAAAATTTAAATTGCAATATTTTATTTAGTTCAAAACATTATTAAGATATTGCATTTCTTTTCTAGGAATGTTGGTGATATGGAATGTTAGTAACTTTAACATTTTCCAATCTGAAGCCCCCAAATGACTTGACTTTTGGATAGATGAATAGATATATTTTCTCACAAATTTCACATTTTGTCCATATAAAACATGCAATAAACCACAGCAGTGATTATTTAGTCTTGCATTTAAAAAAAGTCTTAGAAGACAGTCTGATAATGGCTTGTGATGGTGTCATCATTAGAAAGATAGTTCCTCTTCAATAAAATAAATCCTATTTTCAATCCTACCTAGCAGGTTAGTGGGGAGGAAGGAAGGGAGGAAGGAAGGAAGGAAAGAGGAACAAAATGAACAATTCAAAGTCAAATGTCATATCAAGGGAAAAATCAAACTGGTCATTGATGGAAAACTAAGCCAAAAGTCATTCTGTTCACAACTCTTTTAATCAAAATAGACTGTAAGGAAAAGAATGATGCTCCAAGTAGCTCACATACTAGAGGAAGTGTTCTGATTTCTATCATCCTTCCACAGAGAGATGTTAGACAGAGCAGAATATGGCCCTGTGCTAGACATTCCTGAAGCAGGGTGGAGCAATTCAGTTCTATTGTTTTGACCATAACTATAACTTTCTTACAATCCTATTATCTATTGAATGCTTGTTCAGGCAAACCTGTTAGCTTTTGTAATATTCCACCTCATATCTAGTAATAAGGAAGACCCATTTGTTGCAATCTGGCAAAAGAAAATAGTGCTAAATTTTGTTCCTTGGTAGATGTGAGGAGAAACTACTTTGTGTCCTTCCAACAAACCAGGGCACAAATGTGGCATCCAGTGGGCAAACACAAAAGAGAATGAAATGAGGCATATCTGAAAAGTGGCTGCTGTACGTATGAGCTAATCACACCTCAAAGCATAACATTGTTTTTTTAAAATAACAGAAGCAATAAAATCCTATTATGGATTAATCTTGTGCCAAATTTTGTTTTTAATCAAATCTATTTTGAGCCAAAGAAAATACAAAAATGCAAATGAAGGGCTGGATCCTCCAGCTCTTGTGAACATTGAGGGCTGATACACTTCAAAGATTTTTTTTTAACTCATAAATTAAAATCATCATACAACATAGCAAAACATACTTAATTTTATACTCCACATAAAATTCTAGCCTAATAAGACCTTGAAGGGGAAGGGTGTTAAAAAGCCTAAAATTAGATGTTTAGTAAATAAATACGGAGCTAACTTAATGTCTGCTATATGTACTGTAGTTTTAGACTATAAGCAGGAATTCAGTTGTTTCATGTGGCAAAGAAAAGGAAACACCAACAGCAAAACTGTGTTTGAGAGGAGCCGTGCTGTCAGCGTGCAGACTCACACTCTGGATATATACACACCACTTAAACACAAAGGACGAGCGAGTTTGTGGAAGGTTGTTTGTGCAGTATTCCCCTGTGTGTGTTCTCCAGCTGGGATGAGATATTCATTAGTAGACTTAAACAAACTCTTTCCAACATTTTTATCTCAAAGGGTGAAAATGCTATTCAAATAGGCTGCTAATGAAGCCATCCACTATGTTGTTTGATGTTGCAGTTGAAGAAGGATCTGAACTGAATGGCCTAGGGCAGGGCCTACGCTCAGCTGGCAACTGTTTTAACCTTTGTGGGGCAATTGTGTACCTGTAACACAGCCTCTTCCTATAAAACACCAGCCCACAAGCTGTCAGTGCAAAATATGAGCATATCTATGAACACAGGCTATGCAGTGTCAGGTGTCACATAGTCTGCCTTTTACTGCATGAGGTCACAGTCTGGACAGGTCTATGATAGCATGTCATGTCTTTTTTAGAATTCAAAGCCCAAGAGAGAATGTGTTTTAGCTTCTGTCCTGAAGCCAAAAAAAACCAGAAAGCCCTGGGAAATAAATACATACTGTTGATGAAATATGGGGGGAAAAGTCATTTGTGCACACACTTTTCATAAGAGCATCTCATACCATTTAGAAGCAAATATGTAATGGGAAAGATTTTTATTTTATATTATTTCAAGATATGCATGTACATGTACACCTACACAAACTACAAATAAGAGTAAAATATATAAAATGGGAACGTTTGCATTAAGGTTGTAAAGGTTCAAATCAGTTATAAGATGCGCTTGTCATTCATGCAAGTGCTATTTGTGTTTGGTCGGGAGAGTGCACGGTTTTGTAGTTGTCCTGTTATGGAATGTGTGCCAAAGCCCAGACGTGCTCTGTAGAAAGTCACCAAATATGGTATTCACCACTCAGATGACACACAGGCACTTCAAAATCAACACCTCAAAAATTAAATTCAATGTTTAACCCCAATGAAATTGCCCTTCTTTGTGTAGTGTTGGTTTAAATATGTGACACTACTTGTGATAGGCAGAATTCTTTTTTTTTTATAATTTTTACATTTATTCACATGTGTATACATTGTTTGCACCATCTACAACATGCACCCCCACCCCCAACTTCCGGGCGGAACCTGTTTCACCCTTTTGTTCTCTGATTTTGTTGAAGAGAAAACATAAGAGGTAATAAAAAAGACATGGTGTTTTTGCTAGTTTGAGATAACAATAGCTATATGGAGCGAGTCCTAGCATTGCTTCCATGCACTTGTGTATACAACCTGCATTGGGTCATCTCTGCCAGACCTCTTCACTACTTCCTGGTCCCCTTCCCATAATGGCCTCTGCCAGTTTAAGATTACTATAATCACTCCTATACAGTGAGCACATCAACCACGTTCAAGTTTTTGGTTTCCTTCCCTTTCCTATTCCTCCCATACACCTTCTCCCCTTAGTGTGTGACCCATGTCCAATAATATTACTGTGTTTGTTTTAGGTCTATAATCCACACATGAGGGAGAACATGCAATTTTTGTCCTTCTGAGCCTGACTAACTTCACTTAAGATGATGTTCCCCAGTTCCACCCATTTACTTGTGAATGACAAAATTTCATTCTTTTTTGTGGCTGAATAAAATTCCATTGTGTATAAATACCACATTGTCTTAATCTACTTGTCAGTAGTGGGGCATCTTGGCTGTTTCCATGTTGTGGAAATCTGAAGCCGAGATATGGGACACTGAGGCGGTTTAGCAGGAAGCAATATTTTATTGTGCCAACACAGACCAAGCAGACTCCTGTCCAAAGGCTGAGCCCCAAGAACAAAGAGGTCTCACCTTATATACCCTTGCATGCAGGTTACAGAAGCAAAAAGCAAAGCTCAATCCGCATATGGCTGCATGTGACTTCATTGGCTATTTCATTTCCGCAGTGCTGTGTGACCTTCTTCATGTTTCAGTTCTTTAAGTTTTATCTCTCTGCTTTGCCATCCTTTCCCTCTGCCTCATTATAAGAACACAGCCTGTCTGTTTCTCCTCTGGCCCTCTTCCCTGCTGCATCCACAGCTTGGCTATTGTGAATAGTGCTGCAATAAACATGGGTGTGCAGGTGCCTTAGTAATAACCTGAGTTGCATTCCATTGAATATATCCCTAGGAGTGGGATTGCTGGATCATATGGCAGATCTATATTTAGTTTTTTAAGAAGCCTCCATACTGTTTTCCACATTTGTTGTGCTACCTTACATTCCCACCAGCAGTATCTGAGGGTTCCCTTTCCCACACATCCTCAGCAACATTTGTTGTTGGTGGTGTTCTTGATGACAGCTATCCTAACAGAATGAAGTGGAATCTTAGCGTGGTTTTGATTTGCATTTCCTTTATGGCCAGGGATGGTGAGCATTTTTTCATGTGTTTTTTTGGCCATTTGGACTTCTTCCTTTGAAAAAGTTCTGTTTAGTTCAGTTGCCCACTTCTTTATTGGTTCATTGATTTTGGGGGAGTTTAGTTTTTTTGAGATCCCTGTATATTCTGGTTATTAGTCCCTTGTCTGATAGATAGCTAGCAAAGATTTTCTCCCGCTCTCTGGGTGGTCTCTTCAATTTAGAGACCATTTCTTTTGTTGTGCAGAAGATTTTTAATTTCATGTAGTCCCATTTGTACATCCTTTCTCTTAGTTGCTGGGCCACTTGAGTTCTACTGAGGAAGTCATTGCCTATACTTATTGCTTCCATAGTATTCCCTGCTCTTTTCTGTACTAACTACAGGTTTTGGGTCTGATATTAAGGTTTTTAATCCACTTTGAGATGATACTAGTACAGGATGATAGGCATGGATCTAGTTTCAGTTTTCTGCAGGCAGATAACCACTTTTCCCAGCAACATTTGTTGAAGAGGCTGTTTAGTCTCCATCATATGTTTTTGGCGCCTTTGCAAAAATAAGGTGGACATAGCATTGTGGGTTCATATCTGGGTCCTCTATTCTGTTCCACTGGTCTTCATATCTGTTTTTCTGCCAGTACCATGCTGTTTTTATTGCTATGGCTCTGTAGTATAGTTTGAAGTCAGGTATTGTGATACCTCCAGCATTGCTCTTTTTGCTCAGTATTGCCTTGGCTATTTGCAGTCTCTTGCGTTTCCAAAAGAACTTTAGGGTAGATTTTTCAATCTGTGATGAATGTTATTGGAATTTTGATGGGAATTGCATGGAACATGTAGATTGCTTTTGGTGGTTTAGCCATTTTTACTATGTTTGTTCTGCCCACAAATGAGAATGGGAGATCTTTCCATCTTCTGTACTCTTCGTCGATCTCTTTCTTCAGTGGTTTGTAGTTGTCCTTGTAGAGGTCATTTACATCCTTTGTTAAGTTTATTCCTAGGTATTTGATTTTTTTGACTATTTCTTTACCTATTTGTATTCCTTTTATTTCTTCTTGGCAGTAGGCAGAATTCTGAGAAGTCCCGACATATACCAAATTCCAGATTGTGGGAACCAGATGGCATGGTGCTCATAATTATGTTATACTATGTGGCAAAGATTTTACAGATGTAATTAAAGTCTCCACCAGACATGGTGGGATGCACCTGTAATCCCAGCACTGGGGATGGTGAGGGAGGAGCACTGTGAGTTTTGAGTCCAGTCTGGGCTACCTAGTAAAACCTTGTTTCAAAAAACCAAAACCAAAACAACAGTAACAACAAAAAAGCAAATCCCCAGTTGGCTGACTTGAGTGACTCTAAAGGGAGATGAATGTGAGTGGGACTGATCCAATCAGCTGAGCCTTTTAAAGAAAATCCAGAAGTCCGAGAGATTCCCCTGCTGGCCCTGGAGAAGCAGAGTACTGTGTTGAGAGAGGACCTTTGAGAGGGTCACATGGCAAGGGTCTAGGAACAGCTCCTGGGAGCTAAGAGCAGCCTGTGGTTGACAGCCAGTAAGAGGGTGGGACCACATTCATATGACTTCAAGGAATTGAATGTTGCCAGCAAGCACTTACAAGTGGACATCAGCTCCAGACAGGAACCCGGCCCTGCCAATACCTTCATTGTAAGCCAATGAACAGAGGACATAGCTAAGCTGTGCCTGGATTCTCAATCCATGGACACTGACATAACAACTGTATGTTGCCACCATTGTTTGTAGTGATTTATGAAACAACGACAGAAAACTAATACATATCTACCCAGTTTCTCAAAACAAGACAGAAATCTTGGGAGTTGTCCTCACCCATTCTTTGTCTATGATTGCCCCTGGTCAGTTTTACTTCCAAAATACATGGCTACTCCTCCTCCCACTGCTTCATCAGATCTGTATGATTTTCACCTGGGTTTCTGTCATGGGTTCTCTGACTGTAGACTCAACCTTGACAATCACTATTTGAATCTGAGGCCAGTCTTGTCAGCATATACAACTGCTCCTGTTACCCTCTTCCTGATGTACTTACGATAAAATTGCACTTGTTAGTGTGATATTCAAAGTGCTTTGTGATCTAGCCATGGCCCACCTTACCACGGTAAGAGCACACCTTGCTCTGGCTTTACTAGACAACTGTTCTCCACACATGCTCATTCAAACCTGTGGACTACAGATAGGCCATTTGCTTTGCATCAAATACTCTTCCTTTCATGGGCCACCTGGTGGCCACCACTCATTTTTTAAGATTCTAGCATCTTCAACTAAGCCCCCATAAGTCCCTCATCCACTTGAAAGCTAAAGTTGCCTTCCCCTACAGTTTTCCATCATGCTTTGCGCAGAACTCCTTTGATACTTATTCAACCCAGCATCACTAGCTGACTCTGTGTCTCTCCTTTGTTTATAAGATCTTTCTAAGGATCAGTCATGGAGGTACATACCTATAATCCCAGCACTCAGGAGACTGAGGCAGGAGGATAGCTTGAGGCCAACTTAGGCTACATAATGAGTCCCTGTCTCAAAAAACCAAGCACCTGTGACGTAGTTCAGTGGTAGAGAGCTTGCCTGGCATATACAAGGTCCTTGGTTCGATCCTCAGCACTGCGGGGTGGGGGAAAGAGCTTCCTGAGGACAGAGTTGGAGGCTCCTTTGAATCTCCACCTTTAACACTGACACAAAGAAGGGACTCACTGCCATAAGCAAATATTATTTATGGAACTTCTACATGACCTTGGCATTGTGCAACATACTATGTGAAGTTTAAAAGACACAGAGCTAAGATCAAACTCCTATATCTATCACTGGCAGGAGTCCTTTTCTGTGCTCCAACATTGACTTTATTTTTATTTTTTTATTTTTCATTTTTCTTTTATTATTCATATGTGCATACAAGGCTTGGTTCATTTCTCCCCCCTGCCCCCACCCCCTCCTTTACCACCCACTCCACCCCCTCCCGCTCCCCCCACTCAATACCCAGCAGAAACTATTTTGCCCTTATTTCTAATTTTGTTGTAGAGAGAGTATAAGCAATAATAGGAAGGAACAAGGGGTTTTGCTGGTTGAGATAAGGATAGCTATACAGGGCATTGACTCACATTGATTTCCTGTGCATGGGTGTTACCTTCTAGGTTAATTCTTTTTGATCTCACCTTTTCTCTAGTGCCTGTTCCCCTTTTCCTATTGGCCTCAGTTGCTTTAAGGTATCTGCTTTAGTTTCTCTGCGTTGAGGGCAACAAATGCTAGCTAGTTTTTTAGGTGTCTTAGCTATCCTCACCCCTCCCTTGTGTGCTCTCGCTTTTATCATGTGCTCAAAGTCCAATCCCCTTGTTGTGTTTGCCCTTGATCTAATGTCCACATATGAGGGAGAACATACGATTTTTGGTCTTTTGGGCCAGGCTAACCTCACTCAGAATGATGTTCTCCAATTCCATCCATTTACCAGCGAATAATAACATTTCGTTCTTCTTCATGGCTGCATAGAATTCCATTGTGTATAGATACCACATTTTCTTAATCCATTCGTCAGTGCTGGGGCATCTTGGCTGTTTCCATAACTTGGCTATTGTGAATAGTGCCGCAATAAACATGGATGTGCAGGTGCCTCTGGAGTAACAGTCTTTTGGGTATATCCCCAAGAGTGGTATTGCTGGATCAAATGGTAGATCGATGTCCAGCTTTTTAAGTAGCCTCCAAAATTTTTTCCAGAGTGGTTGTACTAGTCTACATTCCCACCAACAGTGTAAGAGGGTTCCTTTTTCCCCGCATCCTCGCCAACACCTGTTGTTGGTGGTGTTGCTGATGATGGCTATTCTAACAGGGGTGAGGTGGAATCTTAGTGTGGTTTTAATTTGCATTTCCTTTATTGCTAGAGATGGTGAGCATTTTTTCATGTGTTTTTTGGCCATTTGAATTTCTTCTTTTGAGAAAGTTCTGTTTAGTTCACTTGCCCATTTCTTTATTGGTTCATTAGTTTTGGGAGAATTTAGTTTTTTAAGTTCCCTGTATATTCTGGTTATCAGTCCTTTGTCTGATGTATAATTGGCAAATATTTTCTCCCACTCTGTGGGTGTTCTTTTCAGTTTAGAGACCATTTCTTTTGATGAACAGAAGCTTTTTAGTTTTATGAGGTCCCATTTATCTATGCTATCTCTTAGTTGCTGTGCTGCTGGGGTTTCATTGAGAAAGTTCTTACCTATACCTACTAACTCCAGAGTATTTCCTACTCTTTCTTGTATCAACTTAAGAGTTTGGGGTCTGATATTAAGATCCTTGATCCATTTTGAGTTAATCTTGGTATAGGGTGATATACATGGATCTAGTTTCAGTTTTTTGCAGACTGCTAACCAGTTTTCCCAGCAGTTTTTGTTGAAGAGGCTGCTATTTCTCCATCGTATATTTTTAGCTCCTTTGTCAAAGATAAGTTGCTCATAGTTGTGTGGCTTCATATCCAGTTCCTCTATTCTGTTCCACTGGTCTTCATGTCTGTTTTTGTGCCAGTACCATGCTGTTTTTATTGTTATTGCTTTGTAATATAGTTTGAAGTCAGGTATTGTGATACCTCCTGCATTGTTCTTTTGACTGAGTATTGCCTTGGCTATTCGTGGCCTCTTGTGTTTCCATATAAATTTAACAGTAGATTTTTCAATCTCTTTAATGAATGTCATTGGAATTTTGATGGGAATTGCATTAAACATGTAGATTACTTTGGGGAGTATCGACATTTTTACTACAACATTGACTTTATAAAGCTACTGTGACTGACCTTCAGCAGGTGAATGTACATTCCACCACTAAATGCTTTCTAAGAGACTAACAAACCACTCTTCCTATAGTCTTGAATTGTTGCATATAAAGCTATTTCCTTCCTATGCTTCCCCTTTAATCTACAGTTCCATTTTTAAGAAGCCCCCTTGGCCTTTTCTTTAAACCTTATGACTATCTGATCTTTCATATTTCCTTATAGGACCTACTTCACATTGTGTTAGCTAATTTTCTTCTACCCCTCAATATATACTTAGTTATCTCAAAACACTAAAACCCCATTGAAGTTAACATTCTAGTAGGGATCAAGCTGTGGGGGCTGGCTAGACTAAGTAAAACAAAATGGATTTCTTGTTCTTTCTTGAGTAAAATCAACTTTATTCTGCAGCCCAATATGAATTTTACTTCTACACCTTGTTAGCTATACCCTTTTGTTATATGAAACGACTTTGTTCACTACCTTCATAGTTGTGATTACAATAGCATCATTAAAAATATTTTTAGATAAAATTTACACAGGGTGAAATGCATGGCTCTCATATGTACAGTTGGGTGATTTTTTTTTTTTTTTGGCAGTACTGGGGCTTGAACTAGGGCCTCACGCTTGCTAAGCAGGAGCTCTACCACTTGAGCCATTCCACCAGCTTTGGTGAATTTTGATAACTGTGTAACCCACACCTAATCAAGATAATAATTCTAGCACCTCAGAAAGTTCCCTTGTGTTTTCTTCTAGTCAGTTCTCACTGTTCATATTTCTATTACTCTAGATTAGTTTTGCCTGTTCTACACTTCGTATGAATGTAAATATATGCATTCACATGAAAATATAACTTCTTTTGTTTTTGTTATTCATTGATTTTGTTGTATGTATCGTTGGCTCATTCCTTTTTATTGCTGAATAATATATCTTATATGAATATACTTCAGTGTCCTTATTCATTCTCTGACTTACGGCTATGTGGGTTGTTCCCAAGTTTTGATTATTATGAATAAAGCAGCTATGAATATTTATTCAAGTCAAGTGTTTGTGTGGATATATGTTTTTGTCTTGTAGGTAAAGTCCTCAGAATAGAATTGCTAGGAACTAGGATTAATGAATGTATGTTTATCTCTGTAAGAAACTGCCATTGTTTGCCAAAGTGTGTCATTTTTTTATATCATCATGTCACACTCCAGCAATGTATGAGTTTGAATTGCTACATATTCTCACCATTTGGAGACTCAGTATTATTAATTTCAGCCATGCAGGTGTTTAGAGATATTTGGTTTTGCTTTGTATTTCCTTGATAATAAAGGTTGAGCATCTTTCTATATGCTTATTGGTCATTCATGGGTTTTTTTAAGTGTTAGTTCAACATTTTTGCCCCCTTTTGTAAATTAGGTTATGCTTTTTATTTATTTATAGAACTTATTTATCTATTCTGGCTAAAATCCTTTTATGATATTTGCATTGTGAATGTTTCTCTCAGTCTGTGGCTTGCCATTCATTTTCTTCATAGTATCTTTTGAATAGAGAAAGTTTTTATTTTTTCAACCTTCTCTGATGATTAATGTTTATCATGTCTTAAATTTTTTGCTTACCCAAAGGGCACAAAATTTTCTTTGAGAAGCTTTGTAGTTTTAGCTTTTATGTCTTAGGCACAGTATTCCTTTCAAAGTAATTTTTAGATATGTACAAGGTAAGAGTCAATGTTCATCGTTCTTTCCATACATTCATCATCATCCCAGAACCATTTGCTGCAACAACCTTCCACCATGTAACTGTCTTGGGACTTTTGTTGTAAAGCAATTGATTGTATAATGGGAGGTAAATGGACTGTATGTTCTGTTCTATTGATATGTTTGCCTACCTACACTAAAACCATGTAATCTTGGTTACAGTAGCTTTATAATATCTTAAAAGCAAGTCATATGAGTTCAATTTTATTCTTTTATTAATATTTTTCTGTCTACATCTTTAAAATTGTACACTATTAAATGCTAGTAAACATGACCTTTGAAAAAAGTCAATTTTATTGAACAAACAATGGTTCTTTTGGCCTGGACAACAACAAAAAAAGTAACCAACTCAATTCTTCTTTCTCCTGACAGTTTTGCCAAGTCTGTTTAAATAGATTAGCAGTCTTGTACCCTATGTTGACATTTATACATAAAATCATTCAGTGCTGAATGTGAAGAAAACTTTTGACTTGGATTTTAGAATTTCACTCATTTTTTTTTTGAGAAACACTAGTGAGAGAGCTACAATGCTAATACACTTTAATAATTCTTACTAATGACACATCTATTTTTGAGACCAAGTCCAACATTTGGTGTTATTTGGGGCTTTACTTGATATGGCAGAACAAACATCCTCAAATATATCTTTCAAGTGTCCCTTGGATTGACAGGAAGATATGCCTCTACTACTTCTCAAGTTGATCTCCCACCATAATCCCTTTATTCTTGGATGAACTTAGTCTTGTAACTAATAACCACATCAAACCTTTTCTCACCGATTTCAATTGTCACATTAACAGTTTCTTTTGTATGATGCAGAGTAATCTGGAGGTTCAAGTCCTGCATATGTTGGATAAAACAACTCTCTGTATTCTCAGTTGAAGAGAATGTCTGTGTTTCATTGATTCTAAGATACCTATACTTTTCAAATTTTAAAATCTTTGAAACTGGGTACATCTAATGGCCAATATATTTGGAAAGAATTATGTCATGATTTGAGAGTAGAACTTTTCCTCAAATTAATGGCGAGTCTTTAAAGCAATGGCATCTTAGATTCAATAAAATATTGTAAAATCTTGCTCACCTAAAACAGGACTTTTGTCAGGCTCAGATGATATAAGTTGTGTCCCCCCCAACACAAATTCTGTCAGTTATCACAAGGAAAACAGAGCAAATGTTGTTTTAAATTCTTAGTCTCTTTACATTAAAAGTCCCATAGGAATGTAAGTCTTATGATTAAATTGATTTCCTTTGCAAAGACAAAACCATTCTGTCTGCTGTGATTTTCTCATTGGCAAAAGAAATCAAATGCTGAAATATTAGGTTCAAGACTGTCTTTCAGTGTTAGAGAGAAGTTAATGTTAAAAGGAAAAAGATAGTGAGCTTAAAATTCAGTTATTACTCAAGTTGATATATGTATATAAAATAAGCCTTTAAAATATTTATTAGAATTTTACATTTTTTGAAGGGGGGGCAGTACTGTGGTTTGAACTCAGGGCCTTGCACTTGACAGGCAACTGTTGTATTAATGGAACCACATCTCCAGCCTTTTTTGCTGTAGGTTTTTTTTGAGAAGGGTCTTGAATTTATGCTGGGGCCAGCCTAGACTGCCATTCTATTTATGCTTCCCACATAGCTGGGATGACAGGTATGACCCACTGCATACTGCTTTTATTGATTGAGATGGGGTCTTGTGAACTTTTTGCCCAGGTTATCCTCAAACAGCCATCCTTTCAATCTCCATCTTCTGAGTAGGATTACAGGTGTGAGCCACCAGGTCTAGCTATACAATTTAAAAAAATTGTACAAATCAATCTTTGTATAAAAGTATCTTTTTGCAACTATTTTTTCCTCATTATAAGGAGTAACATGATTCTTGTAGAGAATCTGGAAATGCAAAAAAGAAAAAATATTCCACCATCCTTATTATCATGAAGATCTGAATGTACTTTTCAGTTTTTTATATAGTGATATAAATGTGGCAGTATTAAATTGAAATTAGAACATTGGCATATATAAAATTTATATCAATTTTTTTCACTTTATGCTTATTTTACCATGACTATTTTCATATCAGTAAATATTCTTTAAAAATATCTTTGCAGAATGGATTGGAACAATTTGGAAAAAGAAAATGTTGGATCTCTTCCTTACTCTTTACACAGTGATTCTTGACTCTGGCTATATTTCATAAATCACCCACAGAAATTCTAAAAGAATGCAATAGTCAGAGCTCACCCTCAGAGCTTCTCAATGAATTAGTCTGGAAAGGAATCTAGGAAAAATCTTTTTCTCCTATGAGTATAATGCATAGACCTGGAGGAGAACTATTATTTCACATCAAAATAAACTCCAAGTAGACTTACGAATTGATTGTAAAAATACAATTAAAACTATAGAACTAGTGAATAAAATATTAGTATCAATGTAACCTTGGGGTACTGAAGAACACCAAAGGCAGAAACTCCAAAGTTTTCATATATTTGACTACATGAAAACACTACATTTCTGAATATCTATAGATATATAGACAAATTTACAAAACAGAAAAGCAAATCACAAAGTAGGACAAGTATTTTTAATATGCATTATAGGAAAGTTCTTAGACATTATAAAGGAAAAGAAGAGCTAATAGAAAAGGCCAATACAGGCAAATCACCCAGGGAAAAAAGTCCCTATATACGTGGAAATAAAAAGCACTTCCCTTTTTAAGTATAAAATAGGCTGATCCTCACTTGAGAACACAGTCTTCCTTTTCTGACTCCTCCCCTTCCCCCGACACTCAGGGCACATGCTGCAGTGCTTACATTCATGTCCTGACGCTTTACCTTATTAAAAAAAAAAAGTTCAAAGCAAATACATTAAAACTATAACATGAATACATAAAGAGGAAAGTCACACTGACACATAAAGATCGCATAAAATCGGATGTGAAGGAATTTAGCGCCACTTCATTACTGCCGGAGTCCAGCTCTGTGCAGGTTCAACTTGCAATAAAAGAAGTCTTTTCAATCTGCTCTAGCGACTTAGCCCGATTAGAATGCATACTCATTATTTTCTGATTACTCCTCTACATAAAACATACCATTTCATACCTTGGCTTCCAAACCCCCAGTATTCATATTTTATCTCTAAAGATTGCAATAAATCACTTCAAACACAATAACCCATTTAAGAATGGATTTTATAGGCAAAAAGGCACACCTTTAGTGAAGTGATTGCAGTCATCAGATGCTCCAGTCCTCCAGCATAATTACACAGCATGTGCACAAAAATGACGCAGAGTATAGAAGAGACCCTTAACCGTGGGTGAGTCAACTCAACTCAGTGTGTGCTTCCTGGTTGCAGGACATAACCATAGGAACGCTTTGAAATGTTTTGTTTTAGGAATTTGGCTCCTTTCTAGTTTTCACCAGAGCCAACACTTTCAAGATAATGCAGTTGAGACATGTAGCAGCTGTTTCAACTCAGCATAAGCTTGAGCTGACAGTGGAATACCATTGAGAACCAGAAACACCAAGACAGCTTATGATAAAAAGTAGAAGTATGAAAATTAAGAAGACAAAGGGCTTTACTGACTTAAAACAACCCCGAGGGAAAACATCTGTTTGGGGGCAAACAGGGATTCTTTTAACTCAGGGAAGAGGTCTCACTAGATAAGAGTGAGGAGTGGCCAGATCTGAGAGATGGGTTCCTAGAAACTGAAATGTTGCTATCTGGAAGGGAATTTATATTCTAAAAAGGTGAGAGATCTGTGACCTTGAAATCTAGATTAAGAGCCATAATCTGCAATTTTTGCTGTGTTTAAAACTTGACCTGTGCACACTGGGAATGTTTTCCATCTTGAATTCTCAGGCTAACTTTATGAGCCACTCTACATTGCTTTGGGGAACCATCAAAGGTAGAATTTACAGAGATGTCAAAAGATTGTAATCTTGGAAATAATGTATTTTAATAATCACTGAATGTCACATATTTCTTCAAATTCTGATGTCTGCACAAAATGAAATAAAGACTATCATAATTTACTAATTTGATGAGGAACATAAGTCTTAGCAATTTGTATCTAGGAAGAAACCACTTTCCACTTTTACAAAAAGATCCATGCCTATCCTCCCTGCAACCTTTCATAAATACCTACTTCTGGGTAAGTTCTTAAAGCTAATCTTCTGAAAATCTGTAAGGCTCAAGGGCTAGGCAAGAGATGTAAAAGTTTGTTTTGTGTGGGAGTAAGTTGGAATGCGGTCGTGTGTGAATTAGATAGAATCTTGAACATATTCCAATCACACCTACTTTCTGTTCTAACCACGTATTTAAAACAAACATTTCATCTCAGGGGCATTTAAATATTATCTCCAAGAATGGATAGGTTAAGAATAACCTCAGGTTCACTGAAAATTTTACATATACCCTTGAGGTTTATAAATAATGAGCAATGTACAAAGGTACAAATGCCATCCACAATCTCTGCAACAACCTCCCTGAGTTGGTAACATTAGAACCCATCTCTCAGGTCTGGTCACTCCTCACTCTATCTTGTAAGAGTCCTGTCTCTGTACTAAAAGAATCACTGCTTGCTCTAAACCACACTGCAGATTGGAAAGTCATTGAAAACTGGTAGAGACATCATGTCTGTCTTGCAACAAAGCCCATGCACTTTAAAGTACATCATAGTATCTTCTAATTATGAAAGAGTTCAGTGCCTTTTATGCCTAACCAGCCACACACTGGCTGCTTAGCAATAGGTTAGTAGCACCTAATAGCAATAGATCTGAAATGTAAGTGATATGTAAAGCAAAAAATTCAAGAGAATACATCTGACTTTAAATATACATTTTAGAATGAACACATGAGTCTTTCAAAAGATCTTAAGGAATGAGTGAATCAATAGTCTCATTCTCCAACTGCAAAGTTTATACCCTATGAAGTTGTGTTATTTCAAAAATTTCCCCAGTTTGGGATGGTAAACCCTTCAAAATGCACTGAATGATATTCAATATCAAAAAAATCTATTAATACCACCTACCATATTAGTAGAACAAAAGAGAATAATCATATCATCATATTCTTGGATGTTGAAAGGCATTAGACAGCATCCAACATCCATTTAAAACAACTGCTTTATTTAAAAATAACAACACAGTAAAAGTGACTTTTTTGGCATACAGTTCTTCAAATTTACACACAAGTATAAATAAATAGCTGTAACCACTACCACCACCAGGATGCAGAAGGGTTCTATCACCCCCAAAGCTTCCTGGTGTTACCCTTTGTAGTCACATTTATTCCCACCTGTGTCTCCTAGCAACCACTCACCTTCTCTCCATCACTATAGCTTTTTCTATGAGAATCTTATCCATATGGAGTCACACAGTATACCATTTTTTAAGATTGGCTTCTTTCATTCAGCGTAACGCTTTGAGACTCACTTAAGTTGTGCAAATCAATTGTTTCTTTTAAAATTACTAATAATATTCCTTTGTCTGGTTATATTATACTTTGTCAACTCAGGACATCTGGGTAGTTTCTAGTTTTTGGTAACCATGAATAGAGCTTTTATAAACACAATTAGTTTTCCCTGGTGCCCAGGACTGGGATTGTGGGGGTCATGTGGTAATTTGTTTAACCTTATTAAGTACATACAAAATTGTTTTCCAAAATGGCTGCACTATTTTGCATTCCCATCAGTGATATAGGAGTTCCAAGTGCTCTGCATCCTTGCTAGGACTTGATAATTTCAGTATTTTTATTTGAGCCATTAAATAGATGTGTACTGGTATGTCATCATAGTTTTACTTTGCATTTCCTAAACAGCTAATTATATAGGGCACTAATTTGCCATCTGTATATTCTCTTTGATGATGCACCCATTCAAGACTTTGGCCCATTTTTTAATTGGGCTGTTTTCTCACTGTAGTTTATATAATCTCTACAGTGAGTCTTTTTTGGGATATGTGATTTATAAATGTTTCCTCTCAAACTGGGGCTTGTCTATCCATTTTATTGATTGTCTTTTGTAGAGCAAAAGTTTTTAATTTCATTGAAGTCAAACATCAATTTGTTCTTTTGTGGATTCTGTTTGATGTCTAAGAACTCTCTACCTAGCTTCAAGTCATGAAAATGAAACCTTTTTGTTCTAAAAGTAAAGTTTTGTATTTTACTTATAGGTATATGATTCATTTTGAGTTTATTCTGAAGTGTGAGATATAGGGTGAGGTTTATTTTGTATGTGGCTTTCCAATTGTTACATGATTTGTTGAAAAGATATTCTCCACCAAATTACCTTTGCACATTTCTCCCATTCTGCTTTCGTTTTTCTAAAATATATTGTGTATGGTTTGTGTTATTTTTTTTAATTCACCAATGAAACATCTGGGTTGGGAAATATCTATTTCAGAAGTCTTTTAAACAAGAATTCAATTTCTGTTACAGTTACAGGACTACTTGGGATATTTATTTCTTCTTGAGTGCCTTTTGGTGGTTTGGGATGTTAGGAAAGGCAATCAGCCATGAGCCGTATGGATCCCTGCAGACTCTTGATGGTCACACCAGGAATGCAAGCTTCTACTTTTTATGTGGGTCATTTCTCAAGGTTTTGTATATAGTGAGTAGGATGAGGTAATTTCCCTCACTCGATGGTCAGTTATAAGGGAAGTGAATTGCCCAAGCTCAGCATTATTAGGGTGTAATACAAATCCACTGCAGTGTAACATCCAACTTGCCTACACAGAACTTGGAATGTATGTTGTAACCAGTGTAAATTAATGTGAAATTCATGATGCTTGCTGTAACAGAATAATGTCTTAGTCTGCTTTCTGTTATAAAAGAGTACTACAAGAATACTACAGATTGGGTAAGTTATAAAGAAAAGAAGTGGTGTATTTAGCTCAAGGTTCTAGAGGCTGGAAAGGCCAAGGTCGTAGTAGAGGTGTCTGGCAAGGGTCTTTGTGCTATTTAATAGTGGAATGTGCTATATAATGGTAGAATGTACAAGGGCAATGAATTCATGAAAAGGACATGAGGGTGGACCACTTTTACAATTAACTGCTCTCACGGTAACAGACAATGGCATTAACCCATTTGGGAGGGGTCTGCCCTCGTGACCCACTCGTCTTTCATTAGGCCCCACTCTTAACACCACTGCATTGGGGATCAGGCCTCTAACACATGAATTTGGGGGACACATCCAAACTGTAACAACCTTTGAGTTTATAAGCATGGTAAAATCTCAGGCGCTTCACAGTTCTTGGCATTCAGTTTTCAAGGAACTGGTTATTTCACCTTGTCATTTTGTTAGAAGAGGGGTGTCTTTCTTTTGTAGTATTCTGCAGCTCTGTATCTCCTTTAATCAGTAATTTGTCTTCCCTTTTTCTTATGTCAATCTTGCTAAAGGTTTTAAATTTGATCTTTTCATAGAACCTGCTTTTGGTTTCATTGATCTTATTTCTATGGTGATCCAGTTCATTAATATCTACTCTTTATTATTTCCTATCCCCCTTCTTGCTTTGGGGTTTTCACTTTTTCTTAAGTTGGAAGGTTAAATTGATTCAAGATCTTTTTTTTCAATGTAAGCATTTAATGCTAAGCAATACCTTAGCTACTCCCCTATACAAATTTTGACATGCTGTGTTTTTATTTTTGGTGAACTCAAAATTTATTAAGTCATGAATATTTTTTTTTGAGACAGGATCTTGGTCTGTTGTCCAGGCTGGCCTTGTACACCTCAGCTCAGACAATCCTCCTGCCTCAGTCTTCTGAGTAGCTTGGATTACAGGAATGTACCACCATGCCCAGCTTAAACCTTTTATGTGTTTGATTTTCAAGTGTTTGTAGATTTTCCAGTTTTCTGATACTGCTTATGATCAGAGAAAATGATTTTAATTCTTTTAGATTTGTTATGGGTTTTATTTTCTTTTTTGTTTTTAGAGACAGGATTTCACTATGAAGCCCAGGTTGACTTTGAACTCACAATTCTCCTGTCTCCCATGTGCTGAGGTGCATACCACCACACCTTGCTTTGTTATAGTTTATGACCCAGGATTTGGTCTGTCTTGGTGAATGGTCCATCTATGCCTGAAAAAAAAATGTGTGTTTTGGACTGGAGGCATGGCTCAAGAAGTAGAGTATTTGTTTGCCTAGCAAGCATGAGGCTCTGAGTTCAATCCCCACTACCATCCAGCAAAAACCCAGAAATAACATGTTTTGCTGTGCTGAGTGATCTATAGTCAGTAAGATCCAGTTGACTGATAGTGCCATCAGTTGTTCTATATTCTACCTGACTTTTCTTGTATTTCTGTTGATTACTGAAATTTACTTTCTTTCTTTCTAGTTGTCAGTTTTTACTGCATGTATTTTGAAGATCTAGTTGATGTGTACATTTAGCATAATATCTTCTTGGTAAATTGATCCTTTATGTTTTTATTAGTTGATAATTTTTTTCTGCCTACTTTGATATTAATATAGCCATTCTTGTTTTCAGTTGTTTGCAAGATGCTATGTTCTAAATGCTGGTGTCGTCCCCAACTGACTGCCAAATTCATGTTAGACTGTGATACCCAATGTTAAGGTGTTGGGAGGTGAGGCCTTTGGCAGGTGATTAAGATATAAGCACTAACCCCTCATGAATTAATTAGTGCCTTTTACAAAGAGATCTGAAGGACCTGCCAGCCATAGATAGTGCAGTAAGAAGGCACCATCTTTGAAGCAGAGCAAACTCTCACCAGATAGTGAACATGCTAGTGCCTTGATCTTGGACTTACAAGCCCCAAGCACTGTAAGTAATAAACTGCTGTTTATAAAATACTAAGGTATTTTGGTATAGAAGACTGAACACATTAATACACAAGGGTATATTTTTCCCATTATTTTATTTTTAACTTACATATTTCATTATGTCTGAAATGAGTTTCTTGTAGATACAATATCATATAGTTGGCTCATTTAAAAAAAAATCTATTTTAACAATCTGCCTTTTAATCGGTGTATTTACAACATTTATATTTAATGTAATTATTGTTTTAGATTTACCATTTTTTAAAACTTTTTTTGTTGTTTTTAATTCATTTCTACTCTTCTCTCTTCTTTTGGACTATTTGATCACTTTTTATTATTCCATTTAAGGTTTTCCTGTCATATTTTTTGACAATATCTGCTTGTACAGGTTTTTGATTTCTTTAGTTGCTTCCCTAATGATTAAAATAAATATACTTAACTTTTCCACATCTACTTGGAACCACTACATGTGGAATGTAAGAATCTTCCAACATATGTTTATCAAAAATATCTAGCACTGTTATGGTGCATCCAATGATAAGGAGCACAAGTTAGAGGTTAAAAATGGAGAGAAAAAAATCATTATTTGCAGATAGCAGGAATGTTTACTTAGAAAATACAGAAGACCCAACTAGAAATGTGTTACAATTATTAGGTTACTGAGGGCAAATGAGAATTTAGAAATCAATAGTGTTTTTTGTGTGAAACAATAGTCATATGCATAATACACTGAAAGAAAACATTAAAAGAAGCAGGAGCACCAAGAAATGTATAAGATCTATACAAAGAAGTCTTTTAAGTATGACCAACAAACACATAATTACATGACAGAAATAGAAGAGTATTTCATACCAGTTTCTTGGGTCACTTTGGGAATATTCACTGTTTCAGACAGTTAATGATATGCTTGGCTGAGGAACCAGTGGGATGAAGCTACCATCTGTGGGTTTAACACCCAATGTGCTAAGGAAGCCCAATTTCCTTAAATTAATTCATTTCTCTAAAAATACTTATCAACTTTTTTCTTCTAAAAATAAAAAATTTCTAATGTTCATTTGAAAAAATTAGCAAAGAATAATTAGAAAAACTACAAAAAAAGAACACTAAGAAGAAATTATCCTATTTAGAGTGAAGCATATTTTAAAACTACAATAATCGAAATAGTTTGGTACTACATTGTGAATCAACAGTTCAGTGTACAGTCTTGATGGTCCAGAAATTGATTAGTCACAAATAAGTCAAGAATAATACAGACTACATAATATAAAATGTATTAAATATGCAACCACTTGAAAAAATTAAGTTGAATCCCTGATTCATATTTTATAGGAAAATAAATTTGAGGTGGATCAAAATTTTAAATATATTTTTAAAAATATCATAAGAGAACCTCAAAGAGGTAAGATTTTTCTACTTGTGAGACAGGCAGGGCACCAGAGCCAGAAAAAAAAGAAAAAAAAAAACTGACAACTTCATCTGTATTTAAAAAAAAAAACCTGTAAGGAAAAAAATGTATCATTAACAAAAAGTGGAAAACAAATTTTAAATTCTTATCATAATGGCAATTTCTCTTATAATGAGCGTTAACAAATCAATAAGACAACAAACCCAATAGAAAATCTGCAAAAGATATTAATAGACAGATCCTAGAACTAGAAGGAAAATGTCTTTCAAACATAATAGAAATGCCAACTATAATGAGATAAGCTATTATCAGACTGCCACGCAATATGCATATTGCATAAAGATATTTGCAATGACTCTTAACACTAATTACCAAAAGTTAAGCCAAACATCAGTTTAATCCTCCCCATGACTGTACTTACTGCAGATGCCAGCAGCAAGTTTGGGTATGCTTATGGAAATCCTCGAATCTGACCAACAGGCTACATGTTCAAGAGTTTCTGCAGCCCCCCCCACCCCAGATTCAGTAATTCAATAGAACAACTCATAAGACTCAGGAAAGCACTATATATACAATTACAGCAAAAGGATAAAAATCAAAACAGCTGTAAGACATGCATAGAGTGAGGTCTGAGTGGATCCCAGTTTCTTTGTCCTCAGAGGCACATCACCTTCCTAGAACATTGATGTGTGACAACACACAGAGCACTGCCAACCAGGGAAGATCACCTAAGCTTCACTGTCCATAGTTTCTATTGGGGGTTTCATTACATAGGTGTGATTAATCAAATCACTGGCCACAGGTTCAATTCAATCACTAGCTTCTCTCCCTTCCAAAGAGGTTGGACTGATATGTGACTCAAGGCTTCAACCTTTTAATCTTTCTGATGTGACCAGCTCCTATTCTGAGTCATTCATCTTGTTAGTAAAACTACTAGGACACACCATGAGTCACTGTTTCAATCACTTAGAAAATTCTAAGAATTTAGACCTAGGAATTGGGTTGGGGAGCATCAAGGGAGGAGGGGAGGAAGACTAGGCAAATTCTTACTCTTATAGTCTTAATTTCAGCCTATCTATAACAGCAAAAGACTGGAAACCAACAATGTCTAAGAATAAAGAACTGAATACAAATTAAACTACAACCATATAATAAAATTCTATTTAACTGATGAAAAGAATGGAGCAACTCTATAAGCAGGGCTACAGAATAAACTGCTAAATGCACAAAACAATCTGCATGGTATGCCACAATTTGTTTCAAATACATACATGTTTACAACATGCATGGAACCACTTTTAGAAAGATAAGAAGCCAGGTGCAGTAGCTCATTTCTGTAATCCTAGCCATTGGGAAGTGGAGAGAGGGAGGATTGTGGTTTGAGACCAACTTAGGCAAAAAGTTCATGAGATCCCACTTCAACCAATAAAAGTTGGGAAGAGGGGTTGTGCACCTGTCATCCTACCTACACAGGAAGCATAAACAGGATCAAGGTCCTGGGTAGCCTGGACAAAAACAGCAAGACCCTTTTGAAAAATACCTAAATCAAAAAGGGTTGGGGGCATGCAACACCCTGAGTTCAAACCCCAATACCATTAAAAAAAAAAAAAAGGCAAGAAATTTACAGGTAACAGAGGAAGGGAAATAAGTAGCTGGGAGAACTTTTTTTTTTTTTACCACCCCCCCCAACCCTTTTCAGTATTTTGGCTTTTGCACAACGTGCATGCTGTGTAGCAAGAAAAAAACGTTACAAGGAATTTGCACACTTGTCTGAGGCTATCAAACAATTTATAATTAATCTCCCATTGACTACAGAGCCTGTTATGAATTACACTGAATAAATAGATACACTGGGATGGACAGGACTCTTTTCACCCATACTAAATGACTCCAGGCTGCTGCGATGTGAATGCTGTCAATTTTAGTACCCTGTTTTCTCCCAGCTACTATCAATACTTTGTGGCTGACTCAAAAACTTCTCTTTAAATTGGTACTTCTAATTGTGGTGGGCTAACAAACCAGACACAAAGGTCTACAAAGGGAAACTGCTTCTGTGAGGGTGAAATGACACATCTCATGACTGGTGAATTCCACAGATGAGACTTTGTAACAACTATCTTGACTACTTGAGATTTTAGACACTTCCAAGTTCCATACAATTTAACAGAAGTAAAGCATTATGGAAGTCACTATCCACAGATCTACTATTTAATGATTGTTACACTGTTAATTACATATCTAGAATTTTCAGAATTGTTTTCATTCATTGACTCAAAAATATTTTTGAGCATTCAGTATGCACCAGGGGATATTCTACATGCCTGGCAATGAATGATACAATGGGCAAACTCCCTTAGAATTTGATATTCTAGTTGAAGAATGTAAATTGGAAAGAGACAACAAAGAAAACAAAGTAGTTAAAAACAACAACAAAAAAGCAGGATATGGTAGTGAATAATGAGGGTGAGGAAGCAGCATTAAGTAAGTAGCATGGTTTATCAGTCAGGGTCTCATGAGAACCAAGGAACCACCAGGACATAACACTTCATTAATATTTAAAACAAGGTACATAACTATAGGGATTACAGGCTGTTTCTTTTGTGTCTGGCAGTTGGGAAGGGAAGATGACAAAAATGGGGGCAGCTAGGAGCACGACAGGAAGAGAAGAACCCATGAGATCTAGATGGAACTCGTGAGGATAGACTGGAATCCCATGCCAGTCTTACTTCTTCCAATAACCCAACCTGAACATGATGAGTGTTGTCCTCAGAAACTGGCCTCTGTCACAGAGTAAAATACACCCCTGGCCCAGGAGTCAGAGAAACCAAAGAAGACAATTCAGAAGTGGCATTCCTGCAAGGGCTGGCTATAGTCCCACATACCAAGAAAATGAGCCAACAGGTAAGCAACAGTGTCAGTGAGCTGCAGAAGTGTCTTGTGCCTCCCTTGGACCTTCCAATTATAAAAGGAATCTGGACTTTGCTCCTATTTTACTTTTGTCTTCTAAATCTCCTATGCAACATTTCTTAAGGCCCATGCCATGCTAGAATTACACAGTGAAGGGAATTTTGGAGAACTATCCCCAGCTTGTCTGAATTGGTACCATGTAAATCTACCAGATGGTCTGAGGTCTCTGAAAGATGCCTGAGCTGAGAACCAGGATGAGAAGGACTCTGCCATATCACCATGCCAAGATTTGGAAGAGAATATGTATCTCAGGCAGAGAAAATGTCTTGGTGCCAAGGCTTTGAGGCAGTGATATGAACCGGATATTCTTTGACGAAGAAGGTCATGAGGCTGGGTATGGTGGGCGGAAGACTGGTACAAAACAGGATCGCACAGAGGCAGGGGCCAGCTCTTATGGTTCCCTGCAGAGCATAGTAGTGCACGAGGACTTCTTTTCACTCAGTAGAATGGGAAGCAAATGGAGAGTTGTAGTAGTCGGATCTGATTTTTAGTTTATTTCAAACTTATAAAAAGAGTTGTAGGATTAACAAAAAGGATTCCTGTAGGCCCATTATCTAACTTCCTTTTAAAGAGACTGCTTTGGCTGGGTTGTAGAAAACAGCTACAGGGGAGTACTGCTTCTTCCTATATATACCTCCAGACCTTCCAGTACACCTGGAGCATAATGCTTGTGGAACTGTGCAGACTGCCCAGGTGTGGGAGTAGCAATACTGCTTAGAGGGCTTCAAGCTACTGTGCTTCCACACTAGGTTTTCAGGCCTCACAGGAAAAGCAATCTCATCATTTTAGTCTTAATTCATAAACTCACATTGGAAGAAAAAACTGTTATGACCTTCTTAGATCTGGTCCTCTAAGATCTGATGCCATAGAAGTAACAGAAGAGGATGCTTCACAAATAATTTCAGCATTTTTAGAGACTGTATAGTCTCCTAAAGGAAACGTGCCAAAATACCTATGTTCTGGGTTGACATACAGTTAACCTCAGACTCGCATATCTTCTATTTTCATCAAACGTGGCTTACTTTACTTGAGATCATGAAAAATTTCCCTAAAGCAAGCTCTTCTGCCTGGATTAACTCTCCCTGTTAGCAACACAGTCTGGCTGAAAGCCAGGTTCAAACACTGAAGTGTACTGAGTTCTTTTAGATATTCAAGCTCATTTTAGGATTTCAGCACAATTGCAGGTTTGATGTTCAAATCAACAGCCAAAATTAACATTCTCACTAAAAACATATGCACTTAATACATGCTCATTAAATCATAAAGGTAGAAAAACTAAAAGGTCAGTGACCTTTATGCTCTTCTAGTTGGTTAAATGGAGCTTGGTTATTGCAGTAGGACCTAGGAATAATGGAGGTAAAATGCCTAATTCATAGCAAGCATATGATGTCAATAAAAACAAACATCTTCATATTTTTAAGGGGAGTAAAGAAATGCATCTTAAAAAGGGAGAGTGTTCTGCAAACCATTTATCTTCTTTAAGAAAAAAATGTAAAACAGGCTAAAAAGCACTGTATGATAGAGGAAGTAGAAGTTTTATCTTTAATTAGCTTGTACTATACACTTATCTTTCTGTAATCTACGAATATGTTCTCCATGCAAATATTCAGAAAGAAAAAAAGAGAGGAGATATTATGTTATAATCTAGGAATATAAATTTTGTCCCCGATTACTAAATGAGGGCAATTTTATGTATTTATTAACAACCATTTTTCTTCATTTAACAATGGCTCTTGGGTAGCAAAATAAATTAGCAGCAATTTCATACATTAAAAACATAAAGTAAAAACACCTGTTAGTTTCATAAATGCATGCACAGCAATAAATTTCATACATGTTCATTGTATTACTACATTCTTTGTGTAAAGTAACACAAAGACTATTCCCTTGCCATTACTGCAGTTCACAAAATTTATGACAAGGTTTCACTTTTTTTTTTTTAGCTTAATTAACTACAAGTCAGTTGAACACAACAGACATTAACTGGTATTATTAATGAGTCATGGTAAAAGAAAAAGGTTATGACCACTTAGCAGAGCTTATAAAACTAAAACATACCTCAAACTTTCTAGTCTTAACCTGTAAGTCTCATTTATTGATTGATATACAAAGAACTATTAAGAGACGATTTAACCAGAAAGCTTAACTTTGTTACCTTGCCATTTTGCTAGTCACAAACATAGATATGTTGCCTTTAAAAACAAAGCAGAATACTATTAATTTCCAATGAGACTATGCACAAGGGAAAAACAAAGACAAAACCACAGATATTTTTAAGTTGTACTACATTACTTTGACTATTTAATTTAAAAGTTTAATTACCAGGTCATTGCACCATTTTTTGCTTAAAAAGTAATAAGCAGACAAAAATATCTTTTAAATAAGCCAGAGGTAAAAATAAAAAGGACTCAACAACTTGACAAAGAGAGTAATTCCAATGAGAAACGATTAAATGGAATACTCAGTCATTATTTTATACAGCAAGTATTTAAAACCATATAGCAATTATTTAATCAGGCACTTGATAGGGTATTTTTTTAACTAGCAGTCAATCTGGGGACTATACATACACACACACCCACACGCACACAAATATGGCTTTATTACAAAGGATTCAAGATGGCAACTACTTAGAATCCAGCGCCAATACGGATTATAACAAATCCAGTGAGTATTTTGTTTTTCAATTATTCATAGAAAATTTAATCCTGATTAAGTATCCTTGGGCAGGAATTCATGGGTAGTTGATGACTGAAACCAACATTTATGTGAAATGCTTCTGTTAATTTAATCTATGTATATGGCTTAATTATGATTGGGGATTCTCTCTAAGAGAAATGAATTATACCAGGATTAAAATTTTAGTACTGTATCACATAGCACTTTTTCCTTCTGTCTTTTTAAATACATAAACCTGCTACCCTCACCTAAGTGCTCAGGTTTTAAAATCCTTTGGACTTACCACCCATGTAATGTATCTAAATTATATTTTTCATAAATTGTCAAAAATCCTTTGCTAGTCAAGCTGAAATATGAACTAGAGCTAGATGAAAGAAAAAAATGGGGGAAAACATTATTTATGAATAAACAAAAGCTTATTCATTTAACTGTGAACATATTTTATGTTTCCTGAAGTAATTTCAATTTCTTTAAATGCTAATCTGAAATGCACTTTCTTTAAAGCATAAAAAATCAGTGTATAATACTGATTTCATAGCTGGACTAGTTTAGATAAGTATAAACAAAAAATCATTTAACTGATTACTATTTAAAGGACTATCAAACCTGAGTTAGCTATCAATGCTATTGATATGAGGCATTGAAAATGATGACTATCTTACCAAATTATCCTAAGTCTTTTTCACATTTATTTCTATACGGAAATTGCTTCAATCACCTTATAACAGCACTCTCTCTTGAAAGTTTATTAAGCATGTTTCAAAACAGCTCACTTATTACCTTTTTTTTGGGTTTTGGTACTGCTTAAATGCAGTTATTTAAATAACATACTCTGTTTTTTACTGCTCAATATTTCACACCAAATGTATGAAAAGATCCTTATTGCACTCTTTTATCCAATTAATTTTTCTTTCAACAAAAATCAAGTATCAGAAATGAGGACGACTTTTGTGTCCAGATGATATGGTAAGTGGTAGTGTTACTGAGGAAAGTGAAGAAACTTCCCAGTATAGACTGTGGGATAGGAAGAGTCTATAGAGAATAACCATGGAAACAGACTGGCAAAGGATAACACCTATGGTAATGACCTGCAAAGAAAAGAAAGGGAATACTTTCACTATATGCAGAGACAGAGAAATCTTATTCAATTTATCATGAACCTATATTCTATACAAAATACTCTATCCTTCATCTTCATCATGGGTACATTTTATCAAAGTTTTTCAGTAGTAAAACATACGACTTACGTTCAGAACTTAATTGTTCAAAAGTAAAATATCTTTAACAGTTAGTTTATAGATGCCAATGTAAGACACAAAAGAATAACTTGCACAACATTCTCTCCTAGGGGTGTGCATACTAGACTGGAGTTTTAGTACGTCATGAGAAAAAAATCAGGTCCCTGGCTAACTTAGCAGTAGGAATAAAGCATGCTCCTATCCAAATGTTAAAGAGTACTCTACAAGTCCTTTTAAAAATTTTCAAGGTGCTTCTCTATTTCTATAGACTACCCTCCTATTTACTTGCCCTTCGTAAATAAAGGCTCAATCAACATTTATGCATTCAAGCACATACTGCATTGTTTGTAAAGGGCTCCTGGCAGATCTCCACTTTGAAATGATAGCCATTCCCCTAAGAAAGCAGGTATCAAGGCAGGTATCAGCACAATCAAAGTTCAGCATATTCCAGTCTGTAGTCTATAAAAGCAACTAGATTGACTTGACTTTTATAAATACTGATTTTTCTTTCTTTCTTCTTTTTTTTTAAAGCAGGACTGGGGTTTGAAATCAGGGCCTTATGCTTGCTGGGCAGAAGCTCTTACTGCTTGTGTCACTCTGCCGTCCCATAAATATTGATTTTTACCGTTATATAGCAAACAACTTTAATTATTTTTTAAGAAAGATGTATTATAAATCCTATACTTTAATTCATAATTTTAAAAGTTCCTTTATATTTTTTATAACTTCTAATTTACATCTTACCAGTTTAATATTGTGTTTCAAAGTTTTAAAGAACTCAAACTTCTGAATGGATAAGTAGGACCCTTCTACCTTAACATTTTCATAATAAAGACTATATTTCCATTAAAAATTATTTAGATAATGTATATTACTTACTTTATCTCTTTGGTAGTCACTAAAAATGATAGAAATGCATGCAAGACCTGGATGGCATAAAAACCACAAGATACAGCCCTGAAAGAAATGAGTAAGTCAAATAAATACAGCTGTGTCTTTATCTTCAGAATTTACCAAATTAAAAAAACAAACATTACTAGCATATTTAGGTTGTGACTGGCCTCAAGTAAAGTTCAGAGTAGAGCTTGAAATAAACTGTAAAAATAAACTTGCTGTAACATTACTTTGTTACTAACCAAGTAAGTATTTCTTAGGGTATTTGTATTTATAAATCTGTTACATACACATATTTTGATATTCTACAACTGCATTCATAACAAATTAGCAATTTAGGAAAGCATGGTACAAAAGTATATTATTTCTGTGAAAAGAAATAAAATGAAAATTCACATTTGCATGTAGATATACTATTAAATTCTATAAAAATACACAAAAAATTAATAATAGCTACCTATTTGAAGGGTAATACACAGGGGAACTGGGCAAGTAAGTATGGGAAACTATTTGTATTATCCTTTTCATATGCCTTTTTCTATTTTTCTGTGAACTGTAGTAACATACTCTCTTTTCCAAAATTAAATTTGAAACAAGTTAATAAATAGTAGGTGTTGTGATGCTTTGTGTACACTGAAAATTTAGGGTAAAAAAAGAGTATGACACTACTTGTATAAAAAACGGAGGGAAATATATGTAGGAATACATATTTATAATTCTCCACTAGGATAAATTAGGAATAATAGTAGTGATTATATGAGGAAGTGATAATCACTAAATAGGAGAGAAAAAGCACTTTTTGCTACTCTTTAAATATTTTTGGATGCTTGACTCTACTCAAACTTTTATGTTATAAAAGTCTGTTATAACATATAACAAACTTATATGTTATAAAATATATAAAAATGTTTTTAAATCAAGGAAAAACACTTGGTACTGTTTTAAACATAAAAGAGGGAAATCTAGTATCTAAACATTACCAAACAATAAGCACTCCTATCCCTGTGAAAAATTCAAAAATCAAATGGCACTTTCTAGTCCACTTGGTGCTCAGAGCCTCAATTTGGCTCCTAGAACAGCAGCAGCTTTGCGAAGTTGCAGCTCTGCATAACTGTGAGAGTAACAGTTCAGAGTCAATTAACAACTGTTGAGAAATTGCAAACTGTATTCTCATTTGTTAAAAAATATTATCATAGAAAAAAATGTAAAGTCACCACTGGCTAAAGAAATGATGATGGAAGGAAAACTGACCTACTAAAAACTACATGAAGGTGTGAAGATTAAATGAGTAAAGTAAATGAAGTGCTCAGAGCAGTGCCTGTCACACAATGAAAGTTCAACACGAGTTAGCACGTGGTCATTTACTGACTTCCCACACAAACCCAGAAGGATGCTGACAGAAGAAGCCACTTTCTATCCCAACTCATACTTTGGCAAATGTGATGTAGAACTCTCTTTTGAGTGTGCTCCTCTCCACAATGATGATCTGATAGAGTCCACAGCCCAATGACACTGCTAGGCATATTCTTAAGATGATCAGCAGGATCCCTGCTAAGTTGTGGTGTGAATGGGAGCTGTGATGGCTGGTATCTTCAAACTGTTCCCAAAGTAGCAGAATACTCTGCAAATAAATTAATAAATAAAATTATATATATATATATATATTTGGAAACATGATACCTATTTACAATAAAGTACTCTTTTCAACTGTTTTGTAAATATCCCCTTAAATTTTATATAAACATTCCTAAGAGGTGCTATTTATCAGGCTATAAAGGTTGTTAATTAATAAAATTCAGGTAGTCTTTTCCTTGCTCTGATAACCCTAAACTAGAGGAAAAAGGGTTTTGTATCAAGTGAGACATAGTAAACAAGTAAACAAACAAAAACCTGCTACTGCTATCATGATTCAAATATGGTATCTCAAAGAACAAAAATACACTGAAAAGGTTTAGGTAATAAATGTAAACTTTCTTCTAAATCCTTCTCCTTCTTACTTCAATACCACCATTAGGAATCAAGCTTCTGCATTCCATCTTACTATCTCAAGGTAACTTTCAAATATCTAAGAATTTTTGTAATCCAGATAGTAGCAAGTCAGAATTGGTGATTTCAGACTTCATGAACCTCCCTAGGTAAACAAAAGCATGTTTTTAATATTTGCTGTGAGCTCCCAGGGCACTGCTATACATCCCTATTTGCTCTCATTTTCTCTCCCATGCTTACTGTAACTTAAGCTCAGCAAGTTCTCATTATGCTGCTCTGTTTATTGTTATCCATATTCCCTCTGTCCTTACCAAACATCAATTGCTTAAATTACTGGTTTTCATCAAACATGCCTTTGGGCTTCCTTTATTTGTCAACTCAGCTCTTAGAAGTGAGTCTTCATTAACTTCCAAAGATTTCAGGTAAAAACTCATTACTAAATCCAATTTTAGGCTTTATGGTGTTTACCAGCAACCTCTTCCCTTCTTCATTCTCACATCTTCTACCCTACTTTTACTCCTGTTAGCATTCTTAATAGATGAATCCCCTTGTCATCCTGCATGTGAAATTTCCTTCTTGGGATTGAAATTTGCTCTTTAAATTATTAAAAGTGTCATTCCTCCCCTCCACTGAATTACACCTATCTGGTTCCCTACATTTCTAAATTTAACTTTTACAATAGAAGTACAATTATAGGCTGGGTGCCGGTGGCTCATGCCTATAATCATAGATACTCAGGAGGCAGAGATCAGGAGGATTGAGGCCGGAAGCCAGTCTCAACAACTGGTTCACAAGACCCTATCTTGAAAAAATCCAACACAAGAAAAAGGTTAGTAGAGTGGCTCAAGTGGTAGAATGCCTGTCTAGCAAGTGTGAGGCCCTGAGTTCAAACCCCAGTACTGCCGAGGGGAAAAAAAGAGAAGTACTATTATAGAACTACCACTCACATTTTTTCACATTTTTATTATTTGCATATACATGTGGTAAGTGTGATCTGCATTATATATAAATATACATATACACACATGTATTTATGTAGTCTTTGATTGCCTACCTCATCAGCATTGTCTGGCTGTTGAATGGGGCTATGACTATAAGGCACTCTTCTTAAAAGCTCATTAAGTTCTAGAGCAGTGTCAATCTTAATTCTCAGTTTGCATTTGTCTATGCTAATAAATTAAAATTATAATGAAATGATGATGAAAATTGAGAAATGAGAATTTAAGCTGATATTAACACTACTCTCTGTAAGTCCTAGATCAAAAACATTAAGTTGGTTAGAAGCTTGCCTTTATTTTAATCAGTTCTAGGTCAATTCTTTCTCATTAGCCCCTTTCCTGGCTCTATGTACTTTAAATGTCACCCTTAAGACGCAGTCTTATTCTCTAATCAGCCGTGTAAATTCAGTATTCCTCCTTTGCTCAGTACCTACTGTACTAAATACTTGGGGGGAGGGGAAATGAGTGAACCACCTTTCATTAATGAATTTTTTAATTTGTCTAATTCATCAAAGCTTACATAATAATGTCCTTTATAGAGCCAAAGTACATCTTTCACTATCATCTATAGCTAGTGCTGGTCACAAACTCAGGGTAAATTGTTGTTTGTGCCTTTTTTGTTCCTAATTTTACAAATCCAGCTGTCTCAGAACAATGCCAATGCTACCACTGCTGAGGAAGAGGAGCAAAAAGGCCTTGAGGCCTTTCTAAAGGACCAGATCTATTTTTGAACTTGTTTTCAGAGACAAGATTTCATTTTTCTTTATTCCACATTTTGTCTGTTAACTAATCCCAGATATTACTTGAATACTTTTATGCATAAAAGTAGCCAACTCTACAGATCCTTGAGGAAGGATGAAACCTCAAATTTACTGATACATTCATTCAATGTTAAGTACTTACCATGTGATACAAAATATGAAAGAAAGCTATTATTAAGTGGGCAATACTGTACTTAAAAAAGCCAGTAGAAGTTCAAGTCAGGTAAGTTACAATTAAATTTTTCAAACTGTATATGTTAGCATCCAGAAGACTAGTAGGTTATTGGATCTATCATTTTTTAAATCCACACTTCATAATGACACAAATTCCTCAGGGACCCTGAAGTCCAATTTGGGAATGAGCTATGTTCAAGTTTGCATTTCCAAATACTGTTAAGCAGAAAGACTATCAATGCTCACCTGTGTAATGACAATGAATACTGCAATGCCAGTGGATGCAGGGGTGGAATCCCACTGGAGAGGTCTGCTCTGAGACTTCTTCATTCTGACTATTGTCCAACCCATGCATAGACTCAGAAGCAGGTATAACATCTGAATTTGGGAAGTAATATCAAAAACTAAAGGGAAATGAAAATCAACATCAACTAAGTTTTCATAATGCACATAATCTGATACATTTCATATTGGGATGAGAATACCATTTTTTTTTTGCCACAAAGATACATTTTCAAAGAAAAGACATTCATGTATTATAAAGAATTGAAAATTTGCCATAAAATTTCTAACTCTTTACAGAAAGTTAAAACAGTGGCGATACTCTTGTTTTAAATTATATATAATGCCCATATTGTATCTGTATTAATCAGACCACAAAAGTACCCATATTTCCCTTTTTTCTTAGCTCTTATAACTATATATATTCCTGATTAAAAGAAACCAAATTTAAACATAATTTCTGCAATGCTTGGTAAATAGTATCTTTTCTGGGTTGTTAAATTTTTGATGGCTGAACTATAACATGAAGAATATTTTCTAAAACTATTAATGAGAAACAATACGATGTTAAAGTGCATAGCCACTGCAACATCCAATGATGGCTTCAGAGACCAGTCGACAATGAAAATGTCCATGAATTAGCCCGATGTGCCACCAGGTGGCCACCACTTACACTGCAGGGGAAGCCTGCTGCTTTAAAAAGAATGCAACAAAGCTACCTGTATCTAGTTCTGTACCAGAAGCTAACAAAAATCTATAAATGCTTCAAGTTCCATGCATATTTCATAAGCTGGCAGCTACTGATTTTCAAAAAAGCTATCACCTTTTTATCATAGTGTACTTTGGAATAAACTTGTGATCACAATTTGACAAACTGCCACCCAGAACTTTGATGTTTACTACTTTTACTTCTTTCATATAATGATATTCTTACAGAGACAGAGAAAAGTAGCTATAACATATAATGCTTATGTTTTAAAGTTGCAAGCCAAAAATCTATTAATGATACATCTTTTCAGATATATTTGACAGATGTTCCCCTGCTCTGACATCTAAATTAAAACTGACTACTCTACATTTATGCTTATATATCTGTGGTACTGAATGTCAATAATAAATTGTCACTACACTTGAGAAATATAAAATGTCACAGTCTGTCAGACCAAGCACACTTTTCTATCATCACAGATTTTTTTTTTCATTTTTCTTTTATTATTCATATGTGCATACAAGGCTTGGTTCATTTCTCCCCCCTGCCCCCACCCCCTCCCTTACCACCCACTCCACCCCCTCCTGCTCCCCCCACTCAATACCCAGCAGAAACTATTTTGCCCTTATCTCTAATTTTGTTGTAGAGAGAGTATAAGCAATAATAGGAAGGAACAAGGGGTTTTGCTGGTTGAGATAAGGATAGCTATACAGGGCATTGACTCACATTGATTTCCTGTCATCACAGATTTTTAAGTGACTGTGATTACAATTAATTTTATTAACATTTCACAATACATATTCAGTTACTAGATAAAGAAGTTGGATGAAGGAATATTCCTACCTAAGTTGCTAAGTAGCAAAAATGAATACCTGGGAAAACCCCTTTACTTTTTTAATTCATTTCTTTATGTACTAAGTAATATACAGATCCATATAATACTATTACTGAGTAGGTAAGAACACTGTTCATTTGTTGCCAAAAAATAACTGTAGATAAAATTCAGAAACTTTTGAATTTTAATCATTAATTAACCAAGTCTTTTGTTGTGGGAACTATTGAAAATTAGCAATTTACTGCGGTTAAAAAACACACACACACATACAAAAATGTTTGCACTTGGCATGGTAGTGCAGAGGCAGGAGGAAAAGTGAGTTCAAGGTCAGCCTGAGCTACAAAGTGAAACCATCTCTAAAGCCCAAAGGCTGGGGATAGAGTACAGTGGTAGAGCACTTGCTTAGCATAAGCAAGACCCTGGGGTTTGATCCCCAGCACCACAAAGCTTGTGTTGTTGTTTTTTTTACTTTCAGTGAAAATCTAGACAGGCCAAAACACTGTTCCATAGACAGCAGACACTCACAAATATTCAACAGTCCTTATTTTAGTAATGGCTTTGCCACTACCTAGCTCTGTGTGCTTTGTCTCTTTGGATGCCAATTTCCTCATCTAAGATGCATATGCTAAATTATTTCTAAGGTTCTATCCAGCCTTTAACCTTCTATGATTCTATTAAACATACCAAAGATATCCAAAAAAGAAAAGAGAGGAAGAATCAGGGCTCTAGACAACATTCAGAATATAAGCTCCTCTTGTTCATGTCCAAGAGGTGAACTGTACATGTTCTCTTCACAAATAAAATGTCCTAAATTTCAGAATCTTAAAACAAGTCACAAGTTCTGGATGAGTTAGTCCTATGATGATTGATGGCAATTACCGTGAAACAACCTATTACAGTATGATGAGACTAAAAGAGAAATATGGAAATAGAAGAGCAAATCCTAGAGTGATTTCATATTCAAAATATGCTTTTTAGAGCAAATTTTAATAGCTTTCCAGGATTAAGAATAACTTATGACTTGATGTCCCTCTGAAGTTCTCTTTAAGATATCATGATTACAAGACCTTTTAAATGTTTTTTTCCTATTTTCCTTAATTGAAAAATTACTTAAGAGCTTCTCATATCAATAAAAGAACAAAGATATGAGGTCAGCTCAATTATAGGTATACATATGGCCTTGGGTAGAAACATAGAAAAAGAGCCATTAAAACAGAAAATGGAATTACAATAGGAAAAAACTTTCAGCTTTGGAACTGGACAACTTGGTTCTGAGTCTTGCTTACACTGCTCAACAGATGACTGACATTTGGAAAAGTGCTGCATGTTACTGAGCCCAGATTCTTTACCTGCAAAATAGTGACAAATATACCTACTTTTTATAGAGGATACAATTATACATATAGGTAAGACAGAAAGACACTTAAAACATCATGAAGAACTATGCCTACTATCTATTAAGAAGACACTAAATAAGACATCTGAGGACTAAATCTGTAACACTGTTTCCAGTTCAGCTGATTTCTAACCAATCTCATACAGAAAAATTGTAATATGACAAAAAATAATTTACTTATTTATTTTGTTTTACAGTACTGGGGATCAAACCAAGGGCCTCATGAATGCTAGGCAAGCATTCTGTCACTGAGCTACACCCCCAGCCCCAAAATAAACAAGCCAAAAAGAAAAAGCAAGCAGATGACAAGTTTATCTTTAAAAAACAATGCTCAGAAAGGTACTCACATTCTGCCAAACTTCCCATAAAAGGTACTCCTATCCCATCTTTGGAGTACCTGGGGAATTGCAAAGAAGAGCATTAGTGTAAATTACACATATGGAAAAAATGTGTTCATAATCAAAGCAAGCATAATTTTGGCGGACTAATTAGGATTAATTAGATGTAACGATGAACACAGTTTTAGTGGTTTTGAGTTACCTGGAGAAATGAATGTAATTAGCTAAAGCTGAACCAGCTTGTAACAGCAATGCAGTTGTCAGAACTTTTAAAATCATGTGCATGGGTCCTCCTTTCTTAATAGCCTGCCACAATGACTGAGCATAAATGCAAGCAATCACAAAGTACACTAGTACTAGGAGGAAAAAGAACTCATGTAACCCTGTGAAGAGAAGAAAGGGAGTTGGCTTCAGTAAAACAAAACCAGAATAGTGTTGGCCTGCTTTCAAATCTTCTTAATATTTCTAGTAATGTTATTTATTTATTTATCTATTTATTTTATTTTTGAGACAGTCTTGCTATGTGTAGCCCAGCCTGAAATCCTTCTGCTGCTGTCTCCCAAGTTAGTGCTAGGATTACAGACATGCACTAGCATGCCTAGCTAGAACTTATTTTTTTAATTGGAATCATTGCATTCACTTTTTTAAGAAAAAAGGATGGAAACTATTTTAAAAAATTGTTTCTAATTTGGGACAAAATTTTAACCATAAGAAGGCAGATTAAATAAAACTAGTTCAAGTCAACCTGTTAAAAAAACAAAAAACAAAAAAAAATACTAGTCAAAGAAGGCCAAAAACTCACCATAAAATCAATTTTGTTTGAAAACAATGACTTTAGCATTCAGTTAGATATAGTCTTTACTCTCCAAGTGGACTTCTTTTATAAGTAGTTTAGAAATAGATTTATTCAGTCAATAGTAGTTTACTATACCTTAACAATGCTTCTCCAAGGTGGTTCCTGAGTCAGCAGCATCACCAGACAAGTTGTGATAAATGAAAACTCTTAAGCCCACCTGAGATCTACTGAGTCAGAAACTCTGAAGGTGGAGTCCAGCGATCTGTTTTAGTAAGCCCAAGGGTAATTCTTATATAACTAACACATGACAATCACAGCCCTGGAATGTTTCACTCTACCTTGAATTTCCATTTGAGGAAAATCATAAAATACCTGTCATGTCCAGAGACCCCTTTCAGGTAAACTTTCTGCAGCTCTTGCAAAAAAGAAATTCTGTGGAGATCAGGTAACTCCCCTCTACAGATGACTAAAATTATGGCACCAAACAAATGGTCACCAACCCAAGTGGTCAACGACTCAACTTGGTTCTCAAAGGTAAGTTAGGTAAATTGTATTCTCTCTGGAATTCAAACATATGGAAAGAAAGTAGCCCACAGAAGTTGAAGTTGAAAGGAGTTGATGTTGGGACAGACAAGGAGTCAAACTACGCCATGATGAAATAAAAGTTTTGAGTGAGCAGAAATTATGAGCAAAGGGGGCTGGTTGGTAAAGAACAAAGTTAAGAATGTGTAGATTTTATACTGAAAATGGTGCCAGTCATTAGTTTCCTACCATCTAGCTCTTCTGATAAGATTTCATATAATCTCATAACAAACACCATTTTTTTCCATGTTACATAGAATCTTTTGACTGGGTTTTATTTTTGAGAAATTTAAAATTTTCAAATAAGTCAGAAGGCTTATTATAAGCCTTTGAGTTTTATGGCTTAGAGTTTAAAGTCTTGTATTTATTTACCTCCTTGGATGCCAAGATTCATGGATATTCAAGTCTCTTAAATAAAAAGGCATAATATTTTTATATAGCATATCCTCCTATACATACTAAATCATCTCTAGATTACTTACAAAACCTAAAACAATATAAATGCTATTCCCAGTATTATCTAGAGAATACTGACAAGAAAAATAAATGTCTGCATGTTTTCAAAACAGATGCACTATTTTGAAAAGTTCTTTGAGTTTGTGATTGGGTGCATCTGTTGATATGGAATCCATGGATATGGGGGGCCAATTTGTGCTAGGTTACATATTACAGCTTTTACATGCTAACACCAAAGTGTAATGACAATGACTGTGAATAGAACTGTCTCTATGCACTCTGTGGATAAATAGTCTAAATTGTAATCACTCCCATTCCAAATGTGAGTACTGAGACTGCTTAAATTCCCCATTTGGGGTAAACCTTAATTAATAAGCAGAAAAAGGAACACTGATACTATGTAGAAAGCAATTTTAGAAATGCAATCAGAAGACATATATAACAGGAAAAATACTCAATAAATATTTCAACCTAAATCTTTTTGTTTGGACATAGGAAAAAAAAGCAGCAAGAAGTTTTATAGCCACTGGGTGTCTCTCCTGCTCCATCTATACATACTCATGCAGTTAAAAAAGTATGGACAGACCTCAGGAAGAGATGATCAAATAATAGAAGGGCCATACCTTTTTAAAACTTTTTAAACTCCTTACATAAAAAGAGATTGCAGCTTTAGAAATGGGACCATAATCTTTGGGTTATTATAGTACTGGAATAAGATAAAGAATACAAATGCCAATCACAATAACAGCTGGGGGTCAGTAAAATTCCTTATGCTATCTATGTTTTGGATCTTAGTTTTTATCTTTCCTTCTTTGTATTGAAGAACTAAACAAAGCATTGTATTTAAAGTTGTGCTTATTTATAATTCTTTATAGACTATCCATTACAGGATAAAGTATCAGACCCCATTATGTTACAAAATCTACCACGAAAAGAAAATCCTCAGACTAACTGCTGAGAAATCAAAATAATTTAGGAGGAAGGAACTTTTAAAAATCAGACATATCATCAGCAAAAAAATGTTTTCAGATTATTCAATGTTAAATATATCTCTCAGAAAGTTAACAATATAACCAACAAAGAAAATTATTTAATTGAAATGAACTGAACTAAGACATTTGTTCTATGTTTTGTTTACTAAATTTTAGATAGGTGATTCTTACTTTTAGTCTGTTCATGAGACACTTTTAAGGATAAAATGCTGGTTGTGGAGATAATTCCCTAGAAACAAATTCCATACTCAGGGCTATACAATAATTTCTCTTAAGGTTCTACTTTTAAACTAATATATCACTAAAACAATGTGAAATACAGAATTTGGTTCTGCACGTTACAACCAAGTTTAGAGCTCTGAACCAATTCCTGGCTTTCACTCCAGTAAAAATCTGGGTCAAGGAGATGGACAGCTGGATTTTCTGAAAAACAAACAAAAAAACCCCTCCGTAGATGAATATGCAGTAACAGGTTGAGAAGCACCAATTTAAACTTCAATACAGAATTACTCACAAAGACTTTCAAGCATTGTGATCTTTAGAAAACAAGGTTGGGCTACCAGAACCTATGGGACACAGCAAAGGCAGTCCTGAGAGGAAAGTTTATAGCCATGAGTGCATATATTAAAAAGACTGAAAGATCCCAAATCAATGACCTAATGATACATCTCAAACTCCTAGAAAAACAAGAACAAGCAAATCCCAAAACAAATAGGAGGGAAATAATAAAAATAAGTGCTGAGAGAGATTCCAAGATGGTGGCTAGAGGGAGGAAGCAGAAAGTGACCCTCCTATAGTGAAATCTTGGAGAGACGCTGGAGACACACTTTGCAGGCATAATCACCGAGAAAAGGCATAACTTTGACTCCTCCACATCTCCAGCCAGCGCAGAGAATCTCCACTTCATGTTAAACGGAGAAACGAGGAGGGCCCCAGGGCCGCCAGTGGCCAGCGCCCATACGGCTTGGGAAGACGCGGACCAGGTGAGCTTCGCGGTACTGTGGTAGCCCCACAGACAAGCCTGGGCCAGAGCAGCATAGCCCCCTGGACAGACTGACCTCCACCCGGGAAAAAAAGAGAAACTGAGTACTAAGCAATAAGAACAGTTAAGACACGCGGGAAAGAGGGTGGGGCGCCCTGAGCGCTGAAGATTGGGGGAAGGGAATCCTTCCCGGGACTGGAAATAAACGAGCCGGGCGGGCCGGAGAGGCTCTGGCGGAGCGGGGCGCGCCCAGCAACCAGGAGCCGGGAAGCTTGTGAGAGGAGGGAAGACCCACTTCCCACGTGAACTGTAAATAAACACGCAGGCCTGACAACGCGGGGCAGTGTCACCTTTCCCAGTGCTTGGAAAGGGGAAAGCCTGTGGCAGAGGCTCCCGCACAGGAGAACTCTGAGCAAACAAAGCCTGTGGGACCAGGTGAGTGCTAAGCTCACCCCAGAGATCTGCATAAATAACGCCACCAGCTACAGGCTGAGAGCAGCAGGCAGGCAAGCCACAGTTGCAGATACCACTCTCAGAACTGCCTCCAGATGCTTTTTTTTCTTTTTCTCCCTACCTGTGATGAGAGAACAACCGAATTACACCTGCAAGCCGAAAAACTTACTGAAACTGTATTGCATTTGAACTGGGGACACTTGGTGGGGCTTTTTTTTTTTTTTTCTTCTGTGTGTGTGTGAGTGTAGTTTTGTTCTACTTTATGCATCCCCTTTGATGAGACAACTACAGAACAACATCTGAGGCACCAACTCCAGGACTGGAGATTGAGACGGACACCCAAATTATTAAGACTGAAACTGCATTGCATATAAACTTGGAAGTTTTTTGGTTTTTTTTTTTTTTTTAATTTTCTATTTTCCATTTTATTTTAATTCATTTTTATATATAGATATTACTTTCATTTACTTATTTTTTATTTTTTTATCTTTGATTTTCAATCCTCTCTGTCTCTCTAATGTCTGTTCAGCTTACTGTCGATTAGTACACTAACACTCCCTGTTTACACCTTTGAAACTCTCTTGTCTGATACCTTGTTCTGCTTTCTCCCTCTTGTCTGTCTATTTGTTTTCCCCTTTTCTTTAACTTCTTGCTTTCCATCTCAGCTCACTCTTCCATTCTAAATATTACCATTGTTATTATTACAAGCTTGAAAATACTTAATTACACACAGTACAGGGACAGTAACAACACCAAGGACAATGACGGGAAGACAGAAAAAACAGGGAAACCAGTTTCCCCACAGCAAAAAATTAGTACAGGAACCAGAGGGGAAAGAAGAGAACAGAAACTCAGATCCAGACTCCAACAAAATGAAGATAAACTATGCCAAAGGACCCAATGAAGCCCACAAGAATAATTTAAAAGAAGACATACTACAAGTACTCAATGAGAATTTTATAGAGATGATACTGGATAGGGTCAACCAAAATGTACAGGAGACACTCAAGAAATTCCAAGACAATAAAAATAGAGAATTTGAAAAAGCAAAAGAAGAAATAAAGGAAACCATAGAAGCACTGTATAAACACCGAAGTGAAAGAGAGAACAAAATGAATAAATGGATAAATGAACTCAGGACAAAAATAGACAACAATAAAGAAGAAAACAGCCAGGATATGGAAAACCTCAGAAAAAAGAACGAAACAGAACTGCAAAACAAAATGGAAGGCCAATCCAGCAGAATAGAACAAACAGAAGACAGAATCTCAGAACTTGAAGATGAAATGGTAATTAAAGGAAAAACCGAAGAACTATTAATTAAACAACTCAAGACCTGTGAAAAGAAAATGCAAGAACTCACTGACTCCATCAAAAGACCAAACTTGAGAATCATGGGCATCAAAGAAGGAGAAGAGGTGCAAGCGAAGGGAATGAGTAATATATTCAACAAAATAATAACGGAAAATTTCCCAAATCTAGAGAAAGATATTCCCATACAAATGCAAGAGGCCTCCAGGACACCAAACAGACCAGATCAAAATAGAACTACTCCACGACATATCATGATTAAAACAACAAGTTCAGAAACTAAGGAAAGAATATTGAAGGCTGTAAGAGAGAAAAAACAAGTAACATACAAAGGTAAACCCATCAAAATCACAGCAGACTTCTCAACAGAAACACTAAAAGCAAGAAGAGCGTGGGGTGAGATCTTCCGGGCACTGAATGAAAATAACTTCAACCCCAGGATACTCTACCCAGCAAAGCTATCATTCAAAATAGATGGAGCAATAAAAGTCTTCCATGATAAGCAGAAACTAAAACAATATGTGACCACAAAGCCACCATTACAAAAGATTCTGCAAGGGATCCTGCACACAGAAAGTGACACCCAACTTAACCATGAAAAGGCAGGCAGCACCAAACCACAGGATAAGAAAAAGCAAGACAGTAGAGAGTAACATCAAGTTAGGTACACACAATCAAACCTTCAAATAACTAAGACAACTAAATGGCAGGAATCACCACATACCTATCAGTACTAACGCTTAATGTTAATGGACTTAATTCACCCATCAAAAGACACCGTTTGACAAAATGGATTAAAAAAGAAGATCCAACAATTTGTTGCTTACAGGAGACCCATCTCACTGACAGAAATAAGCATATGCTTAGGATGAAAGGCTGGAAGAAGATTTACCAAGCCAATGGCCCCCGAAAACAAGCAGGAGTAGCAATACTTATCTCTGACAAAGTAGACTTCAAACCTACATTGATCAAACAAGATAAAGAAGGACATTCCATACTAACAAAAGGGGAAATAGACCAAAAGGAAATAATAATCATCAATCTGTACGCACCCAATGTCAACGCACCCAATTTCATCAAACATACCCTGAAAGACCTAAAAGCATATATAAATGCCAGCACAGTGGTTGTGGGAGACTTTAACACTCCATTATCATCAATAGATAGGTCATCCAAACAAAAACTCAATAAAGAAATCCAAGATCTAAAATACGCAATAGATCAAGTGGACCTAGTAGATGTCTACAGAACATTTCATCCAACCTCTACACAATATACATTCTTCTCAGCAGCCCATGGAACCTTCTCCAAAATAGATCATATCCTAGGGCACAAAGCAAGCCTCAGCAAATATAAGAGAATAGAAATAATACCATGCATACTATCTGACCACAATGCAGTAAAAGTAGAACTCAACAACAAAAGTAAAGACAAAAAACATGCAAACAGCTGGAAATTAAATAACTCATTACTTAATGAAGAGTGGATCATCGATGCAATAAAAGAGGAAATTAAAAAGTTCCTGGAAGTCAATGAAAATGAAAACACAACCTACCGGAACCTATGGGACACAGCTAAGGCAGTCTTGAGAGGAAAGTTTATAGCCATGAGTGCATATATTAAAAAGATTGAAAGATCCCAAATCAATGACCTAATGATACATCTCAAACTCCTAGAAAAACAAGAACAAGCAAATCCCAAAACAAATAGAAGGAGAGAAATAATAAAAATAAGAGCTGAAATCAACGAAATAGAAACCAAAAAAACCATACAAAGAATTAATGAAACAAAAAGTTGGTTCTTTGAAAAAATAAACAAGATCGATAGACCCCTGGCAAACCTGACTAAAATGAGGAGAGAAAAAACCCAAATTAGTAGAATTAGGAATGCAAAAGGGGAGATAACAACAAACACCATGGAAGTCCAGGAAATCATCAGAGACTACTTTGAGAACCTATATTCAAATAAATTTGAAAATCTTAAAGAAATGGACAGATTTCTAGATACATATGATCATCCAAAACTGAACCAAGAGGATATTAATCACCTGAATAGATCTATAACACAAAATGAAATTGAAGCAGCAATCAAGAGTCTCCCCAAAAAGAAAAGTCCAGGACCTGATGGATTCTCTGCTGAATTCTATCAGACCTTTAAAGAAGAACTGATACCAACCCTCCTTAAACTGTTCCATGAAATAGAAAGGGAAGGAAAACTGCCAAACACATTTTATGAAGCCAGTATTACACTTATCCCAAAACCAGGCAAAGACACCTCCAAAAAGGAGAACTATAGGCCAATCTCCTTAATGAACATTGATGCAAAAATCCTCAACAAAATAATGGCAAACCGAATTCAACAACACATCAAAAAGATCATTCACCACGACCAAGTAGGCTTCATCCCAGGAATGCAGAGGTGGTTCAACATATGAAAATCAATAAACATAATAAACCACATTAACAGTAGCAAAGACAAAAACCACTTGATTATCTCAATAGATGCAGAAAAAGCCTTTGATAAGATCCAACACCATTTAATGATAAAAGCTCCTAGAAAACTAGGAATAGAAGGAAAGTACCTCAACATTATAAAAGCTATATATGACAAACCTACAGCCAGCATTATACTTAATGGAGAAAAACTGAAACCATTCCCTCTAAAATTAGGAACTAAACAAGGATGCCCACTATCTCCACTCCTATTCAACACAGTCCTGGAATTCCTAGTCAGAGCAATTAGGCAAGAAGGAATAAAAGGAATACAAATAGGTAAAGAAACTGTCAAAATATCCCTGTTTGCAGACGACATGATCCTATACCTTAAAGACCCAAACAACTCTACTCAGAAGCTCCTAGACACCATCAATAGCTACAGCAAAGTAGCAGGATATAAAATCAACATAGAAAAATCATTAGCATTTCTATACACTAACAATGAGCAAATGGAAAAAGAATGTATGAAAACAATTCCATTTACAATAGCCTCAAAAAAAATCAAATACCTAGGTGTAAAGCTAACAAAAGATGTGAAAGACCTCTACAAGGAAAACTATACACTTCTGAAGAAAGAGATTGAGGAAGACAATAGAACGTGGAGAGATCTCCCATGCTCATGGATTGGTAGAATCAACATAGTAAAAATTTCTATGCTCCCAAAAGTAACCTACATATTTAATGCAACTCCCATCAAAATTCCAATGACATTCATTAGAGATTGAAAAATCTACCATTAAATTTATATGGAAATACAAGAGGTCACGAATAGCCAAGGCAATACTCAGTCAAAAGAACAATGCTGGAGGTATCACAATATCCAATTTCAAACTATATTACAAAGCAATAACAATAAAAACAGCATGGTACTGGCACAAAAACAGACATGAAGACCAGTGGAACAGAATAAAGGACCCAGATATGAAGCCATACAACTATGACCAACTTGTCTTTGACAAAGGCGCTAAAAATATAAAATGGAGAAAAGACAGCCTCTTCAACAAAAACTGCTGGGAAAACTGGTTAGCAGTCTGCAAAAAACTGAAACTAGATCCATGTATATCACCCTATACCAGTTAACTCAAAATGGATTAACGATCTTAATATCAGACCCCAAACTCTAAAGTTGATACAGGAAAGAGTAGGAAATACTTTGGAATTAGTAGGTATAGGTAAGAACTTTCTCAATTGAACCCCAGCAGCATAGCAACTAAGAGGTAGCATAGATAAATGGGACCTCATAAAACTAAAAAGCTTCTGCTCAACAAAAGAAATGGTCTCTAAACTGAAGAGAACACCCACAGAGTGGGAGAAAATATTTGCCAACTACATATCAGACAAAGGACTGACAACCAGAATATATAGGGAACTTAAAAAACTAAATTCTCCCAAAAGTAATGAACCAATAAAGAAATGGGCACGTGAACTAAACAGAACTTTCTCAAAAGAAGAAATTCAAATGGCCAAAAAACACATGAAAAAATGCTTACCATCTCTAGCAATAAAGGAAATGCAAATTAAAACCACACTAAGATTCCACCTCACCCCTGTTAGAATAGCCATCATTAGCAACACCACCAACAACAGGTGTTGGTGAGGATATGGGGAAAAAGAAACCCTCTTACACTGCTGGTGGGAATGTAGACTAGTACAACCAGTCTGGAAAAAAATCTGGAGGCTACTTAAAAAGCTAAACATTGATCTACCATATGATCCAACAATACCACTCTTGGGGATATACCCAAAAGACCGTGACACAGGTTACTCCAGAGGCACCTGCACACCCATGTTTATTGCAGCACTATTCACAATAGCCAAGTTATGGAAACAGCTAAGATGCCCCACTACTGAGGAATGGATTAAGAAAATGTGGTATTTATACACAATGGAATTTTATGCAGCCATGAAGAAGAACAAAATGTTATCATTTGCTGGTAAATGGATGGAATTGGAGAACATCATTCAGAGTGAGGTTAGCCTGGCCCAAAAGACCAAAAGTCATATGTTCTCCCTCATATGCAGACATTAGATCAAGGGCAAACACAACAAGGGGATTGGACTTTGAGCACATGATAAAGCAAGAGAGCACAAGGGATGTATGAGGATAGGTAAGAAACCTAAAAAACCAGATAGCATTTGTTGCCCTCAACACAAAGAAACTAAAGCAGATACTTTAAAGCAACTGAGGCCAATAGGAGAAGGGGACTAGGAACTAGAGAAAAGGTTAGATCAAGAAGAATTAACCTAGAAGGTAACACACATGCACAGTAAATCAATGTGAGTCAATGCCCTGTATTGCTATCCTTACCTCAACTAGCAAAAATCCTTGGTCCTTCCTATTATTGCTTATACTCTCTCTTCAACAAAATTAGAGATAAGGGCAAAATACTTTCTGCTGGGTATTGAGGGGGTGGGGGGGGCTAAGGAAGGGGATGAGGGGAGGGAGGAGAAATGACCCAAACATTGTATGCACATATGAATGAATAAATAAATAATTAAATAAATAAATAAAAAGAAAACAAGGTTGGGTACTTTAATAATCAATCCTTGCAGGTTAGGTCTGCACACAATCTTATGCTTAATCAAATACTGTGAGGTTTTGCCTCGTGTTGAACTACCATCAGTTACTTGACCTAATAATTTCCCCCATTTTAGAATAAGAAAGACAGCTTTTAGATATCAGAGTAGCATCAAATAAAACTCAGTGACAAAAATCAGAAAAAGTAAGTCAGAATCAGGACTAAGAACTAAGACTGAACCAGAATGGTTAGTGTGAACCCTAAGGAAAAGCTAGCCATAACTGTTATTGGAATATTGCAGAAAACACTAGAAAATACAGGCAAGGTTCTGGACAAAGCACGTTGAGTATGACTGGCAGTCAGTGGCCAAGCGCAGCACACAGTGCAAATGAGGTAACTTAATGGTGTAGGGCCAAAGTTCAGTTGCCAATTTGGAGATGAGGAGAGATCAGAAATGGCAGCCTGGATACGGAAGCAAGAAAACACTTACCAGGATCCAAGGAGTCTCATGGATGCACAAGACAAATAAAACAACTTCTTGAGCCAAAGTTTTGTTGCCTATAGGCACAAGAGAAAGGGCTAGATCTGAACTCCACTAGAGGCAGCAGGGCTTGCATGTACATTATTTGCTGGTAAGCCCTGACCAGTCCAAAGAAATGCATCATGAAATTATAAAGTCTTATAGACAAAATGGATCTTGCTATCACAGGACCTGGGTTTCCACAATACCATTCCAGAATATGGAAAATAATGTCAACATCTTTTATGAAGATAAAAAAAATGGCAGGATTAAATTAACTTCCAATAATGATCTAAGTAGATCATTAGTGACATTTAACATTGAGGTCATCTACATTGAAAAACAACTTGAGTGCTCTTCACAGAAAGAACTTTCAAAACTACTTTAAAACATTTAGGACCCCAATGTCATCTCTAAACTTTTTTTTTAAAGGGTATTTAAAAAAAAAGTTCATTCTTTCATCCTTAAGGTATTTGTGACCTACTATCTATTACACATGCTTTGACTTGCTTTTCTAGCTGTGGGAAACTCACACTTTGAGGTAAATAATTGGCTTAGTCTAATGTGACCTAACTCTTGTCCCAACTTCTACCCATTCCTTTTATGATCACTGACATCCAGTGGAACTTCCTCTAAGCAAACTGACTTTTTCAAATTGGCAATGAAGACGTAAACACCAACCCCTTCTCTTTGACAGATGGCCTATAAAGCTTCTTACTCTAACATGTTAACTGACAAATCTGGTACACTTTATAACATATTTTATCACGATCGCAGGAACTCATTCATTTCTGTTGGGACTAGGAATTTCACTTCCATGGGACAGAATGTAGTTATCTGAATTTTTTTTTAATTATTTTTTTTATAGCCACATAAAGTTTTAATAAGAAGTCTTATGGGAGTAAATCTGATTCCAGAAAACATTAGACTTGATCATTCCTAAATACGCACCAACAGACAATCTCTAAATCTGTTCACACAACCTCATGAACGGACAGCCCTACAAAGTGGTTCAGTTTCTAATCTCACTTAATCAGTGCATTACCAAGTTAGATTGTTCAACTTATTAACATTTTCTGTTTATAAAAATAATGTTGAATATCATAAAAACAAAAACATCTAGACTGTATAGAGGAAACTAAAAACCATTCAACTCTACCATCCCACATATGCAAAAACCTATTAATATTTTTATTTTTGCTTTACTCTTTGCACTTTTTAATATACTTGAAGTCATATAAACTTTAATGCTCTGCTTTTAAGATTTATTTAAGCCTTTTCCTACTGTTGCTTTTAAGTTTTAGTATTCTAAAACACAACATGAAGATATTTAGATATTTACGCCTAAATCTTTTATTGTAGTTAGCCTATATTTAACTTTTTTTTTTTTTTTTGGCAGTACTGGGGATGGAACCCACGGCCTTGAAAAGGCAAGGCAAGCGCTCCACAACTGAGTTACATTCGAAACTCCAGGATGTATTTAAATACATATTCTTACCAGATTCTCTAGCACTAAAATGATCAAATGGATTCCCTTCAGCATCTGGGTTTAGTAACACCACTTCAAATGGGATATCTTCCTCCTGAGAACTCTCCTTCTCCTCTCTGCAGGTATACTTGTCTGCATAAAACACATGCCACATTTGTGGAGACGGAATCTGGGACACGGTCAGATTGTGTTCAGTCTGGTTCACTGTCACTTTAAAGAGAAAGAAAACAGCACCTTTCAAAGCAAAACTCACAAATGTGTTCATTGTTTTAGTCATATCACTAATTTGGGGTTAGAATCCTTTTTTTTTTTACTTTTTCTCCTCAGAAATTCCAGCCCTGGAACAAGGCATGTAAATTGTAAAAACAGATCAAATTACTGGATTTTAACCAAAGAAATCACTACAAAAATAACATGAAAAAGTACATGCGACACAAAATTAATCATTTAACCATTTTCAAGAAAACACTCTGTGGCACTTTGCACATTCACAATGCTGTGCAGGAAATCACAGAATTTTTCAGTTACTTATTTCAGTTACATTTAAAATGAAACATTCAACTTAGAAAATTATCATATCTAAAAATTATGCTTGACAATTAGTTTCAAAAGATTTTCCAAAATATTCTTCTGATTGGTCATTCTTGTATATTTTTATTGAAAAGTAGAAATATAGACGTTACAGGAATATAAAAATAGTTCCAGAACAGGGCCATACAAGGTAGTATGTCACAGTAGAGGTAAAAACTTGTGAATGTCAGCACATACAGGTCTGCATTTGAATCCTGGCTTCAGTACTTACCTGCTACGTGACCTTGTGCAGGTTACACAAGAAATGATGCCCGCTTTCTTCACGTTAAAAAAGATGAACATACAGCAAAGAGCTGATGCAAAGACACCCAGTATGAGAGGCACCCAGTATTGTCTTTGTCATAAAGTACTTGCTAAATAAAAGTTAATTCTCCTTCTCCTTTCTTTAAAATAAAGTGGTTATACTAATAAGTGGTTCTCAACACAAGGTGATCCTGCAACACTGCAGGGCATTTGAAAATGTGTGGGACAGTTTTGTTGTCACATAGCTATGAAGATACTTGGAAAGGGGCTTGTAGATGTCACCGTGATGCCATATAAAGAGAACTAAGTATTCCTCCCTAAAACGCCCATGATAACCTGTCTTGCAAGACAAAAATAATGTCCCCTATCCCTTCCAGATGTACCTACAATCCTTACCTCAAAGCACTAAGGCTATTGTAAGGCTACAGGAAAGCAGTGTCCCAAACTCAGGGATAACGAAGACTGACAGTCAGAACAGCCAATCCAGGCCTTGAGACTCGGTAAATAAATTATAGCCTCTCTGTAAACATTTCTTCAATGGTAAAATAAAGACACCTCCTCTGTCTAGCTTAAAGTTCTTCAGAGGAGCATAAGTACATGAAAATCCTAAGTGTGTTCTATACAAAATATTATTTTCCTTCTCTTTTTCTTGTGGAAGCACTAGGGTTTGAACTCAGAAACTCATAGCTTTCTAGGCAGGAGTTCTACAACTTGAGTCATAACCTCCCCCCCCCCCCACACCCCTTTTTTGCTTTATTTTTCAAATAGGGTTCATTCTTTTCACCTGGGCTGGCTTCAGACAATGATCCTCCTGCCTAGGCCTCCCTCACAGTTGGGATTACAGACATGCACCACACTGCCTGGCTTGTTTATTGAGATGGGGTCTCACTAGCCTTTCACTTGGACTGGCCTCACTGTAATCCTTTGGATTTCTGCTTCCCAAGTAGCTGGAATTACAGGGATGCATTAACATGCCCAGCCCCAAAGCAGAATATTTTTAAAACATAAGATTGTGCCGGGTGCCAGTGGCTCATACCTGTAATCCTAGCCATTTGGAAGGCTGAGATAGGGAGGATCGAGGTTTGAGGCCAGCCTGGGAAAATAGTTTGTGAGACCTATCTTCAAAATAATCACAGCAAAATGGACAGGAGGTGTGGCTCATCCAGTACAGTGCCCTGCTTTGCAAGCACAAAGCTCTGAGTTCAAACCCTTGCTCCACCAAGAAACAAAAAATCCCTGTGAAGAGTGTGACAAGCCCAGTTCTAGATAACTACCAACATGTCAACAGAAACATCTCGAGGCGATGGGAAATCTGAGCATGGGACAGACTGTGGAGGACATTATGGAGTTATTCACTTCCTGAGGTATGATAATGGTACCGCCGTGTGCACAAGCGTGTCCTTGCTCTCTGACAAGACACATTAGGTACAGAAGCTTATTATCATATGGCTCAATTAAGACAAAGACAGCACACACAGATATAAGCAAATGTAACAACATGTTAATGATCGCTGAATCCGAGCAGAGGCTATACAGATGCTGGTTGTTTTTCACTTTCAGTTTTTCTGCACACTGGAAAGGTTTCCTAACAGGAGTTGAGGAAATGTTCTGTATAAGTTCTATCTAGGAATGAGATCCAGATGGATCTAGTGAGCATTCAGATTTTGAGGACCTGGAACTTACGACTGGGAATTTTATTCATTATTTGTTAAACTAAACAATATCACAGCATTGCTTTTTTGGCTACAATAAGATAGCTAACTTTTTTTTTAATTATATGGCTTCTGAAAAAATGTAACTAAGACTCCAGTTTCTATTTTTTTTTTTTTGCATTACTGGGGCTTGAACTCAGGGCCTACACCTTGAGCCACTCTACCAGCCCTATTTTTGTGAAGGGTTTTTCGAGATAGAATCTCAGGGAACTAACTTTGAACCACAATCCTCCTGATTTCTGCCTCCTGAGTAGCTAGGATTACAGGCGTGAGCCACCGACACCCAGCTCTGTTAAACACTTTTCAAGAAAATACTACCAATAAAGGGCTCAAAGAAAAGGCTGTTTAAATGTGAAAATCTTAATTATATAATCCAGAGTTCATCATATAAAGGACCTGCTGTTCTGATTTATGACTTATACTTTTTCTCTCACATAAGACAACAGAAAAATTCACCATTATATCTTCACCAATATACCGTTTTGATATTTCATTTTAAATTATGTGGATTTACATCAAACACACAAAAATGTGCTTCATAAAATGGTATGTCCCTTGGCTTCTGTCTTGCTGTCTTTTTGGCAAGCTAGGAAGCAAGCCTCTTGACAAAACTGTGTTACTGTTTTTGAAACAAAACAGTACAGCACACAGCATATGTATTCTATACTGATGTAATTAGTACCTCAAATATTAGCAAAATGTGAATTGCAAAGTGGTGTTGAATGGCTAACTGCCCGATCATATCACAAAAAGAGATGAATTATTAACCAAAACACAGAATAAAATACTAATATCTTCAAGTGATTTTTAAAATATACCAAATATATAAAAGGAGTCATATGCATACATGTAAAAAGACAATATTAAATGTTTTATATGCAACACAATGATTAGTTCCTGTAATCTAACTAAACGAATTACTTTGAATCTCACTGTTAGATTCTTTTAAGGAACATGTATATGCATCATTTTCAGTATTTTTAAATGTCTTGTTTGCTTACTTTTTTTTTTTAATTGACAAAAGTTTTTACCATTAAAAAAAAAAATCTGCCAGGCATGGTAGTACACTCAGGAGAGTGAGGCTAGAAGATAGGGAGCTCAAGACTGCCTGGATTACACAGTGAGACCTTGTCCCCAACACACACACACTCCACAAACCAAAAAACCCCGGGCTGGGGCTGTGGGTCTAACTTAATGGGAGATTGCTTGCCTAGTACAAACAATCCCTAGTACCACCAAAGGGAAAAACCAAAATCAAAACCAAATCTGATGTGTTATAACATCAAAGAACAAGGAGGACTGAAAATAATCTCTCAAATATTAATTTGGAAGAATCAAGCAACATTCAAGTGCTTGGTGAAAGAATGAATGAGTGAACACACCAAAAGTGCCCACTGCTCCTGTTGGTTGGTTTTTGATAAAACAGTTTAAATGTAAAGTGGCAGTTGTGGTAAGTACTGTGCAGGAAAGCAAGAGACTATAAACACTGAGGTGTTAACTTAGTGTTGGAGGGAGCAGAAGAGCAGAAACTGAAGAGGAAAAGCCCATGCAAAGGCCCAGAGTAGCAATGAGATACAATGAGCACCACAAATAAAAGTGAGGTGGAAGATGAAACTGTAGTGTAAAGTAGCAGGCAGCCCAGGAAGGCTTTGCTGATCTTGTTCCAAACCTGCTTTCTTTGTGGTATTGGGGCTTGAACTCAAGGACTTGGGCTTGTTAGGCAGGCAATCTACTACTTGAGCCACTCCGCCAGCCCATGGTTTTTTTAGCCACTGTTTTGTTTTCTTTGGCGGTACTGGGATTTGAACTTCGAGCCTGTTTTTGTCCTAAGGGCACTAGAAACTACTCAAGTATTTCAATAATGTGGTGAGAAAGTGAATTGTATTTAGAAGGATCCCTCTGGTTACAGAAGGGGACCAGTGTAACAGTAGAGTGGCCAGGCAGAAGGCAATTGGTCAAGCATGAGAGTATTGCAGCTTGGCAGCTTGGAATAAACATGGTAGGGTAGAGAAAACAAAGTAGATGAATTCAAGCAATATTTAGAAGTACAACCTAAGGATCTACTGGTAGACTTGAAAGCAGGGAGAGAGGTCAAATAGGGGAGTTCAAAAAAGATTCCTTGGTTTCTCATCTGCTTACTGCATGGATAATGGTGCTAGTTCCTGAAACAGGAACCACTGGAAGAAGAGTAGGTTTGGATGGAGAAGACGGGGAGGTCAGTTTGGATGTTTTAATAACGGGAACCAAATGATGTGAACTTTTATGCATATGTCAAACACTGAGATGAGCAAATTGGTCAGAAAACTGATAGTGAGCATTTGTTAATTTCTCAGGTAAGTTCTGAAATTCAGAGTTGAGGTAGATAACTTTACATAACTGTCTCTTTGATAACTGAATCTAATCATTCAGATCTCTTCAGCACACTGTGTCATCTCACTATCTAGATAAGAAATACCCATAATGGACAGCAAGGATTAGAGACTTCCACTTTTATCCTTGCTCTGCCTAGTTGCCTTAGAGGGAATCAGACAGCTGCTTAGACTGGATGTTTAGAAATGGGAGTGTTTGGTTGGGTGTGGGGGAGCATACCTATAATCCCAGCTACTCAGGAGAAGCAGGCAAGGAGGATCTTAAGAGGCCAGGTGAGGCAAGGTTAGTAAGACACTATCTCAAAAAACAAAAGGGACAGAGGCATGGCTCCAATCTGAGTGCTTGCCTGGCAAGCTTGAGGTCCTGAAATCAATCCTCAATAGCATAAAAGCTAAAGGGGGGGGGGAAATGAGGGTGTTTTACTTGACTAAGTTAAAAGAACCTATCATAGTCCCACATATGGATGAGTCTTTGAATAACAGGGAAAAGAGGGAAAGGGATAAAATGGGCAGAATGGCACAAGCACTTTATTTCTAAATTAGAAAAGCTCTGCATTCACTCTGATTGGCTAATACCCTAATTCATGCTGATTTTTTTTAAAAAAGATGAGAACAAGGATTTAAGCCACTAGCTTAGGACAAAGAAAATAGAGCTTCTCCTGAAGCAATCCCTGAGGTTTCTAAATGATTTCAGGCAGTGACATATTTTGTCACCCTACATCTAAGTCTCATCCTTCAATGCCATTTTGTAAAACACCATCATTTGGTGTTTGGGCTATGTTGTGTGATTAACTGAAATAATACATGCTTAGCTCAGTGCTGGAAGATAATATACATTCACGAAATGTTATCATTCAGTCCATGCTGTAACCAGATAATGTGTATCTATCATATTAGCATGACCTATGCAAACTGTAGAGTTTAAATGAAGGAAAGAACTCCTTTATAAACTATCTGGATAGTTTTTTTTTTTTTAATTGAATGATAGAGGGGGAAAAGGCATTCTATCTTTTGAACAAGGAAAGATTAGCTTACCTAAAATTCAGCTTAGAACATACTAGCCCAAGTGTCAGCACAGTGTAATGTATACTGTCATGAAACATTTTAGTCTATCTATGTGTGTACTCTATTATTCTTCAGCACTGTGGGAGAAAAATCTTATCTAATGGTCAAAGAAAAAAAGAATATACTTACTTGTCAACTGAGCTCTGGATAATTTTTCACTACAACTATAACGAGGACTACTCTCCTGCAGCTTTAGCCATTCCTGGGCTTGGAACAGGTAAAGTTTAGCTTCTTTTTCAACAGCTACTGCTAAGTTGTTGATTCTGACACACAGGAGAGCATGGTCACCTTGACATGAAAACAAATATTATCAGCTAGTTAGGTCCTATATAAAACTGAGAAAGTAGGACAACTCAACACCTCTATTTACCAAAATGGGTATTTAAAATCCACAATTTTTCTTAAATCCCACTTAACTAGGTAAATCACAGAAGAATGAACGTCACATTCAGATGAAAGAGATTACTCAAATTAACATGTGGTTTATCCTTACAATTTAGCTGATAACGGCAATATTTCATGGGTTTGAACACTCGCTGTTATAAAATTTTTGACTCATGTTCTTCACTGCACGTCTTTTACATCTTTTACGTTTATTTATAAACTACAGAGATTTCTTGTGAAGTTTTTTTTATATACATGGCTGTTAATATTTACTTATTCTTAATGTACAAAATATGTATAGATAATAACCAGAAAGTTTATATGAGTGTGCTTGGAGTTGCAAATTTTGCACCTGAAGCAAAATTTTACATCTGTGACTTTTACAAAAGAACTTTCAGAACAGTATACATTAGGCAATTAACAAAGAATGAGCCCAGGTGCACACAACTACAGTGAAGATCCAATCCAAAATGGCAAAAGGTAGATGCCTCTAGGGAAAGGGACTCTAGGTAGGGAGAGGTGAAGTAGGAGACAGTTTTTCATTTTAAGATCTTCTATTCTCTTAGGGTTTTAAAAACCTTTGTTGTTAGAATGATTGTTTTGATTAAGCACTTTAGAAAATTTAAAGTTTAATATACATAAAAAGTGTCTGAGTCTGTTAAGTTATATTATAAATTAAGTCTTCAAAGTGAATTTTACTGGGGTTTAAACTCAGGGCCTCACACTTGTTAGGCAGGTTCTCTACCATTTGAGCCACTGCACCAGCCCCTTTTTTCTGTTTTGTATTTTCAAGACAGGGTCTCAAGAACTATTTGCTCAACCTGGCCTGGAATCACAATCCTCCTGATTTCTGCCTTCTGAGTAGCTAGGATTACAGGCATGAGCCACCAGAGCCTGGCTTAAAAGTGACTCTTAAAGTCCTATTAACTCCTTAAACTGCATTTTGAGTTCTAGTTCATTATTTCATTATAGTGTTAGTATAATTATTTTACTGAATTGGAATTCACTGAACACTGACAATAAATATGAGACTATAATTAGCTATTATATACATATAATATATGAAAGACAGAAAATACACTTGGAACATCCTGTCCCCAATCTGTCCTGAGGAATCTCGTTTTGGTACACTTCTCTGTTTCCCAAGCAGTCATCATGAACGACCAGGGCTAACTAAGCATGTCTGCTAGTCAAGAAAAACAGCACAAGTCACAAGTACACACCCCCTAATTTCCCAGACTATCCAGATGGTGCCATTTATTATCATGACATTACCATCACTGTCAGTACTGTGTCCAAAACATACCGCTACAGTGAGTTGATCAAGAAACTGCAAATGTGACAAAAATATCAACAAACCTTTTAAAGGGTCTCTGCTTACACTGGAGTTTGGAAAACTGGGTTACATTTCTTACAACTCTTAGAAACTCTTGAAAAAAATCAGGCTCCCCTCCCTTTTAACCAGAATTCTGTAATTTCCTAGGACTTTAAAGGCCTTTCCCACACCAAAATAGCTTTTTTTTTTTCTATTATCTTCCCCTAAGAATCCTTTCTAGATCAATATTCTGATCTCAACAGTCACAACTTTAAATGCAACTAAAGACTATATAAACCAAAGATCCCAACTGGAAAAAAATTTTATTAGCCTATTATAGTGGGGGTACACTGTGACATTTACAAAAGTGCTCAAAATATACCTTTGATTCACCCCCTCAAAGACCCTAACTTCATTATTTGAAATATAGTGGCAGTCAAACTGAGCAGCAAGAAAAACAGTGAACTTTGAAGGGTTTACATCAATGAGACAAAAAGTGGACCGGACTGCAAATTCATTCATTAAAAGAGTATTGATTTTTGAGGGACACCAGTAAGAAGGAATCAATGAAGCTGTGATTCAGCCGGGCCAAAGAGAATGATCAACTATGAAATTTCCAAGTCATGCATCCCATCAATCTAATTAGTGTCACTACAGCGTGCCGACAGTGACATCATGCCGGCAGTGACGACACCGTGCCGGCAGTGACGACACCGTGCCGGCAGTGACACCGTGCCGGCAGTGACGATACCGTGCCGGCAGTGACGACACGGTGCCTGCAGTGACACAGTGCCTGCAGTGATGACACCGTGCCGGCAGTGACGACACCGTGCCGGCAGTGACGATACCGTGCCGGCAGTGACACCGTGCCTGCAGTGACACCGTGCCTGCAGTGACGACACCGTGCCGGCAGTGACGACACCGTGCCGGCAGTGACACCGTGCCGGCAGTGACGACACCGTGCCGGCAGTGACACCGTGCCGGCAGTGACACCGTGCCGGCAGTGACACCTTGCCGGCAGTGACGATACCGTGCCGGCAGTGACGATACCGTGCCGGCAGTGACGATACCGTGCCGGCAGTGACGACACCGTGCCTGCAGTGACACCGTGCCGGCAGTGACACCGTGCCTGCAGTGACACCGTGCCGGCAGTGACGACACCGTGCCTGCAGTGATGACACCTTGCCGGCAGTGACACCGTGCCGGCAGTGACGACACCGTGCCGGCAGTGACACCGTGCCGGCAGTGACGACACCGTGCCGGCAGTGACACCGTGCCGGCAGTGACACCGTGCCGGCAGTGACACCTTGCCGGCAGTGACGATACCGTGCCGGCAGTGACGATACCGTGCCGGCAGTGACGATACCGTGCCGGCAGTGACGACACCGTGCCTGCAGTGACACCGTGCCGGCAGTGACACCGTGCCTGCAGTGACACCGTGCCGGCAGTGACGACACCGTGCCTGCAGTGATGACACCTTGCCGGCAGTGACACCGTGCCGGCAGTGACGACACCGTTCCGGCAGTGACACCGTGCCTGCAGTGACGACACCGTGCCGGCAGTGACACCGTGCCGGCAGTGACACCGTGCCTGCAGTGACACCGTGCCTGCAGTGACAACCGTGCCGGCAGTGACGACACCGTGCCAGCAGTGACATCGTGCCTGCCGTGACACCGTGCCTACAGTGACACACCGTGCCTGCAGTGACACCATGCCGGCAGTGACGACACCGTGCAGGCAGTGACACCGTGCCGGCAGTGACGACACCGTGCCTGCAGTGACGACACCGTGCCGGCAGTGACGACACCGTGCAGGCAGTGACACCGTGCCGGCAGTGATGACACCGTGCAGGCAGTGACGACACCGAGCCGGCAGTGACGACACCGTGCCTGCAGTGATGACCGTGCCTGCAGTGACGACACCGTGCCTGCAGTGACACCGTGCCTGCAGTGACACCGTGCCGGCAGTGACGACACCGTGCCGGCAGTGACACCGTGCCTACAGTGACACACCGTGCCTGCAGTGACACCCCGTGCCGGCAGTGACGACACCGTGCCGGCAGTGACGACACCGTGCCTGCACTGTGCCGGCAGTGACGACACCGTGCAGGCAGTGACAACACCGAGCCGGCAGTGACTACACCGTGCCTGCAGTGACGACCGTGCCTGCAGTGACGACCGTGCCGGCAGTGACGACACCGTGCCGGCAGTGACACCGTGCCGGCAGTGACGACACCGTGCCTGCAGTGACACCGTGCCTGCAGTGACACCGTGCCGGCAGTGACGACACCGTGCCGGCAGTGACGACACCGTGCCGGCAGTGACGACACCATGCCGGCAGTGACGACACCGTGCCTGCAGTGACACCGTGCCGTCAGTGACAGCGTGCCTGCAGTGACACCGTGCCTGCAGTGACGACACCGTGCCGGCAGTGACGACACCGTGCCGGCAGTGACACCGTGCCGTCAGTGACAGCGTGCCTGCAGTGACACCGTGCCGTCAGTGACACCGTGCCGGCAGTGACACCGTGCCGTCAGTGACAGCGTGCCGGCAGTGACACCGTGCCGTCAGTGACAGCGTGCCTGCAGTGACACCGTGCCGTCAGTGACACCGTGCCGGTAGTGACACCGTGCCTGCAGGCGTTACCAACTGGTCTTGACCACAAAGGGAGGGAGACGGCGGCCGGGTCCCGGTCGCCCGCCCAGGCGGCTCGCCGAAGCCCGCGCGTGCACAGCCTGGAGCCTGGGGCCGGCGAGCGCGCTTCCTCGGGAAGGACACGCAGGACGCCGCGGCCCGGGCTGGGGCATCGGAAACGGGCTTGGGGTGCCGAGGACATCACTGTCCGCCGAGGCTGCTGCAGTCAACGCGTCCCCCACGGCCCGCAGCTGCGGGGGAGTGGCGGGAGCGCTGCCGCCGTGCTGCAGGTCCAGGTGGGGTGCGGGGGAGGGGCTGAGCGCCGCCGTCCCCCTTCCCCCCTCCCACCCCACTACCGGGACGGCCCGCGAGCCTCCATCCCGCTTCCTACCCCCGACCTACCATGGAACTCGAAGTGGCCGATGCTCTGGCCCTGAGCGTCTTGGGCTGCGGCGCTGCTGAAGCTGCCCCGCAACGTTTTACTCTGGCTGCCCTGTGGCCACCAGCAGCACGTGAGGGCTACAGCCAGCAGCCGAAGTCCCCCCATCCTCGGCCTCCAGCTTTACACCCACCCAGGGCTCCCAACAGCCTGCGGCCGTCAGCCCCACGTCGGCAGCTGGGGGAGGGGAGGGGCTAGCGCGGGAGCCTCGGGAGACTGTCAGCCAATGAGACGAGACGCCTCTGCCGCGAGCCAAGCATACTCACCAATCACAGGCCGAAGTGGGCGGGACGTGAAGATCCGTGCGTCCCATCACTGCGTTGCCCTTGGCTAGTTCCCGCCTTTTTTAAATGGAGAAGCCGGAGGATGTTGCTTCAGGTTACTGAGTATTATCGGCCTCATTGCCCCTGCGCGGCAGGCCACTGCGCATGCGCACACGCGCGGCAACTGGACCGTGGGAGCTTTTCCGTGGCCAAGTGGGATGCAGAAAGCACTAGGGAACTCGTGGAAAGAATACTCACAGTTGGAACCATTCCTTGTGTCTCTACAACCTACTGGACATGTCCACCCACTTTAATGTCTCAAAGATACTTCACTGCTCTTGGCACCCAACCCGTTTTTCCTTCCTAGGTTCGCGGTCTTTACTTCTCTTCTTTTCCCATTACTTCCCCCAGTCCCAACGCGGTCGAGGGCGCCTCTGTCCGCGCCCAAGCCCGTGGGGAGGCAGAAGCCGCTCAGACCGCCCCATACTCGACCTGACCCGCGATTGACCCGAGTCCCTCACTGCCCTGTAAGATCCAGCTGACCAGAGACCATGACTGCCGTGGTGAAAGTGGGGACTCAACTTTATCTCGCAAATAAATGTACATACGTTATTTTCATTCAACAATAAGACTGTATAACATAAAAGTAAGTTCTTACCACATACTTCATTTTTAAAAACAAATAGGAACATCTCCTTTCATATACCCAACATTTTCAGTATCTCTGAGTGACCAGAAATAGACTCCAGGCATTAATATGTGGGGATTTAAGAAATGTACTAATTCTTTTTTATTATGAGTAATTTACGCAGCTTACAAAAACTCACAAACTGTATAAAATAAAAACTGAGGTTCCTGCTTCCTCTTTTTCCTGTCCAGATCCAATACCTAAAGGAAACTCTTGGTAATAGTTTAAGGTGGATCTTTTCACTTGAGCCTCCAGTACTTTTGAGTTGCTATAGGAGCCTGTGAACTAACTTAGTATATGAACAAACTGCAATATAATAAGGAGTGTGTTCCTCTACTAAGTAGCTGAGTCTCAGCTCAGCTGGGGGCTTAAGACAGTGGAAGTGCCCAGCTGATCAGAGGGTGTAGGTATATGGCAGGTGCATTGTTGCACCACATCAGATAAAACATCTTGGAGCAGTAATCAATCAAGCTCTTTCTGAATGTCACTTCTTAATGTCTGTAAATGCTGCCTGCCCATGTTGCTTGCTGGAGTTCTCTGAACCGTTCCTTCTTCTATTTCCCAATTCATGACTCATTCCTTGCCCAAAGAAATTCTGCTTAATTAATTTAATTTGTTCAAGTTATTCCTTTTAATAGTGTTATTTGTAAGCTAAGAATGGAGATTAAATTGGTCCTGAAGGAAAAGCAGAACATGGGTCTCAAATGCTGTGATCTTTCTCCTTGTGTCTTTTGTCTTTCTTCTGTTCTTGATCAGCTTTGTCTTTCTCTTTTGATTCCTCAGTTCATTTGAAAGAATATGGTCACTAACAATTTTCAAATTCATAGTTCCTCAGAGTTCAAGAAGAGCAACCAAACTATATTAAAATCCTAATTCAATTTGAAGCCCAAAGAGAGGCTTGAATTCACTTAGGGTAGTCAGATACCCGATCTGTGAACTGTTTGAAGTGGATCAACTTGGGGAGATCACAAAAGGTGGGGGATTTCAATCAAGAAAAAAATATCTACTTCAATATATTTTGGTCCTCAATCCATGATAGTACAATATTATGAAAGGCTATATAACACCCTATTGTATTTTAAACGTTAGATGATCATATACGTATTTTAACTGCATCCAATTTTTCCTTAATAACCAATACAGTAATGAACAATTATCAATATTATACTTCATGGAGGTTGGGGGTCACAGTATATGCATTTGAACTGTTCTTATGTATTAGGACTTTTCCCTCAAAAAAGTTTGTAAAAATGACTAGCTGTGGTGATGCACTCCTGTAATTCCAGCACTTTGGAGGCCAAGGTAGGATAATCATTTAACCAGCCTGGGCTACATATTAAAACCCTGAAAAATAAATGAATAAAAATTTTTAAAGTTTGCCACAGATGATAACTTCCACGTATATGTATATTCCCGTTGTTTAGGCTTTAGTAAAATGCTATGAGGAATAAAAAGGTTTATCCGTTGGACGACAATTTACTGATTGTGCCCGGTCTGGTTCTAGAAATTTGGGATTATAGAAAGCAACAAAAAGCTCCCAGCTTCATGGAGCAGAGACAGGGAACGATGACCTCATCACCCTGGGTGCTGATCAGTGTTATAAAGGAAAACAAGGAGGGTGAGACGGCTCTTCAGGGTAGAATACAGCTCGCTACTTTAATTGGATGGTCAAGGAAGAACGCTAACAGGATCACATTTAAGCTGAGAACTGAAAAACAGGGGGTAAAAACGAGGCAGACATCTGAGGAAAGGGCACCCAGGCCTTTAAAAGTAGCACGCGCGGGCAATTTGAGGGCAATTTGAGCAAGAGCAGGGAAGACCAGGAGGCTGGGCGGAGCGAGCACAGGGAGAATAAGAAAGTCTCGGGGTAGGGTCTAGGGAACATCTTTGTCGTGACTGCAAGTCGCCTGTGCTGTCTGCAATCATATTAACAACAGTAAAATACAATTTTGCAATCACAACCTCCCTTTTCCATAATGCACAAAGAGAATTCCTTGGGTCTCCTCCATTCAACAGGTGCATACTCTCTGGAGATGGCAAAAGAAGGAAAATAAGTCACTCATAATGCTGAACTTCTGTGTATCTAAGCACCGCCTAACCCATGCTGGTGACCCTTGTCTATAAAACGTTCCAGACTTCACCGCCCGGGCCGCAGGCATTGGCCAAGGCATCTGCGCCTGCGCGGTGCTGCGTGGCCCCCGCTCCACCCCGCCTCGCTCCGCCCCCCAGTGGGCGGGGAGAAATCGGCTTCAGCGGCCACTGTCCGGAAGCTGCAGCCGAGTTTCCTGTAACGTGTACTGGGAGGGGGGGGGGGCGGGCAACGAGTGTCGCAAAAGGTCGTGGTGGTACTTCTCTCTGGTCGTCACACCCGGCGCTTTACGGTGCTGGGCACTGCCAAGCTGGGCGATGTCGGCGGCGGTACTGGCGGAACCCCTGGGTCCTGGCAGCTTTGCGAAGCGGGTCCTGGTGACCGGGGGTGCTGGTTTCATGTAGGTAACCGCGCCACTGGCCGAGCAGTTTCTCCCCAGAACCCCTAACCTTTTCCTGCGGCTCTGTTTGCCTTTGGCAGTTTGGGTTCAGCTTTGGGGGGTCTGGAGGTTCCGAATGCACGACCCGGACCGCGGAGACGCGGTTCCTTTGCGACTTGTTTAAAACGCACGAGTTGTTGTGGTACTGCCCCCTCCTACCCGGCCCGAGATGCTTAGCACCTATCACTATGGCAGCAGAATCTCCATCTGCTTCCTACCCTCAGTGCAGGCCTCCCACCCGCCCACAGGGACGTTTTCTTCTCCCAATGATTGGGGACCACGATAGGACTTACTTACTCAGCGTATCCTTAAACACCCTTTCTGACAACCTGCCGGAGTGTTTGTTGCTTCTGCCTCAGATTCGATCAGCAATCCTCTCTCTACTTCTAAAGTATATTCGCAGTGCGTCTGCTCCTTACCAATGGCCCCCGTCCACCTTAAGCCCTTCTTTTGCCTGAAATACTGCTGTTGCAGTATTCCCTTAGTCTGCCCCCCACACAAGTCAGTGTTTAGGTGTATCGGATTTTGTTAATGCATAGCATTTTACTCCAGTAGTTCCGTCAGACTTCAGCTCCAAACTCCAGCATATGTAGAAGACTCATGCACTCAAGCCCTGCTTTTCCAACTCGATTTCATTGTTTTCTGTACCTGCCACACTTACCTTCCTAGGTCCTTGGAGCACACAAGGCTAGTCTTGAGGCCTTTGTACTTCTCCTTTACTTAGGCTGTTTGTGCTGCTCAATTGAGGTGTTTACCTGACCACCCGATCTGAAGTAGCCCATCTCCCAAGTATCTCATCTAGCTCTGACCTGAATGTATATTGCGTATTTGTGCTCACATGTTCGTTGCCTGCGTTCCTATTGTAAACTGTCATCTCCATGAGGGCGGACGCTAAGCACCTGGAAGAATGCCTGGCCCATTTTGTGAAGGTCTTCAGTAATTGCTGAATGGATGAATGCATGAGTACTAAGCAGGAAACTCCTACCCTCAGGGAACTCAAGTGTCCAGTGAGAGGAGATGGAATGTGGAGTTCTTATGTATTGCTCAGTTGCCCCATTAATTCATCATTTCTAATCTGACAGTCAGTTGGGGGAGAGTACCAGGCAGGCAAGATTCACTTAATGAGGAGTATGGATATGAAAGTGTGTTCCATGTGTGAGAGTGCTGGTCCAGGAAGGGTATGTTCTGGAAAATGCTGTGAAACAAATTTTGACTTCATAATTTGGTCAAGGCTTGCACTTACTCCTTGGAGTCCAACATCTTAAGTAAGTTACAGAATCTGCTAGATTTTCTCACTGAGATATGCCTCTGGTTCTACTTCAGAAGCCCTGGAACCATGGCAAATATCCATCTCAGGATGTCTTCAACCATTATTATCTTGGGAAACCTCAATTTAGTTCAGGATCATCCTGACTATTTTCATTTACACCATCAAATTCTTGTATCAAGAGACAGCAGTTGCAGAAGTTGCTATAAAGACTACTCAAACTGATCTAAAGTTTCTTTTTTGGTGTTGGGGTTTTTTGGTGGTACTGAGGTTTGAACCCAGGGCTTTGCACTTGCTAGACAGCTACTCTACCACTTGAGCTAGGCCTCCAGCACATTTAGCTCTGATTATTTTGGAGAGAAGGTCTTATTTTTTGCCCAGGCAGATCTGGAACTGCATCCTTCTGATCTCAGCCTCTGGTGTAGCTTGGGGTGATGAGCATGCATCACTAGCATCCGTTCTGATTAAGTTGTTGTTGGGTTTTTTTTTTTTTTTTTGTGGGACTGAGGTTTAAACTCAGGGCTTTGCAACTTGCAAAGTAGGAGTATACTGCTTGACCCACACCTCCAGTCCATTTTGCTCTAGTTATTTTGAAGATGAAGTTTCTCTATTTGCCTGGGTTGGCCTCAAACCTTGATCCTCCTGATCTCAGCCTCCCACATAGTTAGGGTTGCAGGCGTGAGCCTCTGCACCTAGTTGGTTTAGTTTTTTTGTTTGTTTGTTTGTTTTTAATATCTACTGTTCCTGTAAAGGCATGGTGTAGTTTCAGTAGTCCTTCTGACTAGCACCCATTATACTTTTCATTCTGATTTACTCTCGCTGGATGCAGTGACAACATCATTTGGTTAAATTAATTTTTTCTTTATATCCAGCATCAGTGAATTCTCTCTCCTACATAGTGTAACGAGAGTGTGAGACAAGGGGATTGGACTTTGAGCACATGATAAAAGAGAGAGCACACAAGGGAGGGGTGAGGATAGGTAAGACACCTAAAAAATTAGCTAGCATTTGTTGCCCTTAATGCAGAGAAACTAAAGCAGACACCTTAAAAGCAACTGAGGCCAATAGGAAAAGGGGACCAGGAACTAGAGAAAAGGTTAGATAAAAAAGAATTAACCTAGAAGATAACACACATGCACAGGAAATTAATGTCAGTCAATGCCCTGTATAGCTATCCTGATCTCAACCAGCAAAAACCCTTGTTCCTTCCTATTATTGCTTATACTCTCTCTTCAACAAAATTAGAGATAAGGGCAAAATAGTTTATGCTGGGTATTTAGGGAGTCGGGGGGGAGAGGGAGGGGGCAGAGTGGGGGTGGGGGCAGGGGGGAGAAATAACCCAAGCCTTGTATGCACATATGAATAAAAAAAAAAAAGTCAAAAAAAAAAAAAAGGGAGTGTGAGAGTTAGTTTATAGATACTGTTGAGAAGTTTGGTCCAAAATGTTCATATATTCAGTGTACTTACATTATTTCTGTTATCTTGGAAAAATTTAAAGTTATCTTTGAATATTTTTCTAATACTCAACAGCTTAGAAAGACATTCAGGAATCTAAAAAGATGAAAGTTTTCCACTCACATGATGTACTTTCTTCTTCTAGTGCATCACACGTGATTGTCTCTTTGGTGGAAGATTATCCAAACTATATGATCATAAATCTAGACAAGGTGAGTTTTATAAAAATTAACCTGTTGCCCTGAAATTACATGCCAGTTCAATTATGTTTTTTTAAAAGTACTAAATCCTGTTTTTTATTTAGTAATTTTAGCCACTTAGGGGTCTGTATAGTCATGTGTTCATGCTGTATTTAACCTATGTAAGATCTTTTGACACTCACCTATTATGGTAACTCATAAAGTACAATTGTTTGGGTTTTTGTACTTTTTTTTTGGTGCTGGGGCCCAAACCCAGGGCCTTGCACCTGCTAGGCAAGTGCTGTACCACTGACCTACATCTCTAGCCCTTGTGTTTTTTGAGATAGAGTTTCACTATGTAGCTCATTCTGGCCTCAAACTTGATATCCTCTAGCCTCTGCCTCCCAAGTGCTAGGATTAAAGGAATGCACTACTCCACCCAGGAAATATAGGTTTAAGGGCAGTATTTTTACAAAAATTCAATATTTAGTGTAACATTGTGATTGCTAGTCTTTTTTTTAATGTTGATGTGCTTTATTTAATTTAATTATTTAACTATTTGATTTTATAATTGTCACTTCCTGGCAAATTATGTATTTTTAAAGATTAAAATGCAATTTAATTAATTTGGTTTTGAGACTGTGCAGCAATAATTGGAGTCTCTCTGAAGGCCATGATTGGTAGACATTGGACTTTTTGGTTAAACAGAAGATGCAATAGGGCCTTAGTTTTATTTTCAATCCCTAGTTCCTTTTCTGTCAAGAATAGTAAACTTTTCTAGCCACCAGTGACTGCAGGCAAGTTTGGGCAGGGATGTTTTTTAAAGTAGAAATTTATAAAAAGGTTAATTTGGGGGTTCATTCGGAAAAGGTAACAAAGTGTTTATTTTTATTTTTTTTTATTTTTAAGATGTCAGAAGCTTAAAATGTGTGAAAACACAGCAAGCACATGAAGACATATTATTGTGTTAGTCTTTAACATCTGTAGTTTAAAATAAATTGCTATGTTATAGAAAAAGCTAATACCACTTTGTTATCTCCTGCCACACTCTCATGTTTCAAGCTGGATTATTGTGCAAGCTTGAAGAATCTTGAAACCATTTCTAACAAAAAAAACTACAAATTTATACAGGTATGGAAGTTGCTTTTTTTAAATATATATATAATTACTGTATTGTGACTCTTTAGTCATGCAGAATTATCTTTCTACATTAGAAACTTGCATGAAAGGGGTTTGGAAGGTGTGCTTATTAAAGACCTTTTAAAAGATCAGATAGTTAATTTCCAGAAGGAGTACATGGTATAGACAAAATTATCTAAACAAGTCTATGAGGAACTGACTGAATTTACATGCTTTGTAATTTTGGGTCTTCACTAGCCTCTTTAAGTAACGCCTTTCTGGGATTTGAAGTGGTCAGTATAATATGTGGTGGTGGTCTATAAGGTACACTAAACAGTGTAGGTCTTGGGGCAGTCTTCCCTCGTGAGGCCGTTGTCTGGAGAACTGGTTGTCTTTTTAACTCAAAACTTAATGTCCTAAACAACCATTTGATAATTCTGTTCTGTGAAAAGCGTTTTCTTCAGTTGCTGAAGATTTGTTGAGAATTCATATTTTTAGATGATTAAGTGCCCATATTAATATCAAAAGTACCACAATTTTGCTTACTTGTGGCAAAATATGTTCTCCTATTTCATTCCAGTTATTACACTTTAAATGTGTTTCAGTAATGGTGCCATCAGAGGTTTGCTTTTAATGCTAAAAAAATTTCCCTACTGATATCTTAAGCTAGGAAGAATGTGAAAAGAAGCTAGCAGAATATTTAGCAGTACTTGGTGCTCAATAAAATACCTTTTTTTTCACTTATTGGAAGATATCTTTTGGATTGAATATCATATTCAATACATCATTACTATACTTGCTGTACTACTTATCTGAATGTTTAAGGTATTCCGTATTGAAATGGGGGATGTATGAGAAATGGGGTATGTTAAAGTAAAAATGGTTACTGTGAATAAGAGTGCAGAAAGAAACCTAGCTTCTGTTTGCTTTTTCACCTAGGGTGACATATGTGATTCTCACTTTGTGAAAGTGCTTTTTGAAACAGAGAAAGTAGACATAGTTCTACATTTCGCTGCACAAACACATGTAGGTAAGAGTACTTTTATGTTACAGTTGTCATTGGTGATTTTCTCCACAGTGGATAACTCTTTTTAAGTTCAGAGTCCAGTAACGGGGTTAAATTAAAATACATGCTGTACCCGAAAACAAGCCCATGATCATAACACCATTGATAGATTCGGCACTTTTCCATCAATTTTGTTAGTGGGGGTTGAAATAAAACTGGAAAGTATCTTAAAAATTCAAGTTAACCAAATTTAGGTTAGTGATTATTTCTGAAGAGGGAATGAGGAAGTGGGCTTCCAAAATGTATTTTTTTGTGTTGTTTTTCTTGAGTGGTGGGTACACAGATGAACGGGATACTGTTATCTGTACTGTTTTGTGCATTTGAGATACTTTCTAATAATTAGTCTAGAGTTTTTACTGTGAAGTGTGACATGTCCAGAACAATTTAGAAGCACAATTAAATAATAACGTGAGTACCCATGTAGCTATCACCCAAAAGGCAGAATGCTCCCAAATCCTCTTTGGTACTAACTATGGTGTCTGCAGGTGTCTGCAGGGTGTGGTTCCAGGAGAGCACTATTGCTTAGGATGCAGAGTTCAGTGCCATACTGTGGGTGCTTGATTTACTTTTCCCATACGCCCCCCAACTTCTACTAAAGCCACACCGCCTTTTGACAGATCTAAAATCTTCACTTTATCGCTTCCGTGAAGCACATTGCGTTCTCTTTTTGGCATAACTTTCACTTTGCTTTCTGGGCACTATTTGCTTTTTTTTTTTTTTTTTTTTTTTTTTTTTGGCAGCACTGGGGTTTGGACTCAGGATCTCATGCTTGCTAGGCAGGCGCTGTACCTCTTGAGCCCCACCATTTGCTTTTTAGGAGGGAAATTTTGACAAAATAAAAGGCAAGGAAGTGCTCAGCAGGTCACACAATGATTTAAACACACCTGACAAGAGCACAGGACTGTCAGAGCTTCACATCAGCTGAGCTGTGCAGTTCATGCATGGGAATTAAAAGTTTTTCATCTAAAATTTCTTTCTTTTTTTTTTAAATTTATTATTGTTTTGACCATTCTTGGTCAAAACTGTATGTGATAAGCCTGTGAATAAGGCGGGCTTACTGTAGTCCAATACTGCCTCCTGCCTGATACAAATTGATGGTTTCCTTTGCTTTTCTCTGCAGTTTTGCTGTTTATGTATATACCCCTAAACATTGTAGTTTAATTTTTGCTGCTTTAAAATTTTATAAAATACATATGTATATTTATGAAATCTCATGTAGTTTTTTTTGTCTTACTTTTTAAAAATCCATGAGGATTCATCCATGTAGTTGGGTATAGGTAATAGGTTTTCATTTTCAGTGCTGTATAATACTGCATTCTTCAACATTAAGATAGCACTATTCTTTTGAAGATAAAACTGTTTTTGAACTAATTATACTAATTTCTGCTCCTCTAGGAATCTATTTTCTCAGATTTCAACAAAGCTTAGTTTTGTCAGATAGGTTCGTTTTTGTCACTCTTAGCACTGTGTAATGCTCTCTCAATGTTTTAATTCGCATTTTCCCTGATTGCTAAGAAAATGAAAATGAGTACTTTTTATATTTTTTGCGTGATTTGGAGAGTTGGATTTCTTCATTTGAGGAACGCTGTTGAAGTCTGTTGTGTGTTGTTTAAGTGACTGCCTTTTCTCTGTGAAACATTTCTCAGTATCTCTCATTGAAAGGGATATTTCAATGAGAAGCAGTAATGTCTACGTTTCTAGAGAGTTGAACCTTTTATCTTTGTCACATAATCTTCTTCCTTAGTGATGAAGACTGACATCAGTATGCCTGTGTCACCGTCTCATGTCTGGTTCTTTTTTGCAGTACTGGGACTTGAACTCAGGGCCTACACTTTGAGCCACTCCACCAGCCCTTTTTTGTGTTATATATTTTCGAGATGGGGTCTCATGCGCTATTTGCCAGGCTGGCTTCGAACCTTAATCCTCCTGATGTCTGTCTGCTGAGTAGCCAGGATTATAGACGTGAGCCACCGGTACCTGGCTTCTCATGTCTTTTTTATGTCCTTTTATTTCCAACCCTTTTTCTACCTTTATGGTTTAACTGCATTTCTTACAAACATGTATTTGGCATTTGTTTTTTTAAGTCCATTCTGACCAGCATTGACATTTACTGTCCTGCTTGCCTTTTTAAGGACTTGGCTGAGGAGTTTTTCTTACTCTCTTTCTTTCTCTCTAACTTGGAGGATATATATTCTGTTTGTATTCTTTGAGAGTTTTACCTTAGACATTACACATGTGTAATTAGCTTATCAAAAGTGCAAATGTAAAAGCCATCAGAACCTTTGCCCTCTTCCCAGGTAGTACACTTTAATTCCATTATTTGTTTCTAAGTTTGTTTTTATTTAGTTTTTTTTAGCAGTATTGGGTTTGAACTCAGGACCTTGCGCTTGCTGGGCAGATGCTGTACCTCTTGATCCTCAACCCTACTCCTTTTTGATTTAGGTATTTCTTGAATAGTGTTTCACATTTATGCCCAGAATGCTCTGAACTGCAGTCCTCCTGTTCACACTTCCCACATAGCCAGGATTACATGTGTGTACCACTACACCCAGCTTTTTGCTGGTTGAGATGGTCTCTCTCGAACTTTTTGCCTGGGCTGACCTTGAACTGGTATCCTTCTGATCTCTGCCTTGTGAGTAGCACAAGTAGACAGGTATGAGAGACCACCACCCAGCCCTGTTTTGATCTGAAGTTTAAGGTCTGTCTTGTTTAAATTTGTCTTTTAGCACCCATGAGATAACATTCTTATTATTTCATATAATCAATATTACTGTTATAGGTAGTTGATATTCATGTATATCAGAGCTTTGCCAATGGTATTCTAACTAAATAATTTATTTTTCTTTTATATCTGGAATAACTATGTTTAAGCAGGTTTTCCATATAAATAATTACGATTAATAATTATTGAGATATAATTAATACTGAAAGGCCAGGTTAACTACTTGGTTCTTTTTATTTATATAATAGGTTTCATTGTGATGACTTGGTTCCCTAATGTTTTCTTTCTTTGGTTTTAGAATAATCATGAATTTGTAGCTTTTAACATACTTAGGTTTTGTTTATTTCTTTGTTTTAGTCAATTCCAGTTATTTTTCTTTATGTTCAAATTGGCCCACCATCAGCCACTGAGAGGCTGTTCTAGTTGCTTTCTGAGTCCTTTTTGACAGCCTTCGTAGTCTTTGGAGCCATCTTGTCTTCTGCTGCCAGGATGTCCCAGGCTGGATCTCATGGTTTCTTCCCATTATCTGGAACCAAGATTTTCTCTGAGGAGCTCCAGCTCCTTCCAGTGTCAGAAGTAGTTAGAGGCTGTCATGTGGGCACTGGGATGCTGCTGATTGAGCATAGTTTCCTAGGCTTTTTCAGTGACAGAACTGAAGCTATTTTGTTTTAAGATTACTTAAGATTAAAAGTATCATGAGTTCATGTTGAGATATCCAATTCAGACTCTGAGTTTCTTAACCGTATTGTCTCACATTCATATGTCCTTTCCTCTCAGATCTCAAAGGCACTGTGTACGAATAGCAGTGTAGAGCGTTTTCTCTTATAGTAGGGATTTTGGTCTTTGCTTTCTCTCTGGGTATATGGTCAGATATTTTTGTTTTGAAGTAACTTGGAAGAATTCCTCTGCATAGTTATGTAACAAAGTAAATATGTAGTTGAATTCATGTTTCTTGTCTTTTTATTTTTATGAATTGCTTTTTTTTAAATTAAATTTTATTTTTCAGTTATTTAAAGCATGGATACAGTTCCAACATCAAATCTCCCAAACAGGGAGCATTTTAAAAAGTCTAGCTTTCTGCTATGGTCTGTCCTTTCTGCTATGGTCTGTTCTTTGTGTTCTGCTGCCCTTCTTAGAGTAATGATAGCCTCCAGTACACAGCTTTCTCTGTCTTGCTTTTGTTTAAAATTTATTTAGTAGTATATAGAGGAGATCACTCTATAATAGAATATAGAGATTCTTACATTCCTTTTTATTTTCATAGTACTCTGGATGTAGATGTACCAAAGTTAGATTAATTTCCTACTTTTTCCTGTTTTTTGCAGTAGATGGCTTTGTACCTGTGTCTTTTGTGTATTTATTAATTGATACTGGGGTGAGATGCCTAGAAGTTGGATTGCTGGGTACATTAGTCTGCTAGAATTGCCAGAGCAAAGTACTACAGACTAAATGCTTAAAAACAGAGCTGTGTTTCTCAGCGTTCTAGAGGCCAGAAGTTCAAGATCAATGTGTTGGCAGGGTTAGCTTCTTCTGAGGCCTCTCCTTGGCCTGCAGCTGGCTGCCCTCTCTATGTCCTGATGTGGCCCTTCCTCTGTGTGCATCTCCTGGCATCTCTTTTTGTACACACATTTCCTCTTCTTATAGGGACAATAGGTAGTTTGGATTAGGACCCATCTTAAAGTCCTCATTTTAGTCTGATCACCTCTTTGAGGCACCTCTCTCTAAAGATAGTCACAGTTGGACACATGTGGGTGGGGGTTAGGCATCAGCACAAACTTTAGGGGAACGCAGTTCAGTCTGTAACTCTGAGTTAGGAGAGAAAGGCATACTAATTGACTAGATATTGCCAGATTTCCTTCCTGAGGGCTTCTAAACACTTTATAGTCTCCCACTGTGTAGAAGGGCCTTTCCCACATCAGCTCGCCAACAAAATGGCTTGTCAAATTTTTGAGGCTTTGCCAGTCTGGTAAGTAAGAACTGGCATCTCTGAGTTTTGAATTTGAGTTTTCCTTATTGTAAATGAGGTTGTACATCATAAGCTTAAGGACCACTTATATTTCTTTGTCTAAACTATTTGTTTATGTCTCCTATGAACTTAAACTATAGGGCTGTTAGAAGTTATTTGTAGATTGAAGATATTAACCCTTTGTCTCCAGTAAATTCACTTATTTTCCCCAGTTTGTCATGTATCTTTTTATTTTGTTTTTAGTTTTGTTTTGTTGTTGTTTGATTTGGTGGTACTGGGTTTGAACTCCAGTGGTCTACTACTTGAGCCATACCACAGCACTTTTCTTTAGTTTATTTTTTAGATAAGATCTCCCACTTTTGTCTGTGCTGGCCTGGGACCCAATTATGCCTCCCATGTAGTTAGAATTACAGGTGTGCACTATGAGCAACTTATCTTTGACAAAGGAGCTAAAAATATACGATGGAGAAATAGCAGCCTCTTCAACAAAAACTGCTGGGAAAACTGGTTAGCAGTCTGCAAAAAACTGAAACTAGATCCATGTATATCACCCTATACCAAGATTAACTCAAAATGGATCAAGGATCTTAATATCAGACCCCAAACTCTTAAGTTGATACAAGAAAGAGTAGGAAATACTCTGGAGTTAGTAGGTATAGGTAAGAACTTTCTCAATGAAACCCCAGCAGCACAGCAACTAAGAGATAGCATAGATAAATGGGACCTCATAAAACTAAAAAGCTTCTGTTCATCAAAAGAAATGGTCTCTAAACTGAAGAGAACACCCACAGAGTGGGAGAAAATATTTGCCAATTATACATCAGACAAAGGACTGATAACCAGAATATACAGGGAACTTAAAAAACTAAATTCTCCCAAAACTAATGAACCAATAAAGAAATGGGCATGTGAACTAAACAGAACTTTCTCAAAAGAAGAAATTCAAATGGCCAGAAAACACATGAAAAAATGCTCACCATCTCTAGCAATAAAGGAAATGCAAATTAAAACCACACTAAGATTCCACCTCACCCCTGTTAGAATAGCCATCATCAGCAACACCACCAACAACAGGTGTTGGCGAGGATGCGGGGAAAAAGGAACCCTCTTACACTGTTGGTGGGAATGTAGACTAGTACAACCACTCTGGAAAAAAATTTGGAGGCTACTTAAAAAGCTGGACATCGATCTACCATTTGATCCAGCAATACCACTCTTGGGGATATACCCAAAAGACTGTTACTCCAGAGGCACCTGCACATCCATGTTTATTGCGGCACTATTCACAATAGCCAAGTTATGGAAACAGCCAAGATGCCCCAGCACTGACGAATGGATTAAGAAAATGTGGTATCTATACACAATGGAATTTTATGCAGCCATGAAGAAGAACGAAATGTTATCATTCGCTGGTAAATGGATGGAATTGGAGAACATCATTCTGAGTGAGGTTAGCCTGGCTCAAAAGACCAAAAATCGTATGTTCTCCCTCATATGTGGACATTAGATCAAGGGCAAACACAACAAGGGGATTGGACTATGAGCACAGGATAAAAGCAAGAGCACACAAGGGAGGGGTGAGGATAGGTAAGACACCTAAAAAACTAGCTAGCATTTGTTGCCCTTAATGCAGAGAAACTAAAGCAGATACCTTAAAGCAACTGAGGCCAATAGGAAAAGGGGACCAGGAACTAGAGAAAAGGTTAGATCAAAAAGAATTAACCTAGAAGGTAACACCCACGCACAGGAAATCAATGTGAGTCAATGCCCTGTATAGCTATCCTTATCTCAACCAGCAAAACCCCTTGTTCCTTCCTATTATTGCTTATACTCTCTCTACAACAAAATTAGAGATAAGGGCAAAATAGTTTCTGCAGGGTATTGAGGGGGGAAGCGGGAGGGGGTGGAGTGGGTGGTAAGGGAGGGGGTGGGGGCAGGGGGGAGAAATGAACCAAGCCTTGTATGCACATATGAATAATAAAAGAAAAATGAAAAAAAAAAAAAAAAAAGAATTACAGGTGTGCATCCCCATACCCCCGACATGATTTTTTTTAAAAAAAACAATGCAAGAGCTGAGTGTTGTGGGGCATCACCATAATCCCAGCAACTGGGGACCTGAGGCAGGAGGATTGAGAGTTCGTGGCCATCCTGGATTACAGAGCAAGTTCCATACCAGCCTGAGCTACATAGTGTGAGATGCTGTCTCAACAAAGAAAGAAAAAAATACACAAGAATTTTTATGTAATCAGATTTATCCATTATCCATGTCTTGTTGTTGCTTCTGAATTGAGAGTCATAGTTAGGAATGTTCCCCCATTTCCTGACCAGAGAGTTTTAGTTCTTTTAACTTGAACTTATTTTAAAGTAACTTACCCTCAAATACTAGAAATTGGAAGTTTCAAGAAAAGTAAATTTGAAATTTCGATGTATCATTTTATATTTTCTTTGTAAGATAAAAAAGTGTTTCCTGCAAAATTTAGCTCTAGTATTTTTCAAGGCTTCAAGAAGTGTACGTGTACCTTGTAATTTAGGACTGAAGAAATCATAAATATCAATGTTTGCGTGTTACTTCTTAAAAGTCTCGTAATTATGGTGAGTAAAGAGAAGTGATAGCGCTCTGTTAAATCTGAATCCATTATTTGGGTTTTCTTTTGTCCCTTGGGTGGAATTGTCACAGCTTTCCTCTCTTTTTTTAGATCTTTCATTTATCCGTGCCTTCGAGTTTACATATGTTAATGTTTATGGCACTCACGTTTTGGTAAGGGCTGCCCATGAGGCGAGAGTGGAGAGATTCATTTACATCAGCACAGATGAAGTATATGGAGGCAGTCTCGATCAGGTAAGCTTGGAAAATACAGAACGCACCTGATCTCTTTGATCTTGGAAGCTAAGCAAGATCAGGCCTGGTTAGGATGTGGATGGGAGAGGTGTGTATTCCATCTGCTTACACTGTACCATGATATAAAACTTTTCCTGAACTCTGCTGTCTTCTATTGTCTCTTTTCTTCAATCCAGTGATGCCATTTCAAGATGAGAACAGCCTCATCTTGGTACAAATTAATCCTAATTTGACTGACTTTGTTGCAAACACAGTTTATCTCTTTAAACATTAAACAAATATCCATGCTATTAGGTTTGGTGGCACTGAAATTAAGGGGGGTGTGAAAGGGAAGGCTGAAAAGAATCTATGTACAAGTAACAATTATTGGGTAAACTTAACAGTTATTAATAGTTAAAGGTCATTTTCTATGTAATTAATACTTCAGGATGGTCTTGTGATCTTGTGTCATATTTAAAGGAAAACTGTAGTTAAAATGAAATTAGGAATTAGAAAATAACATGGTTCCTCATATTTTTAGTCTCAATCTCTAAATTACTACTGCAGTTGACCTATGATGCAGTGAAACTGCAGTTTTCCTTGAATGAAAGTTTATTTTTTTATGTTAGTTAAATTCTTACTGGGGGCTAGAGGTATGGCTCAAGCAGTAGAGTGCCTGCTCTGTAAGCACAAAACCCTGAGTGAAACACAGTTCCACCAAAAAAAAAAAAAAAAAAAAATTAAAGTTAAACTCTTAATAGTACTTGTCATTTTAAAAAGGTCCCTAAAATACTTCAGATATGGGGCTTATGGGATTGTATTAGTCAACTGCTGTTTTCTACTCCAGCAGAGATTTGAATTTGCATTTTGATAGAAGCATTCCAGATTACCAGCAGTGGGGGGTGGGGAAGGTCCAGTCCAGTCTTCCAGTCCTAAATCCATACGTTTGTCTGAGAATTAAATCACTTATTGATCACACATGATAATGGGTGATACCCAAGCTTTATTCCCACCTCCCATTATTAAATACATTACATAAGATGGGCCTACAATCATTCTTATTACCAAATAATTCCATGACCTTGTTTGGGAGACAGTTTCAGCAGAGAACTTCAGAATGTCCCAAGGTTTCTGAAAACAGTGACTTTTCTGTCCAAGCAGGGTGTGAAGAAGTTTGAAATGGAACCCGGCATCTCCCTAAAGGAATTCTCACTGCTCACCGCTAGGGCTGGGTCCAGATGGCCTCAGAGTAGACTAACTTTACACAGCACATTTAAGAGACACATTTATGAAGCATCACAATTACTCTACTACTTTTAGCAAACAGCAGTAGAAGGACAATCTGTATTCAAATCTTTTGCTGGAATGCTTTATACTTTCACAGAACAGAAACTTAAATAACCTGTTATACTATTAGTCACAAATATGGTCTTCAAGTTTTTTTGTCCTTACACATACGTGTTGTTTAAACATGTCTTCTTTGTAATACTAGGTCCTGCCACCATGGTGCTTGGTTGAATTCACAATTCTCTTATAACTTGGGGCTTCCTGGTCACTTCTGGCTCTCCTCTCCTGCTAAACTTTGTTTCCTGGCAGTAATTAAAATCTGCCACCGTCATAGCTCCTGCTATTACTTCTGTGGGAACCTCCATAGCCACCTTAGTTTCATGGTTTGGGCAAAGTATTGGCCTCTGCTACCATGGGGCTAGAGCTTCTGCCTCCAAAGTTTCCTCACTTACAGGCGAAGGGTCAGTTGAAGATTGTCATAATTGACAAAATCATTGCAGATTCTACCATCTACAAAATTGCTTCTATCTCTACCAAAGCCATATGACTCATCCCTGCTGCCATCATATCACCTACTCCCCGTCCCCACCACCCAGACCAGCATGACCACTGCAATTTTCCCCATGACCAGACTTGCCATTGCCACCAAAAACACCTGTATGACCACCACCAGTTTCCAGACCACTTCATCCTCTTTGACTTGTCATTTCATAGTTGTGGCCATGCACAGTATGGCACTTCTGAGTGACAGTCTTATCCAGGGAGTCATGGCATCAAAGGTTATGCAAGCAAAGCCACTGCCTTGGTCAGTTATGACTTCAATCACCAGGTTTCCTACACTGTTCAAAATAATGTTTTAGGTGATGTTCTTCAGTGTCTTTAATGCCGCCAACAAAAATCTTTCCCACAATGAAGTGGAACCTGGTCTTGAAGAATCTTCTCTTGAGACACCGTCTTAGGTTCCACACTCTTCCATCTGCCTCATGTGGCCTTGCATCCTTGGCTGCACCACATCCTCCACAGTGGCATGAGTGGCAAATCCAAAGCATTGCTGTTTCGATCTCTCATTGCCACCCAGTGTTCCATTGCTCACAATGGTTCCTCAGACTCTCCTAGTTGTTTCAAAGCTTCCTTGGAGGCATCCACGGCAGAAAGCTGTTTTCATTGAACTCGTTTTTTAAATGCCTACTTTTATTTTACCAAAACACATGCCTAGTGGGGGAAAAAACCAAATAGTTGAAAAAGAATTACAATGAGAAAAAGCAGGTCCTGCACATTTCTCCATCCCCAGTTCTGCTTCTGAGAAGCAGCTACTTTCAACTCTCTTGGAAGTTTTCATCAGGGAAACTTTTTCCTTCCTGTGCTTTCCATTCTCCGTCAGCTCTGACTTTGAATACAGGAGTCATGGCTAGGCGCTGGTGGCTCACGCCTGTAATCCTAGCAACTCAGGAAGCAGAGATCAACACACACACACAAAGAAAGGGCTAGTGGAGTGGCTCAAGGTGTATGCCCTGAGTTCAAGCCCCAGTACTGCACAGAAAAAAAAGAAAGAAAGAAAGAAAGAAAATGAGTCAAGAGTCAGATTGTGGCATTGCTCTGCTCAAAACCTGTCAGCGTTTGTTTTCACAGTAGTCTTCAAGGTTTATTGTCTCCTGGCCTCTGTCCAGCTCTCTGATCTCCTCTCCCTCTCTTCCTCACACTGGCTGGCCTTCCTGCAGTTCTTTTAGACACACTTCTGTCTCAGGGCCTTTGTGTCAGGCCAGCCTTAACAGTGTTTTTATGAGCATTAAAGTTACTGCATGTACTTGGAAAAATGCCAGAGAAATAGGGTTCAAAAAATGTTTTGTTTTCTTAAATCAGGGTCTCACTATTTAGTAGAAGCTGGCCTCAGACTTGCTATGTAATTCAAGCTGTAATCAAACTCTCCTTCGTCCTGCCTTAGCCTCCCATGGATGATAAGTGTGTACCACTATGGCAGGATTTTTTTTTTCAGCACTGGGGATTGAGCTCAGAACCTTGAAATTGCTAAGCAAGCCCTTTACCACTTGAGTCACATATTTGACTTTTCACTTTTTAAAATTTTTATTTATTTATTTTTTTGGTAGAGTCTCACACATGCTTTTGCACAGGCTGGCCTTGGATCATGATCCTCCTACCTCTGCCATCTCTGCCTCCTGAGTAGCTGAGACAACAGGCATGTGCCACCATGTCCAGCCAAGAAATTGTTTTTTAAATGCATTGATTAACATTGTAATATGGGTTTATTTAGTTTAATTTTTGTGATGCTGGGGGTCAAACCCAGGTCCTCAAGAATGCTAGGCTAGTGCTCTACCACTGAGCTACACCTGCAGTTCTTATACTATGCTTTCTACTTAGTATTATAGTACTTATTTTTAAAAATATATCCCTTTAAAATTAGGAATTTGATGAATCATCACCCCAGCAACCTACAAATCCTTATGCTTCATCTAAAGCAGCTGCCGAATGTTTTGTACAATCTTACTGGGAACAATACAAGGTAAAAACTGATTTCTGAAACTCTTGAGCTGTTTACTTATATGTTAAGAAATTAAAAAATTGATTTCTATACTATGTGGACAACATAGGACCTACCTCTTCCTGTTCGGTTCATCATTAAAGCAGTAATTTGAATTTATTTTTTCCCATTTCAGTAATACATAGAGTGTCACAGCTATAGTGAAAAGCCCTACTGGAGTCCTATGAGTGGAGGAAGACAGAGGGTGGTCAGATTCCCTTTCCTGCTGTATGCTTCTCTCTGCATGACTCAGCTCTCTTGGCTCCTCATGAATGGGAGGTAGACTTAACCCCTGGTGGCTCTGACAGTGTCAGTGTGGGAGCCTCACCCAATAGAAATCAGCAGCTCAAATCCCCTACATTTGGCTTCCCACTAGTCTTTGAGTTCTTAGCATACGGGCCAGAAAGGCAAGCCAAGGAATTCTTTGGGATTCTCTCTCTTAATGTTTGTTCCAGTGGCATTGGTTCTCTTCCCTTTTGTGGTAGACCTTTTTATTTGTAAAGGTTGGTACAGTGGCGAGAGCCAACCTGAAGTTTGGTTACATGTAACCAAGTCCTAGAGGTGGCCTCTGAAATGAGCAAGTGGAAGATACTCAGTAGTTTGTCAGACTTACTTACAAACCTACTTCCATCTGTATTCATCCTCCTCTTGTCTCAGTAAAGAGAAAGAGACTTCCTTTTGGACCTTCTGCCTTTATCTGAACTCCATCCTCTCCTGACTTTTTTTTAATTGTAGTACCCAGTCTTTGCCTCCTGAGTGCTGAGATTATAGAAGTATACCTCCCTCCAAGCCCTTGAAAGAGACTTCCTTCCTTCCTTCCTTCCTTCCTTTCTCCCTCCCTCCCGCCTCCTTTCCTCCCTCCCTCCCTCCCTCCCTCCGTCTTTCCCCCTCCCTCCTTCCCTCTTTCCCTTTTCTCTCCCTCCCTTCCAGCAACACTGGGGATTGAATGCAGTGCTTCATGCTTGAGGCAGGTGCTCTACCACTTGAGCCATGCCTCCAGTCCCCTTTTACTCTGGTAATTTTGGAAATAGAGTCTCACTTTTTGCCTAGGCCAGCCTGTACCTAAATCCTATGTATACTTCCTATTGTAACTGGGATGATGGGCACACACCACCATGCCCAGCCTTTTCCATTGAGATGGACTCTTGTAAACGTTTTTGCCCAGGCTGGCCTGGAACTGGCATCCTCCCAATCTCAACCTCCCACGTAGCTAGGATTACAGGTGTGAGCCACACGCCTAGCTTAATGTAAGGTTTTCTAATGTAAGGTTCCTGAAAAGACAGAGGAGAGAGCCAGGTCTGGTAGTTCATACCTGTAATCTCAGCTCTTTGGAGAAAGAGACAGAGGAATCACAGTTGGAGATCAGGCTAGGCCAAAGTTACTTCCAGACCCCATGTGAAAAGAAAACTAAGGAGCAAATGACCTAAGTTCAAGTCCCAAGACCTCAAAAACAAAAAAACCATCTCTGCTTTATCCTTGAGGTGTTTGTAGAATTATTTAGGTAAAGGTGCCTGTATGTTAAAACTCTACATTTCTTTAAAATAATCATTATTGTTGGGCCTTTCCATTACATTAATGTTGAACTCACTCTTCAGTTTCCAGTTGTCATCACAAGAATCAGTAATGTGTACGGACCACATCAATATCCGGAAAAGGTAAATTCTACTTCTGAATCCATATCAGTTTCTAGCGATTATAACTTACCATTATTTAAAATAATCTTTCATTTGTGTAAGATAATTTATGTTGTAATTATCTGTCCTATGCAGGCTGCATGCAAATCTCATCAAACTTAGAGCTTGAAGACTTGAGTTTAAGTATCAGTTTGACATTCACTAGCTGGCATGACCTTAGGCCCTTGACTGTTGTCTTTAAACTGGGGGTTAGCAAAAATACTCAGAAAGGATCTGGAAGGATCCAGTGAAATAATGTCTGAGAAGATGCCTTGTCTTCCTAGGACTGTAATGCACCATACAAGTATTCCACCACTGCTGCCACACTGTTTGTCGTCAGACCTGTATGTCAGGGTGCAAAAACGTTAAAAGCTAGTTAGGGAGTGATGTGGGAAGCACATACATAAAGTGTCTTGCTGTCAGCTGGCTAACTGTGCCTCAACTATTTTTATCCAAGTAGTGAATAAAGAAATGTAGCTACAATATCTAAAAATGCCCATGAGGGTGGTTCTATGTCATTAAGCCCAGTTTTACATAACTGTTGCCTGCTCTGCTCTGCCTAAATTTGGAGACTTGGTTTTCTCACTTTGCCCAAAGGAAAGGACCATATGATGGTGTGCTGGTGTCAATACTAACATTGCTTAATTTTTGGAGTATCTTTAACAGACTTAACATAAATTTAGCAATTCCTTACTTGCCATATTTAGCATAAGTATGATTGAATCCAAGGACACTGGAATTTACTTTTTATAAATTCCACAAGCGCTTATTGAGTGGGTGTGTATATACAAAGCAATAAGTAAGGAATGACTCCTGCCTTTGTATTTGAAATCAACACAAAGATTAACTTTGTGAGAACAGCACACTGCCTGCAAAGACTTCACATTTTGCCTCTATTTATATTGTTTCATCTTTAGGTAATTGGTTTTTATGAAATAACAAACCATGTTAGAGTTCTTTACTTATCAAGTATTATAGGCTTTTTTCATTAATTCATGGTAAAAAAAAATTAGAATTCTATAAATATTTCTTAGTAATACTTTTAATCATATGCATTCAGATTCATATTAATGAGTACATTTCCAAAGTCTGAAATGATATTTTAATATTCTTTTAGGTTATTCCAAAATTCATATCTTTACTACAGCACAACAGGAAGTGGTATGTTATTACTTATCTTTATACCCACAATGCTTTTCTAGTATTTTTTTGTAGCAGTCCTTCCTTGAAAAATTACAAAGTTGCAAGTTACAGGCCATAGGCATGAATGTCCTCCCAAATTAAGAATCCCTTCTCAATTTAATGTAGCAATTTAATTATAATCTGTAATTCATTTTTATAACTTACTAAGATAATTTCAATTTTTAATATTTGTCATAGAACTTTGAGCTATAATTTAGCATCTATCTTTATATAATTTTATCTTTAAAGGATTAACTTAATTCATGAACTATAGATAGGTCCTCAAAATGAACTTGTGGTATACAATTGATTAATAAGTATCTTGTAGGGGTCCATTTTTTTCCAGTTTCTTACTAAGTATCCACAGGAGTTTTGGACATCATTTAAGAACTAAGGTTAAAGGTGGAAAAGGTACAAGAATTTGTGACTTCAGAGAAAGCATTTTAGAATCCCCATGGGAACTGGCTTCTCTGGGGTTATTCCTAGTCATTGCTTTATCCTATTTGTGGAGCTTACTTTTTTACACTTATGATTCTGCTTTCTGTAATCTGTTTAGCTGCATTCATGGATCAGGGCTTCAAACAAGGAATTTCCTTTATGCTACTGATGTAGTAGAGGCACTTCTCACTGTCCTCAAAAAGGGAAAACCAGGTGAAATTTATAACATCGGAACCAGTTTTGAAATGTCCGTTGTCCAGCTTGCCAAAGAGCTAATACAGTTGGTACGTATCTTTTGTAAAAGGGTAGTACTTACAAAACTGTAAGTGATAGTAATCATGAATTCAGTCAGTAACAGTGGTTTACAGTTTCCCTAATGTAAGTGAACAAATGGAAAATGAAATTCATATTATGTGTACTGCATGTCTTCATTTGAAGTGGTACTACTTCTTTAGTAACAGCTTCTCAGGATAGTATGCATACCTTAATTGTAAGATGTACGTCAATTTCAGAAGTACAATATTGTGTGTTCTAGTTTCAAAGAACAGTGACATATAAGCTAAAAATAAGTGTACATATGTATTAGGAGTCATCAGTTATTATTCTAGGATTTAGTGAAAACAGGGACTGTATATTAACCAAAAGTCAGAAAAATACATTTTTTCTCATTGTTTATATGTGTATCCTTTTTTACACTTCAGCTGGAATATGGGCTATAAAGTACCCCACTTTGAGGCAGTTGTCTTTCTTTTTATCAACTATCAAATACCATTGTTATTCTCTGGTCTCATTTTATAATTTGATTCAAGTCTTCTCCATTTTGACAGATCAAAGAGACCAGCTCAGAGTCTGAAATGGAAAATTGGGTTGATTATGTTAATGATAGGTGAGTAACAAGTTAAAACATTGGGGAAAGGTTGTGAAATGTGAGGTACTTATAAAATTATAAATTATATGGGATCACCTGAAAACTAGTATATCTCCTTTTGAATTTTCTGGTACTTTTCTTTTCCTAATTATAAATGTCATACAGATTAAGTATAACACTGTTACTAGATATGTGGATGAAAGAAAGTTATTAACTCTTTTCAAATATGAAGCTTTCTCCATTGTGAAATAGGAATAATAATACCTTTCCTAGAATAGTATTTTAAGGTTTAATTACAATGTGTATAAAGTACCTGGCCCAGGGCCTGACACTTAAGAGTCATAAGTTACATGCCTTTATTTTTTCATTCATTAAACATTTACTAAATGTCTTCTGTGTACCAGACTTATGTCTAAATTGTAACTGAAATTAATTATAAAAAGGATAAACCATGGAGAAGGCTAGGTGTTGGGGATTATGGTTGTTTAAACATATACTTAAAACATTTTCTATAATCATGTCCTTAAGGAACTTTTTTTAAAAAAAACATGGGTTATGATAAAGTTGCATGAACACAAATTATGTCTCTTAGTGTTTAAATGTCTCGATATATACTCACAATGTCATTTCAAATCTGTTTTGTTTTCTAAGACCTACCAATGACATGAGATATCCAATGAAGTCAGAAAAGATTCACGATTTAGGATGGAAACCTAAAGTGCCTTGGAATGAAGGAATAAAGAAAACAAGTATGTTAAAAATTGACCATTTAGGGACAGTTCAGAAAAACTTACAGAAAAATTAATTCATTTTTATAATACTCTACAAATTCAGAATATTGTGGTTTGCACTTCTCAAATTGTGATATTTAACATATTTCTAGCAATAGTACTATGTTGCTGAACATACTGAACTTTACAAACAAACTTCTCACCAGTCTTTCAAATACCTGTTTCATTGATTCACTTTCTTTATATCCTTGAAAGGTATGTGTCTTATAATCACTGATCATTGTGGCTTTTTTCCTTCATAGCAGTATGAAGTAATGGTCCAACTTCAGATCAGTGACATCTTAGATTTGATGAGTGTCTTGAAACAAACAAGTAGGAAACATTCAACATGTGCAGAAAAGTCTACTAAAATAAGTAGAAAATCTGTATGATATTAAAGCTCTATTTATAAATGTGTTCATGATATCTACAAAAAAGTCTTGATTCAGATGTTGAATACAAAATATGTGTATCAAATATTTAAAAAATCAAAGATAAAAGTATTAAATTTCTTTTAACTAAAAAAGCTTCCACTGATAGCATGTAATATAAAATAATTTCACATAATTGAACGAAACCCACATCATCTTCCTGTGCCTCTGATGTAATATTACCATATTTACATGAACAAATATTACACTTTTTCTATAAAATAACTTTTAAAACCAGTACGAATAACTTCTCTTCCACACCATTGCCTAACAACAGAATGTGTTGAGCACTTTTACCAGCAGGTTCGGTATTAGAGGACTTTTGAAGTTAAACATAAAAAACAAGATTAATTTTTAATTCCAGGACTTCCAGGTTATAAAGTGTCTTCTGATTAACTTCATTGTGAAGTTCAAAACCAAATTGGTTTGACCGTGTTGCTAATTTGCTTGATGGGCAAGACTGTTCTTATTTTCAGAAACTCATAAAACATTGATTAATTTGATGTTTAGTTGTGTTTTTTTGTCTTTTGTTTTTCCTATCAGTTGAGTGGTACAGAGAGAATTTTCATAACTGGAAGAATGCAGAAAAGGCATTAGAACCCTTTCCAGCACAGCAAGCATTTATATAATCAACATAGTTTTCAGAGAAAGAAGAAAATTACCCTACCTCAACAAATGGTGTGAAATCACGCGACTAAACAGACTGCCCTCTTTTCATTTGGAATTAGAGTCATGACTTTTTGTATTCCATTCAGATGAGAAATGCCTCAACTTTGGAAGAGTTTTGATAATTGGCACAGGATTTTCTTCTTACCACTTGAGCCATACCGCCAGCTAGCACACAATTTAAATATCAGAATTCTTTCAGGAAACTTCTGGAAATGAGGAAGTAGTATGCGTGGAGTGTCTAGAGGTGAGCCAGGAAGAGGCTCTGAGAACAGAGACAGCAGCAGCACTGTGTGATGGCGAGCTCCGCTGGCTTAGACCTCATTCAGCTTCCCAGCCTTTCCCGGTGCCTCGGAAGTACTAGAGATTTCATTTGTGCCTCGGAAGTACTAGAGATTTCATTTCCGGGCACTGTAGGATGTGTATTATATGCTAATTCAACTTTTTTCTGAAAGGTCAGATGTTGTGCTATAATCGCTTTGATACAGTGGAACAAAATGGAAGCATATCTAGCACTTTTTAACTTTTTACAATTTTATAAAATTAAGTTAAATGCTTTTTAAAGATGGGATGTAAAATTTTTATATTTCCAGAATCAGTTGTTGATCTATATATAACCTGTATCAGAAATTTTATCATATATGTACTGTTTTATATGATTTTATTTATAAAATTCTCAGTATTTTAATGTATTTAATATAGAATATGCCATTTTGGGTAATGTTTTATTTTGCTATGGAAAAAAAATTTTAAATAATTGATTGTGTTTTTAAGTCTCTTTTTGCCCTAAAGACTTTAACGTGGCTTGAAAAAGTAACTGGCTTTTAGGCTGAGAAAGGGAGACGAAGCTGGGTGACCCTCTGTTGAAAATGCAGGTTTTAGTATGGTGGCTTCTTGACCCTCTATTAGAAGGCCCTAATACACTTTTCAGTACACTTAACACCAACCTCCCACTGTGCCTGGAGATCCCCAAGTATACTTCTCTTTAGTTTCTGCAGATAATTTTCCCTGTCTGGAAGGAAAGAGCAGGACAAATGTACCAGTCCTGCATGAGATGTAGAGACAAAAAAAGTAAGAGAGAAGAAGGAAAGTTGGACAGGATCATGGTGCTGACAGGCTGTGCAGGCAGCAAGGCAAACGCACATGGAAAAAATGTTTATTGTGAAAGTCAGCTTGTGACCATATAACTGGTTTTCTTGAACAGTGCCGTATTGGGGGGCTCAGATTTGTCTCTGTTGCCAGCACAGTAAGTGCAGACAGGTGGCCCTAGCTAGATGGACCATGGTAAATGTGAGACCATGCTGTAGATTCCAAGAGTAGGTCCATCTCTCATTTGTGCTATCCAGCTACCCATTGTGGAAGTTCTGAGAGGTTTTTTTGGCAGTACTGGGGTTTGAACTCAGGGCCTACACCTTGAGCCACTCCACCAGCCCTTTCTTTGTGAAGGGTTTTTTCAAGATAGGGTCTTGCAAACTATTTGCCCAGGCTGGCTTTGAACTGTGATCCTCCTGATCTCTGCCTCCTGAGTAGCTAGGATTACAGGTGTGAACCACCAGTGCCCAGCAGTTCTGAGGTTCTGATGATGAAGGCTGGCCAAAGATAACTGGCCAAGTCATTTTTTTCTGCTGGGCGGTTCAGGGCCTCTTCTATAGTGCTTGATTTCTAGTGGACATTAACATGTCATACACAGATCTTCACACTTCCACTCTCTACCATCCACCCATCCATACACCTCAAACTCTAGAGGGTAACTGTAACTATTCCACAGGCCACCATGTTTAGTTAGGGACCAGACTGGTGAGTTAAATGAAGATATATAGGGGGCGTACCTCTGCACCCTTGAGATCCTCAAAGGTGACACCATCTCATTCAACATGCAATTTTGTTTTTGCTTTACTATGGGTAGGAGAGTAGCCCTTCACCCCCTCCACCCCATACCACCCCACCTCCCCTACCAGCACCTTCCTTAGCCCCATAGCTTCCCTGGCTTCAGGGTCCTGAACCTTAGAGGTTCTGTGAGGTCCACTAGCCTAATCTAGAGGATGAACCAGAGCTAGTAGAGGAAGCTGAAGATGGGTCCAGGCACAGGGACAGCAGAGTGAAAGCACCAAGTTGTAAATAATACTGCATTCAGGCAACCACAGATCACTAGTGTTACTTAAGCACAGTCACCCTTCGAATGGGGCCCCAGTTTATTAGGGAAAAATGCAGATTGAAACTAATAAGACAGCACTTCACACCCATTAAGATGGCTATTATGCAAAAAAAACAAAATGGGGGGGCAGAATAAGTGTTGGCAAGAATGTGGAGAAATTGGGGCCCTGGTACATTGTTGGTGGGAATGTCAAATGCTGTAGCCACTATGGAAAATAGTGTGTTGGTTTCTCAAAAGCTAAACAGAATTACCATGTGATCTAGCCATTCCACTTCTGGATACATATCCAAAAGAACTGAAAGCAGGGACTCAAATGGATATATCACACCAGTGCTTAGTAACAGCATCACTCACAGTAGGCAGAGGTAGAAAGAACCCAAATGCCTGTTGAGAGATGAGAGGATAACCAACATGCAGTATAGTATCCAGCGTGAGATTCAGACATGTACTACAATACAGATGAACCTTGAAGGACACAAAGGAGCATATGTGTGATTCCACTTAGGTGAGGTACCTACAGCAGGCAAATTTAGAGAGTATAATAGAGGTTTATGGATGGAGGAGGAAAGTAGTTATTGTTTAAGGTATAATGGTTCTATTTGGGATGATGAAAAATTCTGTAAGTGGGTAATGGTGATACTTATATAATATACTACTTAATCTACTTAATGACACTGAATTGTTCACTTGAAAGTGATTAAAATGGTAATTTTCATGTTACATGTATTTTACCACAATAATAATATTTTAAAAATGTGTCCCTGGACCAACAGTATGCACATTGCGTGGGGCTTTGTTAGAAATGTATGTTCTCAGTGCTGGGGAGATGGTTCAAGTGGTGGAGCATCTGCCTAGCAAGCACAAGCCCCTGAATTCAAACCCAGTACTGCCAAAATGTGCACGTTCTTGGGCCCTATTCCAGACTTACAGAATCAGAGACTGGGGCTGGGTCCCAGTAATTCTGTCGCACCCTGGCGTTTGAGAACCATTGCTCTGTGGTGTGAGATGGGGAGATGAGTCTGGTGAGCGAAGTGGTGACTGTTCATGCAAGTCCTTGCCCTGCCAGCAAGGAGCTAATTTCAGGATTTTAAACAAATTGACACTGTTAGATTTGTGGTTTATCTGTTCCCTAGTTGTGAAAGTAACACGCATGCATTGCAGAAAACTTGGAGGAATAAACAGAAAATCATCCATATACTACCACTGGAAGATCACGTCTGTTAATATTGGATGTGTGTTCTTCATGGCATTTTTTTGGTGCACATATGCATGTTTTTAGAAAACACGGGATCATCATTGAACATAAATGTTTTGGAGCCTGTTTTGTATTGAATGGCAATGTGTCATGAACATTTTTACATATTATGAGATCTTTTGCCATTTTTATTGACTTCAGAATTACATTTTGGATAGCTTATTCTGGCAACAGTATGAAGATGGATTTAAGGAAGACGAGACTGAGCCCCTGCAGGGACCCAATTTATGAAGCTCTTGCAGTAAATCAGACTGGTGGTGATAAGGCCTAAAGCACAACACTGCCAATGACTGGAGTTGGGAACAGATGTGAGAATTTTTAGATTAAAAAACTTACGATTGATGGTATGGGGTAATGCCATTTCTTGGTCTGAGTGGTATTTTAAAGTCTGAACATTCAGGACCTGTTGAACTGTGGGGGTTTGTAGGACAAGCTAGCCAACAGTCAGATAGATGAACCTGAAAGAAATTGGTGGGCAGGGCTCAAGAGCTACAGACATATTTGGGAGTTAAGTGGCTATGGACACCTCAGTGGGGCCTTGTGGAGGGTAATTAGGTCATGCAGTGGGGTTGGGGAACTATTTTGGAAGGAATGAATGGGGTTCTTTCAGGAAACTGTTGTTACAAAAAGAATAGGCCCCTGAAGAGTGGCCCCTGAAGCCCCTCTCTGGCTTCCTGTCTCACCATGGAGGTCCTTACCAGAGACTCAAATGATGGGGCTGCCCAATCCAGAACTGTAAGTTAAATAAACCCCTTTATCAGTTACCCAGCCTCAGACATTTTCTTACAGCCATAGAAAACAGACTAAAACAGTTGCCTCACCTGCAGATGCTGAGGTCCTGCCCTCTGGGTCACCATCACACTTCACTCTTCGTTTCTGTGACTCGTGTTGTAGCTCCTGGTAGTGTGGATATCTCTGAGTACCTGGACTGGACACTCAGCATCACTGTCCCCAACCAGGCAGAACCTCTTCCTCCTCGCGTCCGAGCCCGCAAAGCCACTTCCTCCTTTGGACCTCACGCTTTGTGGAACGCGAACCCGTTTGCGAGTCTTGTGCTGGGTTTGGTAGATTTTTTGTTTTGTTTGTTGTTTAGAAATACTTGAACTTTAACCCTCAAGTTGGGGCTTCTCTGTAGACACTTCTCTCTGTCTTTGAGTAATTCTTCGTTAATCCTTTCTTAGCCTTAATAGTATTTATTCTTGCAGTACTGAGGTTTGCACTCAGAGCCTTGCACTTGCTAGGCAGGTACTCTACCAATTGAGCCACATCCCCGGACCTTTTTTTTTTTTTTTTAAATTTTCTTTGCTTTAGTTATTTTTTAGGTAAGAGGCTACATTTTTGCCTAGGGCCAGCCTCTGATCACCAGTCACCTATGTAACTCTTATGTAGCTGGAATTATAGGCATTTACTACCACACCCAGCTAGTTGATTGAGATAGGGTCTCACTAACTTTTTGCCTGGACTGGCCTTGAACCACAATCCTCCTCATCTCTACATCCCAAGTAGCTGGGATTACAGGTGTGTACCACCACACTTGATCCCCTGTACAGTCAATATTTCTAATTCTGCTGTGTTCTGATTGACACACTCTTAATTTCCAAATGATGGAAGGTACTCTGTTTTATCAATGTAACCTTTCTACCCTAACTTCAAAAAATGGGAAGCCCCCTTCCATCATCTTCCCTTAAGTCAATTTTGAGGAGCCAAAGAAGCCATTCTAATTCTCGGTTCTTAGTCTTGACTCAACTGGGAAAGTCTCCAGTTCATTGACAAAGTTGGACACTTTGCTTAGTCCTTCACCTACTGAGAACATTGGCTGTCAGTGTAGAGAGTTGTGAGAGTCAACTGGAGAAATGGAGAAGAGAGAGCACATTTACAGGTTAAAATGGTGACTACAAATAGAGGTGTGAAATATTAAACAGATCGGGGCTTATCACAGATAAGCCCTGTGACAAACATCTATTTCCAGAAAAAAATAAAATAAAATGTAATCAATAGCCCTGGAGTTTTGCCCTTCCCATCTCAAAAAAAAAAAAAAAAAAAAAAAAGCTTCATTGAAAGTATAAAGCAATTTTTCTTTTGCCAAAAACAGATAGATAAATAAACCCTCCAAAGAAACTCCATTTTTATCTATTTGGATATTACATATCAGATGAAAATTCTAAGTCTTAATATTTAGAGGGTGTACATGTTCCTTAAATTTAGTCTGCTGCTTTGTATATTTTCCTTTTGCCCTTGTAACAACATTCTAAATAAGTATATAACCTCTGACTTAGTGTGCAAATGATTCAGCTATCATTAGCAGAAAGAAGAGTGCGGCACATAGCTAAAATTAAATCATTTAAAAATTCTCAGGAGTTTGAATTGTGGTTGCCTCAGTTAATGGAATAATCAAACCACAGTGCTAGACGGTGTTACCGCAATATTCCAATTACTACAATCTGATTCTCCTTTGTAATCATGAAGGTCAAAACTGAAAGCTTGATTCAAGAAGGAAATTAAAAGTTAAGAATGAAAGACAATACACTTTTTATCCCCAACATATGTCATAAAGATTATTGAGTTGACCTTGTAAAGTTAAAAAGATTTTGCTGTCAATCACACTGGAGTTGACTGCTAGGAATGGAAGTGTTATTTCAGACTCTTGAAACAGCCTAATTTCATTGAGTTGTGTTGTTTTTTAATAAAGGTGATTCATTATATAATAAACAAAAATCATATTACGCGTTTTAAGCAAAAACAAACAAAAAAAATCCTCTATCAGGCCACATACTCTGATGCGAGGGTTCCAAAAACATGTTTTGGTGTTTATAGGGTAAGACTGAGCAATAAAGGGACGATGTGGATTTGGGGGTGGGTCTCTCTTTTCTCACAAAATATATCCCTAGTCACCTTCCCAGACCTAAAATGCCATTAGTAAGGAACAAAGTTCTTCAGTCTCTAGTGAAAAATAGGATTAAAATCCAGAAATTTCTGGAATGTATAAGACTATCTTTTAAAATTTTTTTATCTTGAAAAATTTAAAACATACAAGAAAAAAAAGGGAGAGATGTTTTCCCACCCGTATCTAACAATGCTAACATTTTGCTAGACTGATTTTATCTTTGTGTGTGTATAAGATATTTGAAAGTTGTAGACATGATAATTCGGTACATATTTCAGCACTGATCGCTTAAAAACAATAGCATTCTCTTACATGTGACATTACCATTTTCAAACCTAAGAAAATTAAGTAATTTCCTACTATCTTAATGTACATGTTCGAATTTCCCTGTGTTCTAGTCCCACCTGCTTTGCCAAATAACTGTCACTGGGAATCATTAACCATTCTGGATTTTTATTGATTAGCAGGGGAGAGGCTTTTAAGGGAGCAAATGGAAAGAATGACAGGTGTGGTAATGTTGCCTGTGCCCGGCCTTATCCAGGTGCTGCAGTCTTCTTCCTTGCTGGAAATCCTTAGCTAGGATTTAGGGCAGTTCCTTCTTGGAAGGTTGTACCTTTAGACAGATAGGGAAGCTCAGAAAAGCCTTTTTTCTACAACTGCTATAACTCCAAAGTCTTCCTTGTTAAGTAAACTTAAGACCTTTTGGGGACTGTGTCCCTAGAAAAGTCACCCTAGAGACTAAAAGCACACAGGTATATCTGTGTCCTGGTATTTTCTGAGTGTCTGTTCATTGAATCCTATCATGTGCTCCTTTGCTAAGTCAAAAGAAAAAAACAGATTTATTTATTTATCATTATTTTAAAAGATAACCAAGGGATTTAGGAGGCTCCTATGTTGTTTATTTCATCAATTTCTTCAGAAGAATAATCTGGCTTTATTCTTCATTGCTGGAGAGTGGGGGTGGGCAGGTGGGGAGATGGGACAGGAATACAGTTGGGAGGCTGGCCTGCTTCATCAAAAGGGAGACACAAGCAATTAAGTAAGAAGTATCTAAGAACTCCCAGGCCTCTAACCCTCACGTTCTGGAATCCAAGTTTTCTGCCCTTTAGGGCATTGTGCAAAATCCACATGCTTAGTTAGGCATTTGCAGTGGATATAGGAGGGTTGGATGAGAACATATTAAAAAGCTTGGTAGATTGTTCTTGAGTGTAATTTACTTAATTGTTTCTGGCCTGGTAAGTATACCCAGAGGCTTTCTATCGATGCATGTGATTCAACAGAAACAAAAACCAATAAGGTCTTCATCAACGTGTTTAATGGCTTTATATAAATTAACTTCTTTTGGATCAATTCACACTGATTATATTTGCAATCCATTAACTTTTTAAAAATACTTCTCTCCTAAGTTACAACTTTAATATTTAACTTTGTAGAAATCATTCTACATCCATTAAGCAAAGATATTATTTTATACACACAGAGAACTTCAAAACACACAGTCATAAGCATAAAAAAAATACATCCATGGGAAAGGACCGGGCCCTTGTTCTGGATTCCAGATTCAGATTTAGACTCTCGTGCTAATTTTTAATTGAAGTAGGGTCTTTATAAAAAAAATGAAAGCATTTGATGCAAAGTAAAGAAATACTTTACTTTTATGGATTAGTAAGCAGATCTGTGCCAAACTACCTTGGATTGAATTAGCCTCCCCTCAGGTCTGTGGAGGCCCTCATCCTCAATGTGATAATATTTGGAGAGAGGACCTTTAGGAGGTAATTAAGGTTACAAAAGTCTTAAGAATGAGGTCCTAATTCAACAGGATTAATGGCCTTATAAGAAGAGGTAGCTCTCTCTGTGTATGCATACACAAGCATGGAGGGAGAAGGTGGGAGAGAGCCCTCACCAGAAATCTCCTCCCTACCGGCCAGCTCCTTGCTCAGACATCCAAGCCTCCATACTAGGAGAAAATTAATTTTTGTTGTTTTAGCCACCCAGTCTATGTATGTTGTTACAGTGACTAATACAGTAACTGTAAGCAAGTAACTTATATAGCATTTCTGGGCCTCAGTTTCCTGATACATAACATTTGTGGATGAGGCTAAATAAACTTAAGTTCTCTTTCAGGTCTATTATTATTATTATTCTAACTGAAATTGTCTTGATTTCAGAAGACAGACCAAAATATTTGCATTTTAAAAAAAAATCTGAGTTTTGAGTTCTCAGAAAAGTTATAAAATGACACAAAGAAGTCCTGCATATCTTTCATCCAGATTCATCTTCATTTAATACATTTTTCTATTTACTTTTTTATATTCTCCATGTATATATATGTATAGAGTATTTCATATTCTCTATGTGTATATATGTATTTATATATGTATAGCATATGTATATTTACATGTGATAATATGCACATGTATAATTTATTTTCTGAGCAATTTGAAAGTTAATTATTCCTTAATAAGTCAGTGTGTATTTCCTAAAAACAAGGATATTTTCTTACCTATGTTTGCCAACTTCAGGAAATTTAAAAGTGGTATTAACATCTAATTTACAGCCTAACATCCAATGGTATGCATCCCTGGCTCATCACTATGAGTATGGTGTCCTTTTCAGGGTGTTACATTAGAGGACACAGGATGTCCGAATGTTCTTCATTGATGTTAATTTTGATGGCTAGATTAAGACACTGTCCAATTTCTTTACTGTTTAGCTGGGGTTTTTTTGCCCTTGCAGCTATTAATCAAACTGGAGAGACCCTTTAAAACCATGCACCAATGCCCTAATATAATCTTCTTTCCCTAGACTTAACATCTTTTCATAGTTCTTGACTGAACTAGTCTTTACTATGATGCTTGAAAAATGGTGATTTCCAGGGCCACCATTCCTTCCACACTTACCATTTAGCACAATTCTTGAGCTCTAAATAGACGCCCTCACTCTACCTCCACCACTATGCTCAATGATTGTACCCACAGCATTTATTTCACTCAATCCATTACTCTCTTTTATTGAGATGCTCAAATTCCTGGTTTGCTCCTGTGTCTTTTTAGCATTTGCCCATCATCTTTTCAAACCTTTGAAAAATACTGTTTAAAAAATCAGAGGCAAATAAAAATAAGTGTTACTGGATCGTGTGTGTGTGTGTGTGTGTGTGTGTGTGTGTGTGTGTGCCAACTGTGGGTTTTCAGGGGCAAATTATCAACTGACAGAGGTTCCAAAATTGATCTGCTGTTATAACTATACACAACATACTGTCCTTTATTTTTATTATTCTTAGATCTGTTAGTTCTAATGATTAGTTTTCATAGTTCTAGGTAATTAGACTGGTGTTGGCCAAAATCCATAGGCTAATTGGGCAGACAGAACTTCAGCCTATGAAAAGTTTCTTTTAAATCTCAAGTCTTCTTTCACATTGTCATCCTCCTGTCTAATGACAATTTCTTCGTCGTCTGACACTCTTACTATGAGAGCTTCACAGTAGCTCATGGCACTTGGTCTCTGTGGATGTAATCTTGTATCTGCAATCTTGCTGAGTAAAGTTTTCTCCCAAACTTAGTAACAGTTTTCATTCACAACTTTTTTCTGCTTACAACACTCCTGTAATTTTTTCTAATGTCCCAGGCCCAAAGAAATAGCCAACAATTCCTTTTATTAAGAACTCAGCCTCAAACAACTCAGTAAGTATTTATGTCTGACTAATAGCTTTGTTGCCTCTTGAAAAAATAATTGTACACATAAATTGAAAAAAAAGTTATATTTTCATTCAATTCTTGAACAACCATAATTACTTGTTCAAGGAATGTGTGTACCTTGCACATTGCAGTTTCTAAAGGAAGAAGACTGGACACCTTAACCCAAATTTCCTAGTCCCCACTGACTTTCACAGGTACTTGCTTTATATCGCAACTGCTGAAAACCTAGCTTTGCAAGTGGATGATGTCCCTGAAAGAAATCTAACACAATCTGTTATTGAAACTATGATCTACCTACTAGTTTTCAGTGTCCCAGAGATGTTAGACATTACTGTTTCATTCAGAATTGTAAAGTGTCCTGTAGCATCCCTGTTATTTCACTGTGAACAACCTAGGGCACTTGGCTAGCAGTTTGGGACTATTACAGTTTGGATCTGTAATATTTCCCAAAGGTCAGTGTGTTACATACTTGTTCCCCAGAGAGGAGTTACTGGGATTTCAAAAGTTGGGGCATATTGAGACGTCTTCTGGTTATAGAGGTTGTGCCCTTGAAAGGCATAGTGGAATCCTACCTCTTGCTCTTTCTTTTCCCCCATTATGAGATGAGTGGGCTTCTTCTACACAGGCAGCGGACATGATGTGCTGTCACAAGTCCAACGCAGTGAGGCCAACCAACCATGGAGAGTGAGCCAAATAAGCCTTTTCTCTCATTAAGTTGATCTATCAAAGGTATTTGTAACAGTAATGGAAAGGTGACTAACACAATAACCATGATACTAAGTCCACAAAACTTTCAGTCTCCAAATATCTATCTCAACAATAGATATTTGGTTAGTTTTAAAAATTTTTTTGTTAGTAATGAAACCCATATAATTTGTTCTGTAGCACCAAGCTGAGGCTCTTTTTCATGCAGCACAGCAACTAAGAGATAGCATAGATAAATGGGCTTCATAATACTAAAAAGCTTCTGCTCAACAAAAGAAATGGTCTCTAAACTGAAGAGAACACCCACAGAGTGGGAGAAAACATTTGCCAGCTACACATCAGACAAAGGACTGATAACCAGAATATACAGGGAACTTAAAAAACTAAATTCTCCCAAAACTAATGAACCAATAAAGAAATGGGCAAGTGAACTAAACAGAACTTTCTCAAAAGAAGAAATTCAAATGGCCAAAAAACACATGAAAAAATGCTCACCATCTCTAGCAATAAAGGAAATGCAAATTAAAACCACACTAAGATTCCACCTCACCCCTGCTAGAATAGCCATCATTAGCAACACCACCAACAACAGGTGTTGACGAGGATGCAGGGAGAAAGGAACCCTCTTACACTGTTGGTGGGAACGTAAACTAGTACAACCACTCTGGAAAAAAATTTGGAAGCTACTTAAAAGGCTAAACATTGATCTACCATATGATCCAGCAATACCACTCTTGGGGATATACCCAAAAGACTGTGACACAGGTTACTCCAGAGGCACCTGCACACCCACGTTTATTGCGGCACTATTCACAATAGCCAAGTTATGGAAATAGCCAAGTTATGGAAACAGCCAAGATGCCCCACCACTGACGAATGGATTAAGAAAATGTGGTATCTATACACAATGGAATTTTATGCAGCCATGAAGAAGAACGAAATGTTGTCATTCGCTGGTAAATGGATGGAATTGGAGAACATCATTCTGAGTGAGGTTAGCCTGGCCCAAAAGACCAAAAATCGTATGTTCTCCCTCATATGTGGACATTAGATCAAGGGCAAACACAACAAGGGGACTGGACTTTGAGCACATGATAAAAGCGAGAGCACACAAGAGAGGGGTGAGGATAGGTAAGACACCTAAAAAACCAGATAGCATTTGTTGCCCTTAACGCAGAGAAACTGAAGCAGATACCTTAAAAGCAACTGAGGCCAATAGGAAAAGGGCACCAGGAACTAGAGAAAAGGTTAGATCAAAAAGAATTAACCTAGAAGGTAACACACACGCACAGGAAATTAATGTGAGTCAACTCCCTGTATAGCTATCCTTACCTCAACCAGCAAAAACCCTTGTTCCTTCCTATTATTGCTTATACTCTCTCGTCAACAAAATTAGAAATAAGGGCAAAATAGTTTCTGCCAGGTATTGAGGGGGTGGGGGGGACAGGGAGGGGGCGGAGTAGGTGGTAAGGGAGGGGGTGGGGGCAGGGGGGAGAAATGACCCAAGCCTTGTATGCACATATGAATAATGAAACAATGAAAAAAAAGAAAATTCATACTTTTTTTTTCATTTTTCTTTTATTATTCATATGTGCATACAAGGCTTGGGTCATTTCTCCCCCCTGCCCCCACCCCCTCCCTCCCTTACCACCCACTGAAAATTCATACTGAGTGTGGCTATGTTTCAATAAAGCTTTATAAAAAAAATAAAAATTTTTTGTTAGTAATGAAACCCATGTAATTTGTTCTGTAGCTCCAAGCTGAGGCTCTTTTTCATGTTGATAAATTGGCTGCTCACACTGTTTATTTCCCAGTCATTCCAGGACTTAAAAAACAGAAATGGGTATCTGTGGTGGGATTCTAACAACCTATGTAACAGGGACTGTCTTGGGCATACTGAGATGTGTGAGCACCTAGCTTATGCATGACAGCCTTACATTCTGAAATCACCTTCCTCAACAAAGGAACCCCATTGCAACCTCATGTCTCATAATTTGTAGATAAGATCTTATCATCTCAAATTGTGAAACACCATGTTCACTGGCTGTACTCCTCCTCATGTCTCTCTTATACCTGTTCCTCCATTTCCCTTCAGACTCTGAACTTTTTCTTTCTCCCATCCCCACTCCAAGCCCACCAAAACCCACCTGCCACTTTTTTAGCCACCCTGATTTTGATTTTCCAGGTGATGACACATTAAGTCATACATTTGCTGGTATAACTAGCAAACCAAGAAAGGGAGATACTAACACTGTGTCCTGGATCCCATGTGTGTTGTTGCCCGCTTATATCTTAGTTATTTTGGGAGAGACCACCTTGATTAGATTTTAACCCAAACACATAGCTTCTGTGAAATTTAAGAAGATGAGCTGTTATCATGATTCAATCTAGCAGGCATTTATAGCAAAGAACAGCTGACTGTTAGTCCAAAGACATGGAAATAATTTAAGTCTTTCCTGTGCGTTTGGTGGAGAATGTGAAAAGTACCTACATTAAGAACACACAAGAAAATCTATTAAGTCTTCTCTTCCTATCTCTTTTAAAATATGTATTGTTCACAAAGGCAGCTGCCCCAAACTTCTTCCACTCTAAGCCCCCCAAATTCTTTGTGGAACTTTTCTATCTCCAAGTTGTCTCTTCTCTGTAGCCACTGATCTCTTTTAAGTGTGAAGCTCTTCTGTTATTTGAAGTTGGATGATCACAGTTTATTGGTTTGCACAATCATGGAGTTCAGAGACTTGTTTTGTATTGTTTTTAGAATGGAGGAGGCATAGATTGCAAACACTTCTATATTTCTTTGACATTTCCATTCATCCATCCATCCATGTATCCATGCATGCATCTATGCATCCATTCAAATTGGCTGCAAAGCATCCTCTTTGGTGCAAAGTTCTAAGGAGCGGGCTAAAAGGGCTTAAGAGGAAGGTCCCTGCTTCGAAATAAGTGCAATTTTATTGGAGAGAAAAGGAAAACACAGACATAAAATAAGAGGATGTTGGACGCTAAAAAGTTTTCGTGGCGGGTGCTTCAGGAACACTGGGACTGGTGCGGGAAGTTGCATTGACTTTAAAGAATCGTCCTTAGCGAGCCCAGCAGGCTCCACACGAGTGGTCTCCAATGACAGTGGCATCTCCTGACAGGGGTGCGCAGGGACTCTGCAAATTCCTCCCTAGGGACTGGCCGACGACTCCGGGCTCCACCGCCCTATCACTCCTTCATCCATCCAAGCGCACGTGTTTGTCACCTAGCGAGCCCTGGACGACAGAACGGCGCTCGGGGAGCCGGGAACCCGCGCGCCGCCGCCCTCGCTGTCCGTGACCGGCGCCAACGTTGTTTCCAGAAGTGAGCGGCGGGCACCGCGCACCCAGTCCCCGCTGGAAAAGCGCAATGACACTGAGCAAAGCCTGCAGGGCTGCTGGACGTGAAGTCGTCAGTGTTAGGTCTCTCAGCTCAGAAACGAGCAAGAGGCGCGCCGAAATAGCTCAGTTGGGAGAGCGTTAGACTGAAGATCTAAAGGTCCCTGGTTCGATCCCGGGTTTCGGCAGTTAGCATTTTGCTTTTACCTTGCAGATGATCAAATTTTCTAATAACTCCCTCCACCGTCCACAGTGCCTAGTCGTATTCACCGTTGCTTAAGTGAAAAATGGGGACATGCAGGGTGGGCGAGAGCAAGAGGGCAGTCGTCCGGCGCAGACACGTCCGGCGCAGACGCGCATGCGCAGTGCGAGGCCTGGCGCGCGGGTCCCAGGCGCGCGTCCGTGGGGAGCCGTGGGCCGAGCGCGGACCGCCGGCGCCGGCTGGCTGTTGGGGAGCGGAAACTCTGATCTAGTCTGTCCAGGGGCGAGAAGGACGACTCGTGCTCACATGTCAGCCCGTCCCCTCAAGCATCCACACTTGAAGAAAGCAAAACCTGCTGCGTGGTCAGAGGGACCCCAAGTGGCGCTGTTTGCGAATGGAACCTTGCCTGGCTAAGAGGGCTCGAGGGCCGGCTTTTGGGTGACAGACACAGCCAGGTTGACTTGTCCATCCATGGTGAAGGCTGGGCAGCTTGCTAGCTCCTAACATTTTAAACTAAGCAGCTGTAGACAGGTGACTCTCAAAGTACAGTCCCCGGACCGGCGGCAGTGGCGTCACCTAGGTATTGGAAATGGGCTCCATACCAGGTGTATAAAGGAGCCCTCCATCCACGCGGTTCTCTTGGTGCTCAAGTCTGACTCCACTGAGCCAGACGTTCCTTTCCGTTTCCAAAAGTGTTGCTGAACACTTTCCATTTGCTGTCCTGTAAGTGTAAAAGAAAACTTCAATGCATGCTTAAATTATGTTTTCTGAGAATTTTTGCTTTCCCATTGAATGTGTGGGAAAGGCGGAAGGTACCAAAAGGCATCAAATTCCCTAGCTACCTGAGGAAGTCTATCGAAGGTCAAAGGAAGTGGTGACCGGTAGAGAAAAGAGGCCCAGGCGCCTGATTTTATATTGCTTGTCTGTGAATTGAGGAGTACATGTTGCAGGGGTGTAGATTTGAAGTAAAGGGAGAAGAAATTTCAATCTATTGGAGTCGCTAGAAAATGGATAGTCAGCTTAGTGAGTGAGGTGGTGAGTTACTGCTTGACAGAGATAAGTCACTTTGAGATTGATGCATCAGCCTTGGTTATTTTCTGTTTTGCTGTTTGGAGAGCAAAAGGCAACTTCCATTGATGAAGTACTGCGTACTCTTACTCATTTCTTTACTAAGTGGACAGTTACTAGTGACCTCTCACTATGTGCTGGACATTATTTGCTCTTTGCAGCAACCCTGTGGAGTAGGGATCATCGTCCTCATTTTATACAGAATAGGTCTCTGGGATTACAAGGATGATTCTTGATTCATGTCAGAAATCTAACATCTGCTACCTCCTGAATTTTACTATATGTGAGTGGTTGTAGGGATGGGCAAAGTCAAGTCCAAGCAGGAAGCTCACAAGTTCAAGATCAGTCGGGTTCAAGGTCAGTTGGGTAGGCTCTACACAGTGAGAACCTGTCTCAACAACAATAACAAAACCAAACCTGTGTGCATAAACATAGAGGGAGTTGTAAGAGGGAACTAAAAGCCTTTGGTTAATCAGAGCTGGCTCTGTGGGGTAGTGAGTCTTGACTGGGTACCTTAATTGGAATGAACTGGCTATCTTATGTGTCTAATGCTTTAAGCGCTGCTGATGGAGAGAGTGACTATTCAGACAATCAGAGGCCTGGGACCCAGGCTGAGAGAATAAATAAAGCTAGGTACTAGCTGCTGGGATGGTAAGGGAAGGCTGGAGTCATATACCTGGTAAGTGTCAAAGATAAAGCCATATACTAGTTAAGTGTTAAGGACAGATTTTAATCAGTAATAATAACTGCATTGCATAAGTAATGCATGAACCGAACTCCCTTCCATTTGTATAGAAATAACTGGGCCTTTTAAGGGAGAATGAAGGATGAAGGGGAGGGGGAGAGTCAGGGAAGTGAGAAATTACAAAGGGCTGGTTAATGTAAATGCTGATTAGGCTAGCTGTGTCTGTTAGATGATAATTTCTGAAGTTAGATTTCCCTGTTCCCACAGAGACTGAGAGACCTGCTCTTCCTGAGGATTATTTTTCAAAGGAATGGCTCTCAGTTCCTTGAGAAAGACAATCTGAGTTGTAGCAGAAACATATCCATCTCAAAGGGACAGAGGAAGGATTTACAGTTGTAAACCTTTTTTACTAAGTATTCTAAGAAAGTGATCGGGGTCTATCTCAGATGTTGGATTATTTTTCTTCAGCAGCCTTGGACTTTCTCAAGCAGACACTCTAAGGGGCTAGGGTGGACCTGGGGATTAGCCTTGAGCTATTAGAAATTGTTACTGTTAAAGTCTCTTAATGTAGAAGAGATGTGGTAGGCAAAATCATTTGTGCTGAGAGTCAGTAGTTTTTATAGGCCAAAGGTTGAGGTCTAGTGGAGAAAAGGGTTCAGAGAAACTTGGCTGGAGTTTGGTCAAGAGGAGAATTTTGGAACTATGAGTGTGAAGGGTTTTCAGAATGTATGATAAGAAAGCAGGTAGACAGGTAAATGCACACACACACACACACACACACACACACACACACACACAGAAACCCAACCAAATGAGAAAAGAAAAGGTCATCTATTGAGAGTTTGCTATAACATGGGAGTCACCCACAGTGTTCTGCCAACTGAAAGACAGGAACAGGAATTTTGGAACTATGAGTGTGAAGGGTTTTCAGAATGTATGATAAGAAAGCAGGTAGACAGGTAAATGCACACACACACACACACACACACACACACACACACACACACACAGAAACCCAACCAAATGAGAAAAGAAAAGGTCATCTATTGAGAGTTTGCTATAACATGGGAGTCACCCACAGTGTTCTGCCAACTGAAAGACAGGAACAGGAGTGAGAAAGTTTCATAGGAAAAGAAAGGGATGGCTTCCAGTGGGTTCTGACTGGAGCTGTTGGCCTGGGAAACTAGAGGAAGCTCACTAGTAGTGGACAGCCTAGATGATTGGTTAGGGGAGCACATTTGGCTTTCTCTGGTTGGTCCCAGTTTGGAAGTGGGGAGAAAAATTAGGGAAGCCATCAGTTACTATAGTCCTAGCCATTTGGGCCAGTTGTTACAGAAGTTATCATTCAGCATCCTGGCTTCTTGCTGGAGATAGCAATTGGCTTCCTGAAAGTCTGGCTTATAGCAGGCTGGCTTCTGGGCTGGTGTCCTGAGCAGGCTGCTAGAGGCTGTAGATCAGAGATCTGTTTTTATATATGATTTGGGCTTCATCTATTTCCATATTCAGTCTCTTGATATATATTCCACCTCAAGATGTAAAATCTAAAAGTATAATATCATTTTTATGATCTTTTCCTGAGATGCAGTGTGCTCTCATAGATGTCAAACACTGTCACTTCCCAGGAATGAAAGCCAAGAAAGTCAGAACATCAGGTATCCCACTTTGTAACCAAGAAGATTGTGGAGGAGGAAGGGTGGATGTGTAGAGTCAGCCCTTACTTTAGAAGAGGCAGCCATTCAGTGGAAAGAACACCAGTGTCATTAAACATTTATAAGACTTAATGCTCAGCCCAGATCTTTTGTCAGCAAAAAGGTTGTGATTACCTCCTCTTGCTTTGGGCTATTTATCCAGGGTTGGAGGGTGAAGACATCTCCTCAAATTTCCTGAGAAAGCTTTTTAGAAAGAAACATGGTTGGCCCTCTGAAGAATTTCTAAGGGGACATACAAACATCTTCCTGAATTATGTTTCTTAATCATTCTGGATAGTATATTCATTATAGACCATAACTATGACCTAGTGAAGCTATTATCCTTGTTACACATAATAAAACTTGATTTAATAATTCATTGGGAACCTTCATGTAATCAATGTGTAATACATAAATGCCCATTCTGTTAGTCTTGGGTCATACTTACATTCTTTTAAGTGGATCATGGTTTAAAGTTGCTTACCTTCATATTATATGTTTCTCACATCTCAGATTTGTTGTATGTTGAAACAAACCTTGCCCAGAACTACAATCCCTGCTTGGATTTTCCTCATATTCCTGGGATGTCTGGATCCTGCACCATCATCCTTAATGTGTGGTGTCACCATGGATTGCCTTGTTTAAGCAGAGCTCACACTTATCTAACATATGGTCCTAGAGGAGTGTGTGCAGACCCTGGCTGTTGAAGTCCATCATTTGGGAAAGGGCCAACAGATGGCTTGGGGAATGACACAGGACAGCTTGAGGAAGGGCAAAGCTTCAGTCATGTTAGTTCTATAAATTTCAACTTTCACATGAGCAGTTGTAAAGGGCTCGCATGAATAAAGCGTTATGAGCAAACCCTCTGCCTGACATACTTAAAGTCCAAAGTAATAAGATTAGTGACAGTCGCCACTTATGGGTGCTCTTTGTGTGCCAGATATTCTGATAGGCACTTTTCATACATAATCCTATCACCCTTGTCAATAACCCTTCAAGGTGGAAAGCATAGTTGTACCCAAATATTAGTGAATTCCACTTAGAAATTTTGTTCAGGTTTGATTAACTCAAACATAAAAGGTTAAAAGGATTAACAAAGAATAAAAACATGATTAAGAAGAAGGAGATTCATTAAAAAGAGCAACATGGGTATGAAGATTTGCCCAGAGAAAAAAGTGAAGGGTAAATTGATTACTGTCTTCAGATTATTTTTCAGAAGTATATAATTTCCAGAGAAATGCCACAAGAAGAAATGGGCCCAGATGAAAACAGGAGAGGTTTTGTTAAAAGACAGGAACGTCAAGCAGGGGTGAGAGGATGTTTGTGAGGGAACTGTCTACCCAAGATTGGGTAGAGAATTGTCATTGAATAGCTGTGAATGTGTTTAAAAAGATTGCTAACCAACTTCTGGCATTTTGGGAATATCTGAGTTTTGTTTTCTTTGTGCTCATTGCTGCTGATAGCTCAGGAAGGAAAGGAAAGAGTCAGGTAGCATGGTGTGTGGACAGTGGGAACAGTGGGAACAGAGGCAGCAAAAGGGTGTGGACTCACTGGGATGAATTCTAGTATCTCATTGTCTGAACACTAAGTACAGCCATATGCCATACAGCAGCATTTCAGTTAATGATGGGTTGTGTCTACAATGGTGGTCCCATAGATACATTGCTTAGAGACCTTACAGCCATGTCAGTTTGTGTAACCACCGTCTGTGATGTTCACATCAAGCACTTCTCAGAATATGTCCTTATCATTAGGAGACACACGATCAAATATCTGGAAGCAAAAACCAGCATATTTTCCTGCTGCTCTGATGTGTTAGTGTGCACATCACAATCATGTACCCTAGATAGCCATGAAAACCAAAACTGAAACAAAACAAAATGCCCTTTGCATCCTGAGGTGAGCTCACAGGGTCACACTTCTTGATAGTCTCCATAATAAATGAAGCCACAAACTTTTCCTGAAAGTTGTTGATTCTGTATCACAGAATTTTTACCCATGTTCAGTGTTGCTGTGACTGCAGGAGGTCCTAAAAGGTGATAAGTGATCAAGGAGACACCTCTCCTTCCCAGGAAACCTCTGTCTGCACCTGAGAGACATCTCTGCCCCCTGGCAATGCAAAAAAGTCCATAAAACCCCACTCCCCACTCTGACCCACGGGATCACCAGTTTCCGGGTCCCCTTGCATTCCCCAATATGCAGTCTTTCTCTTCTCTTTTCTCTAACTAAAATTCTCTACAAATAAAATCTTTCCGACCTCTGCTTTCATTCTCAGAGCAGGCTCAAGAACCCTGAGCACCTGAAATTCCTGCGCGTGTCATCCATGCATCATATTTGGCAATGCACGAAGGTACCAACCATCACACCTGAGGTCAGTATAGGTTGTGCCAAACTGGGAAAGACTGCCTAGGAATGTGACCATGAGTGTCCAGCACTCCAGTGGAGTCTGTTTTCCAGGAGAGACCCCCCTCCCCCATGGCCTAGCTACGGTGGAACTCTCAGGTTGACCTTTTCTCCCTCTCTCTCTGTCTTGTTAAGGAGGGTTTCTTCCTTGGGAAACTGAGGAAAAGGTCCGAGCCCACTACAGCTGTATGGCAGGCAATCTGAGGAAACTCAGAGGCCAGGCGGGGGTTTATACTGCACTGCCAATGCTACGTGGGCAGAACTCGACTTCAGTGCACCAAGGCTTTTTCTTTTTTCCTCTCCTTAAATGCTAACTCCCTCTTTCAAGATCTGAGCAGTTTAAGGGGAGGTCTGAAAACAGCTGGTGGAAAGGAAAGTTTGTCTTCAAGTCACAAAAGGTGTTCTGGCTGGGGCACTCCCCGGTGTCACCCAAAGGCTGGAGATGCAACTTCCTGACCCACCCTGAGGCTCCAAATGTAGCTAAGTCTCAGACCCCTCCAGCCATGTCTGTGGCAAACAGACAATCAGATCTCTTATGCTTCTTTCATGGTTTCTGTGGCCCAAGAGTGGAGGTCACCTCTTGCTTCCAGTGCTCCAGTACTGCCTTTGGGCAGGATCGACCTGGACAGCAGGGATGATCAATAATCCCTCATGCGTTGAGCCTGGAAACTCTCTTTTTCTCCAACCCTTAGCCTCTCCTTCCCCTTTCCCAGGCAGTTCAGAATGAGTGTCCCCCTCCCCGCCTTTGCTGTAAATATCAGTGAGCTTCTTTCTTCAGGGAGTTTGGGAAAAATCCTTACAGGCACCAGAAAGTGTCAGTCTCCAATTTAGGCTTAACTGTCTTTGTCAAGCATTAGATTAACTGGTTAAACAGGTTCTGCAGCCTGCCCTCAGGGAAAGAAAAAAAAAAAAAACAGTTAAAAGGCAAAAACCTCAGGTCTCTGGTTTTTTTGCCCCTTACCCTTACTGGAGCAAAAGCCTCCAGATGCTCTCTCTCTCTCTCTCTCTCTCTCTCTCTCTCTCTCGCTCTCTCTCTCTCTCTTCACAGAAAACATATATGCCTCACAGGATATATAGCGGGACAAAAGTCTACTTCATCAAGAGTCCCCATCCATGCCTCTAAAGGGGTCCTCCTTCTGGCCATGCAAGCCCTCTTGGTTACTTTGATAGAGTTATTTTTTTCTAATTATAAGCGTTCAGCTGATAGAGGACAACTAGGCCTACTTGGGTCGCAGGGCAAACAGGCAAGTCAAAATAGATGAGAGATTGGTCAAAGATCATCTCAAGGGAGTGGGTGCAACTGAGATATCTATCCCTAAGTCCTCCATGACTACCCACGAGTGGCAGTGGAAGGAGCAAGGGAGAGCAGGACGCCCTCTCCCACTAGAGTGTCTCCTCATCTGGGGATGCTTAGATAAAAGGAGAAACCTCTGTTAAGGTGACCAATTTTCCCTTGTTTCCCTTTTTAGATGGGAAATCAAGCCTCAAGGATCCAGGAAGGATCCCCCCTTGCCTGCTTATTAAAACATTGGAAAGATCTTGATCCAGAAAGTCTTCAGCAAAAGCGACTCAAGTTTTACTGCACTCAGGCTTGGCCTGACTCATTGGGAGATGAGGAAAGATGGCCAGAAGGAGGGAACATTAATTATAATACCATTCTTCAATTAGATATGTTCTGTAAAAAGGAGGGAAAGTGGACTGAAGTTCCATACGTTCAACTGTTCTTTTTCCTAAGAGACCACCCGGAATGGCTAAACAAACACAGGCTAGATACCTAGACCATGGTAACCCTTTGCAAAAAGCCCCCAAACTCTCTTGAGCCAAAAAACCCATCTAATGTTCCATCAGCTCCCCATCTTCCCCCTTACCCAGCTCCCTCACACACTGATGCTGTCCCACAGGACTCTACCTCCTCCAGTTAATTCCCGGAGGGGACAGAGCTCATGTTCCTTTTAGAGTGAGTGAACTTAAAGAAATAAAAAAGGATTTAGGAAATTACACAGAAAATCCAGATCGGTACATCCAGGCATTTAGAGAAGTCAGCCAAAACTTTGAACTGAGCTGGAAAGATGTAATGCTATTGCTATCTCAGACCCTCACTTCTCTGGAGAAACAGCAAGGGACAATTATCACTTAGATAAAAGCGGCCCTTCTACAGCCCTGTCTGGGCCCTCACAGAAGGAGGAGGGGGAGGGAGAAGAAAGACAAAGACATTGGATACCTAGAAGGGAGCCTCAATTCCCAATTCCAACAGGAGATCAGGCAGTGCCTAGGTATGACCCAAAGTGGGACCCTGAAAGTGACAAGGATGAATGGAGTCATAACCATTTCATCCACTGCATTCTTGAGGGTCTAAGGAGAGCCAAGGTAAAAACCTCTTAATTACTACCAAGTCACAGCTGTACAGCAAGGACCCTTAGAAACTCCAGTAGCTTTCCTACAGAGACTTAAGGATGCTTTACAAAAGCATACCAACATTATATCAGAGTCACAGGAAGAGGAAATCATCCTAAAAGATAAATTTCTAACACAGTCAGCACCAGCTTTTTACAAAAGCTTCAGAAATTGGTGGCTGAAGGGAGCAGAGATCTGGACCAATTGGTCCGTGTAACCACATCTGTATACTTTAACAGGTACTTAGAAAAAGAAAGGAAGGACCTGGAAAAGGAAAAGAGAATGGATAAGTGGCAGGAGGCTCTGATAGCAACGCTCAGAGAGGCTCCTCCCGGGGCAAAGTCCAAACCCGAGGACATGCTTTCAATGTGGACAGGCAGGCCATTTTAGGAGGGAGTGCCCCCAGAGAAAGCTACCTCCGGGACCCTGCCCCATTTGTCGGGGAAAACATTGGAAGGCACATTGTACCCTGTTCTCAAGGGAACTGAGGTTAGAGCCTCCCACCCAATGACGGGTCCTGGGGCCTCCCACACAGGCTTCTGTGACCACCATAAAAACAGGGGAGCCCCAGGTTTTACTCACGATTGAAAAGCACAAGATCAGCCTCCTTATTGATACTGGAGCATCTCAGCTCTTCCTTTCTCTCCTGGACCCAGGTCCTCCAAGAAAATTACTGTTTGAGGCATATCAGGCCAGCCTCTAGAGTGTTATTTCACTCAGCCTTTAGCCTGCTCCTGGGGAGGTTTCCATTTCTGTCACTCCTTTTTAATTGTCCCAGAAACCCCTACTCCTCTGCTAGGGTGAGACCTTCTATCCAAATTGGGGGGACAGCTACTTTTACCCCCAGGAGAGTACTTTTGCTTGCCCCTAATAGAGGAACAAGTAGACCCTACAGTGTGGATGGATGGGCACACTGTGGGATGGGCATGAACAGCTGCCCCAGTCCTAATTCATCTCAAGGACCCCTCCTGGTTTCCCCATCAAAAACAACATCCTTTAAAGCCAGAAGTTAAGGAGGGGCTAATTCCCATAATCAAAGACTTAAAGAGACAGGGACTGCTAACAGAATGCTCCAGCCCATATAATACTCTTATTCTTGGTGTCAGGAAGGGACCTAACAAATGGAGGCTAGTCCAGGATCTCCACCTGATCAATGAAGCAGTAGTGCCTCTCCACCCTGTCATTCCAAATCCCTATACTCTTTTAGCCCAAATACCTCCAGGTGTGGCTTACTACTCTGTCCTGGATTTAAAAGATGCCTTTGCATTCCCTTACACCCTAAAAGTCAACCTATCTTTACCTTTGAGGACCCCACAAGAAAGTCTGGACAGGTTACTTGGACTGTCCTCCCCCAGGGATTCAGGGACAGCCCCCATATCTTTGGGTTGGCTCTAACCCAAGACTTGGCAGAATGGCAATATCCACAAGCTACTCTGCTACAGTATGTAGATGACCTCCTGCTCTGTGGACCAAATGAGCCTGTCATTTCACGAGCCACTGAGTCCTTACTAAACTTCTTAGCAGATAGATGTTATAAAATCTCTAAAGAAAAAGCCCAATTGTGCCAGTCTAGGGTTACATATTTAGGTATTGTCCTGGAGAAAGAAATGAGGTCTCTAGGAGAAGACAGAATCCATCCAATCCTGACATTTCCTCTACCTAAAACTCTAAAGCAATTGAGGGCCTTTTGGGGGGTCACAGGATACTGTAGAATTTGGATCCTGGGGTATGCAGACCTAGCCAGGCTCTTAAATCAAATCCTTAAGGAAGCACAGAAGGATCCCCAGCCCTTTATTGAATGGGATGACAAGTCAGAAAATGCATTCTAAAGGTTAAAGAAGGCTCTTATGACAGCTCCTGCCCTGGGTCTCCCAGTACAAGACAAGTTTCAATTATATGTCTATGAAAAAGGAGGACTGGCCTTGGGCATGGTGACTCAGCTCCGGGGCATCACTCCCCAGTCAGTAGGTTACTTAAGCAGAGTTAGATCAGGTAGCCAAGGGATGGCCAGGATGTCTTAGAGCAATGGCCACATTAAGCCTTCTGGTGCTTGAAGCTCAGAAACTTATCCTAAACCGCCCCCTAATGGTTTATACCCCACATGACCTAGGGGGAATTTTAAACTCAAAAGGAGAACTTTGGCTATCTGACAGCCATCTACTTAAATATCAGGCCCAGCTTGTGGGAGGGACAGAAATAACTTTAAGGACCTGTCAGAGCCTAAATCCTGCATCCCTTCTACTAGAGGCAGAGGGAAATCCTGAGCACTCATGTGAGGAGGTACTAAAGGAAAATTATGCTACCCGACCTGACTTAACTGATCGGCCCTTAAAAAGCCCAGATCTAGACTTATACACTGATGGCAGTTCCTTTGTTAAAAATTGTGTCAGACATGCAGAGTTTGCAGTTGTGACAGAATTTGGCATCCTCAAATTAGGTCCTCTTCCTTCTAATACAAGTGCTCAATTGGCAGAATAAGTGGCCCTGACAGAAGCCTTAAGACTGTCAAAAGAACAGAGGGTCAACGTCTATACAGATTCTAAGTATTCCTTCCTGATCCTGCATGCTCATGCAGCCATTTGGAAGAAAAGAGAAATACTAACTACAATAGGAATAGCTTCCCATGGAAATAAGGGAGGTTACTTTAATAGTTTTAGGGATAACTGCATTAATTACAGCCCTTGCTGGAATCAGTTATGGGGTAATTGTCAATCATGTAACTGCAAAAAAACCTAACCAAAGTGGTAGAGGACACCTCAGATCAGGTAGGCCTAGTCATTAAGGACATGTAAAGGTCTTTGTCATCCTTGCCTGCATGGTAATGGACCACCGCCTGGCCCTAGATTTTCTTTTGGCCAAGCAAGGGGGGGTATGTGCCAATGCCAATACCTCCTATTGCACATATATAAACACTTCAGGCATTGTAGAGGAACGTGCAGATTACATTCTCCAACAGGCTAAATGGCCCTGGGAACAATCTCTAGAGACTCAGGTTTCTACACAGGTATGTGAAGAAATAAAATCCTGGCTTCCCTCCAGGACTTGGTTCCTACCCTTTCTGGGGCCTACAGTTGCCTTTTATTCTCTTGCTTGTGTTTGGGCCTTGCATTTTAAACTTACTTGTCAAGTTTGTTTCTTCTCACCTAGAATCCATCAAACTACAAATGCCTCTGGTGGAGATGAAAACGACCTACTACCGTGGTCCCCTTGAGACCCCTCTCGTGGTCAGCCCTGTCACTTTGGGCCCCTTCATCGCCCCCTGTCAGCAGGAAGCAGTTACTGAATAGATCTCTTTGTCCCTATCCCTGACAGCAGTTAGGGTGACCATTGAGAGGGGGAATGAAGGACTAAAGGACGGTCTGCAGGAGGTCCCAAAAGGTGATAAATGATTAAGGAGACACCTCTCCTTCCCAGGAAACCTCTGTCTGCACCTGAGAGACATCTCTGCCCCCAGGCAATGCAAAAAAGGCTATAAAACCCAATCCCCAACCTGACCCAGGGATCACCAGTTTCTGGGTCCCCCTGCATTCTCCAATATGCAGTCTTTCTCTTCTCTTTTCTCTAACTGAAATTCTCTACAAATTAAATCTTTCTGTTAGAGCCTGTCTGTGCTTTCATTCTCAGAGCAGGCTCAAGAACCCTGAGCACCTGAAATTCCTGCGCTTGTCATCTGTGCATCAGACAGTGTAGATAAAATATTGCAACAAACAAAATGTGCATGTTGTAACATTGCTCATCCATGTGTATACGTGGGCGTATTTGATTTTTTTTTTTTTGGTGTATTTCAGGAATTCTGGTTTGTTTTTGTTTTGTGTTTAAGCTAGTCTCTTGAATGCTTGTGATATAGGACATAAAGGAACTTCTGTCCCAGTAATAACAGAAATAAAAACAGATGTAGGCAAAAGCTTTAATGGAGGCTTTTTCTCAAGAAGAGGGGAGCAGGAGGGGAAGGAGATGGAGTGTGTAGGACATGCAACACTATTCACTCCCCCAACTTGGGTTGTTGGAGTGGCCCAGGGTTGATAATTTTCTCCTAGTCATGAGGATAATACTTTTTAGACTAAGCATTTTTTAATTAGCATATATTAATTGTACAAAAGGTGTCATTGTGATATTTCCATACATGCATATAATGTACTTTGATCACATTCACCCCTCTATTATTTTTTATCCCTTCTCCCTTCTTTTTTTACAATTTTTTTCATTAGAGTATATTATTTGTACAAAAGTGTTTCATTGTGATATATTCATACATTCATTACTCTTATCTTCCCTTCCTTCCTTTTTTAAAATATTTTTTAGTGGATTTCATTATTCTATTTTCATAATGCATATAAAGTACTTCACCCATCACCCTGTCTTTTACCCTCCCCGCTTCTGCTGTTTTTCCCTTCCAACAATCTCCTTTTACATTCATGTCAGTTTTTTTTTTTAGGTTCAGATTCTGCATATGAAAGAAAGCACACAATATTTGTCTGAGTCTGGCTGATTTTGCTTAACATGATGATCTCCAGTAGGATGGCATTTTTAAAGAAGCTTCTTCCTCATGTTTTAAGACAGTTTTTCAAACGTGGGATATAGATTAATCAGTAGTTTGTCTATGGGGAATGATGGCACCACCCTACACCTGGAGGGATTTTGCTCCTATGAGAAGAGTAGATGGATAAGGGAATAAAGGATGAGCACATTCTATAATTCTTGACAGGGAGGGGAGGAACATATTTTTACTTTTACAGAGTATGAAGTAAGGGCTTGAGAACCAATCTTTCTCTTATCCTCAGGAGGGTCCCTGTTCTAGTTCACTTGGATTCCTTTGTTAAACTTCCATGAACGCAAGCTACTTTTGGTTTTGCTTAGTGCTTTTCTCAGAGTTGGTTTCAGCCTAAACCATCAGCTTAAAGATGAACTCGACATTAGAGAAGTGAAAATCTGGGTCTTCAATCGAATTTCAAGCAAATTGAAACTTGAGCTGCTGAATACATGAAGCAGGAAGCAGTGTGGGATGAGAAGTCAGAAAAGAAAGTGACATCCCATTGCCTGTTACTTTTAGTGAAGGGAATAGGCATTTTAGAGAATTCTTGGTAGGTGTGAAGGCCCAAGAATGTTTAGAATACGTAGATGGTAATGTAACCACTTAAACAGGTGGCCAGAAAAGGGGAGGAGTGCAAGCTCCTCTGTTTTGTATCATAATCTCATGGTTACCTGGAAGGAGATTTTGAAGCTGGAGTTTTTAACCCAAGGCCCAAACTCCTGAGATTCCATATGCTTTGTCCAGCCACCTGCCCCAAAAGTCAAACAAAGAGGCATGGTGAAGGCAGAGAAAGGAGATTTATTACATGGCTTGGGATATGCTATGGGGAAAGGCAGAGTAAGCACTCAGCTCACCTTTAACCATCTTGGGGTGCAAACATGAGATTTAGGTTTAAATAGACAAAAGAACTGGGGGCCGGGGACAAAGGTATGCACAGTTAGATAGTCCAGTTATAGGTGTGGTCTGGTTGGTCTCATGACTGGTGGGGCCGGCAATCCTGGTCAGGCAGGTGATCTGGTGTGTTCCTGACTGGAAGAGCCTGCCATGTTGGTCAGGCAGATGATCTGGTCCAGTTTTGGAAGTTATCATCTGGAGGGAGTAATTTGGTTTTTGTTTGAGAGGAATTTTGGGGTAATTGTCCTCGCTGGGAGGGTGGCAGCTCCAGGTGGCTCCAGTTCATTGTTCTTTTTGGAATCCAAGGTGATTGTAAAGTGACTGTAAAGAGAATGGCTAGAGCAAAGACAGATACAAAATGAAGACAAAGATGCCAAGGTTTTCTAGTTTTTAGTTAATTTGTGGGCTCAAGTAAGGAGTCAGTGCTTTTCATCAAAAGCAATTTGAGCACCTCTCACAATTTGATAGGCAAGTAGTACATAAAATTACTTAGGAAATGGGCATTGACATAGTTATAGACTAGACCTGTGTTCATGATTAACATTTAGATACAACTTATATGTTCAATATTACTTAAATTGTATGTTGTAATATTTCCTAAATTGTTGTATCTACTTTCTACCCGTGTGAAGGCAAATGGTGAAGCAGTTGATTTCCTGGAATCCAGAGTCCTGCTCTGAGGTTCCTTCCAGCCGGAATGGCAGAGCCCCTTTTGTGAAATTTGAAATCTCCATAGTAGTTCTCCTTTTTACAAAGTCCACATAGTTGTTGATTCTGTTCTTCAGATGGTCTCTGAAAGGGAAGCCCAGCTAAGGAAAAGTCTCTCCAACCCTTGTACTATGTGAACAGAACTAATCTTCCTGCAGCCATAAGTGCCCACAGCAAAGCTTCCATCCCACACATTTACACAGTCATTATTATGCACACTACTGTAAAACATTTTTCTAAAGATGCATATTATTTCTTTTCACAGATAGTACCATATTTTCTTGTTTTCTTTCCTTTTTTCCCCTCTTAAGCTATTTTATAACTGAGCTGAGCTTTTGAGCCATATTTTATATTCAGAGGTAATCTTACCCAATAGCAATAGTGTTTACATTTCCTAATTGAACCAAATTCTAAAGATAATGTTATTTTTAAGCAGCTCCTTCCTTCCTTCCTCCCCTCTCCCTCCCTCATCTTCTTCCTTCCTTCCTTCCTTTCTTTCTTAAATGAGATAATCTATGAAAAGTGCTTAACGTAGCAGATGGCATGTACTTCATGCTCAGTAATCTCTACAATACAGGCTCTTGTCTTCCTTCAAGAGTCTAAGCATCAGCCACTCTCTGCTCCCCAGAAAACCAAAGTGTTCCTTCTACTCTGAGTCTGTGATAGTTTGTATGTTGACTGTCCCTTAAAGGTCCATGTGATAAAGGCTTGGTTCCCAGGGTGGCATTATTGACAGGAAGTAAACCTTTAAGAGGTGGGGCATAATGGGAGGTTCTTAGGCCACTGGGGTTGTGCCTTTAATGGGGATTATGGGAGCCTGGCCCTTTCCTCTTCCTCTTTTGCTTCCTAGCCATGAATTGAGCAGTTTACTCTGTCATGAGTTCCTCCCCAGTACCACCCAGCATCCCCACCAGTGGCCTAAAAGCAATGGGTCCCCTGATCATGGACTGGAACCTCTGAAAAAACTTTTTATAAGTTAATTGTCTTGTATCTTATTAAAGTGGTTGCACTTGTTTTCATTATATTTCTGAACTAGAGAATGAACTGTTCTCAGAATTTAGACTGAGGGTATAATTACCTTTCCATGGCTTATATCACTGAGCCCTGTGCCAGAAATACTTTTAAGTTCTTAAGAATTGCTTGTTGAGGGAATGTAAATTAGTACAATCACTCTGGAAAAAAATTTAGAGGCTACTTAAAAAGCTAAACATTGATCTACCATTTGATCCAGCAATACCACTCTTGGGGATATACCCAAAAGACTGTGACACAGGTTACTCCAGAGGCACCTGCACACCCATGTTTACTGAGGCACTATTCACAATAGCCAAGTTATGGAAACAGCCAAGATGCCCCACCACTGACGAACGGATTAAGAAAATGTGGTATCTATACACAATGGAATTTTATACAGCCATGCAGAAGAACGAAATGTTATCATTCGCAGGTAAATGGATGGAATTGGAGAACATCATTCTGAGTGAGGTTAGCCTGGCCCAAAAGACCAAAAATCATATGTTCTCCCTCATATGATCATATGTGGACATTAGATCAAGGGAAAACACAACAAGGGGATTGGACTTTGATCACATGATAAAAGCGAGAGCATACAAGGAAGGGGTGAGGATAGGCAAGACACCTAAAAAAACTAGATAGCATTTGTTGCCCTTAGCGCAGAGAAACTAAAGCAGATACTTGAAAGCAACTGAGGCCAATAGGAGAAGGGGACCAGGAACTAGAGGAAAGGTTAGATCAAGAAGAATTAACCTAGAAGGTAACACACATGTACAGGAAAGCAATGCGAATCAACTCCCTGTATAGATACCCTTATCTCAACTAGCAAAAACCCTTGGTCCTTCCTATTATTGCTTATACTCTCTCTTCAACAAAATTAGAGACAAGGGCAAAATAGTTTCTGCTGGGTATCAAGGGGGTTGGGGGGAGAGGGAGGGGGTGGGGAAGGGGTAAGGGAGGGGGTGGGGGAAGTGGGGAGAAATGACCCAAACAATGTATGCACATATGAATTAAAAAAAAATAAAGAATTGTTTGTTGACATCTAATGATTTGACAATAAGCAGCTCTTTCAGAAGGACTAAAAAGGTTGTATGTTTAATTTAAGACTAGGAAGGGATGATTGTCAGTGTTTTCTTTTTTTGTTTATCCACATTAATTTTTTCATTTGTGTAATTAACAAAAGGGGAGAAAAAAGACTCTACACCTTCAATATAAGAGAAAGGAGAACAAGAAGCTGGAACTTTGCTACTACTCCATAAAGGTCATAGGATTGTCTTACTCTAACAGAGACAAGTTGAGACATTTAGGGATCATGATCTACCCGGGCACTAACCCAGGTTAATTTAGGTTATAAACCCATGAACAGGATCATAGTGATACAAAACATGGTTGATATTCCATGAATGTCCTAACAATAATAGAATTCTTTCCATCTTTCAAGTACTTAAGATGTTTTGACTGCTATTTTTAAATGTAAGGTTCAAAGAACTTTCTAGATAAACAGCATTTAGAAAACCTGTCAGATGTAACTGAGAGATTAAGAACTAAATAGAAGTTTTGGGTTCAGAGAAATATAAAGAAACTATGCTGTCCAATATAAATAGAAACATGTCTATGTGGAAACATTTTACTTAATCCACCAATTCAGAATAATCAATTCAATTATTCTTGTGAGGTTATGAGGTTATGCAGGTGCTTCCCTCCAGCAGGTGTGCTTGGGAGGTACCTTTTGAAGAGCAGCTGCTGGATGCCATAAACCCTGGCAGCAACCAGAACCAAATTCTATCTGTTGTCAATGTTAAACCATCAGGTCCAGGCCGTTTGGCTTATTGCATCCTTGAGGGGTGGACCAGTCAACCCTGGGTCCTAGATTCTCTCCACCATTGGCCTCTGAGCATATCCTTTGTCCATTGGTTCTTAAATAGGGGGTTAGATTTTTCTAGACCTGGAAGTTTTGTGTTGCTTACTCACTTCTGAGCTGGTTCTTGAGACCATTTTGGAAGCACAGCTAAACTTTTCCATAGAGTTGGGGGACAGGATATTTCCACAATTCACACCCCTTTGGGATTCCTGATGATTTGCGAGACTGACTTTAGTTATTCAGAGAGCCTCTGTGGGGTGGTAGGAGGTGTTTTATCTCAAAGAAGGCAACCCGGGCTGGGCTGTGTCATTTAAAATAGCAAAACCTTATTAGTGATGATAGGCAGTACACTGAGTCCTACCAAATTGAGGGTGTAGAGGGGGTCACAGTTCTGGGAACGAGTTCAGATTTAACAAATCTCAGATTCATAGGCACCACAATTGGACATCAAGTCTGCCAGGCTCCTTTCATCTCGTTTGATCTCGGGGCCCTGCCACAGTTTTGGGATTTTCCAGAAATGACCCCTGGGGTTGCACCAACAGAGGCTTCTATTATTTCTGGGGGAAGCAAGCAAGCAAGTCGCATATAAACTCAAAATGAAATAAACCTCTTTCTTCACTAAAGGAAAGTCACAAAGTACACAGAGGCTAACAAAAGCAGACTCTGCTTGTAAGTTCTCAACTCCTTGTGCAAGACTCAGCATGGCTGACTGAAATGTCCCAAGGCAAGTGGCAAAGTAATGCCAGTGAAGGTCAGGGCTGCTCCCACATGGCTAAGAGCAGGTAAAACCATCACAATGGCCAAAGACTGGCATTGGCCTGCTACCTTTCTAAGGCCATCCTGAACAAACAGAAGGTGGGATACAGAGCCAGCTCTTTGGCACCCCTGCTATGCTTTGTGTCACTTGTAATCATTCAGCCATTCCGAAGGTGCTACAGTCCAGAGAGGTTCCCCACTGCTATAAGGAGCTTGTGCTGGGTTGACTACAGCTTCTGACAGAAGTGGAGCTACCAACTATTTTTTGTTACAGATGCCAACCATCTATGACCCCATCACAGCTGGGTTTTAGTTTTATAGCCAAGGGTCTTTACTGGATGGAACAGTCTGAAAGTAGATCATCTTGTTCTGGTTTAAGAGGGCTGTCTCAGCTCATTTTTACTGAATTTAAGTCCACAAACTCCAGAGTCCTTTTGTCCTTATTCTCCCTGTCTCAAAGTTTCCAATTCTATTTACCTACTAGAGTTGGGTACATGAATGGTTACCATTAGCAAATTACTTTGATTTTGCAAAATGATGAAAAATGAAGTTCTCAGCACATTTTCTGAAAAGCATGTAAGTTTGGGTCATTTCTCCTCAGGCCAGGGTGCAAGGAAATTTGAGTAACAGGAGAGCATGTACCACACGCATTTGCAACAAAGTGTCCAAGGACTTAACTAGGTGCTCAAATGCACCAAGAACTGGGTTCTCCCCCATTAGTCAGGGCAAAGTCTCTCTGATCAGTTGGTGCTGCTTAGAAATTACAGTTACAAAAGCTCACATAGGGATTTAGCTGGGGGATGTGAAGATGGAAAATGTAACAAGGGAATTGTTGTTTTGCTTTTCCAAGGAGTGAGTCACCCCAAGTAGCAGCTGTGATATATTTGCTTTACGGTTGAAGAGCCAAGGTTCCCTTCCATTGGCTATGTAGATCCTGGTGACTTCATTTTGGGGGCAAATGAATGTCGTGCACAATAGCTTTGATCTATTCTAAGCTTCCTCGCAGACACAAAAAGTATATCACTCATCTACATGTGTGGATAGGTTGATGGCCCCGTAGCTCAACCGTATCAGGGAAAACATGGTCTCAACTCAGAAAGTCTGGCTTTGAGTCCCAGACCCTCCAGTGACTGCATGGTTACGCAACCTTTGCTAAGACTTCTACTTCTCTGGGCTCATCTATAAAACATCTGTTACCCAAGATTATTGTGGGATACAAATGAAATCACATATGTCACAACATGTAGCATAGGGTAAAGAGAAACCCTACATAGATGAAAGTTGGTACTGTGTGTTATTATCCTTTTAGTGGTTAGCCTTGAATTTGCAATTACTCTGCCAAAAAACAAAGTTTAGTGTAGCCACACAATAAAATACTCTTCAACCATAGAAAGGAACAAAGTCCTAAACATGTACAACATGAACAAACCTTGAAGATAGTGTGCTAAGTGAAAGAAACCAGTTACGAAGACCACCTACTATGTGACTTCAATGGATAAATCTTTAGACACAGAAATTAGAGTAGTGGTTACTTAGAGCTGGGAGGAATAGAGAGGTTGAGAAATGGCAGATAATGGGTATGGAATTTCTTTCTGCAACAATGAAAATGTTCTAAAATTGATTATGGTGATGATTGAATAACTCTGTCAATATACTAAAAGTCACTGAATTGTACACTTTGAATGAATAAATTATGTGGTATGTGAATTACATCTCAACAAAAGCATTACTTTTCTGTAGCCCCATCCCCCCCAAACAAATAACAGCAATTGGAATTACCAAAGGATTTTTAAGTATGGAACAGTGTTTTCTCTATGAACTCATTGAAGATACTTGGTTTCTTCTATTGACAATAATAGTGGCTTTGTCCACTGTGCTGCTGTAACAGAATACCTAACACTGGTTAATTTATAATGAACAGAACTTTATTGACTCACAGTCTGGATGCTGGAAATCCAGGCTTTTTTGCTGCGTTATCTGTGGCAGAAGGCATCACAGTGGAAGGGTAAAGGGATGTCGCCCTCAACAAGAGCAAGAGGGTTGAATTTACAGTCTCAAACTCTTTTATAATCAGCATTAATCTGTTTATGAGAGTGAACTCTTTATGACTTAAGCACCTCCAAACGGGCCCTGCCTCCTAACACTGTTGCATTGGAGATTGTTTCCAACACATACTTTTGGAAAAAGCATGCAAGTCAGAGTAGCAGCTAATCTTAACAAGCACTCATGAAGTACTAGGTACTGAGCCAAGCATGCTACAAGCATTTTCTGTTTCATCTTCACCACAGAGGGTTTTAGGTCTTAAAAGTTACCTAGTAGAAGCTCAGAGAGGCTAATGACTTGCCCTAAAACACACAGTTATTGAGTTGCCAAGGTAGGGTTTGAAATCAGGCAGGTGGACTCTACTACATTTATCTTAGCATTTCACAGGTCTGCCTTGTGACTTCATCCATTAGCCTATGCTAAAATATCTTCATCTTCCAAGACCTGGGTTCCATACAGTCCTATAAATTTTCAACTAAGTTTAAATGGATGTGGCTAATTCTATTTAAATACCTACCACACAATTTGCCATTAAGAAAAAAGGCAGAGCTGGACACCCATGGTTCATGACTATAATCCAAGCTACTCAGGACGCAGAGGTCAGGAGGATGCAAATTTGAAGGCAGCCCCATGCAAATAGTTTGTGACATTCTATCTTGAAAAACCCATCATGAGAAAAGGCTGGTAGGGTGACTCAAATGGTAGGAGTGCCTGCCTAGCAAGCATGAGGCCCTGAGTTCAAACCCTAGTGCTACCAAAAAAAAAAGTGCAGAATCTGTTTTTGTTGATCTTTTTAATGATCACACATCAGTGCCAGAAGCTCCCTCTGACTTCACTGCCATGCACCTGTTTCGCTCCAGAGACCATGCCAAGAAGGTGTGGGCTTCTCAGCCTTTTCTTTCTCTACCCACATCACCAGAAAGCCAAAAGTTTCTGTCATTGTTTAAATTTCTGTGTCTAAACCTGTTTTCAGAGGCAAAGAAAAGCAGACTAGGCTGATTAATTCTGTGGAATCATTTAACATTTTTATAAGATATTTGAGGCCCAATATTTGTGATATAATGTGTCATGAATACAAAAGGCACAACTAACATGAAGCTTCTTGACACACTGGTGATTGTCTTCCTTTTAGACGCAGGATCGGATGCTGTTTCCCAGCCTTATGGCAGGCCTTGCCACCAGACCAGATAAATTTTGTCATTACCCTTTCTCAATTTCTGCCTTTGACCAGACAAAGGAGGTTAATTGTGTGCCATTTCTCAGGAGAACGAGGTATCAGCATTTTAATTCCTGATATTTTATGAATTGCAGGCAGCTAATTAAAACTTAAAGATTAGAGGAGCTATTTTGGCTAAGAGGCCATTTGCAGGATTGTGAAATGAAGAGAACAAAGGGTTGTCTTTTCTTTTTATTCCTACTGTTAAATGAAACTTCATGCTGAAAAAGAGCCTTGAATTGTTTTGCATACTGAGTATTCATTGTATTGATTCTAATTTTAATTTCGCACAATATCTGAGAGTTATTGAGGGGTTAACAGAGAGATTATTGGGAATGTTAAATAGCAAGATTTGTGTTCTAAGGCTCCATTTGACCCTTCTGGACCTCTGAGAGACATCTTAAAGTCAGATAGGGACCACTTAAAGATTCGATTAGATATCCTTAATTGCCATCCTAGAACTCACTACATATTCAGATCTTCTTTTTCTGTCTTCCTCACAATTAACTATTGAGCTGCTTGGTGGTAGGTTAGTGGGCTCCAGCAGTGGGCTTTTTCTTGGTTCTTCTATTATCTTGTTGAGTTCTAGGCTATTGCATTTCTTTGTGCATCACCAAAATTGCCAAGAAATTGTGTCTTTAGGATGTGAATCAAGGCAACCAAGAGGCTCCACAATAACTTCGTTAATTAGAAAAAGGACATTTTTAGCCAATGCAATTCTCACAGACAGGTAGTTAGGAAACCTGAGCATAGATGAATTTTAGCTCCTACCTCTCATGGCAATGCAAAACCCACATAGTGACTATGTGGCTATAACTCAAACAACACTTTCCATCTTCAATTGCTTAGGCACTTATCTCAATATTGTTATTGATTTGAAAACTATTCTTTACCAGGTACTAGTGGCTTACCCCTGTAATCCTAGCTATTCGGGAGGCAGAGATCAAGAGGATGTGGTTCAAAGCCAGCCCAGGCAAATAGTTCATGAGAGCCTATCTCGAAAAACCCTTCACAAAAATAGGGCCGATGGAATGGCTCAAGATGAAGACCCTGAGTTCAAGACCCAGTACTGCAAAAAGCAAAACAAAACAAAACTATTCTTCTACCTGAGATGGGGGTTAGGTAAGATGCAATTTGAACAAGTATCCAAATGCAAACTTCTAGGGGCAAAACCAGGCTTTGCTCATCTTTTGTGCTCCCAAGCTCTTCATTTTTTCCTTCCATCCAAAAATGAATGAAAACCTACAAGCCCCCAGGAACTGTTCTACGTGCTGGAGATTGTCACCAGGAATGCCATAGACAAAGCTAAAGATCCTATGGGAATTACAATCTAGTAGGGTGAGATACATTAAACAAGTAACTGCACAAATAATAATTCATGTGCATGGCGAGGTGAAGCATAGGGGGTTTTATGAGGATATAATTAGCAGATCTGACCTAGACAGGTAGGTCATGGAAGGTTTCCTGACAAGACGATATTTATGAAGAAGAAACAATCAGGCAGGTAGAAGAGTATGAACAAAGACTCTGAAGCTGGAAAGAATTTGGTGCATTCTACAAACTGGAGGAAGGTCACAGGATGGAAATTTAAAGAGACCTAAGAGAGGCACAATTCAAGATGATACTGCAGAGAGAAGAGATCAAATCTTGGGGCCTGTAGTTCATAGTCAGGATTTGGGACTTTATCCTATCAGGAACTGGAATCTATTCATATACTCAGTTTGAAGCAGAAACCTAAAACAATCAAACTTACATTTTAAATAATAACTCTAGCCATGAGAAATAAGCCAACTGAAGGGAATTAACAGTAGATACAGAGGTCTGTGTAGAGGCTGTTTCTCCAGTTCAGGTGACCAATGACAGTGAATTGAACACGGCATTGATTAAAAAAAAATAAGGGAATTGTAACAGTTTTGAGAGACATTTACACAGTAAAATCAACAGAAATTGGTGATGGATTGACCAAGGAGATGAGAGAAGAAAAGTGTCAAGAATTCTGCCTTGACTAATGGAACAGAATTAATGGCATTTCCTAAACTGTGGAGCAGTAAGTGGTGGGCTTGGAGTGTGAGGTAATGAGATGGTTTTAGACACACTGGATTTAAAAGGTCCATGACTTCTAGGTTGAGTGGGCTGGAATGTGGTTTAGGGTGATGTTAGCGTTCACAATTTTGGATGGTATCAATCTGCCTGCTTGCATGATTTTCCTTAGATAATACTTAGTTATCCAAGTACTGGTTCATTGATGGCTTATGGTCGGATTCATTGAAAGTGGTGTATAAGTCAGCTGGCTGTGGAAACAGGGAGTGATGAAGGAATTATGAGTTTTTGCAGTATGGTAATGATGGACAATGGAATTTCGCATGAATAGGGCAAGAACTGAAGACAAAGGGGACTGGGAAGGGGACAGTGAGAAAGCAGATAAGCTATGGGACTGACAGTCTCACAGGACTGCAGAAGTATGTATTAGCTTCCTGTGGCTGCTGTGCCAAATCACCACAAATGTATAGTTCTGGAGGCCAAAAGTCTGAAATCATTTCCATTGGGCTGAAATCAAGGTGTCAGTAGCACCAAGTACCCGCCTCCTTGAGGCTCTGCGGTTTAGAATTCCTTCTTTTCCAACATCCAGTGGCTACCACCATTCCTTGGTTGGGATTGCATCACTCCAACCTCTGCTTCTGTCTTCACATTAACTTCTCTTCTTCTGTCCATGTTAAATCTCTCTGCATATCTCATAGAAGGGCACTTGTGATTTCATTTAAGGATCACCTAGATAATTCAGACTACTCTCAAGATTCCCAATTTAATCATATGTACAGATTCTTTGCCATATAAGATAACGATCACAGGTTCCAGAGCTTAGGATCTCCACGGAGAACTTGAGTGAGGAAGCTGGAAGGATGGGAAGGAAGGCATGGTCATAGACTTGGATATTTATATGTTATAAATTTTGAAAGGGTCATTTTGGAAGTGACATGGTTTCAGGTGGTGATAGTCAAGAATGGGACTGGGAGGATGGTATCTAAGGTAGAGGAGAGGAGAATTCTCCAGAGATGAGTTCAAAGAGATGATAGTCCAGGATATTGAGTGCATGTCAGCACAGACCTTGAAGCTGTGTTGGACACAGCTGTGTTGGAAGAAATTGCAGAGGGTGATTGTCAAAGTCCTCAGAGAATGAGGGAAAGTGATTAGATGTTAGAAAGGGACAGAAAAAAGGGGGGAATTTTGTTGGGTAGAATTAAACAAAAAGAAGAAGCAGCAGCAGAAGAGGAGGGGGAGGGGGAGGAGGAGGAGGAGAAGAAGAAGAAGAAGAAGAGGGGGAGGGGAAGAGGAGGAGGAGGAGGAAGAAGAAGAAGAAGAAGAAGAAGAAGAAGAAGAAGAAGAAGAAGAAGAAGAAGAAGAAGAAGGAAGAAGAAGAAGAAGAAGAAGAAGAAGAAGAAGAAGAAGAAGAAGAAGAAGAAGAAGAAGAAGAAGAAGAAGAAGAAGAAGAAGAAGAAGAAGGAAAGACGTAGAAGAGAAATTGTCTGGAAGCTGTTTCCAATCTGTAGCATTCTCCTCAATCCCCTACTTTACTCACTCCTTTGTAATTTAGAAAGTGATCCCATTTGGGATGGAAATTTTACAGACTACATAATTAATTCACCTTGTGGTACATTATTTGAAATGTATCTTCATGCAAACTTTGCTTTTGAGAGTACACTTTTGAAATTGGCTTATTTTGCCTTTACTTGAATTATCTTAGAATTTATTTGTTGGTAAACATAGTTGCCTCTTAAAGATTTGTGCTTTTTAAAGTTTTTTCCCGGATATCATATGCCACAAACAATGAAATATTCAGCACCAAGGAGAATAGCTTAGTTTACTTTATTTGAAACATGTGATTATCACCAGAAGTATTTCTCCTCTTGGTGGCAGCTACAGCTAGGGTTTAAGTTTAAAATAGGAAATAGCCTACCTGGTTTGTTCCTCAAGTCTTATTCTTTCAGAAATTCTCTTTCTGCCTACCCACACTTAACCATCACTCCTTCCTACTTTGAGCGAATCCAGGCTCACAATATCTCCCAGACACATTCAATTAACAGATCTGTTAATTAGTACCCTGGTCAATGGGTACCAGTAAACATGAGCCTGAGGATTGCTGGAACAAACAGAATCCTGTTCCTGCATCTTCTCTGTGGGAGAAGTCTAAAGACAGAGAGTAGGTAGGTAGCATCGAGAGGCTTGTGTTGCTGCTGATCCTGGCCTTATATTTTGGCCTACTGTGGATATTGCCCTGTTGTTTCTCATCTCTCTCTTCAGTTTCTCTGGATAACTTCATTTTTGAGCTCCACAGCCCTCACCTACTTCAGAATTGTTCCTTCTGATATGGATACACATATCAAATGTTGTGCTTGGAGATCATAGGATGAACCCCAATTCAATGCCCCATTCTCCTGCTGAATGCCCAGGTGAACACCCAAAGAAATTTTATCTCAAACTAGCAGAGGGCAGAACAGGTTTTCTTTATTCATTTATTCATATGTGCATACATTGTTTGGGCCATTTCTCCCTGCTGCCCTCCACCCCTTCCTTTCCCCCCCAACCCCCTCACTTCCAGGCAGAACCTGTTCTGCCCTTTTCTCCAATTTTGTTGAAGAGAATACATAAGCAATAATAAGAAAGACCACGTTTTTGCTAGTTGAGATAAGGATAGCTATACAGAGAGATTCCTAGCATTGCTTCCACGCACAAGTGTATTATAACCTGAACTGATTCATCTCTACCTGACCTCTTCCCAGTCATCTTCCAATATTGATCTCTGTTATCTTAAGGTTACTGTATTAGCTCCTCTGCAGTGGGGATATCAGACACTTTCATGTTTTGGGTTTCCTGCCTATCCCCATTCCTCCCATATGTGCTCTCCCCTTAGCGTGTGACCCAAGTCCAACAACATCACTGCCTTTGGTCTAGATCTAAAGTCCGCATATGAGGGCAAACATACGATTTTTTGGTCTTCTGAGCCTGGCTAACCTCGCTCAGAATGATGTTCTCCAGTTCCATCCATTTACTTGTGAATGGTAAGATTTCATTCTTCTTCATGGCTGAGTAAAACTCCATTGTGTATAAATACCACATTTTCTAATCCATTCGTCAGTACTGTGGCATCTCGCAGCAGCTTTTTATCTCTTTTTTATCACCTGCATTGTTGCTATAGCCTGAGAAGTTCCTTTGTTCTTTCTGGAAGTGTCTAAGGTTTGAAGTAGCTTCTTTTCTGCACAGCAGCTATAGAGCTTTTGAGAACCATACCTAGGCCTTCTTGAGATTTTTTTTTAAAGCCTCTCCTTTGCTGTATTAAAGGCCATGCACAGAATGTATTAAGCAGCTTCTGTTTCCTGGCTAAACACTGTCTGATTCAATATTTGAGAAGTAACATTGCCAGCCACCAGGCAGCTATGCTTTAAGCCTGGGGTCATCCTTTACTTCCCCCTGTCCCTCACTCTACACATCCAATTGGTTTCTAAATTCTCCTTATTCCTTTGTACCTCCCTATTGTGGATTGAATCTGCCCCACCTTCTTCCCTCCCTACTGTTACCAGCTTGGTTTAGAACCTTATTTCTTTAGGACTTGGATTATCCCAGCAGTCTTCTGACTGATTTTACTCCTTCTGTATCCTCTTGATAAAATTTGGGCAGTTAAAACAGAGTACCATAGACTAGGTGGATGTTAAGACAATTCTTTTTCACCATTCTGGAGCCTGGAAGTCTAGATCAGGGCACCAGCATGGAATTCTGGTGGGGACCTTCTTCTGGTTCATCGATTGCCTGTCCATGAAGCCTCCACCATCATAACCTAACCATCTCCTAAAAGTCTTTACCTCATACCTTCACATTAGTTTAGAATTTCATTATAGGAATGTGAACAGGGAATGATTTCACCAGATTAATTTTTCTAAAATACACTCTGATTGTTTATGTCCTAGCCTAAAATCCTATAAGATCCTGAAATCCTATAAGCTCCTGTCTCTTCATTATAGCTTCCAGACTCCTTTGCTTGACATATAAGGCCATCAATTTTTGTCTTTTCTCTAATGGCCCATACTACAGTCATGTTGAAGTCCAAACATTTTCATCTCCCAGTCTTCCTTCATGTTCATTCCTTTTCCCTAGGCATTCCCTGCTCTGCCCGATCACCTCCTATTTATCCTTGCTTCAGCCTTTCCTGATACTGCCCTGACATATAAGCCCCATGCCTCATCCTGTGTGGCTGTAGCCTCTAACATTCAGAACCTTCCAGCCACTCAGTTCAGGCAAGGTGTCCCAACTCACAGCCACCAGGGAACCAGCTGCTAAATTTGCTACATCCCTTAGCAGTGGTTAGTAGCCTCTAAGGGCAGGAGGGGGAACAAGTGAATGTGGTTCGGAAAGTCAGCTTGAATTTAAATATAGCCAGCCCCATCAATCCCTTCTGTTTTGGAGGTTTAGTATGAACACCCAGAAGTTTGAAATGAAATTCCTATTTTGCCACCCTGCTTCCTCTATCAAATAACTCTCAAATTGTTGCTGTGACGTCACTTTCACTTCCTTCTCTTGTTTCATCACGACAGCACTAGGGGCAGATAGGGGTTTGTCCTTGACTCTGGTCCTCAGAAGTAAACATCAGCTTCCACATCCCGTCTCTGGCTCCATTTTCCCTGCCGATGACTCTAGTCCCTGTGATCTAGCTGTCCTGCTTTCCATTCTTGATTTTTAAAATCTGGATCAATAGAAGAGATGTGTAACTCAATGACATCTTTTTTTTATCCTCCATGCTGACTCCGTAGGAGCTGGGTAGTCTTTAGGGCCAGCCTCACCCCAGTTGGTGGGTTCGGGTCAGACCTTGGCTGCACCCTGGTGGATTTCTCTCCCTGTAACAGGACACCCCAAATAATCTCAGAGGTATAGCAAGTTTGTAACAAGTGCTGTTTATCATTTCATGTATTATTTCTGAAAAACAGATGATTGCAGATTGTTGTATAAACTGCTGTCATGTTCAAATGTACTGTTAGCTCAGGATTATTCTATAGATACTAATAAAACAGTAACAGATCATAGTTAAATTTAGTGCCTCATAAAGTACTTTGAGTGGAGAGAATAATTTATATTCCCAAGTGGAACCAGTGCACAAATCCACTAACCAACTGCAGCCTGAAATGGGAACTGGGAAGTGACCTGTTAGCATCTCAAAGGACAGAAGGAAGAAGAAGTCATTGGTTTCATCTCTGTTGAATGATTTTCATTCATCAGCGAGGCACATTCTTTCACAACTGACACAAAAGTGCTGACATGACTAAAAAGAAATAAGGAAAACAGCCCTTCGTCTTTTCTAAAGATGTTGGTAACGACTGAACTTAGCAGAGGAGCATGTTTCCTGAACAAGCTGTGGCCTCTTCCCAGCTTTTCTTCATGTCATTTCCTCTGGAAAGCCCCTCTTTCTATCTTCCGTATTTTCAATCTCCCACATTTCCTCTTCAAATCCTATTATCTGCTTGAAGGTGTGTATGGTTACAGTGATCCACACTAATCTCTTTCTTGTCTAGAGTTCTAATGGATTTGGGTACTTAGCTTGGCCTGGCTATGTTAAATGTTTCATGTTTCTTTTCTAGCTCCTGCTTATTTTCACATATAGACACATACATGTGTGTATGTATGTATACTTATAGATACTGTATAGATAGAAATGTAATGTTCATTTGTATGCCATGCTGTAACTATTACATTGATTTGTTGAGTTCATAAGCCAACATGGATTACATAAAATTGGGTGTAACATCCCATGGTGAGTCACTGTTTTGGTGAACAAAGTCACACTAAGTATAATGTTTTACTTGCTCTAAAAAGTTTGCATCTTTTGCTCACTTCTAATTTGTCATCTGTTCATAATAACTGAAGTTCTTATTAATGTATTTTTATTTTTAAATGCCAAGAACAACTCTTTCTTTAGTAAACTAGAAGTCAATTGAATGATTTCTTTCTTTGGGTAGTAGTTTTGTCTGGAAGAATTGTGCACTTTATTGTTACTTGATTCTATTTCCGGTTCCTTTTTAATTTTTATTTATTCATTTATTCATATGTGCATACATTGTTTGGGTCATATCTCCCCCCTGCTCCCCCCTCCCTCCGGCCCCACTCATTCCAGGCAGAACCTGTTCTGCCCTCTTCTGCAATTTTGTTGAAGAGTAGACATAAGCAATAATAAGAAAGATACAGCATTTTTGCTAGTTTGAGGTAAAGATGGCTATACAGAGAGATTCCTAGCATTGCTTCTATGCACAAGTGTATCACAACTTGAATTGATTAATCTCTACCAGACCTCTTCATTACTTCCCTGTCACCTTCCCATATTGACCTCTGTCAGTTTAAGATTACTTTATTAGCTCCTGTACAGTGGACACATCAAACACTTTCAAGTTTTTGGTTTCCTACCTTTCCCTATTCCTCCTGTATGTGCTCTCCATTTAGCATGTGACCCATGGTCCAATATTACTGTATTTGTTTTAGATCTAAAGTCCGCATATGAGGGAGAACATACGATGTTTGACCTTCTGAGCCTGGCTAACTTCACTTAAGATGATGTTCTCCAGTTCCATCCACTTACTTGAGAATGAAAAGATTTCATTCTTCTTCATGGGTGAGTAAAATTCCATCGTGTATAAATACCACATTTTCTTAATCCATTTGTCAGTGGTGGGGCATCTTGGTTGTTTCCATAACTTGGCTATTGTGAATAGTGCTGCGATAAACGTGGGAGTGCAGGTGCCTCTGGAGTAACCTGAGTCGCATTCCTTTGGGTATATCCCCAGGAGTGGGATTGCTGGATCATATGGCAGATCTATGTTTAGTTTTTTCAGAAGCCTCCATATGTTTTCTGGAGTGGTTGCACTAGCTTGCATTCCTACCAGCAGTGTATGAGGGTGCCTTTTCCCCCACATCCTTGCCAACATTTGTTGTTGGTGGTGTTTTTGATGATAGCTATTCTAACAGGGGTGAGGTGGAATCTTAGTGTGGTTTTGATTTGCATTTCCTTTACGGCCAGAGATGGTGAGCATTTTTTCATGTGTTTTTTTGGCCATTTGGACTTCTTCCTTTGAAAAAGTTCTGTTTGGTTCAGTTGCCCATTTCTTTATTGGGTCATTGATTTTGGGGAAGTTTAGTTTTTTGAGCTCCTTGTGTATTCTGGTTATCAGTCCTTTGTCTGATGTATAGCTAGCAAATAGTTTCTTCTACTCTGTGGGTGATCTCTTCAATTTAGAGACCATTTATTTTATTGTGCAAAAGCTATTTAATTTCATGTAGTCCCATTTTTCTATCCTTTCTCTTAGTTGCTGAGCTGCTGGGTTTCTATTGAGGTAATTGTTGCCTATACCTATTGCTTTCAGAGTATTTCCTGCTCTTTTCAGGTCTGATGTTAAGGCCCTTGATCCATTTGAGTTGATACTAGTACAGGGTGACAAACATGGATCTAGTTTCAGTTTTCTGCAGGCAGATAACCATTCTTCCTAGTAACATTTGTTGAAGAGGCTGTCTTTTTTCCATCATATGTTTTTGGCGCCTTTGTAAAAAATAAGGTGGGCATGGCTGCTCTGTTCCACTGATCTTCATTTCTGTTTTTGTGCCAGTACCATGCTGGGTTTTTTTGCTATTGCTTTGTAATATAGTTTGAAGTCAGGTATTGTGATACCTCCAGCATTGCTCTTTTTGCTCAGTATTGCTTTGGTTATTCATGACCTCTTGTGTTTCCAAATGAACTTTAGGGTAGACTTTTCAATCTCTGTGATGGATGTCATTGGGATTTGGATGGGAATTGAGTTAAACATGTAGATTGCTTTTGGTAGTATGGCCATTTTTTGCTATGTTGATTCTACCAATCCATGAGCATGGGAGATCTCTCCACCTTCTGTAGTCTTCCTCAGTCTCTTTCTTCAGAGAATTGTAGTTCTGCTTGTAGAGGTCGTTCACATCCTTTGTTAAGTTTACTCCTAGGTATTTGATTTTTTTTTTGAGGCTATTGTAAATGGAATTGTTTTCATATATTCTTTCTCAATTTGTTCATTGTTGGTATATAGAAAAGTTACTGATTTTTGTAAGTTGATTTTGTATCATGCCACATTGCTAAAGCTATTTATGGTATCTAAGAGTTTTTGAGTAGAGTTTTTTGGGTCTTTAAGGTATAGGATCATGTCCCTGCAAACAGAGATATTTTGACAGTTTCTTTACCTATTTGTATTCCTTTTATTTCTTCTTCTTGCCTTATTTCTCTGGCTAGGAATTCCAGGACTATGTTGAATAGGAGTGGGGAGAATGGGCACCCTTGTCTGGTTCCTGGTTTTAGAGGAAATGGTTTCAGTTTTTCTCCAATAAGTATTAAGGCTATAGGATTGTCTTATATAGCCTTTATAATGTTGAAGTACATTCCTTCTATTCCTAGTTTTCTTAGTTTTATCATGAAGTGGTGTTGTGTCTTATCAAAGGCTTTTTCTGCATTTATTGGGATGATCAATTGGTTTTGTCTTTGCTTCTATTAATGTGCTGTATTACATTTATAGATTTGCATGTGTTGAACCACCCCTGAATCCCTGGGATGAAGCCAACTTGGTCATGGTGAGTGATCTTTCTGATATGTTGTATTTGGTTTGTCATTATTTTATTGAGGATTTTTGCATCATTGTTCATTAAGGAGATTGGTCTATAGTTCTCCTTTATGGAACTTTATGGAGGTGTCTTTGTCTAGTTTTGGGATGAGTGTAATACTGGTTTCATAGAATGAGTTAGGCAGTTTTCTTTCCCTTTCTATTTTGTGGAAAAGTTTATGGAGAGTTGGCATTAGTTCTTTAAAGGTCTGATAGAATTCAGCAGAGAATCCATCAGGTCCTGGACTTTTCTTTTTTGGAAGACTCTTTACTGCTACTTCAATTTCATTTCATGTTATAGACCTATTTAGGTGGTTAATATCCTCTTGGTACAATTTTCGATGGTCCTAAGTATCTAGAAATTTGTACATGTCTTCAAGATTTTCAAATTTATTGGAATATAGGTTCTCAAAGTAGTCTCTGATGATTCCCTGGATTTCTGTGGTGTTTGTTGTTATCTCCCCTTTTGCATTTCTGATTTTACTGATTTGGGTTTTTTTCTCCTCATTTTAGTCAAATTTGCCAGGGGTCTGTCGATCTTGTTTAGTTTTCAAAGAACCAGCTTTTTATTTCATTGATTCTTTGTATGGATTTTTTTTGTCTCTAGTTCATTAATTTTGGCCCTTATTTTTATTATTTTTCTCCTTCTGCTTTTTTTGGGTTTTGCTTGTTCTTGTTTTTTAAGGAGTTTGAGATGTAACATTAGGTCATTTATTTGAGATCTTTCTGTCCTTTTAATATATGCACTCATGGCTATAAATTTTCCTCTCAGGACTGACTTTGCTGTCCCATAGATTGTGGTAGGTCATGTTTTAATTTTCATTAATTTCCAGAAAACTTTTTAAATTCCTCTTTTAGTTCATCAATGACCCACTGATCATTGAGCAATGTGTTGTTCAGCTTCCAATTGTTTGCATATTTTCTGCTGCTATTTTTGTTGTTGAGTTTTAGTTTTAATGCATTGTGAGCAGATAAAATGAAGGGGATTATTTCTTTGTTCTTATATTTGCTGAGGCTTGCTTTGTGCTCCAAAATATGATCAATTTTGGAGAAGTTTCCATGGGCTGCTGAGAAGAATGTACATTGTTCAGAAGTTGGATGAAATACTCTGTAGACATCAGCTAAGTCCATTTGATCTATGGTGTGATTTAGTTCTAGAATTTATTGATTTTTTGTTTGGATGACCTATCTATTGGTGACAGGGGGGTATTAAGGTCTCCCACTACCATGGTGTTGGAGTCTATATATGTTTTTAGGTCCTTCAGGGTATGTTTGATGAAATTGGGTGCGTTGACATTGGGTGCATACAGGTTGATAATTGTTATTTCCAAAAGGAAATTCCCCTTTTATTAGTACGGAGTGTCCTTCTTTATCTCATTTTTTTTTATTGTTTTGTTATTCAAATGTGCATACAAGGCTTGGGTCATTTCTCCCCCTTGCCCCACCCCCTCCCTTGCCACCCACTCTACTCCCTCCCTCTTTCCCCCACCCCCTCAATACCTGGCAGAAACTATTTTGCCCTTATCGCCAATTCTGTTGAAGAGAGAGTATAAGCAATAATAGGAAGGAACAAGTGTTTTTGCTGGTTGAGATAAGGATTGCTATACAGGGCATTGACTCATATTAATTTCCTGTGCATGTGTGTTACCTTCTAGGTTAATTCTTTTTGATCTAACCTTTTCTCTAGTTCCTGGTCCCCTTTTCCTATTGGCCTCAGTTGCTTTTAAGGTATCTGCTTTAGTTTCTTAGCGTTAAGGGCAACAAATGCTATCTGGTTTTTTAGGTGTCTTACCTATCCTTGCCCTCCCTTGTATGCTCTTGCTTTTATCATGTGCTCAAAGTCCAGTTCCCTTGTTGTGTTTGCCCTTGATCTAATGTCAACAAATGAGGGAGGACATACAATTTTTGGTCTTTTGGGCCAGGCTAACCTCACTCAGAATGATGTTCTCCAATTCCATCCATTTACCAGCGAATGATAACATTTTGTTCTTCTTCATGGCTGCATAAAATTCCATTGTGTATAGATACCACATTTTCTTAATCCATTCGTCAGTGCTGGGGCATCTTGGCTGTTTCCATAACTTGGCTATTGTGAATAGTGCCGCAATAAACATGGGTGTGCAGGTGCCTCCGGAGTAACCTGTGTCACAGTCTTTTGGGTATATCCCCAAGAGTGGTATTGCTGGATCATATGGTAGATCAATGCTAGCTTTTTAAGTAGCCTCCAAATTTTTTTCCAGAGTGTTTGTACTAGTTTACATTCCCACCAACAGTGTAAGAGGGTTCCTTTTTCCCCACATCCTCGCCAACACCTGTTTTTGGTGGTGTTGCTAATGATGGCTATTCTAACAGGGGTGAGGTGGAATCTTAGCGTGGTTTTAATTTGCATTTCCTTTATTCCTAGAGATGGTGAGCATTTTTTCATGTGTTTTTTGGCCATTTGAATTTCTTCTTTTGAGAAAGATCTGTTTAGTTCACGTGCCCATTTCTTTATTGGTTCATTAGTTTTGGGAGAATTTAGTTTTTTAAGTTCCCTATATATGGTTATCAGTCCTCTGTCTGATGTATAATTGGCAAATATTTTCTCCCACTCTGTGGGTGTTCTCTTCAGTTTAGAGACCATTTCTTTTGATGAACAGAAGCTTTTTAGTTTTATGAGGTCCCATTTATCTATGCTATCTCTTAGTTGCTGTGCTGCTGGGGTTTCATTGAGAAAGTTCTTACCATACCTACTAATTCCAGAGTATTTCCTACTCTTTCCTATATCAACTTTAGAGTTTGTGGTCTGATATTAAGATCCTTGATCCATTTTGAGTTAATCTTGGTCTAGGGTGATATACATGGATCTAGTTTCAGTTTTTTGCAGACTGCTAGCCAGTTTTCCCAGCAGTTTTTGTTGAAGAGGCTGTCTTTTCTCCATCGTATGTTTTTAGCTCCTTTGTCAAAGACAAGTTGGTTATAGTTGTGTGACTTCATATCTGGGTCCTCTATTCTGCTCCACTGGTCTTCATGTCTGTTTTTGTGCCAGTACCATGCTGTTTTTATTGTTATTGCTTTGTAATATAGTTTGAAGTCAGGTATCGTGATATGTACAGCATTGTTCTTTTGACTGAGTATTGCCTTGGCTATTTGTGGCCTCTTGTGTTTCCATATAAATTTCATGGTAGATTTTTCAACCTCTTTAATGAATGTCATTGGAATTTTGAAGGGAATTGCATTAAATATGTAGATTACTTTTGGGAGTATCGACATTTTTACTATGTTGATTCTACCAATCCATGAGCATGGGAGATCTCTCCACTTTCTATAGTCTTCCTCAGTCTCTTTCTTCAGAAGTGTATAGTTTTCCTTGTAGAGGTCTTTCACATCTTTTGTTAGGTTTACACCTAGGTATTTGATTTTTTTTGACGCTGTTGTAAATGGAATTGTTTTCATACATTCTTTTTCCGTTTGCTCATTGTTAGTGTATAGAAATGCTAATGATTTTTCTATGTTGATTTTATATCTTGCTACCTTGCTGTAGCTATTGATGATGTCTAGAAGCTTCTGAGTAGAATTTTTTGGGTCTTTAAGGTATAGGATCATGTCATCTGCAAACAGGGATATTTTGACAGTTTCTTTACCTATTTGTATTCCTTTTATTCCTTCTTCTTGCCTAATTGCTCTGGCTGGGTATTCCAGTACTATGTTGAATAGGAGTGGAGATAGTGGGCATCCTTGTCTGGTCCTGATTTTAGAGGGAATGGTTTCAGTTTTTCTCCGTTAAGTATAATGCTAGCTGTAGGTTTGTCATATATAGCTTTTATAATGTTGAGGTACTTTCCTTCTATTTTTAGTTTTCTTAGAGCTTTTATCATGAAATGGTATTGTATCTTATCAAAGGCTTTTTCTGCATCTATTGAGTTTATCTCATTTGATCAATGTAAGTTTGAAGTCTACTTTGTCTGAGATAAGTATTGCTACTCCTGCCTGTTTTCTGGGGCCATTGGCTTGGTTAATCTTCCAGCCTTTCACCCTAAGCCAGTGCTTGTTTCTGTCAACAAGGTGGATTTCCTCTAAACAATAGATTGTTGGATCTTCCTTCTTAATCCAGTTTGCCAATGGTGTCTTTTGATGGGGAAATTGAGTCTGCTAACATTTAGTGTTAATATTGATAGGTATGTGGTGATACCTGTTATTTAGTTGTTTTTGTTGTTTTAGGGTTTGATTGTGTGCAGCTGAATCAATGTTACTCTCTGATTCCTTGTCTTTTCTTCTCCTGTGGTTTGATACTTCCTGTCCTCTTATGGTATTGTTTGCTTTCATTTTCTGTGTGCAGAATTCCTTGGCAAATCTTTTGTAGTGGTGGTTTGGTGGTCATATATTGTTTTAGTTTCTGCTTATTGCCAAAGACCTTTATTGCTCCATCTATTTTGAATATAGTTTTGCTGGGTAGAGTATCCTAGAGTTGAAGTTATTTTCATTCAGTGCCCAGAATACCTCACTCCATGCCCTTCTTGCTTTTAAGGTTTCCGTTGAGAAATCTGCTGTGATTTTGATGGGTTTACCTTTATATGGTATTTGTTTTTTCTCTCTTACTGCCTTCAGTATTCTTTCTCTATTCTCTGTGCTTGTTGTTTTAATGATAATATGTGTGGGGAAGTTCTATTTTGGTCAAGTCTGTTTGGTGTCCTGGAGGTTTCCTGTATCTGAATGGGCATAACTTTCTCTAGATTTGGGAAATTTTCTGTTATTATTTTATTGAATGTATGATGAATCTCGTTTGCTTGGACCTCTTCTCTTTCTTCAATGCCCATAATTCTCAGGTTTGGTCTTTTGATGGAGTTGATGAGTTCTTGTACATTCCTTTCAGAGGTCTTGAGTTGTTTGACTAACAGTTCTTCAGTTTTTCCTTTAATTTCTATTTGATCTTTGAGTTCTGAGATCTGTCTTCTGCTTGTTCTAGTCCGCTGGAGTGTCCTTTCACTGTGTTTTGTGTTTCTGTTTGATTCATTTTTCTGAGGTTTTCCATATCATGGGTTATTTCCTCTTTAATATTTTCTCTTTTCATCTTTAATTCCTTTATCTCTCTATTTATAGTGTTCTCTGTTTTACTTTGGTGTTTATTTAGGGCTCCTATGAATTCACTTAATTGTTTCTGTGTGTTCTTGTATTCTTTATTTTTGGTGTCCTGAAATTTCTTGAGTGCATCTGTACATTTTGGTTAACCATGTCTAGTATCATCTCCATGAAATTCTCAGTGATTACTTGCAGGATTTCTTCTTTGAGATTATTTTTGTGGGCATTGCTGGGTTCCTTAGTGTCATTTATCTTTGTTTTGTTGGAATAAAAATAGGGAACCCTTCATGAATTTGCATGTCCTCCTTGTGCAGGGGCCATGCTAATCTTCTCTGTATCATTCCAATTTTAGCATATGTGCTGCTGAAGTGAACATTTCTGATTTCTTTAGATTAAGAGAAGATACTTCTTAGTGTTTCTTGTGGTATTTAGCATAGTTGGCACATGATTAAAATTTATTTCAGTAAACATTTATAAAATTCAATTACAAGAGGTAATGCATGTGAAGGAGAGACCATTTCTGACCTCTTCTAACTGTTCTGTGTCATTATTGTTAACATTGTTGTTGTTATTACTATGTGGCTGCCCTGGGTGGGGCACAGAGGAAACAAAGATATGTCAGGAATGGTACTGCCTTTAGGTTGGTTCATGGTCAATGGGAGAAGTAGACAAAGCAACAATACAATGGCAATTCTGGGCCCTGAGGTATATGGGGGAAGGGGACACAAGAGGCCATGAGAGCACTGGGTGGGAGGACACATCTAGATTGACAAGTAAGCCAGATGGGGAGGCTTTATAGAGAGGAATGTGGAGGTCCATGTGCAGGGGAGCAGGAAGGGCATTCCAGAAACAGCCCAATGTATACAAAGATTTTTATGAAAGCCTGGTGCTCAGAGGAATAAGTAGTTCAATGGAGCTGGAGGGACAAAGCACAGTTCCAATGGGAACTGGGGAGACATAGGTAAGTGACTTATTATGGTCTGATACAAATATTAGGGTTTGGTTTCATCCTCAAGGACTTTGGGGCATGAGAAGATATTTAAGCAGGGAGATCTATATTCATGTATGGTAAATTCAGGGGAGATAGAGAGATTGCTAAAAGAAGGTTAGGATAGAAAGAGTGAAAACAGAATAATGGTAGTTTTGAGAGATGTAGGAAGGAGAATGGACAGGAATTGGTCATGTGGTTTGGCAAAGATATGGATTGTGATGCTACCCAAGCAGTAGCAGAAGGAAGAAGAACTGATTTGTGAAGATGTCATGTTTGGATTGGAAATGTGACCCTAGAGTTCAAGACAGAAGTAGGTGTTGGAGAAATGTATCTGAGTGTTATCTGTACAGGTGGGAAAAGCCAAGAGAAGATGGAGTCACTCTGTGGGGATGTGGGAACAGTTCTGAATAGTAGGGATATAACATAAGGCACAGAGGTAATTTAAAATTTTCTAACAATTGCATCAAAAAGTATGAAGAAATAGGCAAAATTAATTTTAATAATATCTTATTTAGTTCAATGTATCTAAAGCATCATTATTTCAATATGTGCTCAGTATAAAATGATGACCAGGTTATTTCACACACTTTTCATCATACTGGTCTTTCAAATCAGGTTTTCATTTTACATTTATAGCACATCTTTACTGGGACTCGTCATATGTGAGTGTTGAATGGTCATGTCTGGGAGGTGGTCCCTGTGCTGGACAGTGAAAATACAGAGCAATACTTTTCCATTTTGGCTGTATGTGATGGCCACTTGGGGAACTTTTGAATATCCTGATGCTCAAGGTGCACCCAAGTCCAATGACATAAGTGTGCCTATGGTGGGATCTACAAAGAAGTATACTAATTACCAATTTCAACAGTAGACTCCCACTGTGTGAAGAAAAGCAAAGATCATCACCATCCCAGTTTTGTTTCCTGGTCTTCTATTTAAGTCCACCATACATTGCTTGCTTGTTTGTCTGAGTTTGGAAAGGCAGAACACATACACACATAACAAGTTATGCAAAGCAGGTTTATTATTTCCAGATAGGTAGCAAGGGACAAAAGAAGCCTGGGATCCATTGTGACCCAGACCTCCAAGGCTGGGGACAAATAGAGTCTACATGGGCCCCGCTTGCACCAGAGCAGAGGAACTCTGCTTACTGGGGTGATCTCATCATGGGGTCATCTAGCCAAGAGCTTTCTGTTACTTGAGGATAGTTTCGGTCCCTTGTCATAAAATGTTTATTGTTGGACCTGTCATTCCTGAATCCAAGGTAACTGCAGAAGAGAGTGACTTAGAAGAAGAAAAATAGCTGAAGAGGCAAAATGGACTCAGACAGGGACAAAATAGTTACTTAGGTCAGTGACTGGTTCCCCTCCTTCATGTCTTCCACTTACAAATAAAGGCTGACAAGACCTTCAAGAAGAAATGTTCAAAAAGGTAAGATCCTTCCAAATTTTAGATCTCATATAAGTCTCCCTTGACTCTGGGAGACTTTAACAGCAGCCTACTGTCTGGAGGCAACCTCTTATCTCCAGACACCTATTTGGTTTGCTTCTCTACACTCCACATATAAGCAGCCTAAAGCTATGACATCAGGGAAACACCATCTCTCAGAAAGTTCTGATCTAATGATAGAGCTGAAGCTCAGAATTTTTTACACATGATCCTGGCTGGCAGAGACTTTTGAGGTCAGCTAATCTGAGTACTTATCCTGGCTTTTATCCTTTTTCTTTTTGAACTCAGGGCCTTCGCATTATCCTTCTTTTTTGGGAGTTGGTGTTCAGCCTCCTCTGCAGCATTCCAGAGATCAGGAGCTCAATGAGCCCTGGGGCAATCTCTCCATTTGGATCTGCACTTCCTGGTTAGAAAGGGTTTCTTCACAGTCAGCTGAAATGTCTCTTTAAACTTCCATCCAGTGTCCTCATTCTTCCTTTATAGAACACATGTAATTCTAATCCTCTATTTTTCACACAGACCTTCATATTTTAACACATGCTCCTCTTGAGTCTTTCTCTTCCATTTTGAAACTTGTCTAATTTAAAGTACAATACCAGGAAGTGTAGCATATCATGCATGTTCTAGACACATTTGTAGGTAACCGAGATAGACAATGTCATGTAAAAATGTAAAATTGTGACTAAAAAGCTGTATATAAGGGCCCTTGATGTGCCCATTTTTTCCTTTGTTAATGATTCAGATGAACAATTCCTTCTGTCTTTAATGATGTGAAATATAGAGACCAAAGCTTGTAGACTCTATAAAGTTAAAGGGATTAATTAAAACTGAGCTCATGCCTTAGAGGAGTTTAAATTTAAAAAGTTAATACAGCAGAGATGCAAACCCTACCTGTTGTTCAAAAGCAGCATGCCTTTGATATGAGTTGATAGAAATCTACTAAGGAGAGACTCTTTTGTAGCTGACATCAAAGATGGGTGTGAAGCTCAGAGGCCATCAGATTCTGTTCTTAACAAACCAGGGTTTTTTATTTTTAACATTTTTTATTTTGAAGTAACTTTAAACATGCAGAAAAATTACAAAAAAGTAGTGGGTCTTCCTGTCTACTCTTCATGTCTAACTTCCCCTTATGTTGATATTTTACATAATCATAGTGTAAGCACCAAAACTGGACATCGGCCTCGACACAATGACATTAAGCAATCCAGAGACTGTATTTAAGTTTCCTCCTAATGTTGCTCTTCAGATTCCAGATGGCATTGAGTTGGCTCCACTCATCTTTGCAGTCCTTTGTCTTTATCTTTCTTTGTTTTCCAACAATGTTGACACTTTAGAAGAATACCAGCAGTCTTCATTTTCCAAACCCAGAGAACACCATACAATAGGATAATAGTAAAACTCTCAATGTGTGCCTGTCTGATGTTTTTTTTCCTTCAATAGATGGAAGTCAAATATTTTTGGCAAGAACAGTACCACAGTGCTGCTTCATAATGCAGGCTATCGGGAGGCACATGGCGTTGTTATGTTATGTCTTGTCATTGGTGATGTTAAATTTGATAACTTGGTTAAGGTAGTATCTTATATGTTTTCCCACTTTTTAAAAACTATTTCTCCTTTATAATTACTAAGCATCTCCTAGGAAGATATTTTGAAGCTAGGCAAATGCACTGTCTTTTGTCATACACCAATTACTCTGGAATTTGTCCAATATTTATTTTCTATTTGCATTATTCTGTCTGTGTTCATTAATTAAAATCTATAGCCTCTTCTGTTTATCTATTTAGTTATTTCTTAATAACAGTATGGACTCCCAATCATTTATTTTATTCTATGTGTTATAACTCATTACTCTCACTATTTTTTTGTTCAAATTATTTCAGATTTGACTACTAGAGCCTCCTCAAGTTTGTTTCTGTGTCTTTTTGAGTTGTCCCTGATTGTGGGGAACATTTCCATACCTTCTGATGCCATGAAATATTTCAGGCTTTGCTCACTACCTCAGTCTTGGAATCAACTATTTGCTCAAGAACCCTAGTTAGTTTTAATGGAGAATGATATTTAGATACAAGGATCTGCATAGTAGATGGCCAGATGAAGTTTTAATCAATAAGTATACACCAGAAGGTAAAGGACAGTCACTGGTGTTTAGAGTTTGTGGTGGAAGATAATAAATTATTTTTGAGTTCTTGGTACCAAATATACTAGTTACTTATTGCTGTGTAATAATATACTCCAAAATATAGCAACTTAAAACACTGTACATTTATGATCTTAGTCTTTGTGAGACAGGATTCTGGGTATGGTTAACAAATTGTAGTCAAGTTGGTGGGGCTGTGGTCATTTTAAGGCTCAACTGGGGAAGGATTTACTTCCAAATTTATGTGATCCTTGGGATTTGGTTCCTTGTGTGTAGCTGGAATGAGGGCCTTATTTTCTTGCTGGTTGATGATTGAATATTTCTCTCAATTTCTTGCCCCTTATGTCTCTTTGACAAGGCAGCTTGCATCATCAAATTGTTCAAGACAAGAAAACACTATGGAGAATCTGTTGGCAAGACAGAAACTATAATCTTTTGTACAAATTCTCAAAGTAAGTCCTATCATCATATCTCTTTTGCTCCACTTCTGTTCTATGCTCATTCTCTTTCAGTTCTGATTACACAGAACGGCCCTTGGTATGCTGCCTTTATTCCTTCAAGGCCGAAAAGAAAAATATGTTGCCATGGCAACTAAAGTGACACATGACCACATAGCTTACATTCTTGAGTTAGGTACATTCATTTTTCTTTAATTGTGCTCTACAAATCAATGTTTAGGCTCTGATACTGAATAAGATAATGACTGCTGTTAAAGGTTAGTGGAGAATTCAGCAATCGTTTGCACTTGGCATAGTGCTATGATACCTATTCTTCATGCACTATTATCTCTATTTAACAAAAAAAATAAGGTTTTTAAAGCTGATAGGTACCGTAGGCTAATGCAGTATGTTCTTTCCTCAAGACTAAACCAGAGCCCACAGAATAATAAATAGTATTTCTATAACAAAAAGGGCATTTATTTTGGTAAACATCTTCTAAAACTTTTGGTTTACCAATCTTTTGCTTATTCTGTTATCAAAACTAATTGGGCACCCATTCTGTTTCTAACACTGTGCTTGGTATGCACTGATGAATGCAGTGCCACCTGTAATCTGATGGAATATAAAGACCACAGGAAGATAGTCATAAGAACACACACAGCCCCATGAGAAGAAGGTATAAGGGAGTTATGTGAAACATACATACAGAAAGAAGAACCCAACACGAGTCACTTTTGATTATTTCTCACTCACCTAATGACAAATGGCATCACCTTGATATGTCACAAGTGTTGCATTGGAAATCCTGAGCAGTATTTTTCACAATGGTGCTTATGGGAATTTTGCATGGGACAGTTTTGGCTCCTGCCCACTGACTGTCAATAGCAGGTATCTGCTGGATCAGAAGCAAATGCCAGCATTGCCAAGGCTAGGTTGCACTCTGCATTGGTCAAGAAGCACTACCAAGGCTCGTGGGTAGCCAGAATATTCTTGAAGCCAGGTTGTTGAACTCACTCTGAGAAGCAAATAGGAGGAGAACGTTGCTTTCCAGCCATTCTGAACCATTGGAAATGACTGTAAATGCGGTGCGGGTAATGTTAGCTAAAGGTTAATTACATCTTGAAATGTGCCAAATACCAGTATCACATTCTATAAAAATAGCAGGGGTTGCACCATCTTACAGCAGCATCTTATTAATTCCATGTCTCACAAAGTTGACTTTGGATTAGGGTGGACTCATTTTTATTTTTTTCCTTGACTTTGATAAATGAGCTCACTAAGCAAAGGCATAAACAACAAAGAAAGAAAATGTTTCCCTCGTCTATGCACAATCAATAACATTCATCTCATAAGCAAATAATGAGCATGCTTCTCATCCATGACTCTAATGACTCTAAAGCCAGGGCTTCCACTTGATAATTACAAGAGTAACTTTTAAAAAGAGAATAATTGAATCTGTATTCAATTCCTAGGGCTTCTATACCAAATTACCATGAGCTGCATGGCTTAGAACACTAAAAATGAATTCTCTCCAGTTGTGGAACACAGTGGTCTGAAATCAAGGAGTGGCGAGGGCCTCCATGCCTCTAGCAGCTCTTGGGGAGGTTCTGTCCTCGTCTCTCTGGCTTCTAGTGCCTCCAGGTCTTCTTTGACTTACAGTAGCAACACTCCCAACTCTGCCTGTCTTCACCTGGTCATCCTCCTTGTATCTCTCTCTTTTTCTGTGTCCTTTCTTTTATAGGGGCACAGTCATCATACTCAGGCCCATCCTAAGTCCAGGATTATGCCATGCTGAGATACTTAACAACATCTTCAAAGACACTGTTTCTAAATAAGGTCACATTCATAGGTACCTGGCTTAGGACTTGGGCACATCTTTTCGGTAGGCATTAATTATTTGACCCACTGAAATACCCTTTAGAAGTATTTCATAAGTCAGCTTTTTTGTTAACTAATCTTGGCGTTCCTTCCAATGAAACTAACCTTGGGAAGGCTTGCTAAATCTATGGTGAAGTGGGGACTTGGGAAAACTGGTCTTTGAGGCTTAGTCCACAGAGCTGGAAGTCAGAGGATTTGTCTGCAAGAGCAGAAATGGTCTGGCAACACACACTTAGAAGATGGTGCAGTAAAGAGGGGAAGGAACAGATACACAGTTAAGGGGTGATAGATGAGGAGGAATAAAGATTATATGAGATGCAACTCCCCCATCAAAAGACACCATTTGGCAAACTGGATTAAAAAGGAAGACCCAACAATATGTTGTTTACAAAAGACACACCTTATTGACAGAAACAAACACTGACTTAGGGTGAAAGGCTAGAAGATGATTTACCAAGCTAATGTCCCCTGAAAACAGGCAGGAATAGCAATACTTTAACAGATAAAATGGATTTCAAACTTAGATTCTCAGAAGAAGGTCACTTCATTCTAATAAAAGGAGCAATATATCAAGAGGAAATAACAATTATCAACTTATATATACCCAAAGTCAGTGCACCCAACTTCATTAAACATACACTAAAGGACTTAAAACAACATATAGATCCCAACACAGTGGTAGTGGGAGACTTTAATATCCCTCTATCACCAATAGATAGGTCATCCAGTCAAAAAAATCAACAAAGAAATCCTAGAACTAAATGACACCATAGAGCAAATTGCACTGACAGATGTCTACAGAATATTCTACCCTGCAACAGCACAGTACACATTCTTCTCAGCAGTCCATGAAACTTTCTTCATTATAGATTATATCTTAATGCACAAAGCAAGTCTCAACAAATATAAGAAAATTGAAATTACCCCCCTGTATACTATCTGATCACAATGCAATAAAACTGGAACTCAACAACAAAAGCAGCAGCAGAAAATACTTAAACAATTGGAAGCTGAACAACACATTGCTCAACAATCAGTGGGTCATAGAGAAATAGGGAGGAAATAAAAAATTTCCTGGAATTTAGTGAAAATGAAAACACAACCTATCAGAACTTATGGGATACAGCAAAGGCAGTTCTAAAGGGGAAGTTTACAGCCGTGAAGGCATATATTAAAAACACAGAAAGATCTAAAAAAACCCAACCTAATGCTACATCTCAAACTCCTAGAAAAACAAGAACAAGCTAAACCCAAAACAAGTAAGAGAGAAATAACAAAAATAAGGGCTGAGATCAACAAAATAGAGACCAAAAAAACTGTGGAGGTCAACAAAACAAAAAGCTGGTTCTTTGAAAAAAAATAAACAAGATTGACAGGCCCTTGACAAATCTGACTAAAATGAAGAGGGAAAAGACCCAAATTAATAAAATTAGAAATGAAAAAGGGGAGATAACAACAAACACCAAAGAAATCCAGGGAATCACTGGGACTACTTTGAAAACCTATATTAAAATAAATTGGAAAACCTAGAAGAAATGGAAAAATTTCTAGACACATATGACCATCCAAAACAACCAGGAAGATATTAATCACCTAAACATATCTATACCAGACAATGAAATTAAAGGAGCAGTAGTCTCCCCAAAAAGAAAAGTCAAGGACCTGACAGATTCTCCACTGAATTTTACCAGACATTTAAAGAGGAACTAGAACAGTTCTATGAACTAGAAAGGGATGGAACACTGCCTAACTCATTCTATGAGGCCAGTATTATACTCATGCCCAAACTGGAAAAGGACACATCAAAAAAGAGATCTACAAGCCAATCTCCTTAATGAACATTGATGCAAAAATCCTCAATAAAATAATGGCAAACTGAATCCAACAACATATCAGAAAGATCATTCACCATGACTAAGTTGGCTTCATCCCAGTGATATAGGGATTGTTCAACATACACAAATCAATAAATGTAATATAGTACATTAATAGAAGCAAAGACAAAAACCACTTGATCATCTCAATAGATGCAGAAAAAGCCTTTAATAAAATTCAACACCATTTCATGTTCATGATAAAAGCTCTGATGAAACTAGGAATAGAAGGAATGTACCTCAACATAATAAAGGCTATATATGACAAACCTATAGCAGAAATCATACTTAATGGGGAAAAACTGAAATAATTTCTCCTAAAGTCAGGAATGAGACAAAGATGCCCACTCTCTCCACTCCTATTCAACATAGTCTTGGAATTCCTAGCCAGAGCAATTAGGCAAGAAGAAGAAATAAAAGGAATACAAATAGGTAAAGAAGAAGTCAAACTATCCCTATTCACAAATGACATCATCTTGTACCTAAAAGATCAGAAAATCTCCACCAAAAAACTCCTAGACACCATAAACAGCTTCAGGAAAATAGCAGGATACAAAATGAACTTACAAAAATCAGTAGCCTTTCTATATACCAACAATGAGCAGATTGAAAAAGAATAAAGAAAAACAATTTCATTTAAAATAGCCTCAAAAAAATCAAACACCTAGGAATAAACTTAATAAATGACCTCTACAAGGAAAACTACAAACCATTGGAGAAAGAAATTGAAGATTATAGAAAATGGAAAGATCTCCCATGCTCATGGATTGGCAGAATCAACATAGTAAAAATGGCTATACTACCAAAAGAAATCTACATGTTCAACACAATTCCCATCAAAATCCTAATGACATTCATCACAGAGATTGAAAAATCAACCCTAAAGTTCATTTGGAAACACAAAAGACCATGAATAGCCAAGGCAATACTGAGCAAAAAGAGCAGTGCTGGAAGTATCACAATATTGGACTTCAAACTGTACTATAGAGTCATAGCAATAAAAACAGCATGGTACTGGCACAAAAACAGATAGGGAGACCAGTGGAACAGAACAGAGTACCTGGATATGAATCCATGCAGCTATGCCTACCTAATTTTTGGCAAAGTTCCCAAAAACATATGATGGAGAAAAGACAGCCTCTTCAACAAATGTTGCTGGGAAAACCAGATAGCTCCCTGCAGAAAACTGAAACTAGATCCATGTTTGTCATCCTGTACTAGTATCAACTCAAAATGGATCAAGGACCTTAACATCAGACCAAAAACTCTGAAGCTAGTACAGAAAAGAGCAGGGAATACACTGAAAGCAATAGGAATAGGCAAGGACTTCCTCAGTAGAATACAAGTGGCTCAGCAACTAGGTGAAAGGATGGACAAATGAGACTACATGAAATTAAAAAGCTTCTGCACAACAAAAGAACTAGTCTAAATTGAAGAGGCCACCCATATAATGGGAGAAAATCTTTGAAGCTATCCATCAGACAAGGGACTGATAACCAGAATATACAGGGAGCCCAAAAAACTCAACTCCCCCCAAATCAATGACTTAATAAATAAGTGGACAACTGAACTAAACAGAACTTTTTCAAAGGAAGAAATCCAAATGGCTAAAAAACACATGAAAAAATGCTCACCATTTCTGGCCATAAAGATAATGCAAATCAAAACTACAGTCTACCTCACTCCTGTTAGAATAGCTATCATGAAGAACTCCACCACCAACAAATGTTGGTGAGGGTGTGTGTGGGAAAAAGGAACCCTCAAACACTGCTGGTGGGAATGTAAGCTAGTATAACCACTATGGAAAACAGTATGGAGGCTTCTTAAAAAACCTAGAAATAATGAACAAACTGAGAAAGAATATATGAAAACAATTCCATTTACAATAGCCTCAAAAAAAAAATCAAATACCTAGGTGTAAACTTAACAAAGGATGTGAACAACCTCTACAAGGAAAACTATAAACTTTTGAAGAAAGAGATTGAGGAAGACTATAGAAAGTGGAGAGATCTCCCATGTTCATGGATTGGTAGAATCAACATAATAAAAATGTCTACACTCCCAAAAGTAATCTACGTGTTTAATGCAATTCCCATTAAAATTCCAATCACATTCATTAAAGAGATTGAAATTGATATGGAAACACAAGACTCCACGAATAGCCAAGGCAATACAGTCAAAAGGACAATGCTGGAGGTATCATGATACCCAACTTCAAACTATATTACAAAGCAATAACAACAAAAACAGCATGGTACTGGCACAAAAACAGACATGAAGACCAGTGGAACAGAATAGAGGACCCAGATATGAAGCCACACAACTACAACCAACTTGTCTTTGACAAATGCGCTAAAAATATACGATGGAGAAAAGACAGCCTCTTCAACAAAAACTGCTGGGAAAACTGGTTAGCAGTCTGCAAAAAACTGAAACTAGATCCATGTATATCACCCTATACCAAGATTAACTCAAAATGGATCAAGGATCTTAATATCAGACCACAGGAAAGAGTAGGAAATACTCTGGAATTAGTAGGTATGGTAAGAACTTTCTCAATGGAACCCCCGCAGCACAGCAACTAAGAGATAGCATAGATAAATGGGACTTCATAAAACTAAAAACCTTCTGCTCAACAAAAGAAATGGTCTCTAAACTGAAGAGAACACCCACAGAGTGGGAGAAAATATTTGCCACTTACACATCAGACAAAGGACTGATAACCAGAATATATAGGGAACTTAAAAAACTAAATTCTCCCAAAAGTAATGAACCAATAAAGAAATGGGCAAGTGAACTAAACAGAACTTTCTCAAAAGAAGAAATTCAAATGGCCAAAAAACACATGAAAAAATGCTCACCATCTCTAGCAATAAAAGAAATGCAAATTAAAACCACGCTAAGATTCCACCTCACCCCTGTTAGAATAGTCATCATTAGCAACACCACCACCAACAGGTGTTGGCAAGGATGTGGGGAAAAGGGAACCCTCTTACACTGTTGGTGGGAATGTAAACTAGTACAACCACTCTGGAAAAAAATTTAGAGGCTACTTAGAAAGCTAAACATTGATCTACCATATGATCCAGCAGTACCACTCTTGGGGATATACCCAAAAGACTGTGACACAAGTTACTCCAGAGGCACCTGCACACACTATGTTATTGCAGCACTATTCACAATAGCCAAGTTATGGAAACAGCCAAGATGCCCCATTACTGACGAATGGATTAAGAAAATGTGATATTTATACACAATGGAATTTTATGCAGCCATGAAGAAGAACGAAATATTATCATTCACTGGTAAATGGATGGAATTGGAGAACATCATTCAGAGTAAGGTTAGCCTGGCTCAAAAGACCAAAAATCGTATGTTCTCCCTCATATGTGGACATTAGATCAAGGGCAAACACAACAAGGGGATTGGACTATGAGCACATGATAAAAGCGAGAGCACACAAGGGAGGGGTGAGGATAGGTAAGACACCTAAAAAACTAGCTAGCATTTGTTGCCCTTAACGCAGAGAAACTAAAGCAGATACCTTAAAGCAACTGAGGCCAATAGGAAAAGGGGACCAGGAACTAGAGAAAAGGTTAGATCAAAAAGAATTAACCTAGAAGGTAACACCCACACACAGGAAATCAATGTGAGTCAATGCCCTGTATAGCTATCCTTATCTCAACCAGCAAAACCCCTTGTTCCTTCCTATTATTGCTTATACTCTCTCTACAACAAAATTAGAGATAAGGGCAAAATAGTTTCTGCTGGGTATTGAGGGGGGGAGCGGGAGGGGGCGGAGTGGGTGGTAAGGGAGGGGGTGGGGGCAGGGGGGAGAAATGAACCAAGCCTTGTATGCACATATGAATAATAAAAGAAAAATGAAAAAAAAAAAAAAAAAAAAAAGAAAATCAAAGATAAAAAAATAAAAAATAAGTAAATGAAAGTAATATCTATATATAAAAATGAATTAAAATAAAATGGAAAATAGAAAATTAAAAACAAAACAAAACAAAACCAAAAAACTTCCAAGTTTATATGCAATGCAGTTTCAGTCTTAATAATTTGGATGTCCGTCTCAATCTCCAGTCCTGGAGTTGGTGCCTCAGATGTTGTTCTGTAGTTGTCTCATCAAAGGGGATGCATAAAGTAGAACAAAACTGCACACTCACACACACACACACACACACACACACACACACACACAAGAAAAAAAAAAAAAAAGCCCCACCAAGTGTCCCCAGTTCAAATGCAATACAGTTTCAGTAAGTTTTTCGGCTTGCAGGTGTAATTCAGTTGTTCTCTCATCGAAGGTAGGGAGAAAAAGAAAAAAAAGTGTCTGGAGACAGTTCTGAGAGTGGTATCTGCAACTGTGGCTCGCCTGCCTGCTGCTCTCAGCCTGTAGCTGGCGGCGTTATTTATACAGATCTCTGGGGTGAGCTTAGCGCTCACCTGGTCCCACAGGCTTTGTTTGCTCAGAGTTCTCCTGTGTGGGAGCCTCTGCTCCAGGCTTTCCCCTTTCCAAGCACTGGGAAAGGTGACACTGCCCTGCGTTGTCAGGCCTGCGTGTTTATTTACAGTTCATGTGGGAGGTGGGCCTTCCCCCCTCTCCTCTGAAGTTTTCCTCCCACTGCCACTTTCAGAAGCTTTCCTGCTCCTGCTTACTGGGCGGTGCTGCTGCTCCTGCCGGCCGCCATGTTTGTTTACAGTTCACGTGGGAAGTGGGTCTTTCCTCCTCCACTCTCACAAGCTTCCCCGCTCCTGGTTGCTGGGCACGCGCCCCGCTCCCACCAGAGCCTCTCCGGCCCGCCTGGCTTGTTTATTTACAGTCCCGGGAAGGATTCCCTTCCCCCAATCTTCAGTGCTCAGGGTGCCTCACCCTCTTTCCAGCGTGTCTTAACTGTTCTTATTGCTTATTACTCAGTTTCTCTTTTTTTTTTTTTCCCGGGTGGAGGTCAGTCTGTCCAGGGGGCTATGCTGCTCTGGCCCAGGCTTGTCTGTGGGGGAACCGCGGTACCACGAAGCTCACCTGGTCTGCGTCTTCCCAAGCCGTATGGGCGCCAGCCACTGGCGGCCCCGGGGGCCCTCCTCCTTTCTCCGTTTAACGTGAGGTGGAGATTCTCTGCACTGGCTGGAGATGTGGAGGGGTCAAAGTTATGCCTTTTCTCAGTGATTATGCCTGCAAAGTGTGTCTCCAGCGTCTCTCCAAGATTTCACTATAGGAGGGTCGCTTTCTGCTTCCTACCTCTAGCCGCCATCTTGGAATTCCTCTGAGTGAAAAATATTTTAGAAGTGAAGGTCAATGTTCATTGCAGCATCATTCCAAGTTATGGAAATAACCTTAGTGTACATTAACTGATGGCAGATAAAGAAAATGTCATGTATGTATACAGTGGAATATTTTTTAGCTTTTAAAAAGGAGAGGATCCTGCCTTGTTCAGTAATGTGGAAAAAGTCTGGCTTAGTGAAATAAGCCAGTCACAAAAAGGACAAATACTACAGGATCTCACTTATGTGTTGAATCTAAAAAAATGTATTCTTAAAGACAAAGAGTAGAATGGTAGCTATCAGAGGGGCAATGGAGGAATTGGAGAGGTGCTGATCAAAAGGTGCACAGTTTCACATGTGCACAACAGTAAATTGTGGAAATCTAGCATATAGCATGCTGACTGCACTTAATGATACTCTATTGTATACTTGAAATTATCTAAGAAGATAGATCTTAATTATTCTTGCAAGAAAGTAACTATATGAGGTGATAGACATAATAATCACTTCATAATGTATACATACATCACATTATCTTAACTATACATCATTGTTATTTGTCAATTATATTTCAGTAAGGCTGAAGGAAATATGTTAATTACATTGACTATAGTAATCATTTCAAAATGTATATCACCTTATAACTTAAAATATATGCCATTTTTATTTGTCAATTATACATTAAATAAAGCTTGGAAGAAAGTGAAGGCCAGGTGTGTTTTTGGTTGTTGGACTCCACTGTGGAGAGGGTGCAGGTCTTGAATGTAGGACTGGCAGGAATTATAAGGAGGGATCAATGTTAAGTTTCCTTGTCCTGAACTTAGGTTAGATCTGGGAACCTGTTGATTTCTAACTTCCATTCTTGTTTTCAGTGTAAAGTTGGAAGGGCCTCAGCTGGGACACATTGCTTATTTGTGCAACCTGAATGTGGAGATGTTTTGTGTGTTTGAAGTTGGGCTGTCAAACTCATGCAACCTGTTTTGCTTTTGAATTCCATGAAAAGAACATTTCTTGCTGTTATTCAGCTACAAACAGCCTCCGTTTGGTGCTTCAGAGGGGAAAAAAAATCCTCCCTGCATGTCCTTACTGCTTCTGAGATGGGAGCAAGTACCCATATGCTTTTAGTTCCTTAATGCTAAATGTTCTTCAGAAGGTAGGTGAGTGTATAGGCTTCTCTTAGTTCAGGCTACTATGACAAGTTATCATAGGCCATGGGCTTAAACAATAAACATCTCCTTGCCACTCAGTGATCTTCTGGGAGCTGAAAGTCTGGAATCTGAGGGTTCTGGTTGGGACCCTCTTCTTGGTTGGTACAGGATGTCTTCTAGATGTGCTCTCACATGGAGGAAGAAGAGTTAGCTCTGGACTTTTTTTTTAAAGGGCATTGGATCTCACTTGTGACTGCCCCACCCTCATGGTCTAACAGCTGCCCAGTCTTTACCTTCTAATGCCATCACATTGGGATTATGATTTCAACATATAAATGGGGAGGGGAAAGGAAGGATTCAGTTCACTACAAATCCCAAAGAAGTTTTGCTCTGCTCTGACTTATTTGTTCTATTTCTTTGACAACATTAACTGTGGGATTCAACAAAACTGCAAAGTCTCTCTGATTATGCTTGGCCTACCTGCTTTCCTTCAAATGATAGATGAAGTGGTTCCTGAGACCATTTTCTATCACTACAACAAAATACTTGAGGCTTAGTAATTTATAAAGAGATCATTTTGCTCATCGTTTTGTAAGTGCAAGAGTATGATGTCAGCAATTTCTCAGCTTCTGGTGAGGGCCTATGACAGAAAGGACCCCATGGCAAAAGAAGAAGTAAGGAAGCTGAACTTGCTTTATAATCCATTCTTGCAAAAGCTATATTGATCCCTTAATGAGGGCTCATCCATCTTGATCCAAATGCTTCATAGAGGCTCCATATCCTCTCAATACCATGACACTGGCAGCCAAATTTGTGTTTTTGTGGAGAAAACTGCACCCAAACCATGGCAAATAAGGTGCTTAGTGTCTGCTGGGGTCACTCACATATTGTGTTTACATGAAGCCATTGGTACACCAGCCTTGGGGTCTGACTTACCCAAAATCATTGTCTTCTTGGGGGAAAGGAGCCCCATAATTCTGTCTTGCACTTGTTCTTGATCCTGAGTTTGCTTCTCAGGATAGTTGTTGTTTTTATTTAGGCCTCCAAAAGCTAGTTTTCTTTCTTTACTTTTAGAATATCTTCCATTGAAAAGCACAAAGCAGGGGTATTAGTCACAGTTCTCCAGAGAAAAAGAACCCAGAAGAGGCCAGGTTGTAGTTCAAGTCTAAAGCCAGTGGCTGATAGAATTTCTTCTTGCTGAGGGAAGGCCAGCTGATTGCATGAGGACCACCCACAATATGAGGGGAAATCTGCTTTACTTGGGTTCTACTGGTTTCCATGCTCATCTCATCTAAAAAATACTGTTATAGAAATGTCAAGAATAATGTTTAGCCATATGTCTGGACACTCAGTGAAGGTGACAATATAACATGACCCATTACAGCAGTTTCCCACAGATAAGACTGAAGAGCACTTGTGAGATTCAGTGGGTTCCATTCTCAGTGTGCTCCTTGTGGGTCCCTTAGGAGGTCCAGGACTTGGGTAGGGACAGCAAGTGGTTCTAAGATATGCACCTCCCAAGGTCCTAGTCCTGGTATCTAGAAGTGTGTTGCAAAGCACTATGGTGGGTTTCCTGTGATAAGCACCCATGTTGGGCCTTCTGGTGACCTTTCCCACTTGCATTATGTGTGAACATGAATCTGCTGTTGTGGTGCATCTGTGATTACATGAAACATGGGGTTCTTAAGGCAGGAGTGAGCTATGGGAAAGCATGGATGCTATTGTCTGAATGAAGCTGCATTTGCTTCAAGGAACCACAGGGAAGCCATTGTGAAATCTCACCCAACTGATGGAAGCAAAGATACAGGAAGTCATCTTCATATGGGGCTCGTATGAAGCCTCAAGGGTTAAGTACTTTACTGGGATACTTTAATAATTGCTCTTTTCAGCACGGAAAGAGTAAACAACCTCAACATCATAAACTCAAAGACTATGTGCCATCCCAACCTGCTCCTAGAAAATAATTTGTCCATAGGAACACAATAACTAGCATATGGGGAGAAAGCATTCCAGCAAAAAGGAGTGCAGTGTTTATTACAGACTTTGAGAGCTCCATGCTCCACAAGCCTGGGATATTGTCCTCAGAATTACAGTATATTATCTGACAGTCCTAAAATTATCCCAGAAGGCATGTATGAAGAGCTACTAAGTCTTCAGTCTTCTGTATTAGAAACGTTGCATTTCATGTGAGTAAATAGCTCAATGGATTCAGTTGACTGAGCTTGGAAAGGCAAAATAAAGAACTTTGTAAATGATGCTTTGAGTCTAAATTTATCTAAATATAGTTTAAGATGCCTTCTTGCATTACCTGATTTAATATTCACTTTTGACAGACTGTTTCAAACTAAACAAATATGCCACTAGTAGGAGGCAGCAACATGAAGGGAGAATAGCAAAACATAGTGAGGTTGTTTGACCTTCCCTCTCTGGGCTCCCATACTGTTTCTCCAGCTGCCTCTCTTTAGGACGTTGCTATCTCACTTTTGTATTGTTGATGTACTTTTTGCTGTCACCACACCTAACACAGTGCCTGGAACAGAGCAGATTCTCTGTGTTAGTTCCATGAATAAGTGAGTGAATAACCAGGAAAAAAGCCAAAGCACAATCAAAACACAGGACAAAGCTCTGCCGAATTTTAAGAAAAATGGAACTAGGTATTCTTTCCCTTTCTCCTTGCTTCAGTGGAGGATGTGATACTTTGTGTCAGGCTGCATAGAATTCAGTTTCAGTTATGTTAGAGTGTGCCTTTCTCTTTAAACATCAGCCAGGAGAGGATGGATACATTACAGAGAAAATTAAGGTGGGATGTATTTTATTATAGGTCTTTTCTATGAATATTTCTTAGGAGGCTTGGTATTTTATTTGTAAAATTTGGAACTTGGCTCTAACTGGTCTACTCTTGCTTTTCCAAACAGCCACCTGATATTTGGCTTGGACAGTTTGGAGTCTCTCTGGCTGCCCACTGCCTTTGAGTTATCATGGTCTGGGATTGACAAGAAACCAGGCTAAGATGATTTGGCTGACATAGAACCAGTGAAATGTATTCAACTGGTGTTCTTTGGAAATATTTGCGTGATAGCAGGTGGTAGGAGGGCTTTGGTTCTATATTGATAATTGATTGTCAAGCAGAAGTGCAGAGACATTGAGACATTAGTGTTTTAGTAGTTAAAAAGGGGGAGCTCCAACATACCACTCATTCGTATTTTCTCTCCTTTCCATCTCGTGTCTCTATGCCTCAGCACCTCCAAATTGTGTCCCTTGCCACCAGCCAGAAGATCAGTTGGGTGTCCATCTCATTGTGATGAGATGAGTGGAAGCATTGATAGCATGCCAGAATTCATTCCAAAAAGAACCCAGTGGAATATTCCTCCCAAGATATGCATTGATTAATCTGGATTGTAACATGTAGGGTTCAGAATGAGGTCAGAAGTGAGGGTTAGGTAATAGCAACACGTCACTGAAGATAAGTGACTGTGATGGCAGATGCAGAGGTCTGTGACAGGCAGAAAGAACAGGCGTCTTGCAATGACCACAGGCCTTTCTGGGAAGGGTCTGCTTTCTAGATTTTCATTTATCCATCAGAATTAACAGTAGTCCTCACTAGATCCTGCAGAGCAATCTTTGCATGAATTCTGAAGAGGTGCTATATTAAATTATTTATAGCCATATTTAAAATAAAGTCCTCATAACTGAAATATGAAACAGCCATATTAAACTTATTACTTCAAAAGGCTTATACAGCTAATCTATGCCTCCTTCAATATCCTCTGTCCTCCACAATGGTGGAGTCATCAGGACAGTTACCGAGTGAGCACAACAAACGTTTTAACAGAAATATTATAGTATCAGTGTCATGGCAACTTCCATAAAGTTGTTGTGTTATATTCCTAGTTTCTCTTTGAATTTTTTATATTTTCGCAAGTGCTCCAAATCCAAATTAAAGTCCGATGATAAGTGGAATACATTTTTAAAAATTTTTGTCTTAAAATTATTCGTGGGCACTTTTCTTTTGGGAGTGAAAGCAGTGCTAAAGTTTGGGTCTTGAGTGTCCCCCAAAGATCCCTGTATTAAAGACTTGTTCCCCAGGCTGGCACTATTAGGAGGTGGTGAAACCTTTATGAGGTAGGGTCTAGTCTTTAGATCACTAGGGGCAGGCTGGAAGAGGATAGTGGAACCCTGGCTCTTTTCCTCTTTCTCTCTTTCTAAGCCATGAAGTTAGGGCATGATAGCTCAGGGAAATGAGGTAAGAGAAACAGGATCCAGGAATCCAGAAGTAAATATTATATTAATGAATAGCTTGATTAAAAGCACAGAGGCACTAAATTCTGTGCTTTAAGCTTCACACTTCTTCACTAAGCTGCAACATGTAGTTGAATAAAAAAAAGGCAGCTCTCTCCCTCTAACCTTGATGCTTGCTAAATAATTAGCATACTCTGAGGATTGAGCAAGAATATCTTAAAAGAAGACACTCATCTTGGGGGTGGGGAGGAATTTGATAAAATGACTCCTTTGATCACGGAAATGTTTGCAAAAGAAAATATTTTTTTTTCATTTTTCTTTTATTATTCATATGTGCATACAAGGCTTGGTTCATTTCTCCCCCCTGCCCCCACCCTCTCCCTTATCACCCACTCCGCCCCCTCCCTCTGCCCCCCACCTCAATACCCAGCAGAAACTATTTTGCCCTTATTTCTAATTTTGTTGTAGAGAGAGTATAAGCAATAATACGAAGGAACAAGGGTTTTTGCTGGTTGAGATAAGGATAGCTATACAGGGCATTGACTCACATTGATTTCCTGTGCGTGGGTGTTACCTTCTAGGTTAATTCTTTTTGATCTCACCTTTTCTCTAGTACCTGTTCCCCTTTTCCTATTGGCCTCAGTTGCTTTAAGGTATCTGCTTTAGTTTCTCTGCGTTAAGGGCAACAAATGCTAGCTAATTTTTTAGATGTCTTACCTATCCTCACCCCTTCCTTGTGTGTTCTCGCTTTTATCATGTGCTCATAGTCCAATCCCCTTGTTGTGTTTGCCCTTGATCTAATGTCCACATATGAGGGAGAACATACGATTTTTGGTCTTTTGAGCCAGGCTAACCTTACTCTGAATGATGTTCTCCAATTCCATCCATTTACCAGTGAATGATAACATTTCATTCTTCTTCATGGCTGCATAAAATTCCATTGTGTATAGATACCACATTTTCTTAATCCATTCATCAGTGGTGGGGCATCTTGGCTGTTTCCATAACTTGGCTATTGTGAATAGTGCCGCAATAAACATGGATGTGCAGGTGCCTCTGGAGTAACCTGTGTCACAGTCTTTTGGGTATATCCCCAAGAGTGGTATTGCTGGATCAAATGGTAGATCGATGTCCAGCTTTTTAAGTAGCCTCCAGATTTTTTTCCAGAGTGGTTGTACTAGTCTACATTCCCACCAACAGTGTAAGAAGGTTCCTTTTTCCCCCGCATCCTCGCCAACACCTGTTGTTAGTGGTGTTGCTAATGATGGCTATTCTAACAGGGGTGAGGTGGAATCTTAGTGTGGTTTTAATTTGCATTTCCTTTATTGCTAGAGATGGTGAGCATTTTTTCATGTGTTTTCTGGCCATTTGAATTTCTTCTTTTGAGAAATATCTGTTTAGTTCACTTGCCCATTTCTTTATTGGTTCATTAGTTTTGGGAGAATTTAGTTTTTTAAGTTCCCTATATATGGTTATCATTCCTTTGTCTGATGTATAGTTGGCAAATATTTTCTCCCACTCTGTTGGTGTTCTCTTCAGTTTAGAGACCATTTCTTTTGATGAACAGAAGCTTTTTAGTTTTATGAGGTCCCATTTATCTATGCTATCTCTTAGTTGCTGTGCTGCTGGGGTTTCGTTGAGAAAGTTCTTACCTATACCTACTAACTCCAGAGTATTTCCTACTCTTTCCTGTATCAACTTTAGAGTTTGTGGTCTGATATTAAGATCCTTGATCCATTTTGAGTTAATCTTGGTATAGGGTGATATACATGGATCTAGTTTCAGTTTTTTGCAGACTGCTAACCAGTTTTCCCAGCAGTTTTTGTTGAAGAGGCTGCTATTTCTCCATCGTATATTTTTAGCTCCTTTGTCAAAGATAAGTTGGTTATAGTTGTGTGGCTTCATATCTGCAAAAGAAAATATTTATCTTAAGGATGAACACCTGTTTTGAAAAGAACATCAGGTGAAACCCCTCTTTTATTTAAAGGGATACTCAAAGAAAACAGAGATCTATGTCACAATAGCCCAAATTTAGTAAACCAACCAGACTTAATATCTCTGGGCCCAACTGATAATGTCAAAAAATTGAATGATTGAATGCACCAGGTGTCCAGAACAAAGGGGAGCACTTTTACTAAAAGGGAATTTAAGTCAAACTCCCAATCCACTTTTCCACCAGAAATACCCCAATGTTAGAGACTACTTAGTGCCTCTTACCTTGTGGCCTACACCCATATCTGGATGTGTGCTATCCTATCCTGTGCTTTGCTTTACTAATAAACTTTCTTGGTCACTACCTCGATGTGACCTAAAAATCTTTTTCGTGACAATTTCATGAACCTGGAACCCAAGGGTCAGGTAGAGGCCTCCTGCCTTTTGCAGACATCTTACTTGGAGACTCACCAGTTCTGGTAACAGGATGAACAGTTTTGCATTGTTATGTACTCCCACCATGATGTGAGGCCTTGCCACCAATCCCAAAGCAATGGAGCCAATTGACCATAGAAAGGAATCTTCAAAAAATGTGAGCCAAAATAAACTTTTCTTTTTATCACTTGATTGTCTCAGGTATTTTGCTATAGTGGTAGAAATCTGACAAACACAGTGGGGATAATCTTCCTGAAGGGAAAGTTGGAAATATGTAATAAAATCATTAAAAACAAGGGATAGAACATGGCTCAAGGGGTAGAGTGTTTGCCTAGCAAGCCCCAGGCCCTAAGTTCAAATCCCAGTACCACCACCACCAAAAAAAAAAAAGCATTAAAAATAAACATGCATCATTAGTTTGATTTAGTCATTCCCCAATGTTTATATGTACCCAAATGTCTTGTTGTACACTGTAAATATATATATATAACTTTATTCATTAATTGAAAAAATATGTCCCAATGAAATAATTTGCACATATACAAAACAAAATGAACAAGCAAAACTCAGCTAGCAGAAGAGCTTTGGTGGTTGTTAAATGGCTGTTGTCCTGAGTTCCCCACTGATCCTCTTTCAGTGTGGCCCCTCACAGGATGCCTTGACCTCCTCATGATGGAGTAATGGAAGGCTATGCACAGCTAATGGATAGTTATAGGCCATCCTGTACAGTACAGTACAGGAGGCAGCCTCCAGGAGCCCGACTCACCACTGTGGTTGGCTTTTGTTCTAACTGCTTTGTCTTCTGTCTTACTTGTTGTTGGGTATTGGGGCATGTCAATATACAATGCTGTGTGAGCATATAGAAGAAGCAAATGTATATTAATTAACATACATTATATTAATTATTAATGTAAATAACATTAATAAGAGACCACAATTTACATATCAGAAGAAATAAACTATTATTTGTTGTTACAAGAAAATAGTTGATGTCAGATCAAATGTCACCTGCTCAGGGACCTGTCTACCTAAGACCTCCAGCTGTAAGCCCCCAATGACCTTCTCACTCTTCCTGTGTTTTAATCTATCTGCGGTATGATTCCTGTCTTTCAAAGCAGATTGTGTACTCCATGAGGGCAAGGGCCATGCCTGTAGCCCCAGTGCCTGCCATGGAACCTGCTAGAGAAAACATGCTAATAAATATTTGTTGAATATAAGTCTAAAAAGCTCTTTCGCATAGAATTTTCCTATAAAATTTCAATATCATTTGCTATTTAAGTTTTCTCTGGTATTAAAAACACCTTGGACACTAAAAACCCAACAACATGGAGTTCAACATAACAAACCTGCTTCTTGGAATTTACCAGTGGAAATGAGCAGGGGTGAGGGCAAACTGTAAACAACACTAAATGTCCAAATAAAGTTACATCAATAAATTAATTGTGATGACATCATATTTATTTAGTATGCAATGAGTTATTGTATAGCCCTTCAACAGTAATCTTACATTCATGCACATAAAAAACCCGGATCAAATTCATCTCCCTTCCCTTTTTGAAAACAATTTCAGCAGTTTTAACAGTTCTATCCTCATACATGTGTATGAAGCACTTCAACCATATTCATCCCATTCATCTCCTTTCCATCTCACTCCTCCCACTGATACCCACCCCAAAACAGGATCTGTTTTACATTCCCTGCTATCCATTTTTAGAGACTGGATTCCATGTATGAGAGAGGACATGTGATATTTGTCTCTCTCAGTCTGGTTCATTTTGTTTAACATGATGATCTCTAGTTCCATGCAAGATCCTGCAAATCATGTGTTTTCGTTCTTCTTTATGGCCAAGGAATACTCCATTGTGTATATATTCCACATTTTCTTTATTCACTCATGAACTGATGGACACCTCAGCAGATTTCATAGTTTGCCTATTGTGAATAGTGCTGCTATAAATATGGGTGTGCAGGTATCTTGGCTGTATCAGATAGATGCCCAAGAATACTATAGCAGGATCATACAGTAGATCTATTTTTAGTTTTCAGGGGAAACGCTACACTGATTTCCATAGTGGCTGTACTCATTTACATTCTTACCAACAGTGTATGAGGGTTCTCTTTTTCCCCCTCATCCTCACCAGCATTTGTATTTGTTTTCTTGATGATAGTCATTCTGAATGGGAGAGATGGAATCTCGATGTTTTGATTTGCATTTCCTTTTTTTTGTGGGACAAGGGTTTGAACTCAGGCCTTAACACTTGCAAAACAGGTGCTCTCCCCACCTGAGCCATAGCTCTTGCCCATTTTTCTCTGGTTATTTTGGCCATGCTGGCCTTGAACCATGATCCTCCCTACCTCAGTCTCAGCTAGGATTACAGGTGTGAGCCACAGGTGCCTGGCTACATTTCCTTTATAGGTAAGGATGTTGAACATTCCTTTATGTATTTATTAGCCATTTGTACTTTTTGGGCAAACCATCCAATTCATTTGCCCTTTATTAATTGGGTAATTGGTTCTTTTGATATTTAGTTTTTTGAGCTCTTTATATTAATCAATGAATAATTGGCCAATATTTAAGGGAAAACACTGTAATGCAGAATGTAATGTGATCCTGGCTTTGTTTAATATTTCATACACACATAGAGAAAGATTGGAAGTATAAACATCAACCTGTATGTTGTGAATACCTCTGAGTGAAGGAGTGACAGATGAATAATTCTCTGGTCTTTTTAACACTCTAAAAACTTTCTATAATCAATCACTCCTTCTTAACAGAGCAGATGTTAGGTTAGTACTCAGGAAGGCCGTAGGAGGGCAGACAGCAAGGGGTTAAAGGAGATCCCACATGTTTATTCTCTAAGTTTGAGTGTACAGGTAGGTGTAGAGGAGGAATGAGACAGGACTAAGAGAAGGAAGGGGAGATGGGTGAATGATACCAGTGAGGCCCAATGCCCAGGATATCTCCAAAGATAGAGGAGAAAAATGTCAAGGAACTCCTGGTGAAGTGAGTGAGCCAGACTACACCTAAAAATCGCCATGAAGGGCCCATGGTGCAGCAAGGGTAGGGAGTGGGAAATAAGTGACAAAAGAATGAAGGAAAGCTTCTGAGTACACCGATTCCTGGGACCTAGGCAGGAGGCAGGACCCCGGGAGGCCAACCTCAGAAGGCAGGTGTTAGCTCTGTGAGACCTACAGGGGCCAGGTGGGCAGTGTATGACGTGGATTTGCTGCAGAGTTGCTGGAGCTTCTGGCCTTTGAGGAAAGACTGAACTTTGAACTTTTAAGTGGACTCTACCAATTTTATATCTGTTAGAAGTTTATGGTTTTTAAGTTAACAGAGCTTATTTATTAAAGCAGTTTTTGTTGTTTGTTTGTTTTCGATGTAGCTGGGCCACTGTACCGAGTTTTAAAGCAGTTGTAAGTTTACAGAAACACCGAGCAGGAAGTAGAAAGAGTTCCCATTTACCTATTCACCAGCCTTCACCTTAGTTTCCTCCATTTTTTCCTACTTTTTTTCTGATGCTAGGGATCGAACCCAGGGTCTCACACATGCTAGACAAGTGTTAGGTCCTCAGCCCAGTTTGCTCCCTTATGAACTCCTTGTATTAACATGATCCATTTATTGCAGTTGATGAGCTAATGTTGATACATTGTTAAATACATCATGACTATTTGTGCTCATTATTTGAACAGTCTGTGGGTTTTGACAAATGTATAATGACAAATCACCAGTGCTCCACCCAATCCTCTAGCAACCACTGATTTCTTTACTGTCCCCACAGTTTTGACTTTTTCCAGAATGTCATACAGTTGAAATCAAATGTAGCCTTTTCAAACTGACTTCTTTCTTAGCAATTATGTATTTTGAACCCTGCATGTAAATTCATGGCATGATAGCTCATTTCTTTTTTCCTTAAATAATTTTCCATTATAGGGATGTGTTTATTTACCTAGTGACAAATATCTTGGTTGCTTCTAGCTCTTTTTTATCTGCCATAATTGACATGCAATAAACTGTGTGTATTTCAAGCCTACAGCTTGATGAATTTTTGCATCAAGTTATAGGAAGGAAGCTGTCACCACAAATGAAATAATAAATGTAACTACCATATTCCTCATAGCTCTTGGTAATCCCTTCCTCAGAGTCCTACCTGCACTCCTGTCCTCAACAAACACTTGTGTGTCTTCTGTCACCTCAGATTAGTTTGCATTTTCTAGAATTTTAGGTCAATAGAATCAAACAGCATGTACACTCTTTGTGTGATATCTTTTTCTCACCGAAAGCAGAAGCAGACATGTTCCAGTCAACATCCTGATCTTAGACTTCTACCCTCCAGAACTGTGAGGTAGAGCAACTCATTTTGTGGCACTTTGTTACAGCACTACCAACAAATGATTACATCATTCTTGTGATATTGGGCAACTTAGGTTCTTAGGACTCAAATTCCTTCAGCAGAAATTGAAGACATTTGGGGACCCGACTGATTTATTTTAATGTAGGTATGGTGTTTTACTATTTAACTCGTTACTCTCCATGGTTCCCCGTCTCCAAGTGCACTGTGACTTTGCTTGTGCACTGACAGCTTTCTTTGCATTTCCTAGGTTCGTTAGAGAGAACTGTTCCCTCCATTATAGCTGCACACCTCTGCTGAATTCTGACCTGGCCCTTGAATCATCAGTGCTCAAGGTGAAATCCATTTCTATGACCTTAACAAATAATGAACGTTCATAAATTCAATAGATTTCATGATTATAAAAATATGACACCATTATAAGTTTCTATATAATTGAAGGTAAATCAAAACTGTTAAGAAATTATCTTGGTTTATGATACTTTTCAGTTTGTTTTTCTTCTTCTACTAAAATGCTTTTTTAAAAATGAAAATTTTATGACAACGAAGTTTGCATTTTCTAGGTGCTGTCTGCCATAATTTGTAAGAACATACTTCCTTTCTATAGCTTATAAAATTAATTGAAAGTTCAAGTTGTTTCTTTGGGTTGAGTGTGTATGTGCATTTGGTCTATTAAAAGTAACAGAATTAATGGAGATGATATGAAATAAGAAGGAGCTATTTTCAAAGAGACTGTCAGGCAGACACCATGGGTAGATACTTTTTGACAACAATTATAACATAATGAGCTTGGTGTAAAAGCATCAGATTCACATCAAGAATTTTTTGAAGAAGATTTTATTTCTTATTTTTAATTATTGAATTCATTTCACCAGCTCTTGAAATTAATGAGTGGTCCCATATCTAGTTTATCTATAATCTCTGTGGCTTATTAAAATTTTGTTCTCATATACATTTGCTATAATTAATCATGGCAATTTCTAGTTCTCAAGTTTAACATAATAGGGAACTTGTAAGTATTATTTGATAACTCAGTAGAATCTAAGGAAGAACAGTTATTTTTATTTCTGGATAGTAATATTATATTACATTATGGGTCCATGTGCTGGGTTAGAAATACTGAATTTATTTATAGAAGGAAAAACATTAGATCCTACATCTGAGAATCTAAAAAACTCATTCTTAGATTCTAGAATATGTATATATGTATGAGTGTGTATGTGTGTGTGTGTGTGTATGAATGAATTTATAAGTCTTAGAACCAAAATTTTCTCTGTGGGGAGAAAACTTTTTCAGTATTCTAGTGGACTTTCCCCCTTCCTCCTTGTCCATTGAAATAAAGGCAGTGTGGGCTATTGATCAGCAGGTAATGGTTTTCTAAACAGTTTAATAATAACATAATGGTCAGTGGTTTACCAGTGCAGAAATTTGAGTGCACAAGGTTGTCCACTCTCCCTAGTCTTATTCAACATAGTTTTGGAATTCCTAGCCAGAGCAATAAGACAGGAAGAAGAAATAAAAGGAATTCAAATAGGAAAAGAAGAAGTCATATTATTCCTATTTGCAGATTTTATTCATAAAAGACTAAAAATTCCACAAAAAACCCCTAGACAGCATAAGCACCTTCAGCAAAGTAGTAGGATTCAAAATCAATGTAGAAACAGCAGTAGCTTTTCAGTACACCAACAATGAACAGACTGAGAAAGAACTTAAAGAATGCCATTTACAATAGCCTGAAAAAAATAAAAATTTAACAAAGGGAGTGAAAGACCTCCACAATGAAAACTATAAAAAGAAAGAAATTGAAGAAAACTTCAGAAAATAGAATGATCTCCCATGCTCATGGATTAACAGGATTAATATTGTGAAAATGTCTACACTACCAAAAGCAATCTACATGTTCAATGCAATCCCCATCAAAACTCCAGTGACATTCCTCACAGAGATGGGAAAATCAACCCTAAAGTTCATATGGAAGCACAAAAGGCCACGAATAGCCAAGGCAATACTGAGCAAAAAGAGCAACACTGGAGGTATCACAGTACCTGACTTCAAACTATATTACAGAACCATAGCAATAAAAACAAACGGTACTGGCACAAAGCAGACATGAAGACAAATGGAACAGAACAAAAAACATAGACATAAATCCGTGACAAATAACCCAAAAATATATCATGGAGAAAAGACAGCCTCTTCAACAAATGTTGGGAAAACTATATTTGCATGTAGAAGACTGAAACTAGAGCCTGTCTTCACCCTGTACAAATATCAATCCAAAGTGGATCAAAGACCTTAAAATAAGGTATAAAACTTTGAAACTGCTGCAGGAAGGAATAGAGAATACATAGGAACCTACAGGCATAAATAAGTAATAACTTCCTAAATAAAACTCTAATAGCTCAGCAATTAAGAAAAAGGATTGACAAAGGGGACTACATGGACCTAAAAAAGCTCCTGTTCAGTGAAGGAAATGGTCACCAGACTGAAGAGGCAGCCCACAGAATGGGAAAAAATATCTTTTCCAGGTATACATCTGACAAGGCATTAATAACCAGAATTTATTGTGAGCTCAAGAAACTAAACTCCCAAAGAATCAATGACCCAATGAAGAAATGGGCAAATGGATTGGACAGAAATTTTTCAAAGGAAGAAGGACCATGGTCAAAAAACACACAAAGAAGTGCTCAACATGCTTGGTCATAAAGGAAATGTAAATCAAAACCACATTAAGATTTTACCTGTCTTCCGTTAGAATGGCTACCATCAAGAACACAAAAAACAACAAATGTTGGCAAGGATGTGGGAAAAAGGAAACCTTCATACGCAGTTGGTGGGAATGTGAATTAGTCTAACCACTATGGAAAGCAGTATGGAGGCTCCTCAAAAAACTAAAAATTGAATTACCATATGACTCAGCAATTCCACTTCTGGGCATATATCTAAAGGAATGTATGTCAGGATACAATAAAGATGTTTACATATCCACGTTCACTGCACCATTATTCCCAATTAGCCAACCTATGGAAACAGCCCAGATGCCCTACAACTGATAAATGGACTAGGAAGATGTGTATATATACATACAATGGAGTTTTATTCAGCCATAAAGAAGAATGGAATTTTGTCTTTCACAGTTAAATTAATGTAACTGCAGAACATCATGTTAAGTGAAGTAAGTCAGGTTCACAAAGACAAAAGTCTCATGTTTTTTCTCATATGTGAAAGAGGTACAAATACAAATACAGGCATTATCTGCTCTCTCTCTCTCTCTCTCTCTCCCTCTGACACACACACACACACACACACACACACACAAACATGTTTCAAAAAGATGGGACTGTTAGAGGAGAGTAGGGGATGAAGGAAAGAAGAAAAGGATGATAGAGTGAATAATACTGAAATACATCACATCTGTGTAGGAAGATGGCACTGTGAACTGTACTGAAAACTGTTGAGCAACACAGGGTAGTGGGAAAAGGGTAAGAAAGAACAATAGAGTGATTGAAGTCCAATATATTTACAGGTAAAGTACCAAGGCAAAACCCCACTGAATGATGCAATGAAGGACAAGAATGTAAAGCAAGTCAGGTTAGGGGAGGGGAGTGGTGTGGGGCGTAAATGAAGAGGGTAAAGGAGGAGAGCAGAGTTGAGGTATTTTCTACACGTGTATGAATATGGAGCATTGAAGCTTGTCAAAGTCATTTTAAGAAGGGAAAAGGGAAGAGGGAGAATAATGGAGGGGATGAACCAACCGGGGTTAGGGTACATTGTATGCATACGTGGAAAGGTCCCAACAAAACCTCCTGTACAGCTATCATATACTAACAAAAACACTTTTAAAAAAATTCACTAAGAAATACATTCAAGTAAAGTGATGGCTATCTGTGATGATTGCATTATATGAATAGGGGGATTTCAGGAAGTTACTTTGTGAATAGGGACAAACTGGTTCCAAAGTTTATGTGGTGAGATAAAGAACTTACTAGCTCTATGACCTTGGATGAATGGTGATTCTCTCTCAGCCTCAGTTTCCTTATCCTTGTGCTTATTTTATAAATTTACATACAGAAAGGCACATAGGCATTGGCAGAAAACACACAGACTCAGACATGCTCCCTGCCTCCATCTCTTCACAAGTAATGTCAGCACAAGCCTAGTGACCTCTTAGCTAGGTTGCCTTTCCCTCAACAATATGTTTTTGTGATTCTTCTAGACCCTAAATAGTCCTAATTGCACACTTACAAGCCCTGGTAGACCCATCTACCCTAAATGCGTAAGTGGTGTGCACTGGATTTGATCAGAAGTAGGCAGAAAGGGAAGGGATCCTCTTCATCCCAGTGTTCTGTATTCTGGAGGGGGAGTAGCTCTATTACTTAGCTGTCATTAAATTATAGGAGAACACTTAAGAAAAGTCCCAACTGAATACAATGTACCAGGTTAAATATTTAAAAAAAACAATAAAATGAATGTTAGTGTCCATAACAAAAGAATTGAGATAAATATAAACATGAGTGGTGCAAAATCTGGAATTAAAAAGTATGCTTGATGTATGAATACAGACTTAAGGAAAGACTATCAAAAAATGCAGGCAAAAGGAAAAAGTGCATGCAATTGACATAATAGAAGCCACACAGCCCATTCCTAACCCTTAATTCCTCTGAAGAACGATTCACACCACCAGGAAAAGAAAAGCTCTCAGATGTAGAAAGCAAAACCTTATCAGGACAGATGCCCAGCATTTAGGAAACAATTTGGACGGAGGGAAAAAAATAATCTCATTTCCCCATGATGTAGCAGCAGAGAATAGATCAAAAAGCATCAGACAGAGGAGTCCAGCAGGGGGCTAAAAAACGGGGAGGATTTTCACCTTCAGAGGCTTGGGAGAAAAGAGCCGGCAACGCTGACAGGCAGAAGAAAGATGCATAAGTTTTCTCTGTATTAATCTTAGCAATGGCTCTAAGACAATTACCATCCTCTTCAATGGCTCACCAGGCTTTGAGTCATTTCTTCCTCCTTTGAGTGTGGGGAAGGCATGGGCTATCAGCCTAGCTCCAAAGTTTTACATGCCCACCCTGCATTATCCATGTACAAATTCTCCAAAGTATCTAATTCAGCTCACTGCCATCCACATGGACTGAGCAGGCAGCAAAATACGAATGAAAAAAATCTGCAGAGCATTTTTCCTTATTCAGTCTTGCTTCACTGTAAAAAGAAAGGGTAAAATGAAGTTTTCCAAAGAAGGCACTTTGATATACAGCTGCCTCTTTTTAGTGGGTTTTAGAACATTCCTTAAAAACAGTCTTGGATTTTATGTCTTTTATGGCAACAAATAGTCTCAATAAACCCTGAGATACTCATCCTGGATTCAGTTGTTCAATTCCTAGCAGATTTTCCCTTTTGTAACTAAGGTAGTCACAACTACCATTTGAGATCTTTTGGGCTTATGTTCTTAGATTTTTAATTACTGACACCCACTTCTCAGGAAACTTTCTTGAATTCTCTAAGCCTTGTCTTGCTTCCAAACAATAACAACTTGACTGGGTGTTTATTACTGTTGAATTTACACACACAAATATATCTTTCTGTCTTATTTCTCAAAAAATATTTGAGACAGCTAGAGAAATAAATAAATTCCCAAAAAAAGATAAAATGAGAATCCCAGAACCCAGGAACCAAAGGAAAGGAAATATTGAAGTAGATACTGCACAAGTATGATTGAGGCTGATGTGAGGCTGTGGATTTTGCACTGGGCTTTATCAACGGCCAAAGCAAAGAAAGAAACCATGCTGAGATTCACAAGATCTGAAAGTTAGAGACACAATGGTTGTCATGAGGAAGTGCAGCTTTCCTGAAGACTGAGCCCTAAAAGAATGTATTAGATGACATTAAATATACCTTGTGATTATCACATGATTTTTTTCCAGAGCATCCCCTAATGTAGGCTGACAGCTCATTATCCAAAGCTAATTCAGTTAAAGCCTGCCTAGGAGGGACACAACCTATTCTCAACTGCAATCAATCTCCTCTTTCAGAATGAAGAGTTCTTAACTCTATTCTGACCTGCCTATGGCTTCTGTCTTGGGTAGCAGTATTAAAACAATTCATTTCAATTAGAAATTGCTAAATTACAAGGAGTTGTTCCTTGTTAACTTAAATGAGATGACCTAAGGTAGTACAATACCTGGCAAAAGTACAAGATAAAGAAGTGTGACTTTCCATCACTTCCTTATTTTAAGGGACTGTGGTGACTTCGCCAGAGGAGATGGTAAATGTGGCCATGTAGAATAGTGAGAAGATCACCACCTACCTTAGAGCCAGGAAAACAGGTCTGTTACAGGCTTTGTCACTGAGGTCTCATAGCCTTGCTTTCCTGTGCTGTGGAATCTAGATAATAATCAATGAATAAGTAAGTGGTGTAAAGAAAATAAACTAAGACAATATGGTAGAGAGTATGTGGCTGGTTGTAGACAGGTTAAAGCAAGTAGTAAGGGAGCAAACTTCTTTCAGGAGCTGGGACCTGAGGGACAAAGGAAATTCTGGGCCAGGCAGAATGGTGCATAATACCAGTTACATTGGGAGGATTGTGACAGGAAGCCAGCCCAAGCAAAAAGTTAGCAAGATCGTGTTTCAATCAATGAGCTAGGCAGTGGTGGTACCCATTTGTAATTCCAGTTATATGGAAGGCCAAAAGTAGGAGGATCACAGTTCAGGCAAGTCCCTGACAAAAATGTAAGACCCTATCTAAAAAGTAACTTTAAAAGCAAAAAGGGCTGGAGGGCTGGCTCAAGTGGCAGAGCTCAAGTACAAGGCGCTGAATTCAAACCTCAGTACTGCAAAAAAAAAAATAATAATTCTGAGTATTTCAGGTAGAAGGAAGAGCAGTAGGAAGACAAAGGTAGAAATGAACGTGGTGTGTTTGAACAGCAGCGACTGCAGCACTGCCACTGGAGAATTAGAGGGAGCCAGACAGGCAGGGGCAACTCATGCAGGCTCTCGCAGCCAGCTCTTCTCAAACTCTCCATGATAAGGAATTTTTAAAATAATTTTCCAGTCACAGACTAATATGTGATCTCAGTAAGTAGGGACAGTTCGCAGCTCATATCCCATGATCGTCACTGTGCAAAGTTGACAACCCCAACTGCACTATTTAATGAGACTACTGATCGTGTGCTTCAATGTGTGGCCTTGTCAATTGCTGTGGAAGTTTCTAAATGCTGACTTCCAGTTTCTGTCCTTATTTTATTTTTTGGACTCGCCATCCATGGATTTGCTGACAACACTTTGAGTAACGCATGGAAAGAACCTCTAAAGCCCACTGCAAAGTATTTACCGGGAAGGGAGAAAAAGGAGAACCAAAGACTCAAGGATAGCGATGGAGAAAACCAATGGAGGACAAATGAGAGGAGGCAACAGAAGTTCTGTGTTGAACACATTAAGCCAGAGACGTCCAGACCTCTGAGGGGAGAAGTCAAGTGGGAAATTAGATATAAGTCTGGGGTTCACAATTGAGGTCAAGCCTACTGTCATGACAGCCTTCATTTAAAGCCAAGGTGAGCTCAGTTACCTAGCATGTGTTGTAATGAAAGAGAAGAGATTCTAGGACCTAGACCTGGGGACATTCTGATGTGAGAGTTTTGACGCCATCAGTCTCAACATCCAGAAAGTTTGATTGTAGCACTCATGAAATGCCAAAGCTTCACAAAATACAGACTAAAATTCCAGTATCATGATGCTGTCACATGGTGGAAGTCAAGATGCACACGACTGAATGAATGAGGTCCCAAATGCCCTCCAACTCTGAGATTTTGTGATTCTGTTATTATTTAAAATTTTGTCCCTCTGTGATGTCATGGGTTGAACAATGCCTCTCCCAAAAGATAAGTCTATATCCCCAAACCTGTGAATACGGTCATACTTGGAAAAAGAGGCTTCTTTGCATATGTAATTGAGTTAAGCATCTTAAGCTGAGTTATCCAGTGGTCCCAAATCCCATGACAAGTTTCCTTATAAGGGACAGACACAGAGGAGAAACACAGACAGTAGAGGGATGCTCTCCATGGCAGAGATTAATATGTGGTAGATTCAAACCAAGGAAGCCAAGGATTTCCGGCAGCCACTGGAAGGGGCAAGGATTAGCATTATCAGGCTTGTCGGTGGACACCAGCCCTGCCAACACCTTGATTACAGACTTCAGGCCTCCAGGATTGTGAGAAACGAAATCTCTGCTGTTTTAAGCCACCCAGTTTGTGGAAATTTGTTACAGCAGCCTTAAGAAGCATTAGCATGGCATCATAGCTGATGTTACTGCAAAACTTCTGAAGCTCTGCTTTATTCTCATTTAGTCATTCACAACTCTGGCTACACAGTAAAATCAACTAGAATTTTATAAACATTCTGACATTTAGGGTCACATCTTCAGAAATTCTGATTCTATGGGGCTGGAGGACAGGTGACATTGGGGTCCACTCAGAGGTGAGAACTGCCACGGAATTAGTCACAACAACTTAATGTCATGTGTGTGTGTGTGTGTGTGTGTATGGGGGGGTGACCCAGAGGTACATGGGGTAGGAATACCTGTATCCCTTTGTTAACCTGAAGAATTTGCTTTGAAATTTAACATTAGGCATTTGTATGTCTATGTATTTTTAGAAACGGGATGAAGCAATTTCACATCAGCCATTTGTCAGATCCATGGCACCAAGACAGTCCTGTTTCCACCATGAAGGGACAAACAGATGTTCTGACAGGTAGCCCTCATTGCCTATGGACTCTACTTGCTGCACCCAGAAGCATCAGGGGCATATTGCTTTCTTGAATGAAGCTTGATAATGCTTAACTTTATTATAGTTCCATAGTAGAGGAAAAAATTATTTTGGTGGTATTGGGGTTTTGAACTCAGGGCTGCAAGCTTGCAGTGCCTACCTTTAATATAAATCAAAAGACTCAGTTGGGGGCCCTCGCAGCAAATTGTCACATGGTGTTCCTTACAATCAAGTAATGATAACTGTCTATTTCCAATGGCCTGATAACCCACGTCAATTTTTAAGACATCTGCTGCGTATATGTACTGAATAGAAGAGGGAGTTATTAAGAGGCGAGAAAAGAATTCCTCATTGTGGAACAAGGCAGTTCCTTGTACCCCAGCCCTAAATCAAGGTTTCTTTATTTTTGAAGTTGTTTGACCTCCTGTGGTGGTCGTCCTCGCACGTCAGTGAGCAGTCATGAGAGCAGAGTAGTAAGCAGTGTGTGCTCCTCTGTAAAGGGCCTTTGACGAAGCCCTCACTGCATCTATTGACTCCCCAGGAAGTCTGAGGTCACAAGCTTGGCTGGAGCACAGGAGCCCAATGAAGAGGATGGTTTTGCTCTCCTGAAACAAAGCCAGAAACTTTATCTGCCTCATTGTGCACTTTGGGTCATGTGCTAACGATGAGGATTTCTCTAGTTATAATCCCCCTAATGATGGCTTCTCCCAGCCCTTCCAACAAACCCCATCAGGCCCCGTGGCTTGGCAAGCCAGACAGAATAAAGGCAGCACGGTGTTTGGCTTTTGAACTGAGTTCAAGGCAATTAAAGTCAAGAGCTGGGGAGGGAAGAAGGAGGCTTAGAAATACCAGCATAATAAGTAGTATGACTGGAGCACTCTGTAAATTAACTCAATTAGACAAAGCCTGATTTAACGGGGGAAGACAGCGAGAAGTGCTACCCTCATTAAATCGGCTGTTAGAGGAGCTTCTAATGAAATTAAATTTGTGGTAGCTTTTTGAATCACATAAAACAGCATGTGCCTAAGCGCGTACACACGTGCACATGTGTAGGTTCTGTGATTTTTGTGGGTATTTTTTTTTTAAGAGGAGAGGAATAGAATGTAAAAAGTAATATCCCCAAAAAGAGGCTTGAATGACTGAGTGCTAAAGAACTCAAGAGTGGAACACGAGGAGAAAGGCCAGCCAGAAAGAAGCAAGGAGTGGAAAGGACAAGAGTTCTCTCATACACAGCCATGAGCCTTATGCAGTGGGGGCTTCTGTTCAGTTGCCTGGGCTGCAGGATCCTGCCTGGGGCCCAGGCCCAGTTCCCCCGGGTCTGCATGACCTTGGGAAGCCTGGTGAACAAGGAGTGCTGCCCGCCACTGGGTGTGGAGCCAGCCAATGTCTGTGGCTTTCAAGAGGGCCGGGGGCAGTGCACAGAGGTGCAAACAGACACCAGGCCCTGGAGTGGCCCCTATGTCCTGCGAAACCAGGATGACCGTGAGCAGTGGCCAAGAAAGTTCTTCAACCGGACGTGCAGATGCACAGGTGAGGCCCCTCAGGCAGATCTGGCTATACTCTGAACTTGGTGGAGAGGGCCCAGGGCCCTGGCTGGAAAGCAGCCCCTTCTAAGGGAGAGGTGAGACTGCTGACAGAGACTGCTAACTAGGCTTTGAAAGGCAAGCCAGTTGTGTTTTTGGTAGCAAGCGTGCTCAGTAAGGCTGATGTCTTGGTTCCATTCTTCCTAACCTCTAGTATACCCAGTTATGAAAACTAAATAAGTACTCTACAGGCCAAGTGTGGTTTTATGAATGCATGCCAACTTCCAACATAGCTTTGGCTTGTTTGTTGGAAGGGGAGACTAAAGGGCTGGAAAGTCAGCTTTAAAGCAGAACAAGTCCCTTCAAGACAGATGGGGTACACTCTCCTGAAATGGGTTTGCACTTGCTGAGGATGGGTGGGGTGCGGCTTGGCCTTGGGAGGCAGGAGTGGAAGGCAGATGCTCTGCAGTCCTGGCCTCAGCATTTCTTATGACTGGGCAGACTTCAAGCAGGGTCTATCTTCCTCCATAAAACTATGACTAGGCAGGGCTTTTGCCAAAGATGAGGAGAGGGGCAAGACAGCTTCCTCAGTGAGGGAAAAGGAGGGCTGTTTTTGGGTAACTCTGGTCTGAATCCAAAGAGGGCATTTCAAAATTTTTTAGGCATCCATCTTTTTAGCTCTTACTACTTTTTTTTTTTTTGTAAATCTCTGTGCATTCCTTATCCTCGGCTCTTCTGGGACCTCTCAAATCCTCTTCAGTCGAGCTTCCCTCTGGTTTTCAGCAGCCATGCACAGCAGTGATAAATGCTCAAAGGCTGGCAGGACATTTGAAACACAAAAGCCACAAACAGCAGCTTTAACAAAGCCCCTTGGACACTGCTTTTTGGTGGCTGGCTGCATAAGACTTTTTCCTTTCTAAATTATTTCTTACTTCTGTTCTCACATGATGCTGGAGCATAGGAGAATAGAGATAGCTGAGCTGTGTTAGGGTACCTAAGGGAAGGTACAAAGGCTGGTGATGTTGATGGAAGAATGACATTACTTTGGTCTCTTTTTAAAGTTAAAAGTTGTGGTTTTATAATCATTTTGTATATTTATATATACATATATAATAAGTAGTATTTATTTATTTATTGCAGTGCTGGGGATTGAACCCAGGGCCTTGCCCATGCTAGGTAAGCACTCTTCCATTGAGCTATATGCCCAGTCTTTGCAATTATAGTTTTAATTATATGAGTCAAAGGAATTTTTAGGTCCTAATATTGTCCTGGGTATTACTTGTAACAAAAATTTTAATAGCATAGTGAATATATCTTATCCACTTTTTCTAAGCTGTTAAAGCACCTGCCTCTATAAACATTGCCTCATAGTTTCTCCTGGTTTTTCAGTCTTATGAGGGCACCAGCTTTCACAATTCCTGTGTAATTGGAAACCACACTAACACAGCAACTTCTTTGTCCCAAACCTCCAAATATGTCTACTGCAACTTTTCCCATGTCAAATGACAAAATCCCATGACTTTCAAAAGTTGGGAATCTCCATTTCACAGAATTCTGGGGCAGGAGATTTTGAACAGATGCAATTGTTAATTTCTTATCTCCTTCCCCTTTTTATTTCTTGACGTGGAGAGCACATTTTTCACATTTTTATTGGTGCATAGTAATCGTACACCATGGGGCTTTCATCGTGGTGTTTTCATACATGGTATAACATACTTTGATCGTATTCACCCCCTCACGTTTATTTTTAAAAGGTGGGATGGAAAGAACAGAGAATATCAGAATAGAAGGGATAATTGCTATTTCTCTTTGCTGAGGGAATGTTTTAAAATATTCTTTCAGCAGTGGTAGGCGATCTACTTTCAGAACAAAAGGGGGGTCCCCTGCTTCAAAGGCAATGGACCAGGAAAAGGTCTTGTCCTGAGAGTCCTGCCTGGAAGACCATCTTATGTTCCCAGGCCAGTCCACAGAAGCCAGGCTCTCTCAGAGTGCATGGTCTCCATCTCAGCCACTGTCATGGCCGTGCTCCCGTGTCGCCGTCCTCAGTGTGTGGCTTACCTCTTCATCTGCGATTTGCTCTGGCCAGACTCACTCAGGACCATTGCTTATTCCAAGTTTGTGTGCATGTGTGGTGTTGTTTTTTAGGGTTACTTAAGATTTTCTGTACCCATAAATTTCATTTAATAGCCTTTTCCTTTCTTCTAGCTTTAACAAGGTATAATTGGTATACAAAATACCACACATAGTGTGTGCAATCTTGTGCATTTGGATACGTGTATGTCCTAGAGCTCCTGTCACCACAATCAAAGGAATAAATGTATCCATCACCTTTAAAAGTTCCCTGGGTTGTTTTGGTATCTCTTGGTTGTTTTGTTTTGTAAGAACATGTAACATGAGCTCTCCCTGTTCGCACGTTTTTAAGTGCTTACTACCTTATTGCTAACTACAGGCACTGTGTAGTAGAGCAGATATCTGGGATTCACTCACCTTGTGTCACTATAACTCCTTCTTCATTGAGCAGGAGCTCCCAATGTCCCCGCCCCAGCCCCGTCCCTGATGCTCAAGAATCTGTTGTCTACTTCTGTATATTGACAGAAAGTAGTATATGACTACTTTAGATGCCTCATTTAGGAGGAATCCTTTAGTATTCATCCTTTTGTGGCTGATTTCACTTACTACAGTATCTTCTAAATCCATTCTATGTATTGCAAATGGTAGAATTTTCTTGGTTTAAGGCTGAATAATATTCTATTGTGTTTCCATACCAACTTTTGGATGACTCCACTTATGTTGAACAGATGGTCTTTGTTTTTGAGTCTTGGTGGTGCTAAACTAAGTCCTCAGAGACTGAGATAGAAAGTTTCATTGTGTATATAGTAATCTCATTCTGGGATGTGTCAAGTGTCCCAAAGCAAGACAAATGCCCGTCTATGTTTTTTCTCCACCAAAGAGGGAGTTGCTTGCCTTAGTAGGGTATCCTTTTCAAAGTAGTATTTAGATTTTAATCCTGATCTTCAGTCTCCCAAAAGCCCTCCTCTCTGGTAGCCTCCTCATTCTTTTGCAAATAAAGTCCCTGAACTCTTCTGGGTCATCCAAAATTTCATAAGGCAGAGGAGCTATGGATTAGCTTCTGGCCATCAGACTATTATAATCTTGATATTTGTAATTTCATTGGGAAAATAAGTACCTATAGATTATGTGGCTGGTAAAAGAACTGGATCCTCATAAATAAGAGGCAAATACAAACTCTGATATTAAAAACTCTTAATTCTATGTTCAAATTCGCAGTAGAGAACTTCTCTGTTCTCTAAAGGGATAAATTGAAACAAATTTATTGAACTTAATTATCAGGAAGAGCTGGATCTCAGGAGACTTTGGCAATCACCATTCAACTTCTAAGGTTTACTTGCCAGTTGGCTTTTATGAGACTATGTCAGTTGCAGCTATGTCTTTGGGCTTTTGAAAAACTTGAGCACCAATAGTTTTTGAACAGTTGGCTGAGAATGTCTTGTTTGTACAAATGACTAAGTGCCTCCATTTTCCAATCTCTGAAATGGGGATAATGATGAAACCACACTTGTAAAATCTTTTTGAGCTCTGTAGATGAAAGGACCTATGTAAGTATAAAGTATTGTTATTAAAATAATAGAACCTCTAATTAAAAGGAATAGACTATTTAGAGTTCCTTGTAAATTCACTAATCGGTGGTCGTTAAGCTTATTTAGTCTAATAGCTTTCTGAGTTTGAGCTGATGCTGTGCATGTAGGAACGTGTGGTGTTTAGATCTTCTTTCTCTGTTTATCCCAGTCCTAAGTCAGTGGAGGACTCTGACTCTTCATATTTAATTTCTGCTCAAGGATATGCTCACTGGGAGATAGATTGCTATCATCTATTTTAAATCCCTCCCTCTCCATTTCCCAGTAAGAGAACACAATCTTTTTCTAAAATGTCCCACTTCTTATATTTCTTACTACTAGCAGATTAAAGGGAAAAAATAGTTCATGTTAAATTGAAGTAAGGTACTACCAGGAAATCTGAATTAAAGGAATTAACATTTTATGTGCCAACTTTTCACCGTCTTACACTTTTCATTTGTCCTTGGCATTTTCACAAGTTCTTTTTTCTCCTTCACTTTGTAAGTGTAGGGTTAACCCATACTTTCCTATGATGACCTGTTGCTTCCCCATGTAATATCTGCAACACTGAATTGCAGGGATTGTGGCGTGAGCTCAAATGTGAAAGGTTTGTGAAGCTTTGGTATATTTTCTCTGGGGCATGTTGAAGGAAGTTTTTAATTGAGCACATTTCTGGATCACAAGTAAGCTGAAACCCAGATTAAAAAAAAAGCTTTCTTATTAGTATATATACATTTTGTGTGTGTCGGGGGTGCGGCACTGGTTACATTAAGTTTCCTTGTTCCCTACAAGTGTAAAGCATCTCTGATCTTCTGACCAGCGTTGTCATCGTGTTTTCTGTCATCCAACAGAACTTGGTCTTTTCCTGTTTTCACTTTTCTCACAGTAGGACTTGTGTGGACATTTCATGGCTCACACACTCTTCATTTCCAGTAGGCTACAACACCATGCGTCTTTTCATTTGTATCTCCTAGCACCTAATACGTTCTATGCTTCTTTCAACACCCATCCAATCAACATTTATTTAGTACTAATTACGTGAACCCTTTGTGTATAGAGAGGGGAAAGGTTGACATGACTTCTAAGCAAGATAGATATGAAAACAAATAATTGCTGTACTATTTGATAAGTGCTATCTCATAATGTTAGTAATAATAACACTTGAGATAGAACTTACTGTAGCAGACGCCATTCTGTGTGCTCCATATTAATGTGCTCATTTTTCCTAAGAACTCTGAGAAATAGAATTCTTACCCTGATATGACAGGTGCTAAAAGGTTACGCTCAAAGTCACCAGGTGTGGCAACTTGTCTGAATGCACAAAAAAAGCAAGTTGGAGTTGCTGTTTTATTTGAGGAGAATATTTCAAAAGTACAGTTTAGGGTCACAACAAAATTGAGTCAAAGGTACAGAAACTTCCCATTTGCTCCGGACAACCCTGGACACCCAGTCTCCCCCAGGATCGAGGCATGTTTAGTTTTGCCTGCCCTTTAGGTTGTGGATATTCAACCAATTATTTATTGAACAAACAAATAAGTAAGATAATTAGTTATTGATAATTTTGTTTCATAAATCATGTTAAAAAGTATAGTCTTGAAATTAATGGCATAAACTATGAGTTACTCAATTTCAATGAGACTCCAAAATTCAAAAACAATTTTTATGCCGTTAAATGTAAGAATTTATTACTACAACATTGAGGTGTGGCATTTCTTAGCATTTAAAAAATGTTTTTAGAACTCTTTTAGATTCACAGCAAAATTGAGCAGAAAGTAATCTATCCTCTGCTTCATACATTACCCCTCCCATACCCATTTTCCACTGTCGGCACCTGCCCCACCCTGGAATGTGTTCCTTTCCCATGATAGAGAGGTGATTGTAGATTTACCTCTGATATCTGACCAGACTTTAGGAAAGCAGCTATAAGTTTGACTGAATTCTCATTTAGACAATTAATATTCTTCAGAGACAGATTTTGTTCAATTGCTTCTCAAAAAATGCTCTATTCCTATAAAAACTGTCAGAGGAATTTTTTTTGTTGTTTTTTGTTTTTGTTTCATCCTCTTCTTGCTCTTCCCTCCTCCTGAAAGAAAATAAATTGCTTCCAGGTTTCATGAAGTCTGAAGCATACCAAAGTGCATGCAATGTTATAGCTTCGTTCCACCAATCAATATAAATTTCAGTGGCAGACTATTCAAAAACATGATTTTCAGTCTGGAAGTAGTAGAACTTTTCATCTTAAGTATTTTTACCATCAAATATTTTTCCTTGTAAATATTTTTGCTTATGTTCTCATATGGTACTGAAGGAGAAAATATAGGTAATGGAGTTATGTAAGAGTAGGTAGAATATTTTATGTAACAAAGGAGCATAGAACACCAATAAACAATTATTATTCAATTTAATCCTTCTTACCTATTATAATTTTAATGAACACTTCTTTAGCCATCAAGAAAAATCCACCAAGTCCACACAAAGGGAAGCCTGTACATTTTCTTTATAGAGTACAAAGTCTGATCATTTTGTTTTCATATTGTTGGAAAATTCTTATTTTCTTTAGAGATCCAGATAACCCCCTCTCTCTCCTATGGTCATGGTACTTTTACTTACCTAGTTTTGGTACTTAGTTTATCCAAATTACTTATAGGGACTGATTTTCCTGCTAATCTCTCAGGGTAGGGAAGAAAATGTCTATGTATTATCTGCTCCTGCTTTATAGCTCCTTTGTTCATTCAACCAACATTCATTTTGTACAAGGTTAAGCACTCAGCTTGAGTTCCCTGCCCTTCTGCCACAGTCTAGAGACGTTTAGCAGTTGGTGTGACATACGTGAATGAAAGAGGGACTACAAGGCACTGTGAAAGCACAGCCCAGGCTCATCTGACGCCGATATATGGAATCAAGAACGACTGTGTAGGGGCTGGCTGTGTAGAGCAGTAGCAGAGCACTTGCTTATCATGCAGGAGGCCTTGGGTTCCAATCCCAGCACTGTAAAAGACCATATAGAGGATCCATCATGAAGCCTAAAGGAGGGCCATATAGGCCAGGCACAGAAGAGGTTAGGAAGACAGAGAGAAGTGTTCGAGGCACAAGAAGAGCAAGTGAAGGGGCCCACTTCAGGGCATGAAGCGGAAGAGGCTGAACAAGTAAGTTGGTCACCCATGTTAAATGCATCACAGCACTCCCTTTAATCTTCTGGGAGCATTATTATCCTCTTTTGTTTCAATCTTTTGATCCAATAATGTCTAAACTCTTAAAGAATGAGGAACTGGTTATGTCCAAAACAATAATACACAACGCTGAGAAGTGGAGAGGGGGTAGTCAAAAAGCAGGCTAAAAGAATTTAAGCTGGAGATGCAAATCTGAGACATCTTAGAGCTCGATGACACCAGTCCTTGTCCCTGGGGCATTGATAAAGCAGGATCATGGTACTGCTGATAGCAAATGCTGCAGGATTTACACTTGCTGATATCAGGGCAGCTAATTCACCTTTATGACCTGCCAGTCGCCATTGATTTTGTCTTAACACTGTCTCCTTTGTGAAATAAACCAGTGTTTTTAATGTTAGATTCTACCTGACTTCCTGGAAGTCAGCTTGTTTATTCATTAATTTTGGTTCCACCTATTCTCTTCCTTCTAAATCAATCGATGGGTCTGTGCCAGCCCTGTGGTGTTTGCCTGGGACAGCAGAGCTCAGCAAGGACATCCGAGGCTGCTGCTCTGCCTAGGTTGGGGACGGAGAGGACATTGGAAGGGGCAGCCCTATGACACACAGAGAGCCCATGTATGCATTTGCTAAGATTGCCGTAACAAAATATGGTGGACAGGAAGGCTTAAACAACAGAAAGATATTTTGTTCTAGTTCTGGAGGTTGGAATCTGAGAAAAGCTGTCAACAAGGTTGGTTTCTTCTCAGACGTCTCCCCTTGGCTTACAGATGTCTGTCTTCTCCCTGCATTTCTACATGGTCCTTCTCCTATGTGTGTCTGTGTCTTTATCTCTTCTTCTTATAAGGACATCAGTCATACTGGTAAAGGCCTGCCTCCGTGAAGTCATTTTGCCTACTTTCCTCTTTAATGACCTGATGCAAACACAGTTATTGCTGAAGTACGGGGGATTAAGACTTGAACTTACACATTTTGAGGGGGACACAATTCAGCCTCTTTGTGTCCTGTTTCATTGCTGAAATGTTTCTAGGGAAGTTTCCAGTGCTGGGTTCCCTTGGATTTTGAGGACACTTGGAGGAAGAAACTAACCTTTTTTTCTTTTTTTGGTTTTAACAACAGAAGTTTATTTTGTCTCAGGTGTGGAGCCTGAAAGTTCAAAGTCAAAGTGTGAGCAGCAGGGATGGTTTCTCCCAAAGTCTCTCTCCTTTGCCTTCTTCTTTACCTAGTCTTCCCTTGTGTGTGTTAGAAAATTGACTTTCTTTGTCCCCTGGTAACCACCTTCCTGTTCTCTTCCATTCTACCCCAGAATTCCAGATCAGCATTTTCTTCTGAACAATATCAACCTTCTTTTTCTTCCATCCTCCCCTTTCTATAAACTAGGAAACTTTGCTGGCTACAATTGTGGAGGCTGCAAGTTTGGCTGGACCGGCCCCAGGTGCAATCAGCGGAAGCCACCAGTTGTCCGGCAGAACATCCATTCCCTGACCCCTCAGGAGCGGGAGCAGTTCTTGAGTGCCTTAGACCTCGCAAAGAAGAGCACACACCCTGACTATGTGATCACCACTCAGCACTGGCTGGGCCTACTGGGGCCCAACGGGACCCAGCCACAGATTGCCAACTGCAGCATTTATGATTTTTTTGTGTGGCTTCATTATTATTCTGTTAGAGATACATTATTAGGTGGGTTTCCCCCTTGGCTTAAGTTTTATTATAGACTTGTGATTGAGTGTGGGCATGGGGTGGGAAGTTGTTTGGCACAAGTTAATTAGCAAGGTAGCACCTCAAGGGAGGGATAGGTTTATGGTACCATAGAATTACCAAATACTGCCTGAAGTTTCTTCCTGCACATTGGCTCAAGATACTTCAAATATTCTGTCCTCTAGTTTATCTTCTTGGTTCAAAGTCTGAACTATTCTCTAGGAAGTTATTAATCCTCAAAGGCATGACTGGAGAAGAGTAGGCAATTTTCTTTTGATTCCAGACATTAAAAAAAAATAAATCTGGCCATGGAAGCCCTCTCTGACCTTTTATTTGAATTAGAGGAATTAAGTAAACATGTACCAAGGCACATGGTACTTCTTTTTGCAGAATTAGTGTCCATGTTGGAAGTATATATCTCATTAAACTCATGTATCTTTAGACGTATAGTCAGATAATCACTTACAGTACACAGGCACTGCTAGGAATCCGCAGGGTTTTTTTTAGCTACATTTTCAAGGAGAAGTATAAGCTGAGCCACAGTAATGTAAGTTCCTTCTGCTCAGCCTTTCAGGCGATGGTTATACTGGGATGCTTGAGAAGATGGTGAAATGAAAATGATGCTTGAGAAATATTGAGGACCCTTCCAGGTACTAAATATTGGTTCCTGGGCAGGACTTAGAAAGGAAGGTTGTCTGCTATGAATCTCATTAATTGAGTATGTCTAGCTTCATCTTCATTTACTCATCAGTTGGGGAGAGGCTATCACATTGATCCAAGGGAGTTTGAATTCATTCTGGATTCTTCTCATAGTGCTTTTTTTTCTTTATTCACTTATTCATATGTGATACATTGTTTGGGCCATTTCTTCCCCCTGCCCCACACCCTTTCCCTCTACCTTCCACCCCCCTTGCTTGCAGGCAGAGCCTGTTCTGCCTTTTTCTCGAATTTTGTTGAAGAGAAGACATAAGCATAATAAAAAAGGCAAAGCATTTTTGCTAGTTGAGATAAGGATAGCTATACAGAGAGATTCCTAGCATTGCTTCCATGCACAGGTGTATTACAACCTGAATTGATTCATCTCTACCTGACCTCTTTACTACTTCCTGGTCACCTTCCCATATTGACCTCTGTCGTTTTAAGGTTACCGTATTAGCTCCTCTGCAGTGCGGACATCAAACACTTTCAAGTTTTGGGTTTCCTACCTTTCCCTATTCTTCCTGTATGTGTTCTCCCCTTAGCGTGTGACCCAAGTCTAATAATATCACTGCATTTGTTTTAGATCTAAAGTCTGCATACTTCTCATAGCAGTTTTGCACACTTGGCCATACCTGCAACTGTTTCTACTTTTGGGTTCCTTTACTGGGGTCAGGGCAAATAAAGACATTGAACTCACTTGGAATAGTGAGATTCTCACTTGGTACTGCTCTCCCATGTAGCTAATCACTTATCACCCAATCCTTTGACACTCTCCCATCATTTTATGTGGACAACTTGAAACTTTGCTCAAGTTGAACACTTTTTTTAAAAAGCATAACCACTAGCAGTGACAACAGTACTGTTCTCACTATGAGTCTTTGTAAAAACCTGCCTCACAGGTAAGCATCTGTCTTTCTTTATCGATAGATAAGGAGACTCTTCTGGCTATAAACCTTTATAGGTTCCCTGTCATCACTCTCAGGAATTTTTGCTTTATGAGAGGGTAGTTTCTCAAGAGGAAAGGAAAACTATAGTTTCTGGTCATATCCAGGAATTGAATTTATATTCATGCCTGTTCAGCTCTCTGAAGTTATTATAGGTACTTTGAAAAAGAACTAAAGTTAGCTAAAGTTTCCACAGAGCCATCAAAAGCTGTTATGAAAGGGGAAAGAAGGATGGAACAGGCAGTGAGGAGGGCATTAAATTGCCCAAAGTGTTTCACTAAAATTGGCAGTTCCAGTGGCCAGGCAAATTGGTGTGAATATATTTTTCTCTCTTCTGGTCTCGACTACCATCTTGTCAGCCAGTAGTTGTAACTGATTGGTGGGTGAGGCAGAATCTGTGGAAGTTCTTTTTGGCTATATAAATGCTGCATTAGGATTAAGTGTGGTAAGGTTTCTATATTATTAATTAATATCCCTTTCAACATTTGTGCATTTGTGAGGAATAGGTTAGAAAATGTCTTTTAAAAATATGTTTCATTTAGACCTTAATAATCTATACCTTTGGGCACTCTACTTTATTTCAGTGCTTTATTTAAAAATTAAATATGTAACAGGGCTCTAAATAGGGAAAGTGATTTGAATTTCCTGGGTTTCTGCTAAAAATAGACTTTGGGGAGACGATATGATTTTATCTTAAAAATGCTAGCTGAAATTCTTTTGTTGTTATTGCCATTATTGCTTTTGAAGAGATAAATAACTATTTTTACTAAGACATCCCAGACTTATTGGCTGCAGAGACACATCCAGGTAATGTTTAGCACTTTAAATATTTTATTCTGTGATCTCTAATGTTTCCCGATTGCTTTAGGACCAGGGCGCCCCTATAAGGCCATAGATTTCTCACACCAAGGGACTGCCTTTGTTACTTGGCATCGGTACCATTTGTTGTGGCTGGAAAGAGATCTCCAGGTTGGTCAAAACTATATGTTGTGTTTTTTTTTTTTTTTTAAAAATTATACATTGTGTATATTGTGACATTTACAAAAGTTCTTACAACATACCGTAGTTGAATTCACCCCCTCCATCTTTCTCTTTATCCTCCTCCACCCATTCCTGAAATAGTTTCAACAGGTGTCATTTTTCCATTTTCATACTGAATACCTAATATTCTCACTACATTCAACCTCCTTCACCCTTTCCTTATATCCTCCCCCCTCCCACTGTACCAACCCCCAGACAGGAACATTGTGTATTTTTAATTTAAAACTACATTGTGTATATTTAAGGGGTACTGTCTGATATGATGTTTTGATATACTTATCTTGTATTCATAGTGAAGTGATAACTAGACTTGTTAAGAAAATTATCATACTCAGCATTTTGTGTAGTTACACTTCTTTTGTGTGTGTGTGTGTTAATGGTATCCAAAATCTACTCTCTTGGCAAATTACCAGTATACAGTGTGGTATTGTGAATTGTAGTGCTCATGTTGTACATTAGATCGGCAGACATACTCATCTTCCAATTTCCCTCCCTGGTTTCTAGGTATTTGATGTTTTTCTTTTTTTTAGATTCCACATGTAAGTGAGATCATGCAGTATTTTTCTTTGTGTAAATGGTTTGTTTCAGTCAGTCTAATGTTCTCTAGGTTCATCTATATTATTGCAAATGGTAGGACTTCCTTCTTTATTAAGGCGAATGATACTGCATTGTGAATATATAATGTTCACCATATGTATTGTATATTAATACCACAGTTTCTTTACTCATCTCTCTGTCTAGTACTCTTAATCTTGCTACAAATTTGGTGAAGATACATACCAGTCTTTGCTTACATGCCTTCTTGTTGCATCTGATGCTTAAGCAAAAACTGGGTCTGCCCTTTGCTTTTAGCGACTCACTGGCAATGAGTCCTTTGCTTTGCCCTATTGGAACTTTGCCACTGGGAGGAATGAGTGTGATGTGTGTACAGACCAGCTGCTTGGGGGAGCAAGACAAGATGACCCAACTCTGATTAGTCAGAGCTCAAGATTCTCCACCTGGGAGATTGTCTGCAACAGGTAATGGCATACGTCCTGCTTAAGAGAGACTGTCTTAGGTCTAAGAGATGGAGATTGTATTTCTTTATATTTGTTTCTAATGCACATGGGGTTCTGTTTACATGTTCCTTAAAATAATTTTCCAGTGGGAAGTAGAATTTTTTAAATTCTAAATGCTTAATGGAAAAAATAGATATATCAAAAGCACATTTGTGAGTTGGATATGCTCAGCCATCATTTTGAGATCAACTTTTTAAAATTGGGAGTAGTTCTTGCATTCAGTCAACATTTCTTAAGTACCAATCATACTGTAGGTTATCCAATACTACTGGAAATATAAGAATGAATAAAATACATTTGAATACCATTTTGAATTTACAAAGATTGACTTCTTGTAAATGAATTGATGCTCAAGCTATAATAGGTGAATGTGTGAGGCGAAGAAGAGAATCCAAGTCCACAAGGGGTGGAGAGGATGGTTGTGAGGCTGAAGGAGGCACAGACCTCAGCCAGGTGTAGGGGAGTGAGTAAGGTGTGTGTGGGGGGAGTGGCAGGTATGGCCTAGGTGAGGGAGCATCACATGTGAAGCTAGAAACAGCTCTGGAAACAGCCTGGTATGGTTGGCCCACAGGAGGCTTGTGAAGTGAGCATAAGGCAGGATGGGGGGTAAGGAGCAAAGATAATCTCTGAACCCCTAAAGACCACATGAGCTGATAAGTAGCCTGTAGTTCAGGAAGAATTCTGTCTCAAAGACTCCTTGACTTGTTTGTTTTTCTAGAGACAGTACAGTAATTCCTCAGCCTTGGGCTATATGTTCCAAGACCCCCAGTAGATAATACTGAACGCATATATACTATGTTTTTTCATATACACACATACGAATGGTAAAGTTTAATTTAGAATTAGGCATAGTAAGATATTTACAACAACAATAAAAGAATAATTATAACAATATACCATAATAAAAGTTACAAGAATGAGGTCTCTTTCTCTCAAAATAGCCTAATTCTTTAATGCGCCATGTAATATTATCATATCGGAGTTGACCTCAGGTAACTGCAAAAGTGGAGAACAAAACAGATAAGGGGGGACAATTTTGATACAGGAAAAGCTTCCTTAAGAGACCCCTCTGCCTTCCTCTATTCATTTCTTTTCTCCAAAATTCCCACACTTTTAGCCCCACCTCTCTATGTTGTGTTTTTAGGCTTCCCAGTCCACCCCTCAGATCCACTGTCATCACTGAGCCTGAGCAGGCCTGTGCCCAACCACAGAGACCCATCTTCTGTACCCCACACACATCCTACTGCCCTGGGTCAGGGCTCCACAATAAGTTGGACAACCTAGTAATTTTCCCATGACTTCACTTTACTCCATAAAATTCCATTTCCCATCATGCCTTGGGATATTAATAGGTGATATGTAAAAAAGAGGTGTCTGTGATCATATAAGTTTATAGAATGCTGAGTTCAAAAGTTTTTTAAATTTTGGAATCTCTCTGAGTCTTCAATAGATAAGTGTATTCTTCAAGAGGAACACAAACATATCAGGCCCTAAGAGTCCTATTTCATAGCCCATCTTCCTGGAACACACTATGGGAAATGCTGCCTTGGAGGCCTGTTCTAGCTATTGTTTAGGTCCCGGCCTCTCCTGTTGCATACGGGTGCTAAGTTTTCTCACACCTAGTACTACTCTTTAAAACTCACACAGTAACATCTTTAAAATTCTGTTTCTGTCAATGAACCAATATTCTGACAGTAGAATTCCAGGTCCTCAGTAGCACACAGAATGTTTTATGGGCCTGGGACCCTTTTAGTCCTACTTTACCACACAACTATTGATATCCTATTATCTTCAAATAGTTCCCACATCAGGGTTCCTTCTTTTTAAAAAAGTGTTAATTTATCAATATACCTTAATACGTATATACAGTGTATAGTATCAAATAGAGGTAGCTAACATTTCATCTCCTTAAATATTAAAACAAATTAATTTTGGCTAATACATTTTCTCTGTATAGTTCCATCTGTTTTTACTCTGTCCTCTGTCTTCAGTGTAATTAAAATGCTTTCCTACCTCTACATAGTCATTTCCACTAAAACTGGCTTGGCTCAGCATCATACAGGTCACCCATCTCTACATTCAGTCACTTCAGATTCAAATGCACACAATAAGAGTCACCAGGTTGCCTTATAAGCCCTGCTGTCTTTTCAATGAAATGATAATTAGTATCACATTTATTCCTATATTCATATTTTGAAATGTTTTAGTCCATAATTACTTTCAAGGGTAGTATTTTTACCACATATTTTTGACCTTTATAAAGTAATTAATAAAATTATACCCTGATCATGACCCTGATTGTTTGCTTGGTCTGAATTGATGATATAAGACATTGTTTTTAATCTTATAAATCTTAGCTTGGATGACTACAATCACCGGGTCACCCTGTGTAATGGAACCTATGAAGGCTTCCTGAGAAGAAATCAAGTGGGAAGAAATAATGAGAAATTGCCAAGCTTGAAAAACATACAAGACTGCTTGTCCCTCCAGCAGTTTGACAATCCTCCTTTCTACCAGAACTCTACCTTCAGCTTCAGGTTGGTGCTCTGAGCTCCTCTGTAATAACTCCAGAGTTTCATGCTTGTGGTTGTAATGGACTGGACAGAGAGCCAGGTATTGGGGGACATCTACAAAGCTAAATATTAAAGAGGTGCTTAATAGAGAGGTTAACTAGGGATTGAAGTTAGGAAAGTCTTTACCCACCCTGTATAACTAATAGGTTAGTATTATTAGCTTCTATGTTGTTAAATGCCATCTCTTGTATTTGTAATTTCTGTATACCAATAAGTGTTACCTTTGGAACCAGAGCACTTCATTAAGTATAATAACTTAAAATGATCATGCTTTTTACTTTCCTTTTCTTTCTTATTTTTATTTTATTTTATTGGCAGTGCTGGGGTTTGAATTCAGGGCTTTGTGCTTGCTAGGCATATGCTCTAACACTTGAACCATGCCTCCAAACCTTTTTTGCTTTAATTATTTTTTAGATAAGAGTCTCATGCTTTTTGCCTGGGGTTGGACTCAGGCAGTGATCCTCCTGATTTCTGCCTCCCAAGTAGCTGAGGTTATAAGTATGTACCATCATGCCTAGCTCTCTTTTTATGTTAACATTAATATTGGGGTCTGAAAACAAGTATTGCTTACTAATTTCAACTCAAATTATTGCACAGTAATGGCATTCCGATATTTGAAAGTTAAAGCTCAACTATTAACTCTCTCCCACCTCAAAAGACTTTAAGAATTATGAGAAATAAATACAGAAATAAGATTTTAGGAAAGGTGAATGGGGCTTCCAAAAAGGGGTGGTTAATAGGTTCATGGAGTTCTCCAAAACTGATTTCTGTCTCTTTCTCTCAACTCTATGTAAATCACATAACTTGCTTGGGGCCAGGGGGAGGGTGTGCAGAAATTGTGCTAAGTGTAAAGTAGTGTCAAAGGTAGGTAAAGGGAAGCACTAAGATTGTTTTGGAAAGGAACATGCATTCATTTTTCACTATGATAAAAATGCTGTTAAACTTGATTGCATTTCCTTTAGATTTGAGTTAGGGGTGTGGTATTGAAAACGTGGTGCTCAAACCACCATCATTATCATTAGCCAAGATTTGGTTAGAAATACAAGTTATTGGATCCCAGCCCTTACCTGCTGAATCAGAAACTCTAGGAGGAGGGGACATGAAATATACATTTTTCTTCAGTAATCCCAAGCTGTGCTTAGATTGGAGGATCACTGAGCCAGAATGTGGATGTTTAGAATTTCCTAAAAATGGGGAGAGAAAAGGGAGAAGGATAAGGGAATGTTGAATAACTTAGAGTCAAGACAAAGGTCTATTTCATTGAGAAATATGAATATGAGATTATATATTAATTTAAAAATTTTATTGATCATAGACTATGTGCAGGGTAGGATACAGAGCTCTAGCAATAAAAATGGGAAGAAAACACAGACCTTCTCCTTCAAGGGCATGAGAGACAGGTATGAAGGTAAATAATTGTCACATGATATCCCAAAGAGATACAATTTAACTAAGCATGTGCAGAAGTAGCACTGATTACAAGTCCCCTCTCCTTCTGAAAGATTATCATTAAAGGTTGGGGCTAATTCTTAGTTAATTAGCTATGACAGAACTTCTCATATCCCTATTCAATCTCAGAAGACTACCTGAACTGGAAACAATAAATAGAGACAATCTTCTCCTATTGTCAATGACATGCTGGTTTCTTCCAGGAACGCCCTGGAAGGATTTGACAAATCAGATGGGACGCTGGACTCTCAAGGGATGAACCTTCATAATTTGGTCCATGCCTTCTTGAATGGGACGAATGCTTTGCCACACTCAGCTGCCAATGATCCTGTTTTTGTGGTATGTCCAGAGACTCAAGCTAGATAATATGTTGGATTTGTTTGTTTTTCAGTAAGAGTAAGGTTTGGTGGTGTCCCATTCTCTGTGTGAATAATGTGCTGTGTACACATATAAATTCATTTTAATCCACACCATACGGTTAGATAACATTTGAAGCTCTTAATCAGAAATCTGTGCTTCCGGGATGGTTAGCTTTTAGAGGAACTTAGATAGGAATTTACAATCCAGAGGTAAGTTCACAAATTAACATAATGTCATAATTTAGGAAACTTTGCATAATAAATTAGCATAACTATAAATGATTTTTCATTGACTTAATGAATAATGTTGAAAGTATTAATTCTATACAAACTACCTTCAATGAGTTGCCTACAGGCAAGAAAGGTCTAGTAGCCAAAAAAGAGAAGGAGAAGAGGTGCTGGATAGATGAAAACTACAAATGCCTTCAATGATGGCAAATAATCCAAAAGCTCACATTTGGTGTTACTTACTTTGTTAATTGGCTTCATACTTCTAGGATATGAGACAACAAGTAGAGAGAGAGTTTCTTCTAACTATAGAGGAGCCTCATGGTTCCTTACCATTCTCAGTGTGATGAACTCCTTTGATGTGTATGAATCTGACTTCTCACTTTGAAACAAAAGGAAACCTTCAGCAATCATTGACAATGGAAGTGTGAATTTTAGAATTCCAAGCTGTACTGTTTTTTAAGATAGGTACAAAATGGCAGGTAAGACAGTGAAGGCCACATTGTTCAGATGCCTTTAGTCAACACCCTACAACCAAAGGCTTCTGGGAGTGCAGCCGTATAGTTGTCTCTCCATCCTTTTGTCTATGGTTTGGTTACCCATGGTCAACCATAGTCTGAAAGAAGAGAGAGACAGAACATAGTTAAATACATTTTCTTACTGTATGTCATTATTATTGTATTATTTTAGTGTTCATTAATTTTGTACTGTGTCTGTTTTATAAATTAAATGTAATCATAGGTAAGCATGTATAGTGAAAAACATATAGGATTTGGTCCTGTCTGTGGTTTCAGGCATCCACTGGGGGATTTGGAATGGAGGATGCCTATGTTCCACTATTATGGGTGAACTTAATGGGTTTATTATTCCTTGCAAGGAGAAAGTAGAGGATGTTGGAAAAGACTGGCAGGATTTGGGCTTATGCTAGGTGTTTTGGGGGAAAACATAAGGGAGCTTTGCTCTAGGTCAGATGCTGTGAGGAAGCAGGGCAGTTCTATGACTAAGTATCTCAATAGCTTTTATCTACAGGGGACAGACTAGACAGAGGGCATTGTGAAAGCAGCAGCGGTCATTTATACTTGGCCATAAAGGGGATGCTCTGTATTTTGTGGCTTGGACAATGCTTACATTTTGTCTATGCTCAGGCATATTATGGAATTACCTTGTTTTTGTCCTCATCCATTATGGTCACAGAGTGCCTTATCTGATTTTGATATTCTATGAAATTGTTTGTGTCTGACTGGAAGACATCAAAGCCTGGTTGACAGTACAAGGGCAGCTTTTGGATGTTGAGGGCTGCTTTTTTCTTTCTCAAGCACCTCACTAAAGTTGGATTAGGAGGTTTCTACAACATAAACATTTGTGTGGAACCCAGCAATGGTTCTGCTTTGCAGACACTTAAATCACCATAATTTACTTTAATACCATCTGTCTTAAGAGTTATGTGTTTCAGATAGATGATTTGGGAGCCATTACAAGAAGAAATTTCACCTCTTGCCCTTTTTTATTTTACCTGTATTTTGAGTTTAGGCTGTAGTCCCAAACACTGTTTTTTTCTTCCAGAATTTTCCTCATCTCAGTGTGAATCTTAGGAATGTGTCTTAGTCTGTTCAGGCTGCCATAATAAAATCCTACAGACTGGATGGCTTAAACAACAGACATTTATATCCACCAGAAGGCAAAGATTAAGGCACCATTCATCTTGTTTCTGTTGAAGTCTGCCTTCCTGGGCCTTTTTGTTGTGATGTCAAAAGGGAGAGAGAAAGAAGGAGGTGGGAAAGAGAGAGAGAGAGAGAGAGAGAGAGAGAGAGAGAGAGAGAGAGAGTTTTCCAGCTCTCCAATGTCTCTTCTTACAAGGGCACTAATCTTGTCATATCAGGGCCCTCCCTTAGGACCTCATTAAACCTCATTTAACTCCTTACAGGCTCCATCTCCAAATGTGGGCAATCAGGGCCTAGGGCTTCAATATAGGAATTTGGGGGATCAATTTAGTTCAAAGCAGCATCAGTTTATAGCAATTTGTTTTTCTGAACTCCTGGGATGCTACATGATATATGAAAGAGCACTGGATTGCATGTCAAGTTGGCTCCATTTAATCTTAACTTGTGGAATCTTGGGAATGTCATTGAACACTGTGGAGTCTCTGTTTTCCACTTTGCACCGTGGGTCACATGACCTGATCTTGGGGGAGTATTAGGGGGGAAGTGCTGTGTTTATTAAGGCAACTCTTAATACATCAGGATGATATGATGATGCTTTAGAAACTGTCCAGGACTATACTAATGTTATAAAAATAATATGGTGCTTTATAGTAGTCAGTGGGAGAGAATGAGAGAACTATGTGTTGGGTTTGACTTCCCAAACCTCAATTAAAGTTCCTTATCTTATTCTGCAGAGTAGATAGCGATGTCCTAAGGCAATTGATCAGCAAGCACAAAGTCGGAGTGATTTCAAACATGATTTATTGTTCTTTTTTTTCTGAACTTGGGGTACAAAAAGGAGATATGAACAGTGAGAGTGAAGGTAGTTTCCAATGCCTTTAACTTTTCCCGGTTACATGAAAGATGGAGTCTCCCATACCTAAGTAGCTTTCTGGGGCTTCCAGAGCAATTAAAGCATGGTAAAGATGAACTTCAGGAAATTTGGAGATAGGAGGAAGTGGTAGAGCTGGTCCTTCCTTCTAAAATTGTTTCCTCCTCAGATTTTTGTGGTCACAATAAATGACAGGGTTATGGACGATTGCACCCCAGCAGCAACCAGGTGGGGCTCCTGATGAGACCTCTGCAGCCACCTTTGTCATCTCTAGGACTCCTGCCTTGTGTGAGGGTTCTCACTTGATATTTCAGAGCACTTTTTCTGGCTACTACCTCATTCATCAGCTTGTAACATGCATTTCTGGCATCTGCTTTCTCTGCTATTTATCTATACGGTGTGTCTCTAAGTATTAAAACATTTTCAGCTAGATATTTTGTGCACACAATGCATGTTTATAAGGCGAATGTCATTTCTCTTCCAGTATTTCAAAATGTTGAGTAGAATCATGAGATCCTCTGACAAATTGAGGATGATAGCCCAAACCTTTCTCTTTTCCTAAGGAAATAGTGGTGAGCTAGTAGTTTGATTTCTTCTATTCCAAGGCTAGTTCCTTCTTTGGACAAAGCCCACAAAGTGCACAGGGATTGGCAAAATTTTTCTGTAAGTGGCCAGACAGTAAATATTCTTGACTTTCCAGACCAGTTGCAACTACTAAACTCTGCCACTGTAGCGTGAAAGCAGCCATAGAAATGCATAGGCAAATGAGTGTGGTGTCCCAATAAAACTTTATTAAGGGAACAGACGGTGGGCCCATGTGATATGTTTCTGTGCTTGACTTATTTAACTTAATGTCCTCACGCTTTAGTATGCCAACCCTGACCCTTAGAGGGATATAGGGATCGCTCTCTTCCTCTCTCTCTCCCTGTCTCTCTTTCTGATTATGTTTTTTTTTCTTGAAACAAAGTCCTAGACTGGCCTTGCATTCATCCTCCACCCTCAGCCTCACACAAAATTTCTTTAGTCACATTCTTTCTGCCCTAGGAGAGAACCCACATTTCAACTTTATGGATAGGCAAGCCCATGACTTATATGCAGCTCAAAGATATTACATGCTTAATTATGTTCACCTTCAGTACATTAATATCCTTGATAGCTAAATTTTTGTTTAGTAATAATGTTATCTTATGTGTATAAGTAAACAAAAAGCCACAGACTTTGTTTGCAGGTGCAGAAGGAATAATGTTTTCATTGATTCCAGAACACACACTTACTTTAGGCTATTTTATGTTGAAGCCAATTCAGCTTTAAATGACTTTTTTGCAAACTGAGATTTAGGTTAAAGCATTTTACTTAACAGTGTTACAGCTTCTGGAATTTCAAATTCATGAGAAAATTCATCCAAATATGTTGCATACAACATTTATTAAAACGATTTTTTAGGAGATTTCTTTAAGCAAGAAAAGTACCAAATTGTGTCTGACCACAAAATGAATAAAAGAACACAGAACACTAAAATGAAGGAAAAGCTTTGAACCAATCTCTGAAATTCTAATAATTCTTAAGACAATTGAAGCAAATGCACAAATTTATCATAGAAAATAAGATTAGGCCAAAGGAATGCTAAGTAGTGCTACCTTAAACATTAAATTTAGATATAATCCAGAAAAGAAAGAAAATAGGAAACCAGTAGACTGTGAAGTTAGTTAACTGCCAAGAAAGAAGCTATGTTAGAGATGATGACCAATATTCTTCACAATCCTTGACAATGCTCATCTTAAAAATATATCGACTGACATCATACAGTAGTTATCTTTCTATGTTTGGCTAATTCCTGTTAACATAATACCGTTCAAATTCATGTATGTTATTGCAAATGATAAGAAATTATCCTTTTTAAAAAATAACCAGGTAGTATTCTATTGCATATATGCACCACATTTTAAAAATCCATTCTTCTGGTGGACTCAGGCTGATTCCATGTCTTGGTTATTGTGAATAATGCTATAATAAACAAGAGAAGGCAGATGTTTCTTTGACATGCTTATTTCATTTCCTTTGAATATATACCCAGAAGTGAGATTGCTGGATCATGTGATAGTTTTATTTTTAATCTTTTGAAGAATATCCATACTGTGTTCCGTAATGGCTCTGGTAATTTTAAAGCAACACTGTGTAAGCGTTCCTCTTTCAACACTTGCCATGTTCTGCTTTTGGTAATAGCCTTTCTGACTGGACTGAGGTGATAACTCATTGTGGTTTTTATGTTACCTTTTTAAATTCTAAGCTCTCTCAATTCCTCCATTGCTGGGAGGTCCATAAACAGCACCTGTGTTTGTTCTCCACCTCACAAGTGAAGTTCTACATGAACTGAAACACAAAAGCAGTCTTATTTTTGTATTTCACCACAGTCAACCAGTTGGATACAATAGATCTATTAAGGAATATAAAACAAGAGAAAATAAATTTCTGAAAACAAACATGTAATGGAGTGAAACTCAGAAGGCCACTTCTGATGATACAGTTCTATGTTACAATAAAGTTAGTAAAATCAAAATGTCAGTAACAAGTGTAAAATACTCAGTTAATATAAGTTTAGTCGAGATTTTTGAAAGGAAGTGTAGAACATTTGAAGTACTTAAAAATGGATCTGTTTCTGTAAATAACAAATTTCATAATTAAGCTGATATTTTAGAAATTAGGAGAAAACATTTTTTATGTCAAAGTTTTATTTTTAATGGGTTGATGGTTTTTATATAGTTTATAATTACAGACAAGTCAGTGAGGAAGTTTTAAAAGTCTATAATTTCATTTCCAACCTCTTGAACAGTGCCTGGTCCTTAGTAGCTATTCGATGGATTTTTGTGTGGGGCTTAGGTGTGGGTATAGGTAGATTGTATACCTAGCATGTGTGAAATCTTGGAGATTCCTCAGATACTCTCCCCATTTTTTTGTTGTTGTTGTTGTTAGGATAATGTTATATTATTAAGCATTAATTCTGTGAAAGTTCTGGTGTCAAGTGTTACATAAACATGTTTTAATTTCACAAAGCTCTGGATGGTCAGTTACTCTCCTTGTTTTAAATATGAGAAAAATAAAGTTCAGAGATGCTAAGAAATGTATTCACCAACCAGTAAGTGACCAAGAAGACAGTATTAGGAAAGTTTCTACTCACAAATTCCCCTGTGTTTGTTCTTCCAACAATGAGTTTGCCTTTTGTCCGTTTAAACAATTCTTAACTTGATCTCTTTACAATTGCTTTGATTATAGCTGTGGCAATTTAGTCCTGTTAGACCATGCAAATCAGAATTAGCACTAATTGTTAAAGGGTGGGTCTAAATAATTTTTCATGGCTTTTGAAAAGGTGGGGTACTACATTTTCTTATTTAATATGCAGTTTAGTGTAACAAACATAGAATAACTACCTCCTAAGTAGTATAACATCTTGGTGAATTTCAGAAGATCTGAAGTATCAGAGAGGATAGTGTCAGAGTGGCAGGATGTCTGTGTGCTCAGTTTGGGGGATGTTTTTATTTTTTTAACTTGGATGGCACTAAATGTCACCCAAAGGGGGTCTTTTCAACTCTAGGCTTTATAAAGATAAACACATACTCTAAGAACCAAACCCATAGGAAGGGATGAATTATTTCCATGTTGGTCAAATAAAGAGTGAATACAGTGGCAAACCACAATTTATGTATGGATTTAAGATGGTTTAACATTGATTTGAGATCCAGTCTTCTAGAGCTTTGATGATCCCATAGCCAAAACCAGCCTGGGATAGTTCTGTGTAGAATCTCTTCCAGATATTAGATCTAGAGTCCTCAGATCTCTCTTTTCAATCTGTCTTGTCTGCTTATGAGGCATGTTGAACGGCCACTTCTTTTATAGTTGACATACTTACTAATATCAGAACTCTGTTATAGTTCTCTGTTTGTACCTGTTCAAAGTTTAATCCTTAGAGTACAGGCTTTCTTTCTTAAGGGTTTAATTGCTAAATTTCCTGATATTTTTTCTTAATATATATTGTATATAATATCATTTTATATCTTATTATATGTTATATAAAATTATGTTGTAGTCACTTTATTCATATGTACATTTGTACATGCATATTATATTTTGTATATATATTGCTACTATATAAATCTAAGCCAAAGGGTGTGTTCCTGATGAAATGCCAGAAAAATACTTTCTATTTAGTCTGCTCAAGGTCTAATGACGGGGTGGATAGGGAAGAATGGAGAGAGAAAATTACAGCAAAATGGGAAACAGACACCATCCTTGCTGAGCACTACTTAGAAGACATTTTTATTGCTCAAATGCCCCTTGTTACCTATGATTATGACTTAGTGCATTCAGGATGCTGTAACAAGAAATACCATAGACTGGGTGGCTTAAACAACAAATACCTATCTCTCAATTCTGGAGACTGAGAAGTCCTTGGTCAAAGTACCTGTAGATTGTGTGTGTGGTAAAGGCCCTCTTTCTGGTTCACAGATAACTGATTTTCCCTGTGTCTTCCCTCACATAACTGAAAACAAGGAGCTCTTTGGACTCTCTAGCTGTCTCTCTCTCTCTCTTCCTGTTTCTCTCTCTCTCTCCCTCTCTCTCTCTCAGCAGTTCTGGGTTTTGAATTCAGGCCTCACCCTTACTAGGCAAGCATTCTGTCACTTGAGCCATGTTCTGGGGTTTCTTATAAAGACACCAATCCCATATATAAGGTCTCCACCCTCATGACTTGTCACCTTCCAAAGGTCCCACTTCTTAGCATCATCTCATTGGGGGTTAGGATTTCAACATATGAATTTGGGGAGTACAAACACATTCTACCTATAAGCGATTATTTCTTATCTCTCGCTGAAATATGCTTCCTGGAGCAGAGCTTAACCAGCTAAGAACTCTGGGTATTGTTTCTCTATTTCATGCCTATTACATACGGCTTAGGGAAACGTGACACCAACATCCTGTTTATACATTGCTTCAAATCCTTGGAAGAACAAAGCAAAAATAAATAACAAATGTTTCCATAAGATAATAAGCTTGATAAAGTATGGTTTTTTTTGTAGTAAAAATGGTAGTAAAGTTTAGTAGGAAAGGAATTTAGTATAACAGGATAAAAATGGAGAGAAATGGGAAGAAAAGGAAAAACATTTCCTGTTCCCCATGTAGGAAATGGGAGTAAAAATTCAAAATGGTGGCCCCCATCTCTTAGTCTTTAAGTATTTTTTGTTGTTATTGTTTGGCTTTCAGAGAAGTGGATTTTTTTTTAAATGTTTATATTTTATTTATATTATTGTTGTACGGGGCTACATTGTGACATTCACACAAATATATCATAGATGAATACACTCCCTCTATCATGCTCCTTTATCCCTCCTCCCCTCCTCCCCATTCCTGGAATAGTGTCAGCATGACTTATTTTTCCATTTTCAATTATTTTTAAAAGAAATTACCATTAGGAATTCTTTCATTTAGAAAGAATAGCCCAGATTTTTTTTATTTATGTCTCTACCCTAAGTTTTAAATTAGAGTTTCCATATGTGCCTGTGTCTATGTCTGTCACATGACTTTAAACAATCACATCTAATTCTCCCCTTAGTTCTGGTCCTCAGAGGACCAGAGCAGAAGCAGATAACCACAATAAGATCCTCACTGGTCATGAATGATGCCTTCTGGATGGCAACATGTGAACTCAGGTTGTAAAGGCCACAGTGTGCTGGTCTTTGGCAATACACACACATTTTTGCAGCCAGATTCAGATTTTTATAGCTTCTTTACTCCAGGTGCAGAAATTCTTCTCATTTCCAAAGTATGGCAGAAATCTGAATTTACAGCCATCTAAGTTATAGCCTTCGGTAGTAACCTTATCCTCCAATGGTCTTGAAAAAGGGAAGCAAGCATTCTGGTATTTTACTTTCTTTATGCCTGTAAGTACAATATGTGTTGATTGACTGCTTTCTTCTGCAAGGGTTACATTAAAATTTTTTTACCTCAAAAGCCCATGTAATTATATTTTCTTCAGTACTGTCTCTAAGTTGAAATTTAGTATTTTTCTTTTTTTTGTTTGTTTTCTGCCTTTCTGTACCTATCCTTATTTTGCTGAAACAAGGTAATAGGTCTATATACAAAATTTTGGAACATTATTTTTTAAGCACTCAATTTCTAATATCAAAATGTAGCTATATATTTTGTATGTATATATGTATGTATGTATAGGGGATAAAAGGCAATAGTGATATATTTTTACTTACCTTTTGCTTTTATATCTTGCCCTGAAATGACATTTGGCCTTTATAGAGACATTAACCAAGCTCATTTTCAACTTGTGTCTAGCAAAGACACAATTAGTGTCTCAAGAGCAATTCAAGGTATCTTGTTGAGGACCAATGTCTACAATTTTAGCAAAAATGCCTATTTTGTGGGTTGCACTAGTTCTCTTTCTAGCCTATGGGTATATTATTGCTTACAGCATACTCTTTATTGTATTTTTTGCCTGCTCAACATATACCAGGCTCTTTTAAAAATTACATTCTATAAATTGGGTACCTGTTCTTACTAGAGTATTTATTATATAGATGTTTTATAGGCCTCCTGAGACCTATTGACTCTCTTCATTATTTTCCCATATTCTTTTAGATTATGGATTGCTTTAGAGTCTTGTCTGATTTTAAATTATCAACCCTTTGTACTGGGTGAATTCTACTACTTTTCCAAAAGTTATTTGCCTTTTGCAGCACTGAAACTATACCTTCCTTATATCTTGAGAGTCTCTTGTCTGTTTTTTCTAGTCATAGTTAATTCTCTGATTTGCACTCAGTATCTAAAAGTTCATTATTGGCTTAGGACTCATAGATCAAACTCTGATTTCTCCCCATTGTTAAGACTTGAGAATATGCTTTAAAACTAATTTCTCTTATTCTGATTGGGTTATATTAATAATTGAACTACAACATGGTTGTATAGGGCAAGCAGGACGTGTTTTCAGAATTCTGTCTTTAGAATGCAATTCTTGCTCCACCATGTATAAAACATGTGATCTTGGACACTTAATACTTTTATGCCTTGATTCTTCATCTATAATAGAGGACAATACTCTTATGGTATGAATTGTAACTCCCCTACTAATTCAAATGTCGAAATCATAATCCCTCAGCATATGACTTTATTTGGAAGTAGGGCAGTTGTAGATATAATTAATTAAGATGAGGTCAGTCACCCTGGAGAAGGGTAGATTCCTAATCCAATGAGTGGGACTAAATCCCTTTTCTATTGCTATAACAGAATACCATAGTCTGGCAAAATTATAAACACTGGAAATCTATTTGGCTCATGGTTCTTAAGACTGGGAAGTCCAAGAGCATGGTGCCAGCATCTACAGAGGGCTTTTGTGCTGCATCATAGCAAGGCAGCAATGGGGGAAAAGGCAAGACAGATAAAGAAAAATCAGGCAAAATTATGTTTCTTTTTTTTAAATCAGGGAACTATTCCTGAAATAACCCACTCCCACAATAATGGCATAAATCCATTTATGAGGTCAAGACCCTTACGACCCATCCACTTCCTAAAGATCCCCCCTCCTAGTATTATTACAATGACAATTAAATTTCAACATGAGTTTTGGGGATGACATTCAAACCACAACAAGTGGTATCCTTATAAAAGGGGAAATTTGGACCCAGGCAGTTGCACACAGAGAAAACACTATGTGAACATGAAGACAGATCTCTAAGCCAAAGAATGCCAAAGATTGATTTGACGTTCTGTAAACCAGCAGAAGTAGGTGAGAGGCAGGAACAGGTTCCCTCTCACTGCACTTAGATGGACCAGCTCTGCAGACATCTTGGTCTTGGACTTGTAACTTCCAGAGCTGGAGAGAATAAGTGTCTATTGTTTAAGCCACCCAGTGGGTGGTGCTTTGTTACAGCTCTTGAGCTACCAAATCACATTGTCGTGAGGGTTCAATAGGTCATAATAGGTAAAGAGTTTAGAATAGTGTTTCACATAAAATGAGCACCAATAATATTAATCTATTAATGTTAATTATGTGCTAGGTGCTTTCCTAAATGCTTGTTTTTTTTATTAGCTTTATGTACAGAGAATATCATTTCAGAGGTATAGTAGTCCCTACATACTTGTAAAATATGAATTCATTCTTCTTCCTTAACTTCTTGTCCCAAGTTAAAATAAAAATAGTACTGGCCATATAGTCACAGCAATAGTAACCACTTACTAAACATTCCTTAAAGGAAAGGGACTGTGTTAGGTGATTTATAAATATTACCGTCTCCATCTTCCCACTGACGTGCTGGTGTCCGCTGTTGATGTTTGTAGTCCTTTCTCTGGTCATCAGGTCATGATCTGTGTTCTTCTCATCTCAAATCTCATCCCTCCTCCCAACACCTCTGCCCTCACCTTGGGATAAGGAAACTGCTTTCCCTATACCTGCTGGGGTAAGCGGGAGCCTGTCAGACTCTATTCAGATCTTTTCCCTTTGTTGTGGTTATCGATTCCTGCTTAAGAGATCATCCCAGCACTTAGTGACTTGAGCCATCAGTGATCGTTTCATTTCATTTCTCATGGTTTCTCACTGCCTTTCTTACAATTTTTGGGCAGTTCTGGCTCAGGGTCTCTCAGTACAATTGCACTTCAGTGGTGGTGGGTATTGGAGTAGATGTGGTCTGGGCAGTTATTGTGCTCTTTTCTTGACGTCTCAGTGTTTCTCTGTGTGGTCTCTCTGCCTGGATTGGTTTGGGCTTCTGATTAACATGGCTGCCTTGAGACAGTAGGACTTCTTATATGGTGATATGAAGTAACAAAGCCTGGGACATAGCAGGAAAGAAAAGCAGGCGTCCTTGAACTCGTAAACTTGCAGTCTAGGCTAGAAAGAGTTATCTCTAGGCAGAACTCTGTTGCAGAATCAGGGCCATGCATGAGGAGCTTGTTTGTGCTGGTGATAATTTAAAATGTGTATTTGAAGAGGACTTTAACAGCTTCTTTGAGAAAATAAAAATGAACACTCTGTGCATTATGACATTTTTACATTTTCTATTGCTGGCATAACACCAAGAATTCAAGTGAGAGGGTTACAAAATGAGTAGGAAAACGGGTGTTCCTGATGAGACAAACCTGAAAACCCATTTTGGAGATTTCCTTTTCTGACATTAATAAATGCACACATGCTGAAGGCCTCAAATATTCCCAAACCAATCTGAAATCCACAACATGAGCTTTAACATGGTCAGTTGGCAAAGAGGTTTTCAATTCTGTTTGGAGAGAGATATATAAATCTTTGGTCACTTCATCAAAAATGCCAGTGCATATGTCATCAAGATTAGATTGGGAGCAGGAGGATCATGGGTCAAATCCATCTTGGGCAAAAGTTAGCATGACACTATCTTAAAAACAAGCTAGGCATGGTGGCACATGCCTGTGGTCCTAGCTACTCTGGAGGTGGGAAGATCATTGTATAAGGCTGGCCTGAGCAAAGCATGAGATTCTGAAAAACAAACTAAAAGCAAAGGGCTAGTGGCATGGCCCAAGTGGTACAGTGCTTGCCTAGAAACTTTGAGGTTTTGAGTTCAACTGAGTTCAAACCCCAGTTCTGGAGGAAAAAAAAAAGATTAATTTAGATATATAGCAGCAAACCGTGTGAAGAACTCCATTCCATTATAAAGAAAGTGCCAGTCAGAATGGTTAATTGAAACAGAACAATCAGTATCAAATTCCACGTTCAACTGTCTTGCAGGTCCTTCATTCCTTTACTGATGCCATCTTTGATGAGTGGATGAAAAGAAATAATCCTCCTGCAGATTCCTGGCCTCAGGAGCTGGCACCCATCGGTCACAATAGAATGTACAACATGGTTCCTTTCTTCCCTCCGGTGACTAACGAGGAACTCTTCTTAACCGCAGACCAACTTGGCTACAGTTATGCCATTGATCTGCCAGGTAACCAACACAGCTTCTAAATGGGTGACTCACTGGTCTCATTCAAGCTTTAGAAGTAAGCTTCTAAAGGATCTTACTTCTTTTCTTTTTTATGTAAACCAAGACCTTTAATTGAAGCATTCAGGTCTAGTTAAGTTTATTGGCTATTTTTTAGAATATATATATTTAATAAAATGAGCCATTAAACTACCAATTAAACATCAGAAAGGGACCGGTTGGCAGACTCTTGTCTTAGAAAACTGCAAGTTTTTAAGACACTTTATCCCACAGAGGACTATGGTGAGATACTCCTTTCCTGATTTGACAATTGTATCTGAATTAACAGTGTTCATGGGAAACTGCTCTATGGGTATTGAAATGTATAACTGATAAAGTAGAAATGAATGAGTCCCATATGGAAGAAACTAGCAGGCCTTAGAGATCCTTATCTGAAGGCAGGGCTGGAATTATGGTGAGATAAATATAGGATGTCCCTCTAGCACAAAACTCAAAGGGAGCCCCAAAATCTCAGTAATTGTGGTAAGTAATGATATAAGGCAATATTTTAAAAGATGAAATGGATGTTAAAAACTTCACAAAGAAGTTTTACATCATCACACTTTTGAATACAGACAGATTGTTGTTGTTTTACACCCTTACATTACTTTGTAACTGAATCAGTCATCTTCAATCAGCCTACATGGTACCACCCTTGCATGGGTAGGTTTACGAGGGTTGACAATGGCCCGCCAACAGACTGGGCTCCTTGGGGCTTTGTGTGTATGTTTTTAAATTAACGTTTTCTAAGTCATGTTTTAAAGTTGCCCATCTTTTATTAACTCTTCCCACTTTATTTAAAATAGGGGAGGATATTTTGATCAGTGTATGTAAGGGGGCACATGTTTTTCTTTTTTGTTCAAGCCCCAATATAGCTTCCCATGCCATTTGAAAAATCTTAGGGCAGTTTGAGAAAGAAAAGGTAAAACAAAAAAATATCAAGGAGCTGAATAATACACAGTCAGTCTGCTGGTGGGTTTTCCTCTTTGAGTCTGTGACATCGTCCCTAATCTCATTCTACAAAGTAAGCAGCATGATTTGTGACTTCCTTCCCTCTTTCCATAACCTCAGAGTCTTCACGCACTGGTCTCCGACCCCTGTTTTTCCTTCTAGCTGTGTTTCTGTTACTTCTAGTTTTTCTTTCTGCTTTGAAGTTTCCTTTCTTTGGGTTAGCTGAGGATATCTTTCTTAAACTTCTTTCTCTTTGCTCTGGGATTAAACATCATAATATTAAAGAATTTGGAATGTCATCCTGACCTGCTTTCCTGTCTTTGGTTACAATCAAATAATGGTGTAGCTAATATGCCCATAGTAAGTTAATTCATAAGGAGTTAACTCATTAGACGGTACAAATTCATGGTTACCATTGGTTTGATCATGAAGTTTACAATCTTACCTGGGGAGATGTAACTGTAAACACTAAGGAAGGGGAAATTTTTTTCTCTCTAGCTCTTAGGTTCATTGACTGGTGCCCAGTAAAGTAGATTGACAAAAGAAAGATGAAGAGGAGAAAAGGTATACAAATTTAATTTGACATTATATTTTATGTGACATGGGAGCCTTTCTAGAAGATAATGAAGTCCCAAAGAAGCAGATAGGCCTGGGAGTTTATATGACACTTTAAAAAAGAACAAGAAATTGAGGAGACGTGATAAAACAAAGAAAAAAGAGTTTGGGCTTTCTAGAAATGGAGCTATATAGAGAAAAGTAATGGAGACAAAAAAGGATATTTTAGCAAGGCTTGCCCTGGTCCAGCTCAGTGCTGGCTTCATATTCTTCGTAGCCATAAACTTTTCCCAGGGGAGGGGATTTACAGTGGTTCTTATCTCTCAGTAGTTTCTGCTTTCAGTCAGGTAAGGGAGTTCTGGGAGGCTTCTTTTGGCATTTGCTGGACCTCAGATCACTTTAGCTCAAAATAGTTCTTCTGCTCACAGACATATTTTGGAGAGGCTTATTCTGATCCCCTTCAAACTGAAGGTGGGAGAGAAATGGAGGGCTTGGGAATGTTTCTTGAAGGAGATGGGTCTTGAACTAGACTTGAAGAGACTGGTATGTGTCAGATAGGTAAAAAGTATTTTAGACTGAAGATGAAAGAGACAGAACAGGGATGGAGCAAGGAAGAGTACATGTGGTCTGGTTGAGGGCTAGGAAAGGAAAGTGTGTTTGGGCTCAGAAGATGACTTTTTCAAAATGTGACATGTCGGCAGGCTGAATGTTTTGAACTAAGGGAGAACCATGGTCTCTCTGACCCTCTTCTGCCCCTCCCTGCCATCTCTCACCCCTCTTTCCCTGGCAAAGAGCAGGAAGGGGCTTTCATTAAAGGTTCCTCTTTCTCACTGAAGGCCACACACATCCTCCAGGAGATTAACTCACAGGAACAGACTGGAGCTGACACCACTTTTAGAGCCCACATGAACTTTGCCCAAGACTATTATCTGTTCTTTGATCCTGCTAATCTTCTCTAAAAATCATTTGTTCTTTTCCTAAAATTGACTACACCCCTGAGTTTTCTCTTTCCTATATGGAAGGTATTTAAGCTTCAACCAGATGGTCCTTCTTTGTGTTTCATACTTTGTGTGACTCCCAGGCACTTTTATGTTAATAAATTGGTATGCTTTTTCTCCTGTTAATCTGCCTATTGTCAGTTGGTTTGTTTTATAGACTCAAATTATTGAACCTTCGGAGATTGGAAAGAATATCCCTTTGCTTCTACACCTGGTTTTAGTGAAAGGCCCCGGCAGGGGATTACTATGAATTTATGTCTGATCTGTAAGAGGTCTTATCACCTAGGCTCTTAAAAGCTAGGCAGATACCCCAGTAAGATGCTACCTCACACCCATTGAGGTGGATACTGTCAAAAAAGAAGAAAATAACAAATGTCAGGGGAGTAGAGAAATTGGAGGACTTGTGCATTGTGGGTAGGACTAGGAGACAGCACAACCTCCATGGAATTTCTCAAAACAATTAAATAATTTTAATATCACATCGAAGAAATGGCAGAACAAAACTCCGAGCTTTAAGCCGATGAGACTGGCAATAGGCACTGCTGGATCTTATCAGGAGGCAACAGATTCAAATCCTCTCAGAGGAATCCAGTCAGGATGGGCCATGGCCCTCAGTGGGATTGAAGGAAAGAACAGGAAAGATAATCCTGTATTTAGATGAATGTAGGGTATTGAGCCAGAAACTGATTCAAAGGGATGGAACAACTGGTCAAGGAAATGATAGTTTTTAAAGAAATGTCAACTAGGCATAAATATATTAAAATGAAATTCAATAGAGAAAGATAGACTGTCAATAATATCGAAATATATGACATCTGTGAAGGTGGAAGAGACAATGATATGTATTGCAAACTGTTGAATAATGGGGGGTGGGAGGGATGGAGTAAGGGAGAGTAATGAAAGGGGTTGAATGGACCAAAGTAAGTATACTCAAAGTGGTTGAGAAACCACCTTGAACATTGACTTAGGAATTAATAATTAATTATTATTATTATATTAATATTATAATAATATTAATTTATTAATATTATTATTATCATTAATAATAAAATAATAATGAAAGACAGGACTGTAAATAGATACAGTGTGGGGAGGGGTACTTGTGGAAGTGGGGAGGATGACTGGAGGAGATAAAAATGAGGGAAGATGGTTGATGGACTTCATATATTTATACGGAATAGAACAATGAAACCTCTTGCAATTGCTTTAAGTGGGGTGAGAAGGGGGTCAAAAAGGAGAGATGGTGGGGGCAATCAAACCAATATACAATATAAGCTTATTTGGAATTTTTACAATGACTCCTCCCTATACAACAAAAATATCCTAATAAAAAATTGAAAAAAATGAAATTCATTAGTTTTGAGAGAGAGTACTATAAAATACATGGAAGTAGAGGATTGGACTTTATCCCGTGGGAGATTCAGATTGTATTCAGAACTATTTAAGTGGGTACAATTACTGAATGTCTGCTGTTAGAAGAGCCAATCTGATCTTTCTCCCACATTTATCACCAACAAAAAAGGGAGAGACATTAGCAGAATTTCCTACCAAGGATCGAATATTTAGCAATTCTCCAGTTATCATTTTAGCATGCAGTTTTGCAAATGAGTTTCTAACTTACAAAAGTAATTATATACTTCCTTGGAGGATTTATTCTGTACATAAGCATTTATTGTATAAATTTTTTTAAAAATGCATTAAACTGTATTTAAATAATGGGATGTCATTTCAACCTCCTCAAAAAATCTATTGTGGAAATGATAAACTGTGAGGGAAAGAGAAGATAAAATCATATTCTAGCAATGGTAGTTTTGCTTTATTAACAAAATGCATGTGAAAGGCAAATAAGTTTAGTTTTTTCTTTTCTGAGTGTGTTTACCTGATGAAAATCCTGATTGTAGCACCTTCTCTTTTGTTTTAATTTCAGTTGAAGAAACTCCAGGTTGGACCACAACACTTTCAATAGTTATGGGAACACTGGTGGCTTTGGTTGGTCTTTTTGTGCTGCTGGTTTTCTTTCAATACAGAAGGCTTCGCAAAGGATATACACCCCTAATGGAGACACATTTAAACAACAAAAGATACTCAGATGATGCCTAGTGTACTCATGTCTTGCCCTGGAGAAAAGGCCAGCTAAGCCATGGTTCTGACCTGGAGAATAGTCAAACTACTTCTCACAGTTCTTCCTGTAGTTAAATATCTTTGGCATAGCTTTGCCGGCTTGTGATGATGATCTCAAATTCAGAAGATGCTTAGCTGTAGTTTCTGGTTTGCTTGTTTGCTTAACAAACTCAACCTAAAGTGTTTGGGGCTATCTCTATCCTCAAAGTAAGATAAAGCTGATAATTTTTGGTATCTAAGAATAACTTACCATAGTGATGAAGTCTTTTCCCCATTCTGAAAGCACAAGAATAATCAACTGACTGTATCCATTTAAATTTGCAGGTCAGTGTAGATCGAGACTACGTGTTTTAATCTTTCTAAGCCCAAATATTTTTGTTCATAATGGGGAAGTGGGGTGTGTGTTTTAGTCAGCTGGTCATCACTATACTAAAATACCTGAGGCAGGCTAACTTTTTAAAGAAGAGAGGTTTATTTTGGCTTCCTGTAGGTGCAAGGTAAGGAGCTGCATCTGATGATGGCTGTCTCGTTGATAAAGTCCCAAGGTGGTACAAAGCATCAGGTGGCAAGAGTTAGGGAGAGCATATGTGTATATGTGTCTGTCTGGTCTCTCTCTACCTCTTCTTATAAAACCTCCAGTATCCAGTCATGGGGGCTTTATCCTAATGAGCTTATCTAACCCTATCACTTTCCAAGGGCTCCACCTCTATACATCATAGTTAAATTATGTTTCTTTCCTCTTAATACCTCATGATAAGGATTAAATATCAACACATTAATCTTTGAGGGCCACTGAAACCATATCCAAACCATAGCAGAGTGTCAGGCACTAGGTGACTTTTAGCTATGAACTCAGCTTCCTCATTTTCTTTGGGCCTCTTTTTCTTCTTTTCTCTGACTTTTCCTCTCTAGCCTTAAAGGTAAAAATAGGCCTTATTTTCCATATAGGATGAAGAATGAATAAACGATCAATCCAGAGCTCTTTTATGAGTTAGAATTTATAGAATTTATTAAAAATTTGAAGTTCTTTACAGTAGACTATTAGAAGACTTAATAGCTGGATAAAAATTGATCTTACAGTGATAAACACATAAAGGAATAAAATTATAGAGTTTCCTAATAAATTAACATTGTTCTAAACCTATTCTCAAGGATGTAATCACTCTTTCCAAGGAAAGTTGACTGGAGAAGGCTGGTTAGACTACAATCCTGAACATGAGATGATTTGATCACGAAATAGGATAGATAGATGAGATGGCAGGGAAATCAAAAATATTAAAGACCAGATTCAGGAGTTAGAACCAGGAAATGAAGCCTAAAATAGCAAGCTTTCTCTCACCACCTCCCTTCCCTTTTAGATGTTAAGTTATAATCTCCTTGAATAGGGAGTCGTAAAGGGCAGGTCTGCCTTCTCCAGATGTTAAGAAGCTGCAAACTCTTTAAATAGGTAGAGACAGAAGATGTGTGGGAAATGGAAGTCTCCATGTTTGGGTAATAGACCTACTCTAAACCCATTGTCTCAAAGCTTGGAAATTTAGCAAAATGATTAGGGGTTTCTCTGTAATATGACTGCATGCCTAGATAAGAATTCAGGATGGAGTCCCCAGATAAATACTGACAAGAACCACCATTTTGAGTCTTCTTTGCTTCCATCTCCTGCAGGTGAAGCAGGAGTTGTTTTTGCTTCCTTTTCCTATTTTTCATACTTTACCTTGTTTTACTAATATAAATCCTTGCTCAATCACCTTGTGAGACTCCTTTTTTGTGAGACCCCTCAAAATGCTTCCATGGTGGATCTCAAGTGCCTGCGAGTTGTGTGGAATTTGGGAAGTATCCTCTCATGCTTTTCCTTCTTCCTATAACAATTAGAGTCTCATTACTCTGAGGCCTCATTTGGTTGATCCTGAACCAATTCCTGTACTTGGTAGCTTCATATGAAAAACTATTCCCTATAACGCATTTGGCTTACTTTAAGAGTTGGCTTTAAACTCATTAATGTTGCGCTGTACAGATAGTTACTTATGCATGGTAATCAACTAATCTTGTCATTTGAAAGCAAACCATATCTTCAAAATACGACAACTTGGAATTAAATAGTTATGTTCTGGTAAGTATCAGATCATGAGAAATAAGAATGAGATGACCTTTACTATAATGTTTAGACTTATCATGATGGTCCCCTCTTCTGAAAAGTTAAAAGTTATTGAGATTTAAAGGCAAATTTCACCTGCCTGTATCCAACATCTGTGCATCAGGAGTGAGGTTGAACTTCTAGAGGGGAGCTCCTGTGTCTATTTGCTTCTGTCCCTCCTTGCTGGAATGGATGTGGGAAAAGAATGGTGTTCAGAGGACTCTGGAGCTGCCTTCTCTCTATGGGGGTCCAGGAGGGTGAACAATTTTCCAAGAGCCAATATTATTTCTTGGAATGGCCTGCTAAACCCAGAAAAATGGACAATGCTCAGTTGGAACTGAATTCAAGTTCAAGTCTCATAAATTACAGGTGTGCCTGAGAGTAAGTTCAGCAACAAAAGCCAAGATAATCCAGTTTCCTCCATGCAGTGAAGCCCACCTGGGCATTTTAGCCATAGATCTCAATTCCCGCCATTAATAGTATTTTGGAAAAGGCAGGCATGTATCATTCACATGATCCTCTCTGAAGGTTTATGCTCTGATCTCAGGAGACAAGTTTTTACATCCTGTTCGTAAAAGAAAACAGGTATATATTAAAATGAAGATATAATTGTGCATAGCAGCTATGCTCCTGAGAAGTTATATATGAATCAATTATATGTTAAACCAGCAGAGGAAATAACTTTTTTATAGGTAAACTATTATGAATAATTCTATAAAGCAAATAACCACCTTTAGCTTATCTTTCAGTATTTCAGAATTTTCATACATGATATTCTCATAAGATTTGGTTAAAGCAAGATCTGAGGTAGATGTGATAGTAATTATTTATACTTAGCTATTTTTATCTATAGTCTGTGTAACTTTTTATAAATATTATGTTTTATAATGCCTTCCTAACAGAAATAGTTTTCTAATTTCATAGTTCATATAAGCAGAATAAAATTCTCTAGCATTTTGTAACCTTATAATAAATCAATTAAGGGTGCCTTTTTAACAACTCCAAGGTGGGATAAAGTTACAGAATAAAAAGTTGATATTTATTTACATTAAATGGTATGCAAATAAACTCAAGAAAATGTCACTGAGTATTGCAGGGCTATACTTCCCAATGATAGGGAAAAAATTCAACCCTAAAGAAAATGAACAGACCACTTTATATGCTTATATCCTCAGTATTAGAAAAACTATGTATATGAATTATGTCCTCAATAGAAATGCTTTTTAAAAATAAACTGACATTATTCAGAAGTAAAGTAAAATCTAGCAAGTTCTTTCGTTTGTGAGTTCAAGTCTCTTTTAAATTCAAAATTCAACACTAATTTGTATCTTGCTTGGCATTTAACATTGTTAATTGTAATCCTTCTAATGAATAATTTTCATCTTACATTAACAGGCAATAGAAAACTTATTAAAAAGTAAAGTAATAAATATTTCACTGATTATTGTTCATCTTTGGGGGATCATTGTTTTTTAATTTGTGTACATTATTTTCCACTTTTTGGGCACTCAGCTTACATATACTGGGATACATATATATTTAAAATATACAATAACTACTTCACTTCTGAAAATTAGTTCATAGACATTCTACTTCTTCATAGGGTTTCTAAGCACTTGCTGCTTCCTGGATCTCCACTGTACAGGCAGAAAGGGAAAGCAAAGCCTTTCTCCAAGTGAAGAGTTTCTTTTGATATCCTCATGGTATAATGACTGATCTTAGGGTGGGGTGGCCTCTTTAAGTTACTGACAGGGAGGAGGGATACATAGGAGCTAACATGCTGATCCTCTAGGTAAGCCTTCAAGGTCAAGGATCCTTAAGGATCTCCCAAACCCTTTATGGTCAGCTAACCTGTTGGAGACTTCCAGAACGAAGTTAGAGCCAATGAAGTGCAGTGTGCAGTGTTCGCTTTCACATCTAGACTTGAAGCTAGAGGTCAGGTGATACATCCACTACTTCACCTTAGGTACTCAGAAAATATTGGTGGTTAATTGATATGAATGCATAAAAGATAAAAACAAAAAGCAAAAAAAAAATATTAAAAAAACCAAAAAAGTAAAGGCATAAAAAAATCTGGGTTCCCCCCAGTGGAAGGCACCTGCATTCTTCAATGGAATAGTAAAACCCGAGGTTGAAATCTTCTTATTTCTACAGTGCCTGAGTACTCTATAAATATTTTTGAATGAATGAAGGAATGAAGGAATGAATAAACCAATCTCAAAGTAGAACTTCCATTCAGGGCCTCTAATGTGTTTTGCATGTACTGGGTAAAGCACACTAGGGAATCTTATATCCCTTTCATGAAATTAACAACAACCCATCCTTCAGATTTTGAATTGTACCTGTTGGGTGAATTTTACTCCATGCAACCTAACACACTTCAGCCATATTTTCTTTTTGTATTAATCTTCCCACCAATGGCAAGCCTTAATTCCTGCATTGATAGGGGCTAGGATAAAAAATCTAGACTTCCACCTCTCTTTTACTTAAGTCCTCACACATGTCATTTTAGGGTCCTCCATGGTTTGATAGCCTAGCCTTGTTCAGTGGAGGGAGGTTTGAAGGCAAATTATTTACTCTTGCAAACCAGTGCCTCTCTCATGCTGATGGACCCAGGCAGCATCGCTTTGGAAAACTCTTCAAAGATGACTTAGGACAGTTGTGCCTGGGTATTTGTGGGGAATTAGTTCCAGGACCCTCTCCCCTCAGCCTCTCCTCAGCTCTTAGGATAGCCAAATCCAAGCATGATCAAATACCTTACATAAAATGAGCGTTTGCATATAAACTACTCACATTCTCCTGTAGATTTTCAATTTTCTCTAGGTTATTGATAATACCTAACCCAATGTAAATGCTGTATAAATAGTATATTAATACAGACAGAAAAGAAGGTCGTGCATGTTTGGTACAGGTGCAATTTTTTCCTTGAATATTTTCTCTCCTTAGTTGAATCAGATATGGAATGCTGACTGTATTTTGACTTTCGAGTCGTTCAACGTGAAAATAACCCCTGTGAATGTAATTATGCTTTGTCAGGCAGTTAAATGAAATCTTGAAAACAATACACAAGAAAACTGTCAGCTCTAGAACATATTAAAGTTTTCTAAAACAAAAATATAAGGTTCCTTCCCAAGGCCTGGCTGCTCCCAAGATCAAATCTACTGGGTAGAAAGCATTAATCCTCTAGTGTTATTTGCCACTTTAATTCAGGTCAGACTTCTTGGATATAATATAACTGAATTTGGTCTTTCTTTCCTTTAGACATTGTCTACTGTGGTGGTTTATAAACATACACTGAAACTATCACGACACCTCCCAAGTGTAATTCTTCTGCGTTGTAAATAATGCTATGCAGAGAAGCTTGAGCTAGGCCTTCACTATTAAAGTAATAGAGATTTCATGTCAAAGTTCCTCACCCTGATTATCATGCCCTTTGGATGTCACTGAGTGTTTTCTGAATTTGCAATTAGCACAATGATCATCTTGATTATTAGCAGATGGAATTAGGCTTACATTAAAGCAAAACCTGCCCTCTTGTGTTTGATTAGAAAATTGCACAAGGTAGTTCCTTAGCTCTTTTCCTCTACTATGGTTGCCTGTCTAGCTAGAGAGGGGAAAATGCTGGAAGATTTGCCGTATATTCAGAAATCAGAATAGATAAACCTTTTAAGAAGGAAAAAGTTTCACCTCATTATTTTTCATCTCTGTAGAAATGTTAAATGCTGGACAAAAAGCCATAAAAGTTGGGGGGAAACATTTTAGGCTGCTGGACAAAAACTCTTTTATTCTTGGCAAACACACAGAGTAAAATTTAGTTAACTATTATTTACATGATCCCACTCCAGCTAGAGATTGGGTTTTCTATTAAAAACTTTTTATCAAGAAGAAATATTTGGAACAGTTTTTAGAACAAATATTGAATCAGTGAATTGAACCCAGATATAACTATCTGAATTAGGTTTGGATGTGCATTGTCAGAAAATTCCCTCCAGTATGGAAAATTCATTTTTCGAATCAGAACTATTGGAATGATGGTGAGAAAAGCAAGTATTTACTTGGTGCCCATGGTAACTTTAGGTTATGTGCCTGGAAAGGAGACTCATGTGATAAAAAAAAACACAGTGTCCATCTAGTTTTTGTAAAGCTTTTCCTTTTAGGACAATCTATACAGCTAAGAAGAAAGGGGAGGCCTAGGAGCAGGTCATATATTTGCTTATTTTCTCTCAGGCATTTTGTGGAAATTTTAAGTGAAGAATTGGGGAGTCAAATTCAAAACACTTTGAATGCTGCCAGAAGGTGCAGACTTCTCTTGGGGAGAAAGATGAACTGACTCCCTAGTCACACAAGTGGAATTGCGTGATACAAGTTGTTGAAGACGTTATGTTAAAGCAACAAATTAATTACTGACATGTCTAAAATCTGATTTCTAATATTTGTATTTGCTTTGTAGTGAGCTTTGATTTGATTACTGTTAGTCTTTTCTGCTTTTTTTTTTTAATTTGTTTTTTGATACAAGGTCTGGCTTTGTAGCCCAGGTTGTCCTTGAACCTTTGAGCCTCTTGCCTCAGCCTCCCAAGTCTTAGGATTATAGGTGTGTACTACGATCCCTAGTTCTTCTTAAAAATATCTTTGTACTTCACAAGTCTTGCATTTCACATTAAGAAGGCATTCTCAGTGAAAACATACACATATTGGTATTAAGTCATGGGACTTATTTATACAAGCAAATGGCCAACCTTGAAAACAGAAATGCAAACAATTATAATCCATGTCCTTAGTGATCTGTGCAGTTAGTTACCCCTTTCGGGCCTTCATGTGTGGCAAGCACACAACTGCCAGGCTTTTTGCAACCTCAAAGACTTGTATTTGAGTCACTGCACATTTTCTTTCTCTTTCAGGCATTTTACAGTTCTGAGATGTGCAACATTTTATAGACTCAAGGTCATTTTCTTTCTGTGCATTTCTCTCCTCAGTGATGTCTTCTCATCAAGATACAGTCTTCTTTGTGTGTTTAGCATTTTTACTTGATGTGTTCCGCACTCTTGGATCCCACACTAACTGCCATGTGCACTGTCAGACACATGAGAGAGGACCTAGTGCATTTCTGGTGTGGCTCAGTCTGCCGGGCTTGACAGCATTATCAGGCCCAGGCAACAATCAAAGGGCTCTTACAACCCGGTAACATGCAAATTTGTTCCTTTTCTTCATAGCTGTCACAGCCCACATTTTCCAGCTTAGCTGCACAAAAGCAGGCATGATAAAAATCATTCCGAAGTTACCACTGGGCGTAATGAATGCAAATTCATTGTTTTTCAACAACAGCCACTCAGAGTTTCCAATTACCATGAACTCACCTTGCAGCTAGATGGCTGCCTTGGATTTGGTTTTCCCTTGCTGGAGCTGAGGCAATTGAGTGGCTGTTATCAAAGAGCAATCTGCTCACCTTTGTTGTAAGCTGTCAGAAAGTAAAGCCTCAGTGCTCTCCAGGGTTGCTGAGGCTTCTGGGTATGTAGCTAACCATACCAGTCACAGGAGGAAACAAGACTCCTGGAGGTGCTGCAGCCTCTTCCTGGAGTTTATATCTGTCAGCCTGCCTCTCACCCCATGCCCACCACCTTGTTCCCTTCCTCTGAGCACTGAAAATGTCACTAGAAAATACCAGTTAAGGAGCCTATTATATTTTTCCCACTTAAACCACCAACAAGTGATTTGACCTAGTTATCTCCTTGTATGAAATCTCTGGAAATCCAAGATGAGGGTTCACTGTTTCCTGAGCCCAGTCACAAGTTAGTGTCAACACAGTCTGAACATAACTCTCGTTGCTGACATTTGACTGGTTGCTTTCATGCCTGTTGGTCCTGCAGTGCTTCAGTGGCTGGGAAGCTCTTAGTGGCTGTCTTTGAGAGCTAGGGGGTGCAGTGGGGTGGCGAGACCAACTAGCTTCATCTGCCAGGGAAGTAACAAGTATTAGCAGAGATTTTTCTTCTTTTTCTTTTACTTTTTAATTACTTTACTTTTGTGGAAGATTAACGTTAACACAACATTTGACATTTGAGCCATTTAAAGGGTACAATTTTGTGGCATTAAGTATGTTTATGATGTTGTGCAACTTTACCACCTCCTATTTCCAGAACTTTTTCATCATCCCAAATACACTAATTACCCATGCCTTCTCCCCCAGCTGCAAGCGACCTCTAATAAGGTTTTAAGAAGTTGCTCCCACTGAGGCCAATAGGAAAAGGGGCCCAGGAACTAGAGAAAAGGTGAGATCAAAAAGAATTAACCTAGAAGGTAACACCCACGCACAGGAAATTAATGTGAGTCAATGCCCTGTATAGCTATCCTTATCTCAACCAGCAAAAACCCTTGTTCCTTCCTATTATTGCTTATACTCTCTCTACAACAAAATTAGAGATAAGGGCAAAATAGTTTCTGCCGGGTATCGAGGGGGTTGGGGGGGAGGGAGGGGGTGGAGTGGGTTGTAAGGGAGGGGGTGGGGGCAGGGGGGAGAAATGACCCAAGCCTTGTATGCACATATGAATAATAAAACAGTAAAAAAAAAAATACAAAAGAAATTGCTCCCATTTCTATCTTGAGACCCTTGGCTCTGAGATTGGTTGGGAAGCTATTTTTTCCTCTCTCTCCTTTCTTTTCTTTCTCCCTTTCATTTTTTCTTTCTTTCTGTCTCATTCCTTCTTTTCTTTCTTTTTATAGGTGGGTCTCTATATGTAGCCCAAGCTGGTCTTGAACTCTCAATCCTCATGTCTCAGCCTCCCACTGCTGGGATTACAGATGTGTATTACCACACCTCGCTAAGAGAATCTTTTTGTCTTAAACCAATTTCTCTATTCAATATTCTTGGCCAGTGTTCTAGTTATGAATGTGAAGCAGAAAGTCAAACAATTGAAAGGGACCTTTGCTGAGGATTCTGGGAGAGAAAACCAAAAGACCTGGACTCACCTCTGAGTCATATGTGAAGAATCCTAACTAATAAATTTTGTTTTCAGGGAATTTAAAAAGAAGTAGAAGAAACCGAGGCACTGGCTTGTTTGTTTATTTCTTTATTTCCAGATAATATAAACACTACCTCTGACTAAGTAAAAAGAAAAATTGTCTTGTTTTTTAAGGAGAAGATGAGAAATAGAGCAACGTATCAACATATGGTGAAGGAATCCTCTGAGCAACAAGGCACCATAGCATGTTGCAGTTCACCCTGTGGCCTCTGGAGGCAGACAGAGTATAAGCAATTAAATTCTAGCTCAATTGCTTACTTACCATGTAATTTTTTTAAGCTTTTATTTTTAACTGCTCTGGGCTTTGATTTCATTGCCTGCAAAAAGATATTAATAGTGTTCCTCTTGTTACACACACATACACACACACACATATGCACACACACCTATGTTGTTATTAGAACAAACGTAACTGCTTCAGAACATTGTCTGTGGTGGTGTAAACAACAGAAATTTATTTTCTCACTCTTAGAAGGCTGGAGATCCAAGATCCAGGTGCCTTCCAGGTTGGTTTGTCCTGGGGCCTTTGTCCTTGGTGTGCAGATGGTCACCTCATCCTGGCTTTCTTTGTGTCCATGATTCCTCTTACAAGGACACCATCAGGTTGGATCAACATCTACCCCAATGGTCTCATTTCTACTTAATCATTTCTTTTAAAGGCCTTGTCTCCAAATGGTTACATTCTGGAGTACTTCAACATAATAAATTTTGGGGGACATAATTCACCCCATAGTGGCCTGGAACACAGAAGTTGCTCAGTAAATGTTAGCATTATTTATCAAATCTTTTGGAGTGCTTGTCATTTGAAGCCAATGCTACAGGTTAAATTTCATCAATCAAGGCAGGAAATATAGTTTCAAACTCAAAAGCTGATCCTGCAGAGCCTGTACAGGCATCTGAAAAGCCAAGCAGGGATCCTCTGTAGAATCGTTGCTCTTTTTTCTAAATTCGTGATGAACGATCCTATGTGATTTCTTAGTGCTCAGGTGGGTCACTAAGGTCCAGATGGTTTCAGGTGATGTTAAGACCTCTGAATGGGCCACTGAATGAAGGACAGAAGGGAGAGACAGAGAGGATACTCAAAGGAGAACCAACCATCCTGCTAAGTCTCAAAGGGCATCATTGCCTTTCACTTGGTGTAGAAAAATCTGGAATGCAAATGGTGTGTGAAAAGTTAAATGTGAGTGAACTTTAAGCAACTGACATGGTGCTTCTGCTTCATTACCAATTTCGTTTTTTTCTACTAGTGTCATCAGAGAAAATATTCCCAGTTTCCAGCTCTTTCTCAGAAATGAGGAACTTTGGTGGTTGGACATACCTTGAATAAAAAGAGGCTGCCTTTCTTGGTTTCTGTCTCTGAGTTTTACTTTGGGGTGGGAGAGAAATAGGGTGGGTTGGGTCACAGAGAGAAAGGGCTGAGTAGCTCCCACTTTATAGGAAATGAAGATTCTCCTTGTTGCTCAGCCATGTGCCCAAATAAGGCTTTCATTTATAATTTTAACCTTTTGGAGGTCACTTATTTGTCTTTGCTGTTTGGTTGTCGTCTCTCATACATTTAACTGTTGCAGTAGAACATATTCTTTTAGAAGTTACACATTGACATTCTTAAGCTGTCTTACAAATTGCACATTGGATTTGCATATATCATTGAACCAATGAAAATTGTGAGCTACACTTCACTAGGTGCCACCTGCCTGCCAGACAACGGCTCAGTTTCCACAAAATTGTTAGATTCTTTTTCCCTCCTGCAGTATTTTGTGTACATATTTTAATATTTAATTTCCTGTGTATCACTTGAGATGGTTAATCTTTATTACCAACTTGATTGGATTGAAAGTAAATTAATAAAGCACATTTCTAAGTTGTGTCCGTGAGGGTGTTTCCAGATGTAATTGGCAGGTAGGAAAGCAAACTAAAGGGAGAAGCCCAGCCCTGAATGTGGGCAGCAGTATCTAGTAGACTGAGGTCCAGATGGAATAAAACAGAAGAAGGAGCCAGCAAGAGGAGCAAGGTTTTCTGTCTTAGCTTTCTGTTGCTATGACAAAAGACCTGAGGTAAACAACTCATGGTCACTTGGTTCTTTTGTTTCGGAGTCTGTGGTAAGGCAAGCATCATGGCAGAGAAGGTGTGGTAGATCAAAGCTGTCCATGGTAGCTTGGAAGGAAGGAGAGAGAGAGAGAGAGAGAGAGAGAGAGAGAGAGAGAGAGAAGAGAAAGGACTAGGGACAAGATACAGCCCCTAAGGGCACAACCCAAGGTCCCACTCCCTTCAACTAGGTTCCACCTCCTAAGTTTCCATCACCACCCATCAATGGAATAAGCCATTGATGAGGCTAGAACCCTTATTATCTGATCACTTTCCAAAAGTGCCATCTGAGCATTGCTGCACTGGGGACCAAACTTTCAATGCATAAGCTTTTGGAGGATATTTAAGGCCCAAACCATAACATACCTCAATATTTCAGAGAAGTGGATAAAAAATGAAGCAAATGAAAATAAACAAGAAGGATTAATACTAATGATAACCTTCACAAACTTAATATATTTGGAACAAAGATGGAAATCAAGTGGTGAATTTAGTTTCAATGAAACTTTGAAGGAAAACAATAGAAAGCACAACACAAATTCCTGAAAGTGGATCATCTAAAGTTATGTCAAGACACAAAGTTGGCTCATTTCCAGTGACTGGAATAGTGTCTAGAAAAGTGGAAGTCATTTAGTCAATATTGGTTGAATAACTGAATGAATATGTATTATCAAGCTTGATTATTTGAAGTAGTGACCTTTAAGGAATTAAAGATGCAAACTGGTACTCAGGAAGAACTTCAGAGCTTGAACTACTATGGTAATTTGGGAATTATTGGCAAGAATTGATCACAAACCTTTAGAGTAAAGGCAAGAAGATCTATAACAATGTGGCCTAGAGGTCAGAAAGATGGGAAAAATCAAACCACAAGGAGTCAGTAAAGAAAAAGAGGGTGTGAGAGCTAAAACTGTGGGCTCAGAGACAGGAGACCGGGGAGAGCTAATCCCACATTTTTTGTTTGCTGGCAGTGTGGTCTTGGGTAACCAGGTTGACCTATTTGAGCTTATTTTTCCCATCTGTTAAATTAGGGGGGTTGGGATTAAATGATCTTCAAGACCCCACCAAGCTTCAGAGGAGAAACAGGGTGGTATAAAAGGAAGGATAGTGGACTAAAAAACAAAGTCTGGTTCTGAATTCCTTTTCTAATGTTTGTTAGTTCTAGACCTTGGGAAAATTATATATGCTCTCTGAACCTCAAGTTTCTTTTATTGCAAAATCGCAAGGGTTGAGTTAGGTGATGCATATGAAGATACTAAAAATGGTGGAGGCCACTATTGCTCATTTGTTGACTCTGAACTAATGCTCCAGAATCTGAAGTCCATGCTTGTGATTATAAAAAGGACTGGAGGACCATCTTATTTCCATGGTATTTTTGCCTTACTTATGTTTAAAAGCTTTGGTTGACCAAGGTAAATAAAAGGTAAAACAGAGGACTATTAAAAATACCAAAATGGACAAAAATGAAGCAGAAAGAACAGAGGAATCAATGACATCTTGTTCCTGACATAGTTTGGCTACAATTGCACACCAGCTAAATGAAACCTAGGAATACACTGCCTTTTAAAATCAGCAGTAGAGCCTGGTACTGGTGTCTCATGCCTGGCTACTTGGGAAGCTGAGACTGAAGTTCGAGGCCATCCAGAACAAATAGTTTGAGAGACCCCATCCCCAAAATAACCAGAGCAAAATGGACTGGAGGTATGGCTCAAGCAGTAGAGCACCTACTTTGCAAACATGAAGCTCTGAGTTCAAACACTGGTCCCATGAAAAAATTAAAAAATTAAAAAAATTAGCAGCAGAGCCTGCAAGAAAGCACATGTGATGTTAATCTTGATTCTCAACCTGACTGAATTGAGAAGTTAGTACAGTACATCTCTGGGTGTGTCTTCAAGGGAGTTTCCAAGAGCGCATTAGATCATGAGGGTGTGACCCAATCAATGGTTAAAGCTATTGATGGATTCGAAATTGCATAAATCATTGGGAGGTGGCAGAACTGTGGAAAGTGGGTGTAGCTGGAGAAAAGAGAGCACCAGTTGAATGTCTTTAATGGTTTACCTTACCCAGGCCTCTGCTTCCTGACTGGCATGAGGTGAGCGGCCTCCTCCACCACCTGCTCCTGCCACCATGATGTTCTCGTTCCCCACAAGTCCATAGCCACAGCAAAAGCAAATCATGGACTGAAACCTCTGAAGCCATGAGCCAAAATAAACCTTTCCTCCTTTAAGTTTTTTCTCTTATGTGTCTGTCACAGTGACAAAGAGTCTGACTAACACAGCATTCATGGTCATTTATAGGGAGATTTTTGTGTTTACTGGTCATAACAGTCACTACATTGTTAGCGAGGGAACACAGGTCACCTTGGGCAGTGTTGTCATCCGTGGTTTGATAATTTATTATGAACCAAAACCCGCAAAAATGGAGCAAAGCTTTTTATTTGTTGTTTGTTTTTGGATTTAGAGAGTGAGAAGTGGAGAATGTTCAAAATGAAATAACTATAAGTTAGCTGTGGCTTCAAGGAATATAGAGGAAACAATGAAATCAAAGGTAAACTCTAGTTCTCTTTAGCTTTCACAAACCCTTTACATTACCTGTGAACAAAGCCCACAATATAAATTGCTTCTGTTTTTTACAAACAAACCAGATCTTTCTGTATTCATTTTAAATCATGAAAATTTCATTTGTCTTCATGTGAAACAGGAACTATTTAAGAAACAGACTTCACACAAGTCGAATGCTTTGTTTATAGAAGTGAGTTGTTGGCTCTATTTTGTCACTGAAAGATTTAGCACAGCCTGTCCCTTCCCCTCCACCTCTATTGAAAATGCTGAAATCATCATGATTGTTTCAAGCCTTAAGGAAGGATGTCACAGTGGGTACTTACTATGCTTTGTGTGTATGTGTGTGTGTGTGTGTTTGTGTGTGTGTGTGTGTGGTACTGGATTTTGAATTCAGGACCTTGCACTTGCTAGACAAGTACCTACCATGTGATCCATGTCCCCTTTTTGCTTTACTTTGAAAAATTTGGTCTTGTGTTCATTTCCTGAGTGGCCTGGACCTCCATCCTCTTTTTTGTACTTTCTAAATACCTGGGATGACAGACATGAGCCACCAAGTTCAACTTTTATGGTTGAGATGGGGGTCTCCTGCACTTTTGCCTGGATTGGATTCAAACCGTGATCTTTCCAATCTCTGCCTCCCAAGTAGCTAGAATTACAGGTATGAGTTACCGTGCCCAGCTATAGACTCTTGATTTGGGACTTTATTATCTTTGCAAGGAAAAGAAAGCTAAATTTGAAGACAAGATAAAATTGAGAGGAAAATTAAATGATCCAAAAGTCAACTTCATCTTTATAAAGTTCTGTACACATGTGCTAGTTACATATGTGGCATTGCAGATGAGTGAAAATGTGGAGGCTTAAAACAAAACATGTTTCTTATCATTTGGGTTCTGTGGGTCTGGAGCCCAGGTACCACTGAGTTGGGTCTGCTGCTCAGGGTTGCACCAGGCTGCAATCAAGGTCTTAAATCAGGGTTACAGGGGGGTCTTGTCTGAGACCCGATTGGGGAAGGATCTGCTTCCCAGCTCACGTGATTATTGGCAGCACCAGTGCCTCCTGACCTGCCCAACTGAGGGTCTCAGATTGTTGCTGGCTGTCATCTGAATGTGGCCCCTCAGTTCCTTGCTCCCTGGGCTGACCAATAAGACTGCTTGTTTCCTTCAAGCTTGCCTGGGGGAGAAACTTTCACCAACGCCATTGGCCCCTTATATAACATGATTTCACATACATGATTACATACTGCTCTTTCCCTGTGCAGCTTTCTATTGGTGGGAAGTAAGTCACAGGTGACATGAACTTGAGTGGAGTGGGTACTCTCCACATGAAAGTCTGTCCTCCATAGTCCACACCTGTGAGCCACAATCCGTTTGAAATAAAAGATGCACAAATAGTTTTGGAATGAAAACCAAGTCTCCAAAGCCAGCCATCAATTAATAAACATTTCTGGCCCCTGGCTGTCTTCTCTTCCATTCATCCACCCTTCAGAGCCTTCTGCTGACATTTCTCAGCTGCTTCCCCTTCATTGTCTGTGTTCACAGTTTCTGGCAATTGCTTCCTCTCATTTTCTGAAGTTTAAAAGCTCATTCTCACCTGCAGGGTTCAAATAACAGTCCCTCCCATGAAATCCTCATTCTCCCTCACTCTCAAAGCCACTCAGGAGGCTACTTCTAACACTGGCTCTTTTCTCTCTTCCTTCTCTTGTTCTGTTTTCTACCACGCCCCACTTCAAGCTTCCTGCTTTGAACATTTCCCCACTTTATACACTGGAGAGTCCTCTTTTCTTCAAATCATTTCCTGTAGGCACCATTGATTTTGAAAAACCTGCTGATGTTCATCTTTTTCCAGAGGTGTATGCTTTTATGCTTTTTTTTTTTTAGTGCTAAGCTGATCTATGTGGCATCTCACTTGAGTCCAGATCTCAGGTTTAATTATTATTATTATTTTTTGGCAGTGCTGGGGATGGAACCCAGGACTTCATGCATGTTAGATTAGTGTCTAACACTGAGCAACTCCCCAACTCTCAGTGCATTTTTAACTGACTTTCTGCAATGTGCTCAGTTAGCTCTGAGTTAAGGCCTGGAGCTTCCTTTTTGGTGACTGGCACCAACCCAGATTAAATGGCCACATTCACTATTTCAAGGGTTCCATATTCTTCAGGAAATGTACCCTTATTTTCAAGACTTTCTTGTCCATTAGGGAGTATATTCCATACATAACTGTAGAAGCCACACGAGTTCCAGGTGCATGGCAAAGCCTGACTGGATGCCAGGGCTGGCATCATGGGTGTGTGACCTGTACAGTCAGTCTGTAATTGGAATGTGGGTAATGGTCCCCAAAGTCCCATGTGTTAAAGGCTTGGTCCTAGAGTCCATGATTGGGAGGTGGTAGAGCCTTTAGGAGGGGAGTCCTAATGGGAGGCCCTTATGTTGAAGGAGATGGTAGGACTCCATTCTCCCAGTCTCTCTTGGCTTTCTGGTTCAAGAAGTAAGTACTCCCTCCAGCAGTGCCCAAGTCATTGCTATCCTCCACCCTCATCAGAGGCCAAATCAAGGGGGCTGCCTGATTTTGGTTATGAACCTCCAAACTGTTAGCTATATAAACCCTTTTTCTTTACAAGTTAAGTGCCACAAGTATTTTGTTCATGTTACATGAACCTGACTAATATAAGTCCCAAAGGGTGTCATGCTCAGAGGGCCCCTGTACTTATTTTAATGCTCTATTGTCGACATCTTGAAGTTCTTATTAATGTTGTCTTTGAACTTGGGCTTTGTATATAATGTCTGATGGGACAATGTATGTATGTTATCAAAGGATATCTAAAGAATACAAATGTCTGTTGTTCCTTGTCACCTTTTTCACTCATAGTATTTGCAGTGCACAATGTGCACAAAATTATGGAGGACCTATAATGTGTGTGAGCTCAGTGAGACTTGAGGTGAGCACTGGTAAGTGTGTTATGCTCATGGCTGAGTAAGTGGGGTGCTGATGCACTGACAGGCATCCTTCTGTTTGAATGAGAGCTTTCCTCCAATGCAGAAGGACAGCAGTGGTGATATAAGTAGGACAAATTGCTAGGCAAGCTTACTATATCTCTTCTTACTCCTGTTGCTTCCCCATTAGTCAACCACTTACCCTGAAAATGATGACATAGGAGGAAAGGGAAAAAATAGAGCAACCCATAGTTCCTTTTCTTTTCAATACATCCTTACTCACTTGTAAGTTGAAAGTCGAGAGTGTCTGTAGCGCATGTATCAAGAACTGAAATAAAATACCGTTGAGTTTGTTTTGTGTAGTGATTTTACTGTTTTGCCAAAATAAAGAATGCATGTGCATGTACGTGCTGTGAAATGCTGATTGTATAATTTCGATGGTCTGCTCATATTTTCATTTGAAGGTGGTTATGCATAATATCAAGAAGAACAATAAACCTTATGCTGTTATTTATTTATTTACTTACACAGAACAGCATTAAATAGCAAATTAAAAAACACCTCACCATGATAAGGTTGAGAGAGAGACCATGGAAGAGAGGTAAATGTTTGTAGTTTCCTAACAGAATGTTCTCTTGCATAAAGTGCCCAAACTTTCTCTTTCCATGGGTCTGGCAAATGATGTAGCTGTGTCTGTTGGGGGTACTGACGAAAACTGAGTAGGAGTGGAATTCCCTCTACTTAAAAAAGGCATATGTGGGTGTGTGGCTCAAATGATAGAAAGCCTGCCTGGCAAGCATGAGGCCCTCAGTTCAAGCCCTGATACCACCAAAAAGGCATATGTGACATGGGGTGTCCAGGTCAATAAAAGTCTAGATGGAGGCTCCCAGATACTCCTTGTGACAGCTCATTTCACTTCCTCTTATCTGTAATAACAAAGTTACAAGCAATCTAAGAGCCTGATTTTCTCAGTCCTCAGGGTTTTGGGCTAGGCCAAAGCTGTTCAAATTCCCTCCCCCAAGTCTGGGCTCTAGTAGTGTTAGCTATATAAGTGGAGGTGAAGGTTAGGAAACACCACCTAGAGAGGTTCAGTTGTGGTTGAGATCAAAAGACTTTTTCAAATGTTTATAATCTAAGGGCCTGGAGAAGAGACTAGAAAAGACATCTCCTTTAAAATGGGTGTGATTTAAGGATGGGGGTACAGCCCAGTGGTAGAGCACTTGCCTAGTATGTGTGGGGCCCTGAATCAATCTTCAACCTCATAAAACAAACAAATAAACAAACAAACAAGCAAGATATGATTTAGCTTCCAGATAATTACTGATATTATCAGTTTGGGTTAGAGCCTTCTTAGGGAAGAATATGAAGCAAACAGGTAGAATAGATTCCCATTACTCATGTAATGGGAATAACAGTCAACTCATGTTTTGTGCAGTCACAGTGAAGACTAAATTAGCAAATACTGAATCATTGTCCTTAGGAAAAACAAAGGGCTAGATTCCTGCAAGTCTCTGGTCCCAATATTTTCATCAATTGATGGACATACAAGTTTGTTTTGTGTAAGTTTCTGTTTACAGTTATTTTATTTAATATATATATAAATTTATATATGTACCAAAAGTTTTATATATAACACATATATTTGACTTATTAACATTGAACTCCAACCAAAAACACTATAACGTGCCTGAATATAGCTGTTCTAACAACTGTGTTGACTCCTGAAGGCACTCACAGACTCCTTGAGTTGAGGGACACTGGATAGCTCTTTAGCATTGGACTTGGGGCCATTTCAAACAGCAAAATCACCAACAAAAAGCACAGAAATTTGAGAAACAAGGTACAAAATGACTACAGAAAGGACTTGTTTAGTGTGGGAACTGAACTGGGAAGGCCGAGCATCACCCTGTGGAGGTCATTGCTCTGTGCAAACATGTCTGTCCATGACAGAAAGCCATATGGGTATTGATTTTCAGATTCCAAATAAGTTTCAGTGAACAAATGTGTCTGCAAATTTGGAATTCGTGAATGAGGAAGACTGACTGTACTGAAGAAACTATACAAAAATTTCAGGTATGTATTTAATTCTAGTCAAATGAAAGTGAAAAAGTGAACAGCATGAACTGAACGGATGGCATGGCACACACCTATCTCATGCAATTCTTATCCACTGTCCTCTTGGATTTAGTGACTGTGACCTGTGAATCAAACTCATAAAAGAGAGGTTAACAGGAGCAAAAGGACAGACTGCATCTATACATGCAGTAGGCCTACATTTGGTGGAACCAGTGATGAGATTAGAGCTTATATATTATAGTAAAAAAGGTGATAAAGTGTGAAGAAGTGACTGTAAAAGAACTGGGAGTGAGATCTTAGGTCAGGTAGGTTTCAGGACAGGGATAGGAAATACGAGGTAGAGAGGATGGTGCAGTAAGGCCGTGATTCTGATAGGAATGTTCTCTATTTCTTTCTCAGAAGGGAAAGGGGAACAGCTTTACGAATGGAACTTTATGCCATCTTTGTAATGGGAAGTTTGTGTCCTAATTTAGGCAGAAGGGCGGAAGCCAGAGAATTCTCTCTTATGTCTGTTGTTTCTCAGGTGTTCAACTCAAAATAATCCTTATGATGAAGTGGCTTATTTGGGGGTGGCCCTGTCTGATCTCCTCCAGCTGTAATTGACAGTTGTAAAGAGCAGAGCAGACAAAAGTTATTGTTATCAATTCTATTATTAAAAAAGTTATTTGATAGAATTAAGCAACTAAGCCATGAGGACATTTTTTACATAATTGAGAAGTGTGCAGCACAGGTAAAAGATTGTCCCAGTACTCATTCCTATTGCTGATCTCAGATTTGAATAAACGTCACAGGGAAAACTGGGGTCACAGAATGAATAGACAGCATGTTTTAGCTGAGGTGCATATGTGCCAGGATCCCAGGATTTGCTAGAAAGGATTTTGTAGGGACTCTAAATGCTAACAGAGGACTGGGAAATAAGGTAAGGGGTTAGACACTCCCTTTTATGGTTCTAATGGTAAAAACTGGTTTGAAGGAAGGGTTTTCTGCCCTCAGACCTGTTTTCTTTACTGACTCTGTGCGAATGAATACCTTGGAGTTGCACAGGAATTCCTGTAGGTAGAATCGACTCATGCTTCTTGGTCACCCTCCCTTGTCACCTTGTTCCTTGAACACATGCGTTACCTGTGTGGTCCAGAAGAACAGATCTGTGGGCTGTGCTCAGAAACCCCTGGGCTCCAAGATCACAGATGAAACAGGAGGCCTTTTGCCCTAGCACTAGCCTAGCATGTACCACTTCTTCCTCCTGTGTGGTCCAGAAGAACAGATATGTGGGCTGTGCCCAGAAACCCCTGGGCTCCAAGATCACAGATGAAACAGGAGGCCTTTTGCCCTAGCACTAGCCTAGCATGTACCACTTCTTCCTCCCCATTGAAGGCAGAAGGGGAGTTTGCTGTTTTTTCCACAGCCTCCACCCTCCCTTGAGTTTGGGCTTTTCTGCATTTGGATTGTCCTATTTTGAAATAAGAAAAGACTTTGCCGTAGTAGCAATTAGTCCCATTCAGAGAAAAATCAGGTGTCTTAAGATTTAGGGAGGCCCAATGCCTCTCTTTTTCAGTGCTTTGCAACTGTAGTGACGTCAGACCACCCTCACCCTTTCTTACTGCTTAATTAAGAAACATCTTGGAATTTTCTCCCTATTAGTTCCAGGCAGATTACAAGGGAAAAACATCTTAACAGATGCTGAAGAGTGTTTCCAACGATTTGAAGATTAGGAGAATGCGTTTTATAGAGCTCCCAAGTGTTCCCTGGCTGCTTCTGCCAGAGTTGAAAAGAATTTAGTGGCTGACGACTTAATGAAAAGCCAAGATGCTCTGACAAAGAACTCCTGGGCAACTATTACTCTGGCTCCAAAGAGTTATTGCAAATTAAATTTTATTCTTGTCCTTTATGATCTATATCAGGCAGTAAGGCCAAGAGCATGAGTGAAATATTCTTGTCTTACACTTTGTTAATAAAAGCACCCTTTCATTAATATACATACCAGCAGGGAAAATGAAATGGTGTTCTCCACTTGACAAGCCAGACATTGTGTTGTCACCTTTGTAGGTAAAAAGCAAAGTAAACAGTATTTGGGTTTGGGGACAGGGTAATTACTGTCTCCATCTGGAAGCACATTCTTTGTCTGAACTCGTACCTCTTCTGTGTTTTAAGTGCTTATGGGGTATCTTGCTAAGCAACCCAATAAAGCACTATTTTTTAAATGTTACCTTGAAAGCTTTTCAAGACTGCCTTTGTCTAACAATACAATATCACATCTGGCATCATTGCCGTGGCTGTAAAGCAAAATCTTTTAATAGTATTTATTAAGTACTTTCGGAAGATGCATAATCACCGACGTGAGTTGGTGTTAATAAAGCGTCATTAGTCAGCTCAGCCTTCCATATTTGTGGAAAAGGCCGGCTCAGCAAGAAACACATAATGATTGCAAAGCAAATACAAAACACAACATCCCTGCAGTCTGATTCCTGCCCCTGATGGATGGAAACAGCACATTTCACAGTCTAGCTGCTTGGTGAGTTCTGGACACCATCTCTAAAATATTCGGCATGAAATATGAGCTAAACAAGTGCGAGAAGCACACAGCCAAAGGGAGCCTTTTGGGGCGCAATGGTATTTACTTTAACGACCACAGCTTAGGAAATCACCATATTCCACACTGGGTTAATAAAGGCTCAGGGCAAAGTGGAGAGAGAGTGAAAAACAGTGTAGGCTGGGAGGGGAGTGGAGGAAATGTCAAGTACTTTCTTGTCCTTGTCACTGAACATCAGGACACTCCTCTCCCCTCTGTTCCTTCTCAGGCCCCACAGCCCGGAGCAGGGCTGGGAAAGAAAGCACAGTCATGAGGAAAATTCAGCAGTAGGGAAGGTGTTTTCTGGCAGCCTCTAGATAATGGAGTGCTGTACCCAGGGTAATAAATAAAGCAGACTGTGACTAGACAGCGTCAATTCAGTCAAGAGGTTGGCTGGGTCAGAAGCAATGAGCACAAAGCCACTGAGCTTGATCTTGGTATCATCAAACCTTAAAATGGGATGAGAACTTTGCTAGTCAGTATTTTGCCTTGTTTGTTTCTTTGGAGAATCTGAAGTGAGGTTAAAGCCAGGTCTCTACCTGATCAATTATTCTAACCCATAGATACTTCTATGCACATATATAAATATGGTTTTGTATACATAGACTCCGGGAGCTATGTAGTCTTCCCAGATCCCAGGGCACAGATGGGAAACACAATTTTTACATTCCTGGCAGAGTTAAAGTGCGTATAGAAATGCCTATTTTTCATGTGGTTCAGAGCCCGCACTAGGCCATTATTTCCAGAAGGGAGGATCTCTCCTTTCTCTTTACTGCACAGCAGCAATGGCTGTGTTTTCATTCATTTCTAGCAAGTAAGGATGTCACCAGCTCTGGTGACTGACTCTTTTCTTTCTATCTACTCCTTTTTAGCTATGTGCGACCTTGGGGCTAGTCATTTAACTGACCTGCGCTTCGGATTCTTCATTTAATTAGAACAATGGGACCTACTTTTCTTTTTTTTTTTTTGACTGTTCTGTTTTTAGATTAAGATGAGGTTTAACATACTTCCCAGGTGTTGTTATCATTGGTGTTGCTTTTGTTTTTATTTTTTAGTAGGTGTTTTTTTCTCCTTGAAGGGGAAGGAGCATCAATTACCTATTTTCCCAAACTGAAGTCATATTACAGGGATCTGTGCACTAAATTTGTGAATTGAATTTCAATATCTGGTGAGGTTTACATAATAATCGAGTATAATAATCCAAATATCTTGTGTATTATCCAAAATTCTGGTAGAAACTTTCATCTCTATTCTGCAGACAATTGCAGTTTGTGCCCAAATGATCCTTTAAGAATTATCTTTAGGAATAGGTAATCTTGCAAAAGGAAGCCCAAAGCACCTTACAAAGGGCTGAATGACTTAATCAAAGGATAGCTTCCTTTGTGACAATGACTGCCAATTGAAGAGGTATTTTTAAAAATACGTTGGGTATCAGCAGGTAGTATTTTTTTAATATCATACTTGCTTTCTGGAACACATCCTCCTATTTGAAGAGTTGAACATCCGAAGGGTTTTATGATCTATTGGAGGAATCGAGTGGAAAGTGTTGCAAGTAGCTTCTTAGAAACAATAACTGAATGAATAGGATTTGTGAACGACTCTGAATTGCAGTGGAGTCACCATTAAGTGGATGACTTCATATCCATTACTTCTTTGGTTTTGGTATGCTCTTTGGAGTGACAGAGAAAGGGGTGGGGTTACATTTCATGCATAGTATGTGAACATCATATGGCCTGTGTCCTAGGGCAGGACACAGTTCACCTCTGGTACATGTGGCCAACGTAGCAACAGGGGTCAAGAAATTAATTCTACACATGACTCAAAAAATGAACGAAGATCATTTAAGATTGGCACATGGAGAAAATGAGCCTCAAATTATATTTCTTTATAGCAATACAACTTCTGGAACCAAAATACAACTTCTGAGGTAGCACCAATTGTCAGAGGTGTTTTGTTCACTGATGTATCCAGTAAAATTGCTGAAATGCAGAAAGGTCGGTCTCCTGGGATCATATTCCAAGTGTGTTCCATTTTGAGATGAAAGCAGGCTGATGTATAGAATTAGACATTTGTGAGTTGGGAGTAGACAGTGTACTCAGTGATGTCAGAATTGGGTTTTAGATTTTTTTAATTCTGATTATAGATGCTTTCAATATATAGGGAAGTTATTGGTGAATGACATTACCTAACACTTCTGCAGCTGGGTGGGTCTCATGAAAAATTACAAGGTGTCATGTACATTTGTGTATAAATTGACCTTGTAAACAAGCCATTATTATACCTATGGTGACCATATAATTTATCACTCAAACCAGACTGTGGAGAGCAAAAGGGATGTTGTTGGGCTGATTCCACAAACTAATAAGAGGATTGATAGGAACCAGCATAATTTATATTCAAAGACTTAGGATTTGGGTGGGCTGGGGAAAGGCAGAGAAAAAGAAAGGGAGAGGATCAAGAAAAGCCAGGCGAGGAGACTTACTTCTCCATGTGGCTTCTGTGAGCTGCACAGTAAGAATACTGACTCCTGCCTACTTCATGGAATTGTGGTGGAGATCATGAAAAGAAAATGAATTTGAAAGCTCCTATTAGGGCAAAATGCTTTATGCAAATATAAAGCATTATAGGTCAAGACAGAAACAAGCAGTTTTGTAGACAAGGACTTAACCTAATTTGATATTCACCTTTCAAGATGGACACCACTTGCAGTGAGCATCGCCAAGTCTTTGATGACAGGTCTTCAATGTCATAGTACTTCACAAGATGCTCTCACAGTTGATTTTGTCAACAAAACAGTCACACAAGTTTTCTGCTTGAGTTGACTAATCATTTTGTTTGTTTTTTCTTTTTTTTGTTTTGTTTTTGTGGTATTAAGGTTTGAACTCAGAGCTTCATGCACTTGAGTCATGCATCTAGCACTTTTTTTGTTCTAGTTATTTTGGAGATAGGCCTTGCTGAAAAGCAGCTGATCCTCCTATTTTATGCTTTCCATCATCACTGAGATGACAGGGGTACATCACCATGTCTAGCTTTTTTCCTTTGCAATGGGGTCTTGCTAACTTTTTCCTCAGGCTGTCCTAGTTAGGATTACAGGTATGAGCCAGTGGCACCCAGCTATTGTATTGTTTTGATTTATATTTGGAGTCAACTTGACCATCAGGAAAGATAAATAATCATGGACAACGCTAATGTATAGGAAGAGTTACTGGGGGGGAGGTCTGAGCACAGTGGATGACTTACTCTCTGTGAATGTGATATCTAAGCCAAGTTGACAAGCCAGGAGAAAGCAGAATTGTTGTGTTCCTTTCATAGACATCACCCTTTGGTTTGCAGGGGCTATAAGTTCAAGACTATGTAAGACCCAGAATTACTAGTAGTTTAGTAACTTAGAATTTTAATTTAAAAAAAACTTAAGGCAGAAAACAGTTGAGTAGCACTAGATTTCAGAATGAAAATTCAATTTAATTATTTTGTGCAAATAAAAATATGATTCCTGTTTTCATACTTGCTAGCTTGCCCACTTGCTGCCAGTCCTCAGAATTATGCAAGTTCTTAGATAAATCAATTGAGTTTGTAATTAAAAAACTAAAATTATTCTTATATACCTTTATTTTTACACCTAGTTCTTATAGATCTGAGCTCACAGCAGGATCTACTTTGTGTGAATGGGCAAGTTAATTAGTCTCACTATATCCCATTTTATTTAGTATAAAATGGGCATTATTATTCCTAGATCATAGAGATCTTATAAAAAATGAAGTACATAAGGATCTTGGCATGGTTCCTTTTAGAACAGGCTTTAAGTCGTTAGTAAGTACTACAACAGGGCTGGAGTGTAGGGTCCTATCCTGTTAGGGCTCTGGTCTCAGCAGGGGCTCAGGCCTTGCATTTGACCACTAAGCTTAACATGTCTGCCCCTTAAGAGCCATTTCCCACCACACAACAACTATTTGAGTGGTTTCCAGTCACATTAAAGCGCAGAATCTCATCTCTTTCCCCAGATCTGCTCATGGTTGTGTCTTTTCCTGACATTAGGTCAGAACTCAAATGTTGCCTGTGGAGGCTCTTTTGGATGACTAATCTACAGGGAGTGTCTACCTTACTCCTGACCCATCCCCGTTTATACCCCTTATGACACCTCCCACTTTCTGAAATCATCTTGCTTACTTATTTATTTATGTGTTTTCTGTCCTCCCCCATCCCTGACTAGGATGTAAGTTGTCTGGGAGCAAAAATCTTTATGTCTTGGTCTTCTATCCAGAAGTGTGTCTGATACGTGACAATGGCTCATTTCATATCTTTGGAAAGACTGGGTGATTGCCTAGGTCAATTTTTGTCTTTTAAATTTAAAAATTCACAGGTGCTGGGAAGAGATGACTATTCAAGGTCAATATTCTTCCGTGCTCTTCAATCCACTTTGTAAGTCTTCTTTCTGTTTTTTTTTTTTTTTTCAAATTTGAACACTGTCTGGGTAAAATTTCCCTTCTCTTGCTCTGGTTTCTACTTCAAGATGTACAATAGCACGAGTTCCCTAGCGGGCTACAGAGGTGGGCTTCTAACTCCTCCTGGCTTTCCTGTAGCCTATTTATGAGCCAAGAAGTATGTTCAGCCACACGTTTACACCAGTGACTAAATGTGTCTGTGGATGGAAATGTATGGGCACCATATCAGTTGAGAACATCTGTTTTAAAAAAGACTTGAACTTGTGGCTACATCTTTCTAGCTCTCAAGATACACAGCAACACTCCACTTCTAATTGCTACTATTTTATAAGTTGGTATTTTTATAATCAGTGTCATTTTGATACACATACATTTTAAGTATTAGCCCATTTATCCCAGGAGAAAATTAAAATAAATATGGTTGTTACCTGATAAAAGGCTTTGTGGTTTCATTCATTTTTCCAAAGCCATTGGAAATTTTTCCTTTCTAATGCATTGGTTTCAGCTTACTTCCAAATAAAATTTGTTATATTCTGATTTTATAGATGCAGTATCCTGCAGTTCCTTATCTTGTAAAAATAACTGATCAATAAAAGTCAAGATGGTAATGGAATTAGAGAGTCTATAAAATGAGGTACTACTTATAGCTAAATTCTAGGGTTTTTTGGTGATGGTACTGGGGTTTGAACTCAGGACTTTCCACTAGGTATGCAGGCACTCTACTATTTGAGCCATTTTACCAGCTCTAAAGGACACATTCTTGATACCTGTTTTTTACGTAGTTTCCTTCATATAAAAGAACATTTTGAAATAAATGCTATATTTGTAATAATTACAGCTTAGTACATTAGGGTACAAATAATTTTCAATAGGTAGTTTCTGGAAACCTGTGGTACACAGCACCCAGAGCAGGGTTAACAGAAAGGAAGAGTCCTGTAAATGTTTGTTAAATGAATCTTCAGAGAATCATACAATATTTAGCATGCTTTTTGAAACTTCAGAAATATAAAAATCAATGCCTTTTGTTAAATTTAAAAAAATTTAGTTCATTGACATACAATCTTATTTTCTGACCTCATTTATATACTACTAACATCAATTCTAAGCCATTAAATTTTTTTTCTAGAAACCAACACAAAAGAGAGATCTAGTATTTTTCTTACACATTTGGGAAACTTTCAATGTTTAAAAATTCTGAAATTCATAGTTTCCAATACTTTGTGTACTTTGAGGTGCAGCACTGGTTTAATCTATGAGTTTTGCTTATTTATTTATTTTTGGATGTTGAAGAGTCTAAAAAGATCTCAAACAAAAACATTCAAAAGCTCTGAAATTTAGATTGTGACAATAATTAAGAAAATGCAAAATGAGCACTGGCAGATTTTTAAAAACTATTTTAATACAAGATTAATAGCAATTTTCTATCCAAATCAGAAATGAAAAATCTTAACCCAAATAATAGTCATTTGACAGTCACATAAAATTTTAGGTTTGATTGGTGCACACATTTATCCTGCATATATATTATGTATATGCACACAGAGACCTCACTATGTGCCATCCGTAGGTGTTCCTCATGGAAGTACCTCAGTACAAGGCAATGTCAAAGATTCCAGCATCTACTCAACTTTGAATGACGTTCCAAATGTTCCCATGCTACGCTGAGTCTGAGCTGTAGCAAACCATGATATAGTAAGTCTCCAGAATGCGTACAAATCAATACTGTATTTGTATGAGTTGGCCTAAAACTAAACACTGACTATTATCTCCACCAAGGAGGAATGCATGGCAAATTTATAAGTTATCATCTCTTTACTCTTCTGTTGGCAAAGCTAAACTTTTTTTTCAAGTTAAAAGTCAGATCCATTAGTTACTATAAGTCAATGAAAGTGAGTTTTGACTTATCCAAAACTTGCGTTTGCTAACCTTGAATCAAACCACCTGATAATTAGCCTTGCAAAGAGAAGTAATAAAAAAAAAATCACAACTCAGGAGTTTGCTAAGTTTTATTCCTCCTTGGGGACTTTAGTTGGTATTCAGTCTGTAGCCAAAACAAGTATGTAATGGCAAAAGAATTAAAGTAGGCTAATGTCTGTAGCAGGGAATATAAATTAAACCTCAGCATTCTGCATCCAATAATATTTTCAACGTGTTTGATTTAAAGAACGTTACTTTTAAAATTATTACTGCTTGTCAATGAGTAAGAGTGTTTTTCAGTGTAGACAAAATGGTATTTTTTTTATCCCTTACATTTGAAGTAGGTGATACAAGTTACTTTTCCTACCTGGGTAAATTAGTGTAAGGGAGTCAGATTTCTAATGCTAACATTTTGTGATGGCAATAATCCAAGTGCCAACTTTAGCCTTCATTAAAACTACAGAAGGCTGACTTGTGGCTGTCCATTAGTACAGAACCACAGAGATCTTATTCATAAATCTGCAATTCATTCTTCTCTGCTAAGGACTTTAGTCTCTGATTAGCTTTTGTTTTTAACATATACAAAGTATAATATACATCAATTACAGATGTGTATTTCTGTTAGAAAAATACATATTATAACTAAAGAACATGTAAATAGAGGCACTTCAATAAGCTAAGTGTTTGCAGTTATGAGCTCCACACACCAATTTCTAGTGTCCTATTCCAGTGAGCCCATTCCTCTCTACTCAAAACACAAGTTGTGATGTAACAACAGAATTTAGGGGACATCAAAACAAATGAGGGCAGGTCATGAAAGCCAATGGAGCTTCATTGCATCCCCTATCACTACACTGAAACAAGAAAAAATAATTTTGGTGGTGGATCCCGAAATATATACCATAATCTAGGGATAACTAGATTCAACAAAATCCCTTAGAAGTGGAAAAAAAATTCTCATGTTAAATTAGTTTGAAAATCAAAGGACATCACAGGATGATGATAAAGACCAGGAAGTGCAATTGAATAATAATATTTTGACCACATCCATGCAAAGGTGACTCATTGTGGCATCATTCACTGGTAGTCTTTTCAGCTCTTTGCCTGGCTAATATGCATCACTATATCTTTTCAATAGGAGTCATACTGATAATGAAGATGTTGAAACACATGAAGCAGGCGTTTATATATTATCTGTGTGATTAGTGCGTACAGAACATGGGTTCACATTCATTAATATAGTGGGTTAACATACACGTGCACAAAACCGTTTGGGGGAGAGCACAGGAAAAATAAGACATCCTGATCTATTTCATAGAAGATAATGTAGAAGTAGTTTAAAAACAAAGATTTGGAGTTTAAAGCCATAAAAACAAGTTGTTATTCAAATATTCTGAAAAATCAAGGCTGATTAAATTTGTATTGCACCTTAATTATTGGAGAGAAACAATACTGACTTCTGAGCAACATAAAATGACTGGTCCTTCATAGAGAGGTGTTATGGATAATTGGTGATAGGAAGCCAAAGGCTGGCAGTAAAATGGAAGGTTTTTTAGAAGTGTGTAATGCTGAATTAGATTAAGTGTTAATTCCATAAAGATTTATATGAAAGATGCCACAAAGTCTCTCGGAATCCTACATTTCATATTTTGTTAGGCATGAAGTGGCAATAGATGCTTGTAAATACTTTCTGTTTTGCAAAAGTGCTCAAATACACTTAATACTATTGTGCCACATGTGTTCTACTTAAATGTGATGACTAAATCAATAACTAATTTTAATTTTGATGAGAACAGAGATCGAAAAATATTGTTTACGTGCCAATACTGCCAATGAGCTAGTTAAAATGTGACTGGCACACTATGGTGTCTTGACATATTCCTTTCCCTACTCCAGATGCATTATAAAAGCCAAGAAACACATGGATAACCAACTGTATTCATAAAGCCCCAGTTTGGTTTATTTTGCTTCTATTTGCCAGGGGGAGCATTGGACCTGGCTTGGCGGATAGACTAGTCTCAATTGGATTCTTGAGTTTCAGCCAAGCAGTAATCATAGGCCAAAGGTGTTGTACATGAAAGCAATGGGTTTTGTGAATAACATTCTTTACGCACACAATTTCCATCACTAGGGAAGTCCCACACACCCAGGGCTGGTCCCATGAGCTCAGTACACTCTGAAGCACTGGAGACAAAGCACACTTGTGTGATAAGGGTGTGTCCTGGCAAACTTTTAATAGATGGACAGTTAGATATGCAAAAAGTTCTTTCTCTTGATTCTTGGTGCTCACAGGTCATTGAGGAGTCCCTTCTCTGAGCAGCACAAAACAAGAAGAGCTGGTTGACAAAACATTTTTGTTACAAAGGTGTGTCAACCCTGAGCTTGGAATTAAGAAGTTAAAATCTGTGATTTATATATATATATAGATATAAAAATAGATGATCATACTAAGACTAAAAAAGTGAAAGAAATCTCCATGTCAATACTATATATATAGGTATTTTTTGTCTTGACTTTCTGTTGTTGTGAGTTATTTTTGTAAGAGAATGCCCTTGTGATGGAGAAACCAATTGACACAAAGTAAATAGTTAAAAACAAAAACTTAAGTATGGATCTAATTGTAAATTCAGTAAAAGAACTCTTATTTGGGTAGGGTAATGAACACAGGGGCAGAAACGTCTAATTCATGTCAAACTTGTGGCAAAAATAGAGATTGTATGATTAAAGATGATTTTCCATTGAGACTTGGGAGAATGACTTGATGGGGGTGTCTAGTAGTAACTGAAGAAAAATCTGTGCCAATTGGATACAATGGACAGACATTAAGGGAATTAAGAAAAATGGTGCCGTTACTGGATTTGAAATTGGGTGGGTGAGTGAGAGGTGCTGAGTTGTAGTAAGGTTTGCTCTCGTATTAAAGACAAAATTCTAAATTTAATATCAGTACCCCCAAATCAGTTTGGTATTGTGTGGTTAGAGTACAAGATACCTCCAAGACAACAGTGTATTTTCACTACATTTAAAAAAAAATTTGAGCTTTCTCCTCCTAAGCGTTTTGTCAACCTGGTTTGTCACAGAAAAGCTTACCCTGGGAGCTGGCTGTCAATGCTGAACCTATAGCATGAAAGTTCCTTTATTTTTGCTCTCTTGTTGCTTCTTTGTTGAAAATGCAGTTGTCTTGGGGTTTGGCCTCATTTTAAAAGGAAAATTGTTTTCTTCCTACCTTTTTTTTTTTTGGGAAAAAAACTCACAACGTGAGATTCCTTTACTTCTGCAGCATAAAAGCAAATGAAGGTAAGAAAATCTCCTGGTACGAAAGATTTGAGTAAGAATTCTGTCTGGAATAAACAAGGTCCCCACAGATAGCTGAAGGAAAGAGGAGGCAGTTCATCTGGCACCCGGTATACTCTTTGGGAAAACAAAAAGGGAGGCAGATAGCAATCCTGCTCTCTTCTCATAGAAAAGGGTAGTTTTTGTGGCATGGTCCATTGTCCAAGAGTGTAAGAAAAGAAGGGAGTTGGTCACTCAAATAGCTAAAATGCAGTTTCATCTGACCAAAACCCAGGATTATCTGCAGAGTCTCTGCAGTGCCAAAACCATGCAGACCAGAGACCAGGAGAGGAGGGAGTGACCAAGCTGGGCTGCAGAAGAGTCCTCTTCCCTCCTGTCAGGGTCAACTGCAGGGGCCTCCGTGGTGATGAACTCAAATTCTGTGGGACACACGTCATCCATGCATCCACTACCACTCCCTGAGCCGCTGGATTCATCGCCTGGTGTGGAAAGAATTAAAAAGAAAGTTAGAGCATACATCAGGAAGAAATGGAGGCAAAGAACATGACAGGTCTGGCTGTGGGGTTGTAGAAAGTCTCTCATCCAAGGATCGCTCACCAGCCCCAACAGGTTTGTTCTTCACGGGCAGGTTTGTGATGGGCTGGTGGACTATATGGAAATAGTGTTGATGCACAACATCCATTGGGATCCAGAGTTCTATCACCCAAGGATTGTGAGAATCACAGGCCCAAAGGGAAACTGTCCCTGCATGTTGGCATTAGAAAGATATTCCTTTTTCTGGTCAATATTTAAGTGATTTAAGTTCCACTGTTTGCTTTTTTTTGTACCTCAGAGCTATTATTTGCAGCAGATATGCTTTTAAAAGGACTTTAAACAGGATATTTCAAAGGAAACATAGGAAAGGAAAATTAGCATTGCAAGTCGAAAATTGGAGGAGCAAGAGCAAAGAGTTGTGGAAGATAGATATTATTGTTACTCTTGATTTCTTTTTCCCCATCCATTTTCTTCTCCTAAGAACAACAGTGGACTCTTTCTCAACCAGTGTCACCCTCTAAATTAGGGGTTTTAGAGCTTGTAGGTTCTTTCTTTCTCTCTTTCTCTCTCTCTGTCTTCCTTCCTTCCCTCCTTCCCTCCCTCCCTCCTTCCTTCCTCCCTCCCTGCCTCTCTCCTCTCTCCCTTCCTTCCTTCCTTCCTTCCTTCCTTCCTTTCTTCCTCCCTCTCTTCCTTCTTCCTTCCATTCCTCCCTCCCTCCGTGCCTCCTTCCCTCCTTCCTTCCTTCCTTCTTTCCTTCCTTCCTTTCTCTCTTTCTCTTTCTCAGTGGTATTGAGGGTTTAAATTCAGGGCTTTGTGCTTGCTAGGCAGGCATTCTACGATTTAAGCCATACCACGAGCCCCTCCATTTTAAGTTATTAGAAAAAATCAAATGAAGAATAATATTTTGTGAGATTCAAACTTTGAGTTTGATTGGAACACAGCCATACCTTTTTGTGTTCCCATTATCTATAACTATGTTCATATTACAAGAGTAGAGTAGAGTAATTGTGACAGACACCCTATGACTCTCAAAGCCTAACATGTTTAATATCTGGCCTTTTACAGAAGTTTGCCATTCTCTGCTTGATAACAATGCCTAGGTGCCCACACATATGCCATCTTGGAGTGGCATCTTCCCTTCTGCCCAACGTATCTCTTGTCCTGCTCTATCTCACATCTCACTGCTTGGTTCCTTCTTGTTCGATAAATCCAGATAGGGCTCTATCAACCATGATTAGCTCTTTGTACCCAAGGTTCTGCATCTATGCATACAACCAACTGTGGATCAAAAATAATTCTAGAAAGTTCCAAACTGAAAATCTTGAATTGACAGCACACTGAGGTAAACCCACATGAATGGAATGATATGTAAGCATACCCTGCTACAGCCTCCTGCCATGTCACAGACCCCCAGTTTCTCACCAGCATTATGTACTATGTAGTACTAAGGCAATTTATATAAAGAACTTGAGCATCTGTGTATTTTGTTGTCTGTAGGGGGTCCTGAAACCAGTACCCAACTGCTGTGCTAGCTACATGGAAGTACTTAATCACATTATATTATTTATTTGCTTGTTTACTTGTTTGCTATTCATCTCTTCCATGAGAATGCAGACTTTTTGAGAGTAGAGAATTACATACACTGCTCACTTCTGAATTTACATGGTCATTAATGGTCCCTGGCATATATCAGGTGCTAGATAAATATTTTTTGAATAAATAAATGTGACTTGAGCAGTTGACTGAACATCTGTCCATTTGCACATTTAAACAAATGTGAATGATAATGTGTGTGAAGACAACTTGATAAAATGCACGAGGACATTGAATCCATGGCTGTCAATGATGCCTGGTGGAAAAAATATAGTTCCTACAGAAAAGGTGACCTAAAATCGAAGCTGTCATTATTAACTTAAATGAACTAAGGTAAGTCAGTTAGCCTTGCTGAGGTTCTGTTCCCTTACCTTAAAAAATAAAAGTAATAACATCTATTTCATGGAATTGTTATGGGGAAAATGAGTGAGAAAATATTCCCAGAAGGATTCAGGAAACCATAAGCTTTTAATAACATTTGCTTTTTCCCTCACTTACTCACTGATTTCAACCACTATCAATAAACTCTGGAAATGATGAGGGATGGGTCTTTGTCTGCTCCTAAGGGCCTGGTGCCATCTTGGTCACTGATGCTATTTATGTAAAGCCTCTGTACTGTAGGGACTCTTCTAATGTCCCCTTGAATGAGAATGATACACCAAGCACTATTTTTTTTTTCCAAATGGGACATCTAAATATCAGTTAAGATCATTTGAATACACTATAGTAAGTTCTTAACATTTTCTCTGCTTTATCTGTAGTGGCCTTTACAAGAGGAAAAATGCCCATTAATTAAATTCAGAGATATCAGAACTGCTAAGGAAATTGTTCTGAACATTGGTATCATGAACAAGAAGTAATATGACCTTTACAAAGATATTATTAAAGTGACTTAGAATATTAAAATTGTAGGAAGCAAATAATGATAAAAGATTCTGGCTGGGAAAATAATGGCCCCATCTCTTTCTGAAAAGGAATCACAAATGCAGGGATTAGGGGGTGGGATGGGCAACTTAAAAATGTCAAAAGCAATAAGGTGATGATCAGTATGAGATGTGATAACAGTTTTTATGACAGACACTATCTTAGAGAGATAGAGAGCCCAGTTTCGTGTTCGATTAGAGCCGAGGGATGCTTTTAACTGTTGCTGATTTTTGTTTTCTTTGGAAGAGAAATGTAGCAAGATCTTTGCTTTCTGGGCAGTCCTAGAGCTTTGCAGGTTGACAGGTATGTAGCCTCTTTAGGTCAGAGAGGAGAGAGAAGCAATAGGGTCAACATCAACCAATTCTTATGTGTCTTGGATTATTCATTTCTGTAGTTAAGAAAGCATTTTTTTTAAACATGGAGAAGACACAAAGGACAAAATGAAGAAAATGAGGCTAAGTAATGAGCAAGGGACAAGCAAGAAGGCTAATACCTGGTGAAACATTGTCTTCTGAAGTAGTTTAGCTAAGAGAAGAGAGACTATGGGATGGTTCTGAGAAATTTGACAGCAATGAAGTTCATTGCTTGTTTCTTTCTCTCTTGTTAATTCAAGCACACAGCCATCATCTTTTGCTTCAGTGACTAAATTACAGAATCATCAGCAACTTCTCATATTATGTTCAAGAATTCTTTTCCTAGGAATGCTCTTAGGGTACACATGTAAGAGAAAACCAATTCAACAATAACAACAACAAAACCTGAAAACTTAAACAAAAACAAAAATAAAAAATAAAAAAGGCTAAAAACAAAAATTTAAAAAAAAAATTTGAGCCATGCCTGGCTCAGATTAAAAATTTGAAGTATGATTGGTTTCTACAGAAAGTTTATGTTCTTCACAGGATTATAAAGTCAAAGAATTATAAGTAGAACAATCATATGTTAGTGACAATCTTTAATTTGTTCAAGACATCAGTTTGCTAGTGATAAGACTGGGATTATAGCCCAGCTTGTCGAAAGTCTAAAATTCAAGTGTATTTCTTCATAACCATTTTTTATTCTGGAAGCGGCTGGTTCCTTACTTGTGTCCTGAAAGTTGACATCATTGCCATTGTATGCATTCTTCAATTTATTGGTCATCACACGGAGAGCCATGATCTGCTGTCTGATGAAGGTGTCAGGCCGTGTTATGTCTACATCCACCTCGGGATTGTTGATCTGGTTGGTCAACCCATCATTCATGATCTCAGGCAAGTATCTGGGAAGCAGACAGGGAGAAATGGATCAGGGTGATGTAGCAGGGACCTCAAAACCAGATTCTGCCATGCTGTCTAGAACAGGGAGCCAACTACCTGGCACAAGCAGACTTAGTTCCTGGAAAAAAATGCCAAACAATAAAAAATTTGAGGTCATTTTTTTATTTTAGGAAAATTATATGTATATAAAATATATATATGTATATAATATATGTAGAGATGATATACATATATATGTAGAGATGATGCTATAATGAGCCCCAGGTACTTATTTGGATGCCCTCTGTAATTTCTACAAAGGGGCTGTCTCTATCTGTGTGCTGGTAAGAAACGGATGGCACACTCAAAGGGGTAAGAAGGAGAATTTTAAAAAAAGACAGTGTACAAAGATCCAGATGACAAAGACTGAAACTGCAGATAGGCTCCAAATGACACAGCAACTACCCAACCAAGGTCTGTCAGGGAAGGAGCCAGGGCAGGGACTCCAGGACCTCTCCAGTCTTTCCTTTTGCCCTCCAGACTGGAAGCTGGTTTTACGGCACAGACCAGGGTGGAGGGAGGAGGACTGGGTGTCAAGACACTCTCAAGTGTTTTGACTACTGAGCACAAAATGAGAGCTGTGGTTTATGCCCCTGCAGGCTGGCAGCAGCCCTGCTAACTGCTGTCACTATTATTCTCCTATTTCTTGCTATTGTTCCCTGAAAGCCAAAAATAAAACCAACAAAAAACCCTTCCTTTTCTCTATTTTTCATTCCAATTTACATATTCGTGTATACTGTCCTTATGCTTAACATTCTTCCCCTTCCTGCAAATCACTTTCCAAATTCCAGAAACGAAAAGCTCTATCCATCAACCTCCACAGGAAGAACCACATAGAGAAACTTCGATAACTAAGCCATTTTTCAGATATTGAATCTTACGCATGGCGTATTTGTGTATGAATTGCTCTATCTATTTTAAATTAGAGATCCCCTGAATAAGCTCTCTATTTTCATCCCTATCTCGAACAAAATTGACTTCACAATGTCCACTAAATAATGAATAATAAAACACACAGAGGGCATAATAAATTCTTTTCCACAATGCTTCAACTATTACTGCACTAAAAAATGTCCTAATAGAGATTTTTTTAAAAAAAATTCATAGATCCATACCTTTTTATTTTTGCAGTAAAGCATAACTTCTGTCATGCTTTTTAATATAGCTAGTATATTATTGCATTCTGAGGTTGTCTTCCTGCTGTAACTTCTAACACGTTGACTGTCATTGATATGTAATTATGTGTTTTGGGTTCCATAGTTCCACATAATTGTCATGGCCCATTGGAATAACATGGCCAAGGCTGGCCATCAATTGCACAATGGATTGAGAGGCTGCAAGATGACAGTGTATTCTGGTGTCACTCCTGCATATTTCAGACTCTGATTCCTGCAGTCGTACCTGGCTTAGTCAGAGGTGGGACCTGTCTCTCCCTGGCACTGCTCATTTATCAGCAGCTCACTGCAGTAGCTTTCTTGGGAATGCTGCCCCTGGGAATGTGAACATTCAGCAACAATACAAGACTGCCAAGCAAACCCAGCCTCTCACTGTGCCTACTGATGCTCAGACACAGGCAAAATAAGGAACAATGCACCCGTGCCTTCCAGAGCCTTTTCTACTTTCATTGCACTTAGAGGGTGACTTTAGACACAATGTGGGAGCTTAAACCTAAAGTAGTTGAAGAAGAAAACAGCCATTTTGTCACTCAAGATATAGATCCTAAGGCTTAAATCCATGATGTCAGCTGGAAAGGTTTGTGAAAGCTCAGATGAGCACCAGGGTCTCTTGGACCTGTTCATCTGCTGCCTCTCATGTTTAGTCTCTACATAAGCTCAGATTCATCTTTGAACCCACAAGGCTCTTCTTTTTGTTAGCTTCTGCACAGATCTTTGACACACAGCATCAGGCTTTTTGCATCATCATATCTCTGGAAGACACAGAAGGAGACTCTTGGCACAAATGTCCCAGGATCTAAGGCTGGATGCATGTGTACTTGAAGCAGGGAGAATCCAGAAGTGAGGACAAATTAGAGTATTGAAATGGGGCATTGTCACTGCCAATGCTTCATGCTGTGGAGTGGCAAGTAGGTGACATTCAAGAAGAGCCAAGCAGAACCTCCATATTTTGGTTGACTTCTATTGGCGAGAGCAAGACTAGGAGCTAAATCTTTGGTAGCTTGGCAGAATTATTTTTTTTCACATCTAATCTCATATTGTTAGTGGAGGCCTCCTTGGTTATATCCAAGCATTATAGCAGCTTAAGGTGGGAGGGTCCTATGAGAATTTAGCAGGGGGCTGAGGTAGTCAACTTTGTGGATGGCTGTAGGCTCTGTGCAGGGACCTTCACTGGTAATGCTGACAGCTTCTGTCACCTGAGAGACATTAAATACACTCGTCATTCCTACGAAAATTTCCCACTGACTAATCATGCAGCTGACATTCTCACCATTTAAAAATCACTCTTCACGGCCCAGTCAATGCTTCCAGAAAAACTCTGTTGCTCTCTGAATGTGCTTGCTGGGGAGAGAGCCCTGTTAACTTGTCGGTACTTAGCACTTCTCATCAGCATGTTCATGGTGGGGTAGTCCTTCTGATAGAAGAAGGGACAGATGGAGGGAAAGGGATACACATTCTCAAGATTGGGATTTGCAAGTTAAACATTTGAAAAGCAAATTGCTAGAAAGGACGGGTTTAGAGGTACCCAGGGGGTTTGGCATGAATCCAAGTGGGAGCTGTGTTGGTCAGTTTTCTGATACGATAGTAAAGGACTTGAAAAAATCAATAAAAAGAAGGAAAGATTTACTTTGGCTCATGGTTTCAAAGGTTTCAGTCCATGGTCAGTTGACTGGCTCCCTTGCTTTGTTCCCGGGGCTAGGCAGAAGACACGGCAGAAGGAAGCTGTTCACCTCATGGCAGTCAGGACCAGAGAGCAGGAGGAAGGGACTGGGGACAAAGCAAACTCTTCAAGGGCATACCCCCATGTACATAGCTCCTCTAACTAGGTCCCAAAGCCTAGTTTCAACCACCTCCCAATTATGCCATCAAATTATGAATCCATCAATGGGTCAATTCATTGATTAGGTCAGAGCCCTCATGATCCAATCAATTCCCTAAAGCCCTACCTCTGAACATTTATTATTGGGGATCGAACCTTCAACACATGGATATTTTATTGGGGGAGGGGCTAACTCTTCATATAAAAATTGTAATAGGAACTAAGTTAGGAACGGGCCAAAAAGGGGTAGGTGGGTGCTAACCTGAGTTTGTTTTCAGAAGCCTGATAACTTCTGACTGCTCCTGCCTCTGGGCACAATTGGAAGAGTGAAGTGAAAGCAAATTTAGCCTTTTTTTTTTTTTTTTTTTTGCCACAAATGAGCTCCATTGAACACACATCTCTATAGTAATTCCTAGTTCTACACTTGATCTTAGCCAAGCGGTCAAGAAGAAATCTGCAATTCCTAGCTCTCAGCCACATATTCACTCATCTGCAGCATGCTCATGAGTCTTCCTAATTTAAGAAGATATCATGCTAATACAGACCCAGAATTCCTTATGTGTGCTTCCAAATTTTGAAAATCTCCAGTTTTTTCTGCAGCCCATTTGTTAGCAAAACATAATTCATATCTGAAAGGAGGCCAATTATAGTTCTTATTTTTCCAACTTAGTGCATTATTAATACATTTTGCTGTAGAAATATTAATGTGTTTCATTTTGGGTTGTAGGTCCATACTCCACTGAGACTACCACATATTATACATTGTATTCACTATGGTAATATTCTAAAATTTAAAAAAATTCTGAAAATATATATAGTCTCAAGTGTCTCAAGTAAGGGAGTGCAAACCAATGGTATCAGTGACCTCCTTTAGAAACTTAATTAAAATCTAAATTTTAAACTCAATATATATTAAGATGGCTATTATTCAAAACAACAAAATAACATGTGTTGGTGAAGGTATGGAGAAACTGGGATCATAAAATGGTGCAGTCTCTGCAGCAATGGCAAGGCAGTTCCTTAAAATATTAAAACTAGAACTGCTCTATATTTCGGAGATTCTACCTTTGGGTATATACTCCAAATAATTGAAAGCAAGGGCTGAAACAAGTATTTGCACAGTGCTGGTCATAGCAGTATTATTCATAGAAGGCCAAAGGTTAAAATAACCCAAGTGCTCATTGATGGATGAATGGATATAGTGCAAGTGTGGTATTTACATACAATGGAAATATATTCAGTGTTAAAAGGGGTAGAAATTCTGACAGGTGGTACAACATGGATAAACCTTGAAGATAATCAACTAAGTGAAATCAGGTTTCACAAAAGGACAAACACTGTGTAATTCCACTAATGAGGTACTTAGAGTGGCCAAGTTCATAGAGGTAGAAAATAGGGTGATGAGCACCAGGGCCGGGGAGAGAGGCATGGGGGTGGGGCACTGTTAAAGGTTTAATGGGTACAGAGATTCAGTTTGGGAAGATTAAAAAGTTCTGCAGAAGGATGAGGGTGATGCTACCATCGGTCAGACTTCAGTACTATTGAACTATACAGTGTACAATGGTCAAATGGTAAATTTTATGTTCGGTATACTTTACCACAATTAAGTATAACTTTAAAAGTTCTTGATATAGGTTACGCTTTTTTTTCCTTTCTATTCTACCTGGCAGGTAAGTAGTATCACCTAATGCATACTGTGACCTTTTTCTTTAAGTGGATTTAAACATCCTTGAGGACTGTGAATTCTTAAAGACATTGCCTGTAGCAGTAGGTATTCCATGATATGTGACACTGAGCATGGTCAGAGGCTCACCAGCTGTGACCCTGCACACCTGAGATCTCTCTAGGACAGTGTGCCCCTGGGCAAGTACCTTAGCTACTTTATTTCATTATTCACTCTGCAATTCTAATGCATTTTATGCAAATTAAGTGGTTCACATGACTTCCCCAAATGCCAAACTTGTTCCTCAGCAGTGGCTGACAGTAGCAGAATCAAAGTTTTAAAGCCTTAATTCATGAATGTGGCTGGGCTCCAGCTGGAGAATGGGAGGCAGGAAATGGCTTAGAACTCTTGGAGAACACACAGTGCATCACTGCTGCAGTGAGCACAAGCTAAATTCTTTGGCTTAGCTGCTTAACTCATTGGCAGGAACTCCCCAAACCCATCCTTTCTTGATAAAATGGGAGTCACCAAACTACAGAATGGATAGAAAAGAAGACTTTGAGCCAGTTTCCAGGGCTGCTGTGCCACCAGCAACCTATTCCCTTCCTCTTATTTGTAGCTACCTCTGCTCAACACCACTTTCAAGGGGTTCACATAGCTTCCTCTCCCCGAGGACAGCCAGGGAGACTCCTTGGATGCTTTCTTCCCTGGGTGCAAGGCGAAGGGAAACAAGCACTTGAGAATGCCACGTGCCAGATGCCAGCTGTTTTCCTAGACAGAATTCCCACCTTCCCAACATGTTTGCCTGGCTGGGTATACATCGAATATTTTACAGCTCTTTAAAATGTAGCTATAGTGCTTTGGAACATATTCTGCCATCTGACTCAAACTATATTGTCCTGCCAGACCTGCCGAGTCACTATCTTGACAGATTTCTCATCACCATGCATCAGTTAGCCTTCCTTCCTTCTGCTCAGACTTATCCAGTCATTACTTGCTATTTTCTTTGGTTAGACAATCCACAGGGTGACTAGTGAAAGTGACTCATCTATTTTCTAGATTTTTCTACTTTTCCTACTTCTTACAATTTACTGTGTTTACCTGTTGGCCTCAGGAAGGATTTCCTTAGGGACACAGTATTTCTGGGACGATGAGGTGCCTTGAAATATAGCAGAGGTTCCTTGAAAAAGCCATGTCTCCAACAGATCCAATTAATCCTTGTCCCTCAGCCAGCTCCTTGATTGCCTGCCTTAGAAGGCATTTTAGGAAAAGGATACATTGACAGCTAAACGCTGGCTTACACGTAGCAAAATTGGAAAGCCGTTTTGCCAGTTTTATGGGGTGAGGGAGGAGTCTGGAGATGTCTGATTCAAGGACCCTGAAAGCCCTCAAATAATTTACATCCTATCAGGTAACCCACATGGGGGCATTCGTGTGCATTCTTCCTATTCCAACTCATTTTCTACAAATACTCCTCTTCTTAATGCCTGTGAGTTTAGAAAAAGTATGCCAATAAAAAGGAAATGATCCTAAAGGAAGATATAGATGATGTAGTTTAATATAACCACGGCCTAAAAGAGCAAAAATCTACCTTTCCGTGAGCAAAAGGTAAGAGCCTATGTGAACACGAGTGAGCTTTGCTTTTCCTTTTGCTGCTGCCTGACAGAGTTCTGCCCTGGCTATGCTAACCACATAAAAGTTTTATTTCCTTCTGAGCCTATGCTTTTCTGTCTCCCACCTAATCATTCTTTTCCAGCTCCTGTGCAGACAGCTCATTCTGGCCAGTGGCTGTCCAGGCACCCTTCTCAGGAGTGACTGATGACTGCAAAAGTCCTCCTAGGGTGTCCAGATTCACCCTGGGAACTTGAGGAGGCCTAGATTTGTAACCTGAACACGAGTCTTTAATTTTTTTTTCCTTTGGTCTTCTAGATTATTATCGATTTTCTTCTGTAACTTACTAGCTTCCTTTCAGTTCCTGTCTGTCTGTGTGGAGTTAGAGTTTTCCTGTGTCTTCTCGCATTTTCCCTTGAGAAGTTACCTGGGTCAGTGAAAAATAGGAGAAGTAGAAGTTCCACTTGCAGACTCACTTCCTGTTGGTCACTGAAGGTGCATCTGGCCTTCTCAGGTGATAGACACTGTTGTGAGCACTAAGGAAAAATCTTGAGGTAGTTCTTCTGAGCATTAATTGCTATGAAGCAAATGTTTATGTGCCTCCAGGATTCACGGACTGAACCCCTATCTCCAATAAGATGGTGTTTGGAGGTGGGGACTTTGGGAGGTGATTAGGGTTGGATGAGATCATGAGATTTGAGCCCTGTGATGGGAATAGAAGAAGAGGAAGGGACAAAAGCGCTCTCCACCTTGTGAAGATATGGAAGAAAGCAGTCATCTACAGGATGTTCAGGAAGAAGCCCTCACCAGCACTCAACCCTGCTGGTACCTATGGTATTTTATGATAGCACTCTGAGTTGACTAAGATACTCATTGAATCAAATTCTGACCAAGGACTCAGGATTCAAAGTATTTGTTCTCACCAGTCATTGCAATCCACCATTGGAGACTTGAGGTTTGTCCGGGACTATGTCCTGCATCATGGTGGCTGTGCTGTATTTCCAACGGAAAATTCCATCCTGACCCATTGCGAAGATTCAGTAATTCATTGTCAAGATGATTTCGACCTTACCTATCCTTGGTGGGTAACATTACACTTGAACGATGTGACCTTCTGTCTATATTGCTCCTGTTGTCTTTAACGTAAGAAAGCCCCATTAAAGGAACCATCAAAGGTATCAGTGAAGGCAAAAAGAAAACAAGAACCTGTGATATGCTCCCTGAGGCTGGTATGTCAACTGAGAAGGGAATATCTTACAGATTAATAGGTGCTGACAGGTAAAACACAGGACTGCCAGTTCTATCTGAATTTCAGGCTTCTTTTTAGAAGTGTGTTCCATTTGTTGTCTGGTATTTTTATGTACTAGTTCTAGTAGTCCTACCTGAGAACCTTGCTACTCAAAGTTTGGTCCCTGGACCAGCATTAGCTGCATCCCCAGGGAGCTTGTTAGTAATGCAGAGCCTCACTAAGGTCCTACCTCAGACTCACTGTCTTAGTTAGCTCAGACGTGTATGACAAAAAAACAAAAAACAAAAACTGTAGGCTGATAGCTTAAACACTTATTTATCACAGTTCTAGGGGCCTGGGTCATCCAAGATCAAGGTGCTGAAAGATTCTGTATCTGGGGTGTCTCTTCCTGGCTTACAGAGGCTGCCTTCTTACTCTGTCCTCACATAGCAGAGAGAGAGGAAGAGAGATACAGGAAAAAGAACAGCAAGAGAGAGAAGAAAGAAGAGGAAAGAGAAAGAGAAAGAGAGCGAGAGAGAGAGAGAGAGAGAGAGAGAGAGAGAGAGAGAGAGAGAAATCGAGAGAGAGTGCAACTATATTATACTGGAGCTTAGGATTTCAACATGTGTTTTGAAGGGGAACAAAATTCAGATCACAACACTTACTGAATCAGAATCTGCATTTTTACCAAGAGTTTAGCTGGCACATCAAAGCTTGAGTAGCATTTACAAACTCTTTTCATAGACATCCCAACAATCTTCACATTGTTCTAGGAAGTTGGCAAAGGAAGAGGAAGCAGGGAAGAAGTTCTTTTGACCACATTTTCTCAGTGTCAGAATGAAGATTTAAATGCTGATAGGACCATCGGGCACAGCTGCAATTTGTTTCGCACCAGAGCAGAGTGAGATTTGTCAGAGATGTGTGTAGTGGTAGAATGGAAGTGGGTTCGTATCCTAGGACAGCCACTGCTCATACACCCTGGATCACAGTCTCAAACACTGCAGATTGCATCTGTGGCTGCCCAAAGCAACTGTGTGTATGCATACTTTGTTCTATTTTATCACTTTCAACAGGTACCATTATTTTAATAACAGCTTTTAGGAAAGTAAGATAATCACTGGAGTAAATGAACATATTCACTGGAGTCATTTTGATTTCAGAAATGTTAAAATCTGAAATAAGTATATTTCAGAATCAAGGATGTCGAGAACTATGCAGGAGCAATCAGAAAAGAATTGGGAGCAATGTGGGTGGTGGGAGAGAAGCCTAATCAAATACTTAGGACAAAAGGGCTGCCAGAATGGGTGCAAACAGAAGAATGTGTCTGAAGGAGTCTGATGGATAGAATGTAGGAGAGAAGAATCTATCTGGCTTATCAGAGACTTCAGCAAAAAGGCTTTGGTTTATAAACTCCAGACCACCACACCCTTTCAATCCTAACAGATAACTGTGTTCCGTATCCATGAACACATGTTGATACATTTTTAAACTATATGAAGTTTCTAGTTCTTTTACTTCACATACTTGATAAGAATAACCTTTGTTTCTCCTTTTTTACTTTGTTTTACACCATTCATAAACATTTAAAAATGCCTATCTACTTACAATCCATACTTTAAAGTGGGGGAATGCTATTGTCTAAATTACAAATGGACTTAGTTATTGTGTTGATTAATGTTAATTGACATATAAAATTGTACATATTTATGGGATCTCTTGATATTTTTATATAGCTATATAGTCTGTAATGTTTAATATAGGGTAAGCTTATCTATCTTCTCAAAGATTTATCATTTCTTTGTGGTAAAAACATTCAAAATCCTTTCTTCTAGTTTTTTTGAAATATACAGTACAGCATCACTGGCTACAGTCACCTCCCGTGCAATAGCACACCAGAACTTACTTCTCCTCTCCATAACTTAGTACCCACTGATTAAGCTCTCCCCATCAAATGGATTCTTCAACTTTCAAAATAGTTTAGTAGAATTTCATTAAGTGAAAAATGTCTTGTGTGATTCTAGATCAATTAACATTTGGATGAAACAAAACTTCAGTTAAATCTAATTCAACAAGTCTGTATTATTTATTTACTATGCTAGTGAAAATAAAGTTGTAATATTCTTCCAGTGGAAGAATTAAAAAAAAAAAGGAAATTACCTGGAATTGTAATTTTTTTCAATGGGAGCATAATTTGAGTCACGAATATTTGACAATATATTCAATTGTCAAAACAATATACTTATTGTATAAGTATATACAATACTTTATTGTATTCTAAATAATATACTGCTAATGGCATAGGGACGGAATGAACAGTGCAGACCCCCTCAATCTTTTATAGACTTGAGAATCCATTTCGTTTGTTCTCTTAACTTGGCCAGGGTAGTATTCAGCTGTTACATGTTGAAGGGGGAAGGTACTGCTGTCAAAAGAACACTGGGCTAGGCCAGACATGGTGGCTCATGCCTATAATCCTAACTACTCGAGGACAGGGAAGGCAGAGATTGGGAACATTGCAGTTTGAGGCCAGCCTAGGCAAAAAGTTTGTGAGACCCCACCCCAACCAACAAAAGCTGGGCCTGGTGGCGCATGCCTATCACTCCAGCTATTCAGGAAGCATAAATAGGAGGATCGCAGTCCAGGTGGACTAGGGCACAAACCTAAGACCCTATTTGAAAAATACCTAAAAGCAAAAAGGGCTGAGAGTGTGCCTCAAATGATAAAGTCCCTGCCTAGCAAGCATGAGGTCTTGAGTTCAAACCCTAGTACCACCAAGAGGGTGGGGAGGGGGAAAGACGACTACCAGGCTAACAGGTGAGACATTTTCAGCTTTCAGCCTTGTTAGCTGGGTGTCCATGGACTCTCACCTGTCTTGCCTCATTTCCCCAATGAGGAACTTGGATAGCAATTCTGACCTGCAGTAGCTCTTGTTTTTGTTTTTATTATTTATTTATTTCTAGTATTGCGTTTGAACTCATGGCCTCACACTTGCTAGCCAGGCTCTCTAGAACTTCAGCCCCTACCCCTTCCTTGTAGCTCTTACTTCAGTGGTCTTTCTGTTCCCATTCGTTTCTTGGTGGAGTTTAGTTGCTTTTCCTACCTGCAATCATGACCCATTCTTCATATTTCCTTTTGTAAGCAGTCACATATGTGCTAATATTCAACAACCTGTATGACTGCCCATGGGTTCCCTGGAGCCTGAGCTGAAAAGTAGACATAGCAGGTGACAGAGCAGCTCATAAAGTCAAGCACTTATGCATTAGGTCACCTACTCCTCCTTTCCAGTATCTTTCTGTAGAGTCATTGGGAACAGAAACTTTCAAAGCTGTTCATTCAGTACTGAATTTGGTGCCCAAAGGTTTCCTTCCTAAAAGGCCAGAGACTATAAAACACGAAGTATTTTTAAGTGGCATGTTGTTAATATCATGAATATCCTTCTGTTCTCTACTCTCATGATCTAAGATTTGAACATTGGTATCTTGGACAACTTGAAATGGTCACAGCTCTTTCTTGGTTTCCCCTTGCTAGGCTCTTCTTGATGTGATTAGTAATATCATACCAATGCATGCTAAAAACTGCAATGCAGCAGTGTAAGAAATAACACCTAATGTACACCTCTTTTGCAATTTCTGCTTACCTTCTGTGGATTCTTCTGAACTTACTATTCACACAACTTCTTGTTCCCATTGAAGCAGTAAGACCCCAGAACAGACTCCCCTTTTAGCTTCTCCACCTGCTGGTCAGTCCTCAAAGATTCCTTGAGCCAATTTACCAGCTGCTGCACCCACCTGCAGCCCCACTGATGAGGGCTCTGGTAGATCCCTCTCCTTATATCCTGCCCCACCTGCCAACTCACAGCCAGACTCCCCATCCGACTCCTCCACCCCATCCAAATCCAGACCAAGTTCATTTCTGAGCTGAAGCAACACATTCACAACTTTTTTTTTTTTTTATCAAAGGGCATTGCAGGAAGATGACATCAGAGCCATCTCTTGTCCAGAGTTTCTGGTAGGCCCTCCCAAGGCCTGGGGCCCATGAGGTCCTTTCCCCTGTGGTCTTTAGCCATCTTCTTTTATCTTCTCAATGAACACTTCAATTTTTTTTTCTCCAAGGGGGAAAATCTACAGTTGAATTGCCATTTTTTATTTAACTAGTGATTACAAAAAAGAAAAAAGTAAAAAGAGCCTTGCGAATTTAACTCTGGATAAAAATAGCTCTGCTATCTTAAAGTCATTAAGTGAACATAAAAGGGCTCTTTGTGATCTCAGGCTATGTGTAAGTTGGCTTCTGTCACCATCCCTCTGTCCTCATCCAGAAGCAAGGCATTCAGAACAAGGATCCCATGCTTAAGAGTAACTTTTCTCAGGTGCCTCAGGCCTGTCACTCAACAGCTGTTACTGAGTGATGCTGCCCTGTTCCTCCACCCTTTGTTGCTTTTTGCACAAACAGGTCTACAGAGTTGTGCTGGGGAGACTTGCAGGGCTGGGTGTACTGTGCCCCGTCTGCACGTGGAGGCAGCTCACCTGGCTTTGCTGTGCCCATTCCAGCAATCCTCCTCGTTGGATGTGCCCGCTGTCACACGTTCATCCTTGCAGATGGTGTAGGGTAATGCCGACCAGACCTTTTTAGAAAGCTTCAATTTCTCTTTTATGTCTGTGACCTGATCAAGAAATCAAGGAAAGCAAGTGAGCAACCCCCTCAGACTTCACCCACTTCTACACAAGGACGTAACGGAGATGAATGTTACAGATCTGGGATGGGAAGGACACAGACTATCATTTTGAAGAGAAAGACATCTTGCTACCACAGTGTTCATTGCCCAGGAAAGCACCACCCTCCAACACCCCCTCCTGCATCTTTCTCTAGCTTCTGGCAGAGTGTTCAGGTAATTGGCTCACTGTTTTCCCTTTTCTCTGTCCTTCCATCCTTTGAATTAAAAACTAAGGAAGTGTCTCCTGCTGAGAGTCCCTACTGCAAACCTCCTAAGTGTGTGCTTTCAAATTCATTTGCCTGAATGCCAGAGAAATGCTCCAAAACAATGCATTGAGAAATAAAACATTTCCCCCAACAGACTACTTGTTTCTGCAAGGAATAAATATTGTCACTAATTCAGCTGCTAGTAACCTCTGCTCTAGTACGATCAACAAACTCATACAGCAAGCACTTGGATGGTGAGCCCTAAACCAAACCCACTTCAAAATCTTCAGCACTGCAAGAGAAGAGTCACTCGAAGTACAAGTGAGTGTACGATGCACAGCCCTGAGGACAGAGGCAGGAGAAGCTCAGTCTCAGTGCTTTGGAGAGTAAAGGCTGAGCACTGATTTCTAACCTGTGGGGAGGGTAAGCAAGGGAGTCAATACCATCTTGGCTCCATAATGAAATCTAAGTTCATGCAGTAAGAGTCCTGATTTCCTATTCTGTCTATGCAAACATTGGGACAGTCCACTCATGAGCAAAATGCACCAGTTATGAGTTGTATTTTATCCCCATAAATCCATATTTTTGAAGTCATTATCCGTAGTACCTCAGAATATGACCTTATTTTGAGATTAGGTCTTTACAGAAGTGACAGGTCACTGGAAGAGGCTCCAATTCAGTATGATTGGTGTCACAGAGACAAACATAGAGGGAAAATGACCTGAAGAGACACAGAAAGAAGGTGGCCATCGACAAGTCAAGAAGAGAGGCCTGTCCTTTCTCACAGTCCTCAGAAGGAACAAACCCTGAAGATACCACAACTTCAGACTTCTCACATCCAGGACTATGAGCAATTTCTGTCATTTTACACTACCTACTTAGTGGTACTTTGTTACAGGGGCTCTAGGAAGCTCACACAGATGCAAAAGATGATAGGTGAACATCTGGTGAGTCTATTTACACAACTGCCAAGTACCAACCATGGATTACCTATTAATTACAAAGTTAAATTGGTAATTTTACAGTGCAAAAACTTAGCAAGTCTCCACCTTCACCGAGTGATCAAATACGACAAATTGGTATTGTGTATCTCCTGATAAAAGGTGTCAAGAAAGGCACATAGCTTCGCAACCAAAAATTCACACCCTGAATGTAATCATGAGGGTGTATCCAACAAACCCAAGTCAAGAGACATTCTAAATAGCAGGTAGCCATTACTCTAAAATGTCAGTCACGAAGAATTAAAAAGGCTGAGAAACTCTTTCAGATCAAGAATAAGAGAAATGATATAGGACACATAGGACACATGATTCTCAATTGAATTCTAGGTTAGAAAAATAATGGCCGTAAAGGATATGATTGAGATAGTGGGCAAAATTTGTGTACTGACTCACTAATAGGTGAAGTTAAATTTATCAACAGTAGGATCACACTGTGGTAATTTAGGAGAACGGTGTGTTCTTAGGTGATACACACTGGGATATTTAGAATTAAAGAGGTATGCTTTTCACAACTTACTCTACAACAGTTGAATAATAAATAAATGTAGTAATCAATACACATATGTGTAGAGAAAGACAGAAAAAGTAAATGTGACAAAATTTTAATAATTGGCTCGTCTAGGTGGAGAGCTTACAATTTTCTTACAATGCAATTTTCAGTAGGTTTGATTTAGTTTTTCAAAATTAAACATGTGGGAAAAAAATCCCTCACATTTTATTTGTTCTGCAGGGTGTCTACATTGGTGTCCCTAACCTTCAACAAGGGTTATCACCCCTAGAACACTCATTCTCACTCTTTTTTTAACACAAACCCTTGAGGGGGAAAAAATAGGTATTACACATTTATATTTAATTCAGAAAACAATCGCCATCTTTAGGGCTGAAACACTGCCAGTTTTATCTTGTCTCATATCAAAGCACAACCAGAACGCACATTCTCCTTTCTCCTTATTTCATACTAAAAAATCTCACCTGTGTGCTGTGGGGGTCTCAGCCAGATGCTGACACCCACAGAAAGAATACCTGTGTCAGTGTTCCACCTCCATCTCTCTTAGTTGTTACAGCATTTAACTGTGAACCTTGTGTTCATTCTTTAAGTCAAACTTAACCACTGTCTTCCTCGAGGCTCATTTTCTGGCTCTAGTTAGATTCAGACTCAACCTTCTGTGTGGTCTTAGGCCTTGACCTCTCCAAACTCTGATGTGTGGCTTCCTTTGGCAATTCTTTTAGACTCCATGCTTCCAGATGAGAGCGATAGGTTTGTAATTTGTCTTACTCTTTGTACTTAGGAAGGGTTGAGGGACAACAATCCCAAACCTGAACTTAGTTGCTGGTCAGTGCCACCTACTAAAACTGGCAAGTGCCAGGATGATTTGCTCACACATCTCAGCAGATAGTAGGTGCTCAATAAATACCAGTTGCAATAATAGGCTTAATCGTCCCATCCTATTACATGGTCATAGACAATATCACCATAATGTGTGTTCTTCATCCCCGCAGGGCTGGGGGGGAGTTGGGGAGTTGCTTTCACTACATGAGGAGCCCCTTGCAGGGATGGGTATGTAGTCCTCCCCCAGATCACTCACACTATGACACATTTCATAAACAGGATGTGCTCCCTCTGGCATTTTCTTAGCTCTGTGTTTTTGCTGTGCAGTTGAAGGAGATAACAAGGTGCAGTGAGAAATGTAAATGCTGTCTTAACATTCTGCACGGAAACTGGCCAATTCACCTCCAGACTGTGATGGCGAGGCAGACAGTTGAACAAACGCACGCCCTTAACCACCAGGAAAGAACATGCCTGTAATTCTAAAGTCGGTCTCCATGATGCCCACTTATTTTTCAGTATCAGGAAAGTTTTTCAATTCTCACATGGTTTGGAAATATTTTTTCATTCTACTTACTTTTTGATTTCTGAATAACACATGTAACTGCTTTGCTGAAACTCCAGACCTGAGTTTTGGTTTTCTGTTTTGTTTTCCTGGAACTTAAGTGCATAGAACTGTGAGCTAAGCATTAAGCTGACAAGTTTTCTTAGTACAAATAGATTATTGATGATAACACTGAGCCTTAATTCATTAGTAACACAAACCGGACAGAAACAGAGACCTTTAATCAAATATAAAATTATAACAGAATTTTTTCTCTGACTCCCAGGTGAGTTGTTCTTGGGTGAATTCACTCTTACCAACACTTGCAAATGGTGTTTACCATTCGTCCACTATTACATGAGTGATACTGTTCTATGAGTAATGTATATGAGTAATGTATAGATATTAATTTTTCACCTACACTATTGATAGATTCTGAACATTAACAGTTTCTGTTATTCCACAGAACTGGATCCAAATCTATATAGTCGGTCTCACAGGAAAAATCTGAGCCCTCTTTTAGAACTTACTTGGAATGTTTTCTGATTTGTGACAGTTTCAACTATTGATTTTAATGGAGGCATACGTTTTAGTTTAGGGTCATTGAAAGGACCATGAAAAGCACTCTATGGGGAGATAGCGCCATCAATATACAATTGCACAGTTAGACAAAACAGGGAGGAAGGTGACAAGGCAGAATGATTGCTAAAAACAGAGATGAGAAAAATCAAACAACATAGAGAAGGACCATTCAGACACTTTTTTATCTGACAGTGTAAGAAATAATTTTAACCCAAATATTTAACTTGAATCTCATGATATTTCTGACTTAAATTCTAGTTTACAGGAAATACTAGGGATAAAGGAACAAACTAACACAATAAATAAATGATCAGACGCATCTAGTGAACGAGAGATTACATAAGACAACTGCCCTCAACTCCTCAAAAGAGCTCAAGAAAATAAATAAATCAATAAAGGCAGGAAGACTGTTCTGGATGAAAAGAAACTCCAAAGCATACCAACCAAATGTCATATGTAAGACTGACTGAATCCTGAATTTGGCGGAAGGCACCCAGCTCTAAGAGAGTTTTGAGATAACCGGGGAATTTTGAATAAAAAAAAGATAGCAGTTGATATTATTGAATTGCTGGTAATTTCCTTAAGTGTGATGATGATATTGTGGCTCTAGGAAACTGGCTTTTAGGAGATTCATGCTAAGATATTTAGGGATAAAATATCATTATGTCTTTTACTTTCTTAAAAACAAACAAAACAAAACAAAAAAAAACCTTAACCATTATTGTGTTTACTAAAGGAGTATATTGATGTTCATTTTACTATCTTTTCAGCCATTTTAGTAGTGTTTGAAAAAGATAAAAATAATGAAAATTTGGGAAAGAAATAAGACTTCGTTGTGAGGCACATGCTTTTAAGAGCCTAGCTAGATTCAACCTAGGGCAGTCACTGACCCACGGTGAAAGGACTACTGAGTTTTCATGGAACTAAGGCCCTCTTGTTCAATCTTCACAATTCTGTCTTAATGCAATATTATTATTACACCCTTTGTACAAGTGGAAAACAAGGGCTTTGGGATGCTAGAAACTTGTCATGCATCTAAATAAATGGTGGAGATGAGATTCAGTTCAAATGTAAACTTTCAGACAGGTACTCTTAACCAGTAGGCTTAATCATGTCATTCCCTGCAGCCCTGGTCTTCACGCATGTGTGCTGGGTTGGTGATGATGCTGTGTGTGCATCTCCAGGGACAGCCAAGTAATTCACTGATGCAGGATGAAGACATTGGGACTTCTTTTTCTGTTTTTTTAAGTATAAAAATAAAAGGGGAACTAAACTTTCCTTATATTTAATCTAGAGCTTGATATTTCAGTCAGTCCAGTTGGTAGTGGCTACTTCTCAGTGAACCTATGGAAAGGGTAAGACTTCCACAGTGGGAAGGGTTGCACGGCACCTCCCCCTTAGTGTATGGAAAGAGCATGTGCGTGGTTAAAGATATTCATTGGTTAGATTAGATGGTTAACAATACCACTCTTGGGGGTATACCCAAAAGACTGTGACACAGGTTACTCCAGAGGCACCTGTACACCCATGTTTATTGCGGCACTATTCCCAATAGCCAAGTTATGGAAAGAGCCAAGATGCCCCACCACCGACGAATGGATTAAGAAAATGTGGTATCTATACACAATGGAATTTTATGCAGCCATGAAGAAGAACGAAATGTTATCATTTGCTGGTAAATGGATGGAATTGGAGAACATCATTCTGAGTGAGGTTAGCCTGGCCCAAAAGACCAAAAATCGTATGTTCTCCCTCATATGTGGACATTAGATCAAGGGCAAACACAACAAGGGGACTGGACTTTGAGCACATGATAAAAGCGAGAGCACACAAGGGAGGGGTGAGGATAGGTAAGACCCCTAAAAAATTAGCTAGCATTTGTTGCCCTCAATGCAGAGAAACTAAAGCAGATACCTTAAAAGCAACTGAGGCCAATAGGAAAAGGGGAACAGGTACTAGAGAAAAGGTGAGATCAAAAAGAATTAACCTAGAAGGTAACACCCACACACAGGAAATTAATGCGAGTCAACTCCCTGTATAGCTATCCTTATCTCAACCAGCAAAAACCCTTGGTCCTTCCTATTACTGCTTATACTTTCTCTTCAACAAAATTAGAAATAAGGGCAAAATAGTTTCTGGTGGGTATCGAGGGGGTTGGGGGGAGAGGGAGGGGGTGGAGTGGGTGGTAAAGGAGGGGGTGGGGGCAGGGGGGAGAAATGACCCAAGCATTGTATGCACATATGAATAAAAAAAAAAGATTAGATGGTTAACTAACTCATTCAATGGAGTAGTGACATAAATGATTGTTGAAAAGAAACTTTGGATTTCTTTTGTTTCAAACAATACAAGCTCATGTGGACAACAATAAAATGAATATGATAGTCATCCTATTGGTGGAGGATATGTTCCAAGACTCCCACAGGTGCCCGAGACCATAGATAGTACTAAACCATTTATGCGTTATGCTTTTATCTACATATACATACCTATGATAAAGTTTAATTTATAAACTACATATAGGAAGAGATTAACACAATAACAAAATAAAATCGAACAGTTATAACAAGGTACCACAATGCAAGTGAGGTGAATATGTTCTCTCTCTTTCAAAATATCTCATTATTACTGTACTCATCTTGCCTCCTGGATGATGTGAAATAATACATTGCCTACATTACGAGATGAAGTGAGGTGAATGACAGAGGCATTGTGACACAGCCTTAGGCTGCTATTGACCTTCTGATGACACACCGGGAGGACTGTCATCTGCCGTGTGTGCTCCTTGATCACCGAGCCGTCAGCATGTCAGGTGGGTGGCATCTACAGCATGGATAAAGAATGAACCCCATCCTGGGTGGGGTGGAGCAGGACGGTGTGAGGTTTTATCACACTGTTCAGAAAAGCAGGCAATTTAAAACTCAAATTATTTCTGGAATTTTCCATTTAACATTTTCAAACTGTAGTTGATTGCGTAGAACTGAAATTGAATACAGTGAAATAATGGGTAAGGGCTCATTTTCTCTTTTTAAAAATTAAAACAAATTTTTTATTCATATGTGGATACAATGTTTGGGTAGTTTCTCCCCCCTTCCCCCATCCCTTCCCTTACCCTCCCGCCCCCTCCCTCTTCCCCCCACCCCCTAGATACCTGGCAGAAACTATTTTGCCCTTATCTCTAAAAAATTAAAAAAAATTTAAGACAGGTCAGGCTATGTAGTCCATGCTGGTCTGGAATTAAGACCCTCCTGCTTCAGTCTCCTAAGGGATACGATTATAACTAGGCACCACACCCAGCTAAAAACCTTTGATTATTTTAGTTGAGGCATAACAATGGTTCATATTTACACCGTGTCATGTGATGTTTTGATGCGGGGTACACTGCGGGGTCATGTTCCAAGTCAGGGTAAGCATATACAGCTCCTCAAACAGTTATCATTTCTTTGTGGCGAAAACATTTAAAATTCTTTCTTCTAGCTTACTCTTGACAGATCTGAAACATTACAAAGTAAAAATAAAGATTCTCTATCTTTAGCTTGTCCTTTAAAAGTTTCTATTTTTGTACAATTTTCATAGATACAGACTATATTAGTTCAGTAGTGCTAATATATAAATTATACACAAATAATTGAAAGTACCCCAGTGTCTATGATCTTGAACATTCTGTTGATATAAATGAAAGACCAAAAAAAATTTGAGGATCACTGGTCTGTCGTATAGGGACTTACATGATTTATTTTGAATCAGTGATTTAGCAAGTAATAAAATCAGTAACATTCAGTGAGCTCAGTTGAATGTGATAAGGAATTATAACACAATTTAGAAAAAGTTCCAATACATTGACCAAATACAAAACAAAAAAAGACTTTTGTTGCTAGTATTCCTTCATTAAACACTTGCTATACACCTTTATAAGTCAGATTTTGTACTCGACTCTGGGAATTCAAAGATGTGGAGTCCCTCTTGCTGCCCTTGAAGGCTTCAATTCTGCCCTGTGGGGGAGAACAGGGAAGCAAAGTCCGTAGTCATGAGGAAGCAAAGAGCTGCAGGAAGGAGCACTGACATTAATTTGTCTGGAAATTTCTTTTCTGGGAACATCATATTCCCTCCTGAGAAAGTAAGGCTTTGCTGATATTTGCTCTTTGTGACTGCTGAACCCTGGATGATTAGCAGCCAGGATAATTAGTTATTCTATCCTGAGGGATTAAAAACAAAAGAAGGTGCCATGTCTTCCCAATTTTCACCTCCAAGAGCAGGAGTATTTTTAGCCATGCAGAATCCATTGCTTTTAGCTACTCAGTGCTGTGGGCTTTGGCAGCAGACATGTGTGACTCCTGGGTAGTATGTCCTCCATAACCTGAGGCTTGACAAACAGAACTTTGTGTGTACTGGGTGCTTAATAATATTTGTTGAATGAGTACATACATGAGCAGCATTGCCAATTATGTGCTAAGGGAAGTAAGATTTCAAAAATTATTGACTATGTGACAACTACTGCCATCTGGACTCTCCTTTAGGGAGTAAGGAAGACATGGGTAAGTTCAGTCAGGCCTGTAAAAAAAAAGTGTATTTCCTTGACCCGATTATCCTCAGAGCAAGAGGGGATCTCAGATGATCCCTCCAACCCTCTAATTAGGATTCCAGGCTCACTTCATTGCAAATGTCATTCCAGGTGTCATTTACACAGTATGGTGGAAGAGCCTCAGAGACCTCAAAGGCAATCTTGGCTTGGGGAAAAACACAAGAATTTAACTAAAATTGGAATGGATTCTATCTTAAAGAGCCTTTACAATCATTATAAAGACATGACATACTCAGTACCATTCCTTTGGTTTTCTAAGCAAGTGACCACCAGAATTCTTATTTGAGGTGGTTTTGAATTCTGTTGTTACCTTTGTCTCCTATGTGGATTCTTTGATGGGGCAAATTTAACTTTCTTCTTCAAGAGATTTGCCTATACCTGTCTACCTGTTCACCCAAGATCCAAAAGCTTTTTACCCTGGACCCTTTATTTCCTTTGGGCTTTCTCTGGGCAGCCACTGTGAAAGAACCACTTGCTGTCCTCGGTCAATCTTCCCTGGACCAAAATTCACACACACCCCACACCCGGCTACCTGTTGTATTTTCCTGGCCCTATACCCTGCTTGTTCATGACTTCAGAAAGATTCCAATATGCCTATTTCATCTGTAGGAAAACAAAATGTAATCAGATGTAAATAATATATACCATATCTTTAGAAAAAAAGACAATTAATATTTAAAGGGCTATACAATAAATAATACATAATGAGGGAAAAACAATGTGAATATTTTATAGATTGAAGGTCATTTGTTAGTTTTGGGAAACAATCTCTTCAAAGAAATGAAGGCAGCCTGGTTTGTACCTCATGGACAATGCCACTTTACTGAGTCAAGTTAAGAGAATTCACGATGCATAAAATCATTTTTGCAACCTAAGGGTTTAATAATCCAGTTTTGGAGACAGTGACCTCATCCAACTTTACCTTAGAGAAGAATGATCATCTCCTATAGCACCAAGTCCCTCAACTCTCTGTGTGAGTCTGCCTTGGGATTCAAGTCATGTACACTCCTCCAGTAATCAAACAAGGTCTGGGAATATATCTGTTCCCAACTTCTCTCATTCACTTGAAAGCATGCAGAGTCTGGAGTAGAGTATTCAAAGTTCCTCAGCCTCAGAGGGAATACTAATTTTTCTGACATGGCCAAACATCTATAAATACTGTCTCCCTACTATTAGAGGATATTCAATGAGGAAGCAGACATGTAAGACAAGTCTAATCTATTTGCTCTGTGTATGGTGAAGCCTGGACTCATAGCCATGTCTTCTGGTAATGGCTTTTCTCACTCTACTCAAAATGGAACACCAGTTTTCCATTTATTTTGAGTTGATGATACTCTTTGGTGCTTTTTTACATGTCTCATACTAACCTTGTCTATAGTGTAATGTTTGGGTAAGTTTTGTAATGCGTGGTGAAGAAATCACTTGTAACATGTGTTCTTTCAGGAAACTTCTAAATAAGTCTTGGGGATGACAGCAGGGTTCTGTTGAATCCAGTCTGTCAGTGAACCTAAAGCAGATTTTGCCCACATAATATACTCACTATTCCACTGAGTCCTCAAGTCACTCTGCAACCCAAAAACATCCCCACATTCTGGGCTTCACTATACATTCCCAGGGATTTCAATAACAACTTCTAGTGTATTACCATGTGACATATTTTTCCCCCTGTGGCATGGCGCTTTTAACATTACTCCCCAAAGAGACAAATGCTCATGCATTTTGTAGGAAAAATAAGGAAAGATAAAAAGCCCAGTAGGAGGCAAGTGAGACTTTGAAGATTCAAAAGACAATGCTTAGTTTTGTTGAGTTTCTCGGGGGGCGAGGAATTGGATAAAAAATTTAAAGAGTCTGAATTATCCCCTCTGGCTTTAGGTTTGGAGTTTCTTGGTAGATGATCATACTGTATGAAGGGCATGACCCTGAAAAGACAGATGGGATCCTTTTCTGACAAAACACTGGTCCTCAAAGTGAAACATATATGGGAAACATCAGACATATCTTCCTTTACTACTCAAGTCAGCGTTTTGCAGCAGAGTTTAAGAAAACAACAAACTTTCAAATCTTCATGTTTGTATCCTGTGCCCTAGTTGTGCCTATTCCCTATGATAATGCACTTAGGTGAGCAAGTACAGTAAGTGTTCCACACATCTTTGAGAGATGACACAGTCTGACATTGAACTACTATTTATTGAATTCAACAGTGAAGGGAAAAATATAGGAAGTCATTCAGTCTGTTTGAAATCAAGAAATAACTCTGCACAATGGGTAGCTGAATTGTGGCATATTTACTTCTCAAGACTGAAAATGTGGATGACTTTCAGGAATGGTTTTATTGCTGAATCATGGAAATCTGAAGTTCAGAGGAGCTTCCATGGTGCAAGACTTCTAGAGTATTCTTGACTGAGATTCACATAGACACCATTGAACCGTTTGCTGTGAAAAACAACAATGTCTAATGACAGAGGATTTGGGATTTGCTGCTTGACCTAAAGCAAGTCGCTTACCTTCTCTGGGAAGTTCTGGGGGTCTTAATGGAGCTGGCTTTTATGCATAAGAACTGTCTTGTTCCTCCTCCTTACATTGGCATTGACACCGGGCCCAACTTATCTCTTGCTTTTCTCTGTTCCTTCATGACCTATAGCTGGCTTCATATTGCAAGAACAGATTCTATTTTTCTCTGTCCACTCCATTTTGATCCATTTCTGACCTCATGAGTATGGATGATTTTTGTTCTGTTGCTCTTTGTGCTCTGTTTTGAAGACCAGCTCTGTCCACCGTGGTGGCCAATTTTGTCCCCTACCATTTCTTAGGTGTTTTTTTGTCTGTGTAGATACAGACATCTCCAAAGAGTTAGGTTATTAGGAAGGCAGTCATCATAAAACTGGATGAGGAGATCTCAGCACGGTCTCAAGCAAAGAGGAGTTCCTTATTTCTAGAAGTTATGTAAAGTGCATTGAAGCAGATGAGAGATTTAAAAACTGACCTCTGCTTCCACCGTCATCTATTCTATCATCATTATAGAATGAAAACTTTGGAAAGTTTTTTGTGTTTGAAAAACAGATTTCCTCTATTTCCTGATAGAGTCAACAGGATTATGTGGTATGAGACTAGCTCCTCTGAATAGGAATAATGTAGAAATTAGTACTAATTCTTCACACTGCCAATTTTGTCAACATGGGAAGTAGGTGAATGTTAGAATTGTAGAAAATTTCCCATTCTTGCTGACTAGTCCTTTCAATAAACAACCTCTTCATAGGGGCTTTGATGACACTGGGAAAATCCAAATATAGAGGCTCAATCTCTACTTCTACACATGATCACGTAACACCACGATTCTGTTAAGCTCATAACCATGTGAAGTTATTCTCTAAATATTGAAATCTCATGTTCAGGAAACAAAACCCAGGCCATTCAAGTATGTCTGCTAATTAAGCAATGCTTATGGGTAAGCGTAAGCATTACTGAGTATTTCCGAATTCATCATTTACTTCCAAGTGTTTGGGGCTCAATTCTTCTACACCAAAGCTGAGAAATAGATGTGTAGTTTGATCTTCTTCTCTTCAGATAGTTCATATATATATATATATATATATATTTGGCACTATTGGCATTTAAAACTCAGGGTCTTATACTTGCTAGGCAAGCACTCTATCACTTTGAACCACACCTCCAGCCCTTTTTGACTTAGGCTATTTTTCAGGTAGGCTTTTGCATATTTTGCCACAGTTGGCTTTGGACTATGATCTTCCTACCTGTGTCTCGCTGTGGTTGGAATTACGGGAATGAGACACCATGCCTGGCAACATTATAGATACTTAGAATTTACCAGGAAGCAAGAGGCATCTTTTTGCTCAACTGAGAGTTGTATCATCAAGCAAGGCCTTCCTCAGTAAGATATTGTAAATCTGATTCTACCAAACAGTAAGAGTGTTCACAAAGATGTATACACATTTAGATGCAGTACAGAAAAATATTCAGCAAATGGTAGGGCCAAATCAGATTTATCTAAATTTTAAAGCCATTTAGGGTAGAGATGGGTTGTCCTAAATCTTTTATGGAATAGACAATGAAAAGCATATACATTCTCTTTGGGCATATGTGATTTGATTTGTACTTAACTGTAGGCTTGTACTGCATGGTGCATAATAAATGCTACTTTTGCACCAATTGTATTATTTTTTTGACACAACACAATGTTACGCTTCTTTTTCTTCATGGGTTGAACTGCGAATTGGCTTGTATTTAATTGCCAGTGATTCTGGTTTAAGAGATTTCTAAAAACAATAGATTAAGATACTAACAAATGCATTAAAAAATGTAAATCACAGGGCCCAAGGTATATGTGAACTCTAACTCAAACACGGAGGCTATACAGTGGTGAAGAAGAGCATCATTTTAGTGGGTAACTCTTTCCATGGAAATCAACTAGATTACCTTTCTTTGACTCCTCCCTTGACACCCAGAGCCACCTAGGTCTGCCCACAGAGTGTATGTTCAGAGTGATCTTTTTGGCCTTTCCTGCCATAAAGATTTTCCTATTACTGTGATTATAGGTCTTCTCTCCTAGCCTGCAAGAAACACAGGGACAGGGCCTCTGCCCTTTGTGTACACTGCACCTCAGGGAGTGTGCACCCCACTTTCTAGAACGATGCCTGCTTTATAGTAGTGCTTCAAGGAAGGCTAAAGAAAGAGAAGGCAGTTGAACTTGACCTTGAAAGATGAGCAGAGATCTGCCGATAGAAGCTTGGGAACAGCAGAGGACCCCTGAGTGGTGAAAGCTCTTCAACAGGGCAGAGAGGTGCATATGTGTGTGCTTTAACTATGATTTTGGCAATTTCATAATCCCCCTACAAACGGATTTTCAAAACAGAGGAAAATACCTCCCTCCCACAAACACTATCTTCTTAAGAGTTTAATAACTTTAATAAGTTAATGCATTGCTAAGACACTTGGAACTGAAAGTTCTTAATGTGGAGAGGTATCACCACAGGGACAGATGGCATAGGGTGAGTAAACTGCACTCTCCTGGAAATCAAGCTCTTACTTTGTGAGGTAAATTATCTGATTCAGGGAGCCATCTGGTTACCTTAAAGATCCAATTTACCCCATGGGGCACCAGCCAAGGAGTGCCATCTACTTCTCCTATGATTACACCCAGGTGACATAATAGTACTTGACTTTCACCTTTACATGTCATCTGATAACCTACCTGAATACCCCTCATGTCCTTCAAGCTGCAGAGTGCCAGAGATTTCCCTTTTTGGTTCCCTTGGGAGAGGAGCTACCTTGAAAAAGGGCAGAATAGCTGTTCTGGACAAAGAAGCAATGAGTCTGAGGCATGATATCCACTGGGACTACAATGTGAACCATGAATGTGAGATGCATATGTAACTTAAATTTTTCTAGTAGCTACATTTGAAAAGTAAACTGAAGTTAATTTAATGATGTATTCTATTATTTATTATTTAACCCAACATACCCAAAACATGGTTTCATCCTACGATAATATGAAAAATTTATAATGAGACATTTATGTTGTTTTTTTGTATTAAATCTGCAAAATCTGGTTCATATTGGTGTACTTACACCATCTCAGTTCAGTCTAAGGTCATCTCCATCGCTCAATAGCCATACATGGCTAGAGAAGACCATATTGGATGACACAGGTCTCACAATCTGGGGGGTGGGAGTCCACTTACAGCTCTTCTCAGTTCTGTCTACAACGTATCTCCGGTACTCGATAGCCATATGTGGCAGAGGCTACAACCATACTGAGAACACAGACTGGGATCCTTCCTGAGCACTGAACAGGGAGAAGTTGCTGTGAGATAGGTTGGGTGCCCTCCCCACAGGAAGGGTCATAGTTTGAATGGATTGAAGGCAGGTTAATAGCTTAACATTAGATTGTTGGCATCAACAAGTTAAATGTTTTGGGTACAGAGGTTGAATTGCAAATCAATAAAACTCACATTTTTGTCTTTTTTCTCTGATGTCATTTTCTGTCTCCAACACACAGTTCCCCAATCAACTTCCCACAGTGCATCAGGAAAGAAGCAAACTGGGGTCAGGTTACATTAGAAGTCCCTTTAGGATCCAGCCTACCTCTAGAATTGCTTCCACTTATGTAAATGGGAACATGTTGCACTCAGCTTTGTGACATCTGTCAATATTCTGCATACAGATAATTTTTGACTTGCAGTTATTCATTTTTACTGCACCCGGGAAAAAAACCCCGGTCTTATGCAAACAGTTTGATGAATCCCCACCAAAATGCTCTATAACAAGCTACCAGTTTGTGGCAGTTTTTATGAAGGAAGATATCTGAAAAGTTTTTATTAGATCACATTTTTTCCCCCAGAAGATGCCACTGTTTTGAAAATTACTGCATCAAGTAATTGATATGCAGGTTACTGACAAGCAAAGTTTCTTGATTTACTGTAATTTTAAGAGTTTAAATTACATATTGGCTCTGAGCATGTGCATACATTTTGGAGACAAAAGGCTGTCAAAAAGTTAATGCAAAAATTGCTTTAAGCAACCTTTTCCTTCAAGACAGTTCAACCTCACCTGTAGGTATTTAACAGTCATTCTCCCAATGGCCACAAGATGGCAGTGCTGTTCAATCTTTGCTCCCCCTCTGCTTCCTTCATTCTTGTCCCAGAGACTAAAATTGTAGATTGTTCCACTGCATATAAAACTGACAACCCTGTTATTTTAAACTTGAAACTGACAGGCTGTTATTTTAATGAGGTCTTCCAGAGCCAAGGTTAACCAAAGCTTTATTTCCCTACAAAATGTTAAGGTCACAGATCTAAAAGGGGGCTGTGAAATTTTATGTTATTGATACTTTCTCTGACTGTACAAGTTTTAACATATTTTTGACAAGTAAAGAAAGCTACATGATGAATATAGACATATATTTATATATAGCCAAATTCGGCATTTCAGTTACTTCACATTTCTCCCCATAGGTCCTTTTTTAAGTTACATTCATACAAAACAAAAACAAAACAAAAAACCCCAAAATTTCTTTTCACAGTTACCCATTTCAGTCTATGTCAAAGCCTAAGTGTACATTTTTAGCACTTTAACTTTCTAACTTAAGGAGTCAAGGAAAAAATTACAGGTTCTTTCAATCCTATTAATATTCCAGAATGAACTCAAATGTAGTATTTGATTCTTTAGTTCTGAGAAAGAAGCTTAGATCCAGAATAGCAAAACTTAGTTAGAAAGGATTTTCTTTTATAGTGGGTACTTCTACAATGTGTGATGGTTAATGGCATTATAATTTCTTTCTTTTCCCTTGAAGTGGCTTTTTATGTTGCTCAAGAAAGTACTTAAAGTCAGTTGCTAGCGATACCAATATTAAAAACATTAAAAGCCATCTTTTCCCTAATGATTTTGCTGATAGTTTTGCAACTTTTTAACCTGCTCAGAAATAATTTTCAACATGCACTCAATCTTTTGGTCTGAATTTACAAATGTAGATCCCATCTGTGATCTGCCTTTATAGAACACACTTGGAATGAACATTACCATAACTGACCTTGTCTTTGGCCAAGGGGGCTACCCACAAAATAACTATAAGCTCAGGCAGAGCTCTGCTTCCCCAAAGTGGGCCTCAACTAAATGAATTTCATGTGGCATTATTCATTGGTGGCAATGCCAATTCAGTTCAACAAACATTTATGGCAAACCTCTGATGCATCAAGAGCTGTGCCTAGTGGAGAAGGCTTATAAAGCCCAGTTGGAAGCAGTCCTTGTAGTTTGTGGGGCCTGGTACAAAATTAAAAGCTGGGGCTCCTTATTCACTTTCATTAAAAATCTTAACATGGCAACAGTAGGGCATGGAATCAAGCATGAGTGGTTTAAACTCTAAGCCTCATCACTGCACAGGCTATGTGCCCACGAAGTGGGTGCTGAGATGTATAGGTAGGCTCTGAGGCAGATGCTGATAACAAGGGTGGCAACAGTAGTGATGACCACCACGCCCATTAGACACCCAGCTGCAACATATACAATTATCTTGAATTTGCACCAAATGTGGGAAAGTGGTTATTGGAGTCTCCACTTTACAGAGGAGTTAACAGAGCACTGAGGTTCTAGGGTGACATTTTGTTTTAGTGAGATGTCATCAAGCACTTGATATGTGACAGGTATCACATTAAACTCCTCACTCATAGTTCACTGTTTAATCGTCACAATGTCACATGGACAATGAGGACTGGGAGGCAGGGAGGAGTGAAGTTGCTGGGCCTTAGTCACATAGTACAAGCAGCAGGATTTGGATGTGAGCTGGCATCGAGCTTCAGGGCCTGTAGTCCTACACTGACCAACAGACCAGAGAGCTGCAAAGTGTTAATGTATTCTGAAGCCCTGGGGCCCGCTGGCAGATCTTGCTCATTTCAAAAAGGATGGAAAATATATTAGGGTGCAGTGAGGAGGGCCTAGTGTTCTGGAAGTGTTCATACTCTTCCCAAGTTATTAATCCAAGCTAATTTTGTAGACTGTCTCCAACACCATTGATTTTAGCAGTCTTCCAAAAATTTTCCTAATTTTTGAACTTCTTTCTAACATCACCATGATTAAAGTCTTTCCTAATTTTCTAGGCCTTTTCTAACAAGGTCCATGGTTAGAGGTCTCCAAATAACTACAATGCTGCACATTTTCAAGGCTAACATTTGAAATCAACTCCTTCTCTCCTAGGAGGTTCAAAGACAAAAGAACCAAATGCTCTCCTCTCAGTTACTCTTCCAGTTATGCACAACAGTGGGCTATATTGTTCTTGAATGCATCTATCTATCTATTCTATATCTTAACTATCAACAGAAATAATAAATTTCAGGTTGCACTAAGAACATCCTAGATGTGCAATGTTGTAAAATCTAGGCTATTTCTGTAACTTGTCAGTGTGAAAGTTCTAAAACTCCCCCTGGCTTTAAAATGGAAAAAGTGTTTCCTTTCTGGATTTTTTAATTCATAAAACGGAACAGCCCAACTCTTCCCCTGGGTTTCCATGACAAAGGGAGAGTTCTCCCCTAGGGCTGCAGATAGAGGTTGGAAACCCAGCCCTACATATTTCATGGACTATATCTGACAAAATTGCATTAGAAATCTTCTCCTTGAGACCATTTCTCTTATGAAATGGAAAGTAGTAAAGAAAACAAAATTTTCACCACCTTGCCACAGGAATCCACAGGGACTTGAAAGAGCTTTGCCTTTTCCTATTACACTATACTTGCGAATAAGGTTGAAAAGCCAGATGGCAAATCTGATTCAACCAAATCCAACATACTGGAGGAATCACCTTTTCATTGCAGATAAGTATAAAAACAGTACTGGAATCTTAGAGATAAAGCACCAGGGGCTTTCTGTTAATAGATTTGGTAGCTAAGCAGTGGCACTTATAGAATAACCTTCATCAGTTAAAACAAGATCTCAGCAAAAGGAGCCTGAATGTAAAAAATTAGAGTAATGGCTGTGTTGTCTGAGCCTTGATCTTGGGTTGTTTTTCTGGTCCTTTCTTGAAGGGTTGTTTTATTCCTGGTGCATAAGGACTTACAATATGATTTTTATTCAGGCTCAAGAGAGGGAGAAGTGAGTCTTTGCTGACAGGGACAGAGTTCTAGCCTCTCAATACTTCCCTCTCCACCAAATTTGTGAGATTTGCTAAATTGATTGTTTTCTTATTAGGAGTTATTGCTAGGTTTTTATAATATTACACAGTGATCTATAGATCACAAATTCCAACATGCTTCGTTCTCCTTTTTTTTTTGTATAATAAAGGGAAAGCTAAAATTTGAAAATAGTTTTCATTTCTTTATTTCTCCAAATTACTTTCTACGTAGAAAACCAACACCCTCTTTGAAGTTAAATCATGGTCATTAACAGACTCAGCCCCTATACGGTGTGCTTCCTTTCTATATAAGAAGGTGGTGGGGGAGTTCTCAAGGGTTTTCCAAAGATAAACGGAAGTGGATGTTACTTATGGAAGCTCTTACATCAGTTGTGTCATAAGTCCCCCCCTCTCTATTATTTAATGGTTAAGAAAAAAGTCCAAATATCGGAGGAGCTAGGACTAATGTCCAGAACTTGACTTTGCATTTCTCAATCTCAAGAGGTGACCCCAGCACAAGAAGAGAAGCTTTGCGGTCTTCTCTCTTTGGTTTGACAGTTTTTGTTTTTAAATAGTCTTTCTTGAAAACAGAGCCTTAACTGATTAAAAAGAGGACTTGGGGAAAATATAGTGGGTACTCTGGGAGATCAATTAGACTCCACTCCTGACAGCCCTGCTTCTTTTGTCACGCCCTCCCCATCAGCTCAAGCCTTTGTCCAGTTACTCAAAGAAGTTGTTTCCTCCAGGAGGAGAGCTATCCTTCCTCTCTGTCTACCCATAGCCTCTTTATCTTTTCAAGCAAAGATCATGCAGGCAAAGGAAACTAGAAAAGTAGGCTGAGTTTTTTCAATTATTCATCTATTTACCAGACAACAACTAAGTTCCAGGTTCTTTCCTAGATAAAAGGGATGAAGTGGAAAAGATGTACAAAGACAAAAATCCCTTCTTTCATGGAACTTACCTTTTCACTGGGTTTAACAGTGAACAAAGATAAGCCAGTAAAATACATAATGTTAGACACATCTAAGCTGCAAGATAAAGTGAAGAGGGGTTGAAGTATATGTGGTGGTGGGTGAGATGGGTTGTGTTTTGGAAAGAATGATCACAGAAGGCCTCATTGAGAAGGCAACAGTTGATAGTGTAAGGAGGTTATTTCTCTTCTTTTGATAGATATATGATTGATAGTAATGGCTTACAAATTTCATTGTTTCATTTCTTCCTACATTTGCACAAGAGATATTCCCTTACATTTCCCTTGAAATGTTAATCTCTCTGGGACTGTTCATTTTTCTACTTTAATGGTTTGTGTATGGGGAATCATTTCTCTTCCATAAGAAAGCACTGGTGTATGCATGGAAAAAAATGCATCTGACACTTGGCCTTGGCCCATGCTCAGAGCATGGGACATGGTGCAAAATGGGGAGACAAAACCCCCCCAAGGAGGAAGAAACCTGTCAGCCCCAGATCTCATGTCACATGGAAATGAGGGTCAGGAGATGTAGTTCTTGTTTTACAGTGGAACATGGAATCTTTCAATGCAACAACGAAATTTCAAATTCTCTCTCCACCTCCACTTTTGTCTTCATCATGATCGTGATGGTGACTGTCGGCACCATCCCACCACCATCATCTCCATGGTGTGGGATGATTAAAACACATCTGTGCAGCTAGATTTACCTCGAGGGCTGACAGTGTGTGATCTCTGCTTTATGGCTCAGTTTAAGAGCGGCCTCAGGCCTGAAGTCTTCCCAGATGATGGCAATTCTTTCTGCTTCTTTACATTTTGCACTAGCTGACTTATTCTCACATATGGCATTTGCCTAGAGCTTGCAAAGTGCCTGACACTGTGTTAGGGACATGATCTTGATTAAAGCACACTTCCCAGAACCTTTTGTTGAATTCTTTTGCTATGGCTTATGCTGCACATTGAGTCAAAGCATTTTGGAGCTGGAAGGCACTCTTGCAAGTGAAATTTATTTTGATCATCCCATCACACAAATGGGCACTTTATTTTATCAATATCTCTTGCATTTGGTTTGTTTATTGTTTCATTTGTGTATGTATTGTCTCTATAAAACATCTTTATGCCCCTGGTAAAGAACAGTATCTCGAACATTTTTGTACCTTTTAGGCAGTTAGCTGGATGTGATGGTAGATGCTCAAGAAATATTTTTTTTTCAGTTGATGGCTGGATTGTGGAGAAAGCCTCATAATTTTAAAAAAAGGATCTACATGAATACTGCTGTAGAGTCCATCAGAACTTGTTTGTTCCTTGGAGGGCAAAAGTTTGAATGCTGAGCAAGCATTAGAATATGTTATTCTGTGCAAAATGCCTCAGAATTTACGTATCTGTGCTAGAAAGTGCTCATTGTCACAATGCTGAAAATCACGGGGGTGCAAACTCATTTGCTCTTCATGCATGTTAGGATATGGACACAATGTTCAGGCAATTGAGAAACAAAGAAGGTATATTTTATGTTATTCCTGGCTTTCTCTTAGATGTGGCATTCTTTCTTCAGAATCTCCCTGGATCAATGACATGAGTCAGATAAATACTGAATACCATTTCTCTTTGAACATTAAGAAAGCTAATACCTTCATTTCCTCTCTCTACAAATTTGAAATTTAATTTATTTACTATGTATTTATTTATTTACTGTTGGTGATACTGGGGTTTGAACTCATGGTCTTGTGCCCACACTACCACTTGAGCCACATCTCCAGCTGTTTTTGCTTTAGTTATTTTTTGGATTGGGTCTCATGTTTTTTGCTTGGGACTAACCTCACACTGTGATCCTCCTACTTCTGCTTTGTGTGTAGCTGGGATTACAGGTGATAGCTACTGCACCCCGCTTATTTTTAATTTTTACATAGTAATAGATTTGCAGAAAGTTGGGAAATAGAGTACAGAGGTCATACAGATTTCACCAACTCTTCACACTCTCGTGTGTGTGTGTGTGTGTGTGTGTGTGTGTAATTCTGTGAAATTGTGTCACATCTGTAGCTTGCTATAGCCCTACTATAATCACAATACAGAACTATTACATCACTACAAAGATTTCCTGTGCTATCTATTCATATCTACACTTACCCAGTGACCAAGTATTTTAATTTTGGAAGCAAGAATTGGCAGTTAAAGCTTTAGTTCCAAAATGTAATCAATATTTTGATTTGGGTATAGATACCCGAATCTATGGATGCTCAAAGCCTGTGTATAAAATGGCATGATATTTGCATATAACTTATGCAATCCCCCCATACTTTCAACCCTCCTTAGCCCTTATAAAGGCCTAACTCAAAGTCAATGCTGTGTCAACAGATGTTATATTGTATTGTTTAGGGAATAATGACAAGAAAAATGTTTCTACATGTTTAGTACAGACATGTTTTTTCTTTTTTTAAACAATATTTTTGATCCACAATTGGTTGAATCTGTGGATGTGGAACCTGCAGATACAGGCTGCCGATTATATTAATTAATAGCCCAAGAAGTTTAATTTAGTTTTATCAAGTGACTGGCTGAATTTTCAGCATTGAAGCTTTCCAGAATTTTAATTTTCAGTATGTGTGATTACTATTCCAGTTTTAAGGGGTAAGTGTTGTTTTATTGAATTCGCAGTGGTGCCATTGAGAGAGGGGTAATATAGGGGGTATTTACGTTCCTCACACTTGCCTTTCACTCCTTTTTTTCAGGAACACGTTAATGAGCGGAGAGGCCTAGTCACACACTGAACAAATAGACTTTCTTCTGACCTAGAACTGGATTGTTTTGTTTTATTTTCTCTCCCAAATCCCCAAGTGAGGCGATGCATCTCATTTTCGTGAGGTTCTGGGGATGAGGAAGGATAAGGCAGAGTCTCACATTACATCAAATACTTGTGATTTGCTAAACATTGAATTCCAAAAAAATTAAGTTTTGAATCAGTTGATGAAAAGGATTCCCAGGCAATGAATGCAAAGCTGCCCAGATTGTTGCGTATCACTGGCTTCTGAGCTCAGAGTTACTGCTGGGTGACCCAGCCCAAGAGGGTCATGCTTAATGACAGGCAAACTTTGGTGTCCCTCCTTTTCCATTTTCCTGATGACTTCTACCTGCATCGTTTTCTTTCCTGAGCAGCTAGACAAGAAGGGGACCCTTCTGGGCCCACATGTTACTATCAATGACGTCTATTGCCTTACTGCCAAGACCACAAATGCTCCTCCTCAGCTGAGCACAGACCTTAGACCAAGAGAAAAGAACTTTCATTTCCTGCAGCCTAAGGCTACATGGGTACTAGGCAGATTCTTCCAGTTCTCAAAGATCCCTGCTAGCCATTGCTGGCATCTTTGACACACAGAGGCTTTTTGGATGCCCTGGTGGCTTAACCACCTTGGAGATGACCCCACCCTGGGACAGTGAAGATACGATGAATAATTGGTCTCTCCTGGGCTTGAAGGAAAGGTCAGCTGGGTCTTGGAAGGAGATCCACAGTGCAGCTCAACTTGATTCATTGAGGATGGCTGAGTAAGGGACTTGATAGAAAGGGCCGAGCTAGAAACCATCAGAAACAGTGCAGAACCAAAGATTCATCACAGCAGGGCAAAGTTACCACTCCTATGCTTACAAGACTGAAGTAAGGGAGACAGGAAAGAGCTCTGGACAGGCCAGTGAGGGGAAATGTAGCCTTCCATTGACGCTTAGCCAGCCTGCAGCAGCCCCTCAGGAAGGAAGGACCAGCAATGAGTATCTGAGGCCTCACTCTCTCCTCCCAGCTCTTGCAGGTGCTTCCATCAGCCAAGCCTAACTGGAGCCCATTGGATGGAGCCATGTCATCAGCCTTCCAGGGCACAGCAGGCGGTGACTCTGAGGAGGCACAGAGAAGCCCTCCAGCCCTACAGGCCTGGATTGCTGCTTGTTTCTGACTTCTGAACACATTCCCATCGGCAAGTGGCAATGCTGGATGTCACAGCATTGGGGATGGAGGAGGCTGAGAGGGCTAGTGGCCTGCAGGTGATCCCACTCTGATTTTTGCCAGCCAAGCCCATATACTTCCTCCTCTGCAATCTGAGTCTAGTTCCACATGGTTTAAGTGGTTCTGAGAGCTGGCTGAGCATGGTGTGCATGGCTTTTCCCTGCCTCACTGCTTTGCATGGGAAGCAAAGGTACATTTCTTTTCAGGATATTCTATAACATAGAGGAGTGGGCAAGATGTGACACAGCCTTCCAGGAGTCCCAGACTGGGAGAGCAGAACCTGATTTCCTGCCTCTTTGTCTGGTTTTCTTTCTTTGTTTCCTTCACTCTCCTTCCCTTGCCCTTTGTTCTCTATTTCGAAGCCTTCCTGACTTTGTGTGGTTTAATTATCCCTCTGCCCTTGCCTCCCTGAAATCATCTGGAATGTTTCTGAACCATCCACTGCTGACTTGAACCCATCAGGGAAATTCATGAGGATATGTTACAAGGATCCGATTCCATAGTAATAGCCCTTTGCTGTTTCATGTCTGGTTATTTTTGTTTAAATTTGAGACAGACGGAGTTAGGGTGGTGGGCTAAGGTCACGGAAGGGAGATCAGAACCTTGACCTAGCCACAGATTTGCATTCCTCTGGAGCTGCTGGCAATTGAGCAGCTATTCCACTCCAGGCAAAGGCTGATTGCTGTTCTCCTTGGTTTACGAGGATAAGGAAGTGGGTTTCTCCTGGGAGGTTGCGGTTGAGTGACTCTGAGGTGCCTTCACAGGCCCAGATGTGCCTTCTTATCTCTCTGGAGCCTTCCTTCTTTCCCATAGCTTTGTTTTTCCACAAAGGCTCTGGTGTACCAGGAACCAGTCTATTTCAGAATCAATGTGGTGTAAGGGCAGGTTTATAAATTACCACCTCATGGGGACTCACTCTAGGCATATTTTGCTTTCAGAAATTCTCATTAAGCAAGACAGTATAGAGGGATATCCATGGTGTCTGACCCTAGGTGATACTTTGTGTAAGCTTGGGGAGTAGTTATTCTCTATGTAAACTTTTTGTCATGACTTTATTTTTATGGGACTCCCCTCTCTTCAGTTTTTTTTTCTTCTTTTTTTAGGAATCTTTTGGGTATACAGTCAAGGCTCAGGAAGTACAGTGTAGTTTAGACAAGTCCCAATGTCTTAGGCATTTACTTACCCACTCATCACAAAATTACCCCTCCCCCTATCCAGCTATTAATTTTTAAAAATCAAAGTTTATCAATGTTAGAGACTCAGGGCAGGGTTAGCCTTGGCCCAGTGGAGAAAGATGAGCTTATTGGTGGTAGTCCTCCCACTGCTGACTTCTTTTTCTATGCCCCCTCTCTTCCTCACCCCTCATGTTCTGCTGAGATTGCAGTTATTGCCACAATGCCCTTTGGTTTCCTAGAACTGCCAGTGAAGTCCCAATGTAACTGTGTACACTAGTCTTTCCTTCTAGGTCTTTTCTTTCCACAAAAGGGATTTTCTTTTCATTTCATGTGCAGCTGAGAGATTAATGGATTATTCCTACCATGTAACATATTTATGTACAAATATGTACATTTATACATATGGGCATATCATGTGTACCGTGTATTAGTATATTTGTATTGCAACAATACAATAATACCTTCAGGAGACAATGCTAAAATTCATAGAATTCTGTTGCTTCACACTAAGAACAAAAATGGGCCACTAAGACTGATGTGTGGGATTAGATGAGTCCCCTACAGATTGTCCCATGTGCTATGGCTGATATTTTGTCCCTCCCTAAGACTGGGTCTGGCATTGAGACATTCCTTAACAGTTGCTCTTGCACTTGGCTGGCTGTGTCTTGGAATCATCAAGGGAGTTTAGAAAATGCTGATGCCAGGGCCATAGAGACTCTCATGAAATTAGCCCACCTGAAGACAGCCTGAGCACAAGGATTTTCCAAAACTTCCCACATGGTTGATTCTAATCTGTGGTCAAGATTAGAAAAAAATCTGAAAAACCCTGCTCTAAGAATTGGCTCTGAGGGAGGGAGAACTTCTGTTGACAGTTATACCATGAGACTTAACCATAGGGTTATATGAAGTTGGGAAGACAGCACATTTCAAAGATACCAAAGATCAAGCATCCATCTATTATCTATCCGTCTATCTATCTACCTATCTATCATCTATCTCTCTATTTTCTTGTGCATCTTTCAAGGGTAAGGAATGCTTTGTGTTCAGCACTGAGGACACAAATAAATTCAATTTTACCCCTCCAGTGAATAAACTCAAGTTGCTGGGAAACTTTTTCCCTTGGATTTCAAGAGATATTATTAGGCACTGAGTGTGTCAGATGAATATAGTCATAAAATCAAAGGAGGTAAAGATACACAAGGAAAATCACCCAAGACTATAATAGTAGTGCATATCACTTTACAAATTAAGTGCATGGAAATAGAGCCTTATGACTAAGGAAAGTTTCTTGATGAGGTGGCTTTTGAGTTGAACCTTGATGTGTCACATTTTGACAGATGGAGAATTAAGTGAAAGGCCTTCTAGGTTGCACAGAGGTGAAGAGTTGCCAAAGAGCAGGGGACATTTGGTGATCAGCACACATTTTCTTTGGCATAGTAGAAGCATTTGATAGCTGGGAATGGGAAGATAGAGAAGTCAATGGAGCATGGATTATGGGGGAGTTAAAGGCCATGAACTTGACCTTTAATTCCCTAGGCAATATGGACCATCTTTGGGGGTCCAGAAGTGCTATGATGAGATGGATGTGTCAGAGGAATGACAACTCTCTGTGAAAGAAAGCTGGAGATGAAGATGTAAAAACCAGAGGGACCAGGATGAGGTGGAGACAAGAGCGCTCATCATGACCAGTGATGATGAGGACATCTCAAGGACAGTGGAGAGAGGAATAGGAAAAGGGAAGTGGGGCTGGCAGGCTGGCTCAAGTGATAAGTGCCTGCCATGCAAGCATGAAGCCCTGAATTCAAGCTCCACAAAATGAAAGAAAGAAAGAAAGAAAGAAAGAAAGAAAGAAAGAAAGAAAGAAAGAAAAGAGGAGGTAGCTGACACTTCCTGTGGCAGAATAGATAGAAATTTATAATAAAGTGGATGGTCGTGGGTGGTGAGTTAGATGGAGGAAACAATGGTGACTTGATAGGTTTTCCATGGTGACTCAGCCTCAGTTGTGGGTGGCTGGAACTCTGAGATTTCATGGGCTTCAGGCAGACATAATAAGGACACATCTGTCCCATTCACTACCTTATTTCTAGTGCCTGGCCCATACAAAGCAAAAATCTTTGCCAACTAAACAGGTGTTTGTTGAATATATAAATGCAGCTCTCTGAGAAGGGCATACAGGAGACTAAGCAGTGTTTAGAGGAGGAAGGAAGGGAGTTTGGTTTCTGCCATATTGAATTTGGAGTTCTCATAAGGCACTGGGTAGTTGGAATTGTACGTCTGAGGTATAAGAGAAAGACCAGGAGTGGACATGTTGAGATTGTTCTTGAGGGGTTAAACATCTAATTGGGGATCAAGATATGATATGGAAAAGTAGTTGAAGACAAAATATGCACAGGCTAGGTGCCAGATGGGTGTCCAGACATGGTGCTATGGGAATTGAGAGAAGGAAAGATTTTATTTTATTTTATTTTTTTTTTTTCATTTTTCTTTTATTATTCATATGTGCATACAAGGCTTGGTTCATTTCTTCCCCCTGCCCCCACCCCCTCCCTTACCACCCACTCCACCCCCTCCCGCTCCCCCCCTCAATACCCAGCAGAAACTATTTTGCCCTTATCTCTAATTTTGTTGTAGAGAGAGTATAAGCAATAATAGGAAGGAACAAGGGGTTTTGCTGGTTGAGATAAGGATAGCTATACAGGGCATTGACTCACATTGATTTCCTGTGTGTGGGTGTTACCTTCTAGGTTAATTCTTTTTGATCTAACCTTTTCTCTAGTTCCTGGTCCCCTTTTCCTATTGGCCTCAGTTGCTTTAAGGTATCTGCTTTAGTTTCTCTGCATTAAGGGCAACAAATGCTAGCTAATTTTTTAGGTGTCTTACCTATCCTCACCCCTCCCTTGTGTGCTCTCGCTTTTATCATGTGCTCATAGTCCAATCCCCTTGTTGTGTTTGCCCTTGATCTAATGTCCACATATGAGGGAGAACATACGATTTTTGGTCTTTTGGGCCAGGCTAACCTCACTCAGAATGATGTTCTCCAATTCCATCCATTTACTAGCGAATGATAACATTTCGTTCTTCTTCATGGCTGCATAAAATTCCATTGTGTATAGATACCACATTTTCTTAATCCATTCGTCAGTGCTGGGACATCTTGGCTGTTTCCATAACTTGGCTATTGTGAATAGTGCCGCAATAAACATGGATGTGCAGGTGCCTCTGGAGTAACAGTCTTTTGGGTATATCCCCAAGAGTGGTATTGCTGGATCAAATGGTAGATCGATGTCCATCTTTTTAAGTAGCCTCCAAATTTTTTTCCAGAGTGGTTGTACTAGTCTACATTCCCACCAACAGTGTAAAAGGGTTCCTTTTTCCCCACATCCTCGCCAACACCTGTTGTTGGTGGTGTTGCTGATGATGGCTATTCTAACAGGGGTGAGGTGGAATCTTAGTGTGGTTTTAATTTGCATTTCCTTTATTGCTAGAGATGGTGAGCATTTTTTCATGTGTTTTCTGGCCATTTGAATTTCTTCTTTTGAGAAAGTTCTGTTTAGTTCACATGCCCATTTCTTTATTGGTTCATTAGTTTTGGGAGAATTTAGTTTTTTAAGTTCCCTGTATATTCTGGTTATCAGTCCTTTGTCTGATGTATAATTGGCAAATATTTTCTCCCACTCTGTGGGTGTTCTCTTCAGTTTAGAGACCATTTCTTTTGATGAACAGAAGCTTTTTAGTTTTATGAGGTCCCATTTATCTATGCTATCTCTTAGTTGCTGTGCTGCTGGGGTTTCATTGAGAAAGTTTTTACCTATACCTACTAACTCCAGAGTATTTCCTACTCTTTCTTGTATCAACTTAAGAGTTTGGGGTCTGATATTAAGATCCTTGATCCATTTAGAGTTAATCTTGGTATAGGGTGATATACATGGATCTAGTTTCAGTTTTTTGCAGACTGCTAACCAGTTTTCCCAGCAGTTTTTGTTGAAGAGGCTGCTATTTCTCCATCGTATATTTTTAGCTCCTTTGTCAAAGATAAGTTGCTCATAGTTGTGTGGCTTCATATCTGGATCCTCTATTCTGTTCCACTGGTCTTCATGTCTGTTTTTGTGCCAGTACCATGCTGTTTTTATTGTTATTGCTTTGTAATATAGTTTGAAGTCAGGTATTGTGATACCTCCTGCATTGTTCTTTTGACTGAGTATTGCCTTGGCTATTCGTGGCCTCTTGTGTTTCCATATAAATTTCACAGTAGATTTTTCAATCTCTTTAATGAATGTCATTGGAATTTTGATGGGAATTGCATTAAACATGTAGATTACTTTGGGGAGTATCGACATTTTTACTATGTTGATTCTACCAATCCATGAGCATGGGAGATCTCTCCACTTTCTATAGTCTTCCTCAATCTCTTTCTTCAGAAGTGTATAGTTTTCAGAAGGAAAGATTTTAATGTATGCATTCTATCCTAGACCATGCCAAAGAATAGGTCCTGAAGCTGTGTTTGGGTTGATGGATGAATACCGGGTTTTAGGCAGATAGGGGAAGGATGTCCAGGTTGGATAAAGAATAGGAACAAAGAAAAAGTGGCAGGAGTACATGGGCATTCCCTAGATCCTGGCCACTCAAGGGGACCAGCAGCATAGGCTTTACCTGCAAGCACATCAGGAATGCAAAACTGAAGTCCCCACCTCAGGCCTCCTGAACCAGACACTGCATTTTACCAAGATCTCTCTATGATTTGGGGAAAGTCGGAGAGGTGCTGGCCTGGATCATGCTAGCTGCAGTGAAAGATTTGTGCTATGTGGAGAAGGTAATGGATTAGATGAGTGGGAGAAAATTCAAGGCCATTTATAGTGCTCCATTTAGGAGCCCATTTTGGTAGAAGTGTAGGAAAGTCCTGAGACTTGCAGGCTAGAAGAGACTTATTCAAACAACTCCTGTGTGGGGGAAATGAGAAGCCAGGAAAATGTCCAACTGCAAGCAATGTGTGATGATGGGCTAATACCCTTCCTGGCACTTGGTAATGCCTGATGTTGCATAAATGGCCCCATCCATCCAGGACAGCCTAGGCAGATAAGGGAGATGTATTATGTTCACATGCTTTTCATAATACCAGTCTCTTACAAATCAGGTACCTTCTGTATGTGGTGACCAACTTAATGTGCCTCTTTAGGCTTCTCCCAAATCATCCCAAACATAGTTGTTATGCAAGGCAGGAGCTTGACTGAACTTTACAATACAATGCTCTGATAGAGTATGTAGTTGCACAGCATTTTCTTAGCTTTATGTATTTCACTATCTATGTAGTCCCCATTCAAATATCTTTATTTAAGTTTTATAACAAGATGATTTTCAGTCACTTCTGAATAAATCACAGTGAATAAAGAAAACAAAAGGAACAAATTTTACTGTCCAATTGTCTCATTCATATTCCAAAATTACTTAAAAAGTTTCTGTCAGGTCAAGTTATATCTATAGATGATTTAAAAAATATTAGTGGATTGGGTATGACTTCAAAGGAAAATTTCATTTCATATTTTAGCACAGAATTATTAGCCATGATGATCAGCTGGATGACTTCCGAAAACAGATTATGCTGACAAAACACTATGTTCTAAGAATGTCATACTTCATCAATGCATGTAATACCAAAAGGTTATATTTGAAAACTAGGGGAGAATTGGGACAATTGTTTCATTTTGGTCTTTCCAGATGAAACAGAAGTTTTGGTGGCACTGGCCTTTGTCACCTAATTTTTATTCCCAATCAAAAGCAGTAGAACTCCCCCAAAAGTGTACGGGAAGAAAACAAGAGACTGTGATTGACACAAAACCTCAGAAGCAGGGTTTGGGATTTCTTCTAATCTCATCTCTGAAATGTTCAAGCATAACATCATCTCCCCATTCTTTGGGGTGACCTACAATGATCAAAATGGAATGCAAACAAAAGAGATATTCAAAGGGAAAAGAAGGAAAACAATGCTTGCTGTGCATAATTTTTTCCCCTCTGTCAGGATCATGCTATGGGAAAAGATGGAAGTGTAGGGTCTGAGACTGAAGAGACTCAAGAGACAAAGCTTGCCATCTTCTCCTGAAGAGTGAGGATTCCTATTTCCCAGTCTCAAGGTGAACTCTCTTCCTTTTTTATTATTAGCCTTCCTATCCCTCTCTTACATTGCTTTTTCCATCCTTCCTTCCCTTCCTCCTTCTTACACCAATGGATAACATATTTATCTAAGTTACTCTTACAGAAGTGAAACTTCTGAACACTCTTCCACATATGTAGGACATTGCAAAACTAGACACTGGTTTTAATCAGAAAAAAATGTTATTTAATACAGTATTCATGGACAATTAAGGATGAACACTTCCCTTTCCCCTAAAGTCTGCATGTTAATAAATAACTGTCATGGGTTGAACTGTGCCCCCCAAAGAGATATATTGAAGTCCTAATCCTTGGACCTAGTGTGTGGATTTATCAGGAAATAAGTATTTGCAGATGTCATTAGTCTAGATGGGTCATATTGGAGCAGGATGGGCTCTTCATCCAATTTGCCTGGTGTCCTTAGAGAAGAGGGCTGGATATGTAGCTCAGTGGTAGAGTGATTGCCTAGAATGATGAGGTCCTGAGTTTGACCCTCAGCACTGCATGAAGAAGAAGGAGGAGGAAGAAGAGGAGGAAGAAGAGAAGAAAAGAGGAGGAGGAGAATGAGAAGGAGAAGAGGAGGAGAAGGAGAAGAAGAGGAGGAAGAGGAGGAAGAGGAGAAGAGGAGGAGGAGGAGAAGAGACACAGATATAGACACTTAGGGAGAAGGTCACATGATGATGAAGCCATTGCAAGCTAAGGAAAGCCAAGGAGTGCCAGCAATGCTACAGCTAATGCCACAAACTAAGAGAAGGCATGTTTGATTCTCCCCTAGAGCCTCTAGGGAGAGGAGAGTTCTGAAGACAACTTGGTCTCAGACGCCCAGCCTCCAGACTCATGAGACAATGCATTTTGGTTGTTTTAAGCCACTCAGTTTGTAGACCTCTGTTACCACCGCCGTGGGAGCTAAAGCGCCCTTTAATAAAATGATAATAACAACAACAACCTGTCATACACACTCAGGAGTCACCCTGACAGGTGAGTATTCTAAAGAGATGTAGACAGCATTCATAAGCCAGGTCTGTCTAAACCCCTGGCGGACTTGGAAGCCCACATTTCTCATTAGGCATGTAGGTGGCACTATGTACCTTTCAGAGAAGGGCAATGCTTTGCAATGGGCATGTTCTCTGGGGGTGCAGAGCTGAGGAGCCCTAAATAACAGAAGATGAACAGGATGTTCTCTGTTATGCACCAGTAACGTTTTGGTAAATTGAATCATATTTTAAGTACTCTGAGGGAGCTTGCTATTTAAATTAAATTCTTTTGCAAAGCAAAAGCTTTTTTTTCCCCACAAAACTAATTTTTTGATCATAGTTTTCTTAAGGAAGGAGCACAGGCATATATTTGATAGCATTAGGGGAACGAAACCTAAAACTTGGTTTTAGGAAAAGACTGGCCTGCAGGTTTCTTCCCAGACATTACAGGCTGACAGACTTGGAATAATTTTACTAAGATCTTTTCACTAGCAGATTCTAAATTGAGAAACAGGGTGAATTTTATGATCTACTTCAAACATTTGAGATTCTATAAATATACACTAGCTAATATATTTGCTTTCTATAAATGTAATAATACTAGTACTAATTTAAGAATATTTTATTTTCAAATCCCATCTTGGCTTCACTGATAGGAGACCATATTTTTCCAAAAAAGGAAATTCCTTAGAATGTTCTGAGAGCGTAGGATAAAACAGGAACAAAGTTAATGTGACAGAGAGCGAGATGCTGAAACAGAGGAATTTAGTTAATTCTGAGATTAATTGAGGGTACATTGAATGCATACCATGTGTTTCCTTTTTACAGAATCCTTTCTTTTTTTAAAATACTTTTTATTGGTTCTGGGTTTTGAACTCAAGGCCTTACATTTGTGAAGAAGTGCTGTATCACCTGAGCTACACTCCCAGCCCTTTTTGCTTCTATAGTTTACTTTTTAGATATGGACTTGTGCTTTTGCCCAGGGCAGGTGGCAGACTGTGATTCTCCTACCTCTGTCTCTGGAGTAACTGCTGTTATAGGCATGTACTACTACACCTGGATTAGAGAATCTTTTCAAATCACAATTCTTTTGGGGCGAGCTGGAAAGCCTCTCAAACTCACAATCCTCTTGCCTCTTCCTCCTGAGTGCTGGTATTACAAGCATGCCCTATGGTACATGTCTCATAACTCTTATCCTTATGGAGATACCCTTGCGTATAGACAACAGAGCATGTAGACAAGGAAAAGATTAAATAATACATGTAGACTGTGTAGATGACCCAATACTAGACAGAACGTATGACCAATAAATGCTCTGAGTTATTAGGGGCTGGAGACAGTCCTGGGAAGGGATTCAGATCCGTGCTCTGCTATTCTCTGCAGACACAGCCTTGACTCGTTTTGGGACGATGACCAGTCATGAAGACCATAATTATAGTATGAGAGTCATGAAATTTTGGGATGGGCTTGTGTGCACTGCCTGGCAAGCCAGCATTAATGAGTGCAGAAAACTTTTAAATACCAAGATTCTGGGAAAAAGTCTGAATTGAAAACTGCTCCCCTTGTGAGGCCGAGATGGCTTCGTGGAGATTCTGGTTTTATTTCAGGCTCATCATGAAACTGTACCCCTGGTTCAGAGGGACTTTCTCTTCCAGATTCATTTTTAATTAAAACCTGAATCCTCACATTCTCCTCTTGACAAAAGATTCTTTATGTTTCTACAGAGGCAGGTGAGGCATTACTTTGGGTGTAAAATTTAAAGGGAAGGGGAAACCACAAACTCAGCAGTCCAGCAAGATAAACACCATTTTCATGCAACCTTTAAAAAATTGAAAATGAATGCAAAAAATCCTGTGGTGAATAAAATATCAAAATTTTAAATAAAGATGGGATCAATATTGCTGATTCCCCTTTTGCTTCAGGGTCTGCTTTAGTTCTGACTTTTCACACATGGTTGCTGGTAAGAACACCATCAATAAACACTAGCTATGTAATTAAAATTCTCTAATGCCATTCTAAGGATGAAAAGTTTCCCGCTAAAATCATAATGGTTGTAATCTTTTATTTAAAAACAAGCTCTTTCATTCCTTTGCTTATTCTTCAACAGACATGTACCTCAGTTGTATCCCTGGCTCTTGGTAACACATGTGAGAAGCCTTCACAAGTCATCAAATCCTATCCTTAATTTTCTATTTTCTCTATTTCATGCTCTTCAACTTTCATTTTCTCACTTCCAGTTTTGGTCATGGAGGATGCTGACAGATAAAATGAACAGTGTGAGCCTACTAACTCAGGTTTCCATATCTCCCTGGATCTGGATTACTCCACTTAGTAAGCTAAATAACCTTGTGCTGATTGGAGCCAAAGGAGGAATCAGCTCCATGAAGCGAGAGGCCTTGTCCCTTTGTGCAGAGGCCGAGGTCGCAAGCTTTCATTAGAGACAGCTGTGAAGGAGACCACATAGCTGATGTCACTTATAAAAGGCAGGCTCTCTTGGCAAACGGGAAGTTCACAGCTTCTCCTGGTGGGTTAAATACTGTAAATCCTTATGAGTAATGTCAGAGCTATAGAATCAATAAAAACCAAAATGACCTTCACTTGGCCTGCCCTATAAGTGGATGATCCCCGAGTGATGGACACCTCGTTGCTACATGGGGACATGTAATCTGGTGAAAATGACAAGGATCACTTCTGTGCTACTTTAGTCTCTGCCTTACCCACTTTTAATCAGTTCTGGCAGGTCAGGAGATTTTCAGATGTGTTTTCAAGTTTAATTTTTAAAACCCTCACATTTCAGGGTGACATTGGCCATCCAGTGAATTATGAAATCCTTCAAATCTTTTCTGGGAGACTGGCAGGCAAAATTAACTGCAGACCAGCACAGCTGCTCTTCAAAGTATTGAACAAGTGGCTGATGGAGAGATTCCAGGACTGAGAATGGCCTTACTAGAGAAGCAGGAGTCACAAAGCACCATACTGGTGACTTGCAACAACAGTATTGTCTCATATTTCTGGAGATTTGAAGTCTTGTTGAGGTGTTGGCCACATTGGTTCTGCCTGGAGGTTCCCAGGGAGAGTTTGGTTTACCCTTTTTCCCAGCTTCTAAGTCCTGGGCCTCCCTTGTAGTTGCACCCATTGCATCGCTGCCTCTGACCTCACGTAAACTTCTCTCTATGTGTGCCTCCTCTAGGTCTTTGTCCAAATTCCCTTCTTCCTATTAGGACACTGGTCATTATATTAAGTCTTATCCCACTCCAGTGTGACCTCATTTTAACTCAATTACATCTGTAAATTACATCTTATTTCCAACTAAGGTTTCACCACAGGCAGTGAGGTTTTGAACATATCTTTCTGAAAGACGTAATTCAATCCACAACAGTGCCTCATATTAAATAACAAAGAAAGTCTTTTTTTACACCTACTGGACATTAAATAGCAAAAAGTCTTTTTCCACCTACTGGAATAAAATAAATACAAGTTTTCAAAGTGCTTGTTCATATTTTTGTGCAGTGTCTGTCAGATTTAGTTCGAAGAAGCATGTGGAATGTGTCAAAAGACATGTTTTGATTCAGAATGTTTGTGATCTACCCATACTCTACATTTTAACAGTATTTGAATGATTTTGAAACAGATGATCTAGGAACCCTACTTTGAGAAACACTTCTATGATACAGCTTTAATTTCTCAAATTATCAGTGTCTTGTTATTATTTCCCAGGTTTTTCTACATTAGATAACTTATCTTTGACTGAGTTTTATAATGGTGCATAGAGCAATCACCACTGTCAGTCCCAATTCATCATTAACTATTTCTGAGTTGCAGGTCTTCGAGCAGAGACCTTCCTCAAGGAAATCTTATCTCACCGTACCCTTTACCCTCCTCATCCATTTTCCAAATTGCTTCAGATCTATTCACATTATACAAGTTAAAAGACCAGTTGTCATTCGTTTGATGATATCAGATTGAATCCAATGGAAGGTAAAAGGTCGTTTCCATGATAAATCCTTCAACATAATGCTTTAGTTAGTGTTTGATTACTGTAACAAAATACTTTCTAAGGTAGAAAGGATCTTTTTTTGGAGGCTCAGTTTCAGATGTTTCAGTCCATGGTAACTTGTCCATGTTGCTTTTGGCTTGTGGTGGCATAGTATACCATGGTGGGAGAATGTAGTGAAGTAGGCTACTCACCTTATGGTGACAAGAAGCAAAGATAGAAAGTAAGGAGACTGTGTCACAATGTCCCATTTAAAAGACTCTGCTCCCCTCCATTAGTGACCTAACTTCCTTCTACTAGGCCCCTCCTCTAAAAAGTTTCACTACCTCCCCAATAGAGCTATGGGCTAGGAATAGTCCTTAAATGTACGGCCATTTGGGGAACACTGAAGAGCCAAGTTGTAACACATAATTATCTTTAGCATGTTTAGAGCATCAGGAATGAACAAGCTAACAGATAAAAGAAGACTGCTGCCAGCCTGAACTGAGAAGGAGACTTTAGTAAGTTTTCTCATCCACACCATAGGGTTAATTATAGAATCTGTTGGTTAAGGAAGGGCCCCTGAAAGAGCAAATATTTAATAAATATTAGCTATTATTTTATTTTGTCATTGAAAAAGGATAATCTGTGAAATTTGTAAAGGATTTTCCTCTCATTTTACAAGTGATTGTCTAAGAAGCAAGAGGTTAGAGACATTTCTTGAAGTGGTATTTAGTTATGTTAGCCAGGGGTGTATGTTAAAGCCTTTTATATAGACATGTATTAAGTGTTCTTGTGTAGCAAATATTTGCACACTTGGTAATTCTTTTCTCATTTTTCATTTGAATAGAAAGAATCCAGAGCCTCCATTTATTAAACTATTAATATTCGTAATTGAAACAAGATAAAATCTTGTACAGTGGTTCAATGAACTCAGTGACTCAAGCACATGGCATTGTAAAAAGTCTTATTTACACAGAACTATTCTTTGCCTCTATATACACAGTGGTTCACACATTCACACATGTCATATGTACGCATATACATCACAGCACAGACACACTCTGGGAGGTGTCCGAGATGAAGCTAATTTTTGTAGCCTTTAAAAAAAGAGGTATTCCTAAAGGTCAAACAATTGTGTGGTGCCTCTAGAATTTTGGTCTTTTAATTTTCAGAACTAGAGCTGTTGATAGTAAGATGATTTCAACTTAACTCCACACTTCCCCTTGGGTCTTTGTTTTGTAATTTCTAACTCTTTGGCAATTGAGAAATATATTTTTTATTAACTTGTTGTTGTGTTGTTCTGAGGGTTTGCACAGCTAACAAGCCACCTCCATGCTTAGTGGTAGATTATTTTCTAACACTGAGTGAATAACTTCACAATTTAAATGATTTCTCCCAATTCAAGATTTTGCTACTTCCATGAATTTTAGGTTTCTTCACATGTTGAACCCTCACAAAGTTCTTTACCTTTGTGACACCTAGAAGTCACTGGATAGGGATCACCTTATGAGAATTTTCTCATCATTTATATCTTTTGGCACACTTGTAAATTATACAACTTTGCAAATATAGTAATTATACAGATGTAGTTTTCATAGATCCATTCATCTTAGAAAGTTTAGGGTAAAAGTGTTAATATTTTACTGCATCTCTACTCACTTTTATTTTACTGCTTTGACCTACAAAGAGCATCGCTTTTCTACCCTTTTGAACTCTTTTCATGAATTCCTGTTCTCAAAGTTCCAATAAAACAGTGACCCTAAGGTGCAAATACTCAAATTCAACTTATTTTCTCCTTAGCAATAAATTTCCTTAAGTTGTAGCCCTACTGGAGACCCTGAGTAAGTAGTCAAAGATAAATTACATTGTGTACACATGCATAACTCATATACATATGAATGATAGCACATGTTAGTGATTCAGAAGGAAAACTCCTAAAATAATCTTCCTTCATATGGTGCCCATGGCAACAGCATTTAACTAACTGATGCAGTGGGGTCCATGGTTAGAGTGCAATCTCTTTCTGATGGGAGACCATAGCTTCACTCCCAGCTCCAGCTAAGAGCACAGGGAAGATGGAAGGCCATTTCCCACTGTGATTCAGTACTGAGTCAGCCACAGATGTATAATATGGAAGTCTGTTCCTGGATGAGTTGTTCTTGAGGCATTTTACATGGGTTTACTAGAGACTTCTAAAATTGGTGAAATTTCTTGGCTACTCTGACTTCTTTTCCTCATGTGCATAATTTAGAGTTGCTATAAGAACTAAATAGTGAATATATTCATACATGGCATGAATATAGAAATTATACACATATAGTTTCCATAGATCCATCCATTTATCAGGTGTCAGCAAAGCTGGCCATCATCATTAGGACTTCCTCAAAGCATACTTTTTCCTAGGCAGGGTTTAATGATGTCATCATGGAGCTCTTGGAGCTATTGGATATAGCTGGTCAAAAAACCCTAGGGTTAAGAATGGGTAAATTACTGGATCTCCACAGGATCTGGCAGCCAGGAGTTTATGCTCTCTGCAAAGAAGATGCTAGCAAGCAGGGTTGGTTAGTTCTATTCCTGGGATCATCTGTCTATATCCTAATCTGCACAGCATGCTGTCTAAGGGTTTCCCAAACCTGTCTGATGCTAGCTAAATCCAGAGGCAGATTAGAAATCGTGAAATTTTCCCCAGAGGAGGCTGTTATTATCTTCCAAATACTTGACCCAAGCATGAGAACTTATCATCCAAGTATTATTTCTACTTTTAAATGACTCTTGATAATAAAGAACTTCAACTACAGTGAAAGAAAATCCATTGCATTGCAGAGACAACAAGAAAACAAGTAGAAGGGCACAGCAGCAATGATTAAGGTAGAATGCCTTAAAAGCATGTGTGTCACCTTCAGCCACACTTATTGTGTGTCCTCAAAGGTCACAGGAAGGAGCAAGTGCTTCAGGACAGAGATGGCTCAAGAAGTAAGAAAAAGGAAAATGGCAACAAATGTTTACAGGAGTCTCACTAAGCATCAGGCCTAGTTCTGAGGACTTTCTGTGTTTTATCTTATTTACTCCTCATTGGATATTATTCTTGTCATCATTATTAAATTTTGATCTGGTTCCTTGAAGAAAGCAGATAATTAGTTTTTTAGTATGCCCTGGGTTAAATGCACTAGCTTTGTTACTAGCCCAGCCAGGTTCAAATTCCTAGTGTGCCCTATCTACTAACCAGGGTGTGAATTTAGACAAAATCCAATCTCCTTTTATCAGGTGTTACTTATTGCAACTTACAAGGAAGACTCACAGACATTAAGATCACTTTCTATATGGGTTGACATGTGACTCAGATCAAAGTTGTCTGAAGAGTTCTCTGAAGAATTCTGTTGTATTGCTCTTATGAGAAACGGGGATGGCTGGCTGATGGGATGGGGGCATGGCTTAAGTGCAGAGTTCCTACCTAGCAAGTATGAGGCCATGAGTTCGAACACCAGTGCAGCCAATGGAGGGAAAAGGAATGGGGAAGAAATGTGTTATTTCAGAGTCACTAAAGGGATGGTGAGTTAGGTAGTCATAAATTTGTCTCTGAGCAATTCTTTCTTCACCATGATAATATATCTCTAGTGTCAGACATTTAACTCTCATAATTCCTGGAAGACCACCCTTGATAGGGGTTTTGATAAGCTTTTACTTCTTAACCCAGGTATTCTAAAACAGATTCAAAAGAACATTTATGGTTCCCACTTATCCACAGTCTGGCTTTCTGTTTTTAATTCTCAAGATACTGAGATTTGAGGATGCAACAACAATGTTAATGTTAAGCATGCCTTACAATTTTTTTTCTTTAGAATTTTTGCATTTTTTCTCTTTCCCCAAAATGTACTTCTATTTACTTTCTTCATTTTCCAGATTTTTGTTGCAGAGAAAGTAGATGTTCTACAACCTCTCCTTCACAGAAGATTACAAGTTCTCTCATTCTTAGTTCTGGAAAGTTTTCCATCCTGGGAAGAGCAACAAATCAAAACACTAACATGGATGTGTGGATACCTGACAGCCCAATCCAGGGAGACTGTGCAATTTTCATACTGAGAAGTAATGTATGACCTAGACAAGACCCAGACATGGGCTCATGAGAAAGACTACAGGGCTTTAAAATTATTGCCTTGATTGTGGAAAGAAATATGAGTAATCACTGGCATCCACCAGTCAGGATGGTCTGTGGGGGCAATCAGTATTTGAGAGAATCAAAGAACATCTGGAAATCAGCATATTTTGAGCTAGTTCACACCCTGCTTGGTTCATTTTTCAACAGATTGATGTATTAAAGCAGTTATTTTATCCTGAGAAAAGCAGCCTGGGCCAATCCTTTGGGATTAGAAAATTTCAGCAAGGCTAGAAGGGGAACAGCAGGACATCCCCCACCTTATTTGACTTCAAATGATACACCTGCAATTCTGGTGTGCTAGCTCATTTTAACCTCCTTCAATTTTCCCCAGCATCTACCAGCAAATGTTTTACAGAGCATTTTACTAATAAAAAAGTAATATCTAATCTACATAAGAAAATGTTTAAATAACACTTTACTTAACAAGTAAAGACCGATAAACCTCTCTCTGACCCTTCTATCCTCATCATTTTATGTGCAGATGAACCAAAAGTGAAGGAAAAGGAAAAGAGAGTAGGGTCTTTTGAAATGGAAGGAAGGCAATGATGAGGGAATTTTACGGGTAGTAATGATTTTTGTATAGATGTTTTCTCTCAAATTCACACCATAATTTTAGAGTCTCTAAAAGATAGTTCATTCCTGAAGATCTTTATTTTCCAAACATTCAGTTCAGAACAACACGTTTACAAAACAACAGACATCTTGGGATGTTTCCTGGTTGTGGTTGCACAAGAATTACCACACTATGTTAGAGCCTAGCTCTTCCATTACATGATATTCTAAAAGAGGTTCTAAGGGATATTTTATGTCAAATATTTATCTTCTATGATGTCAAACCTAAACACTATAAATCTGCCCCAAAGCAGCCCAGTTGACAAAGGAATGAATTATGCATGGTATTCAGAGAGGTATCTAGACCTGTCAGAACACGCTTGTGATTGTAACTGGTACTACTTCTTGACAGGTGACATATATCAAGGTGTGCCACCCAGTGTGACTCTGAGGCTCCTGAAGAAATATCCTGGGAGGATTCATGGTTCACTTAATCTACTTCATGTAAGGGTTTTGGATTCATCACTTCCTATGAGACCTAATTCTAACTGCTTCCTGCTGCTTTGTATGACAGTGTTTTCCATATTCTTTTATCTACACAAGCACTGCTTTCTTTCCTTCATGACTTTGTCACCCTCTACAGGGCAGTACCATGGTGGGTTTGGTAAGGGTAAGATGACTAACTCTTGAGTACTTTTCTAGATTATGCTTACAGTAGCCTCCTGGACTAAGACCAGGGATCAAGGCCATGCACAATACCTCATATCCTTTTACCACATCCCGATAGCAGTAGGTGGACACATTTGTACCATGCTTTGTAGAATCTTAACTGCCTTCACGTACATTTAATCACTCAGTCACTGAAAGTATCATGTAAGTACTCACAGTAATACTAACGTTTTTACAGATGTAAACTCCAAGACTTAGGGAGGGGTAGTAAACAGCAAAAGGGAGGCTTGAGGCTGGATTTTTGATGCTAGATTCAGTGCTGGCTGTAGAACTTTATCCGAGTTCACCCATGAGGGACATCCAAGTGAGGGCTACGGTGCTTAATGCGTATTCTAAAGGCCCTGCCCGTGGTTCTCAAACTCAGAACCATCTGGAAGGCTTGTAAGATATTCCCATCCCTGAGATACAAATTCAGTAGATCTGGAGTGCAGTTTGAGAATTTGATCTCTAATATGTTGATGCTGACATTGCTGTTCTGGGACTATACTTTGAGAACCACTGTTTTAGGATCTAGGATATAGGTTATCTACCCCGTTTTCACACTAAAATTTCATAAGATGCTGTGGAAACCTTCATTGATACCCAGGCCCCTACTTCTGAAAGACTCAGTGATTATAGGGAAAGATCCAATGCATTGGTACTTTCTTGTGTTTCCCCAGGTGACTGTAATATGCAACACACAATAAAAGTGTTCTAAGGCAGGGGCTAACAAACTATGGTCTTTAGCTGGCTGCTGTTGTATAAATAAATTTTATGGGAACACAGCCACACTCATTTGTTTAAGTATTGTCTATGGCTGCTTTCATGGTACAAGGACAGAGTTGAATAACTGTGAAAGACCTTTGGCTTGCAAAGCCTAATATACTTACTCTATGATCCTTTCTAGGTAATAAAATCCATATAGAGGAAACGATGGAAGATACTCTATACCATCCCACTTTCAACCAATCTTTCCAAATCTTGCTAAAGGTGATTTGAGAAGCATCAGGAAACTGAAAGAGGGTGAAATCTTCTATAAGGGACTTGCTCAAAGTCCCTTCCTTCCTTCCTTCCTTCCTTCCTTTTTCATGACCTTTCTCTCTTCTTCTCTGCTTCCTGTGCACATAACTTCCTTTCCCACCATCCTCACACTTTTCCTTCCTCCCTCTGCAGCTACCAGGCTTTTATATCACACATCAGGTCTCTGACCACTGGCCTTCCCAACATTCAGCCTGTTGTAGTAGAAATGAAATGGTATTTGGAATCAGGGGATCTGAATTTGAATCCTATCTCTGCCCCTTAGCTGTGAGATCACAAAAAACATCTTTAGTTTCCATGGACTTCAGTTTCCTGATTAGTAACATAGAGATTGTAATAGCTCACTCTGGGTAACTGCAAGAATGAAGGAAGACGAGCCAAAGTACACTGCAAACTGCAAAACACTTAACAACACATTTCATTTATTATGGTTGGCCACAACTTCTCTGGAAAATTCAAGAAATAAACTAAAGGACAATGCTTTGGCTTCCTTTTGGGACTCACCAGGAAGGGACAGCAACTGTTCAGACTCTAAAACTGAGTTTATCCCAGTTGGATTTCCTTGGGGGAGCGGAGGGGGAGGGAAGATCCAAAGCTTTCTTGGCTGCAATCTCCATGACTGACTTGGGATCCCATGATTAATGCCAAGAGGCTGCAGACTCGGATGTCAAATAACATGATGCTACGTAGTGCTGGCCTTTTGTTAGATTTATGGGCATGGCTACATCTAATGCAAAATCTGGAAAATGACAAACTATGGGTGAAGAAACTATTTTTACCTAAAACTTCAAAGTTAAAAATAAAGTGGAAGGTTATATAAAAAAAAAATTAAGGGAGGCCCTTAGTATTTTACAGCTAACTCCCATGGCTCACAAGACTTCCTGGCTCAGCTCTGTATGAAGAGAGTAATGCATACAGATATTAATTCATAAAGCATACGAAGAGTCTGGAATCCTTTCCCATCCCTGATGCACAGACCAATTTCATCCCTAAATCCCTCATCTATTGCCCCTGGGAAACTCTTGTCCTGTATAGAATCCTCAAAATGATTTCCAGAAACTTCATGTAAATATACAACGAAAAGACAATGCGAACCTCTCTCATAACCACATGTAGTGTCTAAAGAGAAAAGTGTCTTTCTTGTAAACAGAGATCCTGACATCTGTTTCTTCTCTTGCAATCTCCTGACATCAGATCCACTCTCAGCAAAACTCATTACTGGTCAATTCAGTCAGAACCACCATACTGGTTCTGTTTATAAAAAAAAAATTCCAGAACACTGAAAAAAAAAAAAAAAGAAAGTACTTTGGAAAAATAATCTACTTCTTACAAAGACTGGACGCAAAGCTTCATCATTTTATGAAGCTTTCATAAGTTTGTAAACCACACATTTCATGTTCTGCTCTGAAGGCAGATTCAGCCACATTTTGATGTCCTCATGCCAGAGAGCGAACTGCTGAGCCAGTCCCAAATCAGAGAGAATAAACTGGTAACCAACACTATATATAGAGAGATTCTGCGAAGGCTTCTAATTTTCCATTTTGAATAAAAACTTACAAAATGAAACAGCAAAAATATCATTTGAACAATCTTTTCGACTCAAGACTGCTAGTGTCTTTTTCTTGGTTTTTTGTTTGTTTGTTTTGTCCAACTTGGAACGTTCACTATTTATAACCATCACAGATCCAGAAACACTCTGGACGGGATGAGGCAATAGCTCATTACTGGACTTCAGCTCAATCCAGCTGCTGTCCATTGGCCTCGTTAGGCCCTCTAATGACTCACTAGTTGGCCTAGCAAGCATCTACTGGAAGAAACAGAAGCCAAATGAGAATGAGAAAAGGACCCAAAAGAATTAGGGGAGAAAAAAATGTTTTAAAATATCATATATAGCCAAAGAAGTGTCCTATTTCAAGAACCTTAGTTGGAGGAGAATTTTTCTGCCTACCTCCCCCTTCTTAAAAGTACTATTGTCTAAAATGTTTCAGTTAGCAAATGCTGATTCTCAGTCAGCAGAGAGAAGAATCTTATCAGACTCTACATTTCTCTATATAGATTCTCTATATAAATTTTTTATATTCTCTGTAAAAAAGATACAGAAAAGTGTATACTTTTATGTTAGGAAAATATTGATTGGATGCAAAATTGGCTTCCTGTCTGTATTCCAAGTGCTTGAAACTCCCTGAGGAAGGAATTTCTTGCTTGAAAAAGCCTGGTAACAAATTAGTTGGCCTTTTACTTTTCCTAAGCTATGGTCCTTACTTCTCACTTTGAGTGGAGGTCTTGTTTTGGGTTTAACTCAGGGTTTCCTTACTATTTTGAAATGTCCTTGCTTATGAAGAGACATTTAGATAGAAGCTTAAGCAATACTTCCACTGACTTGACAAGCAAATGCTGCTCTCCACGTATAAAGATGGTTCAGTCTTTGTGTCTTTCTGTTCCCAGAATTTAGATGAATTGGCACTTGTAGGCCTTCAGCCTGGATCCTTGTGACCACACAGCTGCTCCTGTCTGGTTGGAATTAGAACCATAGAGTGGGCAACCAAGTAAAGAAATGGGTCCAGATGACCAGTGAACACCCAATCTTGGCCTCATTTAATAGTTATTCTAAATCAGAAGTCAGCAAATTTCCTTCTGGAAAGGCCAGATAACATTATTTTTGAGGCTGTGCAGACCATAGGGGTCTCTAACACAACTCATGAATACAGCATTAGAAATACAGAAATGAATGAACATAGGACTGTGTTCCAATAAAACTTTATTTATAAAAATAGAGTTGCTGATCCCTGCAAACAAACTTGTCTATCCAGCTTAAGTCCAACTGATACAGCTTCTGGTTCACCTAATCCCCATTCTAACAAGTTTTTCAAATTAGTCTGCCAACTAGAGAATGTTGCACCCACAAACCAAATTACACATGATAGAAAAAAGAGGCAAATTTCATTAAATATTTGGAGGGAATTTTAGTTTCTACGATCAAAGGAAAATTTATTTGAAGACCACTTTATATGGCTATTTTCATGTTAACAGTGAGCTTCTTATGAACAGCACATCCAAGAAGAATCATCACCTCCAATAAATCCATCAGCTCACACAGCCAGATCTTTGTGAAACAGGCCAAGATCCCAAGAGGTATGCTGTATGTGCAGTTTCTCCTCTGCATCCTTTTAAGATTACATAGAGAAAAACATAGAGCCTAGAGCTCAATACATTGGGATTATTATCCATCTTCAACAGATAAAGAATTAGACCTGTGCTCCTTCTACCATGGTGTGCTTATGAGTCACCTGGGCTCTTGTGAAAGTGCACTAGGTCGGGGGAGAGGTGACACTGATGCTACTGGTCTGAAAGCCCTACTTTGAAATAAGTGGTAATCAGCTGTGGCTTCCTAAATACAGGTGCCTGGGTCCTCCAGGAAATGAAACAATCAGCATCTCTGGAGACAGGACCTAGGCATCAGCACGTTCTAAATTGTCCAGGTAATTTTCACGTAAGTCAAGACTGAGAATTGATGCGTGAGAAGTGCAGAGATATTAACTGACTTCCCTAAGGTCACTTGGACACAGGCCAAGTAGGGGTTTTAAATGAGGTAAAATTTTTGCATGGCTGATGATCTTTGAAAATTATCCTAAAAATGATTAATAGGCATGTAGAACATAGGCAAAGATTGCATAGTTTCCAGAATAACAGCAAGTACGAGGGGAGGAGAAGGGAAAGAGGGATCTACTGTACTCAAGCGTGGGGCATCAATACTAGTCAAGGGAACACGGCCAGCAGACAGCATGGCACTTTGCTTTGTCCCTGTGTGAAAATCTCTCTTGTGAATCTTTTTTTCTCTATGAAAGCAGCATGGTAGGAGCGTCTACAAGGCATATTTAAGTCGAGCTGCACAGTACCTTCAGCTCCTTTGATGATTTACTGCATGAGGAAACTTTAGAGGATGAGTGTTCACATTTGGCTTCCTTTCTGCTTCTTGGAAGGTTTAAGAACTCATGTTTATAGGAATGGGCAAAGTTTCTGACCCAGGGATTTCTGTGTCACATAGGAACAACATAAGGAAAAAAGGAGAAGAAACTTTGGGGAAACTTTTGGTCAACCTAATATTTTTCTGGATTTTTTTTTCTTTTGACAGTACTGGGGTTTGACCTCAGTATCTCAGACTCTGCCACTCGAGCCACACCTCCAGCTCTTTTTTCTCTTACCTTCACCTTCTGAGAAGTTGGGATTACAGGCATGAGCCATCACGCCCTGACTCCTGGGTTCCTTATAGGCATTCAGTCCAACATAGTGAGTGGAAGTCTGTTTTCATCTGGAGGCACATGAATCTCAATTACATTTGCACAGTTGTTCAACCATAATTGTTTGAGAGCTGATAAATTTTCTCTCTATAGATACTGTGGATAATAAAATCCTCCCAGGCTGAAGACCTTGGCTGTGTAATTTGGGACATGCTTCCTGAAAGGGGGCATGAAGGCGTGATTTCCTTCTGAGGCAGGAATTGGACATCTCCCAGACTGAGCAAATGGCAGCTGCACAGGACACTGAGAGGCACAGATCTGTTGTTAGGAGCCAGATTCTTGTAGGTAGAGGATGTGAGGAGCCCAGGGAATGGTGGGTCCTGGGAAACCTATGAGCTTATGATGTTGAATGTGCAGGGGGAAATCAGCATTTTGCCAAATGTTTTCAGAGGCTTAAATTTGATCATGACTTTCCTCCACTCTATTCTTCTGGGATATTCCTGAGGACATTCATTTTGTTTCATTGCTCCATCTCCCCCTGACCCACTTTTGGATTACAAAGAAATACAATCCATCCCCTGAAAGATATTAAGCAGTTATTCTGCCAAGGGAAATAAAACCTTAAGGACTGTAGTGCCTGTAGGATCAGGCTCATCAGCCTTGTTTTAGCCAGGTTTTAGGCCCTACAGTGTTCTTTTGCTGTACTGAGGCTCAAACCTGGCAATGGGCCTGCTAGGCATGTGCTCTGCTACTGAGTTACAACCCAGCCCTCCCACTGTTCTTTCTCATGATCTTCCTAGTGCGATCTAACACTGTTGGTCAGTGCTGGATGGGTCACAGTGAGCACACTCACAGAAAAGCTCACAACTGTGTTGTTCAAACTGACTGCAGAGCCTCTGTGGTTCACACAGAGCCCTCTGAGGCTTTGTGAGGGGGTGTGGCTTGTCGAGGCCAGCCAGTGGTGCAAGAGCAGAAGTAGGACCACACCCCAGATTCCTGACTCCCCATTCAGCATCCCCTTTCTATACCAGGCCACCTACTTCTCAACTGAATGAGCAGCTACAGACTGGAATGAGTCCCTCTTTCCCTTCCATGAATAGGAAAATGCCAAAGGCAGTGGGTGAGTGACAGAAGGTTCAGAAACAGTATTTATTAGTCTGCTTATCATTTATGTGCAATCTCTTGCAAGAAAGACTTGTAGTAGGCAGGGCTGTGCTGCTGGCTGCCCATGGGGGTCTCTCTTTGCATTTGTTCCTGACAAAGACAGAGCAGTGATACAAGACTGCAATTGACATTAGTGAGACCCACAGGAGAGACAGCAGCAAGCCAAGCTTCAATCCAGCATTGCCAAGAAGACTTACTTTGCTTTTTCTGCCTCTGTTGGGGAACTCGATTTAGGGTAAATCCTACCATGCGTGAACCATGAAGTTATTTATGCATGTCTGATAGAGTAGTCATTCTTCCAAGAAACATGCATGGTTCATGTTGGTGGTGGGGATGCAGAGATGAAAATAGTAGGTCTTCAAAGTCAATAACAGTCCGTTTAGCATGGTGAGCAGTGTACAGCCGAGTCACTGGAGAGCTTGTTAAAAGAACAGATTTGCTGCCCCTCGTCTCCCTTGGCTGATTTACTGTGGCTTTGGGTTGGCCCAGTGGAATAGGTATAATAAGCATCTAATGTAGGCAATCCAAATTCCACATATTCTGAATGCTGCTCTAGTGGGCAGAGAGGCCCTTGGTAGCAATAGCAACAGATCTTTTCTCTAACTGTCAGCTTTGCAGGTGGCTGCATCTCCAGGAAGCAAGGAAGGTAACCCTCTCTGAGTTTCTTTCCCATCCAAATCACAGGGAAGGGTGACGAAGTGTGTGTGGATGGAGAAGCCCATTTTAACATGTTCAGGTATTGTGGCCCTTCTAGTCACAGGTAGGAAATCTCTCTGCAGATCTCCTCTGTCCTATAAAAAGGAGGCACTGGGCTATTTAAGGAAATGGAAAGGTTTGTGAAACCATTTGCACTTGCATTCTATCTGATGGGAAGTGGTGATGTTTTTGACTTGGTATCACACATTCTGTTAATAAAGTGGAGACACAAACTCAAAAACCTCTCACAAAATGACCTGCTCACCTTTGAATCTCTATTTCCAGCCCGTGTGACCACCTAAGGATCCTGTAAGAGGGACAATCTAGACCAGGGGACAAGGTGGAAGGAAGTATCTACTGTGGAAGCAGATTTTCCTTCAAGTGTTTGGCATTTTTAGAATGTTTTGCTTTTGGTTTTGCTCTGACTGCAGGAAATGAACCGTGATATGAAAACACCTTTTTTTTATTTCCTTGTGTTGTGGCTTAGAATTTCATAAGAGAAGCCACAGCTGTGAGTAGCCATGGGGGCTGCATGGGAAGGATGGAGCAGGAATGGAGAGCAGGGGAAGGGATGCAAAAGGCCCCTAGAACAGAGAAGAGGGAAACAGCTGTGACAAGGTGCTCAGTAATTAATCATCTCTGTGAGGTTCCAATAGTCCCCAAATCCTGTTCGCCAGACAGTTTGCTGACCCAGAGGGGAAAACACCACCATAAACACAATCCTAAAACTGTGTTACAGCTATACAAGCAGCAAACCCTGATTTTTTTTTTATTATTCATATGTGCATACAATGCTTGGGTCATTTCTCCCCCCTGTTCCCACCCACTCCCTCTCCCCGCCACCCTCTCTATACCCAGCAAAAACTGTTTTGCCCTTATCTCTAATTTTGTTGAAGAGAGAGTATAAGCAATAATAGGAAGGAACAAGGGTTTTTGCTGGTTGAGATAAGGATAGCTATACAGGGAGTTGACTCACATTAATTTCCTGTGCGTGGGTGTTACCTTCTAGGTTAATTCTTCTTGATCTCACCTTTTCTCTAGCTCCTGGTCCCCTTTTCCTATTGGCCTCAGTTTGCTTTTAAGGTATCTGCTTTAGTTTCTCTGCATTGAGGGCAACAAATGCTAGCTAATTTTTTAGGGGTCTTACCTATCCTCACCCCTCCCTTGTGTGCTCTCGCTTTTATCTTGTGATCAAAGTCCAATCCCCTTGTTGTGTTTGCCCTTGATCTAATGTCCACATATGAGGGAGAACATACGATTTTTGGTCTTTTGGACCAGGCTAACCTCACTCAGAATGATGTTCTCCAATTCCATCCATTTACCAGCAAATGATAACATTTCGTTCTTCTTTATGGCTGCATAAAATTCCATTGTGTATCGATACCACATTTTCTTGATCCATTCATCAGTAGTGGGCATCATGGCTGTTTCCATAACTTAGCTATTGTGAATAGTGCTGCAATAAACATGGGTGTGTGCAGGTGCCACTGGAGTAACCTGTGTCACAGTCTTTTGGGTATATCCCCAAGAGTGGTATTGCTGGATCATATGGTAGATCAATGTTTAGCTTTTTAAGTAGCCTCCAAATTTTTTTTCCAGAGTGGTTGTACTAGTTTACGTTCCCACCAAAGTGTAAGAGGGTTCCTTTTTCCCCGAATCCTCACCAACACCTGTTGTTTGTGGTGTTGCTGATGATGGCTATTCTAACAGGGGTGAGGTGGAATCTTAGTGTGGTTTTAATTTGCATTTCCTTCATTGCTAGGGATGGTGAGCATTTTTTCATGTGTTTTTGGTCATTTGAATTTCTTCTTTTGAGAAAGTTCTGTTTAGTTCACTTGCCCATTTCTTTATTGGTTCATTAGTTTTGGGAAAATTTAGTTTTTTAAGTTCCCTATATATGGTTATCAGTCCTTTGTCTGATGTGTAGCTGGTAAATATTTTCTCCCACTCTGTGGGTGTTCTCTTCAGTTTAGAGACCATTTCTTTTGATGAGCAGAAGCTTTTTAGTTTTATGAAGTCCCATTTATCTATGCTATCTCTTAGTTGCTGAGCTGCTGGGGTTCCATTGAGAAAGTTCTTACCTATACCTACTAACTCCAGAGTATTTCTTACTCTTTCCTGTATCAACTTTAGAGTTTGTGGTCTGATCCTTGATCATTTTGAGTTAATCTTGGTATAGGGTGATATACATGGATCTAGTTTCAGTTTTTTGCAGACTGCTAACCAGTTTTCCCAGCAGTTTTTGTTGAAGAGGCTGCTTTTTCTCCATTGTATATTTTTAGCTCCTTTGTCAAAGACAAGTTGGCAAACCCTGATTTTTAAAATTATGTGTGAAAGCACACCTATAGAAGAAGAAATAACATTTACCCTCCACCCTCACTCACCACCTCCACTCTGTGACTCAGAAAACAGGAGTCCCAGAGATAGGCTGAGATGATTTGCCATCTCATGTTGGTGCAGGTAGACGCTAAACAGCATACCTGACTTTGCTATGAGGAAGTCGCTGCTGCTAACATGACAGTGGGAGAGGAAGAAGACTGGTCTTTCCCTCCTGTGACAGTAGGGAGGCTTGTAGGTGTGTGGGTAGGAGTTTTGCCACAAATCTAAAATACTGCTCTAAAAAAATAAGAATAGCTTGAAAATAAAGTGTTCTGTTTTCTTTGTGATAGTGAATTCAACAAGTTTGTTTTACTTTCTTTTGTTCTTTCTTTGTGATTTTAATGGCTTTTTAATTTTTTTTTGCAGATCTGGGGTTTGAACTCAGGGTTTTGTGCTTGCTAGCCAGGCGTTCTACCACTTGAGTTACACTAACCCTTTTTGCTTTAGTTGTTTCCTGAATAGGGTCTTGCTTTTATACCCTGTCTCGGCACAACTCTAAGAATCCCTGCATGCAGAGCAGGTGTTTGCAATTTCTTTTCCCTGGTGATGATGGCCAATGTGTGTGACTGGCTGGACTGTCACATGGGAATGTCTCCTTCTGTTCCCATGTGACCACCTTGAGGGGAACATCCAAACTTATGGGGAGGATGGAGGCCACACCAGCAGTGAAGGATCAGGTCTCTGCCTTCATTGTCACCTTGCTCTACTTACCAGAACAATCTTGTTTCGAGGGCTGATGTCAGCCACTCCAAGGCTTTGATGTTTCTGGTCAGCCAAAGAACCACTTGAGTTATGTTGACTCAAAAAGGTTGAAACAGAGCAGACCTCAATTCAAGAAAATGCAATGATTTGGACACACAGAATACAAAACTACCTAATAAAGATTTCAACCAAAAGCCAGTAAATCCTGGAGGGTCTTTTTACAACTCCCACAAGCATTTCAAATAACCTGTGTGGAAAGCCTCTTATCATTTTCAATCAATAGAGCCATGACTTTTGCTTCTGATCAACAGTTTAGCCCAAAACAGCGTGTCTGATCATACTATTATTACACAGGAGAAGCTTATCAATGAAAACCTTGAATCCCAAATCGCCATCATCAGCAATTTTTGAGACTAGAACAGTGATTTAATGAGATGCAATCTTAAGAGCAGAGTCGATTTAATGTTTTGGAAACACCATGGCTGCTAGCAACCAGACCCCACTGCCCTCTGCCCCCACTGTTCGTCATGATCCTTTCTTGGGTCCCTTTGGGGTGAGCAACACATAAGTGAGCTCTTCTGTGAGGTTCCTCTGGATCCCAAAACTAGAGTGTCAGAAAGGAGAAGCTCTCCCGTCTTTCCCTCCTCTTTCTCCTTCTTTTCTAAGCAAAAGATGTTATGAACGTACTGTGGCCAACAAAGAAGAGACAAAATAGTAGTAACTCCATTAAAATGCGTGGCCACCTCTAGGTTGACCTTTGATGATGGGAGAAACATCCATGAAGCACTGACAGGATTACAGCATTAGGTTCCTGGGGACCAGCAAACCATTCCCAGGAGCCCCTTCAAGGGAAGCATCCATGGTTTTTGGTCCCATCAGCTTCCAGCTTTACAAGTGAGGCAATGTATAAACCCCTTTGTTTGTTTGAAGCACTTCACAAATATGCAGCCTGCCTTTTACGACTTGCTGGATTAGATCAGGCTGTTAGGCAAATCCTACTTCAACCCAGAACTATGTTATATTTCGTAGGACACACAAGTGTGACAATTTGGTGGACAGAAATCCAGGAGAAATAAGAAACCTGGGTTCTTGTGCTGGTTTCTATGTCCTTATCTTTGTGCCACAAGTTTGAACATTATGCCTCTGTTTGTCCTATTATTTTCAAAGGAGAGAGATCAAGATGGGAGGAGATAAAAATAGTTGCAAGATTCTTCTCCTTCTTGTCATTCCCCATAGTCAAATCTACTCTCAAAGCACTGATCACTTTACAGGTAAATTACAGTCAGTGGCTTGTCCCTATGTTCACCTTCAAGTGAGTTTTTTTTTTTCAAGGCTCTTCACCTTCACATCCAATTCTACCACTTCATTTCTGTTTTTCCATGTCCTCTGCTGGTATTTCTACCTGTCTGGCTGGGAGTTGTTTTTAAAAAGCCTTTCAGCAGCGGTCCTCAGCGGTGACGTGAGGCCACAGACATGCACATGACTCCCAGCAATGTTCCTTGCCTCTCTGCACTCCATCATTCCTCTAGGTTATTTTCATCCACTCTTTCACTGCATCCTTCCTGAATACTTTCATACAACTTGAGTCTCTTACCAATTCCACCAATGTGCACCCTGGGACATTTCATTGTAAGCTTGCTATGTGGCTGCATCTTGGAGGATCTCCAGTGTTAACTTTATTTGGCAACAGTGCTGGAAGCCAGCGTTTGCTCAGTCCCATTCTCTCCTCGTCCTCCATGACTAGATATGCATGCACCAAGCTGAGGTTCAGCTTCAATGCTGCAGCATGCAGTCCAACTGACACTTTCTGTATTAACCAAGGGCTGAGGCTGAGGCTTAGTTCAAACCAGTTCCCACTGAAGAACTGAGCTCTTCCGAATGAAATACATTGCTCTGGTTTGTTAATATGATTACTAGTAACAGCCAAGCTTAATCTACTGTTGTCATCACTACTGTTATCACGATATTAATAATATGCAGGTGTAATTCAGTTAACAGCTCATGCAGGAGCTTTCTGCACACTGCCTTTATGTGCACTGCACAGACATTTTACAGATCAGAAAGTGAGATGAGACTAAGAAATTCTTCCCCCATCACATCATTAGAGTCTGAGTTTCCAACTTTGCTTGCATGACCCTAAAGCCATGGCCTCAGCATTCTGTGGTACTGTTTGGAAACTAGAAGGGGTACCCTACTGGTGGGCAGGGGTAAGATCCCCCCGCATGGAGGGTGGGGAGAGCATGGCAAGGGAGCCATGCAGCTAAACTGCGTGAGGTTGGCTTCTTAGTCCTTAGTTTTCATTTGAACCACCTGGCAGCAAGCTTGGTGAGGCTGAATGCACCTGTCTTTCTCTCCTGTGCTTGCCCTCTGTCTACCCGAGGCAGGGAATGAATGAATGAATGAATGAATGAATGAAATTAAATACACTTGTGTGCTGTGCCAGCCTATCTAGCAGGCATATATATATATATATATATATATATTAGTTAGCTTTCTGACATTGTGAAAAAATACCTGAGACAATCAACTTATAAGCAGGAAAAGTATATTTGGTTCACAGTTTCAGAGGGCGTAGTCTATGGTTGCTTGACTCTGTTGCTTTGGCCTGTGGTGGCAGGGTACATATTAATAGATGAAGCAACATGGCAAAGGAGATCTGTTTACATTATGACAGTCAGTAAGGAGAGAGAGAGAGAGGGACAGAGAGAGAGAGAGAGAGAAAGGGAGAGAGACTCCCAGTATCCTCCTTTCAAGGGCACACCCCACCCAATTAACTTACATCTACTAGGCTACACCTCCTAAAGTTTCCACCACCTCCCAACAGTGTTACAGGCTGGTGACCAAGCCTTTGCCTATGGGCCTTTGAGGGACACTTAAGACCCAAACATAACCTCTTATCTTGACACTTCACTGGCACCTGCAGTAGCCAATGGGATCTAGAATTTGGCTGAGGCAGACTTCTGAGGGCCCTGAGAGAACAATAGCCAATGTAGAGGCAAAAGTGTTTGTTCCGCAATCTGCAGTCCATGACAGACTGCCATGACACATCACACACGAGGCTGGTCTATAAGACAATAATGGAGCCGAAACATTCTTATCACCTGGTGACATGGAAACACCAAAACTCAAGTATTCTTCCCGTATTTGTGGGGCTGCTGCTGTAAACCAGGCTACTGTGCTGTAGGCTGTATAAAGGATAGCACACACAATTATATACACTATACAGTACTCGATAAGAGTAGTGAGCGGCTATGGTGCTGGCTTATGTATTTATTAAACTGCTCTTTTTATCACTAAAGTGTACTCTTTTACATATATAAGACAAAGTTTGCAGTAAAGCAGTGTGCTGTGATGGATCGTGGTAGCCTCATGCATTTTGCATTTACTGCCTCAAGACCACACGCAGTGACTGCTCTCTACTGTCCTCTGTGATGTTTGCCAAAATCATCTTATGATGCATTTCTTAGAACATATCCCTGAAGTTAAGTCACATGTGACTGTACAATGAAACATAACATTTTAGCTCGATGAAGTCATAGTAATCAGAATACTTTGGAGTATAATATTCCACAGAAGCAGTTCATGGACTGCTTCTGCCCATAGGAGGTTGTAAAACTGTCAATGCCCATGAATGATGGTCCTTAATGTCCCCAACCCCCAGATATTCCAGTGGGTTATCATCTGTTTGCTATTCTCTTTTCCTGACTGTCCTGGTTTACTAAGTATATGAAAGAGAGTCTTTCCAGATGTCAACAAGGAGACAAGGTGAAGGGTGTACCTGGGTTTGCCTCTCTGAAGGTCAGTGTTTTTGGCTGTATGTGACATCTTTTAGTTAAAAATCACCCAGCAAAGACACCCTCTAGCAGGTGTTCTGGACTTCTGGAGACCCTGGATCTCAGAGTAAAATCTTATTTCTGTAGTGAATGGGGTCCAGAGGCTTAGCCGTGAGAGATTTTGGAGCTGCTGAGATGGAGCAATGAACTTTGGGGACCAGAGGTTTAAGCACATACCCAGAACAATATTAACTAATGGTGTCAACTGCCATAGAGTAGTACTCATCAGAAGCAGAGGACTTGAGCAAATCACTGTGGCAATGCTTGCTCTGTTGTAGAATGGTGTGATGCTTCACCAAGTCAATGGATCTTCAAACACAGTTGGGAAAGAAGTTAAACTCAATCCTCCTACTAAAATTATCAGAGTTAAAATGTTCTGAAGTCTGTGTATTGTTCCAGAGAAGAGTAAAGATATATTTATTGATGGATTAAACTCTGATTTTGATGTTAGCATCTATGTTGAAATTTCAAGGCTAATAACTAAATGATAAAGTATTTAATTGCAAAAAGCTAAAAGTAGAATGAGAAAAAAGCCCTCAAGTGATCCACAATAGAGACAAAGATGAGACAAAGTCATCATGGGAGGCTTTGGAAATCACAAAATATGGTGGAAGAAAAAAATAGTTTCTGTACATTTAAATGAGATAAATGCTCCAGGTAAAATCAAAGCTTGGTAGCCTTGATTTAAAAATAAATCTCTCTATGTGATGTTTACAAGAGGTACCTCTAAGACATACAGTTTCAGAAAGGTGAAAAGTAAAGAAATATTATAGTTAATTATCAACAAAGAAAAAATCTGGTGCAACCACACTAATATCAGAAAGAAACAGATTTTAAGGCAAAGACCTGTAGTAGGGAAAAGCGTTAATTATGTAATGATGAAAGTTTCAATTCACAAGAAAAATAAATTCACTGCTATAAGTATAGATTTGGCATACATAAAATGAAAATAGAACTATAAGGAGAAGTAGGTCAGTCTACCTGTATATTAAAACCTGTCTCTAATTGCTAGACCAAGTAGACAAGAAAAAAATTTTAAAAATTAAAAACTTCAAACACCCTAAGCAGTGAAAATACATTAAGATTTGAGGACTTTCTGCAAGGGATCATCTAATCCTATCTTTTTTCCTTTTCCACCAAGCAGAGAGAGCATGTGGCTTTCTCTGTGGGAGGGTAATAGTCAGGGCAGGGCATGGAAATTCCCCTAATTTTCACATTTCATTCATAACAAATGACTGTCCTGAATTTTCAAAAATAGCCATGAATCACAGACATTTGTGCAATGCAGCATTCTTCAAATACAGTTTGGTTCATAATTGTAACAATCTCTGAGTTGTCCAATTATTGTTATGGACACAGAGAGTGCAGGATAGTTAAAAAAGAAACACACATACACACTCACACACCCTGACCCTTTCTTGTCATACTCAGAGCAAAGTCATCAAAGACAGTTTTCGCTTAACATTCCTTGACATTCATTTTACTTTTCAGTCCTCCAAATCATGGAGAAAGGAAACTTTTTGTAAAAATGAAAACACTATAAAGAGCTAATTGTATTTACTTTGTCAAGAAACCTTGACAAAAGAGAGAATGAGAAAGAGGAATTCTAACAAAATTTTCTTGTTCCTTGAAGACTTTGTTTTTTATAAAGAAGATTCGATTTTTTCCAAGTAACTGGAAACATTTTTGTGTGCACATGTCTTGTGCTAAAGGCAGCCTCTGGGCTTTTGGATTTTATGTGAGGAGATCAATTAAGGCAGTTTGTTGCCTCTCTGTTTTCTTCCCAGAGCTGTTTCAGCCTTTTTTCTAGCTCCCAAGGAACTGCAAAGACTGAGCAAAGGAAGTGCTCAGCTTTTTTTCTTTTTCTTTTTTTTTTTTTGGTGGTACTGGCGTTTGAACTTAGGGCCATGTGCTTGCTAGGCTGGTGCTCTACCACTGAAGCCACAACCCCAGCTCAATGTGCTCAGCTTTTAAGTGTAGAGAGGAATATTTTTCAGGGAAAGGAATGCTAACTGCTTTTAAGGAGTTTTCTGAGGTCAAAATCCCTTACAATACAACTTACAAAGTCATTGGTTTCCTGCCTCATTACACATAAATAATTTATCAATTTGTAACATAATTTTTCTTCCAGCTGAATCAAAGCTCTTGGATTTTGCAAATAATTCCATGCAGAAGTCAATGCACACACATTCCTGAGACTTTTATTGCAATCGATATGTTTGTTGGTGGTGTCAGCCATTGCGATTTCCCTGATTAACCTGTAAAAAAGTGTCTTCTTTTATGAATGCTGTTCAGAAATAAACTGACATTGTAAAAGAAGACAAGGGCAGGTTCCAGAACACAGATTCTTGGTGATCTTAAATGATGATGTATGAAAGAGAGAGAAAGGGAGAACAATTTGATTTGCTCCTACCAAGTTGACCCAGAAAGGAGAAGAGCAGAAAAATTGCTTTTCCTAAGCAAACATGACATGAAGTCATACAAGGGCAGCACTCACAATCTGCAATGTTGGAGCCTCATTTAAAATACATATTATGGTCTGAATCTGAAAGACATTTAAATGCCTGTAATAAAAAAAAAAAAAGGTTTGGCTCATTCTGTTTCTTTGTTGACATTTTTCTCGTAGTCATTAGCAACAATTTTTACATTCCTCTTTGAGACATGATCTTCAGATTTGGGGAGGGACTTTTTTGATCTGGTTGAATTATGATTGGACACAAAGTTTAGCTAGATTTAATAAGCATCTGATGCTAAAAATCTACTTGACTCAGAAAGAGATGCACATTTACTAGGGCAAAGTGGATGTTCCTTTTGAAGCAAAGATTTAGATTCCTTCTAGCAGTCTAAAATAATTTTTTTTTTTTTTTTTTTTTGCGGTACTGGGGCTTAACTCAAGGCCTTCACCTTGAGCCACTCCACCAGCCCTATTTTTGTGAAGGGTTTTTCAAGATAGGGTCTTGCGGAACTATTTGCTGGGGTGGCTTCGAACTGCGATCCTCCTGATCTCCGCCTCCTGAGTAGCTAGGAGTCACTGGCACCTGGCTAAAAAAATTTTTTAAATGTTTGTTCTGTCAAAGGGACAATCCATTCCATGACAATCTTCGGAGCATTATCTGCTCTAAGTTATAGACAATTTTGTCTATCATCTCCCAAGGGAGTGACTATGTTCTACATACCTGACTCATGTGAGAGCCAGAAATATCTGTTGAATGAATGAGTAACTGATTTTTCTGTTCTTTTTCAGGTAAGGTTTGCCTTGGTCAACCTGTGTGTGGTTGACAATGCCGCTGTTCATTGACATGTCCACTTTCTCTCTCTCTCTGTCTCTCTCTCTCTCTCTCTCTCTCTGAGACATATAGGCACATCCATCCTGACTTCTTGTTGGTTGCCTTGGTCATGTGACTCATTTTGGCCAATGGAATGTGAACAGTGTGATGTATCCCTTCCAGATGGAGATATTACAAGTCACATTTCCTGCATTCCTGTTTCCCTTACCACTGGGACAGGTGAAGCTCCAGCTAATGGCTTCTCTGTTACCCAGGGTCTGGGTGTAGCTGACCCCTAGCCAATTCACAATGGGCAACTGGCACAAAGAAGAAATAACCTACGTGACTGTGTGCCCTTGTAGGGTTGTCTGTAGGTGTAGCCTTGCCTATTCTGGCTCATTCAGATCAATACAGCATTGGAAAAGCTTCTCAAGATATTATGCATACTCAACTTCCAAAAAATTATGTGTTAACCAGCAGTAGAAGGAAGTTGCTCCTAGTTTACTCATTTTCTACCAACCTGGCTTTTTATTTGTTTTAATAGCGTGGCCAGTCTTTTAGGTGTAAGAAAATACCTGTGAAGTCAGGGGCTTTGATGATAATGGCCACGATTGAGATTAAGTAATAAAATTATTGTGTATTGCAGATATCTTTCTGCCTTGAACACTTATGAAGGGAAGTCAATTTTCATCAAGTGAGTTCCTTTTCATCTGGTTTTCTCTACCATGTTTATGCCTGAAGTTTATTGCTAGCAGTAAAGAGTGTCCAAGTGTGTTATGGGAAGAGCCAAATTCCCAATGCTTTAAAATGTATTCTATAGGCCCCAGAGTCAGTTAAAAGCTGATTGACTATACAGCACGTACATCAAAAATGATATTTATGAAATATTCCATTTCTTCACCTCTAGCTTCTCCTAAGCATGAACATCACATTTGGGAGTTGTGAGGCAAATATCTCATACAGCTAGGAAGAAAAAGTACTGCAGATTTGCCATGACAAAAAAATAGATTCCATAAGCTATTCAATAATTTAATAAAATATCTATGTCAACTGATGTATCAAATGAACAAATATTTTAAAAGCTATGATTCGGGCAGTCTAGAGAGGCTCGTTGGTTCAGATTTTCATAACCAATTCACCAAAATACCAGTCATACTGCTGAATAAAGGACAGACTCTGTGAATGAGGGTAGAGATGGACATTTTTATCGGATTAGTTTTTAACAAGAAAGTTTCTGTTTACTTTGCTCAAGACTCAGGTAGAAAGTTCTAACTTAAGAAGAGAAAATGAGCTATCAGACCTGGCCTATACTGAGGATGCTACAGATGTTTAATGTTTTTAATTTACATAGTTTGTCAATGATTATCATTCGTTAATATTCTTTCTACATCTTGTTTGGTGTAGTCTATCCTTGATTACAAAATCAAATTCCTATTTACTGTATGCTAATGGTTTATGAAACTCTATACTAGGTACTATTCCCGGGAGGAGACAGAGCATATCTAACTGATTTGAAAAGCAATGTCTTTGCAAATAGTACCCTTGCCTTTTGATGACCCCAGCACTCACATGGCACTAAGATGAAGATTGCACGTGACAGTGAGTTTACTAAGTGCTATGCAACAGAGAAGAACTCAATAAATACATTTGTTGATTGACTGATAACCATAGAATGCATCAATTGGGTTTTAGCTGAAGACTAGGAATTCCGAAAGAAAATTTGAAGTCTGAAGGGGAAAATAAGCATATTGACATTCCATAAAATAGATATAAATCTGCAATAGTCCTATGTGGGGTCTGAAAGTGAAACATGTCATTTTTATGACATGGTGGTCACAAAAGCTTTTGTTTAAGTGTTTAGGAGGACAAAGGAAGGTTTAACCCAGAGTCGAACATGATTTTGTTAACAAATTACTCTCACTGAAATGATTTTAAATCATTTATACTGAGTGTAAGTTGTGTAATGGTTTCTCCCTTTAAAATATGTGGTTTCTCCCTTTAAAATATGTGACATGTTTTTATTTCATTGTTGGCCTCCACATGATTCTCTGGACAAGTCTTAAAGCAGTGATGGCAGTAGCATCTTCCAGCAAGTTATGTAGCCAGAGCTGCGATTTATCTTCTTTCTCCCTTTGGTATACAACCCCAGGCAATGAAACACAGCTCCTTCTATTTTCGCTATTCTTCCATATGCCTGAAAGAATAGCTTTCCAAGGAGGTAAAAATAGTCTGCTGTCCATTGGGTCAGCAACGGACATTCATTCAGTTGTCAAACAGTGTATACCTCTGAATTAAATTTGTGTATTCTTCAAGCCTGTGACATAAGCAGAAGATCCTGGAGATAAGTTATCACTTTATGTGTGTCTTAATGATAGTCCCCACCTGGGCCTCATCAACCACAAGCCTCCTGAAAGGAACGAAGCCAGTGACAGGCCACCTTCCCTGTCTGGAGAAGAACAGAACCTGAGACCGAGTAAGTTGGGTGGGTTGGTTTCAATGTTTTTTTTTATTTTCTCTTTGCTTTCAAAGATCATTGCATTTTGCTGTTATTACCAAGGGTTCATTGGAAATGAAACTGGGGTGTCTCAGTGGGGTTTTGCAGCAAATAGATAAAGCAGGTTCAGGCAATACTGGGCAGTTCAGTGTCTGAAGTGGATTGAGCAGTGGCCATTTGTTTGCTGGGGTGAATGGCGCATAATTTATTCAACTGCAGCAGAGGCTGAAAGCCAATCTGGCTTTGACCCATTTGTCTTTAGAAAACTAATTAAACTGGAGAGTCTGATTTAGTGTTGTTTTGGAAGTTCTACTTTTTCTTGTTCAAGACAAGCGAAGATGAAGGGTGTGTGTGCCTGTGTGTGTGTCTGTGTTGGGCTATAAGGTAGGAATTACCAGTTCCACCTAGACGGTGACTGAAACTGTAGAAAATAAAGACATTTCCTAAATACAAACTGACATTCCTTTGAAATGCAAAGTAGTGGAGCTAGCCACACACAGACTGCTTTGAGGTGACAATGAAATGCCATGCAATTTAAAACGAACAACAGACAGTTTCCCAATCCTTACAACCAAGACTTTCTAAATCTCACCAAAATGACCCCAGAGAAGCTTTGAAAACCATCTTTATGACTAGCATTTTACTTTGAAATTGGTATCAGCGGTCAGACAGGAGATGATATCAGAATGTCAGTTGCTTTGTGCACACGTGTGCGCGCGCACACACTTGCACACACATATTTGTTTCATAGTGCTAGGGATTGAACCCAGGGCCTTGTGCATGGTAGGCAAGTGCTCTATCAACAAGCCATATCCCAAACCCCAAAGAGCACATCTTGATGGTATTTTGCAGTTTCTTAACCTGTATGGAATAATACTAACAACATATTTGTTACCAATGACATACCAGTGAATTTCAGAAGTTACAGTTAGAATTTTTTTTTCTTTTGGCCTAGATAAAGACTATGGGTTGTAAGCAGAGAAGTCCAGCAGACATGGGGATGATAGTGTAACTGCATTCATTCTAGTACACTCAAGGAAGCCATCATTCTTGGAGGAAAGCTACCAGGGTCATGGTAACCATCCAATACAGTTTTATCTGCTAGAAATTATGGAGATCCTGAGAAGACCTGTTGAGAAGGGCAGGCACACACTGTCTGAACTAGAGCTTTTCTGGCTTCAATTGGGCCAAACTAATAGAACCCTAACTTGCCCAACCATGATTTCTCTTCCTGTTCCCCATTTAACATCAGGAGGCCTTGAGCCTGTTTCTTCCTCCAGGTCTTCCCTTTCAGAATGTTCCTGTTCTAGATTTACCCCCTAATTTTTTTTTAAAACCTCATCCAAATTGCCTTGGACTCAGAGAGTTGGAATGTTGAGTAGAGATACTACTCAGAGGACAGTTTCTTTTTTGAAACAATGAATTTTAAAAGGAGGAATTTTAGACACTGCCTGATTAAAGGCCAGGCAGGCATGGAGCACCATGATGTCATGGTTGTGCTGCTTGAATCAGTATGTGCTCTCTTGGGCCACAGTGCTGTGTAGGACACAGATCTCCACAAAGGAGCCTTAACATTCTGGAATGGCATTGAGAAAACCAGACTAGATAACGATCTGGTTTTTTCTGGTTAATTTAAAAGTAAAATAAGATAATCTTCTCCTCAGCCCAATAGAAAGCACTTTCAAGCAAAAAAAAAAATCAAAAACTCCCTCCTAGAATGTAATCAAAGAAATCAGTAAAGTCAAGGGGAGAGAGAGAGAGAGAGAGAGAGAGAGAGAGAGAGAGAATGAATAGTGTATACCACAAACTATTTCTTAACTCCCTAAATTTCTATTTCCCAGCTAATGGAAAAATTAGCTTCTTATGCATGAGAGCCAGCGTTGGTTTGTTTTTATTATTAGCAAGGTAATTATTCACACAGCACAAGAAGAAAAGGCCAATATATTCTATCAGAGAAGAGCTAGTTTTTCAAGAAGGCAACAATGGTCTGAACATTGGGATAGAATTTAAATCAGTGACCAAATGAGCAGGTCTTGCACAAAGATTAGATTGAAAATGTTGCCATTGGGAAAGAATACCAAAATGAGTGTCAACCACAAATATCAAGCAGAGAGGAAACTACTAAATGAGTTGGCTTTGTGCATTGTTCAATTTACTCTGGAGAATGTGGGAAAGGAAAGCAGGGGTTGAGTTTCTTAGGAACGTTCCAGAATGACTATACAAAGACAAATGGGATGAGTGGAAGAATAAGACCAGTGCTTACACTATGCTGCATTGTCCTCCACACAGTCCTCTGGGAAGCAAGAGGAAAACAGATTTAAAGGAAAAAGAAAAAGAGATTATTCTATATATTATAGCACAGCACAGGTATAAAGGTTAGCTTCATAGGTTGCCATTCCATCTACCTCCACCCCACATTCCCTCATAGAATATTTGAGAAATCGTCACGCACAGGACAAGGTTGAATAATTACAGGAGGCTTAGTGGGCTAAATCATCACTGACTTGAGTTGACTTCCAAGTCTGGCTTTTTTAAAGGATTTACTTTTGTAAAGATATGTTCTGCTAAGGGACACAATTTAGAGTAAATTTTTGCTCTAATGAAAGAGCTGGAGTAAGTAACAGACAGTCCCTGTCCGAGTGTGTTCCAGAGCTATCTAGCACACTGAGCTCTAATTTTCTGAGCTGTACAACTAATTGCCTTTTAGAGAGGATAATTCGAAACACCTCTGTGTGCTCAGATCTTAAAACTCCAGCTACTTTGTGCTGAATTATTTTTGTAGTCGATACTTCCAGTGAATTGGAACTTTCTTTAAAAAAAAATCATAGCTTTCCATCAAATTTTTTAAGAGAATTCACAGAGGATAAATTTAAGAAAAGGGGAAGAGAACCAGTCCCTTTCTGAGTGCAAATCATCACCTCTGGCCTATTTAACTGGAAATCTTTAGCAGCCAGTGGGGACAGGAGGGTTACTAAGGTGAGCGTTGGCAACAGGAGAGAGATGCATGATTGGTAAGACCAGTGTGTTAGCAGAATTAGTGGAAGGCATTTGTATCCTCAGTAAATCATGGCTGTTAGCAGTAGGACTGCAATATTTTTACATGAGCCATCTTTCCATCAGCAGCTGATTTTATACAGACATACTCATTCATTTTTGGATAACAAAAATCACTTTCTAGTAGTTTATTTGAAAGCTGCTGAATACCTCAACTGTGTTTTTAGCCTATATAACTTTCAAGAAACCAAGGGAAATGTTTCCTACTGATATAAAAGATTTTACAAGTTCCTTATAATAAAGAAGCTAAATGATGGAATTGGTGTGATTTTTAAGAGAGAGTTTTCTTTTTCATTCTTTTATGTAAGTTTTAGCAGCAACTTTGGGTTGGGAGTTTTATTTCTCAAACAAATCTCATAATTACCAGTTCACATTTTAAAAAAACCAAACAAACAGCTTTACAATAAATGACATAAGAACATATACAAATAGATTCCAAAGCTAACACCACAGGTACTAATCTAAGTGGTATTAAGAAGTCATACTCCAAGAACCTTATAGTTAAGTAATTTTCATTTTGGCTAAAGGGGTGGAGTGATTGGAGATTTCTTTTGATGGTGGCCTTTGAAGCATTTCTTCTGAAACAGAGAAATTAAGGGAAATCTTTTCCAATTATCCTCCTTTTTTCTGGGACACATGCTTCTTATAAATATTCAGGAAACATCTTTTTAGGGGAAAATTAAAATAGGAGTAGGTAACTCGAGCTTTACTTATAAACAAACAGTTGAAATGGGCTATAATGGAGAACAGACCCTTCTGGAGAGTTCTCCAGTCCTGTTCCTTGAAGGAGATCATGCCTGACTGTTGCACTGCTCCACCTTCCCTGTATATGTTCAGATCCATATACAGCCCTTAAAGGGAAAAGTCCTTGGGGGTGCCAATGGCCACAAGTGGAGATTCTGATAGCTCCTGTATCTTAAGCATAATCTTGGTATGGCTGCTTTTGATATGGAAATATCCTCTAGCTCTTAGGAGCTAAGGAAAAGTAACTCATGGTGGGCTTATGGCTGGCTGTGAATTACAAGTTGTTAATTCTAACAATTTGGGAAGGGATAAGAATTTAATTCAACCAAAAGTCAATTAAATTGCAATTCTCACTTCCACAGCCTGAAGTGGAATGAGGTAAATAAATGAGGAGGTAAATAACTTGTGCTGCAGAGAAAGTCTTGGGATATTGTTTGACTTACTGACTGAATGCCTATGCACTGAGTCTGGCCCTTGGTTTAGGTTATGATCAAATGATTAACCATTAACAATATTTTCAGAACAAATGATTAAAGTATTTTGGGGGTACTTAAGATAAAAGGTCTGCAGTCAGTTTGCTATCTGCCAATGCTCCCCCTTTTATTTGGGGGACATTTTGAAGGTTACCAATGAAGTTCTTCTCTAAAAGCTTCAAATTCCAATTTTCAGATCTTATCAGATTTTAAACATAGATGGAATTTTCAGTGTTGATGGTGTGTATAGGTGTGTTAACACCGCATAAATACTGTCACCATGAGAAGAATATTTTCCTTGTTCCACTCCCTTGTGTAAGGGTGGGTGTTTATTTCTCCTGGGGACAATAGATACTATATGCTTCTCTGTTTTGAAGAGAAAAAATTAATTAGTTGTCATAGATATCATTATATTGTTCAAATTTAATGCGATTTTATCTAAGTACACAATATACCCCAGTCCTTTCTACAATTTATTTTTATTTTATTGTGGTAAGGACAATTAGCATGAAATCTATCCTCTTAAGAGGTTTGTAAGTGCATAATGCAGTATTGTTAGCTGTAGACATGAAGTTATACAACTCATCTCTAAAATTTATTCATCTGACATTGTACTCCAGTTCTGAAATTAGATTTCGCAAAAGATCTTGAAAGACCTAATCTCCTTTAATGACTTAGAGCCAACTAACATGGTGGTGGTGGAGAAAGGATCAATTTATGTATCTAGACTCCCAATTTATGTATCTAGTTAGAAAGATATCCAAAGCAAATTTTAAATTAGGACCCAAACAATGGAATCTAAAGAAAACCATCATTCTTTGAAACAACTGGCTAGTTGTTTGGCAGGATCTAATTGCCTGTTGAAAAGAAAAATAGTGACTAATTTTAAACTTTTCCTGAAACCATGATACAGAATAGTAATAAGAAAGGGAAAGTAGGTTAAAACAATTACACATATGACACCTTTCCTAAAACCTGCACTGAAGAGGGAATTTTATTTGCTAATAAATGGTAATAAATTTATAACATAATTCAGCAATTAACAACTACAGTTACCCCTTCACTTTCACACTTAATAGACAGGCCTTTATGTTGTAAGTACATTTGTTGTTGTTTTTTTAGAGAGAAATGCTAAGATGTACTTAAATGGAGGCCAAGCACAACCAATTTAATCTTATGGGTTCTACACTGTTGAAGGATATTAACTAAAATCATAAAGTAATCTATAACAGTGACTAATAAAAGTATTTTCATAACCAGCAATTCTTGGAGATCTCGGTTTATATGACATAATCAGATGTGGTTCAAATGCTTTATGATCTCAAGGATTTTATCTGTTAATTTTATATCAAGATAATTGACAAAGCAATGTTAACAGCACTAACAATTACAGGTATATAAATTGTTTATAGTACTATAAACTTAAGAAATTGAATTGAAAATAATCAGGCAGTATTTCTTTGAAATGACAAGCTTTTAATTTTTATGCCAAATTTGGCTTTTAAAACACATCCAAAAATTTGTGTTTACTATTTTTATGGTTGTAATCTCCAAGTAAATTACTGTGCTGATAGATAGCATTCAGTCCCTGAAACACATTTAAATGGCTCAAAAAGTGACTACTTCTAAGGATTACAACTTTAAAAATACATATAGAAAAGAAAAAACAACATTAATTTGAGGCTTCTTGGGAGAAACTTTCAATTAGAAAACTTTGCACATAAGAAGTCATAATAAAACATTATATCATAATTGAATAAATAACCATTTTAAGGAAAGAAATGAAGCAGACGAATGAGAAATATGCAGCTGTAATTACATCTCTGCAAGAACTGGTAACTCAGTTTTCAAATTAAAATTTCAGAAGAAATATGAAGTTGAAAATTTAGTCACTGCACCAGTGGATTGATAGTTATAAGATTTCTTAAAAATAATCTACTTCGCGGCTGAAAAAGAAAGATCCTATTACCTTTCACTATTCTAATTAAGAATGAGATGACTTTTACAACCCTCTGTGTTAGCGTCTCACAACTGCTGTGCAGCACGAGTGACACAGGCTGTGAGAGTGTCCTTGGCCATTCATCTGAGAGTACTCACCAGCCGGTCCAAACTCGTGCCTGCAGCAGTTGTGGGTCTTTCCTCGGGATTGTAGGGCCTAAACCGCGTGTTAAAGTTTTCAGGAGCTGATCGGGCAGATCTGAGAGCTGGGGCAGGTTTGGGCTGTCCACATCCCTGGAAGACCTGGAAGAACCATTGAGAGGGAAAGAAAGTTACTCATGAATTTCCTTTTAGAATCATGATGTAGAACCATGCGATATGATGATTTTTCATGGAATTCTCACCTCCGACAAACTCCAATTTTGAAATTTAAGCACATATATACAACCACAAATATAACAGAATTACGCACACAGATACGGAGTGACCAACCATGTGTCACTCAATGCTCCCAACTAATGGTGAGCAAAGTGATGTTCTGTTTTCTTGCTGCATCTGTCATACTGTAAGCATGTGTCCTTTTTGTGGTTTATTTAATACCATGTTTTTACATTTTTGAGCTTTTCCTGGTGACTTCACTGTTTAGATGGTTTCCCAGAGTAGAGCTCTTAAGTGCTCATGAGCACAAGAAGTAAGTGATGTGTCTCATGGAGAAAGTATGTGTTTAGCATAAACTTCATTCTAACCCAAGTTGAGTGTCCTGAGTTCAATGTTAATCAATTCTATCTATCTATCTATCTATCTATCTATCTATCTATCTATCTATCTTTAAAAAAGGTGTCTTAAATCAAAACACACAGGGAACAAAGTTAATTATTGATTAGTTGATGATAATAGTGTAAACAGTGGCTCATAGGAGCCTAATCCAGTATTTCCTGTAGGAACAATAGTTCAGTATTTGCTAATTCATTGTTTGAGTTGACTTTACAGACCATAACTGGAGCAGGGGGAGGAGGACCAGAAGAAAACAAACTAGGCCTGAGTTCTGATAAAGTAGCAGGGAGGTAGGGATGGCATTGCAGAAAGATAAAACCTGAGGAATCTGAACATGAAGAAGATCATGTAGCACTGGGAGGGGAAAGTCATGTAACACTAGGGTAAAGTAGCCAATAAAATTGTATATAATGATACATGGATTAGACCTTGCTTTTTGCTCTGCAACCTGCTTGCAAGGTATATAAGGTGAGACCCCTTTGTTCTTGGGGCTCAGCCTTTGAACATGAGTCCGCTGGGTCTGTGTTGGCACAATAAAACGTTGCTTCCTGCTAAACTGCCTCAGTATCCCATAACTCAGCTTGAGATTCCCACAACATAACTACAACGAGTAATGAAAAGCAATTATACTAAAAATGGAGCTTGTAATAGTTACTTCATAGGATGATTTGGGGATTAAATGAATTGTGTGCCAGACACCTTCACGTACTTGAATTTAGCATTCGATAAAAAGCCATCTGAGATTCATGTTATCAAGACAAGAATATTTCACGGGTAGCATATCAGGCCAAATAACTTGAGGGACTCCCCTTTGATTAAGCAATACTTCTATTGGAAGAATTCATGAAAACACTCTCCTGAGCAACAATGTGGAAATAGGATAAGCAAACATGGATGAAATCCATATAATGACATTTCTTCTAATTTTGTTGTTAACAAAATTATTCACGTTACAATTAGGGTTGCTGTGGGAAATCAAACATTTTATTTTAATGGACTTAGGGACTGAGCTGCCAGTCCTTTTCCACAGTGATTGCACTCAGGGTGGTGTGGGAGCACTTCCTTACTATTTCTTAGCTTTCTACTAGATATCACCTTTCCTAGATTTACAGGAAGCATAGTTACATTTTCAGGACATATTGAAGTCTAACTTTATGTTCTTCCATTTATACATGGGTGATGATTTTTTTCCCTAGACTTATAAATAAACTTTACAGGACTATTTATGTGAGCTGATTCTTAACTTGCATATATGTATATTTACAATGCATTCATTCTGGTTTTGTTATTTGATTCCTTGTTGTTTAACTTTAAAATGAGCATTTTTCATCATGCCTATTACGTGATTCCACTGGAGTACGCAGAGAGCCCTTGAGTGCCTTTCACAATGACAAATTCCATCCTGAGACACAATTCATTTTGCTTTACCACTACAGCTAATTTCTCTTTTGTTGCATTCACAAGTTCTCCTTCAACTCAGCATTTTGCAGAGCAGGAATACTTTGTCTTGGCATTCCTCGAGATTGGTCTTAACACACTATTGATTATTCTTCTCTCGCAGTTTCTGAAGTTGATGGTGTAAACCATGTGATGAAGATAGTGGGTCCTTTTCTCCCCAGTGCCTAAATCACTTCCCTGTGGCAAGGTCATTGCTGATGGAGGGCATCAACATTTCCAAAGCTCCAGGGATCCCTTGAGTGTGCTATTTTGGACTGCTTTGAAAATGACAGCTGACTTTTAAAAAGTGTAAAGCCCAAGGCTAAACAATAGTAACGGCCTTGCTGAAATTTCATGAAGCCAGGCACTGGGAAACTGAAAGAGTTAACAGACCCTCTTAAATCCCTCTTTGGGAACAATGTGGCTCTGAGTAAAAGCTAAATCAAAGTTATATGGGATGCCTTGAAAGAATATTAGTATTCTGGAGAGACATTTCATCCAAACAGAAAAATTTACCACTTCATTTTTTGTCGTTTGTTTTAGAGGGTCTTAATTATAACAGCATGCAGGTTCGTTAATAGAGCAGAGCCTAATGGCTTTCCAATATGTATGTTGGGTTTGGAATTGGAAGACCACTTCAGAGCAGAGATTGCTGATCTAGGATCTAAACTAAGGAAAACTCTGATTTCTAATTATTTTGGAAACAACACGATTCCATAATCAGATGGAAACTTACATAAAAATCTGTCATGATAATCTCATATCTTAAAGATCTCTTAACAGAGATTCTATCATGCCCTTAGAAAAACAGAATTGTCACAAGAGAAACTTTTAGCATGGAAGTTATAAGTTTAGGGATGAAGAACTATTTTTCAGAATTCTACAAGTCTTCTTGAGAACTATTGCAAAGATGTACCGGAGTATCAACCTGCTCTGCTATTAGTTGGCAGTGATTATTTACTCCCCCCTGTACTAATCTCATACAAAGAATACAGTTTAAACAACACATATCTAGTCTATAACTTAGACAAGTTACAAAGTGAAAATTAACAGTTTCATGTTTAATGCAGTGCTGTGACCTGAATATGTGTCCTCCCCCAAATTCCTAAATTGAGACTTAATCTCTAATGTGATAGGATCAGGAAGTGAGGCTTTTGCAAGGTGATTAGAATTTGTCCTGGTGAATAGGATTAGTGCCTTTATGAAAGAGGACAGACACTCTGTTGTTTATAAATCACCTTGTTTATGGTATTTGGTTCTATCAGCCTGAACAGACTACGATTACATGCAATCTGATAGCAAGAAAAAATATTTAAAAATATAGGGTTCATGGATGGGTGTCGAAGGGAATTCTTGTGTAGGAAATTTGGATTAGTTTAGTTTTCTGAGTTTGCTATCACAGCAGTATAGTTAGACAAAATTTTGTGGCTTATGAAGGCAGGGCTAGATTGATATAAAGGTCTAAGTGGTCATTGCCTTGGTGGTCCAAGTAACTCAGCATTCTATATTTTGCATAAAAGAAGAAATATATGAAAAAAGTAGATTAAGTGATCAGAAAGAGATGTAATGTTGAACTTTTAGACTAACTTTTAGACTTTTAAATCCTTGAAACTGGTTGTGTTTGTCAAGGAAAAGTATATAGACAGGTAGAGATGGATGGATGGATTGGCCATGCCAATATTTAGAGGTTTCTCTCTGAGCCTCAGTTCCCTCTGTCCAACGGAACAATAATAATATTACTTACAATGCAGATATGCTGTGATGATCCAATGCAAATAAGGCAGGAAAAGGGAGCCCAGTGTTAGAAAAGGAGGTGCTTAATACTGATTATTTAGTTTTACCATTCTATAACTCTGTACTACCTAGAAGTTTTGCTTTCTGAATAGAGAAATATGAAGTGAAAAATGCCCGAACTGGTGTTTTTAAAAAATGTTTTCCACAAAATATTATTTACAGGAGCTCCAAGCTGTTACATAAGCAACAGATTCCACTTGTCAAACTTAAATTAGGTACATCCGTAAGGGCTTCATCACGCTACCATGTGTTCTGACTCTTCGAAAGGAAGAATGTTATTTGTAATGTTTCCCAAAATTATTTGGCTACAGTTTCTCCCATGAGAGAGAGGGGAGAAGTGGTTCAAACAGAATTGCCTTTATTTAGAGGTCATTGTGATGCTGCTGTACCCTCTGCCACGTTTAATTGGAGAGAAGGATACCATTTCAAGACACTAAAGGTCTTCTTTTCACAACAGAATACAAGTTTCTAGAAGATGTAGCTGCAGGCTTAGACACCTTATTGTGGAAAAAATCATTAGCTCTACCCCTTTAAAAAATAGAGTCAGCATTACCCCTGCCTGCTTCCCTCCAAGGGATTTTGTAAAGGATAATTAGATGATTCCAGAAAGTATTTGGAAGCTCCAGTGTAGACAAATGCTGCAGATGTACAAAGGAATTATCTTTCTTACCTAGCTGACTCAAAAGACCTGTGAATTTCAGGAGGATATCTAGCTCATGAATTCTCTCTCTTAAGAGGATTACTAAGATAATGTCTCAGAAGTATATTGGCATTCTGAGATTAAAGAAGCTGACATTGAGATAGAAAGTGCTGAATGAAGTTCGGGAGGCATGAGGAGGAGGGGGGTATGGTAATAACAAGTTTAAGAGTTGTGTCTTAGATTTCTAAATATAAATATTTAGAACCTAAACATTACAGCATGAACATATTTTTCCTAATCTAACACGATGTGTACTTTTTCCAGAGACACATACAACTGTATCTCTTGTCTTTGGTGGCTTGATTATACATTCACAAAAGTCATTCCCGGCAACCTGAGAAGTAACACATTTGCAGATCGACCCTGTCTTAGGGTCACAGGATCTACCCTGTGTGTTTAAAGAAAATTCCATCCTCCTACTTTCTTCTCAATGGGTTCTTATTATGGTGGGAATGATGGTGCTAGTCTTCCGTGTACCACTTTGAAATTTGCAAATGGAGCTCTTGTCTTTTATATTAAATATTGATAAGGGTTAATACTGCCTAGATTTAATCAGACTTGATGTTTTGAGAGTAAGTAAAGTTTTCTTTACTTATTAGGTTCTGATTTATATTACAGTGATAATAATTGAACTATTTGTTAGATGACTACTTGGGGAATTCCAATCTGTCATGTTTATACTTAAGGAAAGAAGAAGCTATCATGTCTGCTTCAGATCTATGTATAATTGATCCAGTTGTGGCTATTATATTCACAAGAGATAACTGGTACAATGGACAAGTGTCTCAGTCTACTTGGATTCTAGAACAAAGTAACTTAGTTTGGGGAGTCATTTATAAACAATTAAAATGTATTTCTTACAGTTCTAGAGGCTGGGAAGTACAAGATCAAGGCACCTGCAGATTCAATATCTGGTAAGGGATCTCTGATTTACAGAAGGTACCTTCTTACTGTGTCCTTACGTGGCAGAAAGGCAAAAAGAGCTAAAAGCTCCCTCAAATCTCTTTTATAAAGGACTAATCTCATAATTACTCCCCAAAGGCCCCACCTCCTTATATTACCACCACTTTGGGGGTTAAGTTTTAACATATGAACTTTGGGCACATTCACGCCATAGCAACAGTCACGAGCAAGAGTCTAAAAGTTTGGAGTATTAGCTTCTGTGTTTCTCCTTAAACTTGTGTGACCAGTTTTAAGAAGATAAAATGATAGGATACATAGACAAGACACTAAAAAATGATGTATTTTAACTGAAGTAATCTATAATTAAATAGGACAATAATGTACAATAAATCAAGTGTATGGATTATGCAGAACTGAATAATTTAAGCTCTATAAAGAAGAGGATTTTATTAATTTTGTTTATCACTGTATCCCAGAATCTATGAGTTCCAGCACATAGTGTGTGTTTTAAAAAATCAGAAATGAAAGATTATGAAAAGTGAAATTTTTAGTTATAATTTTCCCATTTTCTAAACATTCCTTGAATACAATTAACATGTAGATATCTGCATTTAGAAGGAAAAGCTAGGAAAGAAAAGAAAAACACATATTGAATGTCAAGACAAATAATTCTTCACTGTGCCATGTGTTTGATACACTTTATCTCAAATAATCAATTATCTCTTCAAAATAAAGGGTGAACAGTTCTTCCTCAGACTTAAGAAAATATAATAAATCATGTATCTATGTAAAAAGTTTGATATTTCCTTTATTGCATTGACTGTGCCAAATTAAAGCAATATTAAATCAACAACTTTGTTTAAAACAATAACTAGAACCAAACAATTCTGTTTCTTGGTAATTTGATAATAACTGTAATTTGATAATGCTCACTGTATTTGAGAAGCCAGATAGAAAGTAGAGGACATGGCACACAAACACAAAACAAAATGGTGGGAGTTGAGTTAAGAACCACAGGTGCTAGATATACAATAGTCTCCTTGATCTTAAAGGTTATATACCTAGACTTCCAGTGGTTTATTTTTGGCATATCCAAATTGCTAGCATCACTACTCTTGTGCTTTGGGGCCATTTCTAAGTGAAATGAGAGTTCTCTGCACATAAGCACCACAATAGTAACTCACATTTTATAACCAAAGATGGTTACAAAGTGATTCACAGGCAAACAGCATATGCAACATGAATACACTGGGCAAATGGATGACTTGTGTCCAGGGCATGATCAAGTGAGACTTGATCAAGTGACACGCAAAATGTGTGCAATTTAAAATTTATGAATTGTTTGCTTCTAGAATTTTCCATTTACTACTTTTGGACAGCAGTTGAGTGTGGATAACTAAGACTGTAGAAAGCTAAACCACAGATAAGAAGGACTGGGCACAGAGCTCAGCAAAGGGTAGCACTTACAGGAACATAGCAGATAACGTGTACTCTAAATAAAGTCCCCCTTCCTGATATCCTTACCTCACCAAAATGGCAAACAGTGCCCCTGTCTCTCCATTGCAGCACTATGTCCCACCCTTGTTGATCCTCTTGGATCAGCTCAGCTTTGGCACAGAGCTGAGGGCCCTTTCTCAGTGTGGAAGAAGTAATTGATACGTGTATGTGTATGTGAAGGAGTGTTCACATATCAATGTAAATAAAGGTGAATAATTGGAACTATTTAAAGAACATCTCATTCAAAGTCAGGAACAAGAAGAGCTATATCATCACCATTATGTAAAATTAAACTGGTATCCTAGAGTTCAAGTTCACACGTATTTCTTTTCTGGTTCTTACCTGTTTTCTGCTAATATCCTAAGAAGTGTTTTCCTGAATACAAAGTTAAAACATTTTGATAATGATGTCTTTCTTTAGTTATAAAATCATTATACTTCTAACACAAATAGTCTAAATATCCAGGTTTTAAAATTAATTTGACAGTTTTCTATCTGGATTGCCTTCTAAGAAGACAGTTTACCTACCCATCATCTCAGAAAAATCTCTCCTCTTCTTTCATCTGTGCGTTCACTTTATCTCTCCTTCTTTCTCCCATTTTCTGTCTCCCTTGTTCTTTTTTTTTTCTGACTCATGCTTTTCTTTCTCGAAAGATTGATTACAATGGTCCCCTGGCCAACGTCTCTGGCAAACTCTAAGCTCCCGGATGGGTTCAGTATCCTGTTACAAGAATTTTGGATTCTACTGAAATAAGTCAAGTCATCAGTTTTAGTTTGGCCATTTTCCATGGGCTCCAATTTTCAAAAGCCAGCTACCATGTCAGCTTGAAGGTTTAAAAAATTTACTCCTGATGCTTACACAGCTTGGTTCCAGAATATCCGTCAGATGTATTGTGTACTTCTTAAAATCTTTTCTTCAGTAAAAGAGAATTCTTTCCATTGACTTGAGAAGATTTTTTTCCTGAAGATTTTGCATTCCTTAAAATATCTCCTCCTAGGTGGGGAGTAGGGAAGAGTCCTACAGAACTGAGCACAGCATATTTTGTGGTATGGAGACAAAAGAAACCCCAACACTCTGCTTGGCTAAATGATTATTTCAGGTGCTCTTTGTTTGTAAGGTATATAGCAGTTCATTAAGATCACTTTGCAGAAAATGAATTATTTCAGTCTGGCTCTGTACCATTCATTCAACTCACGATTCAACAGTATGTGTCAAAGTGTTGCTATGGCCAAAAATAAGTGCTGGAGATGTATCTACCGGCCACGTCCTTGCTCTCATGAGGGTTCTGACAAGAAATCAGGCCATTAGAAGGTGGTATGTGTGATGAAAACACTCACATGGGACAACTGACCCAGAATGGAGAGTCTAGAACTCTGGACTGGCTCATGATGCACTTACTGGCTCATGAGATCACTTGCTGACTTTGAAGGAATTTTGCAAGCCAATTCTTAAACATAGTGATTATTAAAATTAAGTTGTTGCTGGATGCCAGTAGCTCACGCTTGTAATCCTAGCTACTTGGGAGGCTGTGATCAGGAGGACTGGCAAATAGTTTGTGAAACCCTATCTCCAAAATAACCACAGTGAAAAAGACTAGAGGTGTGGCTCAACCTGTAGAGCGCCTGCTTTGCAAGTGTGAAGTCCTGAGTTCAAACCCTAGGCTCAAATTAAGTTGTGTAAAGCTACAATTATATAAATTATATTAAAATTAATTTCATTCACACTAAAACCTCATTATTTTCTAATTATTTTATTGTTATCTGTGCTTTTGAAGTTATTCATATCAACTGCATGTCACTATGTTCAATGACATAGTGCCAGGGCTCGAAGTCAGCCATGGTGGTAGTATTTGTACCATAGAAATAGGTAGATACCACCAAAGTTAGCAGATACCTCTCTACCATGGCTCTTTTACAAGACTACAGATAGATAGCCTGAGGCAACAATTCCATTAGAGTCAAACCAGATCAACATTTCCCTTCAGTGGAATAGAAGTGCTGGGAACAGGGAAAAGTACTGTATTTGTGAGACCAGACAGAAGCCACTGAAATTCCTCTAACACAATAATCATTGCATATGGGAAGCACAGACCTATGGAAGGAGTTCTCTGCAAGGCAGGAAGAAGTTGCAGGGAGATTTTCAGGAGACCAGGAAAATACCTTCCATGGTTCCTGAGAGCATACTAGGTGTTATGAACTAAATTGAATTTCAATCATCCATTCTTGAGTAGACTACATCAAATATAATCTTTTCATATTTTCCATGAAGCTAAAATGAAAGTGAATCTTAAGATAAATCTCCTAAGGTTAGAGATAATCAGGAGTTTTCTTTCCTCATCAAAAGGAGAAAAATTTTAAGCTCTTTTACATAGAAGGAAAGTTAAAAGTAGTTTGCTTTAGATATATTTCCTACAAATGCATTATAAGCATTTTTCTTAAACTTTCATTTTACATTATAAAAATGGTGTCTTTTCCCTGAAAAAAATATGGCCCTGTGACAAACAGGAATAGAACAGAGTCTGATTGCATAGTGGTGAAGAAATCGAAGAACAGAAGTTTCAAGGTCACTATTTCTTGGTGCAATGTTACATGTGAGAAATGACGAGAGAATATAAAATATGAATAAACCAGGGAAAATCCTGAGAATCTAGAATCATTAAGCGTGCACTGTTTTCCTTTGAAAACAAACTAAAGAAGAAAGAGAAATAGAGCACAAAGCTTTATAAATATTATGGCCACTTGCTTTTTTCTGAGACTAGTGGAAGGGACCAAACCACCATTGGCACAGAGAGCCCAGTGTTTTCCTCAGTGTAAGAGTAATGTGATAATATGTAAATGGAAAAATGACACCTGCTTAAACTGATCCAGGAATGGGTGAATGGGGATAAAGGAGAATGGTGGAGGGGGTGAATTTAAGTATGATATATTGTAAGAACTTTTATAAATGCCACAATGTACCCCCACCCAGCACACACACACACCAAAGAATAATGTGATATTGGACAGGGGTCACTGAAATCCCTCTCAATTTCTTTGATGTGGTGGTGTTGGTGTAGACAACAGACACAGACAATGTTGGGTTGTCACTATGGTCACCAGCAACTCAACTCTTCCTTGGAGCCTGCTCTTATTATACATTTATTTAGATAAACTTCTCTTTCTAGGAGATAATCAGTTGAAAATAATTACGTATGTGTGGGATTAGATGCGGGGTTGTGAATGTCACATCTGCACTTCTGATTTGAGACACTAAAATTAAGACCACAGATTCCCATGGATGACTCAAGACCATAGAATCAATGGTCTTTGGAATTTACACTTTACAGATGTTTTCAATAATAACAATGCAGACGCTTAACCTTAATGGATGGTTTTGATTTGATATATTCCACGGTAGACATCTTACATGCATTGTGTTGTTCCATCCAAACAATCCTATGGGTAGGTACCATTAGGGTCCTCATTTTCAATGTGGGCTAATTGAATTTAGATGGATAAATAATTTGCCCCAAATCGCACAACTGGTAACAACCAGCTCCTAGATCTGTATGATATCAAAATCTGATCCAATAACTGCTATTCTATGTTGCTCCACTTCAAGCACATTTTAAGATATTTACTGTTCCTTATTGCTGAAGTCTCTCTGGTATGATATTTTTCATGCTGTGAATTCAACTCAGCAAAATGTACTGTTTCTTCAACCTGTAAGACAACCTGTTAGGAAGGCACTCTGCAGAAGGTAAGAATGAATAAGATGTAACTCTTGTGTTCAAATAATTTATAATCCTGGGTTGGAGAAAGGAAGTAGAAAAATAGGCCTAATACAAGGAATAATATACTCATTGCTTTCAGAAGGACAAATATAACACAGGGACTCTGAGAAAGGAAAGGAAAGTGCTATTAGAATAAATATATATTTGCTTAAACTAAATTTTAAACTATGTCCTTGTATCTCAAAGAAGATATTCTCTCCATCTGAATTCTCAAGATATTATTTATCCCTAAATGTTTTAAAAGGAAAAAGTTCCAGAGGAAAGAAAAAAGATCTGGATGCTGGAAAAAGAAACTTGAATAATTAGTGAAAAGGTAAGCTTGTAGAACTGCAAACTGTTGCCTGGAAGAGGACATTTATAGAAATGACATCTCATTTTCCAGACGAACAAACTAAGATCCAATGACTAGAATTGTTATATTCTTTTTCTGTTCTCCTAGGATTCTTGGTCTTCATTTGAGCTATATATTCAGAAAGAATTATCTGGAGAAAATTAAGTACCTAAAGTCTGTCCTGCTTTTCTGTAATAGGTTCTATGCTCCTCTGTAATAACTATTAATTGAATGGATGGTTTCAATTGGAATTTATTGTCTTCCTTCTTAATTTAGATTATATCTGACAAACCAATCTTTTTCTGGATTAGGTTTGAAATTATTCCTAATAGAGTTAAATGATATCTCGTGAAATCAGTTTTATCATCTCTGATAGAGGAGGAAGGAGATTTTCAACACATCTGAAGTTCAAAAGCAGAGACTCAGAGAGTTTGTTTCCCTTGGAGAATTTCCACAAATGTGCAAAATTTTGAACTGCTTTTATTTGGGTGGGAGGAGGCAGAATAAGGACTGTTCTTCCTTTGAAGAAGTAACAGCTTGGGGTTTGAAGAAGTAGTGACAATAAATTTCTTACAGTATACAGCAAGGCAAACAGCCCTTACATAGCTAGTTCCTCCAGTGCTGAAGCCGATCTGGTTGTGATGGGGAGATACTTAGGAGGAAGCTGTGGCATGCTGGGAAAATCTTTTTGTTTGGGTCAGATAGATCTGGGCTGCAATCACAGCTCTGTCACTTTCTATATGACCTCAGGCTAACTACTTCATCTCTCTAAATTTAACATTCTTTACCTATAAACAAGGAAATGAATGCTTTATAAGATTGCAGCAAAGATTTGAAATAAATTTATAAATAGGCACCTGGAAAGATCTACTGGTTTTCCTTGTGTTTGGTACATGGTGGGGTATTTGTTAAATGGATATAGTAAGTGTTTAACCCATGGTAACCATAATGGTTGTCATTGTTATGAGGTGCTTCTTGGTCCAAAAGGAAACCAAGAAAAATTTTAATAAGTTATGGTCCTCAGTCTGCAAAAGCATATATGTATATAAAATATTGTACAAAGAATAAACAAAATCCAGAGTTTCAAATCAGTGCCACAATGTTGTTGCTGAAGTACATATTATGACTTTGTTATAAACTTGATATAGTCAATGTATTTGTTGAAAGACATCTCGGTGTGTCTCACCACCAACTGTTTCCCTGTGGGCCAAACAGGGGAGGAAAAAGACTTGATGACACCTATAAAAACAGATCTGGGACAAGATTGGAGCATTAACATATGTGGTGAGAATAGATCTATTCATTACTCTGTAAATCCCCTTAATTCATGATCTCAATTATTAGGTACAAAAAGATTAACTCTCCTTCTTCTAGACATGATGAGAATTTGGAAAACCGATTTCATATCTGAAATTGTGGTGTTACCTTTTGCCTTCAGTTATAGAAAGGAGAAAAAAGAATTTTATATTTTTTACTATTAAAATTCTAGGCAAAGTTGGAAGACACAAATGACTAGGTGGGATAAGAGATATATTTAATTAGAATTTGTCACATTGGGGAGTACAAAGTGTCGTCATAAAAGGAATCAAACAAAAACATAGCTTGAGACCTCCTGCCTTTGCCACCTCTGTTTCTTTACCTTCTGTTGCAGGTTTTCCTGAAGGTTATTGACCTTTCTCTCAATACCTGATCTTGGAGGGGAGAATCTGTTTCATCACTGCATTATGGTAAATATTACACATTGCCAACTCTGTAAAGCATTTGGTATAGTCCTAGTGAGTGCTCAACAAACATAAGTTGTTAGATATAAATATATTTGCCTTTCTGAAAGAGGCTCCAGAAATGACATCTATCAATAAAATAAATGATTTTATCTTTAGCAAAATAAATGATTTTCAAGGAAGTTGCCAATCCTGGAGTAAAAAGTCATTTTTACTCTGCAAGCTTTACAACTCTCAGAATGTCCTGTCCCCGGTTAAGAACTAGCTCCTGGCCTCACCGGAACCTCATCTTTCAGAAGTTAACAATGTCTCCAGTGATGGAAATACTCCAGCCTAAATATGGAGATCCAGAACTTCAAATTTGATGGGACTGCTTATCAACAGTGACTGAAGATTCCTTTTTTTAAAAAGGAGTAAACTCTAGTTCTTAGCTAGAATGTGTACTTTTGATTCCAGTTCATGTGTATTTTCATAGATGTGGCTTAGATGGGAAATGAAACCACGTATTTCTTTTTAAATTTTGTTTTGTTTTGTTTTAAACTAGTATTTTTTTTATCCTCTCTTGGGGGGCGGTACAGGGGTACTCAGGGCTTATGCTGGCTAGGCAGCGCTCTACCACTTGTGCTACTCTGCCAGCCCTCATATTTCTAAATTTAAAGGAAAAGTCCATTTCCTTGATGACATAAAGCCTCTTTTCAGAATGTGCTTGTTCCACCAGCAAATTCTGTTGGCATTTCCTGTTAAATTTACATAAGTATCCAGCCACCTTTATCTCTCCACAATATTGGGAGCTGATTTTGGCTCTTCCTCAACACTTTCTTCCAGATCAGACTCCTGAGGCCCCATCCCTCTTTCTTGAAGAGCCTGGCTGTTCCCCTTCTCTCCTCTTCCTAACTCCTTCCGTCCCCTTTCTCTATGTCAATACTACCTAAAACACTTTTGTCATGAGTCCACTGACATTTTTTGCACTGCCACTGTGTGATCCTTCATCCTCTATGAGCATTCTTCTCATGACATGCTGCTCTTGATTTTGTCATTTTCTATAAAGAAATGTGTCATTTCAAAGTACATTTTTTATTAACAGCAGTCATATTAAAATGTAGTTAAACAAATTCTACAAAGATGACTCATTTACCTTTTGCTAGTAGAGTCCATCAGACTAATCTTTTGGTAGGATACTTGATTTGACTTATAGAAATAATAAAGCATTGCATAGTTGAAAATTACTACAAGAGTAGATTTTAAGTGTTCTCAACACAAAAATAAGCATGTGAAGTGTAATGCATAGGTTAATTAGCTTGATTAACCTTTCCACCAGGTGTACATATCTCAAAACATCATGCTAGACACCATAAATATATAGAATCTTTAGTTTTCAATTTAAAAATGATTTTAAAAAAAGAATAATCTAAGTAATGTACTCTTTGAAATAGGTTGATTCCTTAGAAGTTGTTTGGAGTTCACTCACTGTGCATTTCCTTTTTTTTTTTTTTTTTTTGGTTTCTAATTAGTTCTGCAAGCATTTGCCTACAGTTTCTATGTGCTGAGCTGGGTTTGGTTAAACAGCAGTGCATAGCAGCACAGTAGTGATCCTAGCCCCATATTTCTAACTAGGGAAGTCAGGAGAAGGCAGTCAGGAAGCAAGTGCCAAACAGATCTATCTGTATTTCTAATCTGAACTACATGCTGTACAGGGGACTGCAGGAGGGACCTACTGCAAGGGGACAGGAGTGGAAAGTATTACAGGCAGACAAGTTGCAAGTATATGCAAGCAACTGAGAGAAAACCACATGGTGACACAGTGAGCAAAGGGTCCAGTGACAAGAAGCAAGGTCACAGGTAGGTGGGGGCCAGGCTGTCCAAAACTTTGCAAGAGTTTGTATTCTACCCCAGGTGCTAAAAGAGGTGCTGAAAGGCAGAGCAGAGGACATCCCCCTTGTTTATGTTTTAGAAATCCTTTGACAACCTGAATGAAGGACTGATTGCAAGGGTTCAACAGAAGGAACCTAATGTCCAGTTAGGAAGCAGTTGTCTTTAGAAGAAGTTTTTTCCAATTTTATTGAAAATAAGAGATAGAAACTTCTTGTCAAAATATGTCCAGTCATTGGAGGAGCAGGGGCTTGTTCAAATTACCGATTACTGTCTGGCATTACATTGTTTATTTATTTATATGCTTGTTTTGTTGTCTGTCTCTCTTACTGAAAAGTGCATTTAGTTAGTAATGGTAGGGGCTGTGCCTCATTCACTCTTGTATCCCCAGTACCTAGAACCATGTGTGCCACATGGATTCTCAATAAATAATTGCTGAAAGAATGGACAAAGAGACAAAAGGACTGCTTGACTTGAATACAAGCACACACTGGTGCAAACAAGCACCCACTTCTAAGAAGCCTGTAATGGTCTTGGGCCACAGATATTTTTGTCCATGTGAGCTTTTTGTGTCCTATTCTCTCAAGTCATTTTGAACTTGTGCAAACTTGGACCTGAATTCCTCCAATGCTGTTGGGATGTATGCCCTCTCAAAATAACACTAATTAGTTTCTAGGCAATAGACTTGAGAGGAACCGATGATTACTATTTTCCTTTCCACAGGAAAGAAAGAAAATGGCCTTTCATGAAAGCCCCAAATGTGCTATTACCCCCAACAATCGATGGTAATTTGGAATGTCCTCTTTTACACGGGTTACCCCAAGCTCATTAAAGCCCAGAAATGGGCCTATCAAACTCTCAGCTCAGCCATCTCCCAGAGAGAGAAATAATCCCAGGTCAGAGTCTTTCTTATCCTATCAGTTCACTTGGAAAAGCACAAATCCAGTTTGATTCATGTCCAGACAAAGAGACCAAGAGGGATTCCACAGTTCTCTCTCTGATCTGCAATTCTCTCCTCCTCCTTGATTGCATTTGAAATCTCGTTCACAAAGAGATTTAAAAATTGAAGAAAGCTAGTCACGTAACTCTTTGCCTGACATATTTCAGTGCGAATGACTTCCAATTAAAATGCAATCATTCTATCACCAGGTTTAAAGGACTGATACAGATGTGGTTAGAGTTCTGTGACAGGATACTGGTAAAGAACAGTAGGGCATTGTGTAGTCACCACAGCAATGTGGCAGAAAAGAAGTACTGAAGGTTGAGGCTGCTGGCAAACTTCTCCATTGTGCTTAAGGCCAGCCCTGTTTATCTTCAGCTGGATGGAGACTAATGCAAACCGTGCACCTGGTGTTTGTGTTCTGCAGTGGCAAACCCAGGAGCTTGGTCTCATACGATTTATGACAATGTGCTGCCTTTTAATGTGAGCTTGAGTCCACACCAAGGAGGATTTTCCCCTGAAGTTTAATTAATGAAGTTTATACTGTGGTCTTAAGAGGAAGTCAGATGTGACATTTAATTATTTACAACCGAACATGTAGAACATGTGCCTCATCTACACAGCTGATGATCTAATTAGAAGTTACTAGAGAGGGTTTGCAAAAATTTCAAATATTAAAAAGGAAAATTCCCCCCAAATTGCTCACAAATGTGAGGAATTAGTCAGCATCCGTGGAGTTTGCTGAAACTTACAGGCAGCCAATAATTTTGTTGTGATTGATTAGTTGCGAACTGAAAACTAGCTTCTCTTCTTAGTGCCACTTTTTTCGACATTTTTAATGAAGTGGTAAATTTGTGGCTGTATCAGAAAAGCTCACTGGCAGCATATTAGAATTTATAATCCCAGCCAACATAAATTATTACCTCATTTTTAGGTTACTGCACCTGTATTATGTACATACATTAGTAGAGACATTATTTATGCAAATACCTTTGCAGACACCTGCATGCTGTTTTCTTGCATGTTCATAATGGCTTCAGAAATCTTGACATCTATGGGGTCCATGACCGACTCAATGTTGAATGGCCCTTCCAGTCTCTCTGCCACCAAGAGCATCGCATCTGTTAAAACACCGGGACATGATTCATTTGAGAAGAGGGAGATCAGGTTCTTAATCCACATTAAACATTTCGAGACAGCTCACTGAACAATAATTGTTCACTTGCATTTCTTAAATTTTATACATAGAAATAGAATCTTTGTAAATCTTAAAATCACAGTATATTTTATTTCATTTGAAGATTCAAGATTATTTTACATGTGTGAAACCAGGCCTGAAAATAAGAAAATTATTCCAAATGCAAAGAGACAAATACATTTTGAAAATGGGGTTTGACCTCTCTTCTTTTCTGGGAAAAATGAGAATATTGGAGAAGTGCTGACTAGTGAATTTGGATACAGAACTACCAAGACGCAATTCAAGTCTATCTAACCTGTGTGAAGCATTTCTGGATTTCCTAGGGACAGATATGTCCCTACTTTGTGCTATCCCTGTACCCAGCATGCCCTTCTGGTTTTGATCTTTAACACCTCTTAGAGGGGATAAGAGGAGCTTCACTTAATTGGTTTGGTATATTTAAGCCCTATTCTGATATACATCACATTGTAAACTCTCAAAAAATGTCTGTGAAATTATATTGAACTGAATTGTTCTGATATTGTTTGAGAAATGTGAGTCTTCTGGAGATAATGGTAACAGTGAAATAGAGACAAGAGCTATGGATTAGTCCTTGCTCCATTCTAACTAGCTGGATGGCTCTGGAGAAATCTCTGGGCTTACTGGGCCTCAGGTTAGTGAGGTTTGGTGACAAGGAGTCTCTCAGAGTCTATGGCAAGCAGTAGGTGTCCATTCCAATGCCAGAAACACTGGCCAGTTCCTTTGGTAACCAGAACATAATTTCATGATTTACTTTTCATCTGGCCTATGGAACAGGACTTTTTGTGATAATGAAAATGTCATGATGCAAGAAGGTCTACATTTAACATGACTAAAGAATTGAATTAATTAATTATTAAATATAATTAAAAGTCACCACTTGAGGCCACTAACTACCATATTAAGCAGCATAGTCTAGGCTTTTAACCTATAGGCCCAATAGATCTCAAATTCTTCATTTGATAAAACTCTTTAAAGCAATCTCAAACATTTTCCTTTTTTCCCCAAATAATACACATTTATTATCTAATGCTCACAAAATGCAGAAAAGAAAAACAAAGAGGAGAAGAGGAGAACTACACCATAATTCCACTTCCCAGAGTAACACTGTAAACAGCGTGGTGTACGCCCTGTGGGTTTTTTCCCTCTGTGCATAAATATTTTAAGCATGCAATGAAATATGTTACATATATATCATATAGTCTGCTTTCTAAATGTAATATATTATTAATGCAAAATACTGTTTATAGTTAGTTATTTTGCAGTAGAAGAATGAGGAAACTAAATTTTATTTTTATTACATATCCAACCATGTTCAGCCAAAGTCCAGCATTTAAAAAGTTTTAGGGTTTTAACGTAGCTATGAATTAGGCTGGCGAGAAATTCTTGAAGATGAATTTTCATATGAAAGATGCAGAACTGTCTGGGAAACAAGACTCATATTTTTAAAGAGCCCCATGCTTTGTAAACAGTATCAGCTATCAACTGGTGCTTTGGGTCAGACCTCATTACTGAGTCCCTACTGCATTCCCCAGGGAATGAGCAAGAGCAAACTCTTCTATGGCAGAACCCAGTGCAGCAGGGAACTCCCTCTATCCCACCCCATCTGCACACTCTATTTTGTATCATTCTCATGGGTACGAGTGACCTGAAAAACATATGGATGAACAAGATCTCATAAGAAGCCTTAACAAAAAAAATTCAGATGTTTTTCCTCAGATGATACAGACTTATCTTCTAGGTCGCAGCTGGAGCTTACAATGAAAGAAGCTATTTCTCTAAATCTTAATGACCTAATTATCTGGCAATGTGGACAGAGGATGCTTTTTGTATGGTATTAGTATTTCAATGTTAAAGATGTTTTCTCCTTCAAGGTTTTAAAGGGTGGCTACATGTTGTCTGAAAGATGGTCTGCTTCTTTTGTGTCATTATATCCATTCTGTGTTAATCAAAAATAATCCTTTTTAGCCAGGCATGGTGACTCATGCCTGTAATCTCAGCTACTTGGGAGGATGGAGATCAGAAGGATTGCAGTTTGCAGTCAGCCCAGGCAAAAAGTTAGTGAGGCTTCCTCCCAACCGATAAGCCAGGCATCGTGCTACTTGCCTAGTTACCCAAGTAGTAAAATCTCAGTCCTATGGTGGTCCTGGGTGAAAACATGAGACCCTGTATGAAAAATAAAGCATAAAAAGGGCTGGGGTGTGGGTAGGTAGCACCAGAAAGAGAGTACCTGAAATCAGTTAAATTACTACATGGCCATAACTTGTTCCAGAAGCTGCCATCTTGTGCTATCTTACTTATCTCTGTGCCACTGGTATTTTGAAATATTTGGAATGTTATTCTTATCTCTGCTCTTGGAGCTGTTATCTCTTGTCAGTTAAATGAACACAGAGTTTGTCAACTAATGATCAGCTGGTCTTTTCTACCTCCTGTGTTGCCTAACTTCTGTTTCTCTTTAAACAGGCTGTTTCTCTTTACAGAAAATAAAATACAGATGGATTGGAAACAGCTGTTATCTTGGCAAAGTTGCTAGTGCACACTGAGAGATACTGACTCTGTGTTGATACACGGGCAGTTTGCAGCAGCTCCCAAAGGTGTCCACCCAAAGGCAATTGGCCAGGGAGCAGGTAAAGCTGCACCTGTAGGTGAAAGCATTCTGTTTGTGTAAGCGCAGACTTTCTGGTTGGGAAAGAGGTCTGGGGAGTCAGTGCCTGGGTTTTAATCTAGGCCTCTCCATTAAATGACTGGGAGGTATTTAAAAAATGTGCAATGTGCTTAATTCACAAAGGCTCGTTTTCTTCATCTATGAAACAGAGAGTACAACAAGGTCTTCCTAGTTGTGGAGGTAATGAGCAACGGAATGAGATGGAACTTAAAAATTATTAGCACAATGTCTGGCACCTCCTTTGCCCTTAATAAAGTTGGCTTCTGTAAGTCACCACCTCTAGGCAGCGTAAGAGAAAAGGAGAGAACCAATTTGTGAGGGTTTTTAAAAAAAAATTTTTGGTGAAGTATTGGCAGTTGTTGATGTGAGCAGGATGGGAACACACAGCAAACAGGTGACTGTAAGACATGTAGCTGGTGCCGTTGTTCACCATCAACTGATGTGTGGGTAATAGCTGGATGACTTCACTACTGAGAACTATAAAACTGCAATATTTTACCATGATGTGCCTCTGCCAATTAAAGATGACTGCAGAGTTTTTGGCATACTTCCCATTGGGAGTTGGCTGGGTGGGTTCAGCGACTGGTGTGACTGAGGCATATAGCAGAACTGACATTCTGTCAGTTTCCAGAGCTAGTATCCAAGAGACCACAGTTTCTACTTTCCGTCTCTTGCAAGGCTCTCCTCCTAAGACTATTATGCTAGAGGGGCCATAAGTCACTCCAGGTGAAAATCTCAGCATGGTTCAGGTTTCCAGACACCTAGCCAAGGTGCCAGACACATGAGTGGGAGCCTTCTTGGTCCTTCCAGACCAGTGTATCAGTCTGGTGATTACCAGCTGGTGATCCCAGTCAATACGACATGGAACAGAAGAGTCAACCAACTGGGTCTTGCCTGAATTCCAGATCCATGGTACTCTGACTTCTTAATAATATGGTTGTTATTTTATGCTATTAAATTTGGGGAGAATTCATTTTGTAAACATAAAGAAGTGGGGAAGTCAAATGACAATATTCACAAAAGAGTCAAATAATCTCTTCCTATTTGTTTGACAAGACCCAAATCTTGAGAATTCTAGTCAAGAAGTATTTAACAAATTTTGCATTTAGGATGTACTCCATTTACAAGAATGTAAGAATGGTTAAGAAAAACTAAAATGTTGCCTGATCAGAGCATACAGAAAACTCTACTCTCAGTTGGGAGAGCATTAAGGAAGCGATGGAGGCCGGCTAGACTCAGGTGAGGAACTGTGCATGAGTGAAATGTAGGGTTGGTTCGGAAAAGGAAGAGATTCTGGGTTTTCTCTAAGTATTGGTTCCATGGAGAGTAAAGATTCTGACACAGGAAGACCGCCTCTGATCTCTGGACTGAAAGCTATCTTACTTCAGGGATCCTAAAAGGTTTATGCCCCTCTGGGACATAAAGAATGAGAAGATGAAATATGAAATCAGAAATGACTTTGTTGACTGCCATTGACTTTAACCTAGAAGATAAAGATTTTCAAAGTGTTTTAGAGGAAGCAAGAGCAGGTGCTTTAAATAAGATAGTATTAAGTTTTTCCTAAGTAATTTTAGAGCAAGAATAACCTTGAAAAGCCAATTCAAATAAACTCAATTCAGCTGGGTATGGTGGTGCATACCTGAAATCCCAGTACTTGGGAGACTGAGGTAGGAGGATGGCAAGGCCAGGCTGGGCTACATAGTGAGTTCTAGACCAGACTGGCTACATGGTGAGACTGTCTCAAAACACAGACAACAATACCAAACACCTCAATTTAATCCAACAACAACTTGTGTGCCAAAGGATGCACTGTGCCACTAAGGACCCCAGGTGGCATGGAAGCTGTCCATGGTGCTACCTTCATGGAGTTTAGAATTTCTTTTGAAATTACAATGGTGAAGCACATAAAAAAAATTTCTCTTCGTTTGACGGAAATTTGCATCAAGATAATAATGTGCCATTCAAAGCTCTCACTAAATCCTGTAAATTTGTCCTTAATAATCCCCTCTTTGGAGAATGAAATCTACCAGTCCTGTTTTTTCAGAATTCCGTAACACTCCATTTTGCCCTTTCTTTGGATGCACTGCTCACCCCCTCATATCTATAGCACCCCAGTTTTTAGCTTCACCGAGTCATTTTTCCTACTGAGAAGCATATGAAACAATAAAAAAAATCAAGCAATTTTTAAAAGTACTTTGGTAAATTCATTCATTGGCATCCACTTATTCATTAAAAGAAAAAGGAAAAAAATTTAAAACAAAAAACAGCTCCAGTGTTTAAACATAGTCTGATTAATGCCTGTGGCATGGATGTAATTAGGGCCTCTGCTCTCTACCTCAGTGTGCCTTGCTGGAGATAGGCACACTGAGTATAGACGTCCTTTGCTTCTACTCAAGTCTATTAATTAAAATGCCCCATGAGATCAGGGGTGGGAAGGTATTTCAAGAAAGGCCTGAAAGAGAGCATGGCTCCTGGGGACTGAGGGATCAGCAGTCACAGCCAACAGACAGGGTCTGAATAACCAGGAAAGGGGATGGGCTTGTGAGTGGAGAACTTGAACTTACAGAGTCAGGAGGGCAGTGCCATGTTTAGAGTTTAGAAAAAATTTTGGTTTTAGTTTTTTACATTATGTCTCGCTTTAGTGCTTTCTCCTCTGACATTGCCAGAAAGGTTTGTTTTTTAAATATGCAAATTTGATTAGGCCACTGCTCTGCTCTAAAGGCATAAAGTTGGTGCCTATTATTCTGGCATAAGAAAGGCCCTTCACACGCTGGTCCCAACCACCTTACTAGCCCTGCCTGCTACCACCCCTGGTGCTATTGTTCCTCTAGGGCTCAATTATAACTCTTTAAATGATACTGAAGTTGTTACCAGACTCTCCTACATATGCAATCCATCCTGAAACCAATGGCAAATTTTTCTAGCCTAGAAAACAGTCTACCTGCTCAAGAACTTTCCAGGATTTGAGTTTGACAATGGCTTTATGACGATAAAGTCTGATAGTCTCGACTCCTGGCTTCTAATTCATTTCTCATTGCTCAATACATACGAGAGGTTCTGGGTACAAATAATGTTGCCTTGAATATCCTTGTATATAACTCACTTAATGCATGGGCAAATCAATCTGTTGGGTAAAATTGTAGAAGTGAAACTGCCAGGTTGATGGTTATCACCAGAGGTCTTTCCATGAAGGCTGGACCTGTCTATATTCCCATTATGGATACATGGTAGTGTCTGGTTCTCTATGTCTTAAACTTTTAGATGTTCAGATCAAATGTTTGTATCTGTAAAAGAAATTGGCATCTCAATGTGGTTCTCACATGAATTTCCTTCATTATAAGTAATTTTGGAAATCTTAAATATGATTAAAAGCTATTTATTTTTATTTCTTTGTCTCTTCGTTTCTTTGTCCATTTGTTTTTCTGTTGGGATTAATAATTTTTTCATATTGATGTAAAAAAGTTTCTTTTTTTTTTTTAAATTAAGAAAACCTGACCTTTTTGTGACAGAAAAATCTCAACTTTTCTACCATAAGACCCAGTGATAGCACTCCTGGGTATATTCCTGAAGGAAGAGACACTTGCAAACCCAAGTTTATTGCAGCACTACTCACAATAACCACACTGTAGAAACAGCCCAAATGCCCTACAACTGATGAATGCATTTAGAAAATGTGACATTTACACATAACGGAGTGTTATTCAGCTGTAACGAAGAATGAAATTATGCTGTTTGCAGCTAAAAGGATGAAACTGGAGAACATCATGCTAAGTGAAGTTATCCTCATTCCACTTTATCTTTGGACTTCATTTGCTGTGGCAGATTAAAAAAAAATTTTATTATCATATTATTGTTGTACTGGGGTAACATTGTGACCTTTACAAAAGTGTTCACAAATATCTTTGTTAAATTCACTTCTCCATCTATCTCCTTTCTCTCCTCTCTCCACCAGTTTTTCAAATAGCTCCAACAGGTCTCATTTTTCCATTTTCATTCATGAGTACATAATATTCCCACCATATTTACCCTTCTACACCCTTTCCTTATATTCTCCCCTCCCATTGTTACCAACCCCCAGACAAGACTTGTTTCCTGTCCTCCACTTTTGAAAAAAGACATTTTTGTTTGTTTAAGAAAGCAGTTTTGTTATGATATATATGTATATATATATAAAATCATGAATTCATTTATCCCTTCAATTTTTCTCCTTTCTACCTTAGTCTTCTTCTTATGGTGATGTCAACAGGCATAAAAACTCTATATTCATTCTTGTACAGAAAGTACATCAACCTATTCACCATGTTTACTGCAGCACTATTCACAATAGCCAAGCGAGGGAAATAGTCAGGATGCCCCACAACTGATGAATGGATTAAGAAATGTGATATTTATTACAGTGAAATTTTATTCAGCCATAAATAAGAATGAAATTTTATCATTTGCAGGTAAATGAACAATATTGGAGAACATCACCTTAAGTGAAGTCAGTCAGGCCACATGTTTTCTCTCGTATGTGGAATATAGGACCCAATACAAATACAAGCAATATTATATATACATAGTAATATATCCAGAACATGGATCCAAAAGTGGGACAGGTAGAGGAGACCAAGGGAGGAAGGGAAGGAAGACAGTGAATAATAATGAGGTACATCACATCTGTGTAGGAACAAGACACAAGGAAACAAGCTGAAAACTTTAACATAGGATAGCAGATAAAGGTTGAAGAAGAGCAATGGAGGGGGGTTACATTGACTTAAGCACATGCTTGTACAGGTATAACACCAAGGCAAAAATCCCCCTGACCAATGAACAGACACCTAAACAACATACGACAAGAATAAAAAGAAGAAAGTGGGCAGGTATTTTTAATTTTGGTGTAGTAATATGTGAATCATTTAAAAAAAAAATCTTGGTTTTTTGCCAAGTTTTTCAGGCCCTTTCTTGTTCAAGTTCACCTGCACGAACTAATCTAGCACCATTTGCATTTTATTCACTGTTTGCCTTGTTCTTTGAACCTGGGTGAAGTAGTCTCCTGTCTCAGGACCCTTGCACTTGCTGTTCCTGCTTCCTGGCAAAGTCTCCTCCTAGGTGTGGACACACTCACTGTCTTATACCTCTCCCTAAATGCAACATCTCAGAAAAGACTTTTCTGACTATAAAGTAGTATTCTTGTTCAACTGCTTTTGCCCTTTGCTAGCTGATCCCTTGCTGGTTTTTACAGGGATATGATCTTCAAGAGGCCAGGGATTTGGGTTGCTCACTGCTGTGTCCCAGATCCTGGAACAACACAGTAGCTCTTCCGCATGTGTGGGTGCCAATTCACGGCTTTAACCAACCTCAGATTGGAAGTATGAGAAAAAATTTTAAAAACGTATCTTACTAAACCTGTGTAGACATTTTCCTTCCCATTATTTCTTAAATAAGAAAGCACAACAACTACTTACATAGCGTCTACCTTGGATTAGGTACCTACATAATCTAGATGACTTAAAGTTTTAGGAGGATATTCATAGGTGACATGTAATTACCATGCCACCAGTTCTTATAGGGGACTTGAGCAAATGCAGATTTGGGATTTGGGAATTCGTAAGGATCCTAGAATATACTTGGGTCCTGAGAGGTGGTGAGTGAACATTTAGTTGTTAAGTAAATTCTTAGAACAAAATTTTTAAAATCTTCCTGCATTTTTTTCTAGTATCTTAATAAAGACTACCTTTGCAACCACTCCTCTGCCTTAAAACTTCCCTTTCATCTCCCCTTGCATGCACACAATCTCAAATGCCCAAAAAACTTTATAAGCTCTGACTACAGGATAAATGGCCCCTTGGTGGCTTTTGATGTGTTATAACATAGATGAAGTGTTCCTGCGGGAATCTAGAATCTTATTGTACTTTTTTATTAGGTAGAAATAACTTTTTAGTTCTTATAGCTTGAAATTGAAAAGGGTGGCTGGTTTTGTTTCTGTCGGAAGTTATTTCTAGGTTATCCGCCCCTCCACCCTAAAGAATTGTTGGTATTTTTGGCTTTGCCAAACAAAATAGTTCTGGTTGCTTTTCAAGACTGCAAGTTTGCCATTAACTTTCAAAATTGTTAGGAAAACACCACACACCGCACACTGCACACAAAGGAGGCTCACGAGAGGTATCTCATGTCCAAAGTTTAATAAGCAGGCTGGCTGGCTAAGAAGAAAAAATGGCACAGTAGCTTTTCTCGGGGAGTCTGGCCTTAAGTAGCATTTGGGAGAAAGCAAGGGCTAGGGACGGGCAAAGAGAGGTGGCAGGAGATAAGGGACAGTGGACTTTGTTCTGCAAGGGATAAAACCAGCTGCAGCTCAGGCTGCAGAATGGTGGCAAGGGGCAGTTCCTATTAAAAATAATCTCTCAGCTGGATGCCTTTTTGTTTCTTCCTTGTAATTTGTCTACATTTAGTAAACATCAAATTGACAATCATCTTTTTCTTACTGTGTCAATCCCGTTCCATGGTAGGTCTATTTAAAAAAAAAAAAAAAAAGCCCTGAAAAAAGGTCAGACCATAACAGGTGTCAGATTTAGTTAAAGAAATCATAGACCCTCAAAGCATTGTAAGCAACAGAAAATGGTGGGAGACCAATGAAATGCAATTTAAAACAGTACATAGCTATTACATTGAAAAATAAAACAGGGATAGCCACCCAGAATCATAATAATTACAGTAACTAAAGGTGAGAGAGAGAGAAAGAGAGACAGAGAGAGAGAGAGAGAGAGAGAGAGAGAGAGAGAGAGAGAGAGAGAGAGAGAATTTAATGAAAATCACTGTTTACTTAGAAACCAAATTCAGGAAGAGAAGGAGAGAACGAATCTCCAAACTAATTTAATTCTGAAACCAGGGCAAACAAAGAGACTCATTTTGCTTCCACACTGCAAAAGGAAATGCAAATTGTGGGGGGAAATAATTCACTAGTTGTCCTTACACAGTACAGAAATTAGAATCTACAGGCCTCATTGTTAGACAGTTTCTTTTTAGTAGAATGATGCATTGTATTTCATAAAAATATAATATATTCATGTAAGCATCATCTCACTGCTATATTATATCTTTGAAATGTTTAGTTACATCATAAGCCAGACAGAGTAAGCCTTGTAAATCACGAATTTGATGGACATCAAAGTGTATATTACCAACCATAACTCTTTATTTAAATTTTTATAGCCTATTCTTCATATGAATAAGTTTTTATGTCATTTGTAGCTTGGAAAGTCCAAATAATTCCCTTCAACATAATCAGTCTTTGCCGTGATGATAAATCACAGGATTTCAGGGAGAAAGATCTTTCTGAGGGAAGAACGGTCTTTATCTTTATATCCTTAGTACCATCTACTGGGTTTTGGTATCTAATGGATTAATTTGAACCAACCAATTGGTTTATAGTTTGGGAGACAAGAACCCAAAGAAGGTAAGCAAGTCATTTGATGGAAACAGCTGTCCCTGGACCAATACTTTTGTCCTTTCTTACTCCATCCAGGCTCCCAAGCACCCTCTGAAATTTCTTGAATAGCATCAACGTACTAACCATGTATTGTATTTACTTTAAATTCCAAGTCCTGCACTATATTTGAAGAAAAGATTGAAAGGAAACCATAGATAATAAAGATAAAATATTTTTATCCTAGTTGAACTTGTCTCATTCATTCTTCACTGCAGTTAAGCTCTTCTAGTGACCTTGTTCGTTCAGTGTGGACACAGTAGTTCTGAGTTGCCTGCTCAGGCTGTGAAAGCATTCATATTGCTTCTTACTCTACAGCCTTGCACATGCATGCTAACTTGGAATCTTCAGCTCCTTGGATGGTGTTCATGGTGTCCTGGAGAGGCAGTCTGGAGGGAGGGTACACATGTGCACCTTGGGCAATTTCTTAGCCATTATGGGTCCTGGTGTACTTCTCTGTTACTATGGGGACTCTTCTCACCTCAGGGTGGGAATTAAATGCTACCCCAGGCATGTCACACAACAAATGTTTATTATATTATGATTATCCTATCTTTATGGATAGGAGAGCTCCTTTCATTTCTCAACAGAGTTAGTATTAAAGGTTTGATTTTATCATCATTCGTGAAGCCATAAAACCTTAGTGAAAGAGGACAGTAACCCTCCAACCCCTTCATTTTATGCAGAAGGACACTGAGTCTCAGCGGTGCCAGAGTTATAGTGATTTAGCCCAGCATGAGTGGTCATTGCCTGATTCTTTGTCTTTCAACTAGCTGTCTTTCTATTCCATCACCCTGGCTCTTTCTGTACAATCAACCAATCTATCATTAGGAAACAGGACCAAGTTAAAACATTTCAAAGTGTCATTGAAGTACAGAAGTCTAAACTTTTTGCCAGCATGTAGCAGTTAAGCAATTCTTCTATTTCTCCCTCCTTTGCCCTAAAAGTTAATAAAGCAAATCACCCCAGAGACCATTTGTTCCTGTAGTACAAGGGCTTGCAACCTACATGGAATGAATCACAAACCTCTCCCAGAACCAATAAAAATTAAATAAATGAAAAGTCAGGTGTGTTGTCAGAATTCCCCGCTGAGTCCAAACAGAGTGATTAGTGGGCAATTCCGTAAGCAATAGGGACCCTTTTCTCCTACATGTGTGTGTGTGCTGGTATTATTAAAAAAATAGATTATTTTTTATTATTTTGTTGCTCAGTGCCATGTGAACCAGAAAGAAAATGAAAAAAAGGGCAGTATGTCCTGTAGCATGGGTCACTAGACCCAAAGAAAAAAAGCTGGATTGTTTAAAAAAAAAAAAAAAAAAGAAAAACTCATTTCAGGAGGTAGTGACTTTATCTCTCCTCATTTGATTCACTTGGTGAAATGACAAGATGACTTTTGTTATTTCTGGTGCTATCTTCAAAATGCTCTAGGAAGATAAAGTTCACTGTCCACATAAGAAGGAGGGAGAAGGAGGGAGAGGGAAAGAAGGAAGGTGAGCATTGGATGTAGAAAGGGAACGAGTGCACTTAGCCTTTTCAAGGGACCTGAGACTGCTTTAACTGCTCTAGGCCACAGAGATCCATTTAATCCTCCCAACCCTAAAGCAAAGTGGGAACTGCAATTATCTCCTCCAGTAGGCATAGCTACTACGACCCTGGGGACAAAAGAATCTGCCCAGTGTCTCAAGGCTGTAAATGGTTAGCATAGGCTCTAGGGCAATAAAATTGTTCTTCTAAATGGGTTTCTGGATGGGAGTGGTTGCACAGGCCTTTCCAGAACTCCAGAAATCAAGGCAGGAGGATTGTGAGTGTGAGACCAACCTGGGCTACAAAGTTAGACTGTATCTCAAAAAAACCAAAAAAAGAAAATAAAATAAAATTGTACTTCTCTGGCCATGTTCTGGTATCAGGTTGAATTAAACAAACAAGTGATCTTGAGAACTTTAGCCAGCGCCTTCATCTTGTAGGTGGTGGACCTACATTTTCTCTTTGTGACTCTTTCTTAGCATTTCATGGTCTTCCAGGTCTTGCTATTGAAAAGTAGCCATGAGAACTATGGAAATGCAGTGCTATTTTCTGGTTTTGGAAGACGTATATGATGGAAGGAGGACACCTGCCATAACATGGAAGGCAATGTTATTTACTTATTTTCAGAAAGTTGTAACTACTTTCCTATGAGATTTCTTTTTATCTTCAAATGTTTTCAAGCAATTACACAAAGTTTAGAAAATGCAAACAGAATGAAGGAGAAGGAAAAAATGAGAATTAAAAAAATCTATTTACCAAGACAAAGATAACCATAGATAATATTTTGTGCTGCTTCTTTTTTAGATATCAATTTGAGTATGCATATGCCAGGGTCATCATAGATATAGCAGCATCTACCCTTTATTTACAATGCAATAGCATATTAGGTATCGCCTTATTATTCTATGAAAACATCCTTTTTACCAGCTATATGATATTTCATGTCATCAATGCTATAATTTCTGTAACGATTGCCTTATTGTTGCCATTTAGATTCATACCAGATTATGCACTAGTATAAAATATACTTCTTATTTCTGATCTGTGCCTATTTCTTATTATCTATTTTAGCTAGATTACCTTAAATTTCATTATTTGTTCACTTAAGAACTAAGGATACTTAGCATACATTTTTTATTAATAAGCAGAAAAAGTCTAAACATATAGTTTAGTACAGAATTCTGAATATAGAGATACAAATGAAGGCAAGAAATTTCAGCCCTGAATCCACAATTTAGTGTACTTTCTAAGTTTAAAAAGCAGACATTAAAGTAGAAATTCTATTTTTAAATTATAACTTTTAGAATTAAAATAAATAGTTTCCTCATGCAATTGTAAGGGGTTTTAAATGCATGAAAATAAGATACACAGAGTATATCATATGCATGTACAGAAGTAAATTAATTTATGCTAAGAAATATACAAAATGAGACATGGGGTCTAGGAGTGTCACACCCAAATGTAAGTGTATGACATTGAAGTCACTAATTCCCATCTGTAACATTGAATGTTTGGGTTCTTAGACATCTCATGGGATTTCTACCTCCCAAGCCATATGACTCTATGAGCACCTTCTGTCATTTAGGAGGAGGGTGACCAAAGCATCTGGAAGTGATCAGTCAGTCAAACATTTAGGCAGGTGTCCTGATAGTCCCAGTAGAAAGTAAGTGAGGGCGAGCTGATCTAGCCAAGATAGGAACAAAACTGGACGGAGATGTTCCGTGTTAGAGTGAAGGATGAAGGTGGCAGAGGTGAAGAACAGCTATGAGGATGCAAGTCATGGAAGCAAATGCAAGGTGTGAGCAGGGAGGAGAGGCATTGGGGTGAATATTTGGAAAGGTGGAAGGACTGTGGAGATTCACGCCATGTTTTAAACACTTGGCCTTTGCTTTAGTTCCACTCTGAAGACTGTTTTACTCTCCAAATAATGTTAAAGCAGACAAAAATTGTGTAAAAAGCTAGACTTTAATGAGCCAATAGGAAGACATCAATGTCACAGGGAAATGTATCAGAGACCCAGTAATAATCCACTCTGTGAGTGAAGTAGAGCTTTTAAGTAAGGGCAGCTCAGCTCGATAATGCTGCCCAGACACTTAGAGCAGGCAGTAGTGAAAGACTTAAGCGTAGGTGCCTAGAGGACCATCATGTAGTCTTTATCCAGATTCAAAAGCAAATGTGTAGCTTAGTGGTTGAAGGGCCACCAGTTACCATCCACTTCTTACGGACCTGTGGGGAGCAGGACAGGCAGCATCCCATATAATCCCCTTGACTGCAAGAGGCAGAGGTTAATCTCAGTCCCATTTCAAAGAAAATGAAGCAAACTGGTGAAACCACTGGTCTGTAATGGGACAGAGTCTGATGCCCACTCAGAGCTGAAGACTCTACCTTCCATGCTTTTAACCATTATCTCTCTGCCTCTAATCATCAACTAGTATTTTAAAATATCTATGCTCAAAAGGTAATGGAAAACCATAAAAATGATCCCAGATTAATCAAAGCACGACAGGAAGAGTCATGCAATTTGAGAGATGTCCTTCGCTGAGGGAAGTCTTTGTTCTCTTGGTCAAATAAAAGATCCAATGTCAAAGGCCTTAATGCTTTCCTGGAAAAATTTTTCTTATTTTCTTTGTGTATCTTGTAAGTTGTTCAGATAAAAGGATGGAAAGAGACTGTTGACTCACTTGTGATAGAAATAGAAAAAGTTATATTAGAATGTCTACTATTTGATGATAGTCAACACTCCAAAAGTCGATTTCCAGGGCCTTCCATCTGTACTCTTGCCTAGTTTCTAGAGACATATGTTGAGTGATTTCTGCTAATACACCTGAATTAACCTTAAGACAACTTTGGGTATTTAAAAATCAATAATACCACTTTTTTTCAACACAAACATGTATCTTGAAAACAGAGTAAGAGATTTTTCTATGAAAGGGAGTACTGAATTTGGGCTTAGCAAAAGACAATGAAAAAAGATAAGTTTAAAGAATGGAGCAATACAATACATTCCAGAAAACAGTCATATCTCTGCATGTTTATTGTATTGTCTTTTAAATGTTGCATATAGTAATATTCAATATTCAATACATTTTGAAAAACGATTTTATTCCAAAGTCTGTGAAGCTCTGAGTTTTGCAGTTAGGACATATTTTTCTACCCTAAGTACCTCTTGGAACTACAAAACATCATTTGGGATTGAGACCATAGCATGGTGGCAGATGTGCTGGAAGATACCTCTGGTAATTATTTTCCATTCTGCCTAATCACTTGGAATTTCACATCTCAGTTTGAAGACACACTTTAGCAACCCCACTGGCCTCTCTACTGTGAGCTGTTTAACTTCATCTGGATCTAATTCTTGTTTCTCTCATATTTCTTCTACACATATTTCCAGGTGCCTTCAGGAAATAGGCCCACTGGAATATATCACATAAATAAACTGTAGTATGAGAAGGCCTTTTCGTTCTGAAAATGCCATACTTCACAACAGCTGAAAGGAAGGTTTGTTGAGTAATATTATCTTGCATTTCTACAGGAGCACTACAAGTGCTTTTTTCCCAAAGCACTTAACATAACAAAATTGCCTCACTCATGATGGCAAAGAAGCCACCTTTAGAGACATACACGAAGCTGCTTTTTAGGATGGAGTAACACTTCAGATGGAACGAGAAATAAAGAAGAATTCTGTGTCAAGTGGCAATGGTAGGGGAATTTAAGCAGGCAGAATGAAATTACTTAGTTAGAATTGGGTCAGAACCCTGAGACTAACAACTGTACTGAGACTAGACTATTCTGGGAAAGGCCACTGGGTACTTATTGAATTAACCTATTCTGGTACTCAGTAGAAAGATATGGTATTCCATGTAGTGATCTTTTTTTTTTTAACATATATTTATTATGTGGAAGTCTTAAGAACAGTTAAAAATTTTGATCCAGTAGATGTGCATTTGCTTTTCAAGCACTTGGACTATACAGATTTGCCAATGACACTCCATGTACTTTGAGGCTAACCTTTGTATTCTACTGTCCCCAAATCAACAAGCAAACTCAGTGTCTCAGAAGGTGGTGCTCTTTTAACTTTCTCACAAAATAATATTTTCTGAACAATCAACCTCTTCCACATTTCCCTGAATCATCACCATCCCTGCTCCCTCCACATACATACCTGGGCCAAGAAGCCTGGGTTTGGGTTTCCATTGTGTTGTTACTATTGAGAAGAAAGGGACTGTATAATTACTTGTTTTTCATTTGCAAATAACTATTTTTACAAGCATATATGAATTGTAAAATGTAACGGGTTTTATGATAATACTTATATATATATACCATGTACTGTGTTTTTGATACAAAGTCCCTTCTTATGGCCTAGACTGATCTGGAACTCACTATACAGCCCAGGTTGGCCTCGAACTCATGATCCTCCTGCTTCAACCTCCTGAGTGCTATTATTACAGACATGTGCCTCTATGACCAACATATAATGTGCTGATCATATCCATCCCTCTAAAACCTCCTTCTTACTTTATTCTTAAGTTAACTAATAATGCCACCATAGTGTAGACAAACTATAAAACTTAAAAAATAATAAATACAGTGCTTATTTAATCTATTGGGATTAAAACTGGATGGACTAGAAATTTAGCACTTTATACCTGTATAACTTTTGAATGACAAAGCCATTGAACGTCAATGAAAGACCTAACAGAGCTCAAGTCCCCCAACTCTTGACTTCACTGATTGCTGAAAATGCATTTGTACTTTCTTTAATTATTCATGTTATGAGCCCATGCACTAAGGCCCTGTGATATGTGAGGCTATCAGTTTTGTGGAAAGATAGAAAAACAACAATAGCAATTCTCACTCAGGGTAAGTCCCCTGGGCCGGAAATAAGCGTTGAATGCAATGGGACCTCAAAGAAAGAGCAAGTAAGTCCACCCATGAGCAGAAATAACTTACTGGGCTGGGTTTTTGGAGTTGGCTAGGATTACTGGAGCTAGCCAAGCAGAGAAGGAGAGCAGGAGTGGGGCAAAGTAGAAATGGAGTTTCATACCAGCAGGAGCAGCAGTGAAAAAGGACAAGGAAACAGGGAAAAGCAAGATGACAAAGGGGGAACACAGGAGAGTAACAGGTGAGGGGTCAAGTTTCAAGGGAAAACAACAACATGTTAGTCACTGGGTAGAAATATCCAGGGAGCCTTTGGTTATCCACATTCACATCCTGATTTAGAGGGAGAACTGGACTCCAAGCTAGGTTTATGGTTTAAAAAAAGGCATATTTTTCCTAATAATAACATAAAAACTAAACCATAGTTGCCAAGACAAAAATCTTGTCTTTGTTTGTATTAAGTTACTAACAGTAACTCATTTATAACTAGCTTTTTATATAAAAATGCATAACATACAGCTTCTTGAAATATGTTTTCCTTTAGGAATGTGACATGGACTCTGCAATGGGGCTGGAGGAGGCTTTGGCATAGAAGCTTTGACTTGGTGAATTTTTCGTTTGTTTGTTTCAGCCCAGAGCATGTCATAATTAGAAGAAGCAAAAATGATAGAATATAATATTTTCTATTATAATTACTGAGTCCTCCAAGAAATGGACATGGATACAATGGAGAAATAATACCTCCTTTGGTTTGGGTATGGTTTAATTCTGTCCCCTTGAAGGTTCCTGGCTTGGGCTTCAGGGTGGCTTCATTAGGAGGTGATGAGTCCTTTAATAGGAGGGCCTGGTGTATGGTCCTTGGGTCTTTGGGAGTGTGGGGGAGTTCTTGTGCAGCCCCTGTTCACCTGAGAAAAGGTTGGTACATAATGGAGTAAGTCAGCCCCACCCTGCTCCCTCTGCTTCCTGGCTCAAAGCTTCTCATTCACAGCACTCTTGCCAGTGCCCTCCATATCAGCCATGGGGTCCTCTGCAGAACTGAGCCAATGTAGGTGCCATGGCCTTGAGCCGTCAAATCTACCTGACTTGTATTCGGCACTCACTGAAAATTATTTCCATTTCTTTTTTACATGTTCTTCCCACAGCCATGTAATTAGGTACAAAGATGGGTAATTTTAATTGCCAAAATCTGGTATACTATTAAACATTTTATTATTATTCTAAAAATTGTGATCTAAATAAACCTCTTTTTCTTTATAAGTAGATATTCATTACAGTGATGGAAAGCTGACTAATACAACAGCATATCATTAAAGGTAGTATTTGAAATGTTAAAGAAGGGTGTGTGTGTGTTATTGCCTCAAAACTGTCCTTTCAACACAGCTGATAATGTTCTTCCACATTCATAGAGATAATACCAACAAATTGGTAAATAAATCCTTTATATTGATGGCATGTACTTTTACAAAATCTTACCTAGCACAAATTAAGCAACCTCTGACATCTGACAGCCTTTTCTTGTAAGTTGCTCCTGTACAGCTTCCTTCCATCACTTCCTGTCCTCAGTTTTCCTTCTTGTCAGGTCCCTCCCTCTTCCCTCAACCTCATACTTCATGCTTTCTGTTTCCCCCTTCTCTTTCCCTCTCCCCTTTTCCATAGTTTACCCTAGGTACCTAACCCCTGGGCTCTCCTTTATTCACATGTGTCATATTATGACCTTGCTTACATAACATGTGTCAACAAGTGCTGGATTAATTTCAAACACCTCTTTAAAAAATTTTACCTTGGATACTGGACTCCTGTCTTAGAGTGCCTTCCTCTAGGGTCCTGCAACACTTGACTCTCTATACCTGCCTTCTACAAGTCTTTTGTATGTGGTTTATTTTTTTTTAATCTCTCTCTCCTACAGACTATGAGAGCTCTTAAAGCCAGGAACTAAAGATCATTTGTTGTTTATTAGTGCCCAGAACTGCAAATAATACACAATGGACTCGTATTTTTCAATGATAAGTATACACTGAGGACGCCAGATCCTCGCATGTATGACGAATGCATGATTGGGTTTCTACAGAGAGGGGAAAGAGCTGCTTCCAACCCCAGTATCTTATCATGTGGTCATATCGTCTCTCCCTTTATTTACTCCTTATCACAGGACCACACACAGACTGAGAGAGTCAGTGCAAACCTCGCTAATGGAAATCTAGCTGCTTCCAAGTTTTTTGCTTTTACCCTATTATCAAATAAATTAGCCAAATATGGAATGCAATAATAGTCTTACTCTTGCCTAATGTGCAGATCTTTGTCACATCAGCGTGGATTAGAAAGTTGTAATCTATGTCCCTTTTTTGCAGGTGCTGGACCGAGGCATGTCAGTACCCCTCCACCTTAGTGGAGTTTTTTTTCCCACCAGAGCCCAGTGTCTGTCCTTGGAGGTCTTGGGGACCATGGCAGGTTGTCATTGGAAACTATAGTGGTGGCAGTCACAGATTCCATTTTAGTGCCAGTGACACATATGCTGTCCACCAATGACACAGGTTTTGGGTACTGTTAAAGTCAATGGCTTGGCTTCTATGTGTGTCTTCTTTTAATCTAAAAGCTTACTGCTCTAGATTGCCTGATGCATTTTAAAAAGCTTGCTGCCAGGCTGTAAGTTTCATAGACCCCTTGCAGGGATTGTTCTCGGGCAAGGTTCAGTACTTTCTAGAACACTGGCTTTCCACAAGTAAAGGGACCAAGGAAAAGTTGGGATTCCTTCCAAGCTAAGAGCTAGAACCCTTCAGTGGTAATGCTGGAATGTGCCTCTGCTTCCCAAAGGGCAGTGTGTCTAAGATGTCCTGAGTACAAATGACTGCTGTGACTCACCTGTTTGTTATTTTGACATTGTGGATGCTTCTGTCTGGCTTGGCTAACCATGTTCTTTGGGTAGAAAAGACAAAGTGATTGAAAGCAGAGGCACACATCTTTTCAGTTTCAGTTGTATATCCTTTAAGTGATCAGTGTCATGCAAAAGGACAAAGGCCATTGTAAAATAAGGAAATATCAAAGTCAACAGGGGTGACTGGTAGAGCAGGTATTCAATTAATGCATGGTATTTTAAATGGAAGTCATATTTCCGTCCTTCAGTGCCTTCCTTAGACTTTATCAACCAGAGGAAACCCGTGTTCTCCTTATCCTGGGCTTCCCAACTCTTCCCCAAGTCTTCTAAAACTCCAGGGTCCTACCCTTCTTCTCACTCACAAATGAGGCACTTTTTGAGCCTTAATTTAGAAATCTGTAAAGTGGATGGATGCTAAAAGTCTTTACAAAAGAACCAAATCCAGATCTTGGCACTCAATGAAAGTTGTTTCTATTTCCTTTTTATATGTTCTTCCAATGGCCTTATAGTTAACATTGTCAGAGATGGGCAATTTTAATGGCCAGCATCTGGTATATTATAAAACGTTTTATTATTATTCTCAAGATCTTTATAATTATTTATCCTTTGCTTTATCTATCTTACATACACAGAATTTAGTAATTTGGGGAAAAGAAAGGAGATAAAATGCTATTAAATTCAATATTATATCATTACAGGGAATAATTCCTTTCCAAGACCACTTCTGCTGGTCTGCAAAAAAATAACCTTTTCCTGTTCTTTCTCCTTCAGAGTTATCGCCACACCAGTGATTCATCCCTGATTACAGTGAGAGTCACCTGGGACTTTTAAAATTCTTTGTGTACAGGTTAAACCAGAGACGTCATGATCTTGGGGACTGGATGGAGGGGTCAGTGGGGACCCAGGGCCCCACACAATGATGCCTGTGACATACCAACTTCACCCTTGCCTCCAGGCCTCTTATGCTCTTTGCTAATCTAAATCGCATGGTCCTACCATAATTAAATAAGTATCTGTTAAGCAGATACCATATGCCCGTCTCTGTGCTGAAACATTTCAACTCATGAACTTGCTTTCTGTTTCAGGGAAAAAGGAGGCCATCAAAATGCCTTTCAAGGCTTTGTCTCAGCTGATGACAGATCTCAGTTGTGTCCCCACTGCAGGGAACCTTGTTCTTTCAGTTATTTTGCTTCGCTTCAGCATTTAAATGTGCTAATATCCATCATTTAAAAATAACATGAGTCTGCCTCGTTTGCACTATTTTTAAGCACACTACTGAGGAGAGAAGCTTAGATCCATGTCTTATTCCCCTCCCAAGAATTTCTTAATTCACATTCATCTGGTTCTGGTCAAAAACTGCTCTCATGAAAGCATCAAGGGCCAATTGATTGCCAGATGCTACCTCTCTGTCATACTGGACAGTACTGATTTGTCCTTCAAATTCTGACATACCTCATGCCAAGGGCTACATTTCTCTGTGACCTCCTGCCAGTCTTGCTGCTTCTCTCTAATCTTTTTGTTTATTAGATATGAGTCATTAGTGTGTTCACTTCTTAATTATTAGTTCCAATACAGTATAGCCTTGAGCCCTCCAAATATGCACTCTGGTTAATTCATCTGTGTCTATGGTTTTAATTTTGTTTTGATATTTATTTCTACACTCACTGACTTCCCTCATGAACTCTAAATTCTTACCTAACCACAGACATGGTCATATTCACCACCCATGACCTATTCAGGAGCTATTTATCTTCCCTTCTATCTAAACCTGTTCTTTACATGGCATCCTCTTTTTCCAAGAATTGTACCACCTCTGTGGCTCAAACTACCAGTTAATGGTTCCCTTTTCTTTACGGCATACCCAAGCTATCACTCAGGTGCTACTTTCCACAATTTCCTCTATGGGACAGTACTTGAGCTTCATCCCCAATCACACAATGACTGGACAACAACCCAACACTCCAACTCGTTTTTCTGGGTTTTTTTGCCTTCAACTCAATCTCGGCCACACTCCCATTGGTGAGTAGACAACTCTGATGGGATCTGACACCCCTGCTCAAAAAGTAGCCTCATTTGTGAGTGAGAGGAAGGGCAGGGTCCTAGAGTTTTAGAAGACTTGGGGAAGAGTTGGGAAGCCCAGGATAAGGAGAACACATGAGTCTTTCCTGGTTAATAAATTCTAAGTAAGACATTGAAGGATGGAAATATGATTTCTATTTCAATATGACTTCCATTTAAAATACTATGCATTAATTGAACACCTGCTATACCATTCACCCCTGTTGACTTTGACATTTCCTTATTTTACAATGGCCTTTGTCCTTTTACATGACACTGATGAATTAACGGATACAAAATTGAAATTAAAAAGATGTGTACCTCTGCTTTCAATCAATTTGTCTTTTCTACCCCAAGAACATGGTTAGTCGAGAGAGATAGAAGCATCAAAAATGTCAAAATAATAAATAGATGAATTATAACAGTTATTTGGACTTGATCACTTACTCACTGTAGTGGAATTATTTTTACAACATCCTAACTAACATAGACTGGATCAGAATTTGGTCCTCATTCCTTTGCAATATTTAGCACAAAGCAGGTAGTCCACAAATGTTTACTGAATGAGTGAAAATTCTAATAAAGTTAATAATACTGACAAGGAGGCAAGATGAAAACTCTTAGATCTTTAGAGGAATAATAGAAGTTACTAAACAGTTAAATCTGCAATTACTGCTATTTTTCTTCCATCCAAGTACAGGGTCAAGCAGGCTTGACCCTGCTTGTCTTCTGAGATCAGAAGAGTTCAGGTGGTTCAAGGTAGTATGGCTGTGGACTTGATATTTTTCTCAATTGATCAAAACCCAAATAAACTCTCCTTTTAGTATTGAAATATATTACTTAACGTAGCACTTGGCATTGCAACTTTAAACTCTTATTAAGGGCACATTTTAAATAAAATTTATACCAAATAAATGCCAATGGTTTCTGATTTCAACCAAATATTTGTCTAGCTTGGTCGGTTGTTCTTTAGCCACACAAATACAGTCAGTCTTTCAGGGGCTTCTTCTATATTAGTCATTGTTTTTGCTGTGCATCAAGACATGTTATAGAAAGACAAATATTTGCCAAACATTACACTTAACTTAACATCAACAAAATATTCTAAAAATACTGTGGTTTTGTATGTGATCTCAGATGCTAACCTTGGTGCATAAAATTTTAAATCTTTCAATCTTTCATAGAAGTTTTCATCATAGCTCTACCTGTTATGGTGAACAAAAGGAAGCTGTGTTAGAACTGTACCCCCTTCCCCTTGAAGGGGACTTACTGGAAACTCTCTACCTGGTCCTAAAGAAAAATAGACATCCACCTTTAGCCATTTACTAGAAACTCCCCACCTGCCTTAGAAGAAATGACTACCCTTAATTCATTATCTTGGGAGGGTCAGAGGGCCACTGAGGATTTTCCCACCCAGTGACCTTCCTGGGACTTCTCCACCAACCTCATATCTACTCCTACTCTGTAAGTGGCTGTGTGCTCCACTCTCTTGCTGGGGATCCTGTCTGCAAGGCCGCTTCTCCACAATAAGCCCTGTGCTGGCGTTTAAGCTGCCTTCCCATCTATCCATTCTGTGCTTCCTTTCATTCTAACATTACTTTTCACATTCTTCTCAAGGACTTGAGTAAATTGCGATTTTCTGGCTTAGAGAATTTTTTTTTTTCAATTAACATGTATACTTAATACTAAGGAGGGAGCATCCTGGTTGTGCATGGCTGGATTTAAGTCTTAATCTACCACTCTTGGTTGTGTGTCTCAGGTTAGTCTACTGCGTGCTGCTTTTACCTTAGTTTCTCAATATGGAAAATGGGGAAACTGATCTTTCTTGCCAATGTGATTGTAGCTATAAAGTGAAACCATGCATGTGGAGCTCTTAACCCTGTTTTTGCCACTCGATATGCGGGAGCTAATTGAATTGCATTCGTCTTTGTGATTTGGAAACTTCTGGTAAGTGGGAAGAACTCCGAAGGGTGCAGAGACAAGCTGGTGTCCCCAAGGACAGCCCAGCTGACTGGCCTATACACATGATTGTGCCTTGGTTGCATCTCTGTGCTCAGGGCTCTGTGCCTTGGTTTTCAGATTGGGAGACTAAATTTGATCTCTTCCTCAAGGCTGTTTGGTGATGAGGGAATCACAGAGGTGAGGGGAGGGGGGCAGGTTTCTCAATAGGGATTTTTGTGGGACTGAGAGTCTAATATTCCTAAAAGAGAACTGACGTGGATACCAGGGCTAGGGCAAGTCTTTGACCTGGGGTACCTTGTCCTTGGGCAGAGTATAGACAAGTCCAACTAAATTAACAGCTTCCGTGGAGACTTTTCATTTTAATATTTGAGCTATCCAAGCCTGCTTTGGGTTGACAGACTTGTTCTTTGCATATGTAAAGAACGTTGATTAGGATACAATCAGCTCTTGTTCTCTGTGACTTTGATCCAGGAAAGTTTTGTGTCTAAAGTGCCTTCCTTCCCCTGTATCTGATTTTCTACACTACGTGCTGATTTTTGTCATTCAGGCTACCACTCTTCATATTCTTGCTCCCAATTCCCCATAGTCTGGGAGTGAGAGCCCAGCTGAAAAACCATAAACTAATCTAACTGCATTTGAACGAAAAAGGGAGCACCCCGGTTAAGGGCCTACCTGAACTCAGGGTAGCTGTGTGTCAAAAAGAAGACAGTTTAAATGAGCTCTCCTAGCTGGGAGAAGACTCTAGTTCTTTCAGATCAGAAAAGAAAGGCTAAAACAGTTTTAACTTGCAGACTCAACAGAATTTGTGAAAGAGAAACAGATGAAAGGCAGGTCCCGGTACCATCCCTGTGCTTTTTTAGGTTTTGATTGACACAAAGGAAGAAAGAAATTCAGCTCAATATAAGGAGAACTTTCTTTTTTAACAATTCCAGCTGGCCACCTATAATGGATTGCTTGGTGAGTCATCAAGATCCCTGTCACTAGAAGGCTTTGAAGAGGTGAGAATGAGGATGGCACAACTCTGCCAGGGGCCTTCCTAACCCACAAGTCTCTTATTCAGACCCTTGAGGTTAATCACACAGAACCAACTCTAAAGGTCAGAAAACTTCATGGTGTTGCTGATGTGAGTTTAATGTCACTAGGGAAGAGGTCCTGGAGCATGTGACACCTGAGCTGGATCTTGAAGGACAGCAATGATGGATATGTGACAAAAGAAGTAGAGGGGATACTGCGTAGGTTGGGAATGACATTGCTACAACTACAGCAACAAAATTAGTGGGACATGAGAACCTGCCCTGCCTGGTCTCTCCATTGTTGATCTTTTCCTGCTTCTTGTGACAGGATGTTTCATTCTAAATCACTGCTGTCACCATACTGTATATCCTCCTTATTAAATTGAATGCATCTAGGACAAAAACACGGACACTCTAGCTGCTTTTCAAGGCTACTCTCAGTCTTCTCCAGTCCATTTTTCAGAATCTAGTGCATCCTGCATGGAGCCACATGTCTTTTGCTCTGCTGAAACTCCTGGTCTGTTAAAGGAACCAAATCCTCCCAACATGCCCTGCTGTCCACAACATTTGTTCCGTCTTCTCTAACTTCATCAACTTCCATCAGAGTTATAAGGAAACTTCATGATTTATGCATGAGATTCAAAATGAGACGTAATGCCTGCTTTAGGTACTGAGTGATGGGTGAGAAGTATACTCTTTTATCTTTAACTGACTTTTTTGCCACTTTAGTCTTGCCCAATACTTTCAAGTAAAGTCATACATTCTGAGTTAAGAGGTGATATGGTTTGTTATGTCCCCCAAAGTTGATGTGTTGAAAACTTAATTCTCACACAACAGTACCTCTAATTTCAGTGTTGGATACCAGTTAGCCATGAGTGATTGACGAGGCAGAACAGAAAGATGAGGACACAGGGAAATTATATTATTGTAATAAATATGAAAAGTTCAGACTCAAACACTGAAAGGAAAACAAAAAGCCAGAGCACCTAGCCCCTTCCTATCTCCTTTCATATGATAAGTTACAAGGACAGGGAGACATAAAGTGGTTGTCTGCTTCAGCCTTCCTCTTTGAGATTGTAACCAGCTATAAGACTCCTTAAGTGGGCAGAGGGTAAGAAAAATGAAAGGCATGTCTGACAAAAGGAAGTCCTAAAGAATACCTATTGTCCTTGTGTTTTGGGTGGGCCTAGATGGCACCTCTTTGTTTTAGCACCCACCTTAGCCACCCAAATCCAATATCTTAATAGAGCTTGCTAGATAAGACCTTGTGAATTTTTCCAGCTCAGAAAGAATAAGACTAGAGATGAGGCCACTCATTTTGAATCTTTACTCCCATTTCTTGCATGGGGAACAGGAAATAGTTTTCCTCTTTCTCTCCCCCCACCCGTGTCTTCTATTTTTATCCTTTTATACTAAAATGCTTCCCCATAAACTTTGCTATCATTTTCATGATGTTTTCATGTCTTGCCTGAGTTCTAGTTGAATACAAGAACAGAGGTAAGGAGTTAGGCTGACTTTCTGGTAATACCAGTATGCCGGAGGCTGAGGCAAGAGAATCACAAATTTGAGGCCAACCTGGGTTATATCATAGTAAGGCCGTCTCTTTCTCTCTCTCTCTCTCTCTCTCTCTCTCTAAAAAGAAGGACTAGGCACTGTGGCTCACACCTGAACCCTAGCTATTTGGGAGGCAGATATTAGGAGTGGGGTTCAAGGCCAGCCTGGGCAAAAAGTTAGCAAGATGCAATGCCATCCCAGGCATGTCAACTCATGCCTGTGATCCCAGCTACGTGGGATGCCATAGGTAGTAGGATCATGCTTTGAAGCAGCCCCAAGCAAAAGTGGGACCTAAAAAATAACTAAAGCAAAAAAGGGCTGGGGGCATAGTTCAAGTGGTAGAGTGCTTGCCTAGCATGCATAAGGCCAAGTTAAAACCCTAGTACTGCCAAAAAAATAGAGAGAGAGAATTGATTAGGTCGTTATGAGTAGATTAAAGTCATTGTCATAGGATTGGATTGGTTCTTGCCAGATTGGGTTCCTGATACATTAAGTTCAGCCCCTTTCCACTCCCACCTCCCCTTTCCCTCTGGAATCCTTTCATCAAACATCTTGGGATGATGAAGAAAGAAGGCCTTTGCCAGATACTGTCATCTTGGCATTGGACTTCCCAACCTCCAGAACTGTGAGCCAAATCAATTTCTGTTAGCTAAAAATGGCCCCATTGTGTGGTATTCTGTTATAGCAGCATAAAATAAGCTGCAACAGCAGTTCTGGGTCGGGTGTGGGGGGCAGAATCTGAGATTCTGCATTTCTAGTGGTTCCCAAGTGACGTGAACACTGCTGGTGCATGAACCACGCTCTGAGTAGCAAGGACCTAAGGCCAAACATCTTCCTCTCCTGTCTTGACCGGGTCGGCTCTGGAGATGGTTTCTTTTCAGATCTGGACCACTCCGTGCTTTCAATACAACGCAATGCCCAGGTCTCACTCACTGTCATGCCCAGCTCTGTGGACACCCTGACCTCTCTGCCCCACCAGGGTGCTTGCTCTGGCTAAAGCTGACGTTATGAGGATTGGAGCCACTGAAATACATGGGGAAAAGAGCAGGCAGTTAAGGAGCAAGTCACTTGGATAGGAAAAGAGAGGCAAAAAAGGGAACAATTTAGAGAAGGGGACACTGCACAGGGCTGCTGAAACTAAGGGGAGTATTGCGAGAAGCCCAGGCGGACAAAGGTCCCTCCGTGGATCACTTAACTTTCTCTATCACTCCCCAGTTTCAATAGTGGTGCTCTCTGGTACACTGTGGGCTTGATTGTATGTTGTATATCATTTGTTCAGTGGTAGACTCCCCAAATGGCATTTAAGATGCTTGTACGCTTAAGGGCACTATAAAAGAGGTTAACAACGTTAATAAACCAAAAATCTTTCTTTTTTAACTGAGAGAAATGTGCATATTCAAGTTTGATCACAAAAATGAGCTTTGATTATAAAGTTCTTTGATTATAAATCCTTTATTCCACTACATTGTAAAATCCCAGCCTTAGTGTGGACTCAGAGGACCAACTGCTTCTCTGTTTCCCAGGGTTGACATGGCTAGGCTCTGACAACTGCTTAATAAAATAATTGCTGACTTGATTGGTCACATTTGCTGCCCTGTTCTGTACAGTCCTAGGTTTTTAAATAGCATAAGAATATTTTGTGCTTCTCAAAAATTGATTAAAATTTATATTGACTCCTTGGATAACACTTCTGAATGTTGTACATGATTTCTTAATATTTATATATGAAGACTTCGAGCACGAGAAGCTTTTATGATGATTTAAGTTCACCTCATTTTGCAAATGAGGAGACTACCAAGAAGTTAAAATAACTCACCTAATGTTACTCTGAAAAATTACTGATGAGTTTGAAGCCTATATTTATTATATTATTCATTTATCTATAGTCTGTTTCATTTTAAATTTTGAGCTATGGATGTTGTACCTTCTTGGCCGAAAAAGGTTGTTTTTTTTTTTGAAGATTCAAATTACATTTTTTAATTCAGGAAAATATTCATTGGCTAAATATATTATAGCTTTTTAAAACTGAGCATGTATTTTAGCTATTTCTAATTATTCTGAAGTGGTCAATGACATTAACTATTTCTGGTGATTAAACTTCTGTTTTATTAGTCTCATGACACTCAAAATGTTCATAGCACAAGCAAGGTGTGTGTGGTCTATTCTGTGGCTGGAGATGAAATGAAATGCTGGGTTATCTTTGGAATATCCCATTTGGGGGTCTCTCTTTACTTAGACCCTTAATTCAACATGGAATGAGACATCAAAGGTATTGCAATAAATGTAAGTCCTGACAACTAGGGAAATTTAGTTCTTCAATGAAATATTTTGAAAATCTCTTCAGGATGTCCTTAATTACACTGATGCATAAATGTAAATGGAAGGTCAAAGGTTAAAATTGTTAGATGCTGCAGAGATTAACGACAGTTTAGGAAGAACAGCAAACACATGCCAAAGCACTTAAAATATACCAACTAACTACCTTTTGTGATTGTTTTCACCCAGAGACCTTAAAATTCTCTAGAAGGGACAGAAGCTAATTTCCTCATTATTCTGTAAATATTCATGCTTTCTCACTCATCACGTCATGCCTGGGAAGGCAATGCTACTCATGAGTCACGGTGCTAAAGATGATATAGAATCAATGAAAGAACAAATCGTCAATATATCAATCTGTGTGCTACAAACCCAAGAGACTAATGTGAAAATTAATGACCTTTATAATTCAAGGAATGCACATACCTCAATCTAATTAAAAAAAGAACACATAAAATATTCCATCATTTACTGCCTCCAAACAGGAAAGAGAGATTAATGACAGATGTTGACCAAATGCAGTACATAAAAAAGTAAGATACCAATTTGTGATCATCTCAGTCCCTGATAGAATTTTGGATTTCTTTTGTAGTGAAGGTTTGACTGTGAAAATGACGAACAGGATGTAATAAGACTCCCATGTCTCTCTTGACATATAAGAGATGTTTTCTGTGATCTAAAATACACCCACTCAGCAGTTTGTAGCAAGAGAACAGATTCATCTTGGGAACAGGGGAGCTCACAAAGACTTCCACATCTTAAAAAGTAAAAAAACCTTCTGTACTCTGTTATTTTCTCAACTCATGGGTGCACTGAGTATTATTTTGACATCATGATAGTTTTGCTTGTTATTAGAAAAAAACTAGAGATAAATGCAGCATCATTACAGGGCAGTTCTCTGTGTTGCTATGGCCATGGACTATCTCAGTTGTGAAGAACCAACTAAAGTGCAGGATACAATGTATAATTTAGAAAGACAGTTACTTACAAGCATTTGAAATAGCATCCTTCTTTCCTCAATGGCTGCCTTAGGAACACAGAACCCCCTCTTATCTCTTGTAACCCTTCTCATTTAATGAACATTGGAAAGGAATCTCTTGAAAGTGTTGAAGAGATTATATGCTGTATGATAACTGTGCAGATACGATCCATTATTCCACGTGTATACCCTCTCCACACCTCTGTAGGCTCACAGAAGAGAATTTCTCAAATTGTTGAATTCCCTTCTGCTTTTTGGCCTCTTATCATTTCTGATGCCAGTCTAAACTGGGTCAAAGCTTTCCCCTTGGAAACTCTGCTTTTTTTCCTTTTTATTCTGGGTCCCCTTTTCTCAGCCACTCTTCCTGAAATACCCTAATTATCTTTCACTGGGAATGGCAGTCTTGGGGTGACCAGAGAGCATATCACATCCTTGAGCCCCATTTTCTATCAGACTGAATTGCCTTTCCTTCTTATCATTGTCCACTTATACTTGCCCTGTCATTTATGCCTTTTGGACTCATAGCCATGTGATCTTTTCTGCGGGAAAAAGAAAGTCTGCATTTTTTGATTTCTTCCAATTCATCCATCTTATAAACATACAAGCTACGTCCATGATTAATACCAAGGATAGCACACACTAACTGAGGCTTTCTTTTTGATGGTGGAGGCAAGATCAGTGAGAAGTAATTCTGTATTCTTTTATCTGATTTTATTCTTAATTTCACTGTTGAAATCTCAGTGTCTGTCAAATGTAGCATTTTACTAATTTAGCTGGGGTTTAACCAGCAGATGGCACATGATAAAGTATCATTTTACTGCTTAATTACACAAAATAAATAAGAGCACTAGCCTAAAAAAAATCAGACATAACCAGAACCAAGAAATCAGGCTTTTGTGCATGACCTAATTGCAACATGATCTTATTATTAAGTGTCATAATTAGTAAGCTATCTAGCAGCTAGTACACGGGGTTCTGCAGCTGATAAAGGACACATTCACAAAAAATAATATGATGGACACTTCTGATTCCAATCCAAGGTTTATTAGAACAGGGTCACAGCAGAACCTTGATTCCAGACACCTGGGTGACAAGTCCCTCTTTGGTTCAGGGAAGTGAGAGGAAATAAGCACAGGATATTGAAGGCCACCCAAGGAGCAGCACAGCAGCCCCATCTTGACAATGACAAGAGTTCCACAGTTGTTAGTGGTGCCAGGGCAGCACGAGGAGAAAAGCCAGGCTCCTGCTGGGGAGTTAACTAGACAGCATGCATCAGCCAGGCCAGCAAAGGGGGAGCACTCTTGAGATTAATGTCTCACAGCTGTGATGCAGACCTGGCTACAGGCGTAGCCGATGGGTTTGCAGCAGGAAACAGATGAGAAATTGCAGCGTCCAAAGAGCCCGCTACACCAAATCAATGAGAAATTTACACCCATGAGACAATTGGCAATGGAAAAAAAAAAGGCAGCAACTCTTAGCGCTGATATTTCTCTTTGTCCTCATTTGCACAGTTTCTGCCCCCCCCATTTACTTCTCTGGGTTCCTCTTTTCATTCTATGGCAATATCAAATAATTCCTTCTGAATTATTTTTCTGAAACTTTAAATTATTCTTGCATCTTTAAGAAGGATTTAAAAAACATTCCTAGTGAAAATTTTTAATGGAAAATTCAAGATCTATACAAAAACAGAGAGAATAGAATGACAAATTCTCATGTACTTATCTTCCAGCTCACCTAGCATCAGCTCATGGCCAGTGTGATTTCATCTACTACCCCTCCCCATGTCCAATTTCCTCATTCCCAGGTTAAGTTGGAATTAGTCCAAACTTTCCTATCATTTTACCTACAGGGGAGTAATCAAATCTCCTTCAGGAAGCTAGTACTCTAAGTTTACAGCTTTATTTCTTTATTTATTTTTGCTTCTATTAGGAACAAAGGATATTATAGGATCTTTTATTATTTACTTCTCATTCATTTTTATTGTAACCAAATCCACAGTGCTATAGAGTTAAAATAATTGTTAAAGACTCTCATATAAACATGTAATTTGTAAATAATCAAGTTTCAGTAATGATTCAAAAATATTTCTCCCTTGTAAAATATGTCCTTGTGGTGTGAAAAAAAAAGTAAGACAATGCAGCACTCAATTTGCTTTTATTCAAGTATGATATAGTTGATACATTATAATAACCTTTGTAAATGCCACAATGTACCCCCATCCAGCACAACAATAAAGGAAAAAAACCAAATATAGCTTTTCCCACAACTATATTCGATCCCTTTCAAATGATGTCGTATGTTTTACAAAGTGAATTCCTTTTATTGTGTAATTTGTTCCTTTATGAATCTTCATAGTGTTTACAATCAGTATCAAAGGATTAAATCTAAAGGGTTTGCTGAATGTTTAATTTATTTTCCAGATTGGATTATAAATTATATAAGCAAAGACTCTCTTAAACCCCCTACTGTTCATCCACAGTGCCTAATGTAGTATTTACTTCTTATTAATGCTTAACAGAAGCTTGTCCATTTATTGGTCTAAGTGGCTTCTCATCATAAAACTTAAGTACGTTTTACAAAGTGACAGATTCTTTAGCATAGGAAGAGCAAATTCATGTGAATCCAACTCGCTGCTTCCTGTGCCTGTGGCAGTCATTGCTAGTTGATCAGTGCACTCTTCTACTGAGAACAGCCTCAGCACCTTTGACATGCAAACTGCAATTTTACATCCTTGCTGCAGCATTATTTAATTAGAGTAGAGTCACTCATCAACATTGAACTGTCAAACATTGTCTTGTTTAAATATGATGCTGGTCACTTAAACTGTATACTTTAGGTCAGCTCATTTAGTTCAAACCCTGGTTTCCATGATGGGCTTGGAGTGAGGAGATCTGCGTTCAAAATTTAACTCCACTACTCATTGATTAGATGACTTTGAGCAAATCATCTAAAGTTTGATCTGTAAAATTTGGATAATAACATCTACTTTGTTCAGGTAGACGGTCAGATAAAATAAGGAATCCAAATGACTTTTTAAACTATAACACTCTATACAAATGTCTGTTAATATAAAAGATATCTCAGAGGTCACATATTAGCATAGGTCTTCGTCCAGAATAAGGCAGTACAAACTTAATAAGGTGCCAGTTTCTTAAATTCATTCACCTCTCACCTTGGTTCCCTCTTTTTGTGATTGTTGCAGGGGCTCTGGATGGACAGATCTCTGCAGGGTGCAATCTAAGATCTAATGATGCCCTAGTTCTCTCTATTGTTGTCAGATCAGGCTGAGGAGCAGGTGTGGGGACCAACTTGATAGGATAGAAAATTAGACGGGAAGCACAATGAGAAGTTCAAGGCTAAGGGAAAAAGTAGAGGGTTGGGGAGATTGTGGGTAAGACAGCTTTTAAAAGAGCAGCTTCAGGTGATTTCCCTAAAGCTTTGGCCTCATCAGCCTCCTGTTCTTACCAGGTGACTAACTGGCTGCATGTCACATTTAAAAGGCTTTCCCTCTGCATGTCGGCCTGTGTGACAATATGGAAAATATGCAGTGGTTAATTTTCCTAACCACCCAGAAACTAACATATTTACAATGCATTTCATCAGCAACTTAGTAAATGGCCATTTAAGAGGAACATTACTTTTACAATAGTATCATAAAACTGCTGCTGCCAGCCATAATTCACAGGTGGTAGTGAAGGAAAGTGGATTCAATAGCACTTCAATATCCCTCTGTCCTGAGGTGCTAGTTTCTAAGTAACAGGCTCATGGTGTGAGTATGTTTCTGCTTTGGGGTTTGAGTCAAAATAATTTATAAATCTAGCTCCCTAGCTGTGCCTCTCTCTCTCTCAAGCCCGAAGTGCTTGTGGGCATGACTTGAGGATCCTGTTAGAAGGTCACTTTGTGTAATATTTGAGAATTTGCTTCATGCTTATTTTTGGCATTTAGATTTTGGGGTGATATTTAAAGTGAATTTTAAGTGCATAACTAGGAATGATAAGAAATGAAGGTTCTCCCCCTCTCCATTGGCTGTGTTATACAGGGTAAAAAAATCTAGTGAAATAGGGACATGAGTTTCCATGACGCTGGTTACTTTAAATTTTTATATTACCTCATCTCCAATTCAAATGTCAAGTCAAAGTACAATTTTTAAGTACTTTGAAAATCTCCCCAAATCATTTAGCCCAATTTAGAAGCATCCATCCCAATGCAGACATGGCTGTCAGAGAGGAGGTGAGGGCACTGGCAAACTGAATAGGGAGTTGGCTGAAAGTTTTTGAACTGAAATGCAAATTTCATTATCAAAGGCTTTAAAAAAGTATGACTTGTAAGGCTCCTACAAATATAATTGTACTAATTTTATGACTAACTGTACTTCTCACCCTCTCCCCAATTTTGTCTTTCTGTCTTTTTGGCAAAAAGGTAAAATTCTCTATATTTTTTAAAATCACTTGGTTGCTTTGCCTTACTTAAAACCCTTTCGGCAACTTCGATACCCTAAAACTTTACTTCTTATTCTATTTTTCTCATCTCTCATAGAAATGAATGTACTTCCATGTCTGACCTTATTCTTACTTTTTTAGAAAGTCAAACCACTTACTATTTTTCCCTTTTTAAAAAGAAAAGACAAGGAATATACTTAAAGAACTACTTAAGTAGTTGTAGGAAATTTTACATTTTCTTATTTTATTCCATATTCTCTTTCCTTGCAGATATGGACAAGTTATAAATCTATGTTGCAGGCATTGAGCTCTTGAGACACTGTCCAAATCCTTAATGTAACCAATGAGGAAACTGAGGCTGGAGGTTACACAGGAGCCCCTGAGTGACAGTATCCCCCTGGTGTGTCCCAAAGCCACTCATCTAAACAATATAGACATAATTTAGTGTTTGGAGCTATGTTCTGGTCTCCCAGAATGATTAAATGTGGATGATAGGATATTCCATCACCCCAAAGCATTCTCCCTCTTTGTCCCTGGCACAAGGGCAGCTTTACCTGTCTGCAAAATGAGAAGGAAACTGAGGCAGAGAAAGATGAAGCATCCTGTCTTGTCAGTATGGTACAGCTTGTAGATCTAAGGCACCATTTGTTACTTACCTCTATCTGGCTAAATCGTGTTCTCCAGATTCTTCAGAGGCAGCAGATGAACAGCTCTCTGTCTGCACAGGATAAATGACTGACCAAAAATAGTTTGTGTGGTCTACCGGTAGACATAAAAAGCAACAAGAGTCCATAAGGAATGAGCACTAATGTATTCTCCTGCCTGTTTTGATTTGCTAACAAAATCATGCCATTTTAAAAGGGGAGGACAGAGTTTAACGATGGAGAAAAAAAAATTAGAAATGTCAAGTACAATCCTTTGAAACAGGTAGTGAAAGCTCAGGAGTATAACTGTTTTGATGTTCTGAGTCCTGCCAGTGAGTGACAGGGAAAATGAAGACCCTTTCAGACAAACCATTGTGCTCCTGTCAAAGGTGGCTAGAGTTCTGTTCAAACACCTGTTTCTAATCTTTATGAATATTAAAAGCCTCTGTGATTTTTTTCTGGAAGCAATGATTTTGAAGTGTTACAGTACACAAAAGACATCATCTCCATCTTGTTCTATTTCACTGCTATTCCTTAGATTTTTCCCAAGGACATGCATAATTTTTAAAATTCGTGGCAGTTAGATTTGTAGATGTTGGGCATGTTGAAACTAAGAAATAGGCAGACTTTTTAAAATTAGCATTAGTGATTATGCTTTTATTTTACATGTGATTTGTTTTCAATTCAGCACAAAAGTGCTTACCACATGAATTGATTTAGAAATACAAGATATAGGAGGCTTGAAAGAGGATAAGCCTTCGAACAATGTCAATCCATCATTAATAATTATGGTGCTGTTAGTCTTATATGAAAATAGTCTCCAATGGACGAATGATTCTCTGGCAATTAAAATTCATGTATTTAAAATGTACATGGGCAATCTAAAATGCAATACTTTTTTTTTTCTAAATTCACTTAGCATGGATGATGATTCCTTTCAAAGTTAAATAAAGGTATGTGACATAGGCTCATTGGATTTTATGTAGTTTCTGGAAACTTACATATTACAGATTCAACAGACTGTACAGAATATTACCATTAAATCTTCCAACCACTCTCTGAGTTCTTTCTTCTTGTTCCATATGAAATTGTGTTACACGAACCACAACTCCATAAAATGATCACTTGTAATTAACTCCTAAATTTTGCTAGCTCTGGTGTTCACTAGACCCTACTTCTGTCAAGGAAACCCATTATATTCCCTAATCATGAGGTCTAATTTCAGAGTGTGCCCCATTAAAACTACAGAAAAAGAGCAGTCCCGATTATTCTCAGAATGCAGGAGGCAAAGACTATATGTCAGGAAATTATATTTGGGGTATCTAGAATTTGTGCGCAACATTTCAAGTCATATTTAGGCATGATGATAAAGCCCAAATCTCTCTTATATTGAGAAAGGATCTCAAAGGAGTTGCTTCACACTGCCCAGTCACATTTCTTTTACTCTTTTGAAGTTAACACAGATAGAATGGAAGCAAGGCAACATAACCCTTCATTTTTCTGCACTGGCTCCTGGGTACAGCCAGACTCAGACTTTCTTTGATGGATAATTCTAAGAATTTACACAAAATGAAGAACTTGTGCCTACATAAGAGGAACCCACCATCTCTGCATGTGGCAATGCCATGATTGACACTTTTCTGCTCACCAAGGCCTGGCATCCAAAAATTCACCAAGATTATGTTTTTTGTATAAACCATAAATGTTAAGACATGTCTGATGGAAGCTACGACATTCTTCAGTTGTATGGAAGCAGTGGACATGAACTCCACTCATGCAAATTCTCAGAGCCTCCCTACCCACCCCCCAAAAAAGTCAACAATCGGTTTCCAGAGCCATACTGCCTTTGTAAATTCAGGCTGACATTACAGAATACCACAGGCCAGGCAGCTTAAAAAACAAACAGTTTTTTTCTCCCGGTTCTAAGGATTGGGAATTCTGACAGATAGATAGCTGCCTTATCTCTGTGTGTTCACATAACCAAGAGAATAAGCACTAGTGTTTTTTTGTTTTTTTATCATCTTATCAGGATAATGATCTCTTCATGGAACTCCATCCTCACAACTTCATCTTAACCTAATCACTGGTGAGGCATGACGATTCTAGTATATAATTCTGGCACTCAGGAGGCTGAGGCAGGAGGATCTCAAGCTGGAGGCCAGCCTGGGCAACATAGCAAGTTCCAGACCAATCATGGCTACACAGCAAGACCCTGTCTCAGAAAAAGAAAGAGAAGAAAGCTAATTACTTCTCAAAAGCTCTATCCCCTAATACCATCCCATGTTAGGGACAGACTTAACATATGAATGTGGGGGGCACATCCATGCAGTTGATAACACATATTGTTATACTTTATTCTGCCCTTTCCCAGGTATGGGTGGACTCTTAGTCCAAGAGTGAGAATATGCTGTCAATCAAGCCATGTCCTTCCTCCATACAACATATTCTGCTAGGGCTCCCCAAATCGCCCAGAGGAAAAATCAAGTCTCTGCAGGTAGCTAATAGACCTTTCATGACTCCTTTTCTTCTAGCTTTCCAGGCTCTTCCACTCCCTTTCCTCTTGTTCTTGAGGCCTCATTGCTCTATTTCACATAACACCTGCTACCTCAGCACTCTGATGCCTTTCACTGCTCTACTTCCCCTCCAGCATACTTAACTCCATTAGAAACACTATTCTTTCATTTCATTTTGTTTTATCTGCCTCCCGTCCCTGGAATATATGCTCCATGATAATAGGAATTTGTTGTTGTTGTTGCTTTTGGTGTATCTCTATTTTCTCTAGCAGAGTCTAGAAAAACTAGGTACTTACTCATTTTTTTTGTGAACAAGTGAATCAGCCCTTGGCTACCCTTGTCTATTTACTGTTTTGTAACTTGAAGACACTTAGTTCCTCCTGAAGAAGATAAGGAAGACCTTTCAGGAAAATTTGCCTCTGATCATAAATATGAGTTTCCAGGAGGTCAAATTCTATAACACGTGCTATTTCAGATGACCTTAGAGTCACCTACTGTGTGCTTGATTCTGGGGGAGACAGAGTTCACATGAAGCTCATAGCCCAGGGCAGCAAGGCTGCAAAAGGTATCAATAACTGAGTGAACAATGGACTGGAGAAATCCAGTCTGTTCTCTGCTAGCCCAGACCTAAAGGAGTCCTAGGTCCTCTTCAGGAGGGAAGGAGAGAGGAGCCATTTTGTAATTCATGGTCCCATTATTGCAGTTTACAAAATGCCACCTCTCTGTGAGCAGCTGGTCCTAGTCAGTACCTTTCGTGGACACTTTCAAACACATAGAGTCAATCTAAGCTCTCAGCTTAACTCTCAGCCTTCAGAATTGATTTCCATTCAGTGCTGTTTTTGCTTGCAGTATGTGAGCTTCACTTCCTAAGGAAAAGTGGGTCCAGTGGTCCCAGGAGCCTCCTTCACAAAACACATCTCCCCATCAACGACATCAAAATGACAATAGCTGCTGATCTTCTGAGAGGGAATGAGGGGGAGTCCGAACCAAATGCTCTCTCTTTAATATCTTGAAATGCTTGGCTTTCCACTTCCGGTTGTTGAACAGAATTCCCAAACAACTGGCTCTAAGTAGCTAGGCACTTAACTTTCATCTTTACTAACTTCTTAATTTGGGGGTAGAATTCCCAAGAAACTATCCTTTCGCAAGAAGGAATTCGTAAGTCAAACTTAATGACTTCATTAACACTGGCTCTAACTGTAGAGTGCTTTAAAGCATCTATTTTCTATGCCTGGGATTTGGCTCTAAAACATATCTGAAATGAGAATTGGTTTTTAAAAATCCTTCATTTCTTTCAGTTCCCCAAATCAAAATAAACCCAAGCATCAGCTATATATTGTAGTCTAAATTTTTCTTTGACTTGATAATTCTTAACAATTCTAAAACAGTGGTGTTTTATTCAAGTTGACACAGAAGCACTTATGCTCAAGTACGAACTATTTAACTATGTCTGTGGGAGTCCAGAATAAATGACTCTTCTTTTGTCAGGGACAATGACACTCTGTGGGATTTTAGTGATGAAAGAAAAATTGTGAGATGTCCTAAATTTAGTTGTAAAGGCTGGGAAGGTGGAAGAGATAAGGGAAGTTATTCAGGTAACAGCAAAGAGCCAAAACCCTCTCACATTCTTGAATGTACACTAAAATCTTGATTTAAAACCCCAGTGGGTCAGTCCCCTGATGGCACTCTCTTCTTCCTTCTGTCTTCTTTTTTGTTGGTAGTAAGAGGGTTTAAACTCAGATCTTGAGCTTGCTGGGCAAGCACTCTATCACTTGAGTCATACCTCCAGCTTTTCCTTTTTTTAAGTGGGCTTGGGACCCTGATCCTCCTATCTGTGCCTCCTTGTAGCTGGGATGATAGGTATATACTACCACTGTTTGTTGAGATGGAGTCTCACTTTTTCCCAGCCTGGACTTCAGCTTCCATCTTCCCAGTCTCTGCCTTCTAAGTAACTGGGGTTACAGCTGCGAACCACCCTCCTATTTTCTTATAAACTTCCTCAAAACAAATTCCAAGTAATCCAGAAACCACAAGTACTTTTTAACTTCTATCCCCAAACCTCCCCTACTTCTCATTATTCCACCTTTCTTATCTCTAGCCAATGTAAGTTCAATGTAAACAATTTAAGCTTTTCTTCTCTGAATTTTCCCTAGAAAAATGCTCATGGCTCTTAGGTTTGGAGGACAGATTTCCAACTACTAACAAGACTTTCTGATGGTGGTTATGGAACTTGTCCCAAGACCTGGTCCTTTTCTTACTAACCTCTGTAACAACCCTTTTATTTAGAGAGCCCTCTATCTCAGTTTAACACTAGTGTCTTTGCACCACAGTTCAGGAATCCCACATGACATTTTTCATCATGTCTCCCTGTCATCAAGCCTGACAGTAATCCAAGTTATTTAATTGATCACCAATTGGAGACCATTAAACTAAGATAGGCCTTTAAATGAGGAAAAGATAGAAGAGGAAGCCAGGCATGAAGTCATTCTGAAATTCCTCCCCCTATCTTCCACTTACATTGTGAGCTAGTAAAATCTGGTGTGTGACAAATGTTTAGTTTGTGTTCACATTATTAACTCAAGTGCAGTAAAATGTGTGAAAACAGGCTTTATTTTAACCAAATACAAACCCTAATATAGCACAGTGAATGATCTGTGGAAGAGGCATTTCCCTACCTTTTTAGTTGTGCTCTGCTTCCCAGATTTGCCCCATTACTCTGGCCTCCCACTTTCTCAGGAATCCAGATTTACCTCTTACCCCCAGTGATTCTATCTCCCTTCTTTAGCTGCACAAGCAGTTTTGAAGGAAGAGCCAGAGGAAAGAGAGAGGAAGGAAAGAAAGAAGGAAGGGAGGAGGGAGGGAGGGAGGGAGGGAAGGAGGGAGAACACTTAAAAAACATTGCTTCATTAACTGTATATTTTCCTTAGTTCTCTGTGTTCTAAACATTCCATTTGAGTCTCTCCATGGTCATCTTGTACCTTCAGTCCCTTTTCTTACTCCATCCTCTGTGCTCAGTTTCCTAAGAACCGGGATTACAGGTGTACACCATCATGCCTGGGCTTGGTTGCCTGTCCTTTTAACCTTCTGAGCATTTATTTCTGTTGGAGCAATACATTTGACCCTTTGCCTTCAAATGCTTGTGAACAAGATGCTTCCAACTGTCTTGTTATGTTTCATTCTTCACTAGTTGTTTCTCTGCCTGAGGCAACTTACCTACCAGAAATTTCAAGGGAAAAGTTTTTTTGCTTTTCTTTGCATATTGTAGGGAAAGCAAGGATGTTAGAGGAACTGGGTCTCCATTTTTTGTCTCCTCTGCCACCTGGCTTTCTCTACCTCAGAGTTTGGATGAGACCCTATAGTACGTGTTTGAGAAATAGTTGTAGAATGCATAAACATACAGAAGATGCCTCCAAAATCTGATCATCGGGATGTTTGCTATCCTTATATAACCAGCTCAAAAGTTACTTTCATCTCTCCTGATCTCTCCATCTTTTTTTTTTTTTTTTTTGGTGGGACTAGGGTTTGAACTCAGGGCTTCCCACTTGCAAAGCAGGTGCTCTACTACTAGAGCCATGCCTCCAGTCCATTTTGCTCTGGTTATTTTTGGAGATGGGGTCTTGTGAACTATTTGCCTGATCTCAGCCTCCCAAGTCACTGGAACCCAGCTCTGATCTATCTTGATTTACAGCCTTATTGCCTTCAATCTTCAGAGCATTTTTTAATGATATGGATTTTACCATATAATTTATCCTTTCATGCAGTTAGCTTGTTGTCCCTACCAGCTTTTTCATACACACTTTCAGAATAGGTACTTGACTCCCCCTAGTCCTAACACTTTGCTGCCTAGCTCTTTACACATTCCTTGTACAAAACAATAGCTCAGTACCAACTTGTTGAATTTATTTTAGTTCAAGTACTAAAATACTTGGAGTGGAAATCCCAATGTCCCTGCTGATTGCAGGCTTATAGAATGTCCACTGTAACCATTAACTCTAGGCATGGTGCTGCATTGTCCCTAATCACTCAGAATTTCATTTCCTTTATAAATAAGGTTAATAATATTTATCTAATAGGGCAACTCAGAGGATTGTTTAATTAATGATAGAGCACATTCTAAGATCCTTGGAGGAGATAAAAAGATAAACATTATTATATCTCTTATTACTGTAGATAGCAGTTATTAAACTCTCTCATAAACAGGAACCAAGAACAATTTTAAGCCAACTAATAGTATAATAAGAAGCAGCTAGGGGTTACCATAGTTGAGTTAGCATAAACACTTTGGCAAAAATTATTCCCGTCTTCAGTTGCTATTAATACTGGACAAAATGAGTGTTCAGGGTCTCAGTTTTTTTTTTCCCTGCTTAATGAAGACATTGGACAAGGTGACCTCATAGGGGTCTTGTAGCTCCAATATTCTTGGTGAATCTCTGGTCATCACACTTCACATCCTTATGTGAATGATCCTTTATGTTTTAATACATTTGTGAACCACTACATCTGATTTCTCCTATGGTTAAACTTCAGCCAAGCTACTGAAGAACAAGTGTAGATTTTCAAAAACTCAGAAAAGGAAGGTTGCCATAGACGATTTTACAGGAAACTTGAATATGCAAATTAGATGCTGAGTCTTGATGTCTCAGAACAATGTTTAGCTTAGGGTAGAGAAAGGATCCATGGGTACTCTACTGTCTACTCTATTCAGAGTTTCTGACAAATAGAAATGAGCGTTTCTCATTGTTATGTCCCCTGAGGCTCCAGATAATAAGGTTTTCCTGGATCCTTATGGACCAATCAGTACTAGTGAAGTAAGGCAGCTCAGTGAGGATGCGAGGCACTTGGCAACAAACCAAGTGCTTCTGTGCTTCCTTGGAGAATGTTTACAAACAGGTGTACTCAGATGTAACTATTTGAGTGTGAGCTATCCTTATAGAGTCTGTTAGAAGACTCCTTCATTCATTTATTCTACTTAATTTGAGTGTGCAAAACAGTCTTGAAAACTCAGAACCACTCACTGTTTGGTTTCCAGTTCAACATGGTTCTCAGCTGGTATGTCCAGCCATCTTTAGAACGGATCATGGTGTCTTTAATATTAAATAAAATATTGTGTTAAAAACACATAATGTAAATTTACTCCCCCCTAACAATTTGAAATGTTGAGTACAGCATTGGTAAATGTATACACATTGTGAACTACAGGGCTCTATAATTTTTTGTCTTGTATGAAATTTTCATCTTGAACAACTCACTACTTCCCTTTCCTTCTATCTCTGTCAACTACCATTCTCTCTTTTTTAATGATTTGATGGCTTTAGATACCTCATGTATTGTTCCTCATTTAGGGATTGGTTCATTTCACTTAGCATAATGTCCTCAAGTTCTATGTATAGAGGAACATGGGTTGCCTTTAAAACCTACAGATTTAGTTCAAAGACCCATATTTCTAGTGTCTTTGGTTTATAGACTGTTAATTTCCTGGAAGGGAGAGAAACTTTTCTGAAACATTTGAATAAAATAGGTCGGTGTCTATTTGGATTCTATAGTCCATGAAAGAACTTGAAGAAATCAACCAGCAAAAATCCTTGTTCCTTCCTATTATGGCTTATACTCTCTCTACGACAAAATTAGAAATAAGGGCAAAATAGTTTATGCTGGGTATTGACGGGGTGGAGGGGAGAGGGAGGGGGCGGAGAGGGTGGTAAGGGAGGGGGTGGGGGCAGGGGGGAGAAATGACCCAAGCCTTGTATGCACATATGAATTAAAAAAAAAAAAATCAAAAAGTTCTCTAAAGGGATCTAACTTCTTTGAACATCCAAATTGACAAGATAATTTTTATTTGCTTTTATAAATACTTGGGTCTTATTAAAGTGGTGTCACTGTACCTCAGAGAAATGCAAAAGTGAGAAAATGGAAAGAACAGTCCTTACTCATCCAACAACGAATATTTTCAATGACAAAAAATGAATTTTTAGGTTGAATATTATATGTAGGAAAGAAACTTTCTCTGGTGGGTATCTGGTGTTTGATGTCTGGTCCTGTGATGATTTTGTGCCTTTTCATATGTTAGTATTAATCCAATACAAACAATAAAATGTACTTGGTGACATCAGTAAATGTGGATACTCCTGGATTCACAATATGTCTTTGACCTTTTCCTTCAGACTCTTCAGAAGCATAAATGTCATAGCTGTCAGACTGGCTTTACCATTTACTATTTGTCTTTGCACTACCTCTCTGAGCCTCAGTCTCCCCATTTGTAAAGTTAATGTCACATCCATCTCACAAGGTTGTAGAATGAGTGAAATGAGACTTAGTAAGTTTATGTGGGCCATGCTCTCAATTTGGCACAGTTCCAACTACAAATAGGTACCCTATAAAACGCATTTTGGACCCTGACCTTTTCTTACTCTTAGAATGCCCATGCTTCAGCTCTCCTTAAAATACTAAAATGTCTGTCCTCTGTTAGAAGAAACACTGGTATACAAGAGGGTAAGAGACAACAGGGAAAAAGTAGGAGTCAAGTATTTGCTCTACAAAACAAGCCTTTGATTGACAAATAAGATTAATGGCAACCAGGTTCTTAGTCTCTCCTAGGTCTGTGTATAATATGCAAATTAGTGCTGGGCTTTAAGCTCTGTGCAGAAAACAGTCCTTTATGGAGCCAGGTCCGCTAACACTTCCTGACTGCCAGGCTATTTCTCACATTTTTGTTTCCTTACAAGTTTTTTTTAGATGACTGTCAATGGTTGGGTAAATTGTGGAGTGTATTTTTATCTTATAGAGAGCTTTGAAAGAAAATACAAATTGGCCTCCTATGTAAGTCATTTCTGTATTTCCTGGTTATCATTAAAAAAAAGTCATAAAACCTGAGCTGTTGTAAATTCCTATAGGATTTAAAATGTGATATTTACATTGGCCATAATTAAATCCTCTGGTTACACCTACCACTGCTTGACCCGACCACTTTTTTGGCCAAGATCTGTAATAACCAGGCAGTCAGTAGAGCCTTTCTTTGGTACGTGAGACCCATAAAATGCATGAATGTTCTTTCAGCCTCCTGTTTGTGAGGTTTCTGGAACAGGTGATCATTAATGCAAATTTATGAGCCATTACAGAATTTAAAAAAACGTATTGTGGTTGAATAAAAGCCATAAGCTCTTCACACTTGCTTTTTAATTATCAAATAGGTAAAAAAGGAAACTTACAGATTCAGCTACACAGGTTTCTAGTTAAGGTACTTGTCTAAACTTTCTTTGATAAAAACAAACAAACAAGAACAGCTCCTGAGGAAAGGTGATTTCTTTTGGCAAACACACATTTCTGTTATTTGAAAAAGTTGTATAAGGAACTAACAGCAAACACTATCTCAAAGTAAGGTCTGTGAATATCCTGTCAGTGCCAGCTGTGCATGTCAGAATCCCGTAAAGGCTAGTGTATGTCCTAGGTGTGCCCACGGGTCCTACAGCATGGCAGAATATTCTCTCTTGCTCCTTTCCTAAAAAAAAATTAGACTGAAGAAAGCAAATAGCTTGGAGTACTATTGGCTCCTCTTTAAATTTAAAGTGAGAACTTAGCTAAACACAGTCTTATGAAAGGAGTATTTTTAGGAATGAATAGATTAGTCTGTCCATGGGAAATAGGTTTTAAACAAGCCATTGCTACATCTTGGAAAAGAAATATGTCTGCCATAGACATTTTAGCTTTCTTAGAAAATATGTTTTGTGGTGTTGTTTTAAATAATTCTTTATGCACCATAGCTAAAACTTCTCCTGTGTTGGTCTTCCTACATGGCCAGCTCTGGTTAGTCTAGATATATACATTTGACCCACTGAAAATTTTCTTTTATTACTTTTTTAGATCAGAGCAAAATATTCTGAAATTTTATTTTATTAAAACAAAGAGTCAGTTATGGAAATAGTCAAAATCAGATAAATTTTTTCATGTTAATAGCCAGATAACTTCAATTTTATTTTGCTTTATAAAATAAGATGTACTATTTCTTCTGACATTTATTTTTCTAACCCCAAGATTAAGAAAAACTGATCACAGGAAAAGATCACTTACTGTCACTTTGCTTAACTTTCACTTTGATGCTAAGAAAACTGTTTTCTGAGATCTGTTTCAGGCTGGAAATGTCTCACCCAATCTGTGTGCATTTTTAATAACAGTAAAATAAGCAAACCATCTGATAGCAGCAGTTAGCATTAATTTTTAATAATCTCATGCTTATTAAGTTGCCCCTTTCATCTTGTTGGTGAGCAAAACCCTTCCTATAGAAAATTAATCAGAAAACAAATTTATTTCTGATGCCTTACTTGTTCTTTGAGTTTCTCAGACAGGCAAGCATACACTGCCCTGTGTTTCTGCACTTGGATCTTCAGAAACAGTTATCTAAACCAGCAGCCAAGATGACCATTCTAAACTTTCTGTTTAGTAATATTTCCTTTCTCCTTACATTTGGAGTTCTTTTTGGTTCCACAGTGATGAACTGCCTCTACAAACAGTTGTTATGATAGATTTCTGCAAGGCTAAGGATTCCTGCGATTGGCTGTTGGGTTCACATAATGATATGAACATGACAATATTTATCATTTACTCATTCAACAAACTAAAGAAAATTTACGAAATACCCAGGATATGCCAAATCTTTTCAGGGCTCTCAGGGGCATGGCAGTGACCAATTCAACTATGGTTCTGACAAAACAGCTATGAAAACACAGCTAGGCACCTATTCTTTTATTCTTTTTAAAGTACCTCTTGTGGTACCTATGTGCCAGGAAATATTTAGGAAGATCTTCATGCCTGTTTCTCCCTTAAGCCTAGCACTTTCTAGTTTCAGATTCCTCATCTGAAATCCCAGGAGAAATAAGGCCTCCCTCATCAAGTTATTATGAGGGTTGAATAGAATTTGCTATTATAATGTCTGGTATGAAGGATAATACTAAAAGTTAATTTCTTATCACCATTTATAAGAATAGTAATGGTCCAAAATTAGTATCTATCACTCTGCATTTATATGCTGGGCTCTGTGGTGGGCATTTTGGGTACATTTCTATAATTCTTTCTCCAGTCTTCTCAGACATGGCTGTTCATTTAGGTCCAGAGAATATAAGTAGCTAGTCCAGGGATGCCCAGCTATTTAGACAGACCCATTTTCTACTGTTCTGAGGGCAATCTTCCCTCAGTGGACTGGACGATAAGAAATGGTTCATGGCTTGGTGACCCAGGTATCTTGAAGAATGCAGAATGTGAGGGGAAGAGTCTCCCTGGCACACTTGACTTTTGACTCAGCTGCCAAGTCCACCATCCTAACACCAGTAACGGGGTTCACATGGTCTCAATTAGATCTGCTCTGCCTCCACTACTTTGTGTGACATTCATGAGGAGAATGGTAGAGACCACAGGAAACTCTTTCTTGGGCACAGAGAATCCAAACACTATCACCTACTTCATGGGGCCCTGAAAGAGGATTTAAAAAAAAGAGAAAACTTGCTCTTTTTTCTTTCTAGAAAAAGAAAAAAAGAGAAAAATCCTCTTTCTGTCTAGAGGATTCTTTCCCTCTAGATAAGGAAGGGAAAGTAGTATTTTCAGTGTTTATAATATGATAACTCATGTAATTCTTCCAGTAACCTTATGAGGACAAACATGATTTTTACCACTGAGGAAATGGAACCTCGTAGAAGCTACATAACTTGCCCAAGTTCTTCTAGCTCCTCAATGGTAGAATCAGCCCAGAAACGTAAGCCTGCCCAACTCCAGATCTCAAGCATACCATGACATGAACCTGGTTTCCTTTTCATTCTCCAGCGATGGTGACTGGGGTACCTTCCATTTTACACTAAGGATCACAGAACACTTGTCATCATATGCAAAAAGGCATATGATGACGTGGATGCATCCAGTATTAAAGGCCTTCTCTATAATGGCCAGTTTTCAAGTGAGTTGGGCTGAAGAGTCACACTGCTATGTTTTGTGAGTTACTGTTGTTTCTTAACTCATGTCCTTCAGCCTGGATTATCCTGTGCTTTTTTTTTAATCTCTGCTTCTCACATGGCAGTGGAATTGCAAGCTTGCTCAGAGCCCAGTTATTTGGAAGTCAATAAGGCCGTCCTTCTAACTTTGTGCTACTGACTGGGGGATGACTCACTACCCTACCCGAACCTAAATAGTCACACAGGCACTTTCCTATTGCTGGCAATTTTCCTAAAGTGGAATTTGTAATTAAAATTCTCCTTGGCTTCTATAGTTTCTTTCCTATTCAAGTTACATGTTTCAAGTGGTTATTATGTTTAATACAGCTACTATAAAATGGAAATTAAACAATTTAAAGTTGCATGCCAAAGTGGGAACAAATACCAATAAATATTCCCATGATATTCCTACATAAAACAGACTTTAGTAACTGGGCCTTCGAAGGTTTTGTGTGTATTGGAAAATAAGCATTTACAGATCCTGCTTATACCTGATGTAATTATTCCCCATCCTGCCTTCCTGAGATCATAAAAATAAGATTATTCCACCAAAGGCGAATAATACTTAGAAGCAATTAGGAAAAGTTAATGAAAGGCATAATTAAAAGTATGTTGAATAACAATGTATCAGACACATCTCTGGGATGAGTATCATTTCATGAGAATAATTCTGACTGATGTCAGTATGAATCCTCATTCTCCCAGACTCTTATCCAACTGCCAAAATAGCTTTCCTCTGTAGGATTGCAAAATAAAGTATATTTAGCTTTGTACCAGACGTGATAGTGTTTCCCATTACCATATTTAGACTTTCACATTCCAGCAATACAAAAGGAAAACAACTCTGTAAACCCTTCTCGTTTTCAACACGTTATGTGTAAGTTACCCATGTGGCCAGCGTTTATATCTGCCGGCTTACTCCTCCCAAACTTGGTAGTAGCATTTTAAAAAATTCCATTTTAAACTCATTTGTCTAAACTTTCATTTTGAAACCAAAGAGAATGTATGTGTGTTGGAGAGGGCATTCTACAAACACCCCTTGAGCTTGGAATAGCTTCAGGCTATCAATCTTCCTAGGAGTAGAGAATATTTTTTAGCCCAAATATACACGCATGGGGGAAATAAAAGCTTCTTGGCCTTCTAGGATGTTTTCCTCTGGGATATTTTCACCTCATTGAAAGCAGTCTACTCTGGTTGGGTACCAAGATCACAACATGATCCTCCAGGCCTTTTCTTTCATTTTAGCTAAGGCACACACACAAAATCTCATGTAAAGGCAATCATTTCTAGAAACAGCTGTTTTTTTTAGATGAAGCCCTCATTATGAAAATCATTTTATTCTTTTTAACATTTCAATTTTTCTTGACATAATTAATGCAAAATAATTATTTTGAAGGGTAAAAATGCATTAATAACATTTTCAATGTCACAAAATCATAAGTGACTTCTTTTTTTTTTTTTACAGCACTTGTATAACACAGAATTGATAAGGCTGCACTTCCTAAAGATATTTCACTTAAGTATAATTGCAGCAGTCTTTAGGAACACAGCTATCTGCTCCTTGGTGCTGCATTATACTTTTTTCTTTGGGCAGCCTTGTCATGGAAGCTCAATGAGCTTAGAGGCGGAGAAAACTCATAAAGTCTTTCACATGTAACAGGTGCCACCTGCAAAATGTATCTAGTTCTCCTCACTGTCAGGTGTGACTTTACATCATGTTTCCTGGCTGCTGGCCACCGAGTTACTGAGGAATTGAGAGTGAAGTGATGTGTGTCAATTCCAGCCCAGACCCTTTACTTGCTGGTGTGAGTACATCCAGAGCTTCTTTGGTTTTTTTCTACCTTGGCACCTGGCAGTGTTTAAGACGGTGGTGACATCATTAACCTGAGTCCTAGAGTTACATAACTGGAGGCGGATGTATAACTTGAGCGCAATAGAGACCTTTTTCTGATAAGCCGCCAACATCTTGGGCTTGTTTGTTATTGCTGCATCACTTAACATATAAAGACTGAAAAGTTGGTCTCCAGTGGCTCGTGCCTGTGATCCTAGCTACACAGGAGGTAGAGATCAGGACGATTGAAGTTCGAAGCCAGCCTGGGCAAATAGTTCATGGGACCCTATATGGAAAAACCCTTCACAAAAAAAGGGCTGGTGGAAGGGCTCAAGGTGAAGGCCTTGAGTTCAAGCCCCAGAACAGCAAAAAAAAAAAAAAAAAAACTGAAAAAATAACAAAATATTTTAAAATGAAAAAAACCACATTAGAGTAGGGGACATAAACTTGAATATACTCTCAACTCTTAGGGTAATAAGTCCTTCTATAAAGGACTTATATCACTGGCATATACTGCAAGTTTGAGTAATTTAAAATAAATCTTAGCATCAGGATGTGTGTGCTAGAGATAAGAGTGTAATCTGAGCTTCAAGCCCACTATCCTTCTTGGTTTGGCAACTTATACCATGATCCATTTAATCTAAAGTTGAAAATGTATGAGTGATCCTAATTCTTTATTATATTATTCTTCTTTTATGTGAAGGATTATACATAATATAATTTTGCTGCCTTCAAAACCACTGATTTCTTTTAACAGGATAAGAATTTATGCAGTACCTTTTTGTTTGGAAGGACTTCATTACAAAATATAATAATTATACCTAACTGATACGTGGATGTGAGCATCGAATCAGATAATATAGGGAATAATGCTTTGTTAACTACAAAATCTTCTACACAGTGCATCATTTGTATCTCCTGTAATTGCTACAATCCTTGGAGGTAGGCAAGCAGATAATTCCACCATTTTACAGATGAGGAAGTTTTGATTCTGAAGGCACTGTGACTTCCAGGACAAATCTGTGTGTTGTAAAGACGGGCTTAAGGCCATGTGTTTGGACTCTCAGACCATTTTATCTTCCATTTTGCCACACAGGCTGGAAAAAAGCCAGTGTATTAGTGTATTAGTACGACTCTCACAATACATGGCTGCTGGAGTCATGGATGGCACAGTGCTTTAAGCTTCCTGGTTCTTCAGGACTCTTGGCAATGTGGAAGGTATCAGTCATTTTTTCTGATTTGTTTCCTGTTTTTCTCAGTAGAAATTTGAAGAAGAGAAGTGATCTCTATCAGAGAAAGGGCAAAATTCCAGAGGGTTCATGGTGCGATTAAGAAACCATTCTGCAGTAAGAAGAAAGAGTCCACTGAAGTACATATGTCTGTTTCTATAGATCCAAGTGGATAGAGATGCTTAGGAAAATGCTCTGAGTACTTCTTTTTGTTCACATTTTGCATGTTCATTTCAGAATCTGACTCTTACTATGTACAAATTATTGATGCATATAAACTTGCTTTAAGCTAAATCAATTTAAGTAAATATTTCACGAGTTTGCTTTACTGTGTGCTGTGTTGTTTATTCCTCATAATGATGGTGTGAATATCTTGGTTGTCTCAGCAAAACTGTAGAGTGATGGCATGGTGTCACATGGTGGGGGTTAGTACTAGGGTTGGGAAGAGGGGATATGTCACTTGTGGGAAATCAGAACATAAATTAATAACAAAGGTGCAGCACACAAGACAGAACATTAAGAACTTACAGACGTAAAGGGCAGCAAGTGGGTAATAGAGGAATTTAGGCAATGGAAATACAAATGCACTTCATTCTTGGTATTGTGATTGTATGTTACATAGGATCACCTGCAAACATTAAATAAGAGAATTAATCCAAGAGGAAATAGAGCTTCAGGCTCCTGCAAGCCTCTGAGCACAGTATTTTCTTCTTTTAAAAATGTTTTTATTAGTATGTGATAGTTATACACTTTTTTTTGTCGTGGTCACAATATTTTAATCAATTGATCAATACATAGACTTGTTTTCTGTTTATTTTTAAATATCATATATATATGTATATAGTCTCTAAGGATATACTGAAAGTATATACTTTAAATATATACTTAAAATATGCTGTAAGGATATCCTTAAAGACTATGTATATAATTTGTAAATAAATGCGTACACTCAATTTATTCATATCGAACTCAAAGCCAACAGCACCATAACTCATGCTGAATGAAATTTATCTAACACATTCATTTTCTCCACGTGGCACATCACAATCTTTTGTACTTAAAAATACCAGATAGCACTTTTGTCCTATGCTTGGAGGCTATTTTCAACAGTAATTTTACCACAAACGCACAAAATTGCAAAACAGTGGCAGTAAATAGACTGTAGAAAGGACACTTGTTGGCAGTATGAGAGTGGTCATACACCAGAATGCACTTTGTTCATACTCAACTGGGACCATGTGTGTTGGGCAACTCAAATTTTTGCCTCCCTGCACATGTCTGTGACTTACTAGAAAATCTCTGCAAGTACTGACTCTGGAATGCCAAGTAAATTTGGCAGGTGAGCTTGCAAATGTAGAATCCATGAATATGGAGGGCTGGCTGTATTGGGATTTGCATCTTGGTTCTGCTTCTTTTTATCTTGGTAAAATAGAAAAAGAACAAGCATATGAAAAAAATCCTGGTTCCATCTTGTGGAATCATAGCTGTGAGACCTTGGGCAAGTTATCTTTTGTGACACTCAATTTTCTGCTCCGTAAAATGAGCATAATAATATCAAACTTTACAACAGTATGCCTTGTGTGTAGATTAGATGTGAGTATCCCGGGATATGATGACCTCAAAAAAAAATAGGCTTCATTCTTTGCATCTCCGTATTATTTCATCTTGAAGTAGAATATTGCCTAATTAATTTTTTTTATTATTTTTAAATAAAGGAGGATACCTTTCAACTTGTCTGATTGTTACATAATACTATGGGAAACAATGTCAAAGGCAACTTTGGTATTCATGGGCACAGAACATATATTTCTTTTCTTTCCATGTAAAAAATTTGAAAAAAAAGAAACTTTATGTAGTTTCAGAGTGGTTTTTGGAAGTAGAATTTTGGATTTGTAGTTGAAGAAAAGAAAACATAACCATTATTCTCTCCAGCACAGGAGAATTGACCAACTAGGATGTCTTTATAGCTCAACTTAGTAGAAGAAGGGAATCGTAACCTAGATCAAACACAGAACCAGTGACAGTTAAGTGTGCTGGTGGGAGCAAGTTCAAGATCAACTGGACCATTCAGCCAGAGAATTAAGAAGAAGATGAAACAGAAAATTTCTTTTTGAAACCTCTCTCAATTAAATATTTCTTGGTTTTAAATTACAGCTTAATTATTATGTAATACCTGTGGAATATGTAGATCCAGACACAGTAAGGCATTCATTTGAGATTTCCCTCACTTTCTCTATAGTCTTTCATGGAAGAGTCTGACCAGACCGCTGTATTCCCAATATTGGGGATCATCCTAGTCTTGGGGCACTGAGACAAGTAAAGAAGAGTAAAGAAAAAATTCCACTTAAAATGATGGCCAGTACAATCACTCTCTTTCATGAGTCATTAGAACTAGAAAATGTTTCCTAGAGATGAAGGTAAGAAAATCTCATGACATCCAATTGTTGGATCCCTGCTCCCTACAAAGTGTTATCAACATCTTCCCTCTGTATATTTCCTAGGGTGGAGATCTGGGTTTATTATACAGACTGACAACTCAAAACTCTTATAGGTAACCTTTTCTCATTCAACTTATTCCGAAAAGAGCATGTTTGATCCAAAATGTGAATGAGGCTCTGGTTCATGTAGATCATGACAAGTCCCTACAAAACTCTGTACTTGTTCATTAATATTCTTGGGAGTGGTTGAGAATATTCTAATTTTGATTATGACTAGACCCCAGATACAGATAGATTAAATAACTAGAATTGGGCACTAAAGGAAAGTTGAGAAAACAAGCAAAAAATAAAACCCTATCACTAGATAAAGAAGACATATGGTCAAGACCTGGAAAGTTCCTGGCTTCTAATTCAGATTGCTTCTGATTGAATAGTTTGTGTTATTAGTTCTCAATGCAAAATGATGATATCCAATGGATGTTTAATTATGCAAATTAACAAGTTTTTAATCATACCCTGACTATTACCCAATTTAAACTTATGCCTTTGAACTTCATTGTAAAAGCTTTGCTCTTTTTAATCACAATATCTAGTTAAGCACTGTTGGGCTGCACCCAAGAAAAATCTTAATCTTTTCAGAAAAATTAACTGAATTTAACAATTTACTTTGCAGAAATTTCCATTGAATGCAAATAGGAGTTCAGAGTAGAACATACAGGATTCAAACATGATCATGCATTACAAAATTAGTTTAAAAGTAAAATTGCAAAGTACTCACTCTGATGCATGTACTTGTGAGTGTGCTAACCATTCTTTTCAGATACTATCTTCTACATTTCAGGTTTAACCATTATTAAGTGATTTCTGAATTAAATGTCAGTTTCCATGAAAGAATCCTTGGCTTGGAGATATCCACTCCCTTTGGCTTCAGAAGGCATATTTCAGTGATTTTAGTTAGGACATTTTTATAAGTTGCATTGACATAAGTAGTTCCATTAGAAGACCACCATATTGCTTATTTCAGAAGGATTGCTTTACTTCATGGAAAATATTCCAGAGTCATTCATTACACAAAATCAAGATTATTTCTATGGGATTCTTGGGACTCCCATAGAAAAACTTCTTTGGAAATGAAAGAATGGGTAATACCTGTTTAAAGAAACATTTTAGGCTAATGTCACCTTGTCCTTGACATGAAACTTTGGGACCTAAACAAATGGTCTTATGAATTTGCTCATAAAAGTCTGTTTTGTGTTGAATCATGTCATGTTTCCCCTAACCTTGTCATATGTTGAAATCCTAGACCCTAAACCCTCAGAATGCAGCATTATTGAAAAATAGGGAAGTTGTAGATATAAGGTCTATACAGGAGTAGATATAAACCATTACAACCAGTATTACACTGTCAGAAGAAAATTCAGACACAGACCAGCACACAGAGAGAATGTCAAGATTGGAGTTATGTGACATCTACTATAATCTAGGTGGCCGTTCTAGAAGAGATCCATTCCCAGGGCCCTTAAAGGAAGCATGACCCTACTGACATCTTCATCTTGGACCTCTAGCTTCAAGGAATATGAAACTTTTTTTGTTCTTTAAGCCCCACAGTTTGTGGTAATTTTAGCAAATTGATTCAGAGTCTTTTTGGAAAAAAATACAGACTGGCTTTGTTTTTATCTCTTTTCTGTAAATGCCAATACTGAAGTGGTTCAGTTTCCAATGAACAAGACCATAATTTCCAACCTTAAACTTCCTCAGAAGAATGCTAATCTTATGACCTTCAAATCTGTTATCTAAATCTTATGCTTCTCACTTTTAGCAAACAAAATAGCTGAACAAGTTAGACATTTAGAGGTGGGAGGAGATAGCCTCATGTAATTTGAAGTGAAAAGGTGTTAGAACATAAGTAAGGACATGCTGGGATTTCCTGGGCCCCATGTCAAGGGAAGAGAGGCTGTTCTCAGCCTCCATTTCTCATCTCCAGAAGGGTACAAAAAGTCATAACTTGATGTCTTTTCATGACCTGCCTCATTGATTGGAGATCTAGTTGTAAAGAACACTGGCTCTGTGTGTCTTCCATTTATATTCCAAATTATGTTCTAATATATTGTAAAGACAGTGTTTGTGAATTGAAAATGTGAAGAAATCATGGGACCAATATATTTCTAAACCTGCCAAGCATAGGATGGTGGGCTTAAGTTGAGTAATAACAGTTCCTAGAGGTCACAAGGCAGCACCTCTCTTAACTTTTACCTATGCTGGAAAGAGACAAGTGGAAACTAGCATGCAATACTTTACACATACCAGGGCCCTGAAATATGCACTTCAGAGCTGCTGAATGCTTATTTCTATTTCATACATGAGGAAATAGTAGCTCAGGGTCATATAATTAGTAAATAGCACCACTAATTCAATCCCTAAGTTTTTACACTATTATGCCTGTATCTCTGCTTGAAAGCAGTAGACTCTTTTAAAGGTCACACTATTATTAGTGTCTGTATTGTTTTTCTTCCTCTGTTGCTCCCAAATATATTAGGAAGAGGAAGTTAAAGATAATGTAGCAGAGAGGAGGATCAAAATAAAACAGACTAGGCCTGAGTCCTAATAAAGTAGCAGGGAGGTAGGGATGGCATAGCAGAGAGATAAAACCTGAGAAATCGGAACATGAGGAAGTTCATGTAGCACTAGGGAGGGGAAAGTCACATAGCACTAGGATAAAGTAGCCAATAAAATTAAATTTTACCATATATGGATTAGACCTTGCTTTTTGCTTCTGTAACCTGTTTGCAAGGGCATATAAAGTGACACCCCCTTTGTTCTTGGGGCTTAGCCTTCAGACATGAGTCCGCTGAGTCTGTGCTGGCACAATAAAATGTTGCTTCCTGCTCATTGCCTCAAGAGTCCTGTATCTCAGCTAGCAAACTCCTACAACACTTCTTGGGAGCTTGTTATCTGGGATTGCAGAGATGGTGAGTTAGTACCCCCCTTGTTACTGGGGTGCATCCTCCTGGACCACAAGGAGGAGATCCTACCAGGTGCCAATGGACAGCTTGATCCCCAGGGGGATTCCTCCTCCCGGTGAGTTGGGGTGAGGGCCTCAGATGCACAGTGGAACCCAGTGAGGCACAAGAATCAGTGAGGGGAGGGGCGCATTGCTCATCAGACTGGTAAGAACCTGGGTTCAAATTTAGGCCTGCCCTAGGAGGCAGAAGGGGAGCTTGATCACCTCCCAATGGAACATCCTAGTAACTGCCTTTTTTGGGGTGAAACCATGTCTCTCAGGTTCAGAGAGCAGTATGGAAGTACCGTGCTGTGTGAGAGTGTGTGAAAATGTGAGCTGAGACTCAGCCCAGCTGTGAAGTGAGTGAGGTGCTCCCTCCTGCTCTGTGTCTGTCTGGCAGTCTGGTTATGGGAGGAGATGGTTGGAAATCAGAGTAAAAACACTCCCTTGGAGTGTATGATTAATAACTTTAAAAAGGGACTTAATGGAGACTATGGGGTTAAGTTAACTCCTAACAAGCTAAAGGTCCTTTGTGAAGTAGATTGGCCTGCTTTTGGTGTAGGATGGCCCCCAGAAGGGTCACTAGATAAAACCATGATTAATGAAGTTTAAGAGTAATTGTGAAAAAACAAAAACCTAACACCCAGAAGAATGGGAAAAGCCAAGAGGCTAAAACTGGTCTTCAAAAACCAGACTTTGTTGTTTTTTAAAATTCAGGTAGCAATTTATTGGGCAGACTGAGGAGAAATCAGTTTTTCAGTCTTGATGGGTAGCTTTTGTTTTGGTGCCCCAGTTTTCATATCTGCACCCAAAATGGGCATCCTGAAGGAGGACTGAGGCTCAGCACTAACTGAGTGCTTACAAAAATTAACACATGAAGGATGGACTTGCACTGATGCATAAGATCTGGTCTGACTTGAAAGAAAAGGAATGTTGCAGAAGGCTTGTGAATGTAGAGAGAGAGAAGTAAAGGAATGAAAACAAAAGGTCTTCATGGATAAAGTAAAGAGAGAGAGAAAGGAGAGAGAAAAAAAAGAAGAGAGAGAGGAGAGAAAAAGGGGAGAGAGAAAAAATAAAATGTCATAAAATGTTTGGAGACAGGAAAGGATGAAAATTTTATTACACTCTTTCAGCTGAGTTTTAATGTCTTAAAAATAAAAAATAAATAGAAAAAATTTAGGATTATTAAAATATGCCAGAAATACTAAACTTGCTAGCACCTTTACTTCTAGGGGGCATAAACAGGGAGAACCTACCTAAAAGGGTTAAAAAAAAAAAAAAGGAGCAACTTTGTTGCTGGTAAAAAAAAAACTGTTCCAAAATTCTGGTGCAGTAAGCTTGGTCTGTTATTGAGACAGTCGTGAGATGTGTGTATTTCCCTTGCTAATGGCTGGTCAGATTATGCATCCATCTAATGGTGTGCTCACAGTGTGTGTGTGTGTGTAAACATCTTCAAAATGGTTCTTAAAGTACTGCTATAAGGTTAATATGATATTCAAGGTAATTAAAAAAATCAGGGTATTTATTTTAAAGATCTCTGTTATAAACTGCATAGGCTTTTTACACATAAATATGTAAACATCTTGAGAACAGTTCTTATTATAGAGTCAACATAAAAATTATTACTCTGTTCTACTGCTACTTTTAAGAAAACAGGTTATCAAACTTATTTCAATCAGGTTTCACTAAGATGGGATTAATGCTCCAGCTCAGACCAGAGGAGAAAAAAAAAAAAGAAAAGAAAAGGTGTGTGTGGGGGCACAGCTTGCAGCAGGAATCTTTGAATTTGGGTAATTAAAGAAATGACCTTCGCATGTTTCATTCTGTCATAAATACAATCTGGAATTTAATTCTGTCTTATAGTTCATGGGTCTGCTAACAAATGGGCTTTCTATAAATTGTTTCTATACAAAAAATAATTTTAAGGTTGCTTTTTTTTCTGTTTTTTTTCCATACAAATATAAGGTTCTAAGTTAAAAGATTGTATAAATTAATTTCAACAAGTAACATGATATTAAGGGTATGGTTTTTAAAAAATGAAAGGTAAAAAAAATACTTTGGATAAAAAAAAAAGGATAAAGACAAGCTCCCCCAGGGGATACAAAATAAGTTGTCATAAAGGTATAGAATAACTTGTCATAAAAAGATGGAGCTTATAGATGCTTATGTAAGTGATTAAGTTAACTAAAATCTAAGAGTTACATTAAAGGTTTTGTAAGGTCAAAATTTAATGTACTGATGTTAAACTAAAACCTTAATTCTCTAAGCTCATAACAACAAGGCTATCTTTACAATATTGCATTGTTCTTGATAACATTTACAAAAAAATTGTCTTAAAATGGTTTTTGTTTTGTCAAGACAACTGTCAGGAATTTTTGGTGCAACAGGTTAATCCACAAATTTGTCAAGACAACAAGAGTTTATTAAAACACAGAAAAACAAGAGACAGCTGAGCACAGGGAGTGCTGCTGCACTAATATAAGGGTTAAGACAAATTTACTTATGTAAAGCCAAAGTGCACCCTCCAGATAGGACAAATAAATAAATTTAAAAAAATTTAAAAAGAAACACTACACTAAAAGTCAAGACCTTCAGTTTTATTAGACTCAACAGAGTGGAGATATTAGTCCTACTTCTTCCACATGGCAGGCAGAGGGAAATTTTGGCCTGGGATGGCCAGATTGGGTTTGTTATTTTAGGGGAGCTCCATTGACTACAGGTTGGTGGGATCCTGCTGTATGTCATGAGCCATATGTTAATGTCAACAATCTGGGATGTGATCCCTTATCAACATCTGAGCCATGGTTCTTGGGTACTATGTTTCCTAACTCCACACTTAGTCCCCATAAATATTTACCTGTGTTCTCTGGTGATTTTTGTCAGGGTTTCTACTACTAAGGTAACTGAGTCATGTTCACTTAAGAGTTGGTTTATGTTGGGGTTAGAAGACAGCCATGTTAGGACTGGAACCCCTCCCACTTGCTGATAGCTTACCTTTATCTCCCTGGATAGATGCCAAGGACAGTTGGGCAGACAGTGACCTAAGTACAACTTATCTTTCTTGGTTGCCCAGCTACAATATCCCTTAGTGACCTTCTTGGTACTTTTCCACTAGCCCCCTATATCTAGCCCAAGCCTGTGTGAGGCAATGGGCTCTAGCTCTTTTGCTGGCGTCTCCCTACACAGGACTCCTGCCTGAAAAATAAACTCTGTACTGGTATTTGAGCCATCTCTCTGCCTCTTCCATGCCTCTTATTTTCTAACAGTTTATGTAAAATTTTCTAGATGACCTCATGGTTAAACAACTGTTGTCTTGGGTGATTCTAATACTGTTGGTACCCTATTTGTGTCTGTGACTGGTCTATTTGGGGGCACTGACACTGTTCCCCCCCAAATGATGAAAAAATCTAAGGCTTTACTTCAAGAGCAATAACTAAACTAATATGTATGTATAACCTCTATAAAGCTGTAATGCTGTTGCTGGTTCCTGCATATTAAATGTATTTATGTTTTTCAAGTACATCAAGCCTTCTAAAATACAAAATTTAGATAAACATGGTAACAAGATGTTAGTAGTACTGATACAGTGTTCTGTTAGTTGCTAAATTGTCCATCAGAATTTTAACCATGGCTCTTAAGTTTTTGTCATTATAGTTCTGATCCTTCTGGGACATTTACATTCAGGTCCATAAAAAAAATGACTAATAACTACTTATGTGTCACCCAGGTTAGTTTTTTAGGCATCTGCTTTTGTTAGATTTTGTCTTGTATTGTCATTGTCTAGAAGCCCACTGCCTAAGAGCCACTCCTTCTAAGCCTCTTTGTTGCTCGAATTTGGCCAAAAGGGTCTAGTTGGCACTGATTCCCACTTGATCTGTTTGTTATTTCCCCCATGACATGGGACCAAAATCAACCAAACAAACAAAATCCAGGAAAAAGCAACCAATCAAGAAAGATCTTCAGTCTACAGCCATACCACCCTGAATGTGCCCATTCTCATCTTATCTCAGAAGCTAAACAGGATCAGGCCTGGTTAGTACTTGGATGGAAGACAGATCTTCAGAAGAGACTGCTCAGAGACAGTTTGGAGATAAGGCAGGAATGCCATCAATGTTCAAATGGAGTCACTGGTGCCAGACCTCTCAAAAATAACCAAGGCCAAGAGGACTGAGGAAATGGTTCTTATGCATGTGTGGCTATCTGGCATGAAAGCTCTTCCAGACACAAACTCATATTTTTAGACAGGGTTTTCTACTAAAATAGAGACAAAATAACTATTTTTAGTGGCTCTAAATATGTCCTTTTATGCTTAAAGATGGTGGCTTTAACTTTTTTAAACAATGGGTTTTCTTATACATATATATTAACAGTACATGTTGCCAAGGTAATTCTACTCAAACAAAAAATACTATCTAGATAAAAAAAAAAAACCTAAAATGTCCAACCATTAAAATCCTATTGGAGGAGACCCTTTCTTGTTATATTGTATACTATTCCTACCAAAGTTACAAAGGCAGTGATTGCTCCTTGGATCCACCACAGTCAAGTCAAGCCAGCTTTTTCTCTCCGGTGGGAGTGCATCCCTGATCTGGCTTCACCATGTAGGACCACCCTCTGGAACCTGAGCACCTTCCCCCAGCAGGACTCTGCTTCCCAGGAAACAATGGGGGACCAAGAACAACGGGATGACAGCCCTGCTCTAGTCACTCTAAAAGTTGACTAGTCTACACATGGCAGAAGCTTGAGGAGTCAACTCTCTAACAGGACAAATGGGCTGTTTTTCATACCAGTTATCTCACTGTAATGCATTGTCACCCCTTGTCTGTATCTGCTGCTGTAGTTCTTATCCTGGTCTTCACCATAGGCTTGGCAGAAACTTTCTCTGCTGATTAGTCTCATGGTGAAAGGTTTTTATTTGCTCTCTTCTATCTCTTTTGAGCAGGATGCATAATTACTATTTATTGTTACCGATCTGGTTTAACAAAGGACAAAATGCACAGCCCTCCTTCACAAGGGAAAGCTGCCTCTAATTACACCTATGCCACCTGTAACCCTGTAAATTTCACTGTACTTAAGCCATCTCATTAAATACGGGGAAATGTATTTAGTATAAAAATAGATAAAAAGCGTTTTGACCCTGAGAGTCTGATACACCTCAAATTAGTAACCGCTACCCATGAGAGTTCCTCATACCAAGTTTTTCATTCCTTTTATAAGGGGATGGAAAATGAATTTTCCATCTCTGTTTGTTCCTCTCACTGGCTGAGTCTATAGCTCAGACACTAAATGTCACTTCATGCTATGTTTGTGGGGGGGACCAACATGGGAGACCATTGGAAAAAGGAGACAAATGGCCTTACATGTAATGATGCTTTGGAAATACAATCCCCTAAATAAAAATGATGCTATTTGACCTAAGTGGGTCCGAGCATCAAAGGGGAGAATAATGAAGCAGGGAAGAGGATCAGAAAAAAACAGACTAGGCCTGAGTCCTGAAAAATTAGCAGGGAGGTAGGGATGGCATAGCAGAGAGATAAAACCTGAGGAATCTGAACATGAGGAAGGTCATGTAGCACCAGGGAGGGGAAAGTCACCATAGCACTAGGATAAAGTAGCCAAAAAATGAAATATAACCATTTATGGATTAGACCTTGCTTTTTGCTTCTGTAACCTGTTTGCAAGGGTATATAAGGTGAGACCCCTTTGTTCTTGGGGCTCAGCCTTTGGACAAGAGTCTGCTGAATCCGTGCTGGCACAATAAAATGTTGCTTTCTGGTAATTGCCTCAAGAGTCCTGTATCTCAACCAGCAAACTCCTGCAACAAAGACACACACAATAATGCTTCTGATACCTGATAGCACATATGAACTGATTCAGGATATGGTGCCATTTATGGTCCACATATACTTTTTTAATGATTATGTATTTCATAAAATAGAATTTTAATACTATAGAGTAGTGCTCCACCAGGTATCTTCCAGAATGATCCCCTGCATTAAAACAAGCTGGGATGCTTATAAAAACACAAGGTCCAGAAATCTATGCAAACCTATAAGAATTGGAATGGGTAGGAGAGGCCATGGAATCTGCATTGTTAAAGAGTACCCCCAGGTGATTCTTATGCAAATTAAAGTTTGAGAGCCACTGCAGTAAAGCTTGGGGCACAAAGGTCTCTCTGGAAAATTCTTTGCCTCTGGCACATGAGCTTCTAAATGTAGAACTTATGCCAAGCTCTGCTGTTACCAAGGGCTACAGCAGGTGCAGAAGCTTGGAGGTAAAAGAGGGTCACTAAAAGGACACAACTTTTTAAAGGCTCACATCAGAGAGAAAGAGTCGCAAACCCTGTACAAAACACTTTAACAAGCAGATTTTAGTTCATTGCAGAGGTGAGAGCCAGGGCTATAGAATAACAGGGTGTGTTGGAATTCTGGAAGTCTTTGTTGAAGAAAATGTTGTCTTGACAGCCCCAAACAAATTCTCTCATCTTCATCTCCTTCACTTGATAAAAGATTCAGCCTCAAGCATTTGCTTCTCTATTATTTATCCAAGGTGGACACTGGGCACAAAGAGAATGGATAGTTTGATTTTGGTTTGTATGAAGTTAAGGAGCAGAACCAACTACCTATCTTTTAAATCATCTAGCAGCTATGCTGTCATGCTGAAAATGCCTTACTTCTTCCATTTTATTGGAGGAAAAGGGCTGTGCTAGTTGAAGGGTTGCTTGATCTTATCAAGCAATTTCAGTTCTCTGGAGACCCACTTATGAAGCAAGAGTTTCAGAATTCTCAGCCTGAAATAAGAGAATTTTATGTGTATTTCATGTTTTCTGATAGAATCCAAATCAGAGTTCAAATTCAATAGAGAGCCATTATTGTAGGCTTGCATTTCAATTTCAGAGTGAAATAGTGACCATTGGTAACTGTTCATATTTGGGAAATGCTGTTGTGCCCAGCACAAGGAAACCTCACCTTTACTCTTCATTACACTTTTGTGTAAGTTTTAGTGTATCCATTACACAGATGAGGCAATGGAATGACTGAGTGATTGTGTTATTTGTCCTGGGAGGGACAATGAGTCAATGGCAGAGCCGAGATTCGACTCAGTGTCTGTGTGATGCTGAATCCTGTGTTCTTCACTGCTGTTTTACCTCATTGTTTATGCTTCTTTTGAATATTACACAGGAAGAGGATACTTTTTTTTTTTGTGATGGAGGGGGTGACAGAAGGTTTTTGTAATTGGAGCATAAACTTTCCTAATGAGTGTGATGTTCAGCATTCTTGAACAATGCTGAGACAGAACGAAAACCCAACTGGTCCTGTGGCTATAAGACTTGTTGGGATGTTGTGGGTCCCAGTCAAAGGTGGAACTGTGGATTCACGGTGGGTGCCATTAGCACACAGATCACTCTCATTATTGTCATTTTAATTTCTCTTTCAATCTTCCATTTTGAAAAAGAGTATGATGATTCTTCATTCACAGTGAAGAACACATGTAATTTCCACACAAATGGTCATTGATTTAAAGCTGAGAAATAAGTATATGTTTTGGTTATTTCTGAAAAGAAGAGTGTGTCCATGTGCACAAAAATGATGATGCAGATCATATGAATAAGATACAGTTTGGGCTACTTTATAATCTATTTTCTTATATGAGTTATCCTGTCTCATCACTGTATGGATCCTGACCATTGCATTCGATAGAAAAATTCAAGCTTAAATTATGAATTTACAAGAGGCAACAATGGACTACTTTGTGAGGGGTGATTTTAAAATTCATGATCCATGCATAGGAGCATCTCAAGGTACACAGAAATCTCTCCACTTCAAAGGGGAGAAAACAGGTTCAGTAAATTGAAATAGTTTGACCAAGCTGAACTGAGAGTCAGGTCTTTTGATTTCAAATCTCAGCTCTTTGGGTTCGACAAAGGCTGCATTTTCTAGAGGAGACAACCTGGGCTCCTAAACTCTAGGTCCTAGTAAAAGAGAAGACTGGAAGCATTTCTGCTTTTTTCTTTGTAAAGGTTTATAGCATGTTTGGGCTGGAATAGAGTAAAAAGTGACCTTCCTGGAGTTAATGGGTAGAGACTTAAAAGTTTCTGGGAATGAGCTGGCTCTGGAGACCATATAGCAGGGGGATGTAACAACTTTCCAGCACCAGGTGGTACTGCCTCCTGACAACAGAGGGGTCTGAACACCCTTTGGAAGCTGTCTAGGTGTCATCATTTTCAACTGTGAGTCTCTAATAATCTGATCTACTTAAAATTAAGGCAACAGATTTAGAATTGGTAGAATGTGGTCAAGTTTTCAAAATTCATAATAACTGTTGGTACTTATATAGTGTTTGCAATAAATGAAGTACTTTTTTTTTTAAGCAGGGTTTCACAATGTAGCCTAGACTGACCTCAAACTCATAATCCTCCTGCCTCTCCTGAGTACTGGGATTACCCGTGTATACTACCCTGCCCATGAAGTACTTTCTTGTATGTACTCCATAGAATAATAAAAAAAATGAACAAACAATATACCTAACAAGACCCGAAGTTCATGACTTCAAGTCAGTTCTTCTTCAGTTTCCTGCTGTGCAAATGGGGATAATAAATGAACAAGTCTTTGGTGGTGCAATTGCATATTATTATCTGATAGCGCAGGAGAAGAGAACAAAAAATAGGCTCCTTAGCTTGTATAGAGAGAAAGAGGAACAACAAAGAGTGAAGTACAAGAAATTAGAAAGACAAAATAACCATTTAAACAAGTATGAGGGTATGTTTAGAAGAGATTTGACCCTCTTTTATTCTTGTTACAGATTCATATCTGATATGTCTGGTTTACTTCCTTTTTTGACACAGAATAGGAACAAATATTAAAAGTTCGTTTGAAAATATATTTGAAAAACAGTGTTACCACAGTGTGGTTGTTGTAGAAGTATCAGTGATTATTTTAAATCTTACTAATAATGAAGTTAAATCTACCTTCTTCCCAAATGTAAGAACATGATATGAAAATTATTTGTTCAATAATGTTTTTTTCTCACATTTTATTGACACATATTAATTGTTCAGTTTGAGGGGTTTCATTGTGACATTTCCATATATGCATATAATATTCTTTGATCATATTTTCCCCCTCTCTTAATCTTTCTTCTTACCCCAACTTTTTAAATCTTTCTTTTGGTTTAAAATGGGTCATTACAATCCTTTCATACATGCATACGATGTATTTAGATCATATTCTTCCCTACCACTCTCTCTTGTCAAGAAGTGCTTTTCTATTAAAAAGAGAGAGACTTAGAGAGAGAGATCAGAATAGCTGATCCTTTCCATATCATCAGAGGTAAAAAACTGAGATTACTCACATAACCTAAGACTAACCTTAAGGCTTGGATCCTTCAATATAAACATGTCAGGACATATTTAATTTTAAATATTTTAGGACATATATCAGAGTACTGGCATATGTCAACTTAAGCCCATTCTGTTAAGCAGGTTCTAGGGTAAGTGAACAATGAAGGGACCATGTTTTCCTATTTTATTTTTATTTCCCCATATGTATACCATACATTTACATATTGTAAGAGAAAAATTATACATTATTACATATTATAAGAGAAGGAAATGTCTTTAGGACAAGTCTGGAAACCTGCACAGGCAAAACTTATGACAAAATGATATTCCAGAATTCACAGAGGCAGATGATTCTGGTGATGTTGAGAACATTGTAGCCCTTTGGTATCACAAGAAAAAAAGTCAGCTCATTAAGAAATGAATTTCAACATCCTGAAACACAGCTCAAATCATTGTTTACATAACAGTTTACGCTTTGTAAAGTTTTCATCAGTATCACTGAAGGAAACTTTAGAAATAGTCTCTCTTTCTCTCTTACTCTCTCTCTCTCTCTTTCTCTCTCTCTCCCTCTCTCTCATGTACATACACATGAAAGTTGAGATGAGGAATATTTCACATATAGTCTTTACTATATGAAATTTTACATATCTTGAAGACAAAGGGCCAGACTGGGAAAAAAAGTAGTTATCCAAATTCTTTTCTTTCTTTTTCTTCAAGTAGAATGTCACACCTTAAATTGTATCTTTGCTCAAGTGCTGAAAAGAGTTTAGTTAAATGTATCTATTTCAATAACTTCCTTAGACAAACAAGACTACAAAGAGTAGTCACACAAAGAGTGTGGGCATCAATTGCATTGAGATTAACTCTATCGAACTGCATTCTCACACAGTGATGCCCTTCATTCTTAAACCAATAAATAGTGGATGTTTATATATCCAGCTATTAATACATTTTCTATACAATAGTGCTAACACCAGTAGAGGAAGGTTAAACCTAAAGAAATAAAGCAACAGCAAAACACTTCAAGTAAATAGTAAGAAGACCTACTGGAAAATTACCCAAAAGGAAGAATGATGTTGTACTTGATGATGTATACTACTTTTGGAAGATATAGCTAGATCCTTTATCTTCCTAGTAAAAAAAACTGTTCAGGTAACTGAATTCAAATAGGATTTCACTCTCTCTCTATAAATCTCTCTCTATATATACATATATATATATGTATAGAGATACACACATTCTATATATATGTAAGTCAAATATGAAATAACTATTATTTCAGAAATCTCTCTCTGTATAGATATAGATATATCTATATCTATAGAGAGAAATATGTCTATATATATCTATATATACCTATATATAGAGCGAGAAATCCAAAGTACCTAATGAAAAATTCAACTTGTGGACAGATTAATTAAATTCCCTACCTACCCAACCTTGACTGAATCTATCCCCCATGGGAGTGAAATTGAAAGATGAATTTGCTAATTAATGTTAATACAGTGACTGGCCCAATTAGAATAAACTCACAGAAGAATAAACATCCCTTGGTGAGAGAGTTAGTATGAGTGTGCGGGGAATTCTCCAAATAGGCATAGGCTATTTGAAATAGAACAACTGAAATTCTATTAAATTTGGTTTTACAGTGATAACACTTGAGGTAATCTTATAGAGAAATGTAAGTCAAATATGAAATAACTATTATTTCAGAATTATCTTTAATCACAGTTTGGTAAACTTCAGTTCCAAACTCAAATCCTAAAAGACTGATGCTATTTTTGGCTTCTGTAATAATAGACACTTATTCACTAAATAAATATTTAGCATGCTGGCCTAACCCTTGTGAACAGAACAAAGTAGATTTTTATAAGCCATATCACTCTTTTGAAAACACTTAACAGATGAAGTTGTATATGAGTATTCACTCTGCCAAAAATGGCTTTTGTTTCTCCTTCCAGGTATCACGTTCCTTGCCATGTGATTTGCAGCATCTCCTGTTAGGAAGTAGTAAGTATTTCTTGACTTCTTCCAGCTGGAATGATCCCACAACTTATTGTAGCCAATGGAAGGCAGCGGAAGTGATGCCATCTAATTCCAGTGTAGCCACTGGAATATCCACAGCCTAAGCTCAATCAACCTTGGTTAGCCTAGGTGCTATAAGATAACAGCACAGAAAGAACATAGACAAATCATCCCAGATGAGGATATCCTAGACCAGTTAGCCCTCTATCAGACCAAAATGTAACTATAGAAGTATGAGAGGGCCTGGGAGTGACTAGAAGAAACACTCAGCTGAATCTTGCCCAAGTAACCTAAAAAATCACGAATAAGCAAATGGCTAGCTTTTTTGACAGCCACTTAATTTGGGGTACTTTGTTATACAGGAAAAACTAACTGAGGTAAATCCACAGAGAACTATTAGTTTCTTTTAAAAAATGTACAAAACCTTGCTCATATTGCCTTATGTAGAATAACCACTGACAAATATTATTATTTTTATTATTTTTACTGACTTTTGTTACTATGCGTCTTTCTAGACAAAGAACTGCTAAAGTAGAGGAAAAATGGAAGTTATGAGCACAAGTTATTAAGTCACTACTTAGTAGTGACTTAATAGTTAGTGTATGTGTGCCTTGATTTCTATACCTCTAAAATGGAATTAATGATGATACCTTATTTATTAGGTGTGAGAGAGGATTCATTGAGATTCTGTATCAATCAATCGATACTTCTTCAAATTGTTAGCTTAAAGATAACTTAAAGGCTTCCTAGTAATTTATCTTCAAGGAATGTGGCTGGCATCATTGCATGAGGTAGGATAATATGGGTGACAAGTGGCAAATAAATTTTAAATAGTTAAGTACAAATAGAAAAGAATTGTTTGTATCATGCATATAAATAATTTTAAATGCTTAATAATTCTATGGGCTACGTGCACATAGAATTAATTCCATGTCCTTCAGCTAGTGCCTAGAATAGTTGGGAAATTCAATTTCTTTCACATAGTTAGCAATCACAAGACTTGCACGTGGCAAGTATGACAAAAGACAGAGTGAATCTCCTAGGTTTACATATCTGCGAGCAGTTCAACAGAGAGAAGACTTAAGTGCTTTTGACTTGGAGTTGATTGCTTTAGCTGTCAGAACTACTTCCAACCAGACCCAGTTTCTCATACATATTGATGAAAGAAAGGAAATCATGACTTATTTGAAATAAGGATTGAGATGTTAAAAAGGAAGAGTGAGATGGGTTGATTTGCTGGTCTATCTCTGTGTGGGACTAACAGGCCCATGGTATTGAATGTCAATTTTTTAAAATAGGAAAATGGGTTTCCTACAGTGTCTCATCAACAGGCAGAACCCATTTTCCCTGGTTACAGAATTGGATATAAAAGAGGGTGTTAACAAGGTCCTCATTGATTTTGTAGACAACAAGAGATGTGTATAGGGAGGATTTAATGTTCACTTCAAGACCTGCCTGGTTAATTAGCCCCCTGAACCAAGAATTTGTGCATGTCTATTAGGTATAAAATATGAAAATCATATTTATAAATTTCTCATCCATACGGGGTTGCACAGAATTATGTGTCACAGTGGGCTAGACTCTTCTCCCCATTGTAAATTACTCCCTGGAAATTGCATTGGCTTTTTCAGGAACTCTGTTAGTATATAATAGGGCCATGAAAATGACTGATACTGAGCTTGTGGTGTTTAAGTCAAAGCCTTAAGAAGACTACTGACTCCACAAGTTACTAACTCTTTAACTTTGGACAAGTCATTTAAACTTTCTGGTGTTTAGTTCCCTTGTCTGTAAATTGGTAATGATGTCAATTACCAATGCCAGCATAGACCAGGCACAGGTGCTATCATTAACACACTGGGTCTTTTCTATCTAACTTTTTCCCTCCAAATGATTCCTGCTATCCTCCATTCCAAACATAAATAACTCTAATTTTTTATTAGTTATAATTGCCAAAATTACTTGCTTTCGAAGCAAGGTGATAAGAGGCAACTGCATTTTTCTTTAACTTCTTATATTGGCACAGAAGTTTTGGCTGGATTCAAGGTTGAAAAGTTCTTGATTCATACTTTGCTATGTCCTTAATCTTGGCAACTATATCTTGTAGATACTCTAATCAGTGTCTTGCAATATGAATAAGTTCTTTCCCAAGATTTTTTTGTTATTTTAGGCAGCTAAAGTCTCATTTTAAGTACAGAGGCAGCAAGATTACTGATATTTCCAGGATGTATAAAAAAGAACCAGCCCCACTTCCAGCCCCTCCCCTCCCCTCTGCAACCCAACTAAACCCACGATCCAAGTGACAGCTCCTAACATCTGTTCTGGATAGAAAGGAAAAGTTAGCCATCAATGCTATTTTTAGCCACATCTGTTAATTTTCTCCATTGGTCTTGTCTGTTTCAGATACAACAGACCAATACTCATACAAAACCAAAAAGTGGTTCCTTGGTAGAGTGAAAAAATTTACTGCAAAGATTTCTGATTTACAATTGTAAATTCACATATTCACCCAGAAATTTCTCACTCAATGAATAAAACAGTAATAAACTATAAAACACTTGAAGGCTGTAATACAAGATTTGTTTTATGTTCTGCCCATTTGTGGTTGGAGCTTTCCCACTTGTGCTAAGGTATTTAGACTTTAAGTACCAAGTAAATAAAATTTTATTTATAATGTTTTTATTTTCTGTAAGTACTAAAGTAATTTCTCAGCATGATTTCATATGCAAACATATAACTTTAAGAAAAGCTAAAAACTTAGCTCTGTATTATTTGTGGTTATAAAATAATTCCTATTCTCAGAATGTTCCACTCTGTGTTTTAAATAAATTCTAGTTTACTTTGTTCTACCTCCTGTCTTTCCATAATTTCATGCAGATATGATATACTTTTTACCTTAAGTAACTTAATTTTAGGTGGTATTTATCTAAAATTGTAGGCAGTGTTGAGGAAGTTATTTAAAATGTTAAATCTTTTGCTATGAAAATTTTAAACATGTGCTGATGGAGTAAGAGTGTCTGCCTAGCAAGTAAGAGGCCCTGAGTTCAAATCCCAGTACCACAAAAAAAATTAAACATATAGAGAAACATAAGAAAATAGTAAGATGAACATTCATTTAAAGATCACAGAGATCCAATAGTTATGTGGTCTTTTGTCATTAATTTTCCTAATATTCAAATTTATAAGATGTATTATATTTGTAAAGACTCTGAGATTCTCTGTAATATTATCAGAAGTGGATAGTAAATAAAGTTCACTTTTTCTGGAATTGTTTTAAATAAAGGCTAAATGATGGAAAACAAAGCACTCTTTTTCTTTCTTTCACTATTTTCAAATGAGATGAGATTTGCAATGAATTTTTCTTATCAAGTTCTTTTAATGGTGTATTTCTGTAGGAACATTTAAAGTACTCTGATTGCCGATCAATATAACACTGACTAAATATAGATTTACTTATGAGGTAGACTGAAAGGAGCCAAGCTGGACAAATGAGTAAATAATGTCTCTTTTAACAAGTTAAAAATTATGTATTTATTACATAACAGCTCCAGGGAATTGTCACAAACCATGCCTAAACAATGCTCTTTCTAAAGACCAAATCAAATTCTAAGGACAGACCCCAGACCAGAGCACAAAGTTCTTCAAAGGAAATAAACCAATATGAGTCATAGTATTGTTTTTTCTTCTTTCTTGAGAAGACAGATGAGAACAAGTGAGATTAAGAAAAATATTGTTTGCAGAGACCAGAGAAACTCAAAGAAATTTATTTATCTTGGGATATTTTACAAGTGTTGTATGGATGAGGAAGGGAAAACTAAGTAACAAGCAGATGTTATGTACAAATAACACAAATTAAATACATACTAGATATATATGATATATATATACATAGTCACTAAAACATTATCCTAATAGAAATACTAAGCAACCAAAAGTAGCTTCGTAACTGAGAAAAAAACAAAAGGAAAAGGAGACTTTGCTTTTGTTACATCACCTTCCAATGCTTCCTATGTGCTGTTCTTCCTGCATTGAATTCTCTCCCACCTTGAATATCTAGTCATTTTTTAATTGTGTGTCAAAAGCTTTCTCTGACTAATTTTGGCAGTCATTTCTCTTTTAACTGCAGTAAGAGCCAACATTTATCAAGAGTCCATGATATGCTAAGGACTTTCAATATTTTATCTTACTTAGCTGTCCAACACTCTGAGACAGACATTACTAAGTCCATTTCAGAGATGAGGAAACTGAGTCTCTAAGATGATAAGGGATTTATCCAAAGATATTTTGTAAATATTTTTGATATTGCCTTTCATAGAAATAATTGAAATTATTTATGTAGACAGGAATCATGTATTTTTCATGCCAGTTAGCTAGGACCAGAAAGCTGCTCAAGACTTAGTAATGACTATGAGTTGGAAAGACATGTCATAAATATTACTTTTCTACCACCTTGAGTCACAGAGGTGCAGGTAACTTATCTCAAATGTGATCATTCAGGACTTCTTTTTACAGAGCAGCACATAGAAGTCCCGGGAGCATGGCAGCTTGCCCAAGGAGGGATAATAAGTCAGTAGGAAAGCTGGGACTCCACTTCACCTTCCCCAATTCCCAGTCCTGTGCTCCTTATCCATCAGGAGGGACATTCCCATGTCAGGTCTTCTGTAACCAAGTTTGCCCCCAAGAGGGGGAAGATAGTACTTATTCTAGAAAATTCAAACTCTTTGAGAACATAAACTCTATTCTTTTGAGATGATGTCCTATTGCCTTCTAAGGATGCTGGATGTCCATTGTCATAATCCATTGTCACACCATGTGGGGCCACATGGCACAGCATCAGGGCCAGTGAGGGGTAAGGAGAAAGTATGGGAAAGAGTTTTATTATGGTTGTCATGAGAAAGAATGGGTAAGGCAGGGCAGGTGTACTGAGCAAGTTTAGGGCCAAATAATTTGCATAATTTCAGTGGACTCTGGGCTCCAGGGGTGTATAGAGATGTGTGGTACCTGGCCTTATGGTGATTTAAGGCAGGACACTTCTGGCTTGCTGTGTGAGAGTTTGATAAAGGAAGTGGTTGGGGGCACGGGCTCTGGATTGGTTGGTTCCTACATGAAAGGCATGCTCCCAGCCAAGTTGTTTATCATCTTTAGGAATTAGTCTTTCCAGGATTATCAAGGTCTCAGCATGTCAAAAGATCACAAATTACCAAAATTCAAAAAACAACACGATTAATACACTAATCTTACTAGAACACTAATGGAGCACTGCTGAAGATAACGGTTCAGACTTCCCTGTAATTAAATAATTTGATCTACAGCATGCAGTATAAACATGGAACATGTTTTTCATATCATCCTGTAGAGAGAGAAAAGAACACAAATACAAACAAAAGAAGAACGAGTGAGAAAATCTGTTTCCTCTTGCAAAAGGGCATTTCCAAATTCCAAAGCACTGTTTTCTTGAACAACATTTCTATTTGTATGATTTGTTTTCTATTATTTTAGGAAAATAAGTTCCCAGAGAACATAGAGAGATTTAATTACGACTTGGATCATGAGATGTCCTCTACTAACTGCATGGAATCTGGGCCTGGATGATTCTTTGTTGCTGTGTTTTGTGTCTTGGGTAGCATCTCTGCCCCTGCCCCAACCCCCGGTTGAGAACCAATGTTTTAAACAACTTACAGTTCTTGCATTTAAAATGCTCAAAGTCCTTTATCATTTATATTCAAACTGTCTTTAATGGTGGAAAACTGGCCTCATTCTTCTCAGTCTCAGAGAGGGAAATGAAGTCACAAAGCACATAGAGCGGGCTGGGATGTAGCTCGGTGGTACAACGCTTGCCTAGCATGCGTGAGGCCCTGGGTTCGATCCCAGCACCAAAAAAGAAAAGGCAAAAACAAAAACAAAAACAAAAAAACCCTCTCCCTAAAGCACATAGAGCTAAACGGAAAATGTAAAACGACCTTTAGTACATGCTGTCAGAAAGAACAACCATGAACTCCTTGGGAAATAGATTAAAATGTGTGCAGGTGCACCTGTTCTTTGGAAGGCAGGACACAGATTTTCCCAAGCTGCTCTTGTGCTTTGACGAGAAGAGGAAAGGAGGCCTGAAAATGTTTGTACAGTTCCTTAATTGCCCCAGCCTGGGATAAGAAAGCTTGCAAAACAAATAGGCAGTTTGGTCTTCCAGTTTCTTATACTAGATGGATGCCTACTAAACAGAAAAGTGCTAAATTAACTCACATCGCTACTGGATGCAAAATCAGACAAGGAACACAATGACCATTAGAGATTTGCCATAATAAGATGGGCCAGATGTTCACAAATATGGAAACCCATGCTTGGGGGCCAGAAGCCCAACCTTGAGTCCCTGAAGTTTTCAGTATTGCTGGAATATGATTAGCAGCAACTAAGAAAGCAAGTAGGTAAAATTAGAGAAACTAACGGGAGCTTGAAAGAGAAAAACAAATGCAGATGAAGGATCAAAGAAGCACGCCTTTTACAGGCAATAGGTAATTTTAGCACACAGTAGAAGTGTCTGCTTGAGACGTAGACTTGTTTTTGTATTATCTATGTTAACTCAGTGTTTCATTCCTATCACAGAAAAGATCTTTATACCTGACCCAGAGATGAAAATATTGAATTTAAATGTCATGGTTGAATTTTTGATTTATATACCTTTTAGTTTATTGGGCCATGCTATCTATACCTCATAAATTGAGAGATATTTTGTAACAAATAAATATTCATGAAAGAAATATTCATTAGAAATATGCATTGAGAATATAGTTCTGGACAATGCAGAATGGATTGTGTAAGACCTGATGGAGCTTACATTTTATAATTAGAGAATATAAAACTTTAACATAATTTATTATAGTTGACAAATTTTATAAAACTTTCTCTCCAGACCTACTCATGTGGTTCAACTTGCAAAGGTAACTAAATTAATACCATAGAATAGAATACCTGAATTTTATACTCAGTTGAAAAAAATTCAAATCCCAGGGTTTTACAGGTTCAAATCCATGGGATTTTTTGTTTTGGTAACTATTACATGTGTCAGTGATGTTTACAGAGCCCTAAATGAAAGTCAGCCTCAACTAATTAGAACATTGATGGAAAAAAACGCATTATTTAAGTGACATATTCCCACTTTAAAATGCGTTATTTAAGTATGTGATATGTAGAGAAATGGTTTTATTATTTATGTATTTTGCTCTTGTGCTTTTGTAGGCTTTTGGCAACTTCATAAAACAGTCACACCTTAAAGGTCTGAAATTTAGAAGATATATTTATTTCCCATTGTGTGGAATGCACATAATTCTTAGTGGCTGCTCTGATTCTCTACAGGATCAGGTACAGTTTTACCCACATTTGTTCTTGGTTTAAACTAAGTAGCTAACCTTTTTGTTTATCAGCTTAAAGTATTTATGTATTTCAGAAAGCTGGAATTTTGTATATAGAAGGATTTGCCTAAGATTTGCTTTTTGTTCCTGTCTTCTTTTTTTATTTTGAGAAGTTACTTCAATACACAACTTTTCTAAAGAAAAGAGAAAACAAAAAGAAAAAACCCAAGCAATGATTTTTTTTGGTGTCATAACAAGTGCAAATTTATAGGCTATATATTGAAGGTTGTATGTTTAAATGCATGGTGCAGATAAACACAGAAGTTTTGTGGAGACCCTTGGTGAAAATTCATACTTTAATATACTCCTGTCTGGTTTCAAAGACAGTAGTAACAGAAGAACTATTTCAAAAAGAAAAAAAATTAAAAAGGCATAGAGATTAAATATCAACTGAGAATTTCCAAGATGCATTTGATGGGATTCCTAAAAGAAAACATAGAGTGATAGAAGAAATTTAAAGAGGTAATAGTTGGGACTTTTCTAGAAGGAAAGGAAAGTATGAGTCTTGAGATTGAAAGTAATTGTGGTGTTATCATCCTTAGTCCTGATCTACTCTGCATAAAAATAATTTACAATTGAGACAGCAATATTCTAATGGTATTTTAGAGGGGCTGTCAGCACAAGGCTTAAAATTAATGGGTATTGTCTTTCAAGTGAAAAGTACTGTAATAAATGTACTACCTTAATATTTATTATGGTGACTCTAAGGACAAAGGAGATTAAATATGACACATCATTTATTTTTTACAAACTCTGGAAAACAACAGGAAGTAATAATTTGAGATAATGTAATTGTGCAAAGCTTTTTGTTGCTTTCCAGAAACAATATAAATGCATTCTTCTAGAGATTCTAGTCACAATAATTGTATATGCATGCTTCTTTTCTGAATTCTCATTGTTATTTTCTTTTACTTTAAAGAATAAACATGATCTAGTAAAACCTGGATCTGTTTAAAAAGAAAACAAAACAAAATGAATTACAGCACTATAAACATAGGTCCTACTAATGAGCCCTATATTTATAAATGTACAAAATCCATTTAATCTATAACTTTAGGGGCATTTGAAAGTACAAGTGCTCACAAAGAATGAATGACCCAAGGCTGTGTGATCAAGGAAGCTGGTGATTTTTTTCCTAATGCTCTCCACCTGCGAGGTGTTGAAAATAGGATTATGTTTTACCTCTCACAGGACTTTGCTGACTTCACCTTCCTAAACATCATCACCTCACCTAGTCTCCCATTGAATGAAGACTAAAGTTTGTCATGATGCTAACATAGCTTTGTCCAACCCACATCCTTTCCTATACCCAAGAGAACCATGTGTTTTTTACTCAGTGAAGTGAATATCACTATGATTTCATTTAGCTCTTGTTGTGACTATACAAAGGACCATGGGCTTAAAACATTGAGCTTTTGCAGAGAATTTTAAGTGACAACCTGGTTTAGAAGAATTTTACAGTCTCAAGAAAGAATGAAGATAGGACATTAATTCATTTTTTAAAGTAGAGCTTCTATGGCAATAAATAACTGTTTTAAAGCCCATTGTTCCTTGAAATATCAAGGTTTTTCCTATTTTGCCTTTGTCACATTAACATCTTAATGCTGACTTTATTGGTTGACTGATGCTTATTACAAGTTTCCAAATACAATTCAGCAGATAAACAGGAAATATGTTTGGTAACTTTATCACAGTTCATGTGTAAGAAGATCTGAAAAGTGAGAAGGAAAAGGCAACACACAATCTGTCTCCTTACTCCACCTCCACATGAAGATTTTGTTATTGTGTTTTGTTTTCTGGACGATAGAAGCCTAGACTAAGCCTAGACTAGAGGGTTCCCTTTGACATTCAGCATCCCAGTCTCAGGCACAGAGTTTCCAGCAGAAGTGACTTCCTGTTTTTTATGACTGACATCTCAAGAGTCCTAGTTCTGTCTCCTACCATAGTGCCAATGTCAGCATATTCAAGGGTGATTCATTTCTGTCACCCGAATCTTAATCAGCCTCAGCGTCCCATCCAGTAATGCATCACTGTCAGACCCCTGACTTCTTTATATCTTTGTCTCTGTGAGCAGCCTGGAGATCAAATCACACCCCAGAGCTAACCTCTGAGCTGGTCCACCCTGCCTGAGGATATGAGCCATGCGGGTCACATCTCTCCAAGCTAACTTGATGCAACCTTTCAACAGCCCTTGATAAGGAGCACCTTAATTTATTTGATGCTAATCACTTTTTGTTAGTTTCCGTAATAGAATTGGTCAACTGCCAAGCACTATAGCTTCTTGAGCTGCCTCTTTCCTGCATATCACGGAGGCCTCAGGCTTTCTTGAGGCCCTGATCATCTCACGTGGCCTCTGCTCTGCTCCAACGTCTTCACCATGTGCCTCAAACCCATTGTGGTCTCTGAGATGAATTTGGCCTTTGTCTTTGACAGAAAAAATAACTTTAGAACCCTTTTCTCAACTTAGATACTATTCAACTCTACTCAATACAAATAAGTCCCCAAAGCTACACAAAAAATTCTTTAGGACATTAACCAGTCTGCATGTCAATCTAGAGTTAGTTTCTTCTGACTCTGTAAATTGTCATGTTATTTCTACTTAAAGTCACTCTCTCTTGCTGTCATGTTGTCTTAGATTCTCTATTCTTTATCATCATATTGCTTTTGACCTAGAGGCACCATTAAAATAGACTTCCCCAAGTTGTGCTGAAATATTAAGATTATAGACCATTATTCTAAACATCTTCCCTCAGCTCCGTCTGCTCTACAATGTACAGATTTGCTTTCCTGCGTATGTTAAAAATGAAGTTACACACCCGGTGTCAGTAGAGCACGGACTTGGAGTTGCTCACAGACTTAAAAATAATCCTTTGTTACATATCCTCATTTGCTCAATGCAGGACCCACTGCATACAAATACAAATCATTTGGCTGGGCTTTAGCATGATCCTGACTTGGGTCCCAGTGATGTGTTTTCATCAGCTGAGTTAATGGCCTCAGGCACATATTTGTACTCAGCGATAATGATAGACTCGTGTGTTATTGTGCTTGAAAGAGATTCCAGATATAACATAATCCAATTTCTCATTTTATAGCTTAGCTTGTAAAGAACAGAGAGATTAGGGAACTTGCTCAAGGCCACCCAGCTTGGTAAATTTGTATGTTTAAAAATATTCCTTTAGAAATTCTTCTCCAGTGCTCTAGTTCTCCTTGACTTTATAGTTCCCAGGGGGCATTTCCTAAAGTACGTTTGGAGGACACACCTGGAAACATGTAGAACATTCTTAACACAACAGAAACCCTGTCTTCCAATTTCTATGTTCTCTGGGAGGGCAATTAGAGAAGAAAGAAGGAAGTGGGAGGGAACATTTAGACCACTATGAAATAGCACATAGTGTGAGCTTGTCATGTGCCAAGTACTGTTCAGAATATTCTACATGTATTATCTACCCATTTAATCCTCAAACAACTAAATGAAAAAGAACCATTTTCTATCACTCCCATTTTACAGATAAGGAAATCACAGCAGAGTCACTCAGCTAACAAGCAACACACAGGATTCACACCAAGATACCATGCTACCTTGCCTACAGGAAACTTCATTATCACTCTGAGGAAGGGGATGTTATTATTCTAAATTTACAGATGAGGAAATGAAGGACTGGTAGGGCTGGTGTGACTAAAGTCAGAGATGTAATGATTTGAGCTCTCATCTGCCTCTTGTCACTGTCATACAAAGCCATGATATACTGATGAAAACATGGTGACCAGAGTAGCTGAGTTGAAATAAATATAGTAAATTAACAAATAAAAGAAGTAGATGCTTGAACAATATACTTATCCTTTGACTTTCTCTTCTTCTCTGCTGTGATGGAGGGTGGAGGAAAGAGGCAAATTTTACTATTGTATTAAGCCTGCTAAAGGTCCCCATGGACAGTGGATAAAGTGATTATAGTGGCACCACTGTCCAAATGCCTAATGTAGCTTCCAGCACAAAGGCTGCTGAACAAGCATGTCGCAAATGAGATTATAATACCAGCCTGGCATGTCACTGCCCTAGACTCTCCATGGTGGGTTGGATATACTGCTCTGTTTGATTCATGAAAGAAATTTCCTGTGGGTCATTATCTGGAGAAGGTTCTCCCTCTGTCTGTGGTGGTCTTTAAAGCAGCTGTGCCAAAGGACAGAGTGAGAACAAAGATTTAATATCAATTCACTCAAGTACTACAGCTTCAGGGTGTGAATCCCAGCTCCGGCAGGGGGTTGAACAAACAGTCACATACCACCATGGCCTTATGCTTAGGATGTGTACTTGACACAATAAAGAGGGTGAAATCTCCTATAAATGTGTTAGGGTGATGCTGCTCAGGCAGAAGGCTATTCCACAGTACACTTGCCTGAAGATATCTCCCAATTACAGATGCATTGCAATTAGGGATGGAAAAAGATGGCATGTGGCTACCAAGTTCATTTCCTCTGCCAGTATAGACAGAGCCTGAGGTTCTGCTTTACAGAAAATATCTTCCAAAATCTGCTTCATATGATTCCATGTGGGAGGCTTGTTCATAATCTAATAATTTACAGATCACTTTCTATTAACATTACTTGATTTTTTACACTATTTTCATCACTTTTTCCAAATGATATCTGTTCCCTAACTTTATTAAATCACCTTCCTATTTTTATTTCCTAGAATGAAAGAATGTTATTCCTATAATGACCGAAAGGGAAACTAAGACTCAGAAAGGCCACACTGGAGTTTTCACATGCTTCTCCATCATCATCTGCTTTAGAACTTCCTCTTGAATCTATGACCTTTCACCTTTCAATCTCTTACCTCTTCCTTACATACAACCAATGAGTATCATTTTATAGATTGTGGGTCTAAGCTTGTAGACCTAGGATGGGGTTCATTTATAATTGTGGTACAAAACAGAAAAATGTTCTTAACAGCTGAAACAGCTGTTTACATTTACTATATTTTAGGAAACAGAATTTGATCAGTGTTAGATCTCATGCCATAGGACAATGATTAGTGGTTTATAGGGTACAATTAAACTCAAAACATTATTTTTCCTGCAAAGACATCTGCATAAAAAGCAACATTCTAAAATGAAGTCAACATTTAAAGTGCTCAACATCAGCTACAAATATTTGTTCTTGAGGGAATGGGAACTTTTTATAACACTGCACAAATTTTATGTTTCTTGGTAAAATATTCTACTGAATGTTTTGATGCTAAATGTATATTTATCAAGGATAACAGAAAAACAGTTTTAGACCAGACATATAATAGTAATTCGCCAAAGCACACACACTCTGTTTCATTCTTGGTTGTAGTTATTGTGCCCCTAAAGATTCGTATGTTGAAGCCTCAACCTCCAATTTGAGTATTTAGAGATAAGACCTTTAGGGAGGTAAATAAGGTTCATAGAGTCATGAAGTCATAGAGTGGGGGCCCTAGTCCAATAGGGCTGGTGTCCTTGTAAGAAGAGACACCAGAGAGCTTAGCCTCTTTTTACCATCCACGTAAAAACACAGTAAAAAGAGTCATCTGGGGGTCAGGAGGAGATCCCTGCCAGACACTGAATCCACTGGTATCTTCTGCTCTTCAGAATTTTAAGGAAATAAATTTCTGAGAACTTGACACTTAGCATGAAGCAGAGGATAAATCAGAATACGGACTTGTCAAGTGAGGTCCAGGGAGTAGAAGATCCCCAACAGTGGTGGAATTTTCTTAACCACAGAGGGAATCAGAGCGGACAGCATTTCACAGAATGGGCTCCCAAATCCCTCTATGTCTTCTGTCTACCCTGTCTTCCCTTCAGTCATAAGTGTAGCGTTAGCATTATTTTCCTCTCTATAGATTCACCCTTTGAGAATCAAAGGGAGTTATATCACTGTGCTCACGCCCCCAGATCTCTACATCATTAGTTACAGAATGGTAGAAGCTCATGAGTGTTCTTATCCCATCAGAGACATGGAAATTTTATCATTTATCAGAAAAATCAAGTGTCTGACTAAAAACACAAGCAAATTAACAAAGCTGTCAATAAATAAAAGTGTGTCTTATTCCAATAGCTTGTACTTCCTACTTTTCATTTGACTTGGGTTAATGTTTCATGCATGAAATGGAAGTTTCTCTTCAGTGAAATACAAGTGTGTGGAGTTATAGGCAAAGATAGGAAATAAACCAAATACAGGCACATTTAGCAAACACCTGGCAGGGTTATGCCAACTCTTATAATTCCAGGTGGTTTTGACAAGCAGTCTGAAGTCCACTAATCACTTGGGTAAAATTCCTCAGCTTGTTCCAGTTAGTTGAAAGTCCAACAGCAATCTGCCTTGACAGCTTTACTGTAGTCCTAGGGAGAAGCGGATATGAGGCAAGACACAGCCTTGAAGGTATAAGGTCAGTATTGAGTGTCTAAAACCACTCAGCATCTTAAAATGAAACTTTCTACTGTTGTTTTTGGACACATTTCAGTAGAAGATCCTTTAAAAATCTGGGTTCTTGTTCAGAAGTTACAGATTAATAACAGTTGACAAGACATAAAGGTACAATATAATATCTTTATATAGCATGCACGTGACTCTATGGTTTTCAAACTGTGGAGGCTATTTTTCTGCAGCAAAAATAAAAATTAAAAAAAATCCTCATGTGGTTGAAAAAATCTTCTCTCTTATAAAAAATATTCATGTGCTCCAAACCCTAATTAACGTAAAAAAATCTCAAAAAGTTATTCTAGTTAATTGTGATCTAGTGTACAGCCCCACTACCTCTCATAATGACACAATCTATTTCACTAGTGACAGAGTGTCTCAGAGGCTATCTATCTTTTGGCTACAAAGAACATTCAGGGATATCTATTTTAATACGTCAGCATCAAAATGAAATTTGTTCTCATGGCCCCAAGGTGCTCCCAGCACACTGAGCATTCTGAGTAGGAAGTGGATTTTGGCTTTGGAACATATCTTAGCAAAGTCCCTACTTTTTTTGCTGGGTTTTCTTTGAACCATGGCTGTGGTGAACTTCCATTGCTTTTCCAAAGCTGAAGTTTCATAACCTCCAATTCAGTTCTTTATATAAGTTCATTGGTATAGACCCTTCCATGTTTCTTAGAACTGGGACCAACGTCTTGACTTTTGAGATGGTGGCTGATTCAGGTGGCACAAGAAGCTGAGCCTCAGTGTCTCTGTTATTACTATATCTTCCATGCCTTGCATGGAGCTGCTCATTTATATCACCTCACTTACTCCTCCTGAGTTACGTTAGCATGCTTGCTTCACAGATGAGAAAGCAGAGGATTTGTGAATTAAGGAGTTACCCCTAGGTCAGCTAGAACCATGATGTGGACAAGATGACTTATGAAGGGAAAGTTGTTAGTTTAGATAGGGTGTGTGTTTCATTATTTAAAATCACGCCCACATTCTGTACGTTGCAGAACTGCAAGGGCCTCTGATCTACCAGGGTTGAATTGAATTATTTCTATAATTGAAACCATGTCCTTGCAATCTCAAGGCAATTTCCATACCACAGTGACTTGTTCCCGGAGTGGACTGAGGGGAGAGGGCTTACCCATGCTCCATCTAGGAATGGAGCGTTGGGGGACAGGGAAGGAAGAAGAGAAGTCCAGGGGAGTTTCAACTCCTTTGAAGAATGTAGATCAGGTGGCTTTATGGACCACATGTGCGCCAGTACTTTCTGCTACCTGTTCAGAGGAGATGTATATGGAACAACTGGCAGAGAAGGTGCTAGAAAGAATAAAGTTGTGGAAGTCACATCCACAGTTTCTGTGTCTAGATACTTTTTACTTCTCACACTTCTTTCTCTTAGCTTTGTCCTTGGTAGAGAGTGTGTGTGTATCTAGACAGGCACACATATACGTACTTCACATGCAGAGATATAAATATTACACACATATTTATATTTATATAAATACACAGATATGCACACATATGTGGGTTGACAGAAAAAGAAACACAAGAAGGTCTACTAAATTGAATTTCAGATAAACAACACTCTTGTATAGCCTGGTACTGGGGATTGAACCCAGGGCCTAGAGCTTGCTAGGTACACTTGAGCCATGATCCGCCATTTTTTTTGTTTATTTATTTTAGTGTTAAGGATTGAACTAGGGCAATGGGTCTATCCTCAAGTGCTCTACCACTGAGCTATTTCCCTAGCAGTATACTCTTTTGGTACTTTATGTTCCAGACATTGCATGGCATGTACATATCCTAAGAGATGCTAATTTATCTGAAATTCAAGTTTAACTGTACACTCTGTACTTTTATTTGCTAACTCTGACAAACATAATAAATATGTGGATGTGTTTATACATACACACACAAACATATACATGTACATATATATTTATTTCAACATCTCTATGGTTGGGTATGATGGCATACATCTGTAATCCCACCTATATGGGAGGCACTCTTAGTCATGAAGATCATGGTCTGTCGCTGGCCTGGGCAAAAAGTATGAGACCCTGTATGAAAAATAACTAAAGCCAAAAGGGCTGGGGGCATGGCTCAAGTGGTAGAGTGGTTGGCTAGCAAGTACAAGGCCCTGAGTTCATATCCTATTACTGCCCAAAAGTAAGAAAATAAAATAAATCTATGTCCTTGTATATGTAATGATGTGTAACACTCATTGATCCCAGAATGAGGTTAGCACCCTGTCTTTCTATTTGCCAGTCTACCATCTATTTTCCATATGTCAAAATACTCCTACTTGTGTTTCATCCTAAAGTTGTTTTTCCTACCACATCATAAGCTCCACAATCACTGTGACTACTCCTGACTCAGACCTCCAGCACAAAACATAACTGATGAACCAGAGAACCCAGATCACAAGCTAACGCCCATGTCAGAGCTTGGCCAATAGATCAACCTAACTCTAAAGGTTAGAGAGGAGTGTCCAACTGTGGACAAAAGCTTGAGTTGGCAACTAAATACCATTGATGATTAAACGCCTGAATTTAAAGACCTCCTGTGTAACAGAACTGATTATACTCACGTCTGTGTTTTTATCTCACTGATTCTGAATCATCATTTTAGAATAATTTTATTCTTAGTACTTGGGCTAGCCCCCTAGGCAATGGTGATTGTACACATGGGTACATTCCCTATACCTTGACTAACACTGTGACCCCTTCTGTCATGTCACATGTTTGCCAGTATTTGTTTTCATATTCTACGCATGCTCACTAAGTTTCCCTTTGCCTCAAGTTCTGTTATTATGAATGCTATTAAAAATTTTCATTTTTTTGAGAATTCCAAGATGGCGGCTAGAGGTAGGAAGCAGAAAGCGACCCTCCTATAGTGAAATCTTGGAGAGATGCTGGGGGCACACTTTGCAGGCATAATCACCGAGAAAAGGCATAACTTTGACCCCTCCACATCTCCAGCCGGCGCAGAGAATCTCCACTTCACGTTAAACGGAGAACCGAGGAGGCCCCCGGGGCCGCCAGGGGCCGGCGCCCATACGGCTTGGGAAGACGCGGACCAGGTGAGCTTCGCGGTACCGCGGTTCCCCCACAGACAAGCCTGGGCCAGAGCACCATAGCCCCCTGGACAGACTGACCTCCACCCGGGAAAAAAAGAGAAACTGAGTACTAAGCAATAAGAACAGTTAAGACACGCTGGAAAGAGGGTGGGGCGCCCTGAGTGCTGAAGATTGGGGGAAGGGAATCCTTCCCGGGACTGTAAATAAACGAGCCGGGCGGCCGGAGAGGCTCTGGCGGGAGCGGGGCGCACGCCCAGCAACCAGGAGCGGGGAAGCTTGTGAGAGGAGGGAAGACCCACTTCCCACGTGAACTATAAATAAACACGCAGGCCTGACAACGCGGGGCAGTGTCGCCTTTCCCAGTGCTTGGAAAGGGAAAAGCCTGTAGCAGAGGCCCCCCTCCCCCGCACAGGAGAACTCTGAGCAAACAAAGCCTGTGCGACCAGGTGAGCGCTGCTCACCCCAGAGATCTGCATAAATAACGCCGCCAGCTACAGGCTGAGAGCAGCAGGCAGGCAAGCCACAGTTGCAGATACCACTCTCAGAACTGCCTCCAGACGCTTTTTTTTTCTTTTTCTCCCTACCTTTGATGAGAGAACAACCGAATTACACCTGCAAGCCGAAAAACTTACTGAAACTGTATTGCATTTGAACTGGGGACACTTGGTGGGACTTTTTTTTTTTTTTATCTTCTCTGTGTGTGTGAGAGTAGTTTTGTTCTACTTTATGCATCCCCTTTGATGAGACAACTACAGAACAACATCTGAGGCACCAACTCCAGGACTGGAGATTGAGACGGACATCCAAATTATTAAGACTGAAATTGCATTGCATATAAACTTGGAAGTTTTTTGGTTTTTTTTTTTTTTTTTTTTTTAATTTTCTATTTTCCATTTTATTTTAATTCATTTTTATAAATAGATATTACTTTCATATACTTATTTTTTATTTTTTTATCTTTGATTTTCAATCCTCTCTCTGTCTCTCTATTGTCTGTTCAGTTTACTGTCGATTAGTACACTAACACTCCCTGTTTATACCTTTGAAACTCTCTTGTCTGATACCTTGTTCTGCTTTCTCCCTCTTGTCTGTATATTTGTTTTCCCCTTTTCTTTAACTTCTTGCTTTCCATCTCAGCTCACTCTTCCATTCTCAATATTACCATTGTTATTATTACAAGCTAGAAAATACTTAATTACACACAGTACAGGGACAGTAACAACACCAAGGACAATGACAGGAAGACAGAAAAAACAAGGAAACCAGTTTCCCCACAGCAAAAAATTAGTACAGGAACCAGAGGGGAATGAAGAGAACAGAAACTCAGATCCAGACTCCAACAAAATGAAGATAAACTATGCCAAAGGACCCAATGAAGCCTACAAGAATAATTTAAAAGAAGACATACTACAAGTACTCAATGAGAATTTTATAGAGATGATACTGGATAGGGTCAACCAAAATGTACAGGAGACACTCAAGAAATTCCAAGACAATAAAAATAGAGAATTTGAAAAAGCAAAAGAAGAAATAAAGGAAACCATAGAAGCACTGTATAAACACCAAAGTGAAAGAGAGAACACAATGAATAAATGGATAAATGAACTCAGGACAAAAATAGACAACAATAAAGAAGAAAACAGCCAGGATATGGAAAACCTCAGAAAAAAGAACGAAACAGAACTGCAAAACAAAACGGAAGGCCAATCCAGCAGAATAGAACAAACAGAAGACAGAATCTCAGAACTTGAAGATGAAATGGTAATTAAAGGAAAAACTGAAGAACTATTAATTAAACAACTCAAGACCTGTGAAAAGAAAATGCAAGAACTCACCGACTCCATCAAAAGACCAAACTTGAGAATCATGGGCATCGAAGAAGGAGAAGAGGTGCAAGCGAAGGGAATGCGTAATATATTCAACAAAATAATAACGGAAAATTTCCCAAATCTAGAGAAAGATATTCCCATACAGATGCAAGAGGCCTCCAGGACACCAAACAGACCAGATCAAAATAGAACTACTCCACGACATATCATCATTAAAACAACAAGTTCAGAAACTAAGGAAAGAATATTGAAGGCTGCAAGAGAGAAAAAACAAGTAACATACAAAGGTAAACCCATCAAAATCACAGCAGACTTCTCAACAGAAACATTATAAGCAAGAAGAGCGTGGGGTGAGATCTTCCGGGCACTGAATGAAAATAACTTCAACCCCAGGATACTCTACCCAGCAAAGCTATCATTCAAAATAGATGGAGCAATAAAAGTCTTCCATGATAAGCAGAAACTAAAACAATATGTGACCACAAAGCCACCATTACAAAAGATTCTGCAAGGGATCCTGCACACAGAAAGTGACACCCAACTTAACCATGAAAAGGCAGGCAGCACCAAACCACAGGATAAGAAAAAGCAAGACAGTAGAGAGTAACATCAAGTTAGGTACACACAATCAAACCTTCAAACAACTAAGATAACTAAATGGCAGGAATCACCACATACCTATCAGTACTAACGCTTAATGTTAATGGACTTAATTCACCCATCAAAAGACACCGTTTGACAAAATGGATTAAAAAAGAAGATCCAACAATTTGTTGCTTACAGGAGACTCATCTCACCGACAGAAATAAGCATATGCTTAGGATGAAAGGCTGGAAGAAGATTTACCAAGCCAATGGCCCCCGAAAACAAGCAGGAGTAGCAATACTTATCTCTGACAAAGTAGACTTCAAACCTACATTGATCAAACGAGATAAAGAAGGACATTCCATACTAATAAAAGGGGAAATAGACCAAAAGGAAATAATAATCATCAATCTGTACGCACCCAATGTCAACGCACCCAATTTCATCAAACATACCCTAAAAGACCTAAAAGCATATATAAATGCCAACACAGTGGTTGTGGGAGACTTTAACACCCCATTATCATCAATAGATAGGTCATCCAAACAAAAACTCAATAAAGAAATCCAAGATCTAAAATATGCAATAGATCAAGTGGACCTAGTAGATGTCTACAGAACATTTCATCCAACCTCTACACAATATACATTCTTCTCAGCAGCCCATGGAACCTTCTCCAAAATAGATCATATCCTAGGGCACAAAGCAAGCCTCAGCAAATATAAGAAAATAGAAATAATACCGTGCATACTATCTGACCACAATGCAGTAAAAGTAGAACTCAACAACAAAAGTAAAGACAAAAAACATGCAAACAGCTGGAAACTAAATAACTCATTACTTAATGAAGAAAGAATAAAAGGAATACAAATAGATAAAGAAACTGTCAAAATATCCCTATTTGCAGACGACATGATCCTATACCTTAAAGACCCAAAAAACTCTACTCAGAAGCTTCTAGACATCATCAATAGCTATAGCAAAGTAGCAGGATATAAAATCAACATAGAAAAATCATTAGCATTTCTATACACTAACAATGAGCAAATGGAAAAAGAATGTATGAAAACAATTCCATTTACAATAGCCTCAAAAAAAATCAAATACCTAGGTGTAAACCTAACAAAAGATGTGAAAGACCTCTACAAGGAAAACTATACACTTCTGAAGAAAGAGATTGAGGAAGACTATAGAAAGTGGAGAGATCTCCCATGCTCATGGATTGGTAGAATCAACATAGTAAAAATGTCGATACTCCCCAAAGTAATCTACATGTTTAATGCAATTCCCATCAAAATTCCAATGACATTCATTAAAGAGATTGAAAAATCTACTGTTAAATTTATATGGAAACACAAGAGGCCACGAATAGCCAAGGCAATACTCAGTCAAAAGAACAATGCAGGAGGTATCACAATACCTGACTTCAAACTATATTACAAAGCAATAACAATAAAAACAGCATGGTACTGGCACAAAAACAGACATGAAGACCAGTGGAACAGAATAGAGGATCCAGATATGAAGCCACACAACTATGAGCAACTTATCTTTGACAAAGGAGCTAAAAATATACGATGGAGAAATAGCAGCCTCTTCAACAAAAACTGCTGGGAAAACTGGTTAGCAGTCTGCAAAAAACTGAAACTAGATCCATGTATATCACCCTATACCAAGATTAACTCAAAATGGATCAAGGATCTTAATATCAGACCCCAAACTCTTAAGTTGATACAAGAAAGAGTAGGAAATACTCTGGAGTTAGTAGGTATAGGTAAGAACTTTCTCAATGAAACCCCAGCAGCACAGCAACTAAGAGATAGCATAGATAAATGGGACCTCATAAAACTAAAAAGCTTCTGTTCATCAAAAGAAATAGTCTCTAAACTGAAGAGAACACCCACAGAGTGGGAGAAAATATTTGCCAATTATACATCAGACAAAGGACTGATAACCAGAATATACAGGGAACTTAAAAAACTAAATTCTCCCAAAACTAATGAACCAATAAAGAAATGGGCATGTGAACTAAACAGAACTTTCTCAAAAGAAGAAATTCAAATGGCCAGAAAACACATGAAAAAATGCTCACCATCTCTAGCAATAAAGGAAATGCAAATTAAAACCACACTAAGATTCCACCTCACCCCTGTTAGAACAGCCATCATCAGCAACACCACCAACAACAGGTGTTGGCGAGGATGCGGGGAAAAAGGAACCCTTTTACACTGTTGGTGGGAATGTAGACTAGTACAACCACTCTGGAAAAAAATTTGGAGGCTACTTAAAAAGATGGACATCGATCTACCATTTGATCCAGCAATACCACTCTTGGGGATATACCCAAAAGACTGTTACTCCAGAGGCACCTGCACATCCATGTTTATTGCGGCACTATTCACAATAGCCAAGTTATGGAAACAGCCAAGATGCCCCAGCACTGACGAATGGATTAAGAAAATGTTGTATCTATACACAATGGAATTTTATGCAGCCATGAAGAAGAACGAAATGTTATCATTCGCTGGTAAATGGATGGAATTGGAGAACATCATTCTGAGTGAGGTTAGCCTGGCTCAAAAGACCAAAAATCGTATGTTCTCCCTCATATGTGGACATTAGATCAAGGGCAAACACAACAAGGGGATTGGACTATGAGCACATGATAAAAGCGAGAGCACACAAGGGAGGGGTGAGGATAGGTAAGACACCTAAAAAACTAGCTAGCATTTGTTGCCCTTAATGCAGAGAAACTAAAGCAGATACCTTAAAGCAACTGAGGCCAATAGGAAAAGGGGACCAGGAACTAGAGAAAAGGTTAGATTAAAAAGAATTAACCTAGAAGGTAACACCCACGCACAGGAAATCAATGTGAGTCAATGCCCTGTATAGCTATCCTTATCTCAACCAGCAAAACCCCTTGTTCCTTCCTATTATTGCTTATACTCTCTCTACAACAAAATTAGAGATAAGGGCAAAATAGTTTCTGCTGGGTATTGAGGGGGGGAGCGGGAGGGGGTGGAGTGGGTGGTAAGGGAGGGGGTGGGGGCAGGGGGGAGAAATGAACCAAGCCTTGTATGCACATATGAATAATAAAAGAAAAATGAAAAAAAAAAAATTTTCATTTTTGCTCAAAGCATTCAAACCAGGGGATAAAGGAAAGGCAAGAAATGGAAGCCTCCTCTTGCTCCCTGTTACATTAGTGGCATTTTAAAATTACAGCCTCACCAGCTTCCTTAAGAAATGCTACATTTTTCATCTTTGGTGGCTGTGATTAAGTAACACTCACTTTGCACTGCTCCCATGGTGACACAGCTCCATTACAAAGGCCTCCTGTGTGGCACTCAGGTCATTAGAAACCACACAAACTATTAGAAAACAGTAGCAGAACTGCTCACAAACCCTTGGAATTATGGTTTCTTTTCTAATTGTGGTAAAGAATGAACTCATGATGGTTTAGGAGTTGAATAAAATGGGTGAGAGGAAGAACACATACCTACATAAACGCTCATGTGAGGAGTCTTGTGATGTCACATGTATTTCTCAGAACATTTTCCTGTGGACCTCTTGGCTGAACAGTCCTGAACCCAAAGATTCGGGCGCTTTTCACTTCTGGATCCTACAAGTTCCCTGGATCACCTCACTCAATATCTCAATCCTGCATGTGTTAACAGACACAGGGCTCAGCAATTTGCTGTCCTACACTGGAGCCTACACTTAGCTCCTCGAATATCTTGGCTATAGATGTAGACCCTCCCACTCAACTTCAACCCTTGATGTGCAAACTCCTGCAGGGTCACAGGTGAAGTGGGTGGCCAGTGTTCTGTGCTGTTGATCAGCCTGTCAGGCTCTCTATGAGGTGACCTTGGCTGGGGTCCCATAACAGTGAAGGGAGGTTCTATGCATGTGAACACACACACACACACACACACGTACACGCACATGTCAGAACCCCCACATGACTTTCAGCATCCTCAACATTCAGCCTGCTTGTCTTGTACTCCTCTCAGCCTATGAAACACAACCTCATATTTTACTGAATGCTGACTAATCTTTAGGGGGATATCTGGCTTATGTGGGAAGTGGTTGACTATATGGTACACTTTCCCCTGAGCTAGTGCTAAACCCAGACCTCAGCTGTACTCTTGGCATTCCATCTTCCCTATGACATATAAAAATAGGAGCCAAGCACTCTAGCTGATGTGGTTCACATAGCATTTTTAGGAAAACCAAAGTCTTCATCCTGAACATGTGGCAAAATGTCAACTCGGAGAGTGAAGTTCCAAGTACTCAAATACGTCATAGATTGTTCTTTTATTTGCCCCAAAGATAAGGGAGGTTGCAGTGGGGGCCATTTATCTGCTGACACATTTTTGTTTCCTCCAGGGGTTGCTGCATTTCTGCAGTGGATTTAAAGCAAACTCTGTGAAAAATATTATAGCATACTAGAGTAAATAGATGCTACATAAAATAAATTAGTTGATGATCAAGGAAGCATTTTCCCATAAACTTATTTTTTAATAAAAATTTGAGAAGTTGTGAATCATAAGGGACAATGGTAGGAATGAAATATGAGGATGGACGCTATTTTGGTGCTAATTAAATGTCTTTCCGATCAAGTTACAAGAGGATATATTTCATATGGATCCAGCATACAAGCTTCTATTCTGTGCATGAAAACATTTTAGCTCATGTGAGCATCATTTTTCTATTATCTGTGTTTGGTTCCCAAATGCCTTCTATAGATACTGTATTTGTTACCTTCACCAGTTCCTTTTGGAAATTTAATTCAGTATCTCCAGCTCTGAAAAGGAGCTCCCTGTGCAGAGCTCCATGGCCCCAGTCACTAATAGAGGAGACAGGAGAGGCTGGGGCTGAGAGGACTGGTTTATACAAATGGAAAGATATGTCTCCATTTCTTTGCTTTCTTTAACCTTTCTTTTATTTTTTTTTTCCAGCTTTAGGTGTTTCTTGTTCTCTACTTTGATCTAAGCTTTATCCAATGATGACATATTGGATCAAGATTCCTTTTCAAAGACCATTGCTCCCTCTTCTGAATTATTGTTGGGTGAGTCTGGGACCTTGGTGAAGATGCTCTTGGGTTCCCACTAAGTTTATTTTGCACCTAGCCAATGCCCTCTACTGAAACCCAGCACTCTTTCAGGTCATGGAAAGCCAGTAATCCCTGAGCCACATTTAGACAGTCCATGCTATCAAAATTGCCATAGATGTCACCAACTCTCATAAAATACCCAGAATATTCATATTTAGCTTCAACATGAGTCATCCTTACCTAGGGTTTCCAGATTAAGTCATTTCAAGCAAAATGCTCATGTCTATCAATGTGGACGTAGTATCACACCTTGGTGAAAATGATGACATAGCTTCTTGTATGAGGTACATAAAATCTAATCTTATTATTTCATAGTTGCATCTTAAATGAAACTTTCCAGTTTGTTTCTTTGGGAAAGTATCCCAAACTAAAATAGAAAAATTACAAGGATGATACAAAGAATGTTGTACATCCTTCATCCAGAGTCACCTATTGTTAACATTTTGCCTCATTTATTTTATCAGCTTTCCCTACTTCTCTCAGATCTATCAATATTTATCTATCATCTATATATATCTATCATCTATCTATCTATCTTCCTATCATCTATGTTTATCTATCTATCATCATCATCTATGTGTGTGAGAAAGGGAGGCTGTATATACATTAATACTTATACTACTAGTATGTCACTAATATATACCACTTAAACTATTTGATTATTTTATGTGTAGTGCTGGGCAAGTGTAGGCAAGTGCTCTGACACTGAGCAAATCTCACTTCAGCTATTGGAGAATAATATCTGAGAATATGTATAAAAGAATGAACTTGATTAATATCTATATGTTAACGTAGATATACACACTATTTGAGAATAAGCCATACACAGTGTGGCCTTTTATTTCTAATACTTCAGTGTGTATTTCCTTAGAATAAGGGTTACCTTTTCCATACTCACAGTGTAGAGTAAATTATCTTTGTAAATTACCTTTGTAAATTACCACTGATATAACACTTTTACTAATTATTCCAGTCATATATCCTTTATAGGTTTAGCATGGGACCCAGTCTAGGATCATATATTATATTTATTGTCATCTGTCCTCAGTCCCTTAATCTGGAGAAATTCCAAAATCTTCTTTGTCTTTACAATAAAATTGAAAAATTTTTTTCCAGTACTGAAGATTAAACTCAGGGCCTCACAATTGCTAGGCAAATCTCTACCACTTGATCTACACCTCTAGTCCTTTTGTCTTCAGTTTTGCATAGGGTCTCCTGCTGACTTTGCCTTGGTTGGCCTTGGATCTGAGACTTTCCTATTTCCACCTGCAGTACAGCTGGGATTACAGGCATGTACCACCATGCCAGACCAACATTTACATTTTTTGAAGATAGTAGTCCCTAAAGGGCATCTTTTAAGGGCTCTGGAGAAGGAGATGAGCCTGGACTTTCAATGGATCATAGTTTAAAGTAGCATGATATAGTTGAGGCAGGCACCAGTGTGGCCACCTATCCAGCACCACAGATAGTTCTGCAAGTCAAGACCGTTGAGTTGTGGCTGTGTGTTATATGTAGGACTAAAAGCTACTCAGTTAGCCTGCAGCTTGCTTATCCTGTTTGTTATGGCGGATGTTAAAGCAGAGGAATCCTGACATGTAATAACTAAATAACTAAATAGTGAGTGTGTGGGAGAGAGAGAGGCCAACCCTCAGTCAACTGAAATGCATACTGAGCTGTTTGGTGCGGCAGCTGTTAGGTGTATTTTCAATAAGCAACACCTGTGACATCTTCACAACGTTTCTGTTATGTCACTAGGAAAAAGCAGAATTGCCTTTTGTATACCATTAATAGGAAGGAAGGCATGTTACATCATGGGTAGATTTCCTTAAAATGGTGTAATTTAAATACTTAATTTTTTTAATTTGGCTAGAAAATTAACTCCTTCATTAATATTGCTAGAGCAGTTGCACCAGCAGACCCTAGTATCTCTTGTACTTATATACAACATCTACTATTTTGTACCCCAAAACTCTACCCATTTTGTGTTTTTCATGACACTCAGTGAAATGGTAAGTGGTAGCAGTAAAGGTACTGTCTCAGGCTAGGGGGCCCTCACCCCTCCATCTTTAATTTTATAGGCTCGGCAGACAGGTGGCGTTGCCCAAGAAGGTACATTGCTCTTGCCTTGGCCAACCCCTCCTACTCCCACCCTGCCCTGTTGAGCATTACATCTCTCCCTTGTCTTCCCCTCACCACAGCTCAGATTGTACAGAGGAGAAAAAGAGACTCTGCTCAGCACAAGTAAGCCACACCCACAGAGATTTACCTAGCAGAAAACAAAGAATAGGGAAGAAAACATCCCTGCCACCTGGATCATTAATGTAAGCAATGTCTTGAATTCTACCAGTTTTGCAGCAGTAATGTCTCTTGAGGAAGCACAGAGTAGAGCTTCCAGGTGATACAAGGCAAAGCCTGAGCAACAAATGTTAGGGTGAGAGGGAGTTGTAGGGATGCTTGTTGTGCATTGGTGAACTGGGTTGTTTCTCCTGGGCAGTGGAAGAGAATTAAGCAACTGTATACTTGGGGGAAGAGAGGATGGATTTGAGGTCAGACAGGCCCCTTCTACCACTGACTAGATTGGTAGTCTGAGGAAAACTCTTTGATCTGTCTGAGCCTCACTTCCTTTAATACTAAGAGGCTCTGATAACAAGTCGGCTACACAGGTCAAGTGCTTAGCGAGGCCCCAGAGAACAGTAAGTAGTGACTCAAATTAGGTCTTGCCCTAGGACAAGTTCCTGAGAACCAGAGGCTGGGACATACTTTGGGAACAGCAGAGCACCAAAGTTTGGAGCAGGGTTGTGGTCTCATTTAGAGGTTGGTTTCAGCCACATAGCTAGGATCCTGTGAAGCAGACTTGGTCCAAAGTGAAGACCACAGTGGCCCAGACTTTTGATCCTGTGTCAGTCACTATCTTGGGGTGGGAGGAGGCACAAAGTACCATCCCAGATAAAGTGGCCCCTAAAGAGCGGGATGGTGGTAAGCAGCCAATCTCCAGGGCAGCTTAAGAATGGAAACACTGGCTACACAAGATGATCTGGGTGGGACTCTGCAGTGTCCATTAGAGTTCCCTTCACCCTACTATCTGAACGAAACCTTGCAGACTGCAGTGCTAGTTTCTCTGTAATGGAAATGGTTTCACTTTGTCTTAATGAAGAACTTTGATCCAAAACAGTGGCCACTCACATCACAGAACTCTCTGAGGGTTACTGGGCTAACTGATTCCCTTGAGACAGACTTGTAATATGATAAAACACTCCGTTCCCTAAGAGAGAAGGGACCAGCCATGGGGAAAAGGACCTATGCCCATGGTCAGGCATTAGACAGTCCCAAGGGATTGGTTTTGCCAGAAGAGGTGCAGAAAGGTAAGTGCTGGGGCTTTCAAAGTGGTTCTCAATTACTCTGCTCTTGTCTTTGTATCACTGTCTTGCTTTCGGGCATTGCCATGCCTTACTGCACATTTTTTTTTCTAGGTCACTGAGACATGGAAGTGAGCATCATTCACAATGTTCATCCTTTTCTTTGAAAACTGCCAGGGAAGATGAAGGGCAAGAAAGTGGGAGCAGTGGCTGCTGGGAGGGTGGAGAATTAATTTGCATTCATTTCTCACCCTGTTAACTGGTATGTAGGACTCTCACTTTTCTACTCTCACCATCTGGGGGCTCTCTCCAGTGTGAATCTAACCATTACTTAGCTCAGCAGAAGTAACGTGCCCCATAAAATGCGTGGATATTGGTTAAGGCTGGGCCCTCCAATTCCTCATGGGTAGAAGTCCTGTTCTGTATTACAAGGTAAGGTGCAGGTACATTATCCTTGTTTATCTTTGAAAACTACATATACATATACACACATGATATATATTAACAGCTTATTATACATACATGTGTTAGTCTATATACTTCTATAAACTTTTCTGATCTTATTTTAGTATTTTCTCCATTACGAACTCCAGGCTTAGTTAGGGTTAAATTTTTGTTCATGCTCTTCACTGTTGTGAAAGAACAATGGTTGACCAGTGGTGATTGTTTAATACATAAATGCATACTAAAATCAAATCCTAGATTTGAATTAATCTAAACAGGTAACACTATTTTAAAGGAGTACTTTTTTAGTTGAGGTGCCAATAAAATTCCTAAAAGCTTTCTGCTGAATAAATTGAGTTATGTGACCTTCTCTCTTCTGAGTCATCACTTTGTTTTTGTTTTCTTCTCACTAGCATAAATTTGGATTTGTAATTTCTGCTTCCATCAACTTGATTTATAAGCAATGGGGCCAATCAAGCTTGAAGATAGAATTTCAAAGTTAGATTTTCACATATAAAGATGATTCACCTAAACCGTACTGGCTTCCATTTGATATGAGCCCATTTTACCCCAAACCTTCTTTTGAGTGGGGGGCATATATGTTTCCTGAAGCAGACAGAGCAGAAACGTTCTTCCTACACATTCCCCCTTCTCAGTTTTATTCTGAAATAAATGGAGATAAATTCTTGGATCCTCCCAGGCTCTGATTTCAAGAAGAGGCTTATGAAGGTGACTGGGAAGATTCAATGAAAATACAAAGAATCTGGAATTTTCCTTCGAACAACCTGCCTATTCAGAATAAGATTGGGTCACATAGGAAACAACCAGAGGAGGGGTTCTTTTGAAGGCCCAATTCTTGCTTTCCTCATGAGTAAACCTGATACTTCAGAGATTCAGCTAGTCCTGCTCATTTTCTAAAGGGACTCTGGCCTGCTGGTTGGCTTAGGTAGAGGGCAGGGTCTGTACTCTAAGGTTATTAGTCGCCTGGTCTTTCAAAACTTATTCAAAGAGGAGAACACATTTTTCTACAAAATTATGTTTTGCCAAAGAGAACTCTTTATAAAGAGCTTTACATGAATAAATATAACCAATCTGTCAAATTAACCTGTTACCCATTTTTTTTTTTGAATGTGTCTTATCAGAATGTTTGCATCACCTTGAGGCCAGTATAGTCTCCAATGTCCTACTAATACCAATAACCAGGAGTAGAATTTCTTTTTTCAGTGCTAGGGATTTAAGCCAGAGCCTCAAACATGTAAGGAAATGCTGTACCATTGATCTCTCTAGCTCCAAAGGTTGAATTTTATACTTGGAAAGAATCAGTTGAGTTTGGCTCTGCACTTGCTTATGCCATTTGTAATGTAGACTAAACCATTAAATATCTGTTTAGAAAGAAAGAGAATTAAATATTTTGAAATGACTGGGTCAAGTAGAGTTGCTGAAAAATGTTGGTAAGAGTGAGGCGGTGATACAAAATTCAGAAAAAAAAATAATAAAAGGAAAACCTAGAAGGATCCTGAGTTTTTATTACTTTGCAAGTGTCTTTAAGATATTGTTTAACTTTTTTAAATGCCCCCTAAATATGTACAGTTATCATGTGATAAAATCAAAATAAAACTAAAAAAGAAAAACAAAAGTCAAAGGCAAAAATTACACTCATTCCTTTAGTTTTATTCAAGAAAAATCATGCACTGAACTCCAGTTGGTAGAATCCTACTCCAATTAAATGACCTCAGATTAAAAGATTGCTGAATGAATGTGCAGTGTATTTCTATATTTGTATTTGTGAGGTAGATTACACTTTTCTCTTTCCAAAGTTCTTTTGGGAAGGTTGATGTACAAATATAGCTTTAAGTAATTTTGTACTTAAGATATTTTTTGATGAACACTTTGACTTCCAAATTTCTCATAGATGAAACAAAAGAATAAGAGTTTATCACTAAACAGATGGCCAATATTATCTGTAATAATAATTTCAGGATATCAGAATCCATCATTCTATGGGAGAGAACAGGAAGCCTAGAAAGACTCTAATGCCAAGTCATGGTTGGACCTCCAGTGGGTGAGACAGATGACATGGGTGGCAGGTTCTTGATTTTAAATACAGCACTTTTCTCTAATTTAGACTGTTTTTTTTCTTTTTGGCAGCACTGTTCGAACTCAAGGCCTCACGCTTGCTAAGCAGGTGCTCTACCACTTGAGCCACTCCACCAGCCCAGTGCTTTTCTCTAAAGAGTTTTTGAAAACAGATATTTCTCCTAAAAAGCATTTCCCCTCTAAAGATGGACAGCACAGTTACACTGGTTCCTTTTTTTCATTTATCCATGTGGTCATTTATTTAAGTTTACTTTTTTAATGGTACTTTATCTTCAGCTCTGAGCTCCATGCTGGGGCTGCAAAGATGACTTAGTTATTCCAAACACTGGTGATGGAGGCCATCCTCATGGACTACTAAGAGACTGAACATGGTGTTCAGACCTCTCACATGCTTTGGGGTCTTCAGCTTAGCAAGCAGAAGAAAAGTGTTTAAATGTACATCTGCAGAACTGCTAAAGTGAGGGAAAAAAAAACCCCAAAACAATACAAAAAACTGTGAAATAAGTGGTAAGCCTGGAGAAATTAAAACTCTTACGTGGCACAGCTTTGATGGAAAATAGATTGTGGTTACTCAAAATGTTAAACATAGAATTACCGCATACTCCATCTGTAGTAGGGAGGAGCAAAGGAATGGCAGGAAACTGGAACTTAAGAAAAATGGAACCTGAAAATGGTCACATAGCAATGGTCAAGCCAATGAAATTACAAGTAACCATATGTGGGTTAAACTTTGCTTCTCGCTTCTGTAACTTGTTTGCAAGGGGCTTGGAAAGGCAAGACCCCTTTGTTCTCAGGGCTCAGCCTTTGGATGTGAATCTGCTGAGCCACTGCCAGCACTATAAATATTGCTTCCTGAAAAGCCTTGATGTCCCCTTTCCTTGCTTGAATATCTCACAACATTTCTGAGGGCTCCTCTGGGATTTGGAGATGGTGTTTTTTCACCTCCCTTGTCACCAGGGTGCCTCCCTCAGACCATAGGAAGAATTGATCCTGCCAGGTGCCAATGGATGGTTTGATCCAGAGGAGGGACTTGCCCTCCTGGAGAGTTGGGGTGAGGGCCTCGGTTGCACAAAGGAGCCCAGAGAAGGCTCAGGTACCAATTGGGAGCCCCACCCATCAAACAAGTAAGAACCTGGGTTCAAATAATAGGCCTGTCTTTGGGTGGCAGAAGGGAAGCCTGATCACCTCCCAGATGCGCCCAAATAGCCCTGTCCAGGGTGAAACCATGTCTCTCAGGTTAAGGGAGGGGGGGCAGAAGTGTGCGTGTGTATGTGTGTGCGTGTGCGTGTGTGAATCTGAGATGTAGCCTGGCTACAGAGTGAGGGAGGACCCTGTGTAGGTACAATTCCTCGCTGGGCAACTGTGTCCAGGTCACTGGTAAGGTGTGCATACTGTTCTTCTCTGTGTGTCAGAGAAGAGGACCCCTTACCTCTCCTCCAAAACCTCTGCCCCTCCATTTCTGTCTTGATGTCTGGTAATGGGAGAAAATGGTGGAAATCAGAGTAAAAACACTCCTTGGAGTGTATGGTTAAACACTTTATAAAGGTATTTAATGGAGACTATGGAGTCAAGTTAACTCCTAACAAGTTTAGGGGCCTCTGTGAAGTAGATTGGCATGCTTTTGGTGCAGGGTGGCCCCCAGAAAGGTTGACAGACAAAATTGTAGTCAATGAAGTTTATAGGGTAATTGTAGGGAAGCCTGGGCATCCAGATCAGCTTCCCTACATTGATTGCTGGAAAGATGCAGTTCTCATCCAGCCCACATGGCTAAGACCTTGTCTGGAACAGACCTGTAAGATCATGGTAGCTAGGGTGGCCGCACTTCCAAGTATAGTGAGAAATCTACACTCAGGGCGAATGACCCTTGAGACCACCCTGGCCCAAGTGGTCTTCTATTTCCTTAAGCTGTCTAGCATACTTAAGGCAGTATGAAAAAAATGTAGTCTGTGTGCCAAAAACAACCCCTGGAAAGGGCCAAGTGTGCTGCCCCAGGTGCAGTGCATTGGTGGACTCCTCTTGAAAACTTGATCATGGACTTCACTGAAATGCATGAGCTCAAGTATGCAAATATTTATTGGTGTTTGTCTGTACCTTCTTAGGATGGATGGAAGCCTTCCTCATGCAGACTGAAAAGGCCCAGGAGATAGCCAAATGCCTGCCAAAAGAAATCATCCCTCAGTTTGGGATACCTGTGTCTATTGGGCCAGATAATGGGCCAGACTTTGTGGATGAGGTGGTGCAGCTGGTAACTAAGGGATTAGGAATCACCTGGAAGTTGCATATGGCCTACTGCCCACAGAGTTCAGGAAAAGTGGAATGTATGACTAGAACCCTAAAATTGCTGTTGGGAAACTATGTCAGGAGACCCATAGCATTGCTAAGGATTAGGTCTAGCCCCATGAAGCAGACAGGAGTTTTACCCTTTGAAGTCCTGTATGGACATCCACCCCCCACCAATCAAGTGTATATGAGGGGACCTCAAAGAAATAGGTGACCTCACCTTGAGACAGCAATGCAGGCCCCTTGAGGTGACTCTCTCAAAAATCAATGACTGGGTCCTGGAGTGACTTCCTGTTAAACCGACAATTTCCACACACCCTTACAAACCAGGGGATGCTGTCTGGATAAAGAAATGGAATGTCCAATCTTGAAAACCCCACTGGAAGGGCCCTTTTGATGTTATTTTGTCTACTCCCACTGCAGTTAAAGTAGCAGCGATCGCTCCCTGAATCCACCACAGCCAAGTGAAGCCAGCTTCTATTAAGTGGGAGTGCATCCCTGATCCAGCTTCACCATGCAAGATCACACTCTGGAATTCTTGCACCCTTCTTCAACAGGACCCTTCTGCTTCTTGGGAAACAACAGAGGACCACCAACCACGGGATAACAGCCCTGCTGTAGTCACTCCAGAATCTGACTAGTCTATGCACAGAAGAAGGTTGAGGAATTGTCTCCTTCTCTCTTTAAGGATGAGCCCCTTCTGTATCTTCCTTTTGTCAAACTTAATTAGTTTTCTGCTTGGGGATCCCCAAACCTCAAACTGTGAACTATGTATGCATACTACCCAGGCAGAAAGTGTTGTCACCAGGACTCTGCTTTTCCATACTTACCATCCCTGTACAGGAACTGTCATTGGGTCATGTACCCACCACCATACCACCTATTCGTTTGCTCCCATGATAGTCAACATACTTGCCTAAACCCCACCTATCACCCTCAGGAACAATGGTTAGAAGTCTGAAGCTTTCACAGTGCTGGGGACCTCATTAATTGCACCTGTATCCATAACTTTGATGTGTTATGGAGGACCCATAGGTCAGATGACAAGTAAATGTATCTGGAGACCACTAGCTGGGCATCTGGCTGTGCATCTTATGAGAAGGTCTATTGCCCTTACTGGGGCTATGAAAAGTGGACTACCTGGCCAGGGAAATGGGATACTGCCCGTCTCAAAAAGGAAGTTGCTGACCCAAACTGCCAGAGGATATCTGTAATCCTATTAATGTCACTATCCTCAAACCCATGGACTGGGGGCAGGGGCATAAGGTTGGAATAAGGATATACAGAAAGGGAACTGACCCTGGGACTATGCTGCATTTCAAGTTGATAACTGTTGCTCATGAGAGTTTCTTTTACCAAGTCTTTCATTCCTTTTATAAGGAGATGAAAAGTGAGTTCCCAATTTCTGTTAAGACCAAGAAGTTATTCCTCTCACTGTCTGAGCCCATAACCCAGAACTAAACTGGGAGACCATTGGCCATGGGAAGCAAAGAAATTAAACCCACAGGAGCCTTTTAATGAGACTGCCTTCCCAAAACACAGGAAAGGCGTCTGGGTCTTAAAAATTTCCACCATCAGAAATTACTGTATCTCCTGTCCAAAAGGCCAGTTCTCCATCCCAGTTGGGGATTTAAGTTGCTTAGAACAAAGGTTTTACAACAACACCACCCAAAAGACCCAATGGTGGGGAACTCCAAACCACACAGAACCACAGCCCCACCCATTGACCAACTTCTCTACTCTCTGAAAGCTTGGAACAATCTCACCACACACATAGATTGGTGAGTGCAAGAGGGCTATATTGGATCTGTGGGAAGCAAGCTTATACAGAACTACACAGCAGCTGGTTTGGGTCTTGCATGCTGGGCACAATCAGGCCATCCTTCTTTTTATTCCCCCTCAGACAAGGTGAAAAGCTGGGAGTTCCTATATATGAAGAAAAATTAAGTAGACAAAAATGGGGTGCCTTACACATCAGCAATTAGAAAGATGACGAATGGCCTCCTGAGAGAATAATCCAGAATTATGGTCCTGTCACCTGGGCAGAAGATGGATCCTGGGACTACTGCACCCCAATTTATATGCTTAACTGCATTATCCGGCTACAGGCTGTTGCTGAAATTATTTCTAATGAAACTGCAAGAGCCTTCAATTTGCTTGCCAAACAAAGCACTAAAATATGCAATGCTATCTCTATCAGAACCACTTAGCTGTAGACTACCTGCTTGCTTCTGAGGGGGAAGTTTTTGGAATTTAACCTAAGCAGATTGATGATGAAGGAAAAGTCATAGAAGAAATCACAGACAGGATGAGGAAGATTGCCCATGTTCCTGTTCAGATGTGCAGAGGACGGAATCCCAATGACTTGTTTAGAGGATGGTTCTCTGCCTTGGGTGGATTCAAGACCCTGATAGGGGCAGTGATTCTTGTCTTGGGAGCATGTTTGATGTTACCCTGCTGGTTCCCTTGGTGTTGCAGTCTATCAGAACCATTATGGAGGCTGCTATAGAAAGAAAAACAGCCGCCCATGTAATAATGCTGTGGAAATACAGACCCCTAAATCAAGATGATGCTCTTTGACTCTAGGTGGGTCCAAACATCAAACGGGGGAATTATGTAGTAGGGAGGAGGGAAGGCATGGCAGGAAATTGAAACTTAAGACAAATGGACCCTGAAAATGGTCACATAGCACTGAGGATACAGTAGCCAATGAAATTACAAGTAACCATATATGGGTTAAACTTTGCTTCTTGCTTCTGCAAACTGCTTGCAAGGGGCTTGCAAAGGCAAGGCCCCTTTGTTCTCGGGGCTCAGCTTTTGGATATGAATCTGCTGAACCGCTGCTGCTGGCACCTTAATAAATATTGCTTCCTGAAAAGCCTTGGTGTCCTGTTTCCCTCCTTGAATACCCTGCAACACAGCAATTCCATTCCTGAATATATGCCCCAAAGAATGGATGCTGGGGCTCTAACAGATATTTGTATACCAAATGTTCATAGCAGCAACAGCCAAAAGGTATAAACAATTCAAGTGTCCATGAACAAATGAATGGATCAACAACAGGCACAACAGAATATTATTTAGTTATGGACAGGAATGAAGTTCTTACACATTCTACAACATGGACAAACGGTGGACATTTTGTTAAGTGCAAAAAGACAGACAAAAAAAGGACAAGTATTGTATGATTTCACTTTCATAAAGTATCCAGAATAGGCAGATTAAGAGAGACAGAAAATAGAATACAGATCACGAGGGTCTGGGAAGAGATTAGAAGGGGAAATATTGCCTAATAGGTATGGAGTTCCTGTTCGAGATAGCAAAAAATGTCAGAACCAGATAGTGGTGGTGGCTATTTAAAATTGTGAATATAATTAACGTCATTGACTAACACCTAAAAATCATTAAAATGGCTAATTTTTAAAAATATATCTTTCTACAGTAAAATAAAAAAGTATATGAGAACTACCTATGATCATTTTGGTCTTTTAACTATTTACCCTCTACTGGTTAGCTAGGAAGTAAATTCATCTTCTAAATCCTCTTCTACTTTGCTTCACGGTTTCACAGTGGTGGTTGGCTATACTCCCACTAAAGATCTCAGATGCTTTTCTTGTTGTTGTTGGGTGATCTCTCTTAACACTTGCTTCAAAGCAGTTTCTATCTGCAAAATCCTACGAATTCTCCTTGGTTCCCCATGTGCTCCAGCCACCACCTTGACTCTTGTAAGGTGCAGCCCCTGCCCACCTGGACTAAGCCTTGCCTCTCACCACTGTGTCCACATACTGCTCACCCTCCGCACCCTCCACACTGAACAATGGCTCTTCTCAAAGCCTTCACTGTCTTCTCTTGTGTTGGGATTTCACATGAGCTGTTTCTTGGTCTGGATTCCCATCTTCTTTGCACAGTAATCTGCTAATCCTTCTGTTTTCTGCTGTGATACCTCTAGCAGGGCTGGCACGCACTCTAGTGCTCTAGAACTCTAGCCCTTGACACTCCCTTTTTTTGCACAATTCACATGGTGCGGTGAACTGTCACATCCTCGCTGTGCCTCAGCTTATTTGATTTTTCTGGGCTTTAAAATCTTCATGAATAAAATCAGGAAATAATACTTATCCATCATAGGATTGTGGTGAGGATCATATATGGTAACATGTTTGATAACATAGTATCATATATGTAATAATGAACCGAGTGAAAATATGCTAATAATATTATTACTTTACACCATACGCTATCACTGTACATAATAAAATACCATTTACTTATCTTTATTCTGTTCTGCATTATGTGTACAGCATATACCTGGCAAAAAGACATAGTAAATGATGAGAACATTATCATCTTTCTAAAACATAAAATCTTTATGACATTCCTCCTATGACCAGTACCCTTCTTTTGGTGTTGGAAACTGGAGGAAGTACAAAGACTTCAAAGATGGTTTTTGTTTCTTACAGAGTAGCTTGTGTTAAGGAATATCTACATTTAAATGTTATAAAATTATTTTTAACAAGTAGATCTAAAATGACTAATGAACCATGGCAAATGCTAAAATAAGACAAAAGAATATAAGTGAGAAGTATGGGTTGTTATATTTTACTTTTATGATTTTTACTTAAGGAAGTTCTAGCATTTTTATTGTTGATAAAACAAAGCATAAGAAAGCTTAGTTTTTATTCAAAGTGCTTTGCAATATCCAAATCACAATTTCTACCTAACTTCTTTTCTCAGGAAAACACATCATAGTGTAATCAATAGTTTCCAAATAGAAACATAAAGTAGAGACCTCAGAGTTCAGGTCTACGTGTAGCAAAACTCAGGAACAAAGTCCAGATGCCTGTAGTGCCAACACCTGGAGCTACCTTACCCTTACCTGATGCTCCAGCCTGCACTGAGAAAAGAAGTCAGCTCTTGGACCATGGCTCATTTCATTAGCATCAGCTGGGCTTCCTGTGAATCAGTCTTGGATTTTGTAACCTAATTCCAAAAAGCCTTTAGCTTTTTTTAGCTGAGAATACATCCCTTCATTGAATCCTGCGTCACTGACTGGAGCCTGCCTGGTTTCTCTTGGGTAAGTGCCTGACTTGTTACCACACAATGAGTCATATACTGCACCTTCATCAGTTCCCCTTGGGGAAAAGAGGGGGGACCTCTTAATCTTCATTGGCCATCTCAGTCATCTTCAGTTTTTGCTTGTCTTCCCAATGCCTCTTCCTAGCTGCATAAGCTAAATTAAGCATGAAACTTCTCTGAGCCTCAGTTTCCACATCAGAAAAATGAGGCTGATATTACCTTTTTCTCCAAGCTGGTTAGAGATTAAATGGGACCAATGCATGCAGATCTAGCACTTAGTGGGTGCACAATAAATGGTAGATTGAGGTAGCTAGTTTTCTTCCCAACAGAGTCAAAATGTGGCAGATGCAATTCAACAATTGTTTCACTTCTGTGAGGTATGTGAGACAGTAACTAATTTTTAAATGATTCTGGAATTAAAGTTGCAAAAGCCAGGTGGCACAGTGCAAAGATAGTGTGGTCTGGGATTCAGAGACAGATATATTTTGTTCCTGGAGACACCAGTAAATATCTATGTGACCTTAACAAAGTAAATTAATCTACTAGGGCCTCAATGTCTTCCCCCATAGATAATAGGTTAAGGTGGATAATGTTCCAAATCCATCCTAGCTCTGTATTTTTTATTCTTCATGAAAACTATGTACCTATTGACAAGAAATGATCCATCCAAGTAGGTCCCTACTGAATGATCAGTTTAATGATTGAGGCTTTGGGTCTTTTCTCCCACATGCTGGTAGGAAGATATGGCTGCCTGGTATGGGGGTTGGAATAATGACTGTGGAATCCAAGAACTCTCAAAATTGGATCTTGATGAGCATCATGTATATTACCTGGGAACTTACTAGAAGTACCAAATCTCAGGTCCCAGACCTGACTTACTAAAGTAGCAACTGGGGATGGGCTCCAAAATCTGTGTTTTAACAAGCCCAACAGGTGATCCTGATGCTCTAAAGCATCCTGGGAGATCTCTCTCTCTCTCTCTCTCTCTCTCTCTCTCTCTCTCTCTCTCTCTCTCTCACACACACACACACACGCACACACACACAGAAAATCTATTATTTTGAATTGAGATGATATAGTCAAAGAATAATGACGCAGTCATTAGAATAAGGATATCTGTTCTGTCTTACTGACTTTCTCTACTACTTCATACACCTTTTTTTAATTAAAAAAAACCCTCTGAATTACTTATTGATCAACTTCATTTCCAGTAGATTATTCTATTTTGAAGGAGAGATGTATGCCCAGCAGACAATTAAGAAAATTACTGAGGACAAATAAACGTTGATTGCTCGGGGAGAAGCAGGCCACTTATCATATTATCTCTTTTGTGAACAGTCGTTCCCTCTGCATGCAGCCCACTCCAAATGCCTTACGTTTTAGTATGGTGAGGATGTCTCCAAATAGTGGTTTCCTTCATTGACTTTTCTTGCTATTTTCATTATCTACTTAAGCAGAAAATACATTTACTGTGGCTTTGAAGACTGCATTTTGTTTATCAAATTGCCATTTTTGAAACAGGGTATCAAATATAATTGGACACCACTAAACAGCCTCTTTACCAATTCAGAAGGGCACCCTCAAACTGAAAGGCATATGTCTTAAGAAGTTAGTGTTTACGTACAATTTGGCACCAGATGAACCCAGGAACTAACAACTATTTACAGTGCTGGACACAGGCTTGTCTATGTGAAGCACGCTATGGGTCCCTTGTCGTACAAGCAATGTTCTTTGGAGTAAGGTCCCTGAAGTCTTATCTCCCCACATGCCATCTCCTCCCTTTCTGGACTTCGTGTAGAAAGTCTCATGCCATAGCGTCTACTTCCTTCTCCCATGGGCCTCTACTAACTCCTGCTCACCAGCAGTCTCAATAACAAATGATCACACTGCTCAGTTTGCATGCCTGCCTTCCCTGTAGAGATGGTAAGCACCCAGGGTCAGGGATTGTTTTTCTTTGCATCCCAATAACTGCATAATAGGCTCTTGTAAATGGCGAAATGAAATCATTTCATTTCCTGATAGTATGTGCCAATTTTCAATTTTCTTGCTGATATTTTACCCCAAAAGCCTGGTTAGGAGGTAAAGAAAAGACATAGATTATTTTTCTTTTGAGAGAGAGAGAATATTTCCTAAGGATATTATTACTTTTTAGGGAAAGAATTTTAGTAAAAAGCAAAATTTTCCTCCTATTGTGCTTTCTCAGCTAAGTACAGACATAGTCATTTAAACCCGACAAAGAGCTTGTGAATAGCAGTTAAATTAATTTTCCTTTTATTTTCAATGGATGAGATAGTATTACAGTTCATATCACTTTTATTTATTTTTTTAAGAAAGCCTAGGGAAAATGTGAACCAAACTTGAAAATTAACAAAAAAATTTACACATATACAAACAACAGTGGAGAATTATTGAAAAAACACAGGCAAGTAATGAGGAGCCCCTGAAGTCTATGACCATGTGCCCTTTTAGGTTTCACTTTTCCATCCAGCTATGCCAAAGTAAATGCCAAGGGCAAAGCCCAAGAGGAGACTGTGAGGATGAAGTAAGAGCTAGTGAGGAGCCTTTTCAGAATTTGGGAGATGGTGTATAGACAAACATAGTGTCATTAGCTTCCCAGAACAGGAACATCTTAGAAGTATGCAGATGGTAGAATCTTGACTGGCTCCAAAACTTACTTCTCTGAGTTCAAAAACAAAGCTATTCAAAATATTGTAGATGATGTGTACACAATCAGGACCCCCTCAAGAAAGAGGTTTCCATGAAAACAAGGTAATCAGAGTCAGATTCAAAGCTTTTGGACAAAAAAAATTAGGTAAAATCCAGGCAACAGTCATATCTTGCAATACACTTCAGGAACAAAAACAGAAGAGCTCAGTAGCAAGTAGAAGGAGGACTGAGTTCAGGCTATGGGTTTTGCTATTTGAAAATTGGTCAGCTGTTGTGCTGTGTGTCTGTACCTCCTAGCAAGGATTGAAAGCTCCTTCCTTCCAACCATTTAGACTCATCATCCCATCAACTCCTACCTCTTTGCTGGCTGCACAAACCAAACATCAATGCAATGGAAAAGGAGAATGAATATCAATCGAAGAGCTTAGACAACTGCTGTGCAGAGATGTTGGGAAGGAAACCAAAAACCCACTTTTATCTGAAAAAGAGATTGTGGGTGTAGTGGCCTTTTGAAAAAGAGAGCAATTACTTCAATGATTTGCATTTTTATTATGGAAAAAGTACAGCATATTAACAGAAATGTGGAAAGTTGTGAATATTCAAAGAAAGAAAAAAGAAACAAAACCCACGATCCCATGAGTGAAATACAGTAATTGGGTACATGCGAGTGAATTTCCTTTCAGGCTTTTTCTATGCACAGGCGTTTCAAATTACTGTCGAAATCACTGTTTACTATTACACATAATCATTTTCATGATTTATATATGATTTCTATAGTTAGGTCACTTTTTTCTCTATGGACTTACCACAATTTATATTATACTTCAATAGTTGAATGATGAAAAAAAGGGAAGACAACATAAACTTAAAGACTACAGCCTTTAGAAAATTTCAAACTATTTAAGAGACCAAGAGACAGAATCAGACAAGAAAGAACATACTAGAATTATGGGTAGATAGAAAATAAAAGGTCAAAAGGGAGAGAATTCTGTCTCAAAAAAAGAAAAACAAAAATAGAAAAAGAAAAAGTATTTTAATACTTTAAGTATTAAACAAATTTAAGCAAATGCAGTCGAAAGAAGATGAAAATGCTTAAGATGTTTTTATACATAGTAATGATTGTTTTTGCCTTAGAGATTATGACCTATTTAAAATTCTCATCAATTTATGTGATTATTTCTGGAGATTACATGGAAAGAACTAAGTTTACTATATTACAACATAAATACTACTATTTCTTATTGTTTCCAAAAGCTTTGTAGGACACAGAATGCAAAATGATTATGTGATGGTGCCTTTTCATCAGTGCCAGCCCACTGTGCAGATTATTCATTTTGAAACTTTCTAATTCAGTCAATGACATTTAGTATGCCTTGATTTGTTCCACCCTAGTAATGTTTAGCATTATTTTGATGTTTTCTAACTTTAGTTATTCCCTTGTTAATTACTGTTTCCAAACTATTGAAAATTTGTCTAAGTGTGCATTAAAAATAAATAAAACTAATGTACATTGCTTTTTTGTGGGGGGGAATCCTGGCAATTGAACTCAGGGCTTCTTGCCTACTAGGCAAATGCTCTGACATTTGACCAAGCCCTCTCCCTTGCACCCCGTCTCCCAATCTTTTTGACTTTTAGTTTGTTTTTCAGATAGGGTGTTGCTAACTTTTGTCCAGGCTGGTCTCAAACCTTGATTATCTTATTTCTGTCTCCCACTTAGCTGGATTACAGGCATGCACCACTATACCTGGCTGTGAGGCATCATTCTTTTAAAAGTCATTTTTGGTGAAAAAAGTTCCCTAGTATCTTTATATTGGTAGTTAATACATAGAAGTTTTATATTTTTAAAAGGTAGTTATCCTTACTTTATACTTTAGAAGGAAACAATCTGTTCGTCACTTTTCTCAAGGTGCTTACTTAAATGATTTTCATTGTTTAGCATTACATGTAGAAATTTGGGAGGCACGAATCATTCAGATGAGGGTCATAGGCAGACATTACCCACTTAACTGATTGAACTAAATAGGATACAGAATGGATAACTGAACTTCTTCCTCAAGGCAAGTCTTCTGTATGGGTTTCTGATTCTAAAAATAGGATAAATACAGCCTTCCATTTGCTAGTCCATTATAATTTTTTCTCTCTTTTAAAGAACAGTTCAAATGCTTTTGTCATTACTAGTTTGTGCCGCTTCTTGTGGCACTTAGAATGCATAACGTCATGTGCAGGAGTTTTGCAAAGTTTGAGATGTTCTACTTTCTCGGTTACTTATGTTACTGGGATTCTGATTGCATTAAGTATTCTTTCTTTCACCCTGGAGAAGCATACATCTGCTGCTGCTGACATCTGTTCTCCTTTGTGGGTTCTGAGGAAACATTTATTTCTTTTTTTGCTTTTCTTCCTGTTTTAGCAATGTCTGCTTCTCATCTTAATAAATCACCTTTGCTTGGCAATAACTTACTAGAAGGAAAATGCACAGCTAAAGAGAGAATGCACAGCACAGAATATAGAATTCTGAACGATGGCCTTGGCTTGTTGCATGGTATTTGCCAGGCAATTACAAAGATAGTTTCAAAAACTGGCTTATTTTTAAAGGGAGTTTATAAATAATAGTATCAAGATCGTTAGTTTCTCATCTGTGTTTAGTTTCCCATCTGGGGAGCTGTAATGGTGAATGAATTAGGAAAGGGTCTACTTTGGGGCTAGTTACGAATACTGGTTCTGATACATCTCTGATGTAGCCTTTCTCCTTGAAGGTTCACTCTGGTTTCCAGTCCTGCTTCCCTTTCTGTGATGCAGAAAGCCAGCACCATGGCATCAGAGAGGAAGTGAGGCAAAAGTCTCTTACCATGTCCTCAAACAGGACTGATCTTTCTTTACCACAGGCTCCTGGGATCCTTACATGTTGGTCTTTTACCCTGATTAATGCTACTAGTCACCCAGGGAGTATTTGAAGGGTCTTACTAAAGAAAATAAGATAATGACAGCAACTGCTTGTCTTGCCTAAGGAATGAAATCTTGACTGGGATAAAAATGGTATGAAAAGGACCTGCATCCAGGAAGTATAAAGAACCTCACAATAAAATGAAGAGCCTGTTTTGTTTTTTTTAAAATGGGTATGAGAATTGAGCAGTGACTTCATAAAAGGGAGTATCAAATGGGCAATATACATTTTTTAAAAAGGTATTAAAAATCATTGCTTGCAAAGGTAATACAAATTAAAGCCACAGAAGAATCAACTAGTCACTCACCAGAATGATTAAAATAAAAAAGACTGGCTATACCAGTGTTGTTATGAGTGTCTAACAGCTAGGACCCTCTTACACCACTACTGGGAGTATAAATTGGTACAACCACTTTGGAAAACTGTTGGGCAGTATTTATTAAAGCCAATCATAACACCAGCTCTGCAATCCAGTAAGTTCTCTCTGAGATATATATCCAAGAGAAATGTGTGCAAATTTTTACCAAAAGACGAGAAACAATCCAAATGTTCATCCAAATAGTGAGATATTCACACAACAGAACACCATAGAGTAGGAATTGGCAAAGTATGGACCACAGGCCAAGTCCTGGTAAATAACATTTGTCAGAACACAGCTGTCATACTCAATCACTTAGATATTGTTTAAGGCTACTTTTGTGTTACAAAGGCAGAGTTGAGAGGTTGCAACAGAAACCATATTACCTGTAAAAACTAAGATATTTATTACCTAGCTTTTTATTGAAAAAATTTGCCAGCCCTGTATAGTAGTCCAAGAATGGACCTCTGAAACCGGCAACGCAGGATAGATCTGATAGACATTCTGCTGAATGAAAGCTAGACACAAAAGAATATATACTCTATAATTTCATTTATAAGAATTTCAGGAACAAGCAAATAAATTGATGGTGTCAGAGATGTGAATAGTGGTTATATTTGGGTGATGTACACCAAAGAAACACAAAGGGACCTTCAGGCAGCCTGGAAAAGCACCCTACCATGATCTTGCTGGTACCTACTGGAATGTTTTCACACATAAAAGTTAATTGAGCTGTACATGCAAGATTAGTGCACTTTACTATTTTATTGGTCGATTAAAAAAATTAATGGAATCATGAATTTGCAGCCTCTTAAATGGCTTAGATTGGCTGCAACTGTCTACATGTGGTTGAAAGGTAAAAATTTGTTGTTTTCTGTGACTTTGGGAGAACTTGAAAGTTTAGTTTCCATAATCAAAAATGAACCTGGACAAATTTTCTTCCTCTAAAATTTATGAAGATATTATAATGCATTTTGAGCTAGTAAGAACTTTGCTAACAAGCACATTATCTCAAAAAGAATGTCTGTATTTTTCTTCAAATGCCACACTATTTTCTATGCCATTTCTTACTCATAGTATTGCACTGGCAATTTTGTACTTCCTTGTTCACCTACATCTGTCTCTTTTTTCCTAGTATATTTATAGTAAATTGCTTGCATAACCCTTGGGCCTACATTAATTTATTTTTGAATGTTTTTCATTTCCCTTTGTGTCCTCTCACTCTATTGATTTACCTTATTTGATATTTCTTCATTATTTTAAAATTCACTTGGCTACTGCTCAACCTTCTTATTTTCTCCCCCTTTGCTTGTTCCTGTGTCCTAATTACCAACTTAACTAGGTTATGAGAACTCTTGCACAGAAGGTCCCTAACACATGCATTAGAATTGTGTTTGTATTGTGTGGATCACTCAGGCTTAGTCAAAGATTGATTTCTTTCTAGCTCCTTCTTTTACAAAGTGCATAATTTAGTAATCCTGTGTCCTGCCTGCAAATCTACAGTAGGACATGATTTATTCATTTCTTGTCATTTACTTCCAGATAACTAAAATCATATGTAACTATAGCCTTTCCTATTAACATAAATGAAAAGCAATACCAGGAGAGCAATGGAATAGGCTATTGTAGTAGTTGGTAATCAAGATGATAATGAAAGATTAAGGATTCTTTCTTTAAAGCATTTCTGAGCACTTTGCAATTATTTCCCACTGATCCTCACAACATTGCTGCTGTAATTGGAAAATTGCTAAATGTTTGTTGTAGACAGAAGAAGGGAACACCAGAAAACACAGGAGCTTTACATGGCTCCCTCACCTTGCCACCAAATTTGCATGAGAAGAACTCTCAGCTGGGGAATCAAAACCTGTGCTTTTTGTTGTTGTTGTTCAGACAGAAAAGGAGTGATTAACAATAATGATGCTCCAAGAATCCTAAGATGAGATGGGGTTCCATCTTGCCATCTTGAGGTGGGCTAGCTTGGGCCCTTGTTGAAACTTTAAGTATTTATGTTTAGAACAGGAGAGTCACTACTATTCCTTTACACCACTGTGCCTTGGAATGAAGCAGTTCAGAACATACTCATGAAGAATTCTCTTGAGATCATCTTTCTCACAAAATCAAATATTGTAGAGTTTGAAGGAATCCTTGAAGTCATTAACCAACTACCCTACTGATAACTAAATCAAGTCCATGACATTCTAACATTTTCCTGAGACCACAATTCCATCTTTAGACTCTCTACTCATGAACACTTCTTATCATTCCTAATTGTACTTAAGAGCTACATGGAACATAAAGCACTTCAAATATTTGAGCACAGATTGAGTGTACCCCAAATCTTCTCATTTCTGGGTGAAACAGCAATTTCTTGTACTACTCCTTGTAGCATGGTTTCAAGTCTCTGCCCAAACTTGGAACTCTCTTCTCTATAACCTTCTTAGCTTTCGTTCCTTAAAAGCACAGGGGCAAAGAAAACTGAACAGTCTTTCAACTATGGATTGACAAGCACAGTAAGGAGTCAATATACCCCTCTTCATTTAAGACATCAGTGCAGTATCATTGTTGTCTAATGAGAGCTTAGCCCTTTAACTAAGTTCAACTTCTTCATAACCACTGTTCACTACTCATACATGGCCCTTACAGATACAAACAAATTGGTAGTTGCTATTGGATCATTGTCCAGGACAAGTCACTGGTGGTGGCACTATGAACTTAACTCAATCTAAATGTTTTTCCTGGATATGCCATTTCTTGTAGTTGACCATAAAAGCTCTGTAGGCCTATGTATACTAACAGGCTTAAAAATGCAGGTAATTTGGTCATTTATGTAAGAGTACAGAACAATCCATCTCTTCAGTCTCTAAAACTGAACAACCTAAGGATTGTCTTTCCTTAGAGCAAGAGTTGTTAAACTTTTACTGTGAAGAGCCACAAAGTAATACTTTTAGTTTTGTGGGCCACACCTCTGACACAACTATTCTGCTTTGCTGTTGAAGCATACAAACAGCTATAGACAACACATTACAAATAAGCAGGGCTGTTTCAATAAAACTTTATTTACCAAAACAAGCAGTGGGCAGAATTTGAAAGGTAACCATAATATTGGCTCCAGCCTTAAAGTATCTGAAAATACTTTGCAACTGCTATTTTCTCATTAGCTTTAACTATTACCACGAGAATGGCAAATTACTAATTATATATTAGAGATAGGGGAATTTAGTAATATAGAGAATGTAAACATTAGTAAGAGCAATCAATATATCTTACTGGAGTAATCTCCCAAGTCATCTTCCTTTTCAGCAAATAGAATCCATGAGATGTGAGGAGTTGAGTTCAGTGGTGCCTCACTTCTTTTGTCTTCTGGTGGCTTCCTTTCCCATATAGGTTTGATTAGAATGATTATATGACACCAAAACCCTTTCTTACCATTTTCTCTTGTGCTCTCCCAGATAAGTTGCTTCTGCCATGGCTCTGAGTGAAGTGATAGAGGGCATCTGAGCAATGACTCACTGTCTTTCAAAACTCTTTGCCTAAATGATCTGGCTTACTAAAAAGGTTGAGAATGCCTATCAGCTAGTTCTTCATTTTCTTCACTTCCCAAAGCCATTTCTGGGCTTCCCTCCTGGATAGCCAGGACATGTTTTCTACAGAGCTTCTGAAATAGGTTTTTGAAGTTTCATGGGTTTTGCGGTGTCAGGTGATGTAGAGGACTGCTATATCTGTCATTTAAGGATCAAAGAAGGGATCACAGGATGTACTTTTCATGTTAATCTGCAGTTCCACAAAAATGTTCTATGCTACTATGCCATGAAAGATGTTAGGAAATAAGAGATAATAAACTATGGCCTCAAGGAACTCAGGCTGCTAATGACTAAAATCACAGAAAGACAAATCTCTCTGATTTACTGTCAGGCTTCCCCTATCATGAATAGACTTTGGAATTTGCCATTCTCCCCAGAGTTACCTTCCTTTGCATTTTAATCTAGGAAGCATTTGTTCTTTTGAATGTCATGCCGTGTGACAAATTAGTTCTCTTACTTTTACTGAAACACTTAATAAGCTGCTTCACTTATGTTCCCTTATTCTCTCCCCAGGTATTCTCACAAAGTGTAGAGGCATCCCTTATTCCCAGAGAGTGTCCTAATGTTTCACTCCAGAAAATTCAGAAAACTCATGTGAAACAAATGACAGAAGCAGAACATAAAAAGTGGACCTAACGTCTATGTTCCCTTGACTGTCTTGGGCGTATGGGAGAATTTGCTACAGTGCTGAGGAAATCAATCTTATTGATTTATCTCGACCATCAGTAGTAGAATCAGTACATTCAGATTCAGACCAGAGAAGCTAACAAGTTGTATGCTTCCGCTTTCTCCAACCCACCATACTCAGATGAAAAGAATCAGAGACAGTGAAATAGCATTCAACTAAATCAAAATGGCACACCCATTTTCACAAGGGAATACACAGATAATCAGCCAGAGCTGATTTCTTAAGAAATGGAGCCACTGAACAGTAAGAATATTCTGGATGTATTTCTCTGAGCTCTGGACATAGAATAGATAGAGAAAACAATATAATCCTATAAGAAGTTTGAATCCCACTTTTTGTAACCTTTTTCTTTCAAGACCCTTATTAAATGGCCAAAATTAGACACAATAGTTCAGATGTCCTTACAAGAGAATTGTTATGATCTACCTAAGCAAAATTGAAAATTAAAAATTTAATTTCCTGAAAATCCTTGGCTTCACTTCCATTCTTTTTAGCATTTGCAAACATTTTGGTGGTATTTCAACTGGCATTTTCCACCATTCTCAAATCAATGTATTTATTTGGAAATGTGAACATCCAGGCATAATGTGAAGACAGCAAAGAATTAATACTTGGGGGAAAAGTCAGTACCTAAAAGGAATGAACTGCGTTCCTGTTTGAATTTCTCTGTCTTCTGGCTAACTTTCCAGACAGATTTAATCACTCTCTCTGTATCACTCACAATCAGAATCACTCCCCAATGGCTAGCACATGGCTGCCACTTGGATCGAGACTGCAGAGCAGCCAACAGCCACCTCACAAACCCATCACTCAGCCCTACCAGCACAGTCCCTCTGGCACCCTTCAAAGGCTGAGTTACTAGCATGAAGAAATTCAGAAAGCACGTTAACACAGGGCCATTTCAATAAAATTAATAGTGAAAGCCATCAAATATGAGCGTTTGATTTTCATCCAAGGAACATAGATTGAATTTTGTCTGCTCCTTGGCTCTGGAAAAGGAGGCTAGGATTCCAATAATTGCTGTTGTCATTGTTTGTGGGTTATTATGTTCTGGTTGACGACCCTGTGTCTGTCTGTGTTTTCTTTCAGAGCACTCATTATTTCTCATTCTTGTGGGGGCAGCAGCTCTAGTTTCCAGAAATTAGCATTTCCTTCTCTCGCCTCCAACAGTAGCAGTGCCAAAGGAAAGCTCTTTTAATCAACTCTGCGCCATGAAATAACTTGAAGCAGCAACTATGAAAGTTCATCCCCAGAGGTCCTGCCTGCCCAACTTGAAGTCTTCACTTCTCATCCAATTTCCCTTTGCTCTGAAGCAAACGTGCAATTTTTCATTTTCTCTGGAACTAAGAAGGCAGGAAGATGCTCAAACAGGGATCTCTGGCAACATCAAAGTGGGCTTAGCATCCAGGCTCCTCCAATCACATCTTCTGTGTTGTAACACTCTGAGTCTCCAGAGAGTGTGACTGACTCAAAGACCAGAACCAGTCCAATCAACGGTTCTCCCATAGACTTGCATGACTGGCTTTGTTTTGTGCCAGCTCTTCCTAATTTTCCCTCATAATTTGATACATAAGAGTCAGTCATGTCTTTATGCTCTTTGCATCTGTTTATATTCAGTTCTAGATATTTTCTAGTCCTTGTGTAAGTACACATCAGAGATACAAAAATGGTCCTTTTCATAAGAAAAGTTCTTAAATTCCATGTGCTTAGCAATCTTTCCAACTCTTGCTCATTTTCAGGTATTCTAAATACAACTTTTTTTGGCAGTACTGGTGTTTGAACTTAGGGCCTCATGATTACAAGGCAGGCACTCTACCACTTGATCCACTCTGCCAGCCCGCAGGTATTTTAAATACCCAGGCAATTAGTGTAATTTCAGAGTGACAGTATTTTGGAGGTGCACAGTATTTTGATGCATTTAAGTCTCTTTGCCTGCCTTTTTCCTACCTGAATTGACTTGTGATCTCATCTTGCATTCATTTTCAGAGGCTGAGGTATTTCGTTCTTGGAAGTTTTATTGCACAACAAATAAGATGTGGAAAATTAATGTAAAAGCATCAACAGAGGCAGTCATTTATTGTTAAGTGGTGGCTTTTCTTTCACAAGTCAGATCACAAAAGTTACCTCCCATCCTGTAGTATATATACTTGTCAAAAAACCTTTGCAAAATCTTCATGAATGATGAAACTGTAATTTAATTGTGCAGCAATTTAATTAAAGACTGCCTTACCTAGTTGGGCCCCCACCTTCCTAAGTCTCTTATGAAGCTGGTATAATGGGAGAAGTGGCTGAGATCCAAGGATGGTAACACCTCCTGGCATTGACTTCAAATTTCTTTACCTCTGGAGATGGTTAACACTCCATTCTTCATCAGCCTGACTTACCTACATACCCAGAGCCCACAAAGGTGTTTAATTTTTAACAGTTTAAAATATGAATAACAAAATGAATATCAATAATTAATATGTAATAATGGAACCCACCTAGATTATTTTCATCTCTGTTCCAGTGCAATTATAAAATATATATAACATATATTTTTTTAAATGAAAGACAGGGATCCATGAAGGCAGAAATGCCCAGGGCCCATGAAAATCATACTTCATTTACTTATCAAGTATGTCCAAAATGTGCTGGGAGCCTATTACTACTTGGCAGTAATAAAAATACCACTTGGGGAATGTGATTTGTTTTACTTTTGGGCTCATCCCTGTCCTCTCTTGTCTTCTGCACCCACACTCCAAACTGTTTGTCCCAGTGTCTTCTCTGTACTTTAGTTGCCAGTGACTATGAAAACCTAGAGAGGGTGGAATGTAGTTTCTAAGATGGCACAAAATGATGTGCCTTCACCCAAGATCTGGCACTGGGAAAGGGCACAACAGCAATTATAGAATGCACTAATAGCCTGTTCATGTAGCGTAAAGAGGGCAGGGTTTGGAGCCAGAGGGATCCAAATGCAAATTTGACTCTGTGTTCACCAGCTGAGTTGTCTTGAATAAATCACTCTGGCTAACGAATGCAAACCAGTGATCATGATGCCTACCTTTGCAAATTGCTATAAGGTTTGAACATAATTTCTGTATAAACACAACAGGCAAATATAAGCACTTTATTTATTAAGTGGTAATATAGTGAGAAGAGTAAAGAGTGTGGAAAAGATGTAAATTGACAGCAAAATGAAAGGTGTTCCATAAGCCATTTCTTAACTTCCTGAATGACTCCTCTGTTTATAGGACATAGAGTATAGAATTCTTCTGCAGCACACAAAACCTTTCAGATCTGCGGATGTGCTTCTGTCATCCTCTGTTCTTCTTCCTCACATCTCCAAGTTTGGTCTAGCAGGCCTGAATCACTTAAATCTTTGAGGCCTCCTCACTCCTCTGTGATTTCTCATATGCTGTTCCATCTGCCTGGAATGCCTTCCCCTCACTCCTTATCTTTTCTTATCTAGATGGAAAATTCCTCCCACTCCCTTTATCACAATCTTTTATATTTTCAATTCTTTCCTACTCACATCATTTTTCATTCTTCTCACTGTCGTATAGCTTGGCAAATGAAGACCTGGTTTAAAAGTGCTGCTATTCAGTTCTCATGAATTTAAATTTAGTATTAATGACTTCTCAGACCGCTATTTAAGCATAATGAGGTAGAGTGGAAAAATAAGGTTTTGAAGAATCTCTTGCCCTTTTTTAGTTAATCATTCACCTAAAGTAAAATCAGAAATTTCATTGGTTGGTCCCTTAACTTGTAACACTGAGACTCAGTCTCTCTCTATCTTTTTCTGTCTCTGTCTCTTTCTCTCTCCTCTCTAACACCAATGCTATGACTATCCTTGTATACATTATTACAAAATACAACAAATAGTCATCTGAAATTACGTGAACCAAATGTTAAAAGATTTCAGACTTCCATAATATAAATTTACTAAGCATCACTTTAAATTTAGTTGATGTATAAGAAAGCAGAGTACAAGTTTATAAAATTCTTGATAATGAGATGAAATCTTGATTTTAACAAGAAGTAGATAGCAATTTTGAAATTATGATTATTTAATTTATTACTCTGTTAAATCCATGTTCATTTTATTCCATTTAGTACTTGAAACCGAGAGATCAATTTCAACCAAGTAACTTTGATCATTGTAGAGAATTCATAATTAAGTCTTTAAATCTGGTTACAGAATATTAATGCATCTGGACCAAATACATATTTAATGAAAATTTAATTTCAGGTTTCAAATATTTATTATCTGTCCTTTAGGCGATGGCATCTTTGATACAAGTGTACTACAGCTTAATGCCTCCACAGAGATTAAAAAATGCACTGTGTTATTATGAGTGATGATTTATGTCAGAATGTGCTGTCATCTTCTGTAATAAAAATGATTACAAAACAGATAGCTATAATGTATGGTTGGGGGGTATTTGGAAACGTCAATGTTCAATTTTTAGCCAGGAAAGCTATTTATAAGACCTCTCCTATTAAACAATATCCAGTCAGTTCTTCTGACAGTGAGATGACTTTTAAAAATGAAAAAGGATGAGAAACAGGTCTATTATTGAGAGTGGAAGTCAGGCTCAGATTGTTACATGAACAGATTAGCAGCTACAGGCCGATATCTCCCGGAGAAGAAAGCAAAGCCTAGGAGACAAGAACAGGACATATCAACAGGATGTCATATGTTATAAAAGCTAGTATGATGTCCCACAAAATGAACATTTTTAAAAATTCTGAATCTTAGTCTATTTAAAATGCATTATCCAAAAAGCTATTTGCTATCTTTAGAAGTTTAATGCATTTTAAAGTAATGCTCTTGCATTATGAAGTGTGAAATCATGAAGTTCGACATGGGAAGACTAACCAAGGGCTCCTCCTTTATTGAGTATCCGAGTCAGGCAGGGATCCCATTATCGACAGGCAGGTGTCACATTTACATCAATTTTGCTTGCGTAGGTCATAGGGTGCAAGGTAGCCAAGAATCAATTAGAAGAAGAAATTTCACATGCCCTGCAGTTTAAACCTTACACTGAGGGATATATGAAATGTTTTCTTTCTGAAAACTCTTCAGAATATATAAGTGTATTCATACACATAAAACTTGTATTTGTAAATTTTCTATTGGAGGTCAATTATACCCTGTGGAAGAAAAATGACAGATGATTTGATCAAGCAAGTAACTATTTTCTCCTTATAATTGGGTTATATTATTCTCATTTGATTTATAATTTTGGCAAAGAAATGATTGTTAAAATGCAAATAGTTGGAGCTTAGATTTTTTTTTTAACATAGTGGCTAATAGAAGCTTTGTGGCATTATAACCTACCTAGCAAGACCAAAGGAGATTTGTGGATACGATTTTGAAGAACAGAATGACAGTGGTGTAAGTTTATTTAAACTCTAAATTCTATTTACATTAAAATAGACATTTTAAAATACCACTGAATATAATAAAAATGATAAATTCCATTATATTCCCAGAAGCCCTAATTTATTATTTTTAAATTTAGTTCTCATTACATTTATCTGTACTTTCCTTATCGAAGAATTTTGTCCTATATATAGATAATAGAATGAGAATGAGATTATAGTTAAGATGAGATTCCTCTAAGTCCTTCTATCAGTACTATGTTCTCTATCAATATAGAAATCACCCCAATTATTATCACAGGAAGATCTCACTATGGGAAATGTGGGATTTATTTTGCTCTAAGTCACTCAAAAACCCTAAACCAAGGAGTTTAGTTGGATAGGACTTTCATGTAGGTACTTTATTGTTTGTTATGCTTTCACTTTGTAGAAAGTTTTAAATATCATCCAGAGAAACATGTCAGTATCTTGCTTACTCTAAATGCTTTAAAAATCTTATAAGAATAACAATAACAACACCTTGTAATTACAACTTGTGTGTGATAGTAGCAACTCACTATTAAGGCTGAGTTTTCTCATTCAAAAACTGAGACAATGAGACCTACCTCCCTGGATCCAAAGAAGAAAAAAACAAGGTTATCATTCTGAAAGTAATTATGAAACCATAAGATGTTATTTCAATAATAAAATGGTATAATTTTACAGATAAGACAGCTGTTAAGCTGTTTGTCCAAGGTTATATTGTTGATATGTGATAAAGCTAAGTCTCCAGCCAGGTGACCAGTCACTTAACATCTTGGAAGTGCATCTGGCTTCTCTGCATTCTACATGATGTCTTACAGATAAGAGCTAATATATTTTCTGCAAATTTAAGGACTGCAATTGCTCTTCACTAAGTCACACATCACATCACTATCTTCTCTCCTCCACACACTGCATATTTTTCATCTAGTCATCTCTATGCTGACTGTCTGCCCTATACCCTACTCTAGCTTTCAGAAAATTAAGGTTTTGCAATGCTTTCCAGCACTCATCTCAAGCCCTGTTTTGGTCCTGATGTTTTCTCCAACACTTTTCTTGAACCCTTAAGCCCTTCTCTGACCTTGCTGAGAGTTGGGTTGCTACCACAAAGTCTAGTGTATGATTATATTATAATTTTTCTGATGCTTTTGTGAAAGTAATTCTTGTCTTCCCAAACTAGATTATCAAGTCAAGTGTAGGGAATAAAGCTATATTTTAAAAATAGCTCTCATAAAATTTAAACACTAACTTCTGATTAGATTTAATCTAAGGGATTATTAAAAAAATATTCTTAGATATGATGATGATATTTAAGTTATTTTTTAAAAGAAAGTATATTTTGTCCAAGTACATACATGAACCATTAAGGAAGAAATGATAATTTCTAGGATTTACTTGAAAATAATCCTGTAGGGTGTTGGTGGAAGAGGAGATGGAAGGAAGCTATAGAGATGAAACAAGGTTGGCCATATGTACATAACTATCAAAACAGGACAATAAGAAAACAGAAACTCATTATGTATTGTTCTATTTAGCTCTGTGTATGTTTGAAAAGTCCCATAATAAAAGGTTAACAAAAATTTTAAAAGGTAAGCATAAAAGCAAACTGATGTTTCTCATAAACATTGGTACTTTATTGGATTTAGTTATGAATATATAATGAAAAATGCTTTAATGATTATGATCACTTGAAGTTAGTTTCCAATTTGGAAGAAAAGTAAAGGTTTTCAAATAATCTCACTCTAGGAATAAGACCTGTGGTGAATTATTTCTGCTTTGAAAGAAACCACCAGAAATAAAGGAAGACTCTGGTCTTTATATCTTCATGTGTATCCCTTATTTTTCCCAAACATTTTTACTAGCATACATTGATTGTACAGGGGAGTTTCATTGTAGCATTTCCACACATACTTACAATGTACCTTGGTTAGATTCACCTCTCCATAACTCTCTCCCATCCCCCCTTCTTATAACAATTTTATCAATTTCATTGTTCTACTTTTATACATGTATCTTAAGTGCATTGATCCTGTTCACCCTCCTTCACCATTCCTATGTCTGTGTTCATGCTGTCTGTTAAAGAAAATTAAATATGAATGGTTTAGTAGTAAATTTAACTTAAACAATTCATAAACTATTTCTTGAACAAACCTACAAGAATAAAAACCTATAATTTCAATGCTCAACTATCTAAAATTGTAGAAGAAAGAAAATAGTGAATAATGGATGTAGTAAAAGAAAAAGTTGACCTAAACTCTTCACGTCCAGGTAAGTAATTAAAAAGGGTTGGTCTTCTTCTCTCTACTCCATCCTTTTGCCTATTAAGAGTATCCTGGACTTCGGGGCCAGACAGTTTGGGCAAGACTGATTAAAGAGACTCCAAGGGTGGTCTAGAAAATTAAGATTCTATAATGCTTTCTAACATTCATCTTGAGTCCCACTGTGGTTCTGGTTTTCTCCAAAAGCTCTCTTGAACCATGCATCTCTTCTCTGACCTTGTAGAGTAGTTGGGTTGGTGCAAACCGGCCATCAAGCTCAGTCTGAGGTCACCAAGCTTGTCATGGCGTTGGACACCATTCCATGCTGAGACAAAAAGATGTGAGGGAACATTTGCTGAAGGGTCCTTGTAAAGTAGCTGATGCAGCTTTAAGACATAATTTAATGATTCACTTCCTTGCTGGATGTGACCAAGTAGTCAGCCTCAGTTACTGCTGGCAGTCATATGTCTATGTACAACCATGATAGTGTCCAAACTTGGGGTGTGAGAGACTACCTCATAGAAGGCAGAGCAGAGATGGAGAGACACTGCTTCCAGGTGATCTTGCTGAGCCACTCAATCAGACTTTACCTGTAGCTTATTTCCCCCTCTTGACTTCTCAGTTTTGAGAAGCAGTACATTTCCTACATGATCAAAGTTTGTTTGAGTTGGGTTTTATAGCCAAAGCATCCTAGTGGTCTAGTTGAACACACAGGTCCTGAACACCACTCCACAACAGTTCTGCTGTTCTCTGAAGGGCAGCTATAATCTGTTTGTGTCTTCTTGTCTGCTCTGTGCCTCTGCCACAGTCCATCTCCAGATGGTTGAACTAAATGATGATTCTCTGCTACACAGGTGCTGAGAAGGTAGATGGCATTTTATGAGAATGCCAAAACTTGTGAAAAATAGATGTCAACAGGCCAAAAAATATGAAAATAGCCACATTGCTTCGGAACACTTAACTGTATACAATGAAAGTGAAAATTCACTGTGTCTATTAGCATCAACTACATATACCAATCTATTTTGGTCAGAGAATTGAACCACAAGTATCAGTGTTCAGCTTAAAGCCAAAAGTACCTATTAAGTGCTTCATCTTTGAGGGAAGAACAAACAGAAGAGGAAATGGTTTATATTCACCTGTTCTTTGAATCATGATTTGAAAGAAGAGAAACATAGGGACTTTATGCATACAAAAATGTATGGTACAGGTGGGAATATTAGCATTCAATAAGCTATAATTCACTGAGACAAACACCTTAAACAAACGTCTTAACTGATTATCTGTAATTGTCACAAATCCAAAGGTGTAATTCTCAAGACACAGTCCCTGTCAAGGCACTGGCTTGGTGAAATTAATCAATACTTTCTGGCCTGGAATGAAATCTGATTTATTACAGTTCTGCTCTAGAACAGGGAGAACGTAAGTCTAAAAAGTAAATGGAGTACCATTTGGGAAGGTATTTCTTACTATAATGATTTGTCAAAATAAAGTATTTCTAAACCAATATTCCAACATTTGAAAAAATACCAGAATTTAGCTTTACTTCTAGGTTGCTGGTAATTTTGAATCTCATATATACATGATCACAATGAACAAGAGTTATGTTTGGTATTTAAAGAGAGCAGATAAAAAGGTTTGGAGGGGTCTGTATGTTTTTGAGTGTTTGTGGAAAGTCACCTATATGTCTCTTACTTTGCTAGGATTTGTGCTTATCAGAGCTGGTTTGACAAGCAGACAAGCTGTGCAGTGTTTGGAAGGGCTTTACACATTAATATCTTGTTTTGTCATCTTAAAATTTCTAATAATTATTGAACAATGGGTTCCACATTTCAGTTGAATTGGCCCTTGAAAATTATGTATTTATCCTTGGTTTACATATGCTTTACTTCTTATCTCTCCATAACTTGTAGACCATTAGAGGAGCTAAGACCATAGGACACATACATAAAAATAATAAATATGATTATTACTTAAATATGTATTGTCTAGACAAATTATCATAGAGCATCAAAGTAGGTAGGACAATGGATGAGACACAAGATAGAATATGCTGAGGTTTCAGTAGAATGATGATATAACAATTATAGTAAGCCTTAGAGGACAGAGACATCAGTATTGGCAGAATTTGCTTGAGAAGACTTCTCAGAGGACTTAGTAAACATTAATATTCACCTTTAATTAATACTAGTGACCACTTATAGAGCATTGACCTTGTATCAAACATATAAATATATATTGGCAGAACAAATCTCACAAAGTATGTTGTAGCAAGTGGGGAAACTGAGGCTCAGAATGAATGATGTGTTACAAGTCACAAAGCTTGTAAAATTTGGGAATCCCTACCCAAATCCATCAGACTTTAAAATACAGGCTCATATATTTGTTACTCTTTATTATCTATGATGGGTGTATGTATATCTGCATAGATGTTTCCAGGCTATACATTATAGGTGGATAAAAAGCATTAGCACACACCTACAAGTAGGAGTAAGCAAGGGTTGTGGTGCCCAGCTGGGGAACATCTGGATGGGTAGAGTAGGGTGAAATAACACTGGGGATGAAAGCAAAGATGAGAATGCAAGTAAAAGCTACCATAAGCAGGAATTGTAAACATCCTTGTTTTGCTTGAGTTGAAAGAGATTTCTAGGATTATACCAACAAATGCATACATCAAGGTATGAATCAGACCTGCCTGACTAGAGTGTGATCTTCACTGATGTCTCACCTGCCACCTATGGGTTGAGGTATGAAGGGTAAGGTTTTTGATGGTTTTAAGATTCCAACACAGATTAGACTGGTGTGGATAATAGACTATAGACTTGGGGATGTGGAACTGAATTGATAAATGTTTTTGGAAAGATTCATGTGACTACAGGGCACAGGATGGGAACATGTGGGTCAAGAAGCATCTATGAATTCAGAGCAAAGTGATGAGAAATTGGTGGTGAGAATGACAAGAAAAGAATGAGATTGAAGATTGGAGGTAGGTGTGATACACACCTGTCATCTCAGCTATGTGGGAGGCTGCAGGTAGGAGGATCCAGATCTGAGGCTGGTTCTGTGCAAAAACACAAGACCCTACTTGAAAAATGACTACAGCAAAATAGGACTGAAGGTGTGGCTCAAGTGGAAGATCACTTGCCCAGCAAGCACAAGGCCCTGAGTTCAAAGCACACTACTGTCCTCCCCAAAAGGATCAGAGAAATATATATATGCAGAGACAAATAGTAATTTTATCACTCATAGAGTCTAACTTCACCTCTTCTCCTATTTTTCTTCCTATTCTCCCTCAAATTTTCTATCTACTTCCTAATCCCTTACTATCATTTTCTGTTTCTCTTTTCACTTGTTATTCATTTTCCTTACCTCTTTCTGTCCTTACCCTCTGTTTATTGAAAGTTGGGCTAGGTTTTAAATGCTTATCCTTGGGAATGTTTTTCTAAATTGCTTTTAAATTAGGCATTTCATTTATGAATTGTGTTCTCTTTAAAGGAGTTAATGGCATGTGATCATCTTTTTCTTTGTGAATTAGTCTGTTTTTTCAAAAACGTACCATCAAAATATGTACAAGAAAGGGTAATTATTCAACTCAAACTATAATTGAGTCTAATTGACACTCCAGAAATATCTTTCCTCTGAAACAATTTATTAAGTTTTTTTTAACATCGATTCATAGCTAGTATCTCATTTGTAGCTCCGAAAAGGCTCTTGATAATTTTGCTATTATGGAATACATCATTTCTCAAACACTATGAGGCAAACTCTTAAGCAAGCCCTAACGTCTTATAACAGGTTGGGTTTGTTAACTGTAAGCCAAGTGTCTGGCTGTCTTTAAGATTTTGGCAGAAAACTCAGAATTGCCAGGTCGGGGGTAAAAGAGTGGTATGCTACTCCTATTATGGATACTCAACTTCTCTATCTGAATCCATGGCAATTCCCATTCCTCCAACTTCCTGTGCACATTGTGAGCTTCCCAGATCACAGCACTGGGCAGAGAAGACTCTTGCATAAGGTCGTTTAATCACTCCCTCTATCCCTGTTCCATTGCTAGGGATGTTTAGGAAGGCCAGGCATCTTCCACAATGGAGCTTTGGCTTGATTTTCCAACAACTTGATTGTTCCCTGGTTTCCTTTACACCTCGAAACCCTCTCTGTTCTTCACTACCCCGATGAGCACACACCCTGGCCTTTCCTTCTCTCCTTGTCTGCACCTAGAGTCCCCTTGCACGGCTCTGTCTTCTCCCACTCCATCTTTTCAAGCACATTTGGGCTTCTAGCTCCTGCCTGAAGTGTCCTCTGATTTGGCTCCCTGTTGTGGGTACCCTCGCTCTTCTTTAGATTCCTAAGGCAATGGCTTATTTTTACCTTCCTTTCGTCTTGTTGCACTCAATAGCCGTTAAGTGCCTTGAGGATTGGAATTATAATAACAGATTTATAGATAGCAACTTATTTAATCCTTTAAACAGCCCTGTGAAAGAAGGACATGTCCCCATTTTATAGACGAGGAGCCCCAGGCCCTCGTCCATAAAGGAGAAACAGCCTTGTCACCTATCTATATAGGGTAGAACTGAACTTTAAACCCAAGAGGGTGCCAGGGTCTGTCTTTGTTTGCTTAACTGCACATGCCCCAGCCCTTCTGTCCACCTTTCATTCAGGCCTGCCCTGTACCTTCTAACATAATACACTGCACATAGTAGGCAATCAGGTTAGGGAGGTTTTAAAAATTGAATTGAATTAAACTGAGTTTGTTAAGGCCTGGAAAGGATGATACTAATCTAGGATATGAAATGTTAACACAGTCTCTTTCCCCAGCACCCTCCTAATTACTTGGGCCCATAGCCATCAATACAGCAGTGATAGACACTGGGAAAATGTGCAGCAGCTTGTATGAGAACTATGTATATTTTATGTCCATTTGAAAAGCAACACTTTATCACACCCCTGGGACCTGCAGGGCATGGGTCTGAATATAAATAGGCACTCTTATTGCTTTAGTCAAATTACTTGGTGTGACACTTAGCCCTGTACCGATTTGTCCTGGAGAAAATCTGATTCGAGCAGCCTAACAAAGTGGAAGACTTTGCAGCCTCTGAGATGATGTATACATTTCTGCTGCTGAGCTGTGACCATCAGAGCCATCATAATCTGGGCTGGGTGTGGCTGGGTAGAGACCACAGACACAACTGCTCTTGCGGACTCTAGAGTTGTACCTCTTGGGTCACCTCTGTGGTGTTTGTAGTTTATATCTGCATATCTATCCACATCTGTAATCAGACTTATACCCATGCCCATACCAGATCTATAGTTTGTTCTCTGACATTTATGCTCTTCCAGAAGGATCTGCTAATTTTATTGTGGTGATTGCTCTCCTAATTTGTCCTCTGGTTTATTAGCTGTCCACAGCAATGATAGAACTTGCCAGGTTTCTCCTTGTCTTACTTAAGATCACCCTGTTTCATGGACTGTTTTATATATATATATATATATATATATATATAAATTTCTTGGGTTTGTTCCCAACTCTGCTACTGCTTATGGAACCTAGGCATGCTACTCTACTTCTCTGGACTTTTATTCTCATCCTTTAAATGGTAATGGTAGCATCTGGTGGATGACATGAGCCAAAGTTAACTATGTTCTAAGTACATATTAGATGCTTTCCTGTCTTTCTTCCTTATCTCCTCTGGTTGCTTTGTATGCAATACTCTTTCACAATTGCATGTATGGGTTGAGGGATGGCTGAACAAACATAAGACTAGAGACGGAGGCAGAAGACAGAGTGAACATCCATGGTAAGGACTTTGGAGTTTATATGAAATAAAAAGAAGCATCACCCAAGAGCTTTAAGTAAGGAAATGGAAAGGTCAAATTGTGTATCAGAAGAATCATCCTTTCACGGGGGAGAATAGATTAGATCAGTTTTTCTGATCCAATCTGCAGTGGTATTTTAGGAGGATATTTAGGGGTTTCATTATATTTTCATAAATGTACATAATGTGCTTTGATCATATTTACCCCCATTACCCTCTCTTGGCTCCCTCTGCTTCTGCAAATACTCCTTCTATTGTCATGTCATGTCTTTTAAAAAAATGTAGTTTCTGCACATGAGAGAAAACACATGATGTTTGTTTTTCTATGTCTGCTTATTTCTCTTAACATGGTGATCTTGAATTCCATCCATTTTCCTACAAATGTCATAGTTCCATTATTCTTTGAAGTTGAATAAAATTCGTTTTCTTTATGCATCTATCTATTGGTGGACACTAAGTAGATTCACTAACTTGGTTATTGTAAATAGTGTCACAGTCAACATCGGTGTGCATGCTGACTTTGATTCTTCTGAGTATAAACTTAGGAGTGGTTTGGGCTGGGGATGTAGTTCAGTGATTGAGTGTTGGCCTAGCATGCATAAGCCTGTGGGTTTGATCCCCAGTTCTGCAAAAAATAAAAATAATAAAGGAGTGGTATAGCTGGGTCATGTGGTAGTTCCATTTTTGGATTTTTGAGGAACCTCCATACTGATTTTCATAGTGGCTGTACTAATTTACATTCTCATCAACAGTGTATTAGGGTTCCTTTCCACCCACACTCTCCCCAGCATTTGTTGTTATTTGTTTTGTTGTTGATATTCATTCTGATTGGAGCGAGATAGAATCTCAATGTAGTTTTGATTTGCACTTTAGAGGGGTAGTTGTAAAAGGTAGGCTGTCCTCCCAACCTCTATTGGTCTGGGGTCTGCATTTGATAAAGCTTGAAGTTTAGCTTTAGGCTCTTTGAAATTCTAGAGGAAGGTGAGGTTGGAGGCAGGGAAAAGTGGTTATAATTCACATGAACATTAATGAAAGCAGTGGAAAAGGAACAGAGCAGTTGGAGATATTTATATGGTAAGATCTATAGCTTGTTGTGCTCAACAGTACTTAGGAGGTAAAGAAGAGAAAAGAATTCAGAGGACAACTAAATTTGTGGCTTAAGTCATCATTAGGAAGATGGTAGGCAAAGTAACAGGAAGCTAAGGAGGAGGAGGACCATGGTGGTGGGATCAGTGAGCTCTGTTTGGATGTATCTTGGAATGACTCCAGGGTATCAGTGGAAACAGTTGGATTTACTGGAGTGACACTCAGGAAAGAGATTTGAACTGCAGGTGTACAGTGGGAATTCTCAGGAATGAGATGACAGATGCTTAAGAGAAACACTTAGGAGCCAGTCTAAGGGGTCAATGCAGAGTCTTCAAAGGATAGACAGGGCCAGATGAGCCTCAAAGGAGGCTGAGAAGGAGAACCAAGGGAAAATAATAAGCACTACTTGAGGAACATTTTTGAATATCTGTAGACAGCAATTCATTGAATAAAATGATGTAGGGCATAGAAGGTAAATACCTTTAAAGAATGGGAAAATAATTGGGGTTGGAATATCAGTATGGGCATGATCTATAAAACTTCAGGAATACACTAAGTGCATCTATGACACATCTTAAAAAGCATCTTAACATTGCCTTTTATATCTTTTTAATGTCATTGTTTCTGGTTCCCAGTTTTTAGATTGCAAAACTGAGCTAGGAAGGGTCAAAGACATATATATCTAAAAGTGGAATTTCAACCAAAGCCCTTAAATTCCAAGCCTATGGCCTTGTTCTCAAATTCAGAGATAGTCATAGTGTGTGCTTGCAAAGCCATTAACACTAGGAAGGAGTGGATCAGGCACTGGATGAGGAGTCAGCACACCAGGCTTTGAACTCCATGCTGCTTTTTTGCTAATTTCCAGCTTCTCTGGATTTTAGATCTTTAAGATCTAAACTGTTTTGCCATATAAATGTTAGTGGAAAAACATGAACATAGGAGAAACTTGGCATTTTAACATGTACCCTTTAATTTTAATGAGTTGTAATATTTTATTGACCTAGAAATAATGTTCCTTAAGATAATCTTGGACAGCACATTAGTTTATAAAAATAACAAGAATTTCAAAGTACCCACTTATAATTAGCTGAAATTTAGTCTGCATTATGGGATATTTGCTAAATCAGTACCTTAATATAAATTTATTATCTTGTCTAGGATAAATATTATACCGGAACTAAGTCTATTTGATTATCTTCAAGTTCCTGAGAGCTCTAGTGATTGTGTTATTTATATTCAATTAGAAGACAAAATGCTGATTTGAATGACTGAGTTAGTATAAATGAGAATAATCATCATTATCTTATGAAGTCTTATATTCATGTAGTGCTTTTTCATAGAAAAAGCATTTTCTTACATATTAATTTATTTGCTCAATTCTGTGAGTTATCCAATATCCAATTTAGAGAAGTAGAAATTACCTATACCAGGATATCGCAGACTTAGTGCACATAAGAGTCACCTGGGGATCCTGTAAGACATTTCTGATTCAGAAATCCCAAGCTGGGGCCAATCTTTTGCATTTTCATAAGCTCTTAGGTATTGCCAATGCTGTAGATCTGTGGTTCACACTTTGAGAGGTAGGGACCCAAGCCACATTTAATCCTTGTTCTATTACATACAATTCCTCTTTGTGACTATCACTTTCTAAGAAATAACACAACAGGTTTTTTTCTACTGTATGACATTTTGCTGGTAGATAGGTCACCAGGTTTGGGCAGATCCCTCAACCACTAGCTGCCAGCTGGATTGGTCCTGGAAAAGTCACCCTTCTTCACCCTTTTCCACTTTAGAAGTTATAGAAAGGATCGACTAAGTCACTTATCACACCTTGAATTCACAGACTTCTAATCCATTTATTTTCTGAGACTGATATTAGCATTGGTCTATGAAATATTTGCTATCATTGAGAGCAATGTGGATCTTTGTTTTACTAAGCTAAGTATGTCAAACTCTTTACTATGTGAGGAAGGAATCCTGTCCCTGCCCCCACCCTCTCCTCCCTTCCCCCGCCCTTCCAGGCAGAACCTGTTCTGCGCTTTTCTCCAGTTCCGTTGAAGAGTAGAAATAAGCAATAATAAGAAAGACATAGCAGTTTTGCTAGTTCAGATAAGGACAGCTATTCAGAAAAATTCCTAGCATTGCTTTCTTGTACAAATGTGTTACAACCCAGGTTGATTCATCTCTAACTGATCTTTACACTGGTTCCTGATCCCCATCTCGTGTTGACCTCTGTCACTTTAAGGTTTCTGTATTAATTCCTCTGGAGTGGGGACATCAAATGCTTTCACGTTTTGGGTTTTCTATCTAACCCCCTACCTCCCATATATGTTCTCCCCTTGTTATGTAACCCAAGTCCTACAACATTGCTGTATTTGCCCTAGATCTAAAGACCACATATGAGGGAGAACATATGATTTTTGGTCTTCTGAGCCTGGCTAACCTCGCTCAGAATGATGTTCTCCAGTTCCATCCATTTACTTGCAAATGATAAGATTTCATTCTTCTTCATGGCTGAGTAAAATTCCATTGTGTATAAATACCACATTTTTTTGATCCATTCGTCAGTAGTGGGGCATCTTGGTTGTTTTCATAACTTGGCTATTGTGAATAGCACTGCAATAAACCTGGGGCATCAGATCTTTACATATTTTATCTCATTTGGCTTCATCTCAGCAATGCTCCTCCTGTTATATTTTATGTATTTAGCGTCTCCACCTAGTCTTGGAGTAGATGTCATTTTTTAATCATTAAGAATACAGTTCTAACACTGTATCTGCCAAGTACTAGGTCTTCCAAACTGTTTGCTTGATGAATGAATGAATGCCTATTCATTTATTGGTAGGGAAACTGAAACAACAAATTTAAATGAATTGCCCAAGATCACTGAAGCAGTGATTGACTGGACAGGGTTCAAACTCATGCATATGTGTCTCCAAATCCAATCCACTTTCTAGAGCAAGCTGAGGACTTCAGATGTCCAACTAAAGTTAATCGATCCCTGGGTAAAGAATAAAGGTTGGGAAGGGAATAAACTCGACTAACACTGTAATTCTGCTGAGGCTCTGGGCTGCTCCAAGTGCCTCTGAAACTCATCAGCTCTTCTCCTCTGGGTTGCTGGAGAGTAATGATACCTGCAGTAGTGGGATTCATCTGGCAGACTTTCGAGCCCTGGGCTACCCTGGTTCTGAGTTCAAAACAAGTCCCTGTATTTATCCCCTGCTGAATGGAGGAAAAGAGGGTCAATAAAGGGAGAAAAGAAAAAAAAAAGAAAGAAGATAGGAAGAAGGAAAAGAGAATGTCTTACAATAAGCAAGTTATGTCAACTATTGATTCTCCCTATTTTTCTTTCCACTGGTCTTTATACCACTTACCATTCACTAAGGGCAACAAACATTCTTCTTTGACTGCCTACTCCAAATGAACATACCATTGCCCAGCTGTATGACTATTACCTTGTGAGTTTTTAGGGATGGCCTTTTCAAGGAAGGATCTAGAAGTGTCATGGAGCTGCTCTTTGTTTACATGTGTGATAGTGTGATATTGACTAAGCTAAACACATCTCTGCATCAGCAGGACTCCCAATTTATTCAACTAATCTGAAATTTCCATGATTTGTATTTAGCAGCTCCTTCTTTTCTTGTTGATTTTTCAAACGTCAAAGAAACTGCTATGGAGCTCAAACAACCATTTATACTTACTGTGTAGCTAAAGCATCAGTTTAGCTGGGCCCTTCACTTGGTAGAAATGAAGGGCCCTTCTATAGCATCATCCTCACTCATGAGAAAAGTTAGGAGATTGAGAAAACATCACAACAGGACAGCATTGAATGGGACATTAAGGGCAACATATATAAAAGATTTTTCAAAAAACATTTCTTTATTGTTCAGTTCATAACAGTTCTTTTCCAGTCATGATGAAAATGTGATTTTCACAGAAAATAGCTCGTCCAATTCTTTCAGCTTCCGGATATATATGCCTTCCTTCCTTCCTTAAATGCCCCTGTTTCTTGATATATTTCCTTTTCACAAAGATTGTCTGGGTATTAAAGAGTCAGCATTGTGCCATAATAAGCTCTGATTTCTACCCCGCCGCTGCCTCACATCATGGAAATGTCTCTTATCTCGATGTCTGGTTTATCAATAATAAGTGTCTCCATCTATAAGGTTAGGTAGCTTTAGTCCTTCCTTATGTTATGAAATGAGCTCTCATAAGAATATATTTCAATATGTTCAGAACTTCCTGGAGAGGTAGCAAATTAGGGAAATTTTACATTTGGATATTTTACTTTATGCTTCCAGAGTGAGCCACGACTAACAGAACACTGGGGACTTAGTGACATGCATCACAGGTGCTTCTTTATCAAAATCATCTTCATTTAGTTACTAATTTGATACACTTGTTATGTGTGTCTATAGATCTTTCTCTACCTGATTCATTTGATGTTACTCATTCTTTGGGTTTAAACTTAGACATCCTTTTAAGGGGAAAATTTTCTAAACATGCTGGTCCCTAAAAGTTTTAATAATAAGAACAGTGACTCAACTAGCATTTTGGGGAGTGGAGAGATCAATGAATGCTTCCTAGAAGGAGGGAGAAAAAGGAGAAAGAGAGAAAACAGAGAGAAGAATGGAAACAATGTCCAGATGGAGAGGACAGAAGACTCCACTTGAAAAAGTATATTGCATTTAAGGAACTAAGTATATCTCAGTATGTCTGGGGAAGAAGAGAGGTTAAGATGAACAATGAAACTAGAAAAGTAGGTAGGAGCCAGAATAAAAAGGAAGACATACTAGAGTTCATGGAGAAGACCAGATTTGAGGCAGCGAGTGATAACACTGCTTAAATACCACAGAGTAAGCTAGAGGGCTGGGGAGGGGCAAAGAGCCAGTGAAGAGGCTGTTGTAATAATAGGCAAGGAATGGTGGTGTGAGAGTTAGGTGAATGGCAGATTCAGTTAAGTAGACCAGTTCTAGAAATGCTAAGAAAACACGACTGACTGGATGTGTGAGTGAGGGAAGAGGGCACCTGGGTGATGTCTCCACCTTTCATATTTTAGCTTCTTGGGGCTGATGGCACTGTTGTATGAGATGAAGAATACCGAGGAAGACTGGGAAGACTGGGTACAAAGCAGCATGCTGGGTAATGTGAAACTTAAAAAGATGGTTCAGGTACCATCCTAGTTTTAGAAATTTCAGTCTAGTGTAAAAAGAAAACACCCCCAGAAAATTCAAAGAAGAGGTAGAACATGTGAAATACCAAGTGTACTGGGAGGGAGCTCTCACTCCTGCCAGTTAGACCAACTATGACTTGCTAATCTTTTGGATATTTCTTCTCTGTGGGTCAAAAAAAAAAAAAGAAAAGCCCAAATCTTTTAAATCTTGGACTTAATATTTTAGGATTCTGAATAGGAATTGGGGTTCAGATTTAATAGGGCTTGGTTATTCTCTAAAGGCACAATGAGGGTATGTGCAAACAGTCATACTAAGGGAGCATCTTGGATCCAAGTTCTGTCTTTATTGCCATTATATTGTTATTAATGAGACTTCTCCCAGTGTCAATAGCAATCTTTCTTGTAGTTTTGGTGGGGTTTGCAGACTTTTTGTCCTGGCATTCTCAAACACCTGCTTTCACAGAGCCTTTTTTTGGTACTCTCTATTTGGACATTTTGTTCATTTATATTTTCTGTCATTCATGTATCCCAATGTTTTGAGTCCCTACACAGTGTACTTTGTGAGGTAGGGGAACCACCAATATGATTAATGCTGCATGTTATCTCTGTTACCATCAAAAACTACAATTGATGGTAAGAGATCAGACATGTAGACAGTGACAAAGGAATGTATTTTTCAAGTTCTAGGAACTTTAAGTATCATCCAAGTCCTTCCAGGACACTATTGAATGATGGTAGATGTAGCAAAGCTTCCATTTACTCAACAATTTCCGTGTGTTAGGCATCATGATGAGTTTCTCTTACATGTCATTTCCTCTGTCTCCACAACAAGCCTGAATTTTTTGTGATCTCCGTTTTTAAAATGAGGTCATTGATTTTCTACAAGGTTAAATCCCTACCGAAGGGATGTCCCGGAAGTGCACGAAGACCTCTCACTCAAAGTTCATTTTCTTAACTTCTCCCCATCCTTCCCACTAAATCAACATCGTTAACATTTCTGCTTTACTTTCTCTCTGTGCACAAAGCAAAGGAAATAATAGTTAAAGAGACAAGTAGCCTAGCTGCTTAACCTAGAGAGTTGAAAGAACACGCCTAAGTTTCTGTAGTTAAAAGTGAATATTTTTTACCTAGTGTTTACATCCCACAGTAGAAATTTGCTTTTTAGTTAAATTAAGTTGCAGTTGTCTTTGACTTGCAAATAATGTCGTGTATTTCTATTGAATATATTAGCCGAATCAGCTTATTTTATTTCTATAATTCAGTGTAACAGTGTAACATGTTGCTTTAATTTGCTATACCCAGGATACCCTTATAAACAAGTTGTTTCTTGTAATTTTTTTTCTTGGTAAAAATCATTTAATAAACAAATATCACCAATCCATCGCAATATGTGCTGACAGCCTCCTAACCATATTTGAAATATGAAGGCACTGTTTCCAGGATGACTCAAGCCAATTGCTTTTACACTTCAATAAAAATAACTGCTATTAGAAGGCTCAATACTGAAGGCACATAATTTCTATCCTGGTTCATAAAATTTAATTTGAATTTATTTCAGGATAATGATCATTGAGAAAAGTATTTATTGAAGTGGTCAGACACCTGAGTAAGGACTGCTAATCTGCCCTGAGAGATTGCTGGGCTCTAGCAGGGTAGCTGGCAATATATATATATATATATATATATACACACACACATGCCATTAATTACTTGCAGGAATATGTTCTGTGACATTGGTCTCAAGGTGCTTTGTTCAAATTCCCTACTTCAGCAGAATTCTGGCCACAGAGCACTTGAGTAAAATGACTTTATATCAAATTGGATTCTCTTTGGCTCTGATCACATGATGAGGTCTCATAGGTTTACTTTTTTTTCTTCTATATCCTAGATGATTTTTATGATAAATGGATACAATTTCAGTGATCTACAAGAATGTTATAAGTAAAAACGTGGATGATGAAATTCATTCAGAACACAGAAGTCTGGAAGGAAACTTTGAACTTATCTTTTCTATGCCTCAGTTTACCAATGAGACAACTGAAGTCCTAACATAAATGACTTGCCCAGGATCACAGAGCTAGGGGCTACAGAGCTAGGGTGGGTTATTTGGTTCTTGGTTCAGCATCAGTTGAGTGTGCTATACTTTATTCTGAACCAGAAGGAACAGGCCTTGCCTAACCATGATATCGATAACAGTGTAACTTATTAAAAGTCTACCAAGCACAGTAAATGTATCATCTCACTTACCTTTTCAAACAATCCTATACTTGCTCCTTTGCTTATGAGAAAACTGAGGTTTAGAGCATTGAAATAACTTGGCTAGGATCACTCAGCAAGAGTGTGGTTGTCCTGAGGTTTTACCCAGGCTAAAGGCCCAGCATCCTTGAATGCTGATGATACTGGCTGAAATTATTAAGCAAGGTGTTGGCAGTGCTTGGGTATGTGTCTAACACAGTTGGTAACAAAGGTAAAGACTTTCAAGTTAGGAAAAAGAAAATATAAAAGTTAAGAAAATAAGGTTTATGAATTCAGAAAACAAGGAGAGTTGAGCTGGGGAAACCCAGAATTAGGCATGGATAACATAGGAATTAAGAAGAAAATAGTGGACAGTTACTTTTTTACCTTATAAATTCTCTTTACAGCCTTTTGAGTATTAGAGTTTCTCTCAGTCATGGTCATCTGGTGGTGGTCACTTTTTTTGTTTTAAATTTAGTAGTATTCACTCTCAAAGTACACGATGATATTAGGAAATCCAAGGTAACAATATACATTTAATGGGAATGAAATGAACACACGAAACAATTCAAAGATGAAAGACAAATATTATCATTCATTGTGATAGTTTGTTGTGTTTCTATGCTAATGGTTGAAATATACAACCTATTTCTTATTTGGCAAATGAAATCCTAAATATATTTTTCTAAAATGTAATTTTAAAATAACGATTAACACTCACTTTATTCCCAAATTATCTAAATGCTTTTGATTTGTCCAATGATATATTTACCATATTTCTATCCAATGGCTTTTTGTATCATTTTAAATGTACAACACTGTGTGGGATTGTCCATCTGCACAGTGTTACATGATCTCTCTTTCTTAATCTTGTGAGACATATCATCAAGGAAGTGATTTATGGCTCTGCCTCAGTAACCTTGGACATGTCTCTATCTTGCACATTTTTGATAAACGGATTCAGCTTTTGCAACCTGAGATTTGAAAAACACTATCATCTGTAAACCTGAAAATATAGTTTTTTGAAAGGTGTAATTATTCCAAGGTTAAAAAAAGACAGGCATTTTTCATAAGTTCAATTTCAGTAGAGTCCCATGTTGGCAAAAGGTATTAATAATAATTGTTGGAAGGTAAATTATTCTCTCAAGGACTGGAGATAAATATTTGACTGGCAAGATTGTCCTAGCTAGTAAATTACAACTATGTCTAAAGGAAATCACACAGCTTGTTTTTTTTTCCTTTTATTTTCTATTTTTAATATACTGGTTGGTGGGTGTAAGTCAATTGAAAACAAATTTATTACATGTCAACGATATTTGGGGTTCTCTGCTGAGTGTTCAGAATGCAAAGGTGGATGACATGTGACCTCTGCCTTCAAGAATCTCACGGGATCAGAAAGAAAGCAGCATGAGATGTGACCGTGAGTCACACTGTTTCCACAAAGCAGAGCCAGCAGAAATTATGCAGTCATGCCTAAGTTTACATGGCTTGTAATACTGTTGGCTAGTGGCTTTTTTGCTTCTGTGTTCCTTTTATTAGTATTTAGTTGGCTACAACAGAAATCTTAGCTCAGGTCCCTTTACAGACACAGAGAAAAAGTCCATTTGATCCTCCTATCACCCGACAAGTTGAGGCTAAATACAGAATTTCTTTTCCAAATTTCCAGATTGGGATGGTTGTTTCATTCTATGTATTTAATTCAGTATTTTGTTTACACATTCACCATAGAATAATTCCTGAGAATTATATATTTATTCATTCACAAGCATGTCTCCTTTAATTGATACCTCCCAGAGAACAGGGTCTCGTTATCTTTGAATTACCCCATACCTGGAAAAGTCTACAGATTTATGGAAACAAGTCATAAGAGTTTTGCTGAGTAATTAAGTGATCTAGAGTAGAATCATCAGGCTCTAACTATTCACATATATGAAGACTGTACTTTAAGCAAATCAATTAATCTCTATGGTTTTTAATTCCAAAACAAAAATATTGAAGTGAAAGTAGCTGGACTCTATGACAGCTGAAATTCTTATTTATTCCAAGATGAAATTATCTGGATACATTATCATTGACCTGTTGGAAAAGACTTTTTGGGAGTAATAATATAATCTAATTCAAAATTGATAATTTCCAATAAAATCAAAACATATTAATATAAATAATAATGATAGTAATTGCAATAATAAGCATCCATCCATCCAATCACTTAATAAATTTTTTGAGCATTTACAAAGTTCTAGGTATCGTTCTTGAGAGTAAGGAAGAACAAATAAAATTTGGGATTTCCAAGGACCTAATTCGAGTCATTATTTCATACACTATGCTTTTTCCCATGAACTACAAGATCTCTGAGGTTGTTAATAACTTCAGTAATGTAAGTATTCATTTCTTGTCAGTTTGTCTTGGCTGTTTTCCTAGGTATTTTATTTTATATAAATTTAAATGTGTAAATTATCTCATAAAAAGTAGGTATTCTAATACTTATACTCTGCTCCATATTTTAAAAACTATCAAGATCCTTCAGTCTTATTCAGTGAGAATATTAACTTCAGGTAGGCATTATCTTTCTATCCACCAAGATAATTCTGAATTATGCTAAATTAAATAGATTTAAGAATAAAAGAACAAATCAACCATTTTTGGTTGTATGCCAGGAACAGACAGGTGCTTTAGACAATTTTGGTAAGATGAAAGTATATTCTTTAGTTAAACATTATTCTCTCTCTCTCTCTCTCACAGAATGATCTTTTCCTACAAAAGAACTAAGAACTGAACAGATAACCTTGGAACTACTAGTTTTGGATAATGGATACTCCATTTCCCATGTGTTTCTATGTGTGTGTTCAAAGAATGTGAGAAACATAGAGGTTGAGTTGCATGGAAGGTCAGCAGCCATCACAAATCATTGATGGAAGTAAACCTGGACTGCACACATTTTGGGGACATGGACTGATGGACTGGAAGCAATTGCAAAATATAACTTGGAGCAGCAGTTATATTTTGAAAACTAAAGCCCACCTTTCAACCCTAATGCTACAGACACTGTCTTGCCTGGTCAGAGCTACTTGTTTACAAACGGGAAACTGGCACTGCTGTTCTCTTTCTTTGACTGGTGTGATCCTTAATGTCAGTGTCTTTTTCTTACATATTTGCAAATAGGGTAACAGCTCTATTAAAAGAGTGAGTACAGTAGAGACTGCATACATTTTTAATGATAATGTGATCTTATTTCCTGAAGGAATATCTTCTTTCACCATCAGGACAAAATCAAACAAGTTTGCTTCAGCTGAAACAAAATAAGAGCCTATAAATTGTGTGCCGAAATTGCATGTCAAAATCAAGTAATATCCACATCAAGTGAGCCTATTTACTCACTTTAAATTGCTACGGTTTTATATTCTCTCTAGGGCTAGAATGGGAAACACAGAAATGGCATCTTTCTGCATTTTCTGGTTTCATAATAAAACGTTAACATTCAGGGTATCAGAAAAGCAGATTGATTCTAAAGGGTGACAAGATATTTAATATGAGTTTTGACTATCACATTAAAAATCTAGATTCAAAAATATCAAATACTTTGAAAAGTTAATACTTCCTATATAGAAATACTGTCTGTCAAAACCTTAGTGTATGTCTTAATTAAAACTAAAATAAAACCCAGTAATTCTCTTAGTCTCACATTATTTCTCTCTTTACTAGTCATAAAAATATCCTGTGAGAAGTAATGCAGCAAAACTCCCTACAAAGTACAACAAAAAGGAAATCTCACATAATCTTCGCAATGAACAACCTAGAAATTTTATTTGATTATATTTTGCTGTTTTTATATATGTTTTCCACTTAAAGTTATCTATCAATAGATAGATATTGATTCACAAGTATATATTTAGTACCAAACACTGATATGATTTGCAAAATATGTAAGAAAGACTTTAAATTGGAAAAACCTAGGAGAATATGAGAAAAAACAAGCCAAAGAAAGGAGTTAGGAAGAAAAGTGTTTATAATCATCTGAATAGTCTTGAAACATATTAGGTGAATATTTAAAACTCAATCATGTCATTTAAGGGTTGAAAAAGACCTGTTATCATGCATAGTGAGCATTGGGGACAATCTGAGTGGGAAATGGCAGAAGGAGAGGAATGTGAATTTTCTTCATAGTGCTGTGATCTGAATTTTAAATGGCACTGTACTCTTTACTACACCATTTTGAAAACTAAATTATTTTAAAAGTATGTATCTTGGTTTAAAAGATGGGAAAGAAGTATAATACTTGTTTCTTCTTTGTAATAAAATTTTGGACTTTTGCTACTGAGAGAGTTTTAAAAAGGCATAGTTTTCGTAAGTTTTATGAAATGTGCTTCACTGATCAAAAGTGTAACAAGGATATATTTGATATCTGGTGATATAGTGAAGAAGACAGCTCAACAAGCATTTAAGTCTATATTGTATATTCTGTTTACATTGCTAGGAAGGTATAGTGATGAACAGGTGTGATCCCTGGTTTCCAAAAATTGTAATACTGTCTTGTCCCAATCATAACTTGATGTCTGGTCACAAAAATTCATGTGATATAAAATAATATTTATAATGTAGTACACTGTGACCAATCTATCAGTCAATTTATTCTGTCTCTCTTTCTCTCCCTCTCATATTCTATGGTATAGAACTGGGTACGGAAAGAAGAGCAAGGCAATGCCTGGTTTCAGTGCCTCAAAGGAGACTGTTTTGCTTTGTTTTAAAATGTATTTGACTATATTTAACTAATGAATCCTCTTTTCCATTTAAACATAAGTTGATTCAGCCATCTAAAACAGAATGACTTCAAAAAGGGGAAAATTCTAAAGTACTTAACAGTGGTTTTAAGTAGGTTGTGAGCATACAAATATATTTTTCTCTTTTGTCCTTTTCTGTATTCTTCAAAAGGTTTACTTTTCTTATAGTCATAAAAATGTGTATATCTGTATGTTGGTGAGCTATCTGATTTCCCTAGTAAATTAAAAAAGATCCACAAATCATGTCCCTATTTTGGTATATAACTTCAAGTCCTCCCCTAAATTTTTGGGTTTTCTCACTTATTACAATATAAAATCAAGGAAAGGTAATAGGTTTAGTATAATTTTTTAAAATCTTCAAAGCAGTGTGTGTGTGTGTGTGTGTGTGTGTGTGTGTGTGTGTGTATGTAGGCAAATTCTAAATTCCCACACTGGGTGAATATAAAATAATAGTACTTTCTAGAATATTTAACTGGGAAAGGTAGTGGTCATTTGAATCCAATATTCAATAAGATTTCAGGGAGACAGTAAGGATATAAATTATATGTAGAAAAAACATAAGCTTTCTTCAAGTGGTAATACCAACAAAGGAGAGAAACTGAGAGTAGAATGAAGAATTATAATGGGAATTCTTAATTATGACTAAATCCAACCCCAAATGAGCACCATGCTAGAAAGGGAATTTTAATTTTTTCCCCTTGGTTCACTGAGGTAGTTTAGTACCGTTTGGTTAGTAAGTCCACACACTCTGACAACAACTGACTCATAGTGAATAGATCACTACCAAAACAACCATTCTTTCCTCAGTCAATATATTTGAGAAGATATCTTAACTTATCTCTGCTTGAACCTTTGTATTAATATGCTCAAGTTTATTTGTTTACATCATGAAAGCTTTGTTATGTTAGTGGGTTTATAACTCACTTTTCCCCTTCATAATGTCTAGAGGTGACATTGGCAGATATGAACATGGCTATAACTTATGAAAACAAAATCCAAAAAAGTGAGAGCTGTCCCTTGCAGCTGCAAACCTAGTTTGCCAAACTGAAGTCTTACAGTGGTACTCTCCCCTCTAGAGGCTTCCAAAGACCTGGAAGACCAACATTTACTTGCAAGAGCCACATTTCTGGACCAAATTGCTGAAAGTAGAATTTTTGGATGTGAAGTTCAATTCAGCTATGCTACTCAATTTTTAATTTTTTTTTAATTTCAATTTTCTTAACTGCAAAATAGGGACATTAGAGTTTCAAGTCATTTTTTGTGAGGATTAAATGAGCCATTGATTCTGAATGATTAGGATGATCTTTAGCACATAGAAAATGGGAACTAAATAATAGTCTCATAAACACTATTTTTAATAACAATTTATGATTGGTTCCAATTCTAAACATATTATAAACAATGTTAGTGCAATTTTGAGTATACAGCTCCCTCGTGCCAAGCACAAACCAGTGTATTGTGAGAGAATTCACATTTACTAATTCAAATTAAAACTACATGTGAATTGTGGTGCATAACATGCTTAACGAACACACAGGAACTGTGATCCTGGCCATAATACATCTTATATTATGTAAATACCATACAAATGAGCCTAGTCAAGGCATTCATCCTATCACACTTACTTCTGATCCTGTCTTTATTTCCTGAAGCTGGATATTTTAAGGTCTAACAGATTATTAAAATTCAAAGAAAATTTGATGAAAGGAAAAGAAAAATATATACCCAAGTAAAGTCATTTTAAAAACGAGAAAAACCATTTTCTGATGATGGCATACTGAATTAGAATATAAATTCTCTTTTATATCTTCTTTCGGGGTAATAGAAGGGTCAAATACAAAATAAACATGTTGGTTTTCAGTCAGAAGATATCATGGTGGAGCAGCATGTCACAGGGAGTTACAATTGGTGAAGCAATCTGATGAGATGAAGAAACGTGTAGAATCCTTGCTAGTTAGCCAAGGTATTTTTTGTAGACCATCATCAGAAGAGTGAAAACCTCATCATACATCAGCATTACCCAACTCTGTCCAGTGTAAAATGGGAAAGAATTGTAACCAAAGCCCAGGAAATATCACTGATGAAGACCATGGTTAAAGTTTGACGTTTGAACACATAAGGATTAACTGACATAGGCCTTCATAAGATCTACTTTAGCTATCACAAGTTTGAAATAGGGATTTGCACTTGATCTGTAAAATCCTTGATAGATGATGGAGAAGCATGTGCCACAAGAAAAGAGGGATCCAAAAAAGCCCTTGTGGGAAGTTATTTTTTAGCTCCATTTGGCTGACTGGGTCCCAATTCCTAGGGAATTCATTTACTTAAGTGAATATTAATACAGGACAGACACTATAATTATTCCTGTGCATTATTTTTATAATTGTTTTGTAGACTGCATAGGATTCAAGTCGCAATATGGATTCAACCTTAAGCAATCCATCCATTGCTGTTCTTTTATGACTAGATCCCAGTCTACTTCTTCTTCTCTAGGCTTATCTCTCTATCACTCTCTTCAGCCATTTTGAACTATATACAGTCCCCTTTGTGCATCATGTTCCACTTCCCAACTAACTCATATTATATATTCTAAAAGTCAGCTCCAATGCCATCTCCTAGAAACATCTGCCTGAGTCTCACACTTAAACATGATCACCCCTCTTTATCTCTATTTTCTTATTGTAATTGCATTCTTTAGTACAGTAGGTAATAGTTATTTGGTTTCCTGGCTATTGCGCTAGACTAAAACCCAAAAGAAAGGAATGTGTCTCTTGTCTCTGTAGTCCCTAATGCTATACACCCTCTGACACCTGTTAGATGCTTACTATACAAGAGCTGCTACTGTCCTTACACCTGCTGTCACCATTATTATAGATGTTGTGTAGGTGTTCCAAGCCTGGTGCACATTTTTAGTTATTTCAGAAAATGAAGCAACAATTCAAGCATGTTTAAACTTATAGTAAAATCTCAGAGGGGAAGACTAGCGGGCAGACAATGGCAGATGGTCTTTGTTATCTTTGAACTAACTGTATTCAAGGCTGATTATCAGCTGTTATGACTAAAACGATGAAGAAAATGTTTGAAAGTAACACAGAGAAACAAAGCAAACCACCTCACCCAGGTCAAAACTCATGCATTTCCTGGAACATGATGACAGTTGGAATTTTGGAATCATTGTAAGTATAAAGAAAATGGGAATGATTATAGGCCTGGAAGCTCTCTGAGAAAAAGGTAAAAACACGTTGGACCAGAAATAGGAAAAAGGAAGGCTTTGTGGTAGTTGTTAAAGTCTATATAGACAGGGAAAATATATATACATTTAACAAATCCTATATAATTAGGAGTGGAGAACACCTCTTAAATATGGGGAGGAAGATTTTTTTATTGTTTGTTTTTAAATGGGAAGTGTTTTTCAAAGAGTGGTCCAGGGATCAACAGCTCATCGTCATCTAGGGACTTGTTAGAAATGTTTCAAGCCCATCCTAAATCTATTAAATTAGAAATTTGTAGTGGTTCTTCCATCTCCATCCTTCTTCCAATCAGTGATTTAAATCTTCCTGAACCACAGTTTTTAGGTTTAAAAAAAAAGTAATAATTTTCTCTTGTTTCAGCTAGAAATTCTTCCTTTCATTTGCTTCAGGTTCCATGACTAGAGTCTCATTCATACCTGCCCTTCTGTCTCTCATGTCTCTATACTTCCCCTGCACTTTGCTTGTATTATAGCACTTGAAGAATTTGTTATTAATCTCCTGTCTATTCCCTCCATGTCCCAGTTAGACAGGATCTCACCCATTCTCATAGACAACAGGCTTTCTCCACATAGCTCACCCACCCCTCATGTTTCAATGATCACCTCTACACTGACTTGTGAATTACTCACTAGTCAAGATCACTTTTCTAAACCTAGAATCATGTCCTCCATCACCGGATAGCATCTCCTAGACATCCTACAAATATCTCAACAAATATAAAATCAAAGTCTTCTAACTCTGCCAGATCCTCTTTCAACTGAGCTAGAGTGAGTTGAAGTATTCCCATCTAACAACTCTGTGGTTTCAGCTAGGGATTCAGAATTTTAAAATAATGTACCCTTTACTCTTTTCTTCTAAATTCAACCAGTTGTTAAGTATTATGAACTCTATCTCTTTATAACTCTGAAATGCCTACATTTCTTATCATCTTCACTGGCCCAATATGGCTACTCGAATTTCTCACCTTCAGTTTGTTAAATTCCTCCTATTTTTTCCTTATCTACAGAGTTGGCTGTTTCCAAATTTCCCCGGCGGTTGCCCAGGTGATGGTCCTAAAACAATCTCATGGTGCATTTTCTTGTAAAATTTCTTCATCACTGCTCAGCACATTTAGAACTTAAAAAGAACAAATCATTTAGCACAGCATTTAAGGTTCTCCCTATTCAGTCCATCACAGCTATATAGCCTGGGCTCTTCACCCCACTCTCTTGAACTCTACTCTCTGGAGACAATTCCCTTAAAGACTCCATTTTCCAGTCTGGTGGATCATAGCAATTGGTGTAGAAATTAAGTTTAGATAATGTATAACAAGGATTCTCCGTGATGAGTAACGGAAAAAATTAGGATAAACTTAGAAGATTCAAGTTAAAGGATTATCCTTTATTCTAGAATTATTCCCTTTTCTATGGTTTTGGTATAAAAACATCTTTTCATTTGAAATGATAAAAAGTACTTGCTTGTTTTCAAGTGGACTTATTTGTTGATTTTATGTTCATTTTCCAAATAATTCCAAATTTAATTTTTCCATGATATTTTAAAAAAACCCAGGGACAACTGTATGCTTGAAGGTGCTGTTTATCCGCCTAAAAACTACTTAACTTTTTTGTCAAGATAACTTGAAATTTATCTGGAGTTAGAAACTAACTTTTTCTGGAGTCCCCAAGCTCCCTCTCTGTGTTTCTGAGACATCACTGGTCAATGGAGCCTCTGTGCTTAACACCTTGTATTGGTTTTCTTGCTATTCTGCAAGTAAAGCCTTCTCACTCTATCCATTCTTGCTAATTCAGTACTTGATTTGACAAATTCTTGTTAGGATAAAAATAAATAATGGTAATCTGTGTTTGGACTGAGTTTTTGATGTAACAGCTGCTAGCCTTGTGAGTGCATCTCTGGCATTACAAAGTCAACCTCTGGAAGTTGGGTGGGCTACACCTCTTCAACTTTCCACTTCCATGCAGGTTCTAACCTTGCTTTCTGCATATTTTGTTCCCAGCAAGTGCTTACTGAATTAAATCAGAAAGAGAGCATAAAGAAGGCACAAAATTAAGACACTGAAAAATTAAGATAACAAAAGCAAGCTACATGGGGAAAGTTACTTAAGCCAAAAGGCCCTGGACAATTATTTAAAGTAACTAGACTACCTTCAGGGACTCCTACAAATGCACATATTTAATCGTCTGATGTGTAAGTCAAATCTCAGATATAATTAATTCAGTGAGTCTCAACTTTTTTTTGCATACTAGCTTTCATTAGATGAAGCTAGTCTGTAATACAGCTTCTTATAGCTGCTAGAAAAATGTCCATGTTATGAATACTAAGAAGAAAGAGCAGAAATTTTGTGGGTGTTCTATGATCAGGGCTGGTCTGTACTGTATTAGTGAATTTCAAAGGGAACTTACAGCTGTGGTTCCATGTTCCTTATTTCTAAGGAAAACTGTTAGATTTTATGGAAGGCAGCTGCCATTTTGAAAGTCATATACTTCAGTGCCAATGATTCTGTTAGGAGTGGGTGATAAGCAAAGAGGTAATTGTAGGCTTTGGCACTGAACTTTAATTGCTAACTTAGACAATGAATTAAATAGATCTTGTGTGATTTGGAAAGAACAAATAATTTTTCTTCAGACTGAAAGTAAGCACAATACATGCAGTTTAGACTTTTCTAAGAAACTTACTGAAGAAGAAAGACAGAAAGAGTGGCCCAAATAGAAACCCAAGAGTCCTGTTAGGGAAATAGTATAATGTTTTTAATATAAATTCCCTACAAATACCTTAGAAGAAAGTGTAATACTTAGATCTTTGCTAAGATGAACACATTTTTTTCTCTAAGGGTTATTTAACATTTTCCATAATTTTATTATAAATGCCCAATAAAATGCAACAGTAAGTTATGTGCCATATTAGGATGACAGCTCATTTGTGAGTAATTAGTAATTTGTAAAAACTAATGGGCATGTTTATAAGCATAATGGGTTCTAAAGAATAAGTAATGTACTTTAACAGGCAAAACTGAGGCATTCAGAAAGAAGGGACACATTTTTCTGGGACATCTAAATTTCAAGACAGTTGCCAGACTGTGGAAATGTGGCCCTTCTAGGATCCCTCTAGGTAGAGAGACAGAACAGTACAGTGTAAAGGACGTGGTATTGAACTTGGAGTGCTGGGCCTGCATTTTCTTCCACCACTTCCATTAATTAGGTTTTCTTAGACCTCAGTTCCCTATTCATGGTGCAGTTAGAATACCCAGGCTTTAAGATTCTGTCCAATGTTTACAGCCTTTAATTAAATTTAGCAATTCAGCATTCCAAGGTGAGACTGTGAATTTAACCAGTTCCAATTTGTCATGGTTTTTATGAATATGAAAGAAATCAGAGATTAGTTTCAGAAATATTAGCTTTTAACCTCGTCATAAAGCATATTGAACCTTGCAGGCACCTCAGTGAAACACATATTTATGTTGATTTTGCTTTTTCTTCTGGAATGTTGTTTTCAGCTGATGATTAATGTTCTAATAACTTGTTTTTAGTACGGCTCCTGGAAGAAAAAGGCTGCTTTTGTGTATTCATTATGTCTACCTGTCTCTGGCAGGAGGCAGATCCGATGTGAGGATGAACCTCACATTCACTAATGTACACAATGGTTCCATTTATGGCTCAAATCTAGCCTCTTATGACAGAAGTTCCGTTATCAGTAATCCATGAAATGATTCTTGTTCTTCTAATGAGTTTAACATTTCAGCAGAGAGTCCAAAAAAATGCTGTTTTGTTCTTTTAGATACACTAAACTCTCCCTCCCTCTTCAATTCCAATATATTCATGGAAAGGCACGCTCTTGAAATGTGGGAAAAAAAAAAAGCGAAGCCTGAGATGAGAAAATCTTATGTGGAAAGCTTAATTTATATAACCCTTTATTTATTCTGTGTGCTTTGTTTTGATTTTAATTTTATTTTATATAGGGACACAGAGGTCTTAGGTTTAAAAAATTCTATCAGTTTGTAGACTTTTTAAAAGCACTATGCTCCGTTTGATCTGATTTTTTTACTTTGGCTTTTTACTTTTTAAGTGGGAAGTTCTTCAAGTCATGATATTTGTCTGTACTTTTTATAATATGCTATTTTGCATTATTTTTTAAAGTTAAAATTTTATCTAGGACCATGTAATTTTAAAGCAGTAAGGTGTTGGTTTTTTTTTTGGGGGGGGTGGGAAGGAAACTAGTTAGTCTCTGTAGGCTAGTTTACAAAAATGGAAGTCAAGACAGAGCATAGAGTCACTGTTTCATTCTTGTTTCCGTCTTTTTTCTTAGTTCAGTGCCTGACACACAGTAAGGGCTCACTATCTTCCAAATGAATGGCTGAGAAAAGGTTCCCCAATCCCTGATTCTTAAGAGTGTAATTTTAGGGGCTGGGGCATGGCTCAAGTGGTAGAGTGCCCATATAGCTGGTGTGAGGCCCTGAGTTCAAATCTCAATACAACAAAAAAAGTAATAGCTCAGAAGTTAGTTTATTTTTCATTTTAAGTTGACAGTCTGTCTTATGATGGAAATGTTGGGAACATAGAAATATGACAAAAAAAGTGAAAATATGAAGTTAACCTATCCTGAGCTTTGTAACTTTTTCTTGTTGCTTTGTTATTATTGTTCTCTAATTGGCACAACTTGCTTATTAAATTCTAGAACCTACTTTTAGAATAGTCTTTTTGCTTTCAGGACTGGGTCCTGAAAGGTGTTTGGTGAGTACCAACAGTTTATTCTGTTTCAGCATCTGACACAAAGAATGATGTAATGTGAAAGACTGGTCAATACCTCGGAGGCAGATGACACAGACTGTCATTTCAGATAAATGCTGAAATGCTGCACCTTTCAGATAAATCCTCTGGCAGCCATATTTAGACTTTAATGTCTAATTTAGATGGATGGATTGTACTCTAAATGGTACAAGGCTGTGGAGCTTGGGAAGAGAGGTTGTGCAATCATTCCGTTCAGATTTTTAGGCATGAAAGAGATCTCGGGGTCTCTTGAGTTCCTTCATTTTGCCAGTAAAGGAATCAAGTCCCATATAGAAAAATATGTCTTCTCCTTCCTGAGTCCATATTGCCTCCCATAAAATGAGACCAGAATGAGACCAGAATGGCATGGGGTCAGGAAGATCCTAATGATAAGGATTTCCAAGACCTGTACATATTTAAAACAGAGGAGTAAAATTTGATGCAAGCATGTACATTCTTTTGGTACTTTGCTTAACCCTGCTCTGAAGTCATCTTGTATGGGAAATAGATTCAGGGAACTACTTATAGGAAGCAACAAGAAACACTCAGCTAGGATCACCTCCAGAAGTTAGGAGTCCCATGAATCTAGTGGAAGTTTTGCCCCATTTAGTCTTCTGTACAGCACACTTTAATACCTGGGTTGCAAGGTTGCCATAGCCTGCTTGTGCTCTGGAATTACCTTTCTCCACCAGTGTGCTCCAGATGCTTCATTCAAATAGGGGCAGGGAGGGGGTCCAAGGTCAAACAAGGTAACAAGAAGGATCTACTTCTTTTAATGAACTCTCTAACATCTCTCTCTCTCTCTCTCCTACACACACACACACACACACACACACACACAATAGTCTATGATTTCCTATTTGACTATGAAATCCTTTATTTTTCTTATTTTGTGTAACACTTTTTCCAGTCCTACAAACAGTTTTAAGCCATGTTGACTTACATAAGCTACTCTTACCCTTTGACCCATGTTATGTCCTAAATTACATATGTGAGAAACAAAGAAACAAAGTCAAAGTTGCTCCTAACTTGCCCAGGGTTATTAAATTTTAATGAAATGGAGCCATGTTGGATTTGAAGCCTTCTCATTCCAAATTCCTGGCTCTTTCTTCATTTATTATGTTGTGTCTGTTTTTTTGATTCTCAATTCAATTAAAAAAAAACTCATAAAGATTACAGACTTTTTTTCTTAATGATCTCATGTACACAGAGATTGAAAGCTATTCTCCAAATCATCATTTCCCAAATTAATTGATATTCAAACTTGAATAAAACCCTGATTTTGGCATCATAGAACTGTGTGTTAACAAAACGTTCCCAGAATGTGACTTACTAAATTTGTCATTTTAAGTTATTTATATTTCCACCAGTGAGTTAGTGTTTTCTATGCAAAGTGAAATAACTATCAGAGGCACAGAATAAAAATCTTTATTTTTTGAATTTTTAAAGCCCATTATGAATTGCTAGAGGTGAACTATACAATAATGCCATAAAGATAAAACAGAAAACCTTTAAAGAGGTTTTGCTGCATTCCAGAAAATATATACTTATCACAGATCATAAATGCAGTCTCAGATAATTTTAAACATATGGTAAGTTTCTCCTTAAGTACTTGTATTTTAGGAACCTTAATTATGCTCTAAATCTTTTTCTCGTCATGGAATAATTTTGCCTTGAAAATTTGTGTAGGTAAGACTGCTACTTCTTCCTCATAATATTTATGGGAGTTGGATTGGCTTACAATTTGCAATTCATTAATTCAGAATATAATTCCCCATAACTAAGGACTTTCTTGCCTACTTACTCAACTCAGTAGTGCTTCATTACGTTAAACTATGAGCTGCAAAAACAAACAGATTATTTCTCAGGCACTTAACAGTCCATATGTTATGAAAACAGCCTGTGAAGGTGTTATACTTACTTATTCCTATGAAGTCGTGCTTAGTATTTACTACTAGGCTACAGGGCAGCTATACACTTATTAAAACTTTTTCCTATTCCCACTAGGTTTCTTAATGAAGCAGAATGACTTCACAGTCTTTTGTCTGCAGAAAAAGAAAACAAAAATCTGATGGCCTTGTATTCCTTGGGATGCACTGGATGGATGGTTCTTGCCTTCATTTTTGTGGTAACTAAATAGCATTTTGAACCAGGGTTCCTACTCTAATTTCCAAACTTGAAATCTTGGTTCTGTTCTCCTCCCCTGACCTCCAACAGTCCAAGGATCACTAATACACTCAGAATGCCTACTTGAGCTGTTTTTTTTAAATTATCATTTTGTGCTCTAATGTGGTGACATGGCATTTGTACTCTTATACTTGTGCATTAATTTCAGAATTATGGCTTATTTCCCTTTGTGTCACTGTAGATATCCATGAGTCTAGAAAGTAGCAGTTGTTCCTGTGGATTTCACCAACTGCCTGACTGACCTGGAATCTCAGTTAAAATAAAAAAGCTAGGAAGCCTAGTGGATAGGGTCAGCCTGGAAACAAAGCATTCATTCTGTAGGGAAAGGGTTAAAAGTGTTTCTGCTTCATTAAAGCTTTAAGCCCTTCAAATATTGCATATAGAGATAATCACTTTAGTATAATTTATAGTAATAAAAAGCCTAACAAACCAGACATGGTGGTACATGCCTGTAATTCCAGCATTCAGGAGACTGAGGCAGGAGCATTACGAGTTTCAGGTCAGCCTGGGCTAAATAGGAATAACTTGTCTCAACTCATCTAATCCCCCTCCCCCCAAAAAAAGGTCCAACAGACCTTCAGTGCAGCACTCAGTGGATATGATTTCATCACTAAACAGATCTTTCCATAGTAACATGAAAAAAGTATGTAATAATTTAAATTTAAAAAAAATCTGCAAAGTGGAATGAATAGGCTCATGTTTGTGTACAAAAGCAGTGGACTCAATGCATCAACTTGCAAATATGTATGAATTTCCACAATGTATATGTGGAAAAAAAAAACAGTGTTGTCAACATCTTAGTGAATCATTATTGATCATTTACTGTTCCTGGCATAATGATAAAATTATAAATTCATTCTTGCACCCAATCTTCACAATGACCCACTGGGTTAGATATTTGTATTATCTCTGTGATACACATGGTGAAACTGAGGAACAGGGGTTTCAGTTATAAATTCAAGTTCTCAGAGCCAATCACTCATGGAATTTGGATTCAGATCCATGAAGGTGATTTTCATAGTCTGTTATTTTAATAAACAAGTATTAACTTTAATGAGAGGTTTAAAATATGTGTGCAGAATAACTTTGGGCTTTTTTTTTTTTTAGCTTACCTCTATTCTATCTCTCCCACTTCTTCCTCCTTTATCTCATCCAAATTCTTCAACAGAGGAATAAATTTTAGAACTAAAAGAGATCTTGGAGACATAGAATGCTAGCTTCTTGTTTAATCAGTTAAATATGTAATTTGTTATCTTTCACAGTGCTTCTTTCCCTTTTCCTCATCATGACATAATTGTACCCAATAAAACATACACATTCTTCATACCCTATATGGTGAGTATTGACAAATATGGACACCTATGTAAATAACACCCTGGTCAACTGTCACATCCCTGGAAAGTTTCTCTGTTTTTATTCTATCCTTTTTTCCTACCAAGAAAACCATGACTCTAATTTTCATAAATTAGCTTAACCTATGTTGGACTTATGTAACCCAAATTCCTTTTAGAAATGGGTAAAAAGAAATATAGAAGTTAAGTACTTTGCTTAGAATCATATAACTAGAAAGAGACAAAAGTGGTACAAGTACCTTTTTTTGTCCCTGTTTCAGGTTGCTCTCCACTTGCCCTTCCAGCTCATTCATTTTATCCTATTTTATTGCTTTTATTTTTTGTAGTACCAAAGATGGAACTCGGGTCCTTGCATACACTAGGCTCTCCCACTGACCTGCGTCCCCAGTCCTTGACTTCATTCATTTTAGTAAGTGTCTATTAGAGTTTGGTGTTTGAAGCAGCATAATCAGGTCCCTGGTGAGAGCCTTTCTGGAGTTTTGTGGTGGGAGATTGTATTAGTTAAGATCTAGCTAGAAGCCAGAAGCCACACTAGATTCAGAGTGGTTTTCAAACAAAGGTATTTTTTTTATTATTGTTCTGGGGGTACATTGTGGCATTTACAAAAGTTCTTATAATATATAAAATATATCATGCTTGAATTCACCCCTTCCATCATTCTCCTTTATCCTTCCCTTCCCCATTCCCGGAATAGTTTCAACAGGTATCATTTTTCCATTTACATTCATGTATACACAGTATTTGTACCATATTCATCCTCCCCATTTGTTCCTCTCACTGGTAACACGCCCCCTTCCCCGACAGGACCTGTCCTGCCCTCTTGCAAAAGAAAAAAAATGACATTTTTGTTTGTTTAAGATAGCTATACAGGGAGTTTCCTTGTGACATTTCTATATGTATGTATTATAACCTGAATTTATCTCTTCTATTTTTCTTCTTTTTACCTTATTCCCCTTCTTGTGGTGGTTTCAACTGGTTTAAAAATTCTATATTAATTCTTGTATAGAAAGTACATCAACCATACTCACATTCTTAACTTCCATCTTTTACCCTCCCTCTCTTGTATATGACCTCCTCTTAGTGGGAACTGTTTTTCAAATAAAGGTATGTAATACAGGGAGATAGTTATTTAGGTGTCAAAGTTGCTGAGAAAGTAAACAGGAGAAACAACAATGATCCAGAAATTAGCAAAGGAAACCATTAACTTTGCTAGTGTTTAAGGGACAACTGGAGTTGGAAATATTAAAAAACAGAAGCCAGAGTCCCCAGTTGGGGCTAGGAACACTGAAAGATGTCAGGGGAACCACCAGGGAGTTGTGGTGGCTGCTGCTGCTCTAGGGACATCACAAGAGGCGTAGTGAGGGGAAGTGAAGGGAAATATGCTCTGGCTTTTCTCCTCTTCCGGACTCCCCTCCCCCTGCCCCTGCCCATCTTCCCTACTTTTGACTGGTTGAAATGAGGCAGGAGGTTGAGAGATCCTGGGAATTGTAGTTTCTTGCTGTACAGAGGAAAGTGGAATAAAGAAGAGGAATGGGTCTGAAAGGAAACAGCAGTTGTCCAGCACAATGTATAGCTTATTCATTGGAGTTCCTACTCAGTTGTGGTGTAGGATATTATTGAAATTCCTCACTATGTCAGTTTAATCTAGTGAGCCTTAAATACTGTGCAATTATAGCATGATTTCTAAAAGTGCTAAATACACATTACACATAATGACATCATTGAATATTACAAATGTCACATTTTAGTAACTCTATAATGCTACGGTAAGAAAAAATAAATTTAGAAGAGTGACTGTGGTCTGAACTTTTACATTCTTGCTAAAACAAATTGAGGTCCAAAGAAGTAGGGGGAGAAATGCTTAGAGGTATGAATGAAGATAGTGGCTCATAATTTTGAATAACTTGAGTGTGGAAAAAACTCATAAAGAAAGATTGGAATTCAAAATAAAGGATCATGGTAGTCATTGTCATTGTTTGATACAACTTGCAGTTATCATTCCTGGACATGAAGTATGCCAACATGAGAAAAATGAATGGTAACTTTATTCAAATGTTTAGAGTCATTTGTGTCCTTTACCAAGACTTTCCGTTCTCTTCATTTCTGGTCACATTGTAAGATGGCAATTTCTGGCTCCCTTGTGGGTAAATAGGGCCAAGTACATTTTCCTAGGCAGTGAGCTGTAATGTTCTGTCACTTACAGTACAGGGTGTTTAATTGCCAGTTCAAGACTGGCCAGAATTCTGTCTTTCCTTCAGTGAGTGGTGAGATTCTAGACAACAATGGAGATGTCACCAGAGTGAGGACACAAGGTGCAGAGTCCTGACACAATAGGCAGGTAGCCGAGAATAAAAAGAATCTTCACTATTTCAAGCCACTGAGATTTTGGAATAGTCTATTACTACAGCAAAACTTGCTGACAGATACAATGATCCATTTTGATCTATGTAAGAAGCACACAACTCTTACCTATCAGCTAGCAAATGATCATTATTTATTTAGCTCTCAGTGGAGCAATTATGAAAATCTTCCCACTTAACTGATCAATAATCCAACTCAGTTAATGACCCATCCAAGAGACGATGAGTAATTATGTCACTGATAAAATGAATCCTTCTTAAATTTTCATCAGAAGTCTACGGTAATGGATAACAGACTATGCATTATCCTCTAAAACATGATATTTTGAAATCTGTCTACATTACAGAACAGTTAAATATAGCTAACTAACAAATGCCTTACTTCATTCATATGGCTATCATTTTTCCAGCAAGAATACTTAACATTCACCATTTTAGTATTTTTTAAGAATGCAACCTCTTGCAATCAACTGAAAAAAAAAACAAAAATAGATAAATAAAATTATTATTAAAACGATCTAAGGAATTTCCTTCAAAATAAGCACATTAAATGTAAAGACTAATAGATGACAGTCTTCAATAGTGGATAATTAAGTGATGATTCATAAGTATCGAGGCATACATAAAAAGAACACATGACCCCCTAAAGTAGATTTCCCTTCTCTACATACAAAGCAGCTTAAGTCCCTTTGCTTATGAAGGATCTTCTAACTCCTTATTTGGCCTTCTAGATACCTTGATATCCCTAGATAGAAAATAAGAACATACAGGATGCTACAAATAAACATAAAAATACCTGAAAGATAAATTTAAAAGATAAAAAAGACAAATTTAAAAACATCAGTTTTCAGAACTAGCAACACTACACTGCTCATCTGTGCTGACTTCTGCACGTGGCCAGATGAAGGGCAGTTGCACGGTGCTGTCCTGGCTCTTGTGAGTAAAGCAACAATAATTTTGCAGAATCTATATTCTAGTTTGTATCCAGAAATGCCCAGGGCTTACCCAGATCTACATGAGCCTAGGCCTCAGGATTATTACTATCTACACTGATGCAAAGCCTACTTTCATAGGTCTGAGTTAAGAATGTACCAAACAGGGTGTTTTCTGCAACCACATGTTAGACTATCTGGATTTCAGATATTCAGTTAAGTTGTCAGATCCTATGCCAAGATTTAGGATAAGAAAAAGAAAGTTATTACATTGCGAAATGGCTAGCAAATATATATCTTTCTAAAATCATAGCAACTTTTAAGGTTTTTCAAGATAAAAAGTGGATAAAATCTTATGGATGTTGACATTTGATCTTCATAACCACAAACATTTCTACAGCATACTGTAATAGATATTGACTGCCTAGCTAACGGCTAGGACAATTTTAGAAAAACCAAACTTTCTTTAGAAAAACAGAGATTTTTTTATAAGAAAGTGAAGGAGGCTGAATGTAGTAGAAATATTATGTACTTATGTATGTAAAAGGAAAAATGAGATATGTTGAAGCTATTCCAGGAATTGGGGAAGGGGAGTTAAAGGGAATGATATATTGTAAGAACTTTTGTAAATGTCACAATGTACCCTCAGGACAACAACATAATAATAAGTATAAAATAATAAAAAAGAGAGAAGAATAGAGATTTAAAATTAAGTTTTACTTTTACCGCAAGAGTAAAAGTAGCTCAGCCAACTTCTTATGTTAACAATATATTCAAAAAAATCATATGAATAGATCCAGAAAAATTATGGAAGAAATAAACAGGTAGTGATTTGATATTTTTATCTTTCCTTTCTCCTACTCAATGAGATGACATTAAATGCTTATAGTACACACATAGAATTTGCTAAGTAAGAAATAAATTTTAGAGGACCTTAGATCTTTTTAAACAAATTGAAAGTTTAATTTCTTCCTAGTTGAAAATCATGTAAGTCACTAGTATATTTACTTTTTAAAGAAAGGTTTGCAGGGCTGGCAGTGGGTGGGTACAGCTATAATCCCAACTACTCAGAAGGCCCTATCTGAGAAACAAACTAAAAGAAACGGACTGGGGGTGTGGCTCAACTGGTAGAGGACTTGCACAGCAAATACCAGGCCCTGAGTTCAATCTCCAGTATCACCTTAAAAAAATCCATTTCAGACACTATACATGGTTATTGACATTGCCTTTTTTGTGTATGTGTGATAGGATCTCACTATGTAGTCCAGACTGTCCTTAAACTTTTCAGCTTCCAGCCTTAGCCTCCCTAGTGCTGGGATTATTGCTATATTTGTATACCCCATCATGGATTGTATCGTGACCCCTCCGTCTTTTTATTATTTGAAATATTTTATACCCATAAAATAATTTATATATGTTTTCTCAGAGATAATGTGTAAATATAGTGTTATCGTAGATAACAATACTTACAGTAGGTAATACTTACAATAATATTTATATAATACTTATAGTAGGTAAGCATTATATGAAATAAAATTGTATAAAATAATAAATTATACCTACTTTCAAGATTAAGACAAAGAACATTTTTTACTATCTGTGAAATTTCATCTGTGTCCCACCTCTAGTGTAAACTTCTAGCTTCCTCACATTGTCCATGGCTTTTTGTACTGACACTTCTTTTCTGCTTGATATTGCTCTATAACACATAGAGGTATTTTACATATTTTATGCTTTGGCTTTCATAATTAAAAATTTTTTTTATACCTGGGGTTTGAATGCAGGGCTTTGCACTTGCTAGGCAGGTACTCTACCATTTGGGCCACACTCCCACCAATTTTTGCTTTCATAATTTTTTTGAATAAGGTTTTGTGTTTATGCTCCAGCTGGCCTGGACAGCAGTCTTTCTATTTATGCTTCCTATGTATATGAGATGACAGGGGCATATCACTGCACCCAGATTTTATTAGTTGAAATGGGAGTCTCATGAACTGTGCTTCCCTTCCCAGGCTAGCCTCAAATTGTGATTTTCCCAATCTCTGCCTCCCTAGTAGCTAGGATTATGGACATGAGCCATTGCACCCTGCCTTTAAATAAATATTCTTCATTCATTAAGTCAACACACATACACTGAATGCCTGTTATATCACCAAAGAAAGCAATTATCAGTAAGATAAAAGAAAATGAGTGTCATGGGGCTGCCGAGGATAGCCACACTTCTGTGCATTTCTGGGTATTTGGTTTGATGATGAGTGTATTGATTTAAAACCTTTGGTTGCAATTGTAACTCCCCATATTGTGTGAACTTTTCATTATTTTTCACTGATCCACAATCAGGAAATCATAAAATTTCACATTCCCAAAATGGAAGGGGACTCCACAAAAATGCTTCCCAACTCAAGTCTCCTTTTCCCTTGAGTGAAATAATTCTGAGAGTATATTGAGAAAGATTTTCATCTACCACTGTTTTTTGACAAAGAGGTTGAAAACTAAGCAAGAAAAATGGAATATCTTTTCTAAGAAATGACTTCTCTTCATTTATGAAAATGCTGAGCTAATAAATCAGAACATGGAAGTTCTGGAAGAGGCTAGAATAGTGTGAATTCAGCAGGGGATCTTTTTTAGTTTCAGAATAAAACTATCTGCATTATCAGGATTTTATTGTTTGAACTTGCCTGGCTGGTGACTGTATAATGAAAGGGCCTAAGTGAAACTGGTTTGCCCCGCCCCCTGCTCTTTCTGATCCAGACCTCTGACCTCCCTTCACCAACAGGCCACAATGTCAAAATAGCAGACTTTTTATACCACATTCAGACACGTCAAATTTTATACCTTCACTGGAGCAGCATGTAACAGAACAATAATAAGATACAGCTTTTCTTTTTCCAAAGGCTATTATTTTTCTATTTCTTGCTAAATGAAATGGCAAGAAGGAATACTAGAAGGTGGAACTAGCTTGTCAGGGAATAGTTCATGAGCACTCGACCAGGCAATTTGTGTAATAAATTGAAAAACAAGCAAGAAAATAAGCAACAACAACTAAGAAGCACAAAAAAAGTTCATGAATTATGAATCTCTCTTCATAGTATTTTCTGTATTTTTCCACTTTGTCTCAAATATGAGAGCTGAGCTAAGAGTCACACATGGACCTAACATAAGCACCTTACTGACTTTCACAGAGATACTGTATCTGGGATCTTTTTCTAAGTATATATTGTTTTTTTCTTTGAATAGATAGTTATGCAAATTTCCGTTCCATATGAACCAGTAATAGCAATGGATGAGCAATCAGGTAACACATCACATATAAAACATATCATTTCTATCACACATATCATTTCTATCTGACTGCACAGTAATTCCTTCTCTAGAATCCAGACGCTTTAAGTATCAGAAATAGTTCTTGTGATACTATGAAAGGTGCCATGTTTTATTATTTTTTCAGACTAGTTGAAGTTTCTATCTAGATCATGATATGTTCAATTCAGTAAAAACCATTCACTTCATCACCAAATACTACTGCTTTTATGGAAAAGACTTTTTTTAAAAAATAGTTATCCATTTTGAACAATTCCCCTTTTGAAAGCTGCTGAAGATAAGATCTTATCTTCAAGATCATCTTCACGGCCCTGGAAATCCTGGCAACAAACCGTTCAGGAGAGACCACGCTGGTGTACCAGCTAGCCCAATTCTGAATGCTGCTTAAATTATGTCTCCCAGGTGTTCTCAGGTTTTGAAGACCAATTTCTCATGTTTCCCCTACCCCTCCCCATATATAAAGGAATTTAATGAAGCCAGCAAAGAAAGGAGCACAGAAGATGCTGTGCTCCTACCCGGCCTTACAACTTACATGTTAAATGCCAGACTTTCTTCATACATCCTAGGGCTCATTAGATTCTTATTTAAAAATACATTTTTAAAAATCAGCAAGTTAATAACTACACCTGAGCATTCTATTTCATTATGCTTAATGTTGGGATTTGTCTATGTAGGGAACTTCACCAACTGATAAAGGGATAGCCCATGTTCAGGTTTATGGGGTTATCATGAGTCATTTCATCACTGTTCAGATGCCTTCATTAAGAGGTAACTTTTCCAGTAACCTCACATTTATATCTCAAATTTTGTTTCTTTGTCTCTTTTGCCATGATATGGTACCAATACTCACCTAGTTAGTGGAACCAGAAAGTAGAGATTTCTATCGTTATTCATTATACTATGCATTCAAAAGGTTACCAAGTCTTGACTGCACCTATCTGACATTGTCCACTGTTCACTGGGCCCCATCTTCATTAGATACTTTTCTAGTTAAAAGCCTCAGATTTCAAGAGTGGACCTAGAAAAGTTCAGCTTGTGCTCTTGCCTTTGGTCTCTGCCTCCTTCACCCTTCATAAGGCCACAAGATTGAATTTTGCTGTCTCCATGCAAATCTTCTTGAGACTCTCAGCTCCTTTTGGAATGAGGTTCAAACTCTTGGGTCACAGCCAAAGGATCATTTCTGATGTGACTCCTTCCTGCCATGCCAGCCTTTTCCCCCAACACTTCTGGTTACACTTCCATGCTACATTTTCCCCAACCCTTCCCGTGTGTGTGTGCTGTTTCTCACCCCTCTTTTTTTCTTTTTCGCCCTTTGGAGAAAGTCCTATTCTCCAAAACTGTCATGCCTTCTCAAGTCTATCCTATGGATGCATCCCTTTTTCCCTTTGTTTTTATAGTGTGTTCCTTGAAGGCAAATCATGACTTCATCCACCATCTTTGTATTAGGGGTGCTAAGCACAGTGCCTGGTGATTAAGGCCTATTCTGGAGCATTTGGTGAATAAATGAATGGGCCCAATGACCATCATATGCACTATTTACAAAGCTGAAAGGAGAAAGTGGGAAATCAGAAAGTGAGGATGCCTGAGCAGCACACAAATAAACAGGATTTAGAACAGGAATAATGTCCCAGAAATGAAACTGCTTAGAGAAAACCTGAACAACTCAGGGACTTGAAAATTGCAGTTTGATTGGGTTTATTTTCCAAAGGAATGTTAGGGGCCTATCAAGTCACATTCTGAAAAGTGTTAGACTCTCTGAATTGTTTTTTTACAAAATTAGAATTGATTTTAATTTCATAAATGATTCCTCTTTCCCATTTTGATAGCGTATCTTATTTACCTCAGTAATTCAAAGAAAACATTTTGTGGTAGTGTTCTTATTAATATTCACACATCTGCACCCAGAGAGGTTTCTGTGCCTCCTAAGAACATTCTGTGATCTAGGTTTAATCTAATATTTGTGTGACTCCTCTCACCGGATAAGCAGAGCTCATTAGTATCAAATGCACAGAATCTTTGTTTTTCAGATCTGTAAAGCTGACCTTTGAAATGTAATCTTGTGTTCTCAAGATCAACATCCAATAAATCACAACATGAATTGTAGCAGGTCCTTTCTCCTCCCCTTCATTCTCTTTCTCTCAAACACAGACACATATGTATATGCACTCAAGTATTCAAGCTTAAGAGTTCAAAAATGTGTGGACTTCTGGAGATTTTGTCTTTCAGTTTCTGAAAAAATGATAAAATAAGACATCTTATGTTGATATTTATATCACTATATCTTAGTAACCAAGATGAGGAAAATACCAAGATATAACATGCTTTATGCAGCAAGAGACAACTATTAAATATAATCATATGAATTAAGCTTATATAACCAATAACCAAGTATGTTTGACATGTCTATTTCATAATTAGAGCTTAAAATACATATTGATATGATTAACATTTTTGGAGGTGATTCTATTTAACAAAGTAATTAGGTTTTTAAGATTTTAAAATTTAGGCTTTAAAAATTTCTAATTAAAAAATGCAAAATGGTCATGCAATCTATAGCTCTGACTTTATTTTAGGATTTTATATATTTTAGATATCTTCAAAAGAATATTTTTCTAATGTTTATGAAATGGTGATACACAAATATTTACTGTGTTTTTTTCTAAGTCCCAAGGGTTTTTTCCAGTTTTCAATATTTTGAAAAGATTCATTAGATTTACAATATAACTCATATATCAGAATGGTGAAAATATTATGATATGCCTTTTTAAGCCACTTTTGAACTGTTTCAGGTGAGATATTAGCAAGGACCAATGCATTATTCCAAGGAAACAGGGATCCTTTCTTTAGTTTTCTGAACAGCTAAGACAGAAACCTAGAAGTGTTTTAATAATAAGCAGCTACAGAAGTAAACATATTCTCCAAACAAATTAGGTTATGGTTTTATGCTAGAAGAGAGTCAAAAACCCACAAAGTGAGTAGGTATGATTTCTGAAGTGAGTTTTAAAATTCAACATACACAGCTTCACATAATGTTGAAGCTTTATCTGCAAAATGAGGAAGTTGGAGAGATTTTTACAGCAATTTAAAATATGGAAATAGCTCTCTTCTGGCTGATTTACGACGTGTGTAGAGCAGTGAATGAAAGAACTCGAGGTTAGCCTGGGAACACTTTTTCCACCAAATAACATTTCAGGTTTAATCCTGCAGAGTGGTTTCATCTATTTCTTGTCTTCTTTCTTCCCCATACCAAAACTACTCTATAAAGACTCCCAGGTCAAACAGGAAAGTTGGCCACCATACTAGACTTCTTGAGCAGGTTATCCAACCCAATTACTAACTTTGGGCACAGCCAAACCTAACACACCCCAGGGAGACAGTCACTTATAATACACACTTTAAAACATTGAGTAAATGTCAGAGGCTTCCAGAGTTTGAAGGAGAGCACAGACAATACAGTTAGTTTGGATGGGACTTTAGATCTAGGTAGAGCAATCTGAATGTCTCATTAGACAAATGGAGTTAAAGCATCAAATGAGAAAAGCCAGTGATTTCCAAAGACCTCACTACCACTCTGCTTATTATTTAAAATTGTGACTTTCATTTTTTATATTTATTGAGACAACAAAAATGTTTTTCATTGACACTCATAAAAATTCTACCAAAAGAATTATTTTTTGCCTCCTTAAGCACATATAGACTGCTCCCCTGTGCTAAGCAAATGGTTTTGATATTGTTTAATTGTTGCAGGACTTATTTTTTTTCTGAGTGTGATCTTACACTAAGCACCAAAGATGCTAGGTATTGCTCACAGTATGAAAAATATTGAATGGGACCCATATTGGTTGAACTGGATTTCACAAACACCAGGTAGCTTTATTTTAAGAAGACTAAGATAAAAATAGATGATATCCTAAAATAAATCATCTGGATGATTAACAGATACTACATACCTACACCATCTCTGTGCCTGTTTGTCTGGGTATACAATCATGTTGACTTCCAGCTCCAAATCAATTGTGCTTAACAGATATGTCACTAAACATTGTTCTGTATCCTAATTTCAAGGACAATGATCATCCAAAGTCCATTATATCCATGTTAAGTTATTTTACCAGTTATAAAAATGAAACTTCTCTTTCTAAGGGATAATTACAGCTCAAAAAATATTTTCATTGAATGAAAGTTATTTCATAAACTGAGATTTGGAATGTGACATTGTAAAAACTGCAAAGTGTGATGGAACAATATACAAATGTAATTATTCCTGGCTGGAGAGAAAGAAATAAAGGAAGAATTCCATCTATGCTTCTGTGCCTAGGAAATGCCAAACAGCCTCATTGCCACAGGACAAACACAGGAAGGAAGTTGAGCAGTGGTAACAGCGGAAGGAAGTGGTGGGGCTGGGGTGGGGCCCAACAATGGCACGTGGTGTTGGCTGGTCAAAGTCAGAGACCTGCTCAAAGATGGTAGGGTACTACTTGGAGCCAAAATGTTCTGTGCCAGATCTATACCCAACACTGACTGTCCAGTAGTGGTTTCCTGTCCCACTTTCCCTGGGTGAGGCTCTCCTCTCTGTTCATTGTGTACCATTGAACAGAGATCATCTGGAGGCAATGTTAACAAGTGTCTCTGCAGGTTGGTGGTCTCTGCACTACCAGGAGTTAGTGCTCCTTATACCACATCCCTAGATGGCTGGCTGTCTTTTAATCAGTGAATTCATGGCTTCTCTGAATTCTTGATTCATTGGTTCCTCTTACACCTTCCCAACACCTCGTGCTTGCTCTTCTATTAAAACAGTATTACTTTCCTTAGGTTTTACTGATAATGTGTATTTATATTTCAAAATCTGTTTCAGTTTTATTTGATTTGGGGCATAAATAATACTTTATTTATGATCAGATCAGTTCTGGGTTCACAAAGCACAAAAGAATGTTTTGGCAGTTCTAACATGCTATCAATTACTGGACCAACATTGATTTTGTTCCAGTTTTTTTTTTTTTTAAGAAAGTACACAGCTGATTTTCAGAAGCTTCTCAATGAATAATCCTGATTTCAGAGACATTCTCTGAGAAACAACCTGGATCTGACAATAGAGGAATTGTGGTAAGTGATGGAGACCAGCCCAGACCCTAAGGCTCTGAGAATCATCAGAGGGAACCGGGAACCATGGCCAGGTGAAGAAGTTGTCCAGATGTTCTATGCTGAGTCCTAGGGGTTCCAGCAAAACCTCTAACATGCCATATTGTCTATGTTCTTGCACACTTGTGTCGTGTGCTAGCCATACTATTGAAGGGGTTTGGCTTCATTTCTTTTCCTACCTTCACAAGCAGAGTCTTGCCTGTACTCAGTCCCATGAGACTATTTCCACTACAGTAATGGAAAAATGCTCCAAATCAAAGAAAATCCCTGACCTTCTGTCCCCTCAAGAGCTGGTTGTTAAAGATTAACCAGCCACTGAGTAAACCAAAGACTTTTACCCAGGCCTCCAAAGGCCTCTAAGATCTACCTCCTTGTCCCTTTGTCACCTCTCAGACCTCATCTTCTACAACAATCTTGTCCTCTCCACTCTAGTCACACTGATGTTCTTGTAAGGGCTGATTCATTGCACAATTTGTAGGGTGGGAGAGGCAACAGTCACATTGCTTTCTGTGTAAACGGTGTTCCTCCACCCAACCTCTGAAAAGGTCTACATTTCAGAGAAACTACTCCCTCCTGTGTCTGGAAGAAGCCAAGTACAATCTTGCCTCAAGGACTTTGCACCTGTTATTTCTGCCTCTAATGCACTTTCTCTCTAATGGCCCCTTTCCTTGTTCTTTCACCTCCTGCGGGTGTCTGCTCAAATGAAGTCTTCCCTGACCATGCCATTTAAAATAGCAAGCTTCCTTCACCATATCTTTTGCTTCTCCTGGGCTCTTTTCTCTGCTTTATTTTCCTTCATAGCACTTATTGCCAACTGAGATACTTAGTCTTTTACTTTTCACTTCATTATTGTCTATTTTATCCCCACCAGAATGTAGACCCCAACAGAGCTCAGGCTTTGTTCTCTTCACCACACCCCCTGAAGCTGAAACAGTATCTGGAATATAGTAAATGCTTAATAATATTATTGAATAAATGAGTGAATATATGAGGACTCTAACAAGCATTATGATTTTATATATATTTATATTTATTATAATATTTAAATTTACACACACAGATACAGTTATATGCGTATGTATGCATAAATATATGAGGAATCTGAATATGTCAGTTGGTATATTGGTTGTCATGCTGCTACACACTTATTACTGGATCATTAGTTGAGAAGTTGACTATGCTCAGAGACATTCTCTAAAGCAATGAAGTAGTTGGAAACATTTTTTTGGCACATAATACACATAATAGTTTCTTTTTCTATGAGGACAACACATGGGAGCCTGGATCTGATGAGTTCCCTACCTGAGAGGCAGGAAACTTGATTATCACTGGAAGGAAATCAAGACAGGACCTTGAAGTAGTTCAAAATAGGTGGCTGTAGCTATAAAGGGAAGAATAAATTCCAAAAGGAAGTGGAAACTTTGGTTAATAAGGAAAATGTGAGGTTTTTTTGAATAGGGAAATGAAATGAAAAACAAGATTAAGAAAAAGAAAGGCAATTAGAAAAAGGGAAAATACTCTGTGTCCAAGTACAAATGCCATGTGCCCAAGTGCAAACACAATGTGCCCAAGGGCTCTTTGAAGAAGAGCAGTATTGATGATGTGTTTTATCTGAGACTCTCTTGATCATCTCTATTCTTCTGCCTATCCCCTCCATACTCAATAATTTTAGTGCTCTAACAATAAACGATAGGGAGTTCTGCATCAAGATCCTCCTACTACATGGAGTTTAGAAATCATGTAAACATGGTAAGACAGAAACATAAAAAAAAACTAGGATCTTCATTTCAAGAAAGCCATATCAGTTCTCAGCTTTCCCAAAATACAAAAGATGGCCTCAGAAATTAGTTTTCCAAGACCATTCTCATCACTGTACGAATAATCTCCACATTGATATTCAGGAATCATTCACCCATGAAAAGCCAGATGTATTTTTGTTGTTTTTTTGCCCTGAATAAAACAGGAAAGTGGCCCGAAAAGGGGTATCTCATAGGCAGAACTGTGTAAGCCATGAAGTCCCAGAAACCTGATGAAGTTCAAGTGTTCCTTTCTTCCTTTGCTGCCTCCCTTGCTCTCTTCTTGTATACAGGGCCTGACACAGCCCAGCACAGAATGAATGTTTAATAAACACATATTTTTTCCCCTTCTGTCTCTCCCATCATTTTCTTTTGTTTTTAATTATATATGTGCATATATTGAATTATGCATGTAAATGTTTTCATCATGACATTTCCATGTGTGCAAATAGTGTACTTTGATCACATTCACCTCTCTATTACATGTTTTGAGTGAATGAATGAACTAGAATGACTAGATTTGCCTTGGCACCTCTGCTGCTCTTTTTATGAACACGTGTGATTTAAGTAATTGTACTCTAAGCTTTCCTTTGTAAATGGCAATTAAGATTAATTGTATAAAGCCAAGTTCCAGGTACATTTTTTTCTCTAGGAATACTCACAGTGGGCTATGACATCATCCTTTAGTATTATTCACCTACTCAAGCAATTGCCTGGGATTTCCATTTATTAATGAGATGAAATCATTATTCAGAATACAACATCTCTGGAATTCTAATGAAGCCTGGGGCTTCTACGACAAGCCACACTGTGTGCCCAGTGTGCAAGGAGCAAAGTTGGGGAGGTACAGCATATAATGAGTCATTGTCCTCCTCATTACAAATCATTGGGGTGGAGAGGGGAGCTTTATTAGGGGGAATGCTTGGGCAACTATATCAGATACCATGCAAGGAATAATAACTGTTGTGGAATTAATAAGATATTAATGTAGCCATTCCTTAGTACACTGCAAGGGTAATTGAAAGACTCTGAAGCAAAAGTAATCTCATGGGCCTCAGGAACATAGTGTTCTATTTGAAAAAAAAATCTGCTACATCTCATTTTCATTGAAATAATAATAATAAAAAAGATGAACTCATTATGCCAGTGCCTTGAAGGTTGACAAAAAGTTGATGTTAACATGCTCGCTTAATCTGAGAAGCGGTATGTTAGAGCCATGGCTGTTTGAAAACCATCACTCCCTCTAATTGCTATCATCTTTCCTCACACATCCTTGAAGGCAGTGTCTAGGCAACTGTAGTGATAGAACCATCATCAGAAAATGGCAAAGACTGTGAGTTCATTCTGTGCTGCAGAATGCAATCGTGAGAGTTAAGAGTGAATACTTGTTTATTCAAAGTATATTTATATATAGTATTTGACATGGAAAGATAGTGTCTGGGAAATGATCAATTCTTCTCAAGACCCAGAATGATGTGATAGGAAAGAAACCACAGACTTTGGAGGCAGCCATACTTGGATCCTATTTATGAACCACAAAAACCTGCTCTTTTAACACATATGTATACTGAGCTGAACTGTGCTCAGGGACTCAGACTGAAATGCTAATATATGGAGTTGCCTATTCCTTCCCAATCTCTATGCACTTCTGTAGGCTAGCCTGAGAACTTGTTCTATTTTCTCTGGTTCTTAGGCCCCAAGATTTTGGAACTTGTATCTCTCTCACTCACCATTGTATCATCAATATCCAACACAACTCTTGACACTTAGTAGGTAATCTACTAAGATAAGCTGATTTAATGAATAGAGTTACTTACTGACTAAATGGGTTAAGTTATGTTAGAAGTTTCTAGACACTGAGTTCTTATAATATCTCTATGAAATACTTATGGAGTAAATATAGGCCCTTCATTCAGAAATCTCTACATTTAAAGTTAAATAATTTAGGGGTGAAAACAATTGTCTTAGGATTTCTATAAATATTAAGGTCATTCAGTGAAGTAGAAATACAATTTTATTTACTAAAATGTTATTTAAATATAAGAGTGTACATATTGTATGAAGTTTAGATGTCTATTCTGTTGAAGAAAATGAAAACAGTATAAGTATTCTTTATCAAGTATCCACATAGAGACATTTGTAGGTTGGAGTGGAACTTAGGAATTCCAAGTTACCAAGCCAGTAATTTCTCCTCTAGAAAATCCAGGGTTCCATAGGCCACCAGTATACAAGTAATTGATACCTCTAAATCTCTTCTACTTAGATTACAGATTACTAAATTCTTCCTGTGCCTAGTTGTTATGAAACCTGAGAAAGAGTCAATGAGTCTGTTCTTGATAGCTACAGAAGATGAAAGATTTGCTCAAAGACAGGGAAATAATGCTAAATGAAAGGCAAAAAAAAGGCAGCCTCCTTATTAGAAGAGATTTATTTTCCCTTTGGTTCAAAAATTCAGCTGCCATCATCTCCCTCCTAACGGTTGAACCCACATAATGCTTTGACCCCCTTCCCAAGAACATAAACCTAATTACCAATGCATTTCAAATCTTTAAAAAAAAAAAAAAACCCCTTCAGGTACAAAAAGGAGATAGTTAAATGGCCCCCTGGAGGCCGTTTGCAGCCACATGACTCTATTAAAATGTGCGGTCCTATCTGCCTAAGTACTTGGAGAGGATGAAGTACATCCTTCAAAGTGATGATTTCATTCTATAAACCTATGGCCTGGTTTCCTTAGAGAGCACTTGTCTGCTTTCTATTTTCTCAGTTGAAATCAGACAAAATATTCCCAACACTGCCTTGAGTTTAAACTGGTTGGCACCTATCACACATTTAACCATTTACTTATCAGTGACAGTAGAGTTTCATGGTTGAGAAGCAGATGCAAGTCATTCTAATGACCCTAGACTATTTACTAGTTCTGTGACTCTGGGATAGTAATTCAATTTTGATAAGTCTCATTTTCTAAATCTGTAAAAATGGAGAAATGATAGTGCTACCATTTAGGATTGTTACGAGGATTGAGACAATACCTGGAAAGCTTTGTACCCAAAGAGATCTCAATAAATATTATTATTCTTTGGTTGATTACTTTCAGCTATTAGTCTTATCTTTTCCAATTGAGTTTCAGACAATTTGAACACAGATAGAGCTATGATAATAGGATTTCAGAGCAACATGACTGGTTAGTCTTTGAATGTCATAGCTTAACCTTGTATACACATACCAGAGGAAAGAATTCACCTTTACTCTTACCCTGTATTCCAACTTGTCAAAAAGAAGAGTTCTATATTGTTTTAGACAGAACCAAACTTTTTAGACCAATAGCTCATCTCTAATGATTTGGAGTCAACCTGTTTTTCTCGTTTCCTGTTGGCCTCCCCTATAATCCAGTAAAAGCAGATTGTTGTCTCTTGAATCTAACTCCATATCTGTGTTTATGATGGGCACTTCTAAAACCTGCTCAAATTTGACATACCTTTTAATACTTGGCCACGTATTCTTTTCTCAGTGAAATTTCAGATTTCTTTAAGATAGCACTTTTGTTGTTTGAAGTTCCATACATATGACCTCACCCTTTTCTCCGGAAAAGACTGCAGACTTGGTTCTAATCTTAAAACCAAAATTGTGCACCTTTTGGTGGATCACTTTACCCATTTGAAACTCAATTTTTCACTTGCAAAGTGGGGACAATAATGTCACTGTGAATGGTTTTTGTCAAGCTGAAGCAAAAGCCTTACTTCTATGGCAACGTCACAGCAGTGTTTGATTAATGCTACCTGGTACAAATGTCTCACAAATATGAAACTACCTCCCAACTGACTGAATGTGAACATTTTCCAGGAGATCCTATAGCCCTTCATCTACTTCTTTTATGTATTTGCTAAAGTTTTTGTTTGCTTGAGTTCAGGTTATAGTAAAGTAGACTATTGATATTGAAAAGCTTACTGTCCTTGGAAACATGGAGACTTTGCAACACTGCATATTGTAACAGGTTCAGACATGTTTAAGGACATACATCAAAGCCATCAGAGTGAGGAGACTTGGGCAGGTCATAAGAGTAGACGTACAAAAAAGGAAACAAACATGTCTTGCAGGAATGGGTGATAATAATGAGCTATGAAGGAGGGCTGACTTTAACTTGTGTTTTTCTCCTGAAGATCCACTAAAAGATAAACACTTAAGGCAGCATTTCACAACTGTGAATTGGAGAATCCTCACTCATGCGTTTTACACATAGACCACCAACAAAGGTAACATTTATGGCTGACAAGTCTGTCACATGGAATTTATGAAGCTCTTAGAGTAAAATGAGAAAAGTGACCTGCTTCTCAGGAATGGTGTTCTTTGAACTTTTCTTGAGATTGCGATATGTGTTGCAAGGCCCAAGCAAATGCTCTTAATGAAGTTATATGAAAAGTTTACCCTTGTTTTCAAAAACCTCTTTGTGATAGGTTCAAAGAGTTGCCAGAGAATTAAGTGTCTAATCAAATCCTGTGTGAGTTCAGGTAACCAATTAACATGCCCAACTGCAAGAATGAGCCAGGACGAGCCAGCAGAGCGTTAAAGTCAATTTCAGCATGTGCTATCATCAATGAAAATTAGGTAGCAGTAGCTTAGCTGAAAAAAAAAAGAGAAAAGAAAAGTCCATTCTTTCAGTGATCTGTATCTATGGACAAAAAAAGGAAATGGCACTTTTAATAATAAGACTGTCAGTTCCAAAAGGTATCATCCATGATGCTCCAGAGTCACATAAAAGATGTGCCAGTCATACTTAACGATAGCACCACTGCCTAACACAGAAATAGCACCATGAAAATATGCAGCAAAGAAAAGAAAGCTTGGGAATAAATTCTCAAAGAAAAGAATATGCAATTTTCCAGTCTGTCACTGGCCTTTCAGTATTAAGATGATGCTACTCAGACAGGACATGGAGAACAAGTGTATAACTAAGCTTGAAGAAGTTCAAAGTGAGTAAATCTGGAAGCAGCTATTTGGCCATCTGCATCAGGTCAGTGTGTGTGAGAATCCCAAAGAGCCACATCACAGGGGAGGCTGCTGTTATTAGGTCATTCTAGCACCTTCTGAGAAAGGCATGGATTGCTGGGGTTTGAAGAACTGTCCTTCAGCAAACTATGTATCTTATGAATTGCTAGCCCTCTGGACATAGATTTGGACATAAACACTTTTTTTTTTATGGTACTGAGGATTAAACTCAGGGCAGCATTCTACCACTTGAGTCACGCCCCCTGTCCTTTTGTTTTTAGTTTGTGTTCCAGATAGGGTCTCACACTTTTGCCTAGACTATGATCCTCCTACCTCTACACTTGAGTAACTGGCATGTGCCACCATACCCAGCTTCAAACACTTTTTAAATGAAAAACTGGATGATTTTGAGTTATGTAAGTTATCAAAATTCTTTTAATCACATTCACTTAAAAATGTGGAATTACTAATTACTCAACATTTTAGTTCTTCCTGAAATTATAATAAACCTCTAGTAAATTGGATTTAATATTTTGAACAATAAGCATTACAGGAGTGCAAACAAAAATTATTTTTTAAATGCTCATTTTTCTTGGGAAGAGTAAGGAAAGACAGTAGTTCAAGTGTATTGATTAGCTTTCAATAATAACAATGTGTTCAGCAGCACTCCTTACGTGACATTGCTGGTGAATATGAGTATGGGTGAGGGAATCTATGACTTCAAAAAGGTTGCAATCCCTTAAGTTGATTAACTTTTCAAAGGGAATTCTTCAAAAAAGCAATTCCTCAATACTTAGCATATCCTGGGCCCTGGGCCAGCTTCTGGGAATATGAGGTGAGTGGGCAGTCAGAGAAGGTTCACTGAAGGGAGGACGTATTAGGTGAGTCCTGCAGGATGAACTATGAATGAATAAACACAGTTTTGGAGCAAAATAAGCAAATGCATATTTTAGAACAATAAAAAGATAAAAAGACAGTATGGAGCCTGGCGTGGTGGGGGTACACACCTGTAATCTCACTTCTCAGAAGACTGAAGCAGGAGGAATGTGAGTTTGAGTCCAGTCTGGGCTGCATATTGATGTTGTGTCATAAAATGATATTCACAAAGGATTAGCACTGTATTATGGAAAGGACATCTAGATGACCAATAAGAGAAACAAAATAGAATAGAAAAACTGAACCAAGACTAAGACCAGAATATTAAGAGAGTAGAGATTCTAAGTTGCTCTTAAACATAAAAATAATGTATTAAAATTGTTCTCATTAGTAATCAGAGAAATGGCAACTAAAGAGACATGCTGTTAGCCAAATGTTAAAAATTCTGATACTAACCAGTATTGGAGGAGGGAAACTCTTATAACTTGCAAAAGCAGTTCAGAAAGCAAGTTAAAAATATTGAAATTGAAAGTGTTTATCTTATGGTTCAGTAATCTCACAGCGAAGAACAAACAAACAAAAACTATAGAAAACTATATCATGCTCTTTTCTGATGAGCATTTTGACTTGTTTTGATGCCAGAATTTTTTATTCTGTAAGTTTAAATCTTCCATAACATCACCAAGTACCAAAATAATTTTTGTCTTTCAATTTAACCATTTCATTAATGATTTAAACAACACCAAATTGAAAGCCTCAATGCTATCTTTGATTCCAGCTGCTTTCCTACTTTCACTAAAAAAAGGGTCCAAAATCCCCTTTGATCATTTCCTCATTCCTTTCCTATTCTATCACAATTGATTTTTTAATAGTTTGTTCAGGCTGATTGTGAAATCTCCTCACTGTTTTATTTGACTCAAGATATTTTTCTTCCCTAGTTTATTTCCACCTCACATACTCTTCAACTCCATTCTCCACCAGAGCCAAATCAATGCTTCTAAACCGAAGCATCAGTTCCCTGCTCAGGGATTTCTGTGTTCTCCATTGAGTAGTAAGTCATTCTATACGTTTCAGCTAGAAGTCATGCTTTTCTACCACCTGGCCCTGCTTAAGCTTCCTGATCTCTTCCACTATTCTCAATTATCCTATGACTTCTCATGTATTTGCCACTCTAAATAATAACAAACCTCCAGGTTCTTACCCCACTGGGCTCTGGATCACAGATAAGAGTGAGCCAATGAAACACCTTAGCTGCTCTTCCTAAAGTGACCCTTGCTTTTTACTCCAGTTTTTCTTCTGCACCAGGGTGAAGAGACATTTGTTTTTGTCTGTGACACACAAGGTAATTAACTTTTGAAAGCTTTGCAAGTCATTATGTTACAATTGACACTTTAAAGAGATCCTGATATATCCATCAAATACATGATTACTGTAACAAAGACACTGAGGTCTGTTGATGGAGACACAATGACTAAAACACTTTATTTTTAATGAGGGAGAGCTCCAGCAGTGTAACAATCAATACTCATCACTTCACTGGGGCTGCCTCATAATTATTGCAGATTCTATTATTTCAGCAAAGGTAAATACAAGCTGTACAAATATGCCAAGCTAGTCTTGGCTTTGAAACCAAATTCCGATAATTCTATCGGAATTATGAGTAATTTTAGTCCATAACATATAAGAGTTATGACTGTTAAGTACTGACCACATTTGAAAGAAGTCTTATAATTGAATTTCAGAATCTATTTCCAGAAATAGTAGCCTTTTTTGCTTACTCAATTAGACAAATACATTAAAAGAATATTTTTTTCTCAGTAATGTCTAGGAGGTGTGATACTGTCTGTCACATCAGATTTTTGGACAAATATTTATTGTATGTTCATTGTCCTTGAAGTGAACTAGATTTGAACCGTATCTCAGAATTTAAACCTGATTTCTGTATTAAAAATTATCATCTAGTGTGGATGACAAGATTAATCAGTTTATGATCAGCCTCATTGATAACAATGCCAAATTATAATTATTATTAAAAGTCACAATGGCAAAGGTACACTTGAGGAATGAAGTGTGGGGATTGTTAGAAGTTCCATCATTTTTGTAAAACCAGTGCCCTCAGGGCTCCCATCCCTTGGGTACCTCTTCATGACGGACAAAGTGCTAGGAACTTTGGTCATTTCAAGGATCCTGCAAGACTTTATAAGGGGAACAGAACATAGAGTTGGGCAATTCCTCAAAGGGAAAATAAAGCTTTTATGTTTCATATTTGAGGAGAAATGCTGTAAAAAAGGAGGGGGCAAGGACAAGAAAGATTATCTTATTTGAAAAAGAAAACTGCCAAATAGGTTCTTTTAGTTAAAGAATAGCAGGTGGTCAGTCAGGCAGGCAGACAAGAAGAGAGAAAAAGATTTTAAAAATTAAATTATTAAAAATGGTACACATTTTATGGTTTTGCATCAATGTTTCTCAAAACATCCTTGCAGATGAAATATTTTGTCTGCAGTTACTTGTCCAGTAAGGATTAGAGATAAATATGGACTCGGTATTAAATCTATATTTGAGCACGACAATAATAAACTGTGCACACATTGTAGAGTTGTGAAATTAGAAGACAACAATAAAGGCAGGCCAGCAAATTAAGAAATAATTCATTGATATTTCTTCTAGAAGCTCCCTGAAGTCAGGGACAGTTTTTAACTATGTCTTGATAGAGACCCTGGAGACAAGGTTGCTGAACAGAGCCTTGTCTCTGGTGACCTTGATTCTTGCTTTATGACAGAGGGCTACCCACAGGGGATCAGTTTTGTTCTCCTTATCACCTGGAATTGTTCTCTTAATGACAATCTCTTATCTTCCTTCACACTTTCTCAATCAGCCATTTGCCTTTTCCAAGATTTTCCAGTTGCTCAGTCCCTCTCTACCCCCTCTTTGATCCCTCTCTCTAGGCACAAGTTTCTCATCCTACCACCAAGTCATCACCATCCTTTCAATATTTACCTTCTTCAGGATGTCAGCATGACTGGACTTCTATGTGTTCACTGCTTTAAATGTGAGGACTGAATGGCAATTGTGGTTGGCAATGTCAGCTAAGTTTGGAACATTGTTTCCAAATACTATCAGTCGTCTTGAGCCTATTCCTTAGTCATTCTCCATGGCTATAAATGTGTCTTCTGGTCCCCAGATTTGCCTCTGTTAATCTTGGTCACGGAGAAAGTTCATTTTTTGTGATCTTCTTCAGCATCTCATTTCTCCATCTTCAAATCCTATTTGTTTACTTGTCTCTTCCTTTGTCATCTCCTTTAAAACCATCCTTTCCCTTGTTCCTTTTTATACTCTTAAACTTAACTTTCCTTATTGCTATAAGGAAATAACATACAATTCTCTTCTGTCTCTCAGATTTCAATCTCTCCCTCCTTCTTAGTGTACAAATAATTTCAATTTCTCCTCATTCTTGAAATTTGCTTCCACCTTCCTTCAAAACGTCTCAAAAATCCCTGTGTCTTATGAACTCTGCATCTCACTTCCCACTTTCACCATACCCAATCCTCTTACAACTTAGAGAAACTGCTCTCTCAAAAGTCACCAGCAGTTATAAAATAAAGTGAACTTTCTTGGGTTTTACGGCAGCTAAGATTTGTCCTTCCAAGCTTTGGCTTCTCAAACTTGGCACTATTGATATTTTTAGCTGGATAGTTCTTGGCTACCCTGTGCCCTGTAGGATGCTTAGCAGTACCCACTGTGTCTCCAGACACTGTCAAATGTCCCTTGGAGGACAAAATTGCTCCAGTAAAACCCACCATTTTAAAGTAGCTCCTCTCTCAGCTTCCACATATTGCACTAACCTGGGTTGTTTTCTGTCTGATTTGCTTTCAAAATCTAATTAATTGTCTTTTTTTCTTCCAACCAGCCCCCAAACTTCTGTGATCCCAAAACTATTTTATCTTCACTATTTCTTCTCTCACTTTCCTTCATCCTGTCCACTCTTGGTTTTGAAGTTACCTTTACGATGATAACATAAAAATTTATACTTTTAGCTCTGACTTCTTTTCAGAGATCTGTTCTTTATTCTCCAACCACCAAAGGGAATATTTGTGTAATTGAGGATTTGCCATGTGAATGGCGTTATGTCAAGCAACATAAAATGGACAGCAATTCCACTCTAAAGAAATTAAATCTCATGGGAGAGAGATATCTAATAAAGCTGCACAAGATTACAAAGCTCCTTAATGGAAGGACTGGGAGTAGAATTTGGGCCCTTTTATTCTCATTTTAGCCTTATTTCTATTCATATTAGAAAGGAAAAGACAACCCAGACCTCCGCCACTTTGAATATATAATGGAGATATCAGTGTTACCACCTTACATTGTCATATTGTTTTTCCGAAGAAAACATGTATTCATAAGAGAACATTCATACTGCTACGGAGGGATAATTCTTGGTTGTTGAGGGCTACTCTATGCCCTGTAGGATGCTTAGGATGCAGATTGCATCCCAAGTAGGACATCTTAACAAGGTGTGGCATATTAACAAGACTTAGCTTTGGTAAGATCCAGAAAAAAATTTTAAAAATTGGTCAGAAAACAGGCCCATGTTTGTCACAGGCTACAGAAGGATGTGGAAAAGACAATGTGGCATTGGTAGAGGGCTCCAGTGGAGATTTCAACAGCAGGCTTAGATGTAGAGGGCTGGACACCAAGTCTCACACTGGTTAAATTAACTCACTTGACACTTTTGTCAGTAATTTATGTTCTTCTCATATAGGAGAGACCTGGCTGCCTACACAGACCACTTACTAAAGAATAAGAACCTAAAGTGCCTTAAAAAATGACAAAAAAAAAAAAAAACAGGCAAAAGAGGGAAGTGCCAAGACATATTTTCACATTCTGTTACCAGTTCATATAGTGAGTATGGTGTGAAGACAATGATAAAATAGCATAATTGTTATATATCAGTATAATTGGATGCCTATTGTGCACAATTTTTACATTTTTAAATAGCAGTTTTTAAAGTAAATTTTAAATGCCCTTTACAAATACTTTTTCATGTCATCAAATCTCATTTTAATCAATGTTTTTGCATACATACATGGATAAATAACTCACACCTCTATGCATGATAAAGTTAAATGGCAGTATTTGAGTCTTTCCATAAACTTTTTATTTTACATTCATATGATTCATGATAATAAATATTTGCTTATCTTTGTTGTTGTTGTCATTGTTCCCAAGTGTACTAATATTGTCTTCTAAGATGCATTTAATTGACAAATATTTACATTTTAGAGATAGCTTACAGGGAAGAATTCAAGCCTCACCTTTTATTATTGCTTTTCTTACTCACAGATACATTAATCATCAGACCAAAATTCAGAAACCAATCTTTTCCTACATTATCCAAAACACAGTTGTTGTTGGAGAACAAAATTATCTCTTCTTATGAGACCTTTCTTATAAGGGGAACATTTGAAGCATCTGTGAGCTAGCTGCACTTTTATTATTTGCTTAATATATTATAGTTTTATGCATGCCAAAATAATGTTTTGAACTGCTCCGTTCCAGAGATAAAATCATACACAAAACAGATTCTCTAGTTTAGATGACTTAAAGATGGGGGCTAAGGTGAGCAGAGCCCGTGGACATCAGGTCAAGTGATGATTTTTATTTTCCAGGTGAGTGTGACTGAAAGGTTTCTATTGATGACATGGAACATTTGGTGCTTTTAATGGTGCACAGCATTTACTGTTGTTCCCAACATTGAGTTGTGCCTCACCTGAGCTTATTAGGCTTTCCCACAGGGATGGGACAAGATGTGCTGCCCTTGAACTAAGAGCAAATAATGTATAGTGTGAGATGAAGGGCTGATAAGTAGGCCCCAGGGGAAGCTATAGCACTGTGTGGGCATAAAGAAAGGGATGCCAGAGAAAAGGGAGAGGACCAAGAGAAGCAAGAGGCAAAAACTGGTTAAGAATCAGGTGCTGGTTTTGATGTTAACCAGGTGGCTAACCTAGTGTCTGGTGCTTAGCAGATGCTTAATAAAGGATGACCTCTTGTAAATCTTTCAGCCCAGTGACTACAATACCTCTGTTATGGTATGCCCTGTTTTAGCCTCTCACATTGCTATGGTGAGAATAACATAAGTGTAAGCAGAAGTCCTTCAAGTACTACTAATGGTTGACAGACTTCTATAAGAAATTATTGCCATTAGCATTACTGCTATAAATAGAAAAAAGGTGAGCACCAATGGTTCAATAGAAAAAGTAATAAAAAAATTCACCCAGAGCCATAGTTTAGATTTTATGTGCTCAAAGGTTCATGTGTTACAGGTTTGCTCCCCAGGAAGGTGTTACTGGAAGGTGGAACCTTTATGAGGTGGAGCCTAGTGGGAGGCCTTTAGATCATTGGGGATGTACTATTGAAAGGAATTGTGGGAGCTTGGCCTCTTCCTTTTCTTCTCTTTTGCTTTCTGGTGATGAGGTAAGTTGTTTTTCTCTGCCACATGCTTTCTTTGCCACAGGCCAAAAGCAACAGGGCCAAGCACACATGGCCTGAAATGTCCGAGAACAAAGAGAAATCTTTTCTTGTTAGAACTTGATTACCACAGGAATTTGCAATACTAACAAAAAAGCAGATTAACACACCCAGGCTTCATTCTACCACACATCAATTCAGGGAAAGATGGAATTAATGATTTTAACTAACCCTTATGAGTAACCACTTGGACCAAACTTATGATTCCTTTTAATAAATTCAGATGCCAAGAAAGTATTGGATTGAAAATGACTCTCAAAACCCTGAACTCCAAAGTGGAACTTGAGTTTTAGTTCAGCGATCAATTGACATGTGGGCTGAGGGTACAAAGAAGTCAATCTTTGTTGCAGTGACCCCAAATTTAGTCATGCAGAGCCTAATGTCTAACTTTCAAGCCTTTTGATTTATGTTTCTGAACATTATGTCAATGTTGGCTCATTTATATGAAGAGAAATGGTGTCTTTGTCCCTTTAGAGTAATGAATTAGATATTGAAATTTGAAGAAATTCTCAGTATATCAAAATTTCATATAACCAGCTTGATTTTCCCTTCCCTACCTCATTCTCTTCAAATAAGCAGTAACAACAAAACCCCCATTTGATTAACTTTAGTTCTTCATATATGTTGAATTATCTGTGTGACTTGGGGCAACCTGACCTGTTTGGTGGTCTTCCTCTATACATATGAAACATCATCCCAACAAATATTTCTAGTTGCTATTGATGCTAATTCATGTTAGGAACCTATGAATTTCATACATTTAAAAAGATAACAGCACCAATGTTTCTAACTCTTGCCATTTTAATTCTATTTCTATTCAGGTTATCTTTCCTTTCTGAACCAACATAAAATGCAATACACAAGGCACTTAATTATGTTCTAAACTATCAGATAATTTACACCAACCAAAAGAAAAATATTTCATTAAAATGCTTTCACAGGTACCCACACCACGATCATCTATTGTGTCCTTTGATCTTCCATCAACTAATTTATAAAAAAAGGTCAAACTTAAAGTGGATTAAAAAAGTGTCAAGAAATTATAGAGGTAAACAGATGTCTTTACCTTTTAATAAAAAACCGGTTCCAAACTGACACAGCTATGATAAAGCAGTGGATTAAATTTATTTTTATCTGGATCAAAAAATCACAGCAGAGGACTAGCTTATTACTCACTTGTTCATTTACAAATAGGAGTTGCCCATGTACACCTTCCTATTCTCCCTAAATAAGCTGCAAAGTACAAAAATATCTGTGAATGTGCACAAATAACATTTCTTTGGTAAATATCAAGAAGGGAACATTTATATCTAATATACAATATTGTATCTATTTCCAAAGCAAACATAACAATGTTACTTATTATTTTTAATTCTCCAACTTTATCTTGAAAACAAGAATGCTAAATGATTGTTGGAAATCATAGGAAAATATGTCCATGAGACATTTAAGATGAATTATTACAATGAGTCTGTTGTAAAAACAATATATTTTATGGGTCCAAATGACACGAATATTTATCTTCATCATAAGAAAGAGTCCCTGTGAATTAGTTATGGCTTTAGGTCTCTAGAGTAATCAATTCTCTCCTCACTTGTAGGATAAATATATTTTACTGTAGTCATGCATTCATGTAGACTGCTAAGGACTTCAGACTGCTCCCAAGATCATGGGTCTATAAATTTATTTCTATGGGTGATTCCCACATGATATGCATACTGACTGATTAAGCACAAGTTTGCAGATTTATTCCCAAACAAAGGCAACATGTCAAGGCATTTAAAAAAAATTAGTCTTATTGTCCTGTCAAATATTTTGCTTTCTCACTTAGTCAAATAACATGCATCAGGATGCTGCAGGAAGATTAAATACCTGCCTCTTAGAAAACCAGACAAGAGCATACAAACATTGAATTTTCCATCTTCCTACTCAAAAAATCATATACAAATTCTTCAGGCTCACCTGTATTCACTAAAGAAAGAAACAGCTCAATAAATTAGAGATTGAACTCTATGAAGTCCAATTGTAGTGTAAATGGACCTACTTAATCTACTTAATGCAGGAAACATGATCCCTACGATGCTGAGACACTTGCACGCTCTTGTCTGTATACCATCCTATAGGAACTCTGATTGAAAAAAAAAGCATATATTGATTCTCAAATTTATTGGTGTTGAAGGAACTATTTATTTATTTATTTATTTTTCCCTTTATTCATTTATTCATATGTACATACATTGTTTGGGTCATTTCTCCCCTCTCCCCCCACCCCCTCCCTCTCTCCCCCACCCCCTTCGCTTTAAGGCAGAACCTGTTCTTCCCTTTCTTCCAATTTTGTTCAAGAGAAGACATAAGCAATAATAAGAAAGACAAAGTATTTTTGCTAGTTGAGATAAGGATAGCTACACAGAGAGATTCTTAGCATTGCTTCCATGCACAAGTATATTACAATCCGAAATGATTCATCTCTACCTGACCTCTTCAGTACTTCCCAGTCACCTTCTCATATTGACCTCTGTCACTTTAAAAGAACTCTTTACTTAATGATTTATAGTTTTTCTTCTGCACATGTTCTTTTTGATTCTCTAGCTTATCTAACTAATAAAGTAACCACATGGGGGCAAATACATAATTAATACATAATTTGTTTCTTAAATTTCCAAATGCTTGACATTCTATATGTGAAATTTTTTTTTCGGTTTATTTTAAATTACTTGGCATTGTATAGCTATAGCTTTGGAACAAGAATCTCATGAAAAGGACCAAAAGTAGATTAAATGAGAATGAAGTTTCCATCCATATTAAATTTCTTAATGGTCACCACGTCTGATTTGCACTAGCTCCATGTACATTTCTCTCAGAACCTGAGAACTTGTAACACCACTTTTCGTTGTTGCTGATATTAACTATGCTTTCAAAAGAGAGCAATTTCTTGGTGTGGTTCTCTATTTACAGAGTGGTGACAGTTTTCTTCTTAGCATTTTTAATGACTACAAACAGAAAGGTTGTAGCAGTTAATAGGTCCATAAGACCCGATTTTCTCAAATTAAGATGCCTGTGGATAAAAAGAGCAAAGGAATTGTGTATATAAATGATGGCTACTGAGGGAAAGGATAATTGATAAAATCTCAATGATAGGACATATAACTGAATCCTTGATATTTTCCCCTAACTCTGTTATTTCACATCTTTTTATTGCAATTAAAAACATAAAGCATGAAAGATGCCACCTGTTACAGTTTGCGTATGAAGGGTCTCCCGAAAAGCTCAAGTATTGAATAGTTGGTCCCCAAGCTGGTGGTGCTATTTTGGTGAGTTTCTGGAAACTTCAGAAGGAAGGAGCAGGTCACTGGGGGCATGTCCTTGGGGGCTGAACCTTCTCCCAGGCCCCTTTCTGTTCCTTTTCTTGGCTTCCTGTTTACCATGAGGTGAGCAGCCTTTGCTCCCATGCCATGCTGTTCTGCCTTACCTTCAGCCCCAAATCAACAGAGCCAAGAACTATGATCTGAAACTGTAAACAAAATAAATTCTTCCTCTCTTAAGCTGATTATGTCAAGAATTTTGGACACAGACATGCAAACATAACCTTAACACATAGGGTGGGTGGAATGTCTTAAGTGGTAGAGTGTCTGCCTAACAAGCAGGAGGCCCTGAGTTTAAACCCCAGTGCCACAAAATACAAACAAACATAACTAACCCACCATCTTACCTACGTTAAAAATATTGCTTTGTAGTGTTAAGTATATTCCCATTATTGTGAGACAGATATCCAACATCTTATAAATCTGAAACTCTAAGGCCATCAAATGACAACTTGACTCATTTTAATATATCTATATTTGTATATTGCTTTATAGTTTTCAAACTACTTTCACATTTCCTTATTTGACATTTCCTTTACTCAAAATGTTGACCACTTAGTATGTGTTGGGTGTTGTGCTAAATATATAATGGATGTTCAAACTATATCAAGTAAATCACTGTGCAGGCTATATGTTTTGAGTTTTGAATTTGTACTGTCCCATTTTTATAAAACTAAAACATTTTAAATCAAAATATTTCACTATAGAAAATATAAAATAAATGATCATTAATAGAAAGTTCCATAGATGTTAAATTTTTGGTCTTTTTTAGTTTAAAATATTGCTATCTTTAAACTGACATTTTAAAAATGCTTACATATTTTATTTTCATTTTTCTGTATTTTACTAGCAACAATGGACAGTACCATCTGTATTATGTTACTGTTATGAGTTGTTACAGACTCATTGCTACAGCAATCAGGTTTTGAGGAAAAAGGACTCACCAAGGTCTCCTCCTTATGTTTTTTCCTCTACCTACCCACCCTTCTTCATTGTCATTTCTAACGTTTAAGGATTCATCTTCTCTAGAATGCTTAGGATCTATCCTGATGTGACAATGAATATTCTATTAGTCTATAATTAGAGACATGGTTATTCCCAACTTACTGAGTCATCACTTAACTGTTATGATGCACTGGCAAAGCACCAAGACTTGGTTGCAGATGCATGGCTTTTTAATTGCTGAGCTGTGTGATTTACAACGGGTTAGTGCTCCTCTCAGTCTCAGTGTTCTCATCTTCAAAAACTCAGGCAGCAGTGCCAAGTCACAGGAGGTACTGGGGAGAAATCATACTTGAAAATGGATGGGAAAGGCTCTGAAACAACATATTTTTGTACACAGGGGCCTAAGGATAGGATCCATTCATTAGAAGGTGTGTGCATGAAGCATTGTAGCTAGATCCCTGTTTTCCTAATGACTCACATGGAAATATTTCTCTCATGAGAAAATGGGTCCTGAGATACATTTAAATTTCTGACTAAATGGCAGTTTCAATGAAGGAGTCCCTTCTCTGCTCCTTTATGCTCATGAATTTTTTCTCAGTTTACAAATTGCAATGAAATAGGACTCTGTATTTTAGGTTGTCAGTACCAAACCAAGTTCAAGGTAATTAAAAATATATCTTTCTGTGTTTAGCTCTAGAAAGTGGGTGGAAGTGAAACTATAGGAAGAACCCTTTAATGTAAAACTTCGGCTTTTCCGTGCACATTTATATATGCATTTTGAGTAGCTTTGTTTTTCTTTAGTGGTACCAGGGATTAATCTCAGGGCTCTACCACTTGAGCCAAACCCCACCCCCCTACCCGGTCTTTTTTGCTTTAGGTTATTTTTCAAATAGGGCCCTGCACTTTTTCCTGGGAGTACCTCAGACCAATATCCTCCTACCTCTGCCTACAGAGTAACTGGAATTACAGGCATGTACTATCATGCCTGGCCCTTCAGTGTCTTTTGACTACTTTCAGCAACCTCCCATTTGGATAATACGCTTAGAGGCAGATAACTGCCTCAACTGTTATCTACTTCTGTCTACACAGGCTTGATACTTACATAAATTATCTGTAATAGTAAATATACTCCTGCCTGTATTTTCCTTGTCCCCTTTGTTAGTTATGATCATAGGTCAGGTACTCTTTAAGTTTCGTGCACCATCAAAATATTAAATGCTCTCTGTCTTCTGCTGTCTTTCCCCTTTTCCTATCTTGTGCAATTATATGGCCAAGCTGAAACCATACTCTGATACCATGGCTTCTTTGCTAACAAACTATGAGTGAATCTTTACTCTCCAGAACTATGCCATCCAACAAGCAAGCCCCTAGGCATATGTGACTACTGATCCCTTGAAGTGTGGCTGGTCTGGATTAAAATGCCCTGAAAGTATAAAATGCTACACCAGATTTTGAACAGTTAATTGAAAAAAATCAAAACTCGTTAATAATTTTTGTGTTGGTTACATATTGAAATGATAATATTTTGAGTACACTGACTAAATATACCCTAAAATTAGTTTTGCTTGTCCTTGTTTCTTTTGCATTTCTCAATGTAACTAGAAGATTTAAAACTTTATCTGTGACTTTCATTGTTGTCTCCTATTATTTTTCTATGTGTAACACTGACCTAGAGAGCTGAGTATAAACCCCTTAGCGTCATACTCTTCTTAGCCCACTACACTTCTTTTTATAGTATATATTAACAAAATTGAAAAAAATACTGTTTCGAGCACATTCCCTCTGAACACTTCTAAGTCTTTTGACCTCTTAAAAATTATTAGCATAAATTAATTGCGAAAAGGGGTTTCATTGTGATATTTGCACTCATGCATATAATTTGATCAAATTCACCCTGTTTATATTACTTTCTTAATCCCCAAGTCTTTCTAATTCTTGACTTTACATATTTTAGAGAATTTAACACTGCTGATTATCGATCATCATAATATGTAGAAATGTTCAAGATAGTACACAATCTAATTTTTATTTATTTCTTCATAGCCTCTATTATGGCCTCTTTCTTATAGGTAGGGTTGCCAGATAAAATATAGGTTGGCCCTTTTGCTATAGGTAAGGTTGCTAGATAAAATACAGGATTATCCAACAAATAATTTTTAGTATTGTAATATTTGGCATACTTATGCTATAGAATTATCTGTTATTTAACTGAAATTTATATTTGACTCTGTGACTTGTGTTTTTACTTCTTAAACCTAGCAGTCTTACATAGTTGGCATTTTATAAATGATAAAATGATTGCACTAGAAAGCACACATATAAAATCATCAAATGATAAAATGATTAAATGATAAAATGAAGGGAAAAGTAATCTATCTGAGTAACCTAGATCCTTGATTATTCTACTTGCTCTTACATCCCCAATTTCTCTAAAATAAAGTTCCTAAATGGAATACAATCATAAAGCTAACCTAATCAAAAAGGCACTTTAAATTTTGGTGCAATTTCTCTTTTATACAATGTTACTCATACTTTGAGGTAAATTTGGGTAAGAGAGACAGAAACAGTGCTGATAACAGGTGATGGGAGACAGCCCCATTTCTGGGGAAAACATGTCTGCATCTTTTCCTCATGGATTATCAGTTTAAATCAAACCATATTTAAACTTTGTATGCAATATTTTACCTTTATATTTAAAAGGCTCTGTGGAACTGGGTTAAGAGGAGAAACAAAAGGAGCCAGAAATTTCCATAGGGGCCTTCATTCACTGATACCCAGATGTACATTTTTTTTAAGTTACTGGATTAAAGCTTTCAAACTCTTGAAGACCTATCATTTGTTTATCTCACTATTGCTTTCCTGTCTCTACCTGTTAAGTCTGTGCAATTACCCTGTGAACACCTTAAGTGGGAAGACGTTAGCTGCTTCATTTTTCAGAAATAACAGAAGTAACATCCCCGAGCTCTGTGGTTGAAGCTAGTGTCATTGTAAAGCTGACTGATAGCCTGATATAAACTTGGCACCAGGCTAAGTAAACACAATGTGAGTAATGCAGCTGCATTTATTGTCCTTAGGTATTTTTCAGCAGTGATAGGACTTTCTTTCAAATTTAATTGAAATATTGCATTTTCAAATGAATATATTTAGATTGCAATGGCAATTTTCTTGTATTTTTCCCATGCTAACATCCTCTTAAACTTCATAGGATCTCTGCTTGTACATGGAATACTAGTGAGTTTTTGCTGATCATACCCAGATGGTCTCATTTTACAGCTTCTGCCATCAGGCCATTATATGATAAATTCAAATTACTCCTGAATTGTATACATAAGTGTATACAATTATACACTCTTAGAATTACTGAGAATTAAGAATATATGTCAAAATAATTGTCTATCCATTACATACCCAATGTAATTCCTGTCAAACTCTCAAAGCCATTTTTTACAGAAATAGGAGAAACAATTCTGCAATTATATGAGACTACAAAATCATTAGCTGGAGCAAAGAATAGACCTTGAGGCATCACACTATCAGATTTCAACATACACAGTTATCCCTCAGTATCCATATAAAGATTGATTCTGAGACCTCCTGTGGACACCAAACTGGAAGATGCTCAAGTTCCTTATAAAATATGGCACAGAATGCACACATAACCTATGCACATCCTCTGTATGCTCTAAGCCATCTCAGGATTACTTACAATACTTAACATGATGTAAATGTTATGTAAACAGTTATACTACATCGTTTAGGGGATAATGACAAGAAAAAGAAGAAGAGTCTGTGCACATTTAGTATCAATGCACTTTTTTCCTGAGCACTTTTGATTTTGATTTGAGGGTAGTGGAGTCCACGGATGCAGAATTCAGAGAATTCCAAGATGGCAGCTAGAGGGAGGAAGCAGAAAGCGAGCCTCCTATAGTAAATCTTGGAGAGACGCTGGAGACACACTTTGCAGGCATAATCACTGAGAAAAGGCATAACTTTGACCCCTCCACATCTCCAGCCGGCACAGAGAATCTCCACTTCACGTTAAACGGAGAACCGAGGAGGCCCCCGGGGCCGCCAGTGGCCGGTGCCCATATGGTGTGGGAAGACGCAGACCAGGTGAGCTTCGCGGTACCGCGGTTCCCCCACAGACAAGCCTGGGCCAGAGCACCATAGCCCCCTGGACAGACTGACCTCCACCCGGGAAAAAAAGAGAAACCGAGTACTAAGCAATAAGAACAGTTAAGACACGCTGGAAAGAGGGTGGGGCGCCCTGAGCGCTGAAGATTGGGGGAAGGGACTCCTTCCCGGGACTGTAAATAAATGAGCAGGGCAGGCCAGAGAGGCTCTGGCGGGAGCGGGGCGCGCCCAGCAACCAGGAGCGGGGACGCTTGTGAGAGGAGGGAAGACCCACTTCCCACGTGAACTGTAAATAAACACGCAGGCCTGACAACGCGGGGCAGTGGCACCTTTCCCAGTGCTTGGAAAGGGGAAAGCCTGTGGCAGAGGCTCCCGCACAGGAGAACTCTGAGCAAACAAAGCCTGTGGGACCAGGTGAGTGCTAAGCTCACCCCAGAGATCTGCATAAATAACGCCGCCAGCTACAGGCTGAGAGCAGCAGGCAGGCAAGCCACAGTTGCAGATACCACTCTCAGAACTGCCTCCAGACGCTTTTTTTTTTCTCCCTACCTTTGATGAGAGAACAACCGAATTACACCTGCAAGCCGAAAAACTTACTGAAACTGTATTGCATTTGAACTGGGGACACTTGATGGGGCTTTTTTTTTTTTTTTTTTTTTTTTATCTTCTGTGTGTGTGTGAGTGTAGTTTTGTTCTACTTTATGCATCCCCTTTGATGAGACAACTACAGAACAACATCTGAGGCACCAACTCCAGGACTGGAGATTGAGACGGACATCCAAATTATTAAGACTGAAATTGCATTGCATATAAACTTGGAAGTTTTTTGGTTTTTTTTTTTTTTAATTTTCTATTTTCCATTTTATTTTAATTCATTTTTATATAGAGATATTACTTTCATATACTTATTTTTAATTTTTTTATCTTTGATTTTCAATCCTCTCTCTGTCTCTCTATTGTCTGTTCAGCTTACTGTCGATTAGCACACTAACACTCCCTGTTTATACCTTTGAAACTCTCTTGTCTGATACCTTGTTCTGCTTTCTCCCTCTTGTCTGTATATTTGTTTTCCCCTTTTCTTTAACTTCTTGCTTTCCATCTCAGCTCACTCTTCCATTCTCAATATTACCATTGTTATTATTACAAGCTAGAAAATACTTAATTACACACAGTACAGGGACAGTAACAACACCAAGGACAATGACAGGAAGACAGAAAAAACAAGGAAACCAGTTTCCCCACAGCAAAAAATTAGTACAGGAACCAGAGGGGAATGAAGAGAACAGAAACTCAGAGCCAGACTCCAACAAAATGAAGATAAACTATGCCAAAGGACCCAATGAAGCCCACAAGAATAATTTAAAAGAAGACATACTACAAGTACTCAATGAGAATTTTATAGAGATGATACTGGATAGGGTCAACCAAAAAGTACAGGAGACACTCAAGAAATTCCAAGACAATAAAAATAGAGAATTTGAAAAAGCAAAAGAAGAAATAAAGGAAACCATAGAAGCACTGTATAAACACCAAAGTGAAAGAGAGAACACAATGAATAAATGGATAAATGAACTCAGGACAAAAATAGACAACAATAAAGAAGAAAACAGCCAGGATATGGAAAACCTCAGAAAAAAGAACGAAACAGAACTGCAAAACAAAAGAGAAGGCCAATCCAGCAGAATAGAACAAACAGAAGACAGAATCTCAGAACCTGAAGATGAAATGGTAATTAAAGGAAAAACCGAAGAACTATTAATTAAACAACTCAAGACCTGTGAAAAGAAAATGCAAGAACTCACTGACTCCGTCAAAAGACCAAACTTGAGAATCATGGGCATCGAAGAAGGAGAAGAGGTGCAAGCGAAGGGAATGCGTAATATATTCAACAAAATAATAACGGAAAATTTCCCAAATCTAGAGAAAGATATTCCCATACAAATGCAAGAGGCCTCCAGGACACCAAACAGACCAGATCAAAATAGAACTACTCCACGACATATCATCATTAAAACAACAAGTTCAGAAACTAAGGAAAGAATATTGAAGGCTGTAAGAGAGAAAAAACAAGTAACATACAAAGGTAAACCCATCAAAATCACAGCAGACTTCTCAACAGAAACATTAAAAGCAAGAAGAGCATGGGGTGAGATCTTCCGGGCACTGAATGAAAATAACTTCAACCCCAGGATACTCTACCCAGCAAAGCTATCATTCAAAATAGATGGAGCAATAAAAGTCTTCCATGATAAGCAGAAACTAAAACAATATGTGACCACAAAGCCACCATTACAAAAGATTCTGCAAGGGATCCTGCACACAGAAAGTGACACCCAACTTAACCATGAAAAGGCAGGCAGCACCAAACCACAGGATAAGAAAAAGCAAGACAGTAGAGAGTAACATCAAGTTAGGTACACACAATCAAACCTTCAAACAACTAAGATAACTAAATGGCAGGAATCACCACATACCTATCAGTACTAACACTTAATGTTAATGGACTTAATTCACCCATCAAAAGACACCGTTTGACAAAATGGATTAAAAAAGAAGATCCAACAATTTGTTGCTTACAGGAGACTCATCTCACCGACAAAAATAAGCATATGCTTAGGATGAAAGGCTGGAAGAAGATTTACCAAGCCAATGGCCCCCGAAAACAGGCAGGAGTAGCAATACTTATCTCTGACAAAGTAGACTTCAAACCTACATTGATCAAACGAGATAAAGAAGGACATTCCATACTAATAAAAGGGGAAATAGACCAAAAGGAAATAATAATCATCAATCTGTACACACCCAATGTCAATGCACCCAATTTCATCACACATACCCTGAAAGACCTAAAAGCATATATAAACGCCAACACAGTGGTTGTGGGAGACTTTAACACTCCATTATCATCAATAGATAGGTCATCAAAACAAAAACTCAATAAAGAAATCCAAGATCTAAAATATGCAATAGATCAAGTGGACCTAGTAGATGTCTACAGAACATTTCATCCAACTTCTACACAATATACATTCTTCTCAGCAGCCCATGGAACCTTCTCCAAAATAGATCATATGCTAGGGCACAAAGCAAGCCTCAGCAAATATAAGAAAATAGAAATAATACCATGCATACTATCTGACCACAATGCAGTAAAAGTAGAACTCAACAACAAAAGTAAAGACAAAAAACATGCAAACACCTGGAAACTAAATAACTCATTACTTAATGAAGAATGGATCATCGATGCAATAAAAGAGGAAATTAAAATGCTCCTGGAAGTCAATGAAAATGAAAACACAACCTACCGGAACCTATGGGACACAGCTAAGGCAGTCTTGAGAGGAAAGTTTATAGCCATGAGTGCATATATTAAAAAGATTGAAAGATCCCAAATCAATGACCTAATGATACATCTCAAACTCCTAGAAAAACAAGAACAAGCAAATCCCAAAACAAATAGAAGGAGAGAAATAATAAAAATAAGAGCTGAAATCAACGAAATAGAAACCAAAAAAACCATACAAAGGATGCAGAATTCACACATGTAGAAGGCCAGCTAGACTACTAAGCTATAGTAATCAAGACAACTGGGCACTGGCAAAAATAAATAAATAAATAAAACCCAAAAAGCCCAGAATATAGGGCAATGGAACAGAAGAGAAAACCCCAAAATAAATCTACAAATTTCTGGTAATTGATCTTCTACAAAGGGGCCAGAACACACACTGGGGAAAGAACAGTCTTTTTAATAAAAGTATTAGGAAAACTGGATATCCATAGAGTAAAATCAAAACCTTACCTAACATAATAAAATATTAAACCACTCAAAATAGGGAAAAGATTTAAATCTAAGGTTAAAACTGTAAAACTACTAGAACAAAGCATAGGGAAATCTTGCTGTTGGTATTTGACAATAGTTTCTTGACTATGAAACCAAAAGCACACAAAACAACAATAACAAAATAAACCAGATGGAATACATCATACTGAAAATCTGAATGTCAAAGGAAACAAGCAATAGAGTGAAAACTTAACTTATAAAATAGCAAAAAAATTTGAACAACACTTATCTGATAAGAGTTATGTCTCAAATATATAAGCTCAATAACAAGGATGTAAATGACTTGATTTTTAAAAATGGGCAAAGGACCTGATAGACACTTCTCAAAAGAAGACATGCAAATAACCACCAAGTATTTAAAATATGCTTAGCATCAGTAATCATCAAGGAAATCCAAATCAAAACTATAGTAAGATATTATCTAACACATTAGACTGGCTGCTATCAAAAAGACAAAAGATAAGTGTTGGTAAGAATGTGGAGAAAAGGGAATCCTGTATACTGTTGGTCAGAATGTAAATTGGTTACAACCATTACAGAAAACAGCATGGGGGTTCATTAAAAACCTAAAAATAGAACTATCATATAGCCCAGCAATCACAGCTCTATGTATAAAGCCAAACAAAAAAAAGTAAAGAAGAAAACAAGATCCTAATGACATACTTGCACACCCATGTTAATTACAGCTTGCTTCACATAGCTAAGTGAAATCAGCATAATTGTCCATTGATGGATAAATGGATAAAGAAAATGTATATGTGGCATATACATATCATGGAATATTATTCACTCTTGATAAATAAAAGTCTTGTAATCTGTGACAAAATGGATGGATCTGGAAGATGTTATGCTAGGTGGAGTAGACCAGGCACATAAAGAAAAATATTCCATAATTTCATTAACATATGGAATCTTAAAAACTCAAATTTATAGAAGCGGATGGTTGCCACAGGTTGAGGAAAATGGGTAGATGTTGGTCAAAAGGTACAAAGTTTCAGTTTGCAGTGTGAATATGTTCTGGAAATCTAATGTGCAGCATGCTGACTGCAATTAATATTATATGTTCTATACTTGAAATGTGCTAAATCAGTATATCTTAAAGGATTTCACCACACACATGTAACTATATAAAATGGTGGACATGTTAATTAGTTTGATTGTGGAAATTTCTTGGCAATATATACATATGTCAAAACATCCTATTGTATAATATAAATATGCAGAATTTTGTCAACTATACCTCAATAAAGCAGGAAAATCAATACATACATAAAGAATATACTTGAGCCGCCTTTAAAACACAGACACACATACACACACTTGGCTTCCAGTTCTGTGGGTTTTTCCTTTCTAGTTATTGTAATGAGAAAGGGTATTAAAAGGGGTTATGACTTGGGTGTTCTCTCTTCATTTTCGTGACTTGCTAACCCAAGTTGAAACTGATGACCCTAGACACTGGCATCTCCTGGTCACCATCATCTTTCATATTTTAATGAATAAAGACTGAACCAAATTTTAAAGATTAGATTTAAATAACTACCTAGTGAATAGCAATTCATGGATCACTAGCTCTGGAGATCTAAGAAGCAAAATTAATTGCTCGTCGACATGGGCTGGCTATATCTGATTCTATTTCTGATGCAAACCTTTTGGTGTGGTTCCCTGCAGAATAACACAGATTGTCTGCCTGCCTTCTTACTAAAAAGTAAATCAAAAGAATAATGTCTTTCCCATAATTTTAAAATACTCTATTGACTGATTGGCAAGAGTAGAATCAGGTAGAAAAGGTTAGCATAGCACATTACCACCAGGAACCTAAAATGATTCAGGACCAGGAATATTAACAATACCAGAATCTTTCAAGTTTTCTTATTTGTCTGTTTCAGCTAGAGAACAGTAAAATTCCAAGCTTATCTTTATATCCTGGTTAAAAAGCGGCAAAAATCTAACTAATGCTGCCATGGTTTTCCTACTTTGAGATTTTTCTCATTTCATTTTTTACCATTTTTCATTTACTTTTTTTGATACAGGGTCTCACTATGTAGCCCATGCCGGTCTCAAACTTGCTATATGGCCCAGGATGCCCTCCCACACATGACTTAAATTATAGGTGTACGCCACCACTTCTGGCTCACTTTTACCATTCTTATGAACTAGTAAGTAGACCATGCTGTCCCAATCCACAAACAAGCAAACAAAAACAGAAAAAGTTCTGATGAGGACTGTCTGTATTTGCTCTTCTTGTTTGTTTAGACTTATACAGCATTGCAAAAAAAAAAATGAGTTCTAGTTATGTCACAGAATGAGGCACAGAATAGAAACACACTTTGACCTTTTTCAACTGAGTATGTTACCTCTAAAATTCCAAGAATCAACCAGAACAACATGATTTTGAGGTCTTACAGGAGCCAGGAAGAGTTTTAACCTTCCAGATTGAGGCCTCATGATTTTATAATTGCAGTCATTGCATGCTGAATAGTTTATATAGTCAATACATGGGGTCTTAATCTCAGATCTTCCACTTATTATGTGGTCTTGTTCAATTTCCTGATGCACCCAAACTTTCATTTACTTATATATAAAACTTCCATTTACTTATATATAAAACTTCCATTCACTTATATATAATGTGGAGCTGAAATAACGTTAAGCAAATATTTATGCCTCATTAAAAGCTGTTGTCAAAAATCAAATCAAATCAAATTTAAATTTGTTTGTTTGTAGAAATTTCTTGTGCATACAAAAAATAGTTTGGAACCAGTACTCCTAAAACCTAAAAGTGGAAAGAAGCCCCACTCTCAGAAGGTATAGCATACATTACATAGCATAAAAAAGGAGGTATTTCTACTTTTTATGTGATTGCTTGTTACACATCAACATTTTAATTAAGGCAGACATAGATGTTTAAGCTCATTTTTCAATAGCCAATTGGTTTCATTTCACTGAATCATGTTGACAAAGATATAAAGCTTACATTTTCTTTTTACTTTTGCTATTTGTCTTTTGGTTTTTGAGACAGGACCTTGCCATGTAGCTCAGGCTGGCCTCAAACTCGAGGTCCTGCTGGCTCAATCTCCTGAGTGCTGGAATTATAGGTGTGCACCACCATGCTTGACAAAGCTTAGCTTCTGTGCTTAGTTTATGGTTACAGTTAGTGTTTCCAGAAGGTTGGGATGATTTAAGGTGTGACTAAATGTTTATAAGTGGTTGGCTTTGGGGGTATATCTGTACTGTTTTCATATTTAAAAACATAGTTCATCCTTACTGTTTGCAGATTCTGTATTTGCAAACTTGCCTTACTCACTATGTCAACTTGGAACTCTAAACTTCATAGTTACCATCATGTATACATGTACAGTGGCAAACACCTTGAATTACCTGATCGACAAGGTAGAATTCCGCTTTCTTGTTTCAGTTCATACTCTGTAAACAAATTTTTTTCCCACAGTCTATTTAGTGCCTTGCTTCTCATGTTTTTGTGCTTTTAAAATTTTTTTAATGTTTCCCAAAGAGTACTGAAATGCTGTGTAGTGTTCCTAAGTTTAAGAAGGCTGTGACGTTCCTGATGGTGAAAATGTGTGTTAGACAACCTTCATTCAGGCGTCTCTAAAGAGCCCCCATTCTCAAACTGGAAGTTGTGATGGTGTCCTAGGACTGAAAATAAGATAGCCAAAGAATTACGTGACAGCTATGTGGTCAGATTCATAGTCACCACTCTGTTTACACTGTCATTAGGAGTCTCTAGCTGGATTTAGGATTTCTTTGGTAGGGCTCTGACCTAATCCATCTCTCTCATGCTTATCAGCCCAGTCATAGTGCAGAGTCTGCAAGAGGCTGGGTGATCATTCTTATATCTTCTGACCTATGGGCGTTAAGAACACAGTCATTAGCATACAGCAGCTCCAGGATTACTGTACAAAGGACTTTTAATCAGGTTCTCAATCAATGGCATTGGAAGAGCTTTTCAGAGAAATTTCCTGGTGCCAACTTCTGAGCCCTTTATTAACACTCAAGCATGGCTACGTAAAACCCGTTAAGCCTGAACTTACTACGCTTGCTGTTCCTTACTTCACTAGCAAGAGAGACTATGCCAGATAATTTTGTCAATTCTGACAAAATCAATTATACGTCAGGTAGAACTTTAGGATAGTAGTGATCTCTGAGGCAGTTAAACATGTTTAATACCTAATCAAGTCCAGATCAGAGACGATCAAGTAATTTTGTAAAGCCAGTGAGTAAAGATATGTGGATATTTGTCCCAAAACTTTAGGTTTCAACATCCTGCTGTATTCTGTTATAGTCTAAAACCGTATTAAAATTTCAAGAGGATAGCATAATTTTACTTAACAATAAATGCTAACTAAAGATAGACAAATTGGACTATACCAAACTAAAAAATCCCCGCAGCATAAAAATGTCAACAGAACAAAGAGACAACTGTGCAATGGGAGAAAATATGTGCAAATTAGACATCTAATAAAGGGTTAATATCCAAAATACAGCAGGAAGTCAAACAACTCATAGGAAGAACACAAATGATCTAGTTTAAAAACAGAGCAAGGACAAGACATTTCTCAAAAAAAGACATACGAATTGCCACCAGGTATATGAAAAACTGCTCAATATCACTATAAGGGAAATGCGAATCAAACCCCACCTTGCACATGTTAAAATGACTATTATCCAAAAGACAAAAGATATATTGGTAAGGATGTAAGGGGAACCGAACCCTGTATGGTATTGGTGGGAATGTAAACTTTGAAAAATAGTATGGTGGTTCCTCAGAAACTTAAAAATAGAACCATCATATAATCCATCAATCCCACTACTAAACAGGTAGCCAGAGAAAATGAAATCACTATGTTGAGGAGACATCTGCACTCCCAGGTACACTGCAGCATGATTCACAATAGCCAATAAATGGAAACATCCTAAGTGTCTATCAACTGATGAAAGGATAAAGAAAATGTGATACATGCACACAGTGAAATACTATTTGACCATAGAAAAGAAAGAATTCCCATCATGTGACAACATAGGTGAAACTGGAAGACATCATGGTAAGTGAAATAATCTAGGTACGAAAATACAAACAGCATATCATCTCACTCATGTGAAATGTAAAAAGTTAATCATACAAAAGTGCAGAGTACCGTGTTGGTTGGCAAGGGCTGGGTGGTTGGGATGGTTGAGAAGATGTTGATCAATGGAGAGGAGGAGTAAATTCAAGAGATTTATAGTACATGATGAATATAATTGATAATAATGTATCATATTTTTGAAAATGCTGAGTGAAGGTTAAGTGCACTCACACCAATATGATAACTAAGCTGGGTAATGCATATGCTAATTATTTAGTCACTGTAATGTGTACATGCCTCAAAGGACCACATTGCACACAATAAATACACACACTTTATCTATCACTTTAACATGATAATAATAATAATAAATCCTAAATGAATCAGGTCTAAGTTTTGTTTGGCTAGAAAGAAGTTTCCTAAACTTAAAGTCTTCTATGAATTTCCATAAAATGTAAAGTATTGATGCAAGGATAATAAAATTATAACAATTCTTTATAGCTATCACAATTTTCCTTTCTTAAGCACTTACCATATGTCAGGCCCTTATTTGTGATATTTGTCATATAAAGTTCTAACTTTCACTGAGCTAGCAAACACTGGACTATTGCTCCTAGGAGAAATACAGGCTTAAGTTCCTGCAAGACTTTGTGTTCAGAATTTTTAATTGTTATAAATTAGACTTTCTTCAGTACAGCAAAAGACATCCCAGGAGAACTCATAAATATCATCTATACCTCACAGATGAGGTCTCTCAGCATTAGCAAAATGCTCATTGCAATGGGTTTAAAATGATGTAAAAGCCAGGGAAGAATGAAGACCAGTGTATTTTGTACAGAAGAGTTCAGCAAGCTGGTATCCATGTCCACAAAGGAATGATTATTTTTAAGTATTTCCTTAAGGAATACAGAAAGCCTTGCCAGGCTCAAACTTCCAAGATACAAATTTGGATATAGTACTAGATTCCAAAGCAAGCTAAGCTCACAGGAGACTGAGGTTGTTAAAGAATTAAGTCTAGAAAGGTGGAACATTTTTCATACATTCATTTGTCCCCAGTGAAGAGAAACAGGTATTAAAGAACCATCTACTCTGAAGTCATAAAGATCTGATTTATGGCTTCTTAACTAAGTGATCTTTGGCAGCTTACTAAATCTCTCCTGAGCAGTCACTATCCTTATCAACAACCTGTTAGGACTGCTGTTCGCACTTGAGAGTCTACAGAGAAAGTAGCAGTGCCTGTCACATGTTGCGTTCTTTAGAAACATCAGGTTTGTTCCTTTGTTCCAAGTAGTAGGTATCAAACAGTGATACCCTAAGTGGCGTGGTCTTGCTTCTGTTCTCAACTTTCCCTTGGCTAAGAGCTGAATTTCTTGGTTCTAATTTGCTTCTGTTTCTGAGGCTTCATATTTTACACCTCAGAGGTGACTAAATCACCCTGGTCTTGTTTGACATGTCTTGGCTCTGGTCTACTTCCCAGCACACATTGCTTTGACACCTACAATAGCTTGCACGCCTCTGCCTTAATCCTTGGCATATCTCCAAATATAAAAGGCAGAATTTCTGAAATCTGCTCATTCGTCTACTTTTACTAAGGGGGAACATGAATACCTTCACACATCCCACTTCAATCTAGGGCCCAAGTCATAAAGTGGTATTGGAGCTTCCTTCACCATATTTTACATGCACCACTAAATGCTTTCCCTTATCCAAATTCCACCTCTCATTAGTTCATAATTAAAGGTCATAGTTTCTCTAATTTTCTACAGTGCTTCATATAACATTAGGTTTCCTGAAAAACTAAAGTAGCTAGTTTTTAATGCAAGGCAATTACCAGTTTTACTTTTGAACCACTACTAAGGCAGTCTGTCAAATAAAGACACATCCTTACTTTATTCAGAATTCTTCACTAGAAAAATTGATTCTTATTAAAATAGTTCCCAGATAAGCTCCTTCTCTTTCTTTTATCCAAGAAAGCATTTCTTTAAGGTTTATTAAAGCCAGGTTTCTTTTGTTTTCTAGTGATTTTGTTACATTTTGTACAGTAAGTGGTAAAACACAGAGTTGTCTGATTTCCAATCAATCATGCCTCTTAAGATAGAAGCTTGGGGCTCCTGCCATGTTCAACTTGAAGCAACAGAAATATTGACCATTCAGGCCATGTGGGCAGCTAATGAATGAACCAGGACCAAGGACCAGGACTTTTAATACCTTCTTCACTGACATCTTAAATTTTTAAGAGCCATGTTTTCCCAGGTAGTTATGGACACTTTTATAGATTTATTTTTTTTTAACCATGCAGAAAATCGATCTGAATATGACCTACCTACCTTACAAGAACTCTTGAGGTTATATGGCTGGGATATGCAATGCCAGGAGACCCATACTGGTATTTTATTAGACGTATAGGATCTCACTTAAGCCATATGCTCTCTCAGTCTGTCCTTGGAAGTGGAGAACCCATTTCACTTGTACTTCAGCCCCTCTAACACCTTCTTTAGCACTCAGCACAGTGCCGTGTGAAATAAGTGATTCACAAATCCAGTTGGCTCCATGAAATGTGAGCATCTTTGTTTAATTTTATTTCCCAAAGCTTTTTAAAATAAAAAATATAGGTAAGTGGCTAGGTCATATGGGTGAGTCCATTAAAAAAAATTCACAGAAGCAGAGAAAGTTCTGTTTGGATTCTAACCTAGAAAAAAAGAACAAAATCAAAAAGACAGGGGAAAGGAAAAAAAGAAGAGAAAATCTTCAGTTTAATTATAGAACAAAGACAATATTATCTCCCTTAATAATCCATTAGAAGAAGTTAGTCTTTAAGAATTAAGGGGTTTGAGGTATAGCTTAGTGGTAGAGCACTTGCCTAGCATGCATGAGGCCCCTGGGTTTGATCCCCAGCACTGCAAAAATAAAAAAAGAAAGAAAGAATTAAGGAGTAAATTTTCTATATATTATTTAAATTAAAATGTGAAAGAGATGGGTAACTAGTGAAAACTCTGAATTTTTTCACATATATTTCTATTATATAATTGTTTAAGGGAACAGACAAGATCTATAGTAGAAAATTCCCCGGATCTTAAGAGATAAGTGAAAGAATTCTCTCTCAGTTCATCTAGTCCATATTGGTAGTGAAAACAAGTTTCTTACTGTCTTTAGGCTGATATTTTTTGTAGAAGATACAAAAGACTTATGAAGACTAATTGTGAAAAATGTTTGAATTGTTTGAAAGCATGGGTTCCTAAAAATGTAAGGTGCTATCATTGATATAGCCTCTTGTTATTTCATAATAAGACCTTGCAATTAGCCTCCTAACCTATCTCCTGGTTTCCTGCTGTACCTTGTCCTATTCAACAAGAACCAGCAAGGCTAGTTCAGTAATCCAAAACAACGCCTTGCTCATGGCATTCACTGCTCAAAAGCCAAAATAAGATCAAAGCAAACATGCTTTCTACTCTGCATCACTGTATTGTTGCTTACTAAAGTCATGTAGCTTTATCACTGACATGAACCTTTCATTTCACCTGCAGACAAAACATCCTCCTCCCTCATTGCTCAGCTTAATCATGCTCTGATATTTATGGCTTTGGGACCTATCCTCCAAGACTACCTTCCAAGACCACCTTCCAAGACCACCTTTCAAGACCACCTTCCAAGACCACCTTCCAACACCACCTTCCAAGACAGTATCTTCAAGTAACTCAGCATTGCATAAAAAACAACATACTTGAGTTTTGGTTTTTCTTCTGTCACCAAGTAAGCGTTGTGATCTGGGGTTTGTCAATTGAACTCCCTAGACTGCTACTTTAGATAGGAAATAATATCCCACCACCTGGATGAAAGGATTTCTCATTCCTATTCAACCCAGACATATGAAATGAGCAAATAAATGGGCAAACAAAGCCTTGATGTACTGTTGAAAAAAGGTCTCAGAGTATTTAGTGTTTTCACCACAAATAATGCCTAATCGAAAATGAAATATTTAACTGACATTTGAATTCATTTGCATATAACCAACTTTCATAATTGTTGACCTGAGGGTCTGAATTCATGTTCTTATAGATAATGGACACTATGAGTTTCAATGGATTTCTATCATGAATCATGGCTAAGTAAATCTTCATATGTCAGTTTCTTCTTTTCTCAAAGAGCAAATCTATAAAATAAGAACTGAAATTCCCTGTGTAGCAAGGGAGAAGCACACAGAGAAACTGGATTCAGTAGGTTTTTCAATTATGAGTCAGTGTTTGGCACTGAATGTGATTCTCTGAAGGAGGAGGTAGCAAGAACAGAGCACAGTTTCTCTGGATGTAGTGAAGTTAATACAAATGTCCATGGAACAGTTCACAAAGTGCTACAAGTATTTTCATTAATAATGATAACTACACAGTGATATAAAATAATTTTGTAAGAAGCATACTTTATAAAGCTGAGCTTCCTGAGGGAATGAGAGGACTGTGGACATTACATAACAATATGACATTTGCACCATTGGTGATGAATGGGAAAAGCATTTTCATTTGCATAAAATGTTTTAAGTTATTCTTCATTCCTCCTACCTTTGTTAAACTCTCATTTCAGGTTACTGACAAGCATTACAGAGCCCTTTGCTCTGTTTTTCTTTAAGTCAATGGACAGAGATGTGTAGAGATATTTGTACTTGGGACTTGCATTTTATTAGAAATCTAAGAGGACAAGGTACAGATAGCCTCTCTTCTAATGGAGGATTTCCTGTCTTTCTGTTAAAGTTGTTCACATAAGTGTTTATTCATCCTGGTCTAATTAATTTTAATGATATATAAAACCTATATTTATTGGCTTGGACTACTAGTTGAGTCAAAAATCACAGCTCTTATGGTCAATCAGAAGACCAGATCCTAAACAGATTCACTCTTCTTTCAACACTTACCTAATATCTATCAAATATCAGGTACTCTTCTAGTCTCCAGGGCTACAGAGGTGGTAAAACAAAAGTTTCTTACCTCATGGAACTTGAATTTTTCTTTTCAGTACTGGGGATTGAACCCATGGCCTCCTGCTTACCAGACAAGCTCTCTACCATTTGAGACCCAGCCCTTTTGTCTGTATTTTATTTTTGAGAAAGTGTCTCACTGACTTTGCTAGGGCTAGCATCAAACTTGTGATCTTCCTGTCTCTTCTTCCTGCATAACTAGGGTTGCTGGCATGTACATTGCCTGAGAACCTACATTTTCATTGGACTGAGATAGATAATAAAAAATATTATTAAACAATTACCATAATGCCAAGTAGGGATAAGTGCTATAAAGAAAACCTTGAGCAGGGTAAGGGTAAAGAATAGTAGAAGGGCTATTTTAGATGGAATGGTTAGAGGAGCCCCTCTGAGCAGGTGACATCCAAGCAGAGATTTAAATGAAAATCTTTGACATATCATAAGACAATCCATGAATCAAATCTGTCATGTCCAATTCCTAAGCATTCCACACTGTGCTGGGTTCTGGAAGAAACATAGGACCCGTTTTTTAGAATACATATGTGGCTGGAGCCACCAGCCCAGCATACATTGAATTATTAAAGAATAATTGATGATAGATTGAAATTATAGAAGGGGTCCATAGATAAAAAGCCCAGGGTCTGCTGAGAACCAGGGGCAAGTTTTATGGAGGATGTAGACCTTTTGCTTCTGAAGATAAAAAGAAAAAGAAGGATGAAAGGAAATAATTCATGAATAACATGAGCAGACAATGGGAAAGATGGGTGAAATCATGAAGAGGGTAAAGATAAGAGGACAGTGGACTGAGCACACTGTATGCAATACCTGAGAAAGGTGGCTGACAGAAGTTCTTATTTTGAACTCTAAAGTACTACCACCTGCAGGGATGATGAATTCTACAGATGATGAGGTCTTCTCCAAGGCCATACCCTTGGTAAAGAGGATTCCCAAGAGAGAGAGTGAGAAAAAATTTATACAATGAATGTTTTGGAGAGCAGAAGGAGATAAGGATAGAATGAGGGGGTGCTGAGTATTTGAGGTGTAGAGTGTCTGTAGCATGAAAATAGAGAAACCAGAGAAGAGGTGATAGTAGGAACACAGGTTTAACATGACAATGATTTTGAGTAGAAGCAGAAGAGTCGAGGACAAAGTATGAATTTGAGGATGTACAGACATATCAGGTTTAGGAGAATATGGATAGGAAAGTCTTACTGATTTTTGTAAAAGATTTTGAAAGAGAAAGTATAGAAAGTATACAAATGAGAGAGTTGAAAAGGGTAATTGTAGTATATACACACACATAGACATGTGTGTGTGTGCGTGCAGTGTTTGCAAACTGATTCATTCTCTTTGTATTATTTTCCAGTATTTTAACTTTTTCTTTTCCAGTCTGCCTTTTTAGGTACATGCAGTGGTTTATTTATTTATATATTTTTATTCAGTTTAAGTTTCATTTTTTAAATTGTATATTTAAACTGGGGGTACATTGTGACATTTATAAAAATTCTTACAGTATATCATAGTTGAATTCACCTCCTCCATCATTCTCCTTTAACCCTCTCCCCCACCCATTCATGTAGTGCTTTTGTGTAGAAAACTGCACAATGACTGAGGTGCCACCTAATTCTGACCGCTCCTTCTGCTTTTTTTCTCAGTTCAATGTCACCTTTCCTGTGCTATTTTCTTATAATTCTGGGTAGTAGTTTTTTTTATGGATGACAGTAGTTCTATTAGCCTAATCAGACTAAGAAGCCCTTAGAAAGTTTATAATGCTGAGTATTATCCTCCCTATTACCACTTAGGTTTACCCATTTTGCTTCTCTAAGGTAAAAACAAATGATCATAATTCTTTGAATGATTTCTCCATAGGTGTAGAATACTCGAGGCTATTTTCTCTTATAACATAATTTATTTTTCCAAACATGATTGAAATTATCAGCTTCCTCTTTTTAAAAAAAAATTCTTGGCTTTTAACTCTTATTGAATAGATGAAGTCACAAGGGAAATAAATGTCTTAGTCAGTCTGGAAGGCCATATTCACAGACCCTAAATTACCAGACATTAAACCACACTGCCTTCTCTTAAGAAGCTTTACCTGCGAGTTGGGGAATTGAGCTCATTTGAAATTAAAATCTTAGTGAATAAATTTCCAATGGCTGCTGTTCGTTTTTGTTGTTCTATGAGAAATGAAATCTTATTGGGATTCTTATTAATGCCTGCATTATGTTATCTGAGAAAGAGTAAAGGGCTGGAACAAATGGTATCATTTTTGACATTTCTTATGACTTTTTAAAAGAAGAAAAATGTATTCTTTCAATAGTCTGGACAATAAATGTGTTATCCATGTAATTGATTTAATTAACAAACATTTGCTGTGGCACTCCTATGTACCAGGAAGCACAATATGAATTTAGGAAATTAAGATGAAAAAATTTGGGGCCTTATCACCCAAAGAGCTAAAAAGTATGATGCAGGAAACAGACATGTAAATAAATAATTGTGCACCAAAGTGAGGAGCAGTAACAGTGACACATTTTACTGTGGTTATAGAACCCTATGTAACTAACATCTCTGTTACTTAAAAATTTTGAAATGTGTCAGGAGGAATTCGGGAACACACCTATGTTCAGCTGTAGCAAACACACTTGGAATGTCATATTAGTTAGAAATATTAAAGTGTAAAGCACCTTGCAAAAACATTTTTGCATTAAGTTCACCATGGGTGAAATAACTGTCCTCAAGAAACTCAAATACATCATCTGCAGAGATCTGAGTGACTCTAAAAACATTTTTAGGCATGAAAAACACCTCCAGTGTGAATCTGAGACTGAGGCTAAATAACAGCATTGCCCTGTCTTTACATTTATCTCACACTTTCTTGTTAGAAATTGCTGAAATATCACCATGTTTACAACTGAAATGGAAAAAAAAGGATTGCAAAATTTAATTGGCAGTTCTACTTCATATGCCTGAAAGCAAAATGCTCCTGGGGAATTTTTACTTTATATGTATAAAATATACTTACCAATATATGTTTTTTCTTGTAGTGTCTTTGTCTGACTTTGACATCAGGATAATGCTGGTCCTTAAAATGAGTTTGGAAGGGTTCCCTGCTCTTCAACTTATTGGAACAGTTTGAGGACTGGCATTCTTCTTCCTTAAATATTTGGTAGAATTTACCAGTGAGGCCATCTGGTCCTGGGCTTTTTCCCATTTTCTGTTTCTTCATAATTCAGTCTGGTAGATGGTATGTGTCTAGAAATTTATCCATTCTTCTAGGACCTCTAATTTGTTGGCATGTAATTTTTCTTTGTAGTTTCATGATCCTTATTATTTCTGTGGAATTAGTTGTACTGGTTCCTCTTTCATTTCTGTTTCTTTTTCTTTTATGGATATATTTTTAAAATACAATTTTATTAGGATATACTCATTATACGGGGGGAGGGATTCATACTGACAATTCCAATAAGACTTATATTGTACATTATTTGCATTGTTCCCATCTCTCCCTCTCAACAACATCCCAACCCCACTTAAAGCAATTTCAAGAGGTTTCTGAGTTCTGTTTCATATAGGTATATGAACTCCGTCTACCATATACCATCAGCTTAATCTCCTTCCTTCACCCTCCCTCCTCCTACTAGTTTCCCTTCGACACTGTACCTATTTTACAGTCCTGGTTTTTGTTATTAATATTTGAGTTGATGTTCAAAGAGGTGTCTCAGTGTATGCCCTGTGTGGATGTGCTTTACTTTGGTCCATTCAACCCCTTCCATTTCTCTCTCTTAACCATTTCCCTCCTACTCCGTGTTTTCCAACAGTTTTCCATACACATCTTTATATTCTCTACCTTCACATCTTACAGTAGGCTATATTACTGATGCTCTATCATTCTCTTTTCCTTTCCCTCTTTCCCCGAATTCCATAGAGTTGTTCCACTGTTACAAACATGTTCTACTTCAGAGTTTGTATATGATCATGCTTGTTTTTGTGAATGTATTTATTTTTGGATAAACATATGAGAGAAAATATGTGGGTTTTGTTTTTCTGATCTTGACTTACTTCATTTAACATGATGACCTCCAGTTGCATTCATTTAACTTCAAACTCTATGTTTGAAGTTACTTATGGCCTAGTAATCTCCATTGTGTATTTGTATCACAATTTCTTGATCCATCCATCAGTTGTAGGGCACCTGGGTGGTTTCCAAAGCTTGACTAGTACAAATAGTGGTTGGATGAACATTGGTGAACAGGTTAACTACTCTACCAGCCCTTTTTCATTTCTTGTGTTATTTTTTTCCCTTTTTTTCTTAGTGAATCTAAATTTATCAATTTCATTTATCTCAAAAGTAATTGTCAGTTTTATTGGTCTTTTCTATTTTATTCTGGTCTCTAGTTCATTTGGTTCTACTGTAATCTTTATTATTTCCTTCCTTTTCCTAATTTCGGGCTTATTTTGTTCTTTTTTAGTTTTTTGAGGTGTAAAGTTAGGTTATTTACTTGAAATCTTTCTTCTTTCTTAATGTAGACATTTATTACTACAAGCTCCCTCCCTCTTGGTACTGACTTTATTGTATCCCATAAGTTTTCTATATGGTGTTCCCCTTTCCACTAGTCTCAAGGTATTTCTGGATTTCTCTCTTGACCTTTTCTTTGATTCCACTGGTTGTTCAGTTTTGTATGGCTCAATTTCCATGTATTTGTGAACTTTTCACTTTACCTTTACTTATTGATTTCTAGTTTTATAACTGTGCATTCAAAAAAGATCCTTGATATGATATTAATCCTCTTAAATTTGTGCAGACTTGTTTTATGGCCTAATATGTAATATATTCTGGAGAACGTTCCATGTGCACTTGAGAAGAATGTGTAATCTTCTGCTGTTGGATAGAATGCTCTGTTAGACCCCTTATACATGTAAAAATCCTCAACAAAATACTAGCAAACCAAATTCAACAGCATAGTAAGTAGATATATACCATGATCAAGTTTAATTTATCCATAGGATACAAGAGACTTAACATATACAAATCAATAAATCTGACATACTACCTTAAGAGAATGAAGAATTATAAGGGCACAACAATCTCAAGAGATACAGAAAAAAAATATTGATGAAAGTAAACACGCTTTCATTATAAAAAAATTTCCAATAATCTAGGTACAGAAGGAATATTACCTCAAAAAATAAAGGCCACATTTAACAAAACTATAGCTAACATCAGGTTCACTGGTGAAAAAATTGAATGCTTTTCTTCTAATATCAAGAATAAGGCAAGGACTCCCACTCTCACTATTTGTCTTCAACATAATGGTGGATATTCCAACTGCAATTAGATAAGACAAAGAATGAAAGGCATCTACTTCATAAAAGAAGAAGTTAAATCATCTCTGCTTGCAAATGACATTATTTTTTATATAGAAAATCCTAAGGACATCATTAAAAACTCCTAAACTAATACAAAGATTCAGTTAAATTGTACGATACAAAATCAATATACAAAAAAACTCAGTTCAGTTTTCAATGACCTATTGAAAGGATATTAAGGAATAATCTCACATATGATACCATCAAAAAGAATAAAATATTTAGAAGTACACTTAACCAAGGAAGTAAAACATTTATGCATAGAAAACTATACAACGTTTATGAAGGAAATTAAAGAACACATGAATAAATGGAAAGATACACCATGTTCATGGGCAGACAATACTGTTAAAATGTCCATAGTATCCAGTGTGATCTATAGATTCAAAACCATCTTCCTCAAAATTCTGATTGCATTAGTTGCAGAAATGGAAAAAAAGAATACTAAAATTCATCTGGAACCACAAAAGATCCAGAATATCCAAAGCTAAGTTCAGGAACAACAAAGTTCAGGGAATCAAATTTCCTGATTTCAAAATATAATAGAAATTGATGATAATTGAAACTGTGTGGTACTGGCATAAAGAAAGATATTTAGATTAATGGAACAAAACAGAGAGTACAGCCACAGCCACTATGGAAAACAGCATGGAGTTTCCTCAGAACCATAAAATACAAGCATCATATAATCCACCAATATCAGTTTGGGGTAAGTATCCAACAGAATTGAAATCAGGATCTTAAAGAGGTATGTAAACTCTCCTGTTCACTGCAACAATATTTACAATGCAAAGATATGAAGTGACCCAAATGAACATGGGAAAAGGACTGGATAGAGGTATCTAAAATAGCAAGCTTGTAGAAAGAAATAATAGGATGGTGGTTTCCAGGGGGGTAGGAAAGAGAGAATTGGGAGTTGTTCCCAACGAGTATAAAGTTTGAATAAGTTCCAGAGATCTGCTACTCAGCATAGTATCTGTACAGTGTGGTATTGTGCACTTAAAAATCTGTTAAGTGGAAAGATCCCAGGGTAAGTATTCTTAGTGAAAAATCAAAAAAAAAAACAAAACAGCAATGAGAAACAAACAACGAAAATACAAAGAGATACAAGGAAAGTTTTGGAGGTAATAGACATGTTTATTACCCTGATTGAGGTTGTGATTTTACAGGTGTATACAAATGTTCAAGCTTATCAAATTATATGCTTCAAACAAATACAGGTTTTGTATATCAACTAGACTTCAAAAAACTATTTATATAATACACACATATACACACACACACACACACACACAAATACACACACACCCCATTCCAGAGCTCAAAGGCTCTAAGTATGCTTTGAAGTTTACTGACTTGCATTCTTAGACTGTTCATGTCTTCACACATCATTAGCATAACTGATTCTGTACAGCTACTACTGTCATGGTAAATTTAAAGATTTTCCTTGTGTGTTATCATTTAGTTTACATAAATTCACAACTGTATGAGTTCTGTATGTAGAGAATTTAAAGGCCAAGCATGGCCTTTAAATTCTCAGCTGTTATCTTAGCTACTTAGGAGATAGAGCAAGGGAGGATTGAGATTTGAAGTCAGCCAAGGCAAAAAGTTAGCTGGACCTTCATCTCAACTATGAAACTAGACATGGTGCTAAATGTATATAATCTAAGCTACATGAGAGGCATGAGTAGGAACAATCCAGTCCAGACCAGCCTGGGCAATAATTGTAAGACACAACTTGAAAAACAACCAAGAGAAAAAAAGACCTTGGGGCATTCATGAGGTAGACTGCCGGCCTAACAAGCAGAGTAAGCATGAGGTCCTAAGTTCAAACCTCAGTATCTCAAAGTAAAAATGTGTGAAAGGCATATTTGATGCTGTTTTTGTTTGTTTGTTTGTTTTGTGTGTTTTCTTTTCCTCTTGAGACAAGGGTTTAGCAATGTAGCTCAGGCTGGCCTTGAACTTGCAATCCGCATGTCTCTGCCTTCCTCACTACACCATATTCACATGTGAAATTGGATTTCAATAAACTTTTAGTCAAAGAAGGAGACAGAGATTACAGTGGGAGGTTTTTCCTGTTTATTTGTTTTATTTCTGGTTATATGGGCCTCTTCCTACAGAAGGCAGAAATGGAATCATTGGGTTGGCTAAATTTCAATGGCAGCCCCACCTGACTATTTTTTAAGTAATGGGGAGGCATCTAGCATCAATGTGCTGAGAGTCTGGTGAAGTTTGAACAGAGCCTGCTACACTCCACCTTCTACGCTGTTCACCGAAGAACAACCACGGTGACCTTGCTAGCTGAAGTCAGGGGTACGCAAATCCTATTTGCTTGGGGATGGATATGAAACTCAGTTGACATAATGTCAGTATTTGCATCCTGAAGAGGAGGAATTTATTGGAGCTATAACTTTACAAAAGGTGTTCAAGTAGTTTACATCCAATGTGGTTTTTGAAATATGTTGAAAATCTTTTATGAAACCTTCATTGTAATGCTTAAAACACAACCACACTTATATCACAAACAATATTCTGAAAATATTATGCTCCATATGCTCTTGGAACAGGAGAATCAGCTCGACTAATTTCCTCTTATTTTAAAAAGTAGTATTTTTGCTGAGCTATTGAATACTTTCACAAGATGATTGCTGCCCGGAAGAAAAGGCACAAGGGTTATGGCAGGTCCTTGTCAAAAAACTATGCTTTTATGCCCACTGTTTACTGTTGGACTGAAGAGACTGGTGCTGCTGGGAAAACATGCACTGCTACTCTATGATTCTCTAATGCACATTGATGCCTAAAACAACAGAAACTACCACATCCACAGATTTTGCCAAATTCTAACTCATAGCTTCATCTTCATTTCCTAAATAACATTTTTGTTCTTATTTTTGCAAATAGTACCGTTGCAGCTGAAGAGACATGAACTAGTGCAATTTGCATGGCTCACTGTGGCTTCTTATTTTCATATATCATTATTTATAAGTGATAAATTTGCTTTCAAAGGTTAAACAAAACTTCAGTGAAAAATTTAAGATTATTTAAAGGCCTATCCTAGAGGGGCCTCTGGTCTCCTTGTGGTTCAGACAAGAAATACCAGAGTATGAAAGCCTAGCACCATCTGATTTTTGGACCTGGGTAATAGGTTTCATGGGTAGAGTTTCTATGAAATCCAACACTTTTATCTTCAATGACTACTTTTTATAACCTGAGGTCCTTGTTGGGAATTCTCTTTTCCTGTTGCCAAGAGAGCCATGAGGACAGGAATGCAAAGTAAGGATGTTAAAAGGCAAATAATTATGCTTAGGTTCCATACTACTTCTAGAGCTAAATATAAATAAATAGAAATACACCCATTGACTCTTAAAAAAGGTTTTATATTCTCGTTTGTATTTTTGTAGCTTCACTTTTGGGTTGAACTCTCAAACAGAGAAATCTTGAAAGTATTTTTAAGTAGATTGTGAGCAGAGATCAAAAGAATTGTTTTTTTAAAAAGAAGCTTATATAAAGAACCTTGCACATTTCATGAGTGTGCTGCTTTCATCTGCAAATACTTTAGGAGAGAGTAATGACAATGATATTCCTGGATTGATATCAAACAACTGCCTTGGTTCAGAGTCATTACTGAACACACTCTTCATTCTAGTGCAGGGCTAGACCCCCATTTTTGCCATTCAGTGCAGAAGTCAAGGAGGAAGAAGACTTCTGGAGGGTTCATGTGAATTGGAAAATAATTAGGTGTAGACATAACTTTCTTTCATTCTCTAACATGTAGATACTCTTGTCTCTATCTACCATTTCTTGAATGAGGTCCAGAATTCTTTAACGCAGGTCCTCCATACATCTTGCTTCTTTCTCTTGCGTGCCTTCATTCTCCTGACCTCTCTCACCCTTCATCTACCTCACACATCTGTCCTAGTTTTACCTGGGGGCCATCTGCTCCCCTGAGATCCTGAGTATCACCCCTTGGTCCTAGTTTGGTGGCATCTTATGGACTCTATTGCACATTAAGCATATATCACGTTACTCTGTACCTGCTGTTCAACTCATTTTGCCTCTTCTCTGGAGATTGCAAAAACCTTGAGAGCATGAACTGGTCCCCTATTCATGGTTACTTCTCTTGAGCTTAGCAGTCAATATCAATACGTGAAGGACTTCATCATGACAGTCACGGGACATAGAAAGAATTTTAAGCAAGACAAGCTGTGTTTCAAGATGTTCATGTTAGGGTTTTTGATCTTCACTAAGGAATTAGGTTACATATAAAATGTTAATAGACACATAACCTATCACTTGTGCAATTAGATAGGAACTTTCATTAGAAGTCAAATCAATGATCTTCTTTCACTTTTAGATCCTCTTAAATATATTACCTTATCTGTACAGGGTCTACAGAGAAAAAAATTCACTAGGGCATATGATCAAAATAAATTTATTTAGAAGGAGAAATAGAAGAAAAAGACATCAATCATTCCTGATGTTGAAGAAATGCTTCACTGTGGAAAATATCTGCAAAAATCATTTAGGAAAGTTCATCTGTATGAAAATTCAAACCTTATAATTTTCTTAAGATGATTAGATTTTGAGTAATCTGAAACACTTGGGTATTTGGCAGAACTTGAACTACTGGTAGCTGTTGCTGTTTTAGAAATTTTTTTATTGTGACTGCAAACTATAATAATGCACATGTACTTCACAGTATTATTTTTAAGAGAGGGATTGATTAGAAAAAAACCTATAAGTTTGCTGCATGATTAAATGGAACCAGAAGCACTCGGCAATTTCGTGTTTTCTGAAGTTTTAACTAAGGAAAGTCACTGCTCCTATCTTGTAAATGTATGAATTTCTATTCCAGACCACAGAATTGCTTTATCACCTCTGTTGAAGTCACAGATAAAACCACAGATACAGCCTCTTGATTGTCAAAGCACATTTGTAATTGAGCTCTGTATTGAATAATTTCCTTTAAGCCAGGCAAACTTTAAAAAATGAACAAAGGGCATGTGGAAGTCAGATACAAAGCTTCCCCAAACACAAAGCCAGATAGATTTTCAATAATTTAAATGGCCAATTTGGGTAAAATTTTATATTAGCTAAATCCTCTGATTGTTCATTATAGTCTTTAATCAAATCATAAGTCACCGTAAAGGGGACTGTAACATATGCCACATGCTTTATTCTAAGTTATAAATGTATAATCTTCAGTTAATTTTAAAAACCCACTACATGGAATACTATTCATCATTGAAATTTCAAAACTGAGTTAGCCAAATGTGCTTAGGCACATAAAGAACAAAGGAACATAATGAATAATCATATGCTAGAAAATGGAGAAAAGACAGATTGTCTTTTAAGGTTAGGATGGCACCTGCCAGGCAGTGTGTCACAAAGAAATCATTCCTTCTCTACTTTCCTAGAGTAGCATCTTAGCTGATTACAATGCTCAGTCATACTGCGCCCACAGGTGACCTCAGGATCCTTTTCAACACAAAAGTGCAGGCAGCATCAATCATTCTGCTGAGTCAATAATACCAAGCACCATCTCTGCTTTCAGATTTCCTTGGTACTCGTGCTGGCGTAGCCACTAAGTATCTCTTAGCAACATTGCAGACTCTTTGGGAAGGGCCTAGAAGCCATCTAGTTGAAACAGCTGCTGAAGAATCACCTAGAAAATGTTCAACCCTGCTTAAAATATTAGTAGTAGAGAGTCCTACCCCAACAGCACCTACCCAACAGCTATCCCACCACTCAGGATAACTCTTAGAACTGCTAGAAAATTGCTCCTGTGCTTACTTAAAGTATTTTTTGGTAATGTCTTCACAGAGTAAATCCAACCCCTCTAAAAAGGTTAGCCCTCAGGTTTTCAACATGAGCTACACCATATTTTCTCCTCCTCATCTTCTTTTGGGCAAAAATACATTTAAATGCTTCAACAGTAACTTGTAGAGCATAGTTCCATAAAAAACATGACAAGTTTCCTTTGTAGTTATTAGCTATAATTAACATTTTACTTGTAGCACTTCACATCTCATGGAATCCATTTTTAAGCAAAACAAACAAAAAAACCAAAAAAAACCCAAAGGACACAGACCATATCCTCTGAGTCATCTGCATTTAGAGATACCCCAAGCTTCTAAAAATAATGATGTCATTAATTTTTTTAAGAAAAATAATTGCAACTTATTGAATTTGGTCAATGTAGGTTTTTAAAAAAATGTTTCGTGTAGCACTACCACTAGGGAGTACACAAATACTTATCATTCTTCCATGTAACAGAGTAAAGTTCTACCAGCTTCATTCCCTACATTTATGCATGTTCATGTGTGAACTCTTTCAGTAAGACTAGAAAACCCAGAGGATTGTATGTGTCCTGTTCCTACTCCAATCCTTTTTGACCATGAAGGTAGAGTTGATTCATATCTACTGTTGAAGAATGCTGCTACTCCCATTCTTCAGCCGCAAATAGATTGTCTGCTTCTTATTCAAACAATTATGAAGACATGGGGCTACACTGAAATAAATGTATGCATGTGTGGGGGAGTAGATATTTCTGTGTTGCATGACTCTCCTTAACAATTTTAGTACCAGGATAAGACACAATAAAAAGAGCATCAGATATGGAACGGGAGATGTGGGTTTTAGTTCCAGTTCTTCCCTAAATTTTGGGCATATATTTTTGCTTTTATAAGATTTCAAAAGTGAAGAAAAACAGTGGAATTCATGTTTCAGTGATCACTAAGAATCTCCAAAACATATTCATTGAAAACATTAAACTATCCTATTGAATCCCCTGCAAGGTACCAACTGGAACTGACTTGAAGTATGAACCACCTGCCCCAAATCAATTTTCTAGAAAACAAATGAGTATTTATGTTTAGATACTTAGTTTTTATAACACACTACAAAAAATAATACTATAAGTCCCTTATAGGAAGGGACGTGTCACAGTCACTCCAGGTTCTCAGAACCTACAGTGCTAGGCATAGAGTAGACACTCCAAAATTTTTTTGTGGTACTGAAATTTGAACTCAGGGCCTATGCCTTGGGACATTCTACCAGCTCTTTATTTTGTGATGGCTTTTGTTTAAGATAGCTAGCCCAGACTGGCTTCAAACCATGATCCTTCTGTTCTCTGCTTTCTGAGAAGCTAGGATTACAGGTGTGAGTCATCAGCACCCAGCTCAAAATTTTATGAGTGAATATTGGCTTCTTCAGGCTTCTTCTCAAGAACTGACTCAGTACGGACAAAATTGTCTTTAGCTAGAGCTACACTTAAGAATGTTCCTTTTGCCAGGTGTGGTAGTATATGCCTGTAATTATAGCTACTTGGGAGACAGAGATTGGGAGGATTGTGGTTCAAGGATAGCCTGGGCAAAAAGGTATCAAGACCCCATGTCAACCAATAAGCCAGGTGGGCACAGTGGTTCATCTCTGTAATCCTAGCTGCATGAGAGCTATAAGTAAAAGAACTGTGAACTAAATCTTGCTCTGAACAAAAATGTAAGGCCCTATCCAAAACATACCTAAAGCAAAAAAGGGCTAGTGCTTGGCTCAAGTGATAGAGCACTTGCCTATCAAGTGTGAGGCCCCAAGTTCAAAAACCTGGTCTGCTAATAAAAGAAGAGGGGAAAAAAAAAGAATGTTCTTTTTATTAGCAGTTGGAAGCTCAAAGTACTTTAGCCTAAGCTGATTAACCAATCTTGTACACTGGAATAAAAGAAGTATGTGTTCTATTGCTGTGTTAATCTTTCTTATCTAAAGAAATACAAAACATGGTAAACATATACACAAGTTATATATTTAAAACACTGAAAGTAGAACAATCATGGAAATTATCTTTGCTGTCATTCTTTCTAGTAACTACAATGAGCCAACATTAAAAAGGCAGCTAAACACATTTATGTACCTATGAACAGCATGGGGTGAATAATTGGATAATAAGGCTGTACAAATTCAATTTTAAAAATATAATTATACGATTAGATCATGAACATCTACAATGGGTATAATAATATATCTTGATTTTACTGAAGTATTTGATGTATTGTCTCATAAAATTTTATTCACAAAATTAATTTATACTGTCTATTCCAATTCACTGAGCACCATCCGAGAAAACAGATTTGACCATGTGTAGGAAATAAGATTAAGGGCAAATAACAAAGGTTAAGAAATAACAAGGAACTGTGTTTTAAAAAATCTAATAAAAGTGTCTCATCAGTCAGCTTTGTTTAACCCTCTGCTGATTCATGGATCTTCAAATGTTGTTTTAGTGAGTCACTTAGTGAGATCAAAGATACTCAGCATTGTTGTCAGCGGAGCTTGTATTATAATAGTCACCCGATGGATACTGAATGAATCAATTACTAGGACCTCAGAGATCCCCCCTCATCATGACTTCAATTGTCCAGAGAGGGATGGCGGGATATCTGAGGTTAGATTATGTCTCAAGGCACTAACATTTGCTAGCTGGTCAATATCTATGAGTCTTGCCTATAATATAGTCAAGAGTCAATTAACAATAGGACTATGTCCTGAGAAATGCATTTCTTGGTGATTTTGTCATCACATAAATATCATAGAGTATTCATACACAAATATGGATGGTAGAGTTCAATTAGTCAAAAAGCCTCTAGATGCAGTCAAGAGATGCAGCATACTTGAGAAGTTTGAGTCTGTTGCTGGCATAACATAGTGTGTTAGTCAACTTTCAGTTACTATACCAAATATCTGAGATGATCAGATTATAAAGGGAAGGTATGTTTTGTTTAGTTTTGGAGGTTTCAGCCCATAACCAATGGGTCATGTTGCTTTGGGACTGTGACACACAGTACATATGGACTGGACCGCAGGGTGGAGGCGGTCAGTTTATATCATGGAAGGGATGAGAAAGAGAGGAGGGGATGACCACAATACCCTTGGAGGTCACAATCTCAATAACCTAAGACCTCTGACTTGACCCCAACTCTTAAAGATTCCATAGTACCATAGTCTGGAAATAAAGCCCTTAATACACAAGTATTTGGGAGACACCTGGTATGCTGTTTTATAGTATTTTTATAAATAGAAGTATACTCTAAAATAACAGTAAAATAATGACAGCTGTAGTAAAATGAATATATAAAACAGGAACTTTGTCATTCATCATTATCAGTTATGTACTATGCATAGTTGCAGGTATGTCTGCACCAGCATCAGCACAAACATGTGAGAAATGGATTGCACTGTGACATTCTGACAGCTATGACATTACTAAGTGGTAGGGTTTTCAGCTCCATGATAATCTTATGAGACCAACATTATTTAAGAGGTCCAACACTGACTGAAACATCATTATATGGCATGTGAGTGTTTGTTTAAATATTAAGAAATTTATAGAACAGTGTTAGAAAATAAGGAACCAGAAAAATAGAAGCACCATTTAGTGCTGTCATTTGAAGAAGATGTATTTAGTTGTGCATCATCTGTTCCATGAACACTACTAGTAACTATTCTTTAAACCCAACACAAGTATGCCTTGCAAGACTTCCCTCTGAATCATCAAATTTCCTCAATGATTGCTTTGCTCAGTTAACCCTGACTATGGATTTCATCTCAGGTCTCCAGCATGCTCTCTCACAGCTAAAACACTGAACACTTAGGGTTCATTTTAAACTCCATTTCTCTCTGACTTAATAGCTTGGGACTGCTCACACACTACCTTGGTGTCTTTACTCTACAACTTATTTATTGATTAATCCTTGCTCATTACAAATTTGCAGAGGAAAGATTAATGGGTAAAATTAAAAATGCCATGTATTTTATTAGCGTGTTATCTTCAAAGCTATGTGAGGATTTACTATAGAGGTGATACATCACAAAAAAATGGTGCAAAGATCAAAAGTTGTTACATTTCTAAAGCTGAGCATCACTTAATCCACATTTGCTTAGGTGTTTGGGAAGAGACTAAAAGTCTCTGATCCTTTTCTGTGAAGTCTCAGAATTACGCTTAATCACAAGGAAAACAAAGAGTAAATAGTGCTTCCTTGCAAAAATTAATTTAAAAAAACACACTTAGCATAATGACAACAGTTAAAAAGATACCAGGGGTACCTGAGAGGTACAGGGGATGGTTAATAAATTATTTTATTGAGTAGTTGAATGTGCCCAACAACTTGGTTAGTGGCATGGATTCAGGTAGACACAGGATAAATCTTGAAAGATATATGCTAAATAGAGGAGACCTTAATCCCCCAGATCTGTGTGCTTTAGTCAGTGCCAAGTGTGGCTTCTGAACAACATGAATAAAAAATAACTGTATCCAGAAGGCTGTGGTGAGGAAGGCAGACTTTGGAAACTCTGCTTTGATGGCTTTGGAATGAACTTGAGTGAGTCCCTTAGAAATTTAAGACTAGTCCTGATCATTTGCATAAGGACAGGATTCCCTGTTAAGACAAATAATAGACAACACAGTTCAGCTGGCCTTTTTTTTTTTTTTTTTTTTTTGGTGGTACTGGAGTTTGAACTCAAGGCCCCATGCTTGCTGGCAGGTGCTCTACCATGTGCACCATTTTATCAGCCCTGAAAACACAGTTCAGTGATTCTTAAAAAACTGAATGACTTAAGGGGGCCTGTTCAATACAATTTCCTTCTATCGAAATTCTGACTTTTTCTGTGCCGTCCCCAGGGTGCACCCTTTGTGAAAGTAGGGAGCTGGTATCCCTGATGGGAGGGCTTTTCCTGTCTTAAGTGTTTTGTGATGGAAATGGGATAGAAAATTACTGATGGAGGTAAATGAGGGTTAAATGAGAAAATAAAGCTTATAATTTTTATTGCTTTCCTCTAAAAGGCCAATTAATCAAGGTAATTATGTTTTAGATAGATGAAGTGAAATGTGACTATAACTGTTGGATGTTGATAAACATTTTGGAATCAATTTTCTACCACCCCCGTGCTTATATATGAGACACACACGGCTCAGAGCAGCTAGCATACTTGGTTGAAGTAACATAGTAAGAGTCAAAGCTGAGACTATGACCCAGTGTCTTTACTGCATTCTACAGACTAACTGGACAGCTCACTCTCCACTGAGTGGGCCAATGGTGGAGGCATATGCTGTATGATACCCATTATTCAAATAACATACAGTCACGTGCCCCTTCAGGATGGGAATGTGTTTTGAGAAATGAGTCATTAGGTGACTTTGTGGCGTGTGAGCATCATGAAGTATGGTTGAATAAGTTAAGATGGCTGTGAGATCACTAGACTTTAAAATCTGATGGGATCACCATTGTACAAGTGGTCTGACCTTGACAAAATGTTGTATGCGGCTCACGATGATACTTGGCTGTCTGCTGTGCATGATAAGTGTAACAGTTAAGAAAATGCTTCCAACTATGAAAACTCCAAGGAAATTGGTAGAAACATCTTTTCTTGAAAGAATTACAGTCAAACTAGATAATGATATAAACATACTGTGGATAAAATGCTGAAATATGAAGTCTCTTTCATTCACATTTTGTAGTACTATGGTTAATGACTCTGGAGAGAATAGTTTTAGAGAGGGCCCTCTTTGCTTGCAGCACTGAATAATCTGTTTTCCTGATGTGAGTGTCAGTTCTCTAGGCATGAAAAGATGAGCTGTGAAGACCTGGCCTTTGAGAGAGGATGAGCTGATGTTGTTTTGTCTGTGTTTGAAGATGCTACTTCACTGTCCTCTCGAATGTTTAATGACTACTGTAGGAAAACTCAGTGTAGACAAAGGGGAAAACAAGGACAAAGCAAAGCATGAACAAGGTGATTGGTCCTGGGAATAATATTTCATAAACAAAATTTTAAAAGTTCCTAATGTAGTAGTTGCTGGCAGTAGAATTTGTTGTTTTCATTCCCTAGCATTCTATACCACACTGCAGCCTAACTGCACAGTAAAACACAACAGCCTACTCTTGCAACAACATGCAAATATTTTGTTGGCGAATTCTCCATTTGGATCACAAACAGATTCGCAAATAAAGACTAGTGCTGCAAAATCAACTTCCTGAGGCAGTCAAGCATGTTTTACATTTGCTGAACATATGAGTGTCTCTCATGGTAGCTGGGCAGGGAGACAATATTTTATTTCTTGAGCAACTCCTTCACTTACAATTGTTTTGGGAGCCTGGAAGAGTCAGTAGAGGTCTAAAAGTTAATGCTTTCTAAGAATTCATCACTGGAGCAATCAATTACAGCCATCCCTCAGTACCTACAGGGATTAGTTTCAGTATCCCTGAAGTCTGGATACCAAACTTCACAGAATGCTCAATTCCCTTATACAAAATGCTATAATAGTTGCATCTAACTCATGCACATTTTCTCATTTGCTTGATATCATCTCTAGATTACTTATAAAACTGAATACAAGTACTATATAAATAATTGCTATACTGCATTGTTTAGGGGGCAATGACAAGAAACAAATTATCAGTACATATTCAGTATAGATGCAATATTTTTCAAATATTTTTGTTCCAAGGTTGATTGACTCTCCAGATGTAGAATGGAGTATATGGAGGCCAACAGTACATCATTTCAAACAAAAAACAACCTCACACATTATTCTATTTCTTTGTAAAGCTGGTAGTATGTCACTCTGATAAATTATTTGGATATTACTTAATAACTCTCAGGTGTCTATCAGGTCAAAGATTGAAAAATGGGTTGTAGCTATCCTTCTCTATATACTTATGTAGGTATTGAATAATGGAGATGGTCTATAATTCAGACCATGTATGATCAAGATTAAACATCCTTCACTTAATAATGAAAACTTCCCAATTTTAGTCACTTTTTATACCATTTGCCATTTTGTTAGTCAATCTATGTGTGTACATGTTAGAGGATACGTTCCTCCCATAGAAGATTTAGTCTTGTTTAATATATTCATATGTATATATCTCATTTTATTTTGCTATATATGTGTTTTAGATAGATGAAAAGAAATGTGAATATAACAGATGCTAAAAATATTTTGGAGGCAATTTTCTATCACCCCCATGCTAATATATGGACACACATGGCCCAGAGCAGCTAAGTCATTTGGTTGAGGTAACACAACCAAATATTAAAGTAAATATTATATATACTATGCAATATATTATATCTATAATGTAATAATACAATAGTGTATATCTATACAATAAAATAAGATTTTTGAAATCAAGATAAATGAAAAATGATATGATATTACATGAAATCTAATATCTAAAATCTAAATTTCTGAATTTAGAAGGTGAGATCTCACCCACTTATTAAATCTGGGACAAATTGTGTTCTCCCAAGTTTCCTAGTGGTCAAAGCACAAAAAGGAAACATGATCCTTTTAGGAGTTTCTCCAGTTATTCAGGAGATCTGATGACATTTCTCACATGAGTGACCTCAACTGCATAGTAGACAAGATTCCGCATTAAATATGGGCATAAATTATAGTCTCTTTCAATTCACATAGAAGGGGTGCTCATACCACAGTAAAGGAATCAAGATATGCCAGTACCAGGCATTGTCCAGAGACTCTATGGTACACATTTCTTTTAGCTTCACTGAGTAAAATTCTTCTGAGACTGATTCCTATTAAAATTCGGCAGGTGTCTTACAGTAGGCCTTGGGTCCTGAAGTGTATCAGAAACCACTTTCCCTCAGGGCTGACTCTCCTCTGCTGGATGTCATACACTGACAACATACTTTCTCAACCAGGTTTATTTTAAGGTCAGAGAGGAGGGATAATGGCATCAGCAGGGCACATGTGAAAGACTGCAGAATCACCTAGGGCTTTTGTTCCTGTGTGTGGGATGGTCTCACCCTGAACCATCCTCTGCTAACCACGTGTTGCAAACACAGACTCCTCCCTTTGCTGCTCCAGGCCTCAGTATTGTGAATATTTATTGCAGCCACAATTCTGCTTTCTATGGCTGTCACTGTTGTTCATCTGCTGAAAGCCAGAGTGCAAATCACTGCAAATCTGGCCTTCAATATGGCAGTCAACTGCTTTCTTGTCTTGTTTAATAAACTGTATTTCTTTCATATGAAAATGAACAGAGTTAAGATGAGCCCTGTTTTATGGGACAGTGATTTTGTGGTACTAAGATGGGATATAAACAGAGTAGCAAGGGTTTTCTGAGGGCATGTTTAGAGTACTTCCTGCCATGGATTTCAAAATAAATGTGTTAATCCATGCTAATCTGGTTCAATCTTTGAAAACAATTACATTTATTTTACAACCCACCTGGCACTCTGACTAGTATTATAAATATGCTCCATTGCTTACATATTTTCACTTTATTGTACCTGCAGGCACAGAAAAAGCAAATAAAACAACAACATGCAGAATTTGATTAAAGTAGTTCAATGGTATATGTGACAATCTCAGATCTAGTTCAATGTCTGAGTTTTAATCAAGTTTAGCAAATTATCCTTTTACAAGACAAAAAAATGCTCAGTGTTGCAATGTACAATTGCTTTCAACAGCTCTTTGCAAAAGGGAACTACTTACTCATTTTAATCAGAAAGTTTTCTAAATTAAAAATTTGTCTGACATTAACACTCTCATGAGGACATCTGACTATATTATTACTCTTAAATATTAGGCTGTAATATTAGTATTAGATTATACCTGGCTGAACAATGACATCTTCGACCTTAATTATGAAAGATGGTCTTCAGATTCAACTTGGGATTTCTTTTTGCACCATTGCTTTGTGTTGACTTTGGAGTGCTGTTAGAAGCTCAAACATACTGGGATGTTTGCAGCAAAATTACCTATAATTAAAATATAAGTTTTACCAAAACTGAACCAAGAGGAAATTAATCACCTGAATAGATCTATAACACAAAATGAAATTGAAGCAGCAATCAAGAGTCTCCCCAAAAAGAAAAGTCCAGGACCTGATGGATTCTCTGCTGAATTCTATCAGACCTTTAAAGAAGAACTGATACCAACCCTCCTTAAACTGTTCCATGAAATAGAAAGGGAAGGAAAACTGCCAAACACATTTTATGAAGCCACTATTACACTTATCCCAAAACCAGGCAAAGATACCTCCAAAAAGGAGAACTATAGGCCAATCTCCTTAATGAACATTGATGCAAAAATCCTCAACAAAATAATGGCAAACTGAATTCAACAACACATCAAAAAGATTATTCACCATGACCAAGTCGGCTTCATCCCAGGAATGCAGGGGTGGTTCAACATACGAAAATCAATAAACGTAATAAACCACATTAACAGAAGCAAAGACAAAAACCACTTGATCATCTCAATAGATGCAGAAAAAGCCTTTGATAAGATCCAACACCATTTCATGATAAAAGCTCTAAGAAAACTAGGAATAGAAGGAAAGTACCTCAACATTATAAAAGCTATATATGACAAACCTACAGCCAGCATTATACTTAAGGGAGAAAAATTAAAACCATTCCCTCTAAAATCAAGAACCAGACAAGGATGCCCACTATCTCCACTCCTATTCAACATAGTACTGGAATTCCTAGCCAGAGCAATTAGGCAAGAAGAAGGAATAAAAGGAATACAAATAGGTAAAGAAACTGTCAAAATATCCCTATTTGCAGACGACATGATCCTATACCTTAAAGACCCAAAAAACTCTACTCAGAAGCTTCTAGACATCATCAATAGCTATAGCAAGGTAGCAGGATATAAAATTAGCATAGAAAAATCATTAGCATTTCTATACACTAATAATGAGCAAACTGAGAAAGAATATATGAAAACAATTCCATTTACAATAGCCTCAAAAAAAATCAAATACCTAGGTGTAAACCTAACAAAAGATGTGAAAGACCTCTACAAGGAAAACTATACACTTCTGAAGAAAGAGATTGAGGAAGACTATAGAAAATGGAGATATCTCCCATGCTCATGGATTGGTAGAATCAACATAGTAAAAATGTCGATACTCCCCAAAGTAATCTACATGTTTAATGCAATTCCCATCAAAATTCCAATGACATTCATTAAAGAGATTGAAAAATCTACCGTTAAATTTATATGGAAACACAAGAGGCCACGAATAGCCAAGGCAATACTCAGTCAAAAGAACAATGCAGGAGGTATCACAATACCTGACTTCAAACTATATTACAAAGCAATAACAATAAAAACAGCATGGTACTGGCACAAAAACAGACATGAAGACCAGTGGAACAGAATAGAGGACCCAGATATGAAGCCACACAACTATAACCAACTTGTCTTTGACAAAGCTGCTAAAAATATATGATGGAGAAATAGCAGCCTCTTCAACAAAAACTGCTGGGAAAACTGGTTAGCAGTCTGCAAAAAACTGAAACTAGATCCATGTTTATAACCCTATACCAATATTAACTCAAAATGGATCAAGGATCTTAATATCAGACCCCAAACTCTAAAGTTGGTACAGGAAAGAGTAAGAAATACTTTGGAGTTAGTAAGTATAGGTAAGAACTTTCTCAACGAAACCCCAGCAGCACAGAAACTAAGAGATAGCATAGATAAATGGGACCTCATAAAACTAAAAAGCTTCTGTTCATCAAAAGAAATGGTCTCTAAACTGAATAGAACACCCACAGAGTGGGAGAAAATATTTGCCAGCTACACATCAGACAAAGGACTGATAACCAGAACATGTAGGGAACCTAAAAAACTAAATTCTCCCAAAACTAATGAACCAATAAAGAAATGGGCAAGTGAACTAAACAGAACTTTCTCAAAAGAAGAAATTCAAATGGCCAAAAAACACATGAAAAAATGCTCACCATCTCTAGCAAGAAAGGAAATGCAAATTAAAACCACCCTAAGATTCCACCTCACCCCGTTAGAATAGTCATCATCAGCAACACCACCACCAACAGGTGTTGGCGAGGATGCAGGGAAAAAGGAACCCTCTTACACTGTTGTGGGAATGTAAACTAGTACTCTGGAAAAAAATCTGGAGGCTACTTAAAAAGCTAAACATTGATCTACCATTTGATCCAGCAATACCACTCTTGGGGATATACCCAAAAGACTGTGACACAGGTTACTCCAGAGGCACCTGCACACCCATGTTTATTGCGGCACTATTCACAATAGCCAAGTTATAGAAACAGCCAAGATGCCCCACCACTGATGAATGGATCAAGAAAATGTGGTATCTATACACAATGGAATTTTATGCAGCTATGAAGAACGAAATGTTATCATTCGCTGGTAAAATGGATGGAATTGGAGAACATCATTCTGAGTGAGGTTAGCCTGGCCCAAAAGACCAAAAATCATATGTTCTCCACCATATGTGGACATTAGATCAAGGGCAAACACAACAAGGGGATCGGACTTTGAGCACATGATAAAAGCGAGAGCGCACAAGGAAGGGGTGAGGATAGGTAAGACACCTAAAAAATTAGCTAGCATTTGTTGCCCCTAAAGCAGAGAAACTAAAGCAGATACCTTAAAAGCAACTGAGGCCAGTAGGAAAAGGGGACCAGGAACTAGAGAAAAGGTGAGATCAAAAAGAATTAACCTAGAAGGTAAACACACATGCACAGGAAATTAATGTGAGTCAACTCCCTGTATAGCTATCCTTATCTCAACCAGCAAAAACACTTGTTCCTTCCTATTATTGCCTATTCTCTCTCTTCAACAAAATTAGAAATAAGGGCAAAATAGTTTCTGCTGGGTATTGAGGGGGTGGGGGGGAGAGGGAGGGGGTGCAGTGGGTGGTAAGGGAGGGGGTGGGGGCAGGGGGAAGAAATGACCCAAGCCTTGTATGCACATATGAATAATAAAACAGTAAAAACAAAAAGACTTCACACAGTAATAAAAAAAAAAGGACTTTAAATGTAAAAAAAATAAATAAATAAAATATAGATTTTATCATCCTTTTACAGTATGGTGGTTTCTCACAGATTATTGTGATTTCTCAAGTGTTAAGGGGCCTAATGTAGCAAAGGAAATGAACAATGAAGATAGTGTTTGAGATTAATTTAAGAATTTTTTTCAATTCATTCTGAATTGACTGAGCACCTAGTGTGTTCCAGGCACTGTTTTAGGCACTTGAGATACACCAGGAAACTAAACAAATATCCTTCTCCTCACAGAGCTTTTATTTTAGCAGGATTAAGAAAAAATAAAACCTCAAAGGGGGTATAAGTAAATGATAAACTGTTGGGAGGTGAGAAGAACTATGAAAAAAAGAAACAGTGGATCCGGACATAAGGGATTAGAGGGAGGGCAGGTTGCAATTAAATTGATTACATTTGAGCATGATCTGTTAGGTTATAATCATCATGTTGGCCTCTCTTAGTGGAAGACTTAAGGGTGTTTTACACTGCACCTACAATGTTTTAAAAAATTTTTTCAAGCGGTCTCAATTGTTCTTTTCTGTACAATAAATTTGAAATCCAGCATAAGGAGATAGTGCTTGAGAAGAGATAGTATCACACCCAACAGTAAAATGGAAATGTGTGAATGCATCTTACATCTATTTCAGATAGTCTTTTAGCAGTTAGGAAATAATGTGCTATAAATTGAATGTCCTTCCAAAATGTAGATATTGAAACCTAATCCCCAAAGTGATAGTGTTAAGAGGAAGGGTCTTCTGTTCCTTCCTGTTATTGCTTATACTCTCTCTACAACAAAATTAGAGATAAGGGCAAAATAGTTTCTGCTGGGTATTGAGGGGGTTGGGGGGAGAGGGAGGGGGCGGAGTGGGTGGTAAGGGAGGGGGTGGGAGTAGGGGGGAGAAATGACCCAAGCATTGTATGCACATATAAATAATAAAACAATAAAAATTTTTAAAAAATGAGGTAGGGTCTTTAGGAGGAATAGGACATGAGAGTGTGGCCCTCATGAAAGGATTAGTGCCCTGATATAAGAGACCTCAGAGAGAAATTGCTTCTCTTTCTGTTGTGTGAAAACACAGCAAAAAGATGGACATCTATGAATCAGAAAGTGGGTCCTCATTATACAATTAAATATGCCAACACCTTGATCTTCTCAGTCTCCAAACTGGAAGAAATTAATTTCTGTTGTTTATAAGCTACCCAGAAATCATATTTTTGTTATAGTAGCCCAAAGAGACTTAAAAAAGGAATTAAAGAGAAATCAGTCCATGTAAACATTCATGTTTTAGACCCATTCCCACCATCAACCTTTTTTCTTCTGTTCCACATCTTGATCTATGAGCTGTTACAAGCACCACATCAGAGGTTTAGCCAAGATGGCAGGCACATGGGACGGGAAGATGGTTAAGTGTTGGAAGAATGACTGAAGAAGCAGAAAGGGAATTTGAGGGAAAAATACATTTCTTTCCATGTAGGCACTCTTTCAGAGAGTGGAAACAATGTATGTTAATCCACAACCAGCAATTGTTATTTTACCTAAACAACAGGCTCTGATTACTGAGAAAAAAACGTTTTCCTGGCTGGAAGTGTATTTGTGTGAGTAAATGAATATACTAATGCCTAATCCTGAGTTTAGCCTTCAGAGTTAAGCTGAGTAAGAGATTTCGCCTTCATAAAAAAACAAACAAACAAAAAAACTCCAAAAAACAAAAAACCTCTATAAACAAAATGTAAAGCCCTTTTTATGTTTCATTTTTTTAACCTTTAATCAAGAGAACACAGGGTTTAGCCAAGAATTCTGGCTAAACCTTGTGCTTAACATTCTAAGACATTTACAGAATAAACTTTGGATAATAACATTGTGGTTAAAAGAATGCTGAAGTACTAGAGTAGCAAGCATTTTGGGAATTGTTTGCATTTTATTGTAACTTATCTCAACCTACAACTCTGGGATGTGTGGCTTCATTTATGAGTCTCCTGCCCTGAACATTCAAAATGGGAACATGTAAGAAGGAAAGTCATCATCCAATGACAATAGAGTGTTTGCTTTCACCAGTTCTTTTTCATTTTTTCAACTGTCATTCCCATCGCTACCTCAGAGACCACTGGTTACCATGAACAGATGACTGTTCTTGTTTTAGTCATCATGTCCACATAGGACCTAGCTCAGGTCCTGGAAACTAGGACAGGTCCAATACTTGTCTGGTATTTTACTTATAAAACAATTCAGGGTATGCATCTAAATCAATTTTAATCTTTATCCATAGCCTAAAGAAAGTAGTTAGTATTTGAAGTGCCCAAATCAGGAGTCGGTGTCTAGAAGAAGTTTCTTGATGACATCAAATCTCACTGTTGAAATCTACACCAGAGAGTTGGTTGGTTAGCATAATTTTATAAGTAGTCGCATTACGGATAAATGAATGTTCAGAAGAGGAGGCTACTGAGCTACCTTGGGGCTACTGTAGCCCTAAAAGAACAAAACAGCAGAAGAAATGGATTCTAGGAGCCTTACGTCTTATGAACAGCACTGCAAAATCTACTTGATATATGCAGGGCCCAGACCAGCCATTGCCTGGGGCCACTGTTGCCTGATCCCATGTAGGCTTGGCATTGATTGTAACCATCCAGAGGCCAGGGAATGGGACATATTTTATAAAACCTAAAAACATTTAACCTCTGAGACCCATCAGAAGAGCCTGATAATTGCTGAACAGTCAAATTAGGTTAGGTCAGTTCAAGATCACTAAGATTTATCTGTTGAATGAATGGACGGATGAATGAATGAATGATACTTACCTAACAGACAAGCAACCAAAAGTTAAGTGAACAATGGTGCCAAGCTGGGGAAAACAGACATAAGGAATCATCTTGATTTCCCTATTTATGCCTGAATACTCCATAATCAAGCTTAAAAATCTAATAAATGTATGTGACAATTGGGTACTATTGTTGATTTTCTAAAATCAGTCAAATGGAATTTGGGAAAGTCCTGAGTATTAGGTTCTTTCTTCTTCCAAAAGCAAGAGTTTTCTGTAATAGTTATCTGTATTTATTTTTCTTCCTATTTAAGGAATTGAATGACTCTTACTAAGGCTTTCTTTTGAATTGCTTATGATATAGATTAAACTTCGGTTACAGGGTTTGGGGGTAATGACCAGAATTTCTGGGGGTATTTTCCAGATACTGAGTGAAGTTACAGAATTAATTTATTCTCAAGATGAATCTATAGTGGGTTTGAGTATAGCATGTTTCCTTTTTAAATCTATACAAGTAAATGATCTTCTGTCTTTTATCAGCTGTCCTGTTCAATTTCTGCTGGGCTTTTTATGATTAAAACCATGTGCTCTCATAGGAATACTTGGTTTCTGTCAATTCTCTTTCATCCAATAAGTTTGTTTCTTTTGAAGGTTGCACATTTAAGCACTGATTCAAAAACCATCAGGAAACTACACATGTGTAAAATAGTATAATTATATCACATATTTCATAGCAGCAGTTCTTCCTGCATATGTGTTCTGTCTTGAGCACATGGCTTTCTTATTTCCCGGTAATGGAGCACAGTAAGAGAAACTCCAGAGATGATCCTTATGCTACTTACCATTTTACACAAACTAGTGAAAGAGGCAAATGTAATCCTGGTTGGGTATTGCAATAGCGAACACCGAGATTTAAAAGTAGTTAAAGACTGTAATAGCTTCAATGAACACTGGACAATTACTTTGAGTTAAAATGAATAATTTCAATATTCTGAGTGCTACATCCTTGAATAGAATCCATTTGAAAGGATGCTTTTCAAATCTGCTTACCCAGATCTAGATTAAAAAATAAAACATGAAAATAGAAGGGGAACTATTTGGAAAGAGAAAAGGGACCAGTGAGAAAAGAGAAGGAGGACAAAAGAGGGCAATGGAGGGTGAATATAATCTAAGCACATTATATACATGTATGAAAATGTCATAATGAAGCCCATTTTTGGACAATTAACATATGCTAATAAGTCTTTTGAAAAGGGCAAAGGGTTTTTTAAAATCTCTTACTTGATAAATTAACAACTTTGTTTCAGTAAATTGCATCATTCATGTAAATATAAGAGGTCATGGCACAAAAATGCATCATAATCAATTAGTGAGATGACCTTATGCATCTTTTTCCAATTACTCAAATTTCAGATAATGTTAATGATTTCCAGGACAGGCTGACAGGCTCTCCTCTTTTCATTGTTCTGTCTTATCAAGAATAATGGCTTTGGATGAAAGTGCAAAGAATTGCTGACTTAGAAGACATTTCTTATATCTTAAGTACATGACCACTCTGAATAGATTTAAGTTATGGGAGAAATTATCACCAGGCTAATGGTTCTTCCAATATTGATCATTAGTACCTCTGCTGAATTTTTCACTAATTAAATACACATTACTTCTCATGAGAATAATTGTAATTACTGTTGAGGATTTGCTTATCTTAATAAGATTGTATTGCTAAAATTTGATATGCTTCTTCAAGATTTTCAGACACTGACTTCATCTTCCAACTCTTGATCTTGTGGGAATTCCTCAGAGATTTACCCAGGAAGAACAAAATATCACTTTTCAGGGCCCACTCTACAAAAGAACATAATTATTCCTTAATGTGTTTTCAAAGAGACATTCTCCATGTGTACTGAATTCATTTGTTTAATTTCTTAATGATAAATTCATTTTATTATACTTTGAGTAATTGACTAACACTCTTTACAGGACTGTACACTTATTTAAGTTTAGTTGAGTTAATATATTTTTCATATACTTCATAAGAGAATACCATGTGCTAGGCACATGTTCCAGGCTTTTGTAATGGATACAGCAGATCCAAGATCACTGTAGAAAAGTTTATTGAGCTATTTCTTCTCTTTTATTATCTATGAGTAATAATTGTGGGACTATTACAGTAAATATTACTAGCAATATTTTCAGATCACCTCTAGTGTACCTGTCCTTGGATTAAAAAGGTCATGTGGGGAGTCCCTGAAGGAATTTACATTGGCTGGTAGGCATGGGAGGGGAAACTAATAATTGCGAACAGTGCATTAAGACCTGTAGTAGATGTATCAGTCCAGTGGAGGGGCACAACAAAAGGAGCAAGCAATTGTGTGATTGAAAACTCTTCAGAGCATCTTGAGAAGTACTGCTTAGGTGAGGCTGCTGGAAGGTGTCTCCCCCTCGATGTGTTGTCAGGGTTCCTTCTCTGTTGCTCACCTCTCTTTTCTTTGTAAATTGAACATTTTCTATGACACCTTGTTTGCATTTCTGGTTCTCAAGAAGCAGGATTAATATGTTTTTAAAAGTCATAGTATAACAGCAAAACTTCACTTGAGCCACACCTTCAGCCTCTGCATAGAATATAAATATTATGGGTTTGAAGACTCTCCAATCAACATGATAAATTAACCTTTTTTGTTTTTTGACAGTAGTAGACTTTGAACTAAGGGGCTCACATTGCTAGGCATGTTCTACCACTTGAGCCACACCCTAGAATTTTTTTTTTTGGCTTTAGTTATTTTAGTTATTTATAAGATAGGGTTTTACTTTAGCCCTGGGCTGATCTCAGACCAAGATCCTTCTACCTGTGTCTCCTGTGTAGCTGGGATTACAGACCTGTGCCATCATGCTGGGCTAAGATAACTGCTGAGTGCAGCTAGCTTCTCGCCTATCTTCTGCTGATGCCAGTCAAGGCCAGAGAGTGCTGCCCAGGTAATCAACCTGAGCGACTGCTCCAGCAGAAAGTCTGTGGGGCTTGAGAACTTCCCTCTTCCTTCTAAGTGCCCTGTATCAGAAATGGGGCCTTAGAGAAAAAGAAGGAGGTGATGAAATGGGGAGATGATAGAAAGGGAGAGATGATCCCTAAATTAATTTTAAAAAGAGGCGGGGGGGGGGGGTTGAAGGATCATAAGGGATGTGAGTCCAAAAGTCCAGAAATATCTATGGGAAAGAAGGAACAAATAAAGAGAAAAGAGCCGACTCTCAGATTTATTAGAGATGACTGACAAATCATGTACTTGGAGGAAAGAAGGGACCAAACAGACTTCTAGCCCAGCTCCTCCTTCAAGTGCCGGGGAGCCAAGAGCACGTGGCTTGGTGGAATCAGAGGCTGGCTGGTGTTGCTGTGAGGGGAGAGGAGATCATGACATTGGCTTCAAGTTTGACATTCCCTCTTGTAATTCTGGAAAGAACTGTGAACTGGAGGCTCACTGGCAGGTCCTCGAAAATCTGTCTAGGAAAAGAATACCTGGCTTTCAGAGATTTCTCAAAGGGATCCATGATTCAAAGACCAGTTAAATCTACTGGGTGGAGCTTACTGGAGAATCAGTCAAATTCCAAATTTTTAAAAAATTTGCCCAAATACATCACACACTTTTGCTAAAAATTCAAGTGACAACCAAAGTACATAGTCTATATTGGTTTCCTTATAGTACAATCAGTAAATGACAAATTATTCTTCAAATCATAAACTACTCTTAATGGGTCCAAAAAGCTCTATGTCAGAATTAGGTCAAAAGGTACAATAAAGAAGTAAAATACCACATTGTGTCTTACTATATTTTGCGGTCTTTTGAGACTTTGGGAGTGGTGTGCTCTGTTTATCACTGAGCAGGATTTGTGGTCAGTCTTTTTCTAGATGATTGCCTTTTGTTTCCCTGCCTGTCTTTGCTGGTGACAGCGTTTTCAATATTATTCTCATCACTTCTGCCATTCTGGAGTTGTAACTAACACATTTAAAGTGCAAACTGCTTCACCCAGTCTTTAGTGAAAGGATTCTGTATGTGAGTTAACTGACCCTGTACTAAGTCAACCCTCACTAGGGCTGACTCAGTTTCCTCACAGTTTTTTGCTCAGCAGCTGCTCTCCCAGGCACCTAGTGGGAGGCAAACAATTTCTCTGAAGACTGACTTTGTCCATGACAGAAGACAGCACTTAAAAATTTGTATATTTTGAATGTGAATTTTGTAGGCGGTGTGTCCACGTATGTGTTAAGTATTTTTTGCATGTAGATAGAAATTCATCTAGCTTTGAGACTAAGATTACTGGTCTCTAAAAACAAGAAGTCCTTAATTTAAAGTCAAAACCAACCCCCCCCCCACCATGATAAGAAGTACAGTGAGTTTCCCAGAGGTCTCCTAACCATGTGTTAAATACATTCTTATAAAGTACAAATGGTGACATAATTGGCTGTGTAAGCCATATGGATTAGATGAACTCTTCTGAACTCTCTTATCTGAAAGTCCAGTTTGAAGATCAAAAGATGGTTGTTCAGTTTTCAAACCAAAGGAAAGGCTAATCCTAAGGCTCAAGGGGAGGCTGATGGCTGCTTGCCAAGAAGTGTCGAAAGGTGGTTCAGTGGTTATCAAAGTGTGGTCTCCTATCAGCAGCATCAGCAGCACCTGGGGACTTGTTAGAAAAGCACATTCCCAAACAGAGCTACTGAGTTAGAAGCCTGGGGGTGGGGCACAGCACTCTGGTTTAACATGACTCCATTGATCCAAACTCACTCAGGTTCACCTCTCAGCTTTGCTGGCCCACAGGCTCTGCTTTTGTGAGTAAAAGTTGGCCATCTGCCATAAGACTAGTCTTACCTACAACCATATGGGCTGATGCATGAACCAAAACAAGTCAAATCTTAAATTAAAAGTGAAAACAGGGGCATCCCTTTCCCTAGCTAGTAAGGTTTTACTTCCTCTCTTCGTAGTCCTGCCATCCTTGATCATGGAACCTTAACAACTCATATCGACATTGAGAATATTAGCTGGTGAACAAAGAGCTAGAAGATTTTTCAACCATTTTTTTCTTAGATGGTTGTCCCTCTAGTTTAACATCTTTCTTATCAATACATACTCTGCCCAAGTTCGCTTTTTTTGACGCTCCCCCCTTTTTTAGATTGACCATCCAATTCTGATAATAACTTTTAAAAGTACATGTATTAAAAATACCTGAATAAACAAGGTGGTTGCTTTATATATAAGTATCTAAATCTCTGAAATAAGGAAATAATCTGTGTTGGTTTATTAGCTTAACACTTAGAAAGCTACTTTATTTCCTCTTCCTCCTACTCTGTGGAAAAGAAGTGTTTCAATGTTCCTCCAGGTATCAGCATCACAGAAAATGTGTTCTGGTAGCCTCAGGAGTCAAAAATGGATAGGGTGATCACACGAGTTATTGTCCAAACTGGTTCATTTTTGAAAGTTAAAAGGGGCTATTTGTAATTATGTGGGGACAATAGAGTTTGTTCTGGGTTAACTGAATATGGGATCAAATTAAAACAATGATTCTGGTTAACTGCAGCTTCTATTTCTTCCTTAGAATCTCTTGAGAGTTTGTTAAATAACATCTAAAAAAATGAGACAGAAGTTTTAAATATAATCTCAACAATCACTACCTTGGTTTTTCCACCAAAAATATTACAGTTTCTTGTAGAGTGTAGCAACTGTAGTCCCATTACATTTCGGAAGTAGTGCTAACTCTCTAATGCAGAGATTTCATCTCCAGTTATTTATCAAAACTGCCCATCGAGTTTTAGTTTTTTGTTTTGTTTTAAATAGCAATGACTCTTCAGAACTCTGTCTCAGTAGCTGAGGTTGAAAAACACTACTCTCATTACATATCTTCTGAAAGCAGTTGCAGAGTTAGCTACATTGAGTGGCAAAACATTTCACTTCTGCACAATTTCTAATGTTTCTATGGCTAAGATACAGTGATGTTGTCAATGGTCTACGGCGGTCGTTCTTTTCATAAATGAAGTCACTGATCCTAAGCTCCCCTAAACCCCTTCCTGACATGCTTATTTGGTAGAAACTTAGCATTGAGCAACTGAAAGACGATGTGACAGCTGCCTGAGGTAGATGTACTTGTAGGATGCTACTCTAGAGAGAGTGGAGTCCTGTGAGCAGTGACACCATGGTGGCAAGGGGAAGGAAAGGAGGTGCAGAAAGAAGAGCTGTCACCTGTGCTTCCCCAGGTAGCCCTTTTCCTCAGGACCCTGCCCTCCACAGAACTTCAGTGGAGGCCCAGGTGCAGCAGGGTTTCCTTAGCTGTGTTTAGATTAAGACCATTGCCTGCCTCAGACAAGCCCCCAAGGAACTTCAAATTAGAGTTGGAAGAAGATGGGAAGGAAAAGAATGAGACAAATCAAACATACATTTTGTACAAATCAGTACACACTCATTAAACTATGTGAAACAAACACTGAAGGATTCATCTATTGAGAGGAATTTTAGGAGAGCTGAAATCCTTAGAGAACTTTTAAAGGGCATACATTGGTTGGATATATTTTAAGTATAATTAATTGTTTCCTAATCCTTGAGCATAAATTTGAATTTCCACAGCATAAAATGCACAGCATCTGAGGTGGGTCATAACCTGACCCTGACCAAACTTTCAGTAATCATGCCTTAAGCATTTTCTTCATTTTTCCTCACCTGCCAATCTACCTCTGCACGCTAAGGTTTAGTGAGATCATTTTTTCCTGCACAAGCTGAGCATCTTCATTGTGCCATTTCTTTGCTTTTCTGAACCTTCTGTTTATGACATGTGACCTGGCCTGAATCCCTGATCAATCTTCTTTGATATTTTAGGATCCAATTCAAATATCACCAGGCATGGAAAACCTTCCTTGAGTTCATCTAGGTAATATAAACCATTCCCATCTGTTTTTCCATAACATTTACAATGTATGGATTTTTGTATGATAAACATAATGCCACAGGTAACTATTTAGAAACTTCACCCCCCAGGCTGAGAGCTCTCTGGAAGAGGCCACATCTTATTTGTGTTTTTATTCCCACTGCTTTATGTGGTAGAACTCTGGCTAGTGAGCATGCTAAATGTTTATTGAATATTGTTGAGGCAAAAACCTTCTAAATAATTAATGGCATTAATCTTCATTTTCATAATAATCCTTTCATAAGAAATATGAATTTTAAAATTTGTAAAATCCACTAGAGAGTGGTTTCTATAGCTTGCTTCACTACTGCGCCCAAAATTCTATGCAGCAAAACTAAAAGATGAGACAAAAATCTCCCTGAATTTGTGTTAAATATGAGATGGAATCTTGTAAGATTATTGCCTTTCTCTCCCTTTTCTTAAAGAATAGTTACATGTTCTGAATGAGTCTTATAATTTCATGCAACCACTAGTCATTATTTTGTTAAGAATATCTTTTTTATATTTTCCTTTAACAAGGTTAGTATGCTGAATGCACATGTTTTAAATGTATCCAGCAATGTGGAATTTGTAAACAAATATTTACTCTTGCAAAATACTCTGCATCTTGCAAAGGCAAATCAAACTGAGTGATTACCAGAGAGAAAAATCCAAAAACCAACAACAGAGTCTGCCTTAGGTGTCTGAGGATCCATGTGGGTAAGTGAAGTTTCCAGTCAGATAAGTACCACATAACGCAAACAACCCACTAAGCTGCTGACATGCCTTAGTGTTTTAAATACGGTTTGCAGGATTGGCTGCTTAAAGTAAGATGTGACTGCAGTGGATTTTCTAAGGCCAGATAACGGATAGCTTTAAAGAGTCACATTGTGTTAAGATTACAATGCATCTCAAAACTTGACACTTCAACCTTATTAGTCCACAAGAAGCATGGAGTTTTCAGCAATCCTATTTATCAAGGGTAAGCAGCTTATTAAAACCTTCTAATTATTAAGGCAGAACAATCAATCTAGTAATATTCCATTACCTGGCTCTATGTCCTTGAGAAAACGAGAAATTAGGGCTACATCTAGAGTCTCGGCATTACCTCTTTGGATCTGGACTTAATATGATTGAAGTGAATATTTCTTGCCCTCTGTCAATCAACTTAGAGTTGATTGATTCAGCTTGTGACCAATGGATGTGTTTTCAAAATTTCTAGCAAGGTAATGATTACTAATTTGGTGTTGATTGCAAATTGACCTCACTGGCTTGCAACCTCACTGGCATAGGCACTTGGGAACTATTATATGAACTGTGAAAAAGTATTGAGATGAGTCAAAAAGCCTATGAAAAAGTATTGAGATGAGTCAAAAAGCCTAATTCCTTCCCACTAGCCTCCAGGAAGAGGATTGAAAAAGTTCCTGTGATCCTCCTGGCCTATCTCCCCAAGTAGATGAGGAAGGTAGAAAAATCCATGTTGCACACAGGCATGGTGGGTCATGTCTACAATTCCAGCACTTATTAAGAGACTTGAGACTAAGTTCAAAGCCAGCTTAAATACATAGTCAGATACTGTTTTTGAAACAACAAAAATAAAGCAGCACATTGCTCTCTGAGGACCCTTCTCAGACTTAGCTTTGGTTTCAGAAGGTCACCCAACAATCTGGGTCTAGTAATGGCTTGCTGACTGGTGCATGCTATCTCTGCCTTCTCAGCAGCCTGGTTTTCAATACTGAGAGCCTCACAATGTGATCACAGTATATTTCAGAATAGCACATCGTGCCAGTAGAACACCTAGAACCTTCCGAGGACCTCAATGAGATTAAAAATGCTAAGTGATATTGAGTGGTGTATAATGATGACAATACACTGCTACAATTAATAATACCATGGGAAGCACTACTTAGTTTACAAAACACACACTCACATATATAATTTCATCTGATTTTCACAATTGGTGAAGTAGGAAGGGTAAGTATTAAATACACAATATAGAGGAGAAAGGAGATGCTAACATCACTCTGTTACTCATTAATTTATTCAATAAATATTTATTCAGCACCTACTGTATACCAGGATATAGCAAAATAAAATAAATCCCCCTAGTTGTGGGGAGTTGGGCCAAAAATTCCCAAACAAATGTGGATAAGTAAAGTATACTTGTTCAATTAAGAAGATGAACAGATTATGAATGGTTGGGGGAAGAGGCTGGTAAAATTTTAAATCAAGTCTTAGAGGAAACCTCACAAGATGGTGTATTTTTGAGTGAAAATTTCAATGGACTGAGGACACCCGTAGGAAGGGTAGTGTAGGCACAAGGACCACAGGTGTGAGGGCAGGAGGAGCAATGGGGAGGGCCTGAACCCAAGTCTTCTGGTTTCACACCTTGCTTATTCAGTCAGCTCAGGTTTCCTAGGCAAATGATGTATAATAATATATCCAGTGACACTGATGCCCTCAACCCATCCAAGACATTCTTTATGTCTGTTGTCAGTTATAATCATAAATCAATCAGTCCACTGTGTGGAGGATTCTCCACCAGGGTAGTTGTGGAGAAGTAGAAACCATAATGAAGAGGCCATCTTTATAGACAAAGTGACCAGAAGGGAGAAAAGAAGATAAAGATGCATAGGAAATGGCTCACAGAATTAGTTCTAGACAAACAAAACATGAGGCTGTACCTTTCCAAGTGATGTAAGGGCCATGGAGTCCAGAGGTAGAAGGAGACGGAATGAAAGTAAGAGGTCAGAAGCTAAGTGTCCCTGTTGTCATATGTACTCCTCTCTCTCTCTTTTTCTCCCATATCTCCAGCAACTTTGATGCAGCCTTGAGCTCCTCCTGGACCACACTTACCTAGCTCCCTACTTCAAGTTCCCTTTATTTATTTATTTTTCTCTTAATCCCCGCATGTAGCCTGGTGCCAAGCATAGAGTAATGACTAATGAAGATTTAATTAGTGATTTAATTTGATAACTGATGGAAAGCTGGGTCTGGTGATGCATGCCTAAAATACCAGCACTCGGGAGGCTGAGGCAGGAGGATTGAGAGTTCAACTACATAGCAGCAACTGTCTCAAAAAAATCCAAAAACAAACCAAACAAACAAAAAAATAAAAAGCAAACTGTCAATCCTCCCCAAACAAACAAGCCAAAAATCAAAAAACAAGCAAACAAATAGTTGACAGGTAGAAGTTCTTCATAAAGAGAGCTAATAGCACTTGCTACACATACTTTATTTCTTTTTACCTGCAAGCCAGGCTCTTCCTATGCCACCAACACTAACTTCATTCAACCTGGTTTCTAATTTTTGTGCCTCTACTACAATGGAAAAACCAATGTCATTTCTTAATTAGCTTTTATCTTTGACATCATTTCATCCTTATAGCTCTGTCAAGACTGAAAAAATATGTGTATAATTCTTCATTCTTGCCCTTTCTGTATTGCTGTGCCTGAATGTGTGAAAAGGCTCCACATCTTATCTTTTCCTTCTCATTAACAGTGCCGTGTGCCCCTTGGCTATCATATCTTCTCTTTCCACAATGACTCTAACCAAATTTCTTTGCCATTTCTTTCCATGAATATTTTTTAATCATGGGACAAATTGTTTTTAAATTTTCCAACTGAGAAAATATTTAAAATTTTTCTCAAAAGAGTTACTTCCCGTCTTATTTGAAATAAATCTGTGAAACAAATGTTTGTTTTGAAAATGCTTTAGCTAAATTTGAGGATTATCTACCAAGTATGGATTTGGAATCAGATGCTTTATGATTTGGGCAGACACTTAAATTTGGAGGAGCGTTTAGTTTCTAGACTTGTTGAGCATTCAATGAATAAATGTCAGTAAACAAAATGTTATATAAATGTGCGGAGTTGATATTTTACTGGCATCTGGTATGACAATTTAAAAAGCCTTTCAAGTACTCTAATTAAATCTGTTTGGCAAAGACCATTTACACCTTGCAAAACAGTTTTTTTTATTGTAATAAGTATTTGTTGTTACTTTGTTGGCATGTGCCCAACAATACTGTCAAACTTTGGTGGAAATACCACAACCCACATTATTCCTAAAACTATTGCATACTACTTGCTAGAGCTGGATGTTAAGATCCATGGTATTTTTTTATATGAGTTTTTTTCTTCCATACTTCTTGGCTTTTGTAGGTGAAAGAATAGAGAATACAGTCTTCACTGTTTTCCTGTCTGTTTCTGGGAAGGAAAGCAGAAGGACATGGAAAAGAAGGAAACAGTATCACTGTGGACTGTGAGGTCCTTGATCTATTCTCTAGTTGTGTTCAACAAACTGACTTTGATTAAAGGCTGACATCTGACTATTCCATTCGCTTGCATCTTGTCACTCTGGGAAGAATAATGTATTTAAATATTTTAGTTAACATTTAATTGCTCATTTGGAAATTTGTGGCTTGTAGCAATTCCTTGCACTGTTTCTTCATTTTGTTTCCCTTAATGTTATTCAAAAATAAGAATACACTTAAAGATATTCACTGTCATACTGTAATAGACCCATTAGATACTCAGAAATAGAGGAGCGAGTATTGGTCTTTTGATTAGAATTGGCAATCATTAATTTTATTCAAATAGATCAATGATAATATAATCATAATTCATAAAGACCACAACAGCATTTCAGTTCTTTTTCATCTTTAAAATTATTTCTAAGAAGTACACTCCTTAAAATTCTCAGTGGTAACTAGTCACAGTTACCGTTTATTGCAAACTTGTCTTGCACATTTTATACACAGTGCGTCTACTCCCAACAACTAAAAGACATAGGTACCTCAAAACTAATTTGAAAAGATTCAGAAATCTTGAGTAACTTGCCCCAGGCATGCAGAGCAGTTTTATTTAAATGTAACATCACTGAAAATTGGACTTAAATAGTACATCGAAACACAAACACAGGGAAAACATAAATAAAAAACCCAGAAAAGTAGAAAACAGTATGACTTTCAGGGATAAGACATACTAATAAACATTTTATATTGTGAGAAATGAAGGTGGGCTATCTTGGTTGTCACATGGGTCAAGGCAATGAGAGGCAAGCTATTGTTTGGGATAATTATATTTTCCTTTAGATGAACTCAAAACTAGTTAGTTGAGAACTAGTTTTGCCTGACTCTTTTCTGAGTCTTACAAGGAATCTTGTGTGGTAGAGTGGAACAATTTGTCCAGAGCACATTCATCCAAGTCTAATAGTGAGATCAACTCAAAGGATTCTTACAAGACCTCTTAGTGTAGACCGCTGGTAATACTCCAGAGTATAATTTTGTAAAAGCAATTCTATCACAAACATTCAAAAGAATGTGGCTTGAGCCTCAGTGCTATAATTCAGAAAAACATCTTAGAACCAAGTTGAAAGAATGAATGGCCTGTGTGCAACATTTTATAGTTGTTATTTTTTGATCAGGAACGAATAAAAAGTGAGTTTATGGTTATTACTGTGGGTGGGATCTGGGGATCAGTTATTCTAGGTCTCTGCTTCACACAGATCTGTTTTCTTTGGAAGTTCTCTGGGTGGAAGGTAGTGCTGAGACAGAGCTGGGCTGCTGGTGAAATTGCAGACTTGTGCCAGACACGCCTGGCAGTGTATCACAGTATACTCTGGACTGGTGGTGTAAACTTGGCCTCTTCAAGACTAACCTTTCCTCTGCAAAATCTCTTGGACAGTACAGGTGATTCTATAAAATAGTGCACGAAAAGAACTTATTGCTATTAATGTCATTATTTGATGCCATTGACATCCTGCCCTGAAACTTACAGAGCCTCTGGGAGGGTTTGCTCTAGAAGATGTGGGCTGATGGTGATAGAGAAAATACCTCAAGATAGGGCTATTTTCCTGGAAAACACATGATCCTTTCAGGCCCCAAATTTTTATAAAACTAACAAGAGGCCAAGAAGGGGCCACATTGTAGGTTTGTCTAGAATGAAAGTCTTTGTCCTTGCCCTTCTTTCTAGTTCTCGCTGTATCTCTTCTAAATATTTTCACAAAGGTTCATTTCCTAAAGGGCTCTACCTATTCCTAAATTTAGAAATCAGCCTGTAGCTATTTTTTCTTGCTTTATTTTAACCCAATTATCATAAAACACAGGTGTTTTAGGGAAGTGTTTTATATTACCAGATGGACAAGAACAAAAATGCTATCTGCAAACATTTGGTCATCATAGTATCTATTTGCTTTTTTTAAATTAAAAATAAATTATGTTTTTAAGTTCTAAGAAGCTAAATTATACACATGTTAGCAAAACATTTACATTTAGTATGTGCTTTTAACAAGCAATTTCCTAGTTCCTAAAATATTTATTTTTGGTACCCTGCTTGCTTTTTATGGTCTATCTACTCTATTTGAAATCTGCTCAATTTATACAATCAGTAAATTACTTTTCTATAATTGCTGTAATTACAATCCCTTTCATATGCTCATACTTATTTCTCAGAGTTTTACAGCAGGAAAACATTTGTAATGAAGTCCAGATACACCATGAGAGTTTAGGAAACAATGAAAATGTTCTCCATGCATTCAAAAATATTATTTAAAAGCAAATGTACCTGTACTATTTGCTGCTATAACAGAAGGCTATTCATAAATTAACATGCATCTTATTCTTACATTTAGCCCATTAGGTAGTTTTCAAAGTTATCTTAGTAGGAATACCTTAATTAAAAAAAAAATCCTTCATATGATATTCATGATGGGTGTTAATAAAAGCTGTTAATATATGAAAATGAATAAGAGAAAAATTAACTTATAAACAACTTGATACCATTTCTCATCTTTCAGACTGGAAAAAAATTAAAAAGTGATAATTCTGTTTGGCTGTAAGGACACAGACATTCTCACATGTGGCTCCTCCTTTTGGAGGAAAATTTGGTAATACTTAACCACACCACATTGTACTTATCTTGAGACAGAGTCTCACTATGTAGCCCAGGCTGGCCTCAAACTCATGATCCTCCTGCCTTTGCTTTCTGAGTGCTGGAATTGCAGGAGTGAACTGCCATGCCTGGCTCCGCACTTATCTTTTCACTCAGCCATGATAGTTCTAAGAATCTACCCCAATAACACAAAAATATGTATCCTCTAAGTTAACCATTGTAGCATTATGTCTAATAGCAAAATACTAGAAATAATACTTACAAGCTATGATAAACTATGGAAAGAGTGAGGAATACCTCTATGAACATATCTGGAATGATTTACACAATTAAATGACAACAGCAAAGTGTAAAGGTGTATCTGTAGTCTGATATTTTTCTTATAAAAAAGCGGGGATACAAACAAATACATGTTTATCTGCTCATTTGCACAACAGTACAGAACAGATAAACCAGAAACTAAAGAGATTGACAGATCTACAAGGGGTGGGTCTGGAAAGGTTAGAAAGAAGAGAAATGGTCTGCATTAGTATGGATAAGATAGAGAAGTAACTGTTAAAAGGATAGAGGAAGAACTGTAAAGAACTCCCAATGTACAAAAATGAAACAACTTGAGCAACAAAATAAAGAATACTACTGTACTATACTCATAGAATAAAGTATGTATTCATGAATCCATAAATATACTTAAATAATGGAGTAAATCAGTTGGGAGAGAGAATAGATCCACTTTTGAGAGAAGGATTCCAATTAATACAGATAGAAAGAAAGAGGAAATATAAAATCACCATGACACAAATACTACAGTGACAACAGCCTTAGTTGTGGATGTTAACATCAGAGACAAAAGTTGAGAGATGGGGTATTCACCTAGGCTTCATGTGTCTTCCTGTCTTAATCTGTTTTGTGCTGCTATTACAGAAAGCTCCAAACTAGACAATTTCTAGACAGTAGAAGTTTATTTGGCTTATGGTTCTGGAGTCTGGGGAGTCCAAGATGGAAGGGCCACCTCTGGTGTGGGGCTTCTTTCTGTGTCATAACATGGCAGAAAGCATTGCATAGTAAAAGAGTGAGTGAGAGAGGAAAAGAAGAACTCACTTTTGTAACAAACTCATTCCCGTGATGACATTGCCCATTTGTGAGGCTCACCTTCATTACCTAAACACCTCCCATTAGCCCTTGTCTCCCAACGCTGTTGGAATGGGAATTAAACTTCTAACACTGAAGCTTTAGGGGTTACAGTCAAAGCAAGTGTTCTCTAAAACATGTATCACTAACAACCAGGAAAAGAAATAGTAACTTTACAGTGAAGAAACTCAGCAGATACCAAGGAACATCAGACAACTACAAATTGAGAAACAGTCTGAAAAACTGACTAGTGCTCATCAAAACTGTCATGGTCATAGAGAATAAGAAAAATCAAACACTGTCATAGAACAGAGGAGACAAAAAACATATGACATTGAAATGCATGTGCAATCCTGGATTGGATCCTGAAACATACAAAGGTTATTAGGAGACAAACTAGTGATAATGAGATATGAAGTTAACAATATTGTGATAATGTTAATTTCCTTATTTTGTTTATTATAGTATAGTTATATATGTATGATATTAATATTAGATTAAGGTGAATGATAACTATGCATAAACTTTATTATTTTTGCAACTTTTTTTGTAAGTTGCAAATCATTTCAAAATAAATGTTAAAAAATTCATTTCAGGCAGCTCAAGACAGCAGAATAACCCTTTATAAAGCTATTTCTTTACCATGCTCCTTGGAATACAAAGTCTGTATATCAAGCTTCATGTGCATATATTAACCTTCTGTTAAGTAGGAGTCCTCTAATTTGGAATTTTATTCATTCAGATAAGGGGTTGGCTGAAAGAGTCCTTTAAAATGATCATCAGAGAAGGCTACTTAGGTTCAGGAGGAAGTTAAATTTCTAAATGAAATAGAAAAGCACTCTAAACAAAAGTAACATACTAATGAAGACTCATTCTTATTTCTTAAAGCATATAAAAATCAGATGTGACATTCCCTGAGATAATAGGTACCCAAAGGAAAGTCAAGCCTGAATGTAAAAAGCATCCCCTGTGCCTGCTAGAAGGCAATAATTTGATGTCTTTGTCCTTGCTGTCTCAATTAGTACAAATTGCTGTGGTTTCCTTGGAAAAATGAACAGGGATTTCTCAGGGAGGATCTCAGGCAGTTGGCTCACCTGCCACTGTAGCTCTCAAGTAGCTGTTCCTCTGTTGGCTTAAGAAGTTTTAGACTAAGGAATTTGACTTTCATCTTGTAATCAATCTGTCGAATGAGGCTTATATTTATAATTTTGAATCCCCAAACTATTTGGCTGCCTCTTAAAAGTGCCTGGATGTTACTCTAAATTAAACTTTTCTTGTGCTACATTTTAAAGGTGGATTTCACAAGTTTCTGATGAACACAGGTAATCTGATGCCCAAAGATCACAGACCAAAATGGACAGGAATCGATGTATGACACAGAAGAATCAAAGTGACTTCAAAAAAGAGATCCAGAGGCACTTAAGTAAAACAGATTTTAATGTCTACTAATTCCACATGAACATTAAATGTATCCCAAAACCAACTTCTCCAAAATGAATCCAAAGGAAATATAACAATAATTCAACACAATTCACCGTCACATTTTCTTAATTGTTGCATGGTCACTATTAGATTGTTTGAAATTTTGATCACCAATCCCAAACTTCCATGTGTGTTAAGAAAAATAAAAGAATCCTCATGAAGAGACAGAAAGACTGAATGCAGCCTATGGACTCAACCTTTGATCTGAGCTACAAGATGCAACCTTAAATGATTGTTCTAGGTCTCGACCTTTCCTTTCAGTTTGTTTTGGGAGCTTTCCAAAGAAGGGCAGGTGGTTTGGGGGCTTTTTAAAGCTACAAATCAAATAATATTTCATGGTTTTCACCTTTAATGCACTAAGCAGATGGCATTTAACATAAGTCACTATAGAGGTTTGGAGAAATAATTTATTCTCTAGGGCATTTTTAAATCAGTAACTTTACAAAATGAAATTCAAAATAAAAAAATCACTCTCTTTCAGATGTTAATTGAAAGGATGAACAACACAGAGTATTTGTGTTGTTCCTTGGCAGACACAGCATCTTGAAACCAATGAATAGATTACACTGGTCTTTACATACTGAGTTTTCATTGGTGGCAATTGTGCCACAGGGCATGCAATGAAGTCAGAGGCTGCATTCTTGTCAAGGAAGGAGATTAATACTCTTGGGGAATTTTTTTTTTCAAAATTAACAGACTTCTTGTCTCAATTGAAATTCAGAACTTTGTGATGGCCAGAAATGAACAAAATAATCCTAGATTTTATTCACTGAAAAAAACCAAAACCAATAGAAAATAAATTTCCCTGGATTGACTGCAATTACAAAATGTCAATATATATGATAAGTAAGACCAACTAGGAGTTTCCTGAGTTTGAGAAAATACATTTCTGGGAAGCAATGAGGCATGTCTCTGTTGACTTGTAAGTTAAGCATTCTCATATTTGCACCATTGACATTCTAGCTGCACTTAAAGAGGCAAGGGAGTAAAGGTTTAGGCTCATTCTGAGAATATAAGTTAGTGAGCACACTGTTAAATGCTTAACCTCTAGGAGTAAAAACAGAACAATTTCCCAGGAAAGGAATAGGCAGACACCTGTGCAAACCCAGGAGAGAGGATTCTGGGTACAATCTCTCAGAGGTGACTAGGGAAGTTGGCCAATGAACCCTTTGGGCTATGGAAATCCTCCAGTGGTTCTTGGCATCTGGCTCCTGCTCCAGGATTATAAAACACTAATTTTTTCACCATCTAATTGGACATTTCCGTTTTGGACCCAAGTTTCTCAAATCCAACAAGCCCTAAGCAGATTAAAGAAATTCATTTTTACTATTCCCCAAACTAGCATCCCTATTTGCTGACAGTACTATCTTTCTCTTGAGTGCTTATCTCAGTCAGATCTGAAGTATCTCCTTCTTTTCCTGCACATGTAGTCACCTCTATCTGGATATGGGATTCTTTAAATTTTTACTTCAAACTCTACCACAATGCTGTCTCCTTTTGTTTTTTTCATGCTGCACTTGGACGACCTATCTGGCCTCACTATCACTAGTTTCATCCATCATTTACTTAGCTGCCAGATTACTACTTAGATTCTGTCATTCTATATGTAAAAAGAACACTGTGGTTTTCATTGCCTATAAAACAAAAGAAAGTCAAGCATTTGGCCTGACTTTTAAAACCCCCATGGTCCAATCCTGACCATTCTTTCCTCCAAAGACACACCAGCAAGCATGTTGATTTCAGCTTGGTTGGTTTCCCCTACACTTCTAAGCATACCATGCCTATTCTTACCTTCCTACCACTGTTTTCTCATCCAATACATGGTGTCAACCAAGTATTATTTACCTGAGCAGAAGCAAGGTCATCTCTGCTGGGATGAATCCTAGTTCCCAGAACTAAAGTTACCCCAGAAACGGGTGAGAAGCTGCTTGCAAGATGAACTATACCATTTCTCACTCTGTCTCATCCACTCTTACTAGTTAAATGGTCACCTGACCATTTTCTTTTGCTTTTAAACTTGATTTTGTTTTCACTTTGGTTGGCATGTTGCTGGTGCCCTGATGTTTTCCTGCCTGCTTACCTCCTCTCTTGCTTCCTGTTTTCTGTTCTGACCTTCACAGGTAATTCACCTGATCAAGGACTCCTGTTGCTTTTGCCCTCGGTGCTATCCCTGTGGACATGTATTATACCTTGGTGACTTGCACACACTATCTAGTACCTACCTCACAATATTGAGAGGTAGAGACTATGATCCCTGGTTTCTTGTTGAGGAAAAAGAGATTTATGTAGTTTAAATAATGTCCCTTGGGTCACACAGATTATAAATACTGGTGTCGGGATTAAAAGCCATGCAGTGACTCAAGGACTGGAGCTTTGAAGTATGCCTTCTTCACTAAACCAAATTCCTCTTTGAAAGAACACAGCTCACCCATCTCTTTGGAAAATTATAATTTCTCAGGCCTCACAACCAGGTTACCTTGTTTTCTATTGTGTTGACGATGTGTGTGCCTAGCTCACAAGCACAAAGAAAGGCATCTAATAAATATGCTTTGAAGACGTAACACTTATTCAGATATTGAGATACAACATGCAAAGTATAAGAGTTTTAATGTCTAAGGCTCTTCTATCAAATACAGTAGCCACTAGCTACATAGGGTGATTGAAATTCCAATTAATTAAAAATAAGAATTGTAGCAATCATTTCATACTGTATACACATATCAAATTATTCCATATCCCATCATCCACCTTAAACATATACAATTTTTATTTGCCAATTGTATTTCAATAAAGCTACAAAAATAATAACAAATACAATAAAACTTTTGGTTCCTCAAACATACTAGGTACGTTATAAGTGCTCTATAGCTATATGTGACTAAATTTACATTAATTAAAATTAAATAAAATGAAACATTCAGTTGATTAATCTTGCTAGACTTACTTCAGGTGTTCAGCAGCCATATGTGACTAGTGACTACTATACCTCATAGCAAAGACAGAACATTTCCATTATCACAGAAAATCCTGTGGAACAGTGCTAGGAATATCAAGTTCTCAGTTTCTTCCAATATACTCTGTCAGTCCAATAGAGATTCAGAGTTACTTCCTAAACAGGTAGCAAGAGTTAACTGGTGTGGTGGTAGTTAAGGACCCAGGCTCTGAAGCCAAATTTTGGCATTGCAACTTATAAGATGCAGGCCCTGAGACAGTTCACTTAATTTGTTTGATCTCAATTTTCCTACCTATAAGATGGAGTTCATTATAATGACTACTTACTACAGTTGAAGTAAGGATTAGAAGTGTAAAGTCATTAGTGTAGGGCTAGGAATAAAGTAAGTATTCAATAAATATTAGCTATTAGTATTATTTACATGTTTTTCAAGTGGTATCCAGAATCATAGAAATAGAGGAATAAAGTTTCTTTTAACTTCCACAATTTGGACACAATGGATACATATATTTGGCTATCATAGTTGCAAGTGAATAGCAAAACACATTTAAACATCATCTCTCCTGGACAAACTGGAGAAGTAACTATCTGAATATTTGATCCATAAAGTATAATATTAGGCAAATATTAAATTGTGTCACCAAATACTTGCCAAACATTTTAAATTCAGCCACTGGGATTCACCTAAAATGCTGCATGTAGCAAATAAAGGGTCATGTGTGTTTCACTTTATAGAGTCCCCTTTAGAAATCAGCTCCTATTTGTGATCCACATCCTCAAATTATTCCCAGGCAATGCTTTTAGGATTATGGTGGATTTGCGTCTCTCATCAGGTTGCATCAGATCCATATTTTTTGGACTATGGACTACATTTTTATGACTGTGTTCAACTCAGAAGAATTGGGAACACTAAACTATTTTAAAAACAGGTAAGTAATCTAACAATAACCAAAGTCATTCCATGGAGAGAACTAAAGACACATGCTCAATAGGTAATTCCAAACAGCCCTCAACAGACAACTGCAATGAATTTTAAGAAAATTCTTCATCCTTATGTAATGAACTCTCTTAGAGAAGAGTGGTTTTGCTTCCTCTAGGAGAACTAACCACTTTTGTGTTTGCCCCCAAAAGAGCTTTATTGAAATATAATTTGCATACCATATAATTCACCCACTTAAATTGTACAAATAAATGTTTTAGTATATCCACAGAGAGGTTCAACCATCACTGCAATCTAATTTTAGAACTTTTCATCATCTCAAAAGAAATCTTGCACTCAGTAGTGGTTGCTTTCCATTCCTTCCTCCCCTCCTTCTATCCTAGGCAACCACTAATGTACTTTCTGTCTCTATAAATTCATTTATTCTAGATATTTCATATAAATAGAATAAAAAACATTTGACTGGATAGTTTCTGCTGGGTATTGAGAAGGTAGGGGGGAGAGGGAGGGGGTGGACTGGCTGGTAAGGGAGGGGGTGGGGGCAGGGGGGAGAAATGACCCAAGCCTTGTATGCACATATGAATAATAAAACAATAAAAAAAAGTTTTCAACATTCACCCACAATTAGGTATGAAAATATCACTTTCAATTGTTGAATAATGTTCTATTGCATGGAGAAGCACATTTTGTTTATCCATTCATTAGTTGTGAGCATTTGAGTTGATTTAGTTTTTTGGTTATCATGAGTAATGCCCCTATGGATACGCAGGAAAAAGTGTTTATGTGGGTGTATATTTAAATTTCTACTGATTTTAAACCCACGAGTAGAAATGCTAGATCATATGGCAAATCTGTGTTTAAATGTTTAAGGAACTGCCCAATTTTTTTCCAAAGCTAGTGGTGCCATTTTATGTTCATATCAGCAGTGTTTGAGTGTTCTTGTTTTTATTAGCATATATTAGTTGTACAAATGGGTTTTATTTTGATACTTCCACACTTGTGTACAATATACCTCCATCAAATTCATCCCCCCTTCTATCCCTCCTCCTCATCTACCTGCCCTTCTTAAAACAATTTCCACAGGTTTTCCTAGCTCCATTTTCATAAACGGTTATAAAGTACTTCAACCATATTCACTCTCTCCTTCTCCTTAAAGTAGCAACATACAAAAATCAACATTTAAAAAAATCAATAGCTTTTATGAATATTAATAAGGAACGGTTTGAGAAGAAATCAGGAAAATAATACCATTCACACTAGCCTTTTAAAAACTGAATACCTAGGAATAAACCTAAGGAAGTAAGACCTATACAATGAAAACTATAAAACACTGAAAAAAGACATGGAAGATGGAAAGACTTCCCATGTTCATGGATTGGTAGAAATAATATTGTGAAATTAGTTATACTACCCTAAACAGTATACAATGTCAAAATTCCAATGACATTCTTCACAGAAATAGGAAAATAATCCTAAAATTCACTTGGAAACACAAAAGATCCAGAATAGCCAAAACAATCCTGAGCAAAAAAGAGCAATGCTGGAGGTAGCACAATACTTGAGATCAAATTATATTACAAAGTCATAATAGCAAAGACAGCATGGTATTGGCAAAAAAAACCAGATGTTGGAATAGAATAGAAGATCCAAAAATCAGCTCACAGCTATAGCCATCTGATATTTGACAAAGGTTTCAAAAACCTATATTGGAGAAAAGGTAGTCTCTTAACAAACAGGCTTGGAAAACTGGATATCCACATGTGAAAGACTGAAACTAGACCCCCTGTCTCTCACTCTATACAAAAATCAGTTCCAAATGATCTCAATATAAGACCAGAAACTTAATTGGGTCTTAAGTGATAGAGGAAAGCAAAGGGAAAACCTTTGAAGACATAGGCATAGGTAATGCTTTTCTGAATAGAACACCAATTGCTCAGAAAACAACAAGAATTAAGAAATGGATTGTATCAAATTAAAAAGCTTCTGTACAATGAAGAAAACAATTACCAGAATCAAAAGAAAACCTACAGAATGGGAGAAAATCTTTGCCAGTTATTCACTGGATAAAGGATTAAATACAGAACACATAAAGAGCTCAAAAAATAAACACAAAAAGAACAAATAACCCAATTAATAAAAGGGAAAATGAATAGTTTTCTAAAGTAGTAGTAAAAATGGATAATAAACACGTGAAGTAATGTTCACTCAACACCCTTAGCCATAAAGGAAATATAAACCTAAACGTCATCTCACCCCAGTCAGAATGGCTTTCATCAGAAAACAGACAATAACAAATGTTGGTGAGGATGGGGTGAGTTGGGGCTGGGATGGGAGGAGAGGAATCCTTATGCACTGTCTGTGGGAATTTAAATTAGTGCAGCCAGTATGGAAATCAGAATGGAGAATTCCTTCAAACACTAAAGATAGGTCTATCATATGATTCTGCTATACCACTTTTGGGCATGTATCTGAAGGAATGTAAGTCAACATATAATAGAGATACCTACACACACATGTTTATTGGTGCACTGTTCATGATAGCCCAAATATAGAATAAGCCTATGTGTCCATCAACTGATGAATGGATAAAGAAAATATGGTATACACAATGGAGTATTACTCAGTTATAAAGAAGAATGAAATTATGTCTTTTTGCAAGGAAATGAATAGAACTAGAGATCCTTAGGTTAAGAGAAATAAGCCATACTGAGAAAGAAAAGTATTGCATGTTCTCTCTCATATGTGAAGTCCAGATGTTAAAAAAATGAATGAAAGAAATATACAGGTCTTATTTAGGAGTGGGTATCAGTGGGAGAGGGAAGTGTGAAAGGAGAACTAACTTCTTTAAGTAGGTATGAAACTGTAGGAGAGATAGATACAGAGCCAGTATAAGGCAGGAGCAGTCTGAAAAGCACATTAGGTTTGGTAATTCAACAGGGGGAGGCCAGGTGTGTGTGAGGGGGCAGATAAGGATTGCTGCTTGTAAAACTCTCATATTTGGTGCCTTATTCACTCCTCCCAAAGTAGCCCTTCTATCCCGCATTAAATCAGTTAATTTTCTGAGCACTGAGGTTTTAGTGGTGATTATTCACAGGCTTATTTCATATTTGATTACCAGTGTTAACTTTCTAGATTTCTGCCCCTCACAGAATAAAATATGATGTCTCCCTGTTCTGGGTACGCCATAGATTCAACTGCTTACTTTCATTGTTCATTCTGATAGGTACATCTTTGAGGTGAAGTAAAGGAAATTTTTAACATAAGATTAACTTAAACCCATTCAAAGACAAAATTGAGTACATCTTCTTTTTCATGTGGATTTATATATAGGCTATTATTTGAAGGAAAAGGAGTATCCATGTGGTATTTTCATCCTGTCTTGGCTATTTGATGAAATATCTATAGGTAAAATATTTTGAAATGAATTATATGTTCAATATTTTCAAATACAGGACAGTTTTCAAAAGTTTAAATTACTCCCATGGATATGTATACCCCCTTCACCATTTAAAGCAACAAATGGAAACCTCTCGGACCATCAGAATAATTCACTGCGGTCACCTCTTTCAATCTGGTTTTCACCCTGGTTTCTTGGTTGTTTATGAACAAAAGAAGTCACAAAGCAACAAGATAAAGAAAGAAAGATGTTTAAAAAGTCACTGTTGTAACTGCAAAAGAAACAAGCCTGAGGAATATGAACACTCATTTCAAAAATGATTCAAATGTGAAGACATAATCACCACCTCCACTCTTGAGATAATCATGAATTAAAGGAGTTTTTAGAGCAGCTAGAGAAAAAATATAAATGTTATATTTACAGGCAAAGATGCCCAAGCACCATCATTTAATATTATCATTTGTTTTTATAAGGAATTCATCATCACACAATGTATCATTTGGTAACTAAGGGTTTTCATTTAGCTGCTAATCAGGACTTTTAGAGCGATCTAAATGCCTCAGGAGGCATCCTGCTCCCTTATTCTATTAAATTGGTCACCACATGAAGGACTTCATGGTTATGATGGCCATGGGACTTGCTCTAAGTTTTTTATTTATGAATAGCTATGTGGTTTAATGTTTTCTTTAACAATCTACTTACTTAGCTCTATTCTATTTCTTACTTTCTAGTTTCTACCACACAATTTCTTTACCACCTGGTCCTATTGTTCCTGAAGTTGGAATTGCTAAGGATGTCACTGACTGGGCTAATGTTTATAGTGTTTGGTTTTTGCCTGGGCTTCTGGGCCTACTGGAATCTATTTTATTTCCATTGTAAAGAATCAAGCATCTTGTTTTCTCTTAACGTGTCAAAAGCCAAACACTTGTTTTATAGTTTTAACTGGAGAAAAATGACAAGGAGTATGATAATATGTTACTAAAATCAAATGTCAATTACTAAGAACAAGTAGCTTTTGATATAATTATCTAATGAAATTGTTTGTCTATAGAGAATACTAAAATTGAGGTGTAAACTAAAATCAAAATGAAAAATTACCAAATGCAAAGGCAATTCTCTGGCAACTTTGAACACTTTGAATGTGTTCTGCTTTCTCTTGGCAAACTAAATCCTTCTGCTGTTGCATCTCAAAGAAATTTGGAGAGTTTTGGAGGTATTTTAATAAATGTCTTATTACATCTTGTATCCTAATGAATGCTATTCTTACAAAAATAGGTATGCTTCACTTCAGTTCGTTGGTTGATGTCACATTATATTATACGACGAATCCCATCTTGCAAATCTAGTTTAGAGTATCAAATCTGTAGTAATTAGTAAATAGGAATTGGAACAATTACAAGTATAAATTGTATAGAAGTTGGGTACGTAAGATTAGAAATAAATGAATGAACAAGAATTGGGATTGGGAATAAAGGAAACACACATGCACACACACACACACACACACACACACACACACAGGCACATTCTAGAATGACTACTTGACTATTCCATCAAGTAGTTGTAGGTTTGATTTACATTGCCTGCTTTGATCCATTGGAAAATGCTTGATTCAGAACAGAAAATGCAGTGGTGTATGTCCTTTCAGTTGCCTCAAAATCAACATTAGTAAGTGTTCAGAGGTTAAGAAATGCTTGCCTCTAGATATGCTGAATATCCCCATGCATTGTGTCATCCTTAAAGCATTAACCCATTGCACCACATAAAGGTACTTCCACATATGCAGGGTTCAGAAATAAACCATTCTTTAAATTTAGGTAATTGATAACAAATGCAGCCAGTGGAAAGCTGCTGGGTATCAGCCAAGTCTTTCTTTTTTTTTTTTTTTCCAGTGAGTAGTTAGTATTGCTTATGCATGTTCCCAGTAATACAGAGAGAACAAAACATACCTTAAATGTCCACAGGAAATGAGAAATATTGAATCAATGACTGTAAAAAGAAGATAAGATAGAGGGCGAGATGATTTTAGATTTCAACTGATATAAAATCAGTGTTTGGTTTTTTGGTTTTTTTGTAATCTTTCTTGATGCTTTTAGGAATTCAGGAGGCAAAATCAAGTTCTCTGACTAACAATGACACCAGGGTTCAAAATAATTGCTTTGGCTTTTGTTCTTCAATTTAAGAGCTGTGTTTCTGGACTATGTTATTTTTATATTTATAATGAGTAGAGATGGACCAGCCTTAAAAACTGGTTGCTAAAGATGGTTCTCATGTTTTTCTTTTTCTTTGGTCTAAAGGAAATAATTTTCTAGGCATAGGATCTAGAGCTTTTTAAAATGTAGCATTTCAGGATATATCAGCCAGGGGCACATCATTCTTACTATGGAATTCTTTGTAACTAAAAAATTTCTTATCAGATTTATGTTACAGAATTTCATGCTTGAGAAAGTCTCTGGAAGAGTGGTATTTTATACAAATGCTCGAAATAGTTTCTCATGTTTATCTTATATCCCTTTGAAATGTAACATAATACAGTCTTGCACATTTTATAAAAAGAAAACCCAAGTTTATTTGCTATGGACAATAAGTATTTATCTTCTAATTTCAAATAAGGTTTATCTAATATCACTTTTCTTAAACACAAAGTAGTGAATGTGAATTACTTTGAAGACAATTTTCATAGATTCTATGAAAGTCATTTGTGTACCAAAGTCGCCATTTGTTACATGACCCCAGTCAGTTCACTGACCTAACACAGCTTCCTTGCAGCTGCCTCTAATTTACAACTTGATAGCAACTGTCACAATGGAAGGCCTAGATTCATTATCTGATTTGTTTCTGCCATCTCTGCTGTCATAGAGTGCAAAACAACAAGGATAAGTGGTTTTTAAATTACTGGATTACTTAGACTTCCATTAAAAGAGTAGACCTACAAAGTAAAATAGAATAGCTTCTTTCTATATTCCTTTCCAATTCTCTATTTGTTTCCATTTATTTCACTCCAAGAACAGATATTGTTCTTATCAAGCAAGGGTCTTATGTGCCTTCTGCTCTCTCACCATGTTTAAGCCAAAGCAAGGTCCATAGTGGGCCTTTGGTGGTAAAGATGTCAATTAATGGAAGAATAAGTGGCCTGGCCCAGATATACTATTCAACCTGGGTTTTATGTTTGATAGTCTTATGCCCACTTCTGCTTTTGGGATGTCTTGAAACTTAAACATTGGTCAGTTCGATTGATCTCATTGGTTTGTCTGTCTTTAAGTGTTGAAGGCCTAAATGAAAATACAATCTTCCTACTGGATTTTTTCACTCATTGGAGAGCATATCTGAATCAGAGAACTCAACATTTTCTTGATGAACTAACACAAATTCTCCAAATCTATTATTTCAAGTCAGTGGCAGTGGTGATAGTGAGATTTGATCATAGAAAATGTCAAAATAAAAACAATTGAGCATTTTAAGAACCATTGACAAATCATTCTAGACCTCTTAAAATTGCCATAAGAACTTGAGTATATTTGGATGATATAACAGTCACATATGCTGTGGCTTTTCAATATCATTTATGTATGGCAATGCTAATTTGATTCAGCCATATTTACTATTTTATTCTGCACTTAGCAAGTTAGAGCTTTTTTGAACCCCTTGACTGAATTAAATGACCCTGTTTAGAGAACACCTAGCTTCCTGAACTGTTCTGACACTTTTTATCACAATTTATTTAATTATGTGAAATTTCCTGAGCACAAAAGTATATATATAGCTTACTTAATGAAGTAAATTGAATTAATATGAAGGTAATTATAGTCTTACTAACCGGAATGGCCTAAAAATTTAGATAATATAATTGGAGCAAAAAATACCTCTAAGGCCTTATATTTATACTTGCCATAGGGAACATTCTATATCATTTTATTGATAAAAATATTTATAGAATGTGATAGATTCTCTGTCTTTTATTTCACCAATCTTTCCCTTCCCATACCAGCAGCCTCATTTTAAAATCTGTCTCTGGATCTCATACTCAATAAAACCTTAGAAGGTACCAGATGTTTGGAGGAGGCTATCCAACATATCCTTGATTTTAAAGTAGATGCAAGATTTATTAGAGCCATATACATGTAATTTCAGCCTTCACTTTTGTGTTCATGAGCTAGGTGTAATCTGCAACATGGCATCTTATCAACAGAACAATTTTTACCTGTGCAATGTTGGCATCACTGCCAAACACTCAAAATAACTGCAGGACATTAATAAAATGAGTTCTTCACAAATTGTTTCCCTTTACAAAATTTTAATTTAGTGTGAGCATTTTTCAAGAAAATCATTTTGATTTGGGCCACATTCAAAAACTGGAGTGGGAAAAGTTGAATATGAATATACAAGGAACACCTGGGGTAAGTGCCTAACCAGATTGTCAGTGCCTCAAATTAGGTTTTTCTCCTACTGCACAGTTTCTAATAGTGAGAACTGGCTAAAACCTCCTCTCATGTTCCTTCAGATCCTGCCTAGCTCTGGGGTAGGGCACCACCAGCTCACCCATGCATTTGACTTGTCAGCTAATGGAAGCCAGTGTATGCTTTGCAGTGGGGAATCAACATGCTAGAAAGCAGGTGAGGGCACCTGCCAGAGGGGAATAGAGGCTTTTGAATGTTTAAAATGGGTCTAGTAGCAATTCCTTCAAAGTTGTCAGCAACTTTTCCAAAAAATGGAGTACTACCTCTGTACAGGGCTCAGAGTTAAACTTGTCAGAAGAGGACTACAAAAGGCATCCTGATTTTCTTTTTCTAAGATTAAATGAAAACAGCAATAGTAACACAAGTACAGAGCCTTAGATTTGGATGGAAAACCACTGGGGCTTTTACTTGAAGACTTAAAAACGTTTCACCTTATACCTGAACTGCCTTTATTTTGACATGATCTGGATACCAGCTGAATTCTAAATAGTTACTAATCTCCTTTACTTAATTCATTTTTTAGAATGTGGGGTGGCACTGGGGTTTGAATTCTGGGACTCAGGCTTGCTAGGTAGGCACTCTTACTGCCAGCCCTTGCTTAATTCTTAACATTGTAAAGATCATGATGATGTGCCACAGATTTGACTCATTTTTACCGACAGCAGATTGCACTGTTAACATTTCCAATGAGCACATAATAATTAAAGAAAAAATCCTTAAGAAGTATAACTAGCTATGTGAAGGAAGCAGACAGAGATGGCATATGCAATTGACAGTAACATCAGGGTTTGATGAAGAGACACCATGGGCCTGCAAGTGATGGACTGCAAGTGCTAACCAGAGAGAGGCTATTACATATAATATTTGGTAGATTGCCAATTTTTCACTGATATGTATGGTGGTGCATTCATGAACATTGTAACATTATCATCCTGGTTTGATCTGAGTAGAAAATGGGGTTGGCACATTTTTTTTTGGAATGGAGAATAGGATGGATTTGAACTCAGGGCTTTGCTCTTACAATGCAGGCACTATGACCTCTTGAGTCACACCTCCGGATCCAGGGTTGGCACTTTTGACTAATTCTTATAATAAATGTGTAAACTAATATTACGCACCAAGACAAGTATTTGCAAGAATATACTATGCTCTACAACCCTATGTTGGTGATCAGTTCCCAATGCCATAGTGAGACCAAGAGAAAGAAAACTGGAAGAATTTTCTCAGACACAACTAGGACTAATTAAAAAAGCAGAAAACATTTGAAATAAATTCAAGGAGGATTAACCATCAATTCCATCTTTCATTAAAATAAACCAACATATGGTAGGTTCATATTTTAGTTTTTAAATCAAATCATCCTTCAGACATTCAATTTCACATCAAAATGACACCTAGAAACTCAACTGTTTGAAAGTATAAGGACTTGTAATGGTAAAATAGCCAATGAACATTGAAGGAAAGAAAGTCAGTTAAGAAGTCACTGTTGCTCTTACAAGTTAGAAAGCCCACATTCTCATCCTTAATCATGCCATAGTCTACACAACACTATCCACTTACTCATTTTCATTAATAGGGTCAGGGAAATTTCAGACATAAAATGAAATGATCTAGATAACTCCAAGGGATGCTGTAAGGTTTAAATATGCCAATCTTTTTAGATTTTTGGTGAGGTTACATTTTTACTAGACCTGGGTAGATGTCTTTGTCAAAATTAACCTAAATCTTACATTGCAGAAAATAGTTTATTTTTATTTTTATTCATATCTGCCTCCAAATCTTAGGAAAGAACAAAAATATTAGCAAAGAATCATGTCGTTGTGGAGTTAGAAGAGTATCTTAAATATTAACTTTTTAAAAGCACCCTTATTTTTTAAATGAAGAAACTATGATCCTACAAAACAGGTTATTTTGGTCCTCACACTGAATGGAAAAAGAACAGAACTTCAATTTATTCTCTCTGGTATGATTCTGTGAATTTATTAGATGACTTCCAGTTTAGTCTACCCTCTCTAAAATCTTTTTTTTCTTTTTAATTACAGGACCATTTTCACTGGCTTCTTAATCAAAATATTGAGTTGGCCAATGGATTTCATTGCCAAAGCTAAATGTCTGTAACCTTAACACACCTTGCACAGTGAGCTTCAGTTTCTCTGAACTCTAACACATCTTAGATTATTTTCCTATCCCACCCCAATCTGCAATGTCAGATTGGCATTGTGCATTCTGTTTTGAGGTTTGCATAAATGATGAAGGCCTTTGGAGGATGAAGAATACTGCTGCTGTTTTCACCTCTTTGCTTATCACTCTGTAATTACAGTAAACATGATTGAAAATACTTTTATTTGAAGGCCATCTGACAGAACGGGAAGAAAATGCATTTACTCTTTCAAGGCCTGTGTATTTTCCTGGGAGAAGCCTGCCTATAAAAGTTGTCCTTTTATCCTTGGATAGCTATTTGGGAAATATCTTTGGGCAGCCAGCCACCTGAATGATTTTTGCCACCTAAGAACACAGCCATGATTCACTGGCCTTTCTCTGCATTCTCCCCACCTCCTTCCCTGCTACCTTCTGCAGACTAGAAGGCTGTTTCATGCTTGGGTGCTTGGAACCTCCTTTTCTTCAGAATGAGAGACAAAATTTGCATATTTTTTGCCAAAATATTGAGCTATTTTCATCTTAGAAGTCTAAGAAAGGAGTCTTTTCCCAAAATCTGTGACTATGCTTAAGTAATACAAATAAAAAGCAGTGCTGTGAATTGGTTTTCTCACAAGACTGTTTTCTAAATTGTTCCCTCTTTGGAAAGGTTACAGAAATTTTTCAAGATTACTTTTATCTTCATCAGGTATCTGTTCATTGAATATAGCTGGCTTGTGTATCTTTACAATGTACAAGTCAGCCTCATTTTGCAGGATGAGAAGCAGGATGAAAAATGCAAAATAACACTGACAGTTTGCTAAAAACTGTTTGCTGTCTTTACAAGTCATCCTACCTTCTGACCTGCCCATGGAGCATCACAAACACGGTGTTCTCCAATCTGTTTACATGCTCCTTACCTATGAACAGGTTCCACTCTGTGTCGAGATCAGCCTGGTTGGCTAGGCAGCCCTTCATGACATTGAGGCAGTAGTTGTTGCAGGGTCTCACTGTGGGCAGTCCTCGACAGTAGGGGCAGTACAGCATTTTCATGAGAGCACGGATGCACCCGGGGGTGGGACTGACCTGCAGATACATTGGAAAGAAAAAGAAACTCAGAAAGAGTAGGGAGGAAAAAGAAGTCTTTTTTTTCTTTAAAAAAAAAAGGCAATATGATTTTTTGAGGCTCAATGATGAATCTCAAACAGTGGGGCAGAGGATTAAACAAAGTAGCAGAATCTTAACCCATTTTAATTCTTGATCTTGAAGCCAGTCAATTCCTATTAAATGTTTCTACTGAGCAATGTAATAATCAATTTTTGTGAGAGATCACTGTCAACATTTTGATATCTATGTCACTGTAACTCAACCCTAAAATGTAGACACTGATTCATTGAATAGAACATGAAGTGAGCTAATGCATGGGAAAGCAATTTACAAAGTTAAAAGCCCCATAAAAATGTAGGTATTATTAAAGTTTAATGTGACACCTTTAGCCTAGTTTCCAACTGGTTACTTGACCCTGTTTTCTAAAGGAGTCGGTGGATATCATTCCATTGTACATAACTTTTTTGAAAGGATCAATATCACCTTTTCTGGGATTTCTGAGATCCAGGTCTGCTTAGAAGGAAGGGAGCTACTGACTCACCGTTTTCCATTTTCTGTAACTGCATAGTTCTGGAAAATTTGTGGAAAATGCAGTGAGTATTGTAAGGAATTTGTGCAATAATTCAGAGGACAGTGAAATATTCTTTGCCATATACAAGAATTCTGATGTTCCTAATTAATTCTAAACCAATGAAGACATTTTTAGGCTCATTAAAACTCTAATTCACTTCAAGAAGAAGAATATTTTAAACAGTACAGACCAACAATAGAAAAAATTCAGGCAGCCCCTTTTCATGTCTAGCTGTAAAATTAGTTATACTTATTTTGTTGATTTTATATAATTTGGATGCTTTAGTCATGTAACTGAATACATTCTGCTGAAACTCTGTTCTAGATCTGAGAAAAAAGTGTGACTGAACTTTATCTGCATCATTTGGACCTCTTGGGTATTGTGGCCTTACCAGACAGACCTGGGTCCACAGATGATTGGATCCACCTGACAAGAACATTCAGACACAGTAAGGCAAAACACAAATGGAACTTTGGGACAATAAGAAGTATTTTCACAGAAATGGATACTTTCAATTAACATGGCTATTCCCTGATATCCTGTCTTTTACCTGGAAACCAAACTTGGAAATGCTTAGTGCAGGGCTTTGGTTTCTGTAATATTTCCTCTTAATTTCACATTGTGCATGGACAACAATCTTAATACAGTATTTCAGGAAATGAAACCATTTATTTAGGCACTTGAGATTTCTAGTTGTCCTTTTGAGGTGTTTGCATTTTCTTCCAAAATTTTTCAGAGAATTTTCAAACATACAGAAAAGTTCAAAGACTTTATAGGAGATAGTCATATCCAAGATTGTGCAATTTACATTTTCATTCATTTATGTCCTCATGCCCTCTATCCATTAATCCATCTTATTTTCATGCCCAGATGATATCCTTATGATTTTTACTCTTCTTGGTAATTTAATGTTGTCTTGGAAAAAATAGTATCAACGTGATCAATAGCAGAAAGTACATTGATTACTCCTAAGTCAAAGAAGTGAAGAAAAATATAATTGACATTTTTTACACAGGTATTTAATGGCTTAGATGTCATTAATTCTAAAACTTAAAAACAACAAATAGGTTGAACAGTAGTGAAGAATCTGGTGACTTTCTTTTGAAGACAAATTAATGTTATCATTCTCATTGAAAATGAGCATCTTCTCATTGAAAATGTCATTTTGTCTATAATTGAGAAGTGCTTTTAAAATTTCTTATATCCACGTGTTTCCCTCCCCACACACAAAATAATGCAGAAAGAAATAGTTCTGTGTTGCCTATAATGTGGCTTTTCAAATTCTTTTTTTTTTATTATTCATATGTGCATACAATGCTTGGGTCATTTCTCCCCCCTACCCCCACTCCCTCCCTTACCACCCACTCCACCCCCTCCCTCTCCCCCCCACCCCCTCCATACCCAGCAGAAACTATTTTTCCCTTATCTCTAATTTTGTTGAAGAGAGAGTATAAGCAATAATAGGAAGGAACAAGAGTTTTTGCTAGTTGAGATAAGGATAGCTAAACAGGGAGTTGACTCACATTAATTTCCTGTGCGTGGGTGTTACCTTCTAGGTTAATTCTTTTTGATCTACCCTTTTCTCTAGTTCCTGGTCCCCTTTTCTTATTGGCCTCAGTTGCTTTAAGGTATCTGCTTTAGTTTCTCTGCGTTAAGGGCAACAAATGCTAGCTAATTTTTTAGGTGTCTTACCTATCCTCACCCCTCCCTTGTGTGCTCTCACTTTTATCTTGTGATCAAAGTTCAGTCCCCTTGCTGTGTTTGCCCTTGATCTAATGTCCACATATGAGAGAGAATATACGATTTTTGGTCTTTTGGGCCAGGCTAACCTCACTCAGAATGATGTTCTCCAATTCCATCCATTTACCGGCGAATGATAACATTTCGTTCTTCTTCATGGCTGCATAAAATTCCATTATGTATAGATATCACATTTTCTTGATCCATTCATCAGTAGTGGGGCATCTTGGCTGTTTCCATAACTTGGCTATTGTGAATACTTTTCCTAATTTGGCACTGTTGCAGTCTTCCACACCTTCCCTTGTAAGATTTTGTTTTATAAAGTTTTGCTTTCCATATCTTTGCAATTTTTCTCCTGATCAGATGCTTTTCTCTTGGGTTTCACTGCTTCATCTCAGGCCAACAAAGTTACCTTATCCCTTGATCATGAGATTTTATTTCCTCACCATTGTTTTTACATGACACTGCTTCTTCTCATTCAGGCTCCTAATATAAAACCTGGAGCATTTGTCAGTACTGGGGATGCAATTTGAGATCTGTACAATAGTCTCGATGGCACTGTTCATCAGGATGACCTTCCCCACTCCGCACTTGTGCACATTGTGTAGAGTATTCTGATGGTTTAGGTACCTATTGAGTGCTTTTTGAATCAACCTCTCTATTACATTTCCCCATTTCTTGACCACATTGAGACTCAAATGAAAAAAAAGAACAAAATGTTTTTGGACATCTTAGCATTTGATTGGTGCCCTTCTAATTTTGCTGTCAACAGCTATTGATTGTATGAATTCCAAAGCTCTGCTTTTTTTTTTTTGAATTGTGTTGGGACCAGTTCAATTTTCTCAGCCTGAAATTTTAGAGGAATCTACTACTCAAGATAGCAACCAACAGAGAAAATTAAATAGCCTTAATAATCCAAAAGAACAATTCTGTTCAAGTTAAGTGCGGATCTCTGAGCACTTTTGGAAATGACATTCTTCTGGGTCAAAGAAAAGGTATTTGAAGAAGAAAATGGATGGAGGGGGATCAAAGTTGAAGCTTTGATGTTTAAACACCAGTTTTGGAGCTTTCACAACTGCATTCCAGGTTTAAATTTTTTAAAAAAAATCTTCTCTTCCAACTGAAGACTTTGGGAAGCAATCCTTTGAAAAGAAGGTTGTTTGAAATGCCAGGTGTGTAAAAGAACTGTTTCTGTTTTTAATAGCTCTAAAATTCTGTTTTAGAATTATGCTAATTATAATTATACTCTCTTAAAATCTTTTTATTTTGAAACTAATAAAGGCTCACAACAAGTTGAAGAGATGGTAAAGTCATGGGTACCTTCCACTCACATTCCCTCAGTGGTGACATCTTACAGCTTTAGAGTAATATCAGGATGAAGAAACTGACATTATTGCATTGCTGTTAACCAAACCATAGAGTTTATTCAGTTTTATTTTTTTTAACTTGCATTGGTGTGCATGTATGTGAATGTGTTGTACAGAGTTTTAGGTGCAGTTTTATACCACTTACGTAGCCCTCACAGTTATCAGCACATAGAACAATTCTATCAGTATACAAGAAGTTTCATGTGTTACAGCCACCTTATCTCCTGTCCCAGTCACCTGGCAGACACTAATCTATTTTTCATCTATCTGATTTTGTCATTTCAAGAATGTTAACTTTTTTTTAGTAGGCATAATACCCTTTTGGTCCATCCAAGTTGTTGCATGCATTAACAGCTCACTCCTCTTTATGGCTGAGTAACATTCCATTGTTTGGATGTAGCATAGGAACTACTCACCTACTGAAGGATAGCTACAATGTTTCTAGTACTTTGCTGTTAGGAATAAAGCTTCTGTGAGTATTCATATACACAGAATACCAAAGTTTGCATTTCTCTAGGATAAGTACTCAGGAGAATAAATGTTGAGTCAAATGGCTTGCTCTTATAAGATATTGCTGAGAATTTTCCAGTTTACATCGCATTTTCCATTTCCACTAGTAATGTGTGAGAGAGCCAGTGTTTCCTATATCCTTGTCAATATCTGGATTATCACTATTTTTAATTTTAGTCACTTAATCTTTGTTTTTTATTTATGTTTGAAAAATGTGACTTTAATTAAAGCTCAAGGTATTTTATCTACTTGTAATTTTGTGAGTTGCTCTGGGTAATATCCTACTAATATTCTAGCATAAATGTGCTCTTTTTGTTTTGTTGGTGGTACTGGACTTTGAACTCAAGGCCTTGCGCTTGGCAGGCAGGCACTTTACAACTTAAGCAATGCTTAAGTTTTGTGTTTTAGTTATTTCTCAAATAGGGTCTCACATATTTGCCCAGACCTACCTACCTTCATGGGGATCCTCCTATCTAGGCCTCCCTCATAGCTAGGATCACAGACTCATTCCACCATGCCTGACTGTAGCCTGATTGGGATCTCATGAACATCAGACACCAAATCATTCATATCAGGTCTCTGGACGATATGCAAAACAATCAAGCCTGGAATGTTGGATATTTGTATATTTAACAAAACCAACATAAAGAGGACCTGTAAAAACTTACAATTAAAGTATGAAAGAGAATAACACCTCAAATACATGTACATTTTGTGTACTACAAGAAAAAAATTTCTCATTGAAGGAAATTGTAGTCTTTTAGCAACAATAAAGAGCATTATCTCTTGTGTGGAATAAAATGTTGGAATTGTTCTTTTAGTTGGTGAAGCGAATTTTTTGTTTACATTTGAAAAAGGTTGCTGTAACATCACAGATATTCAAAGTTGACAGGGAAACAAACTTGTGTAAAATGATAAATTTACAACCATGACATTATATTCTATTAACCTCTCACTTAACTTTTACATGTTTTTAATCACTATTAATAACCTTTTATGAAGAATTTGCATTAGCAGCAGGAAAAAAGAAAACAGTCAATGACTCATATTCAATTAACCCACTATTAGAAAGAGAGACACAGTGCGTGAGTCAACTCAGTGAGATTTCAGTGTGAACTCATTACTTAGTGGGCACAGGTCTATTTTAACCTCTTCTGGTCCTGTTTGTGTGTGATGAATGGTCCATAAATCATTATTTATATTTAATATTATCATTTAGTTAATAATCAAGGCTTCTTACAAAATAACTGAAAAGTAAATAAAAGAATACAAAAATACTTCAGCTTTTAGTTGGAAATGTCACAGTTTTGTTGATGTAGTTTTTATGAAGTTTAAGATACAATACATTAGAATATGGCAAGTAGTATAAAAAGAATACAAAAAACAGAACAAAAGCTTGTCTACCTGGCTAGCCATGTATGTCAAAAGGTTAAAGCAAATAATGCTTATGTTTTATGAATAGGATTTGAAGCATAGCATATCCTTAGCTTTGTAATAGCAATTCATTTCAGGTCTATAATACATTTAAGACTTCTGAATCTGAGCCAATATTTATGCACTAAAGTTCACATTAGCAAATCCTGATGGTAGATAATGTAAAAGAAGACTGTCTCTTAAAATATCGAATAAACATTATAACTCTGTATTATATACAGGGAATATATACCTAGGCAGTACTTATTTCTATTTAAGAGTATAACTGAAACAAATAAACATATCTTTATTTTGAAAGACAAACAAGTTAGTGTAAGTGAATTACTGAGCTAGAATAAATTCTAAGTTTTTTGAGCAAGAGTTGAAGCCATCTCCAACAATTTGTAATGTGCAGTCATATTAAACCATGAGACAGTTCTATTCATAATTTTATTATCTAACCTTACAAAGATAGGTTAGGTTATTGGTCTGGGATCTTTCTTCTCGTTTAACGTAGGCAGTTATGGCTATATGTTTTGGCATGCTATGCTTTTGTTTTTCATTCATCTAAGTAATTTCTAATTTCTCTAGTGATTTCTTCTTTACCTTACTGGTTGTATAAGAATATATTGTTTAATTTACAAATATTTGTGAGTTTTATAGTTTTCTTTCTGTTATTCATCCCTGGCTTCAATTCCATTGTGGAAAGAGTCTTAAAATACTGTGTATGATTGCAATCTTTCTAAATTTCTTAAGACATGAGATTTAGCAATGCTTTTTAAGCTTAAACTTTGCAGTCTTTTTCTTGCTTAAGCTCTCTCCTTGTTGCTATAAGGATTTTATTAAATTCCAGAGCTCTGAAAAGTTTCTTAGAGTAATACTTTCATTTTAAGTTCCCATGAACTTACTACTAAGCTTATTTACACATTACTGGTTGTTAAAGAATTATAATTAAAATTGCTTAACATAAAAACTAACCTGCATATAATTTAATCACATTTAAAGACTCAGAAAACACTTCAGAGGCAGGGATGTGACATCCACAAGCCAGAAATACCAAGGATTACTCAATACCATCCACCAGAAACTGGGGCTGAGACATGAGATAATCTCTCCCTCTGAGCATCCAGAAGAGCCTGATCTCCTCAGACTTCCAGGATCTGCCCTATGAGATAATGAATTGTAATTGTTTTAACTGATCCAATTTGTGGTAACATAATAGATACACCAACAAATTAGATAACTGTGATGAAATGGTTACCTTCCTAGATGTACAATCTGCTATCACTGGACAATGCAGCAATCAGAGCTAGGAAAAAACCTATAACACTTAGACACTGAGTGAGTAATAACAAGCTTCCAACAAAGAAAAACCTTTGGACAGAGTGGCTTCACTGGTACATTCTATCAAACATTGAGAAAGAATTAACCAAAGTCATTTCAAACTCTTCTAAAAAATAGAGTATGAAGGAACACTTTCTCCTTACTTATTGTAAAAGGCCAGCACTACATGGTATAAGGAAAGGAAACAACAGATTAAAATCCCTTATAAACGCTGATTAAGAGAACCTCAACAAAACTAGCAAATGGATTTTCACAGCACATTAAAAGGATTATATACTATAACCAACTAAGACCTATTCCAAGAAAGCAAGGGTGGTTCAAGATAAGAAAATAAAGTATATAGCACATCAGATTAATACAACAAAGGGAAAAACAACACATGAACATCTCAGTTGTATAGAAAAGCCATTTGACAAAATTCTACACACGTTCATGATAAAAACGTACAGAAAATCAGAAATAAAAGGGAGCTTTCTAAACACGACAAAGGTTATCTATGAAATCCCACAACTAATACCATATTCAATGGTGAAAAACTGAAAGAATATGGCTGCCCTGCTTTCACCACTGATAGTCAATATTTACTGAAAGTTCTAACCAGAGTTAATAGGCAAGAAAAAAAGTGATAGAAGGTATTCAAATTGTAAAGGAAGGATTAAACTACTCTTATTCACAGATGAGTGACATAGAAAATCCCAAAGAAGTCATTAAAAAGAGTCCTACTAGAGCTAATAAATGAACTGAAATTTTTCAATTCATATTTTATGGTACAATGTCAACAATGAACTTTATACACCACAGCTAAGAGATGGAAAGAGCCTAACTTCCATTGATAGATGGGTGATGAAATATAGTAAATGCATAAGTGGGATGTTCAATCTTAGAAAAGAAGGGAATCTGGTCACATGGTACAATGCAGGGTGAACATTGAGAACATTATACTAAATGAAATAAGCCTGTCACTGAAGAAAAATACAATATGATTCCATTTATAGGAGCCATTTAAAGCAGACAAACTCATAGAAGTAGAGTAGAATGGTGGTTGCCAGGGGTTACTATTTATGCATATAGAATATATAAATTTCAGTCATGAAAGATAAAAATGTTCTGGAGATGTTCAATGCAATAAGGTGCATCTCATTACCATTATTGTACTGCAACTCTTTTAAGAGAGTAAATCTCACGTTTTGTGATTTTTGTAACAACCACAACAAAATGATACTGATGTAAGGATATAGATCAGTTAATTAGAGATGAGTGATATACTTATAGACAACTGATTTTCAGCAAGGTACAAAGACCATTCAAGAGTGAAAGAATAGTTGTCAACAAATCCTATTGGGAAAATTGGACATCTGCCTGCTTTTATTCTGTTTTGTTGTTTTTTGTTCATTTTCTGTTTTTTTGTTTTGTTTGTTTGTTTATTCTTTTGCAGCCCAAGCTGGCCTGGAGCTCATGATCCCCCCTGGCTCTCCCTCTCCAGTTCTGGGATTACAAGCAAGTGCTCTAAGCCCAGCTTCCAAAGGTGGCCCCTATTTCATGGCATATACAAAAATTAACTCAGAGTGGATCCATGCCTTGAATTTAAGAATAAAATTATAAAAAGTCTTAGAAGAAAGACAGAGTAAATCTTACTGATCTTGGATTTGGCACTGGATTCTTGGATACATTACCAAAATAAAAAATAGACAAATCATAAAAATTTTTGAGATTCAAAGGACATTATCAAGAAAATATCCTACAGATAGGAGAAAATATTAACATATCCCATATCTGATAAGAGTCTCTTTACCAAGGTCTGGGGAGGTAGCTCAGTGGCAAAGCACTTGCCCAGCATGCACAAAGCTCTGGGTTCAATCTCCAGCACTGAAGGAAAAAAAGGACTATAGTATCCAGAATGTGTATAGAAGTCCTAGAACTCAACCACAAAAAAGAAAATCCTATCCCATGAAAAGCAGGCAGATTTCTTAAATGGACATTTCTTCAATGAAGATATGCAAGTGGCTAATGATTTCATGTAAAGATGCTCAATATTTTTAGTTATGAGGGAAAGGCAAATTAAAATGAAGCTATAATAAGAAAAGAGAGGTAATGATGAGGGTTGGGGTGGATAAGAATAAACTGGATTCCTAATATGCTACTAATGGAATGAGAAAGATGCACTGATTTTGAAAAGAGTTTGGTGGTTTCTCCAAAGGTTAAACAAAAAGCTACAATATGATCCAGAAATTCTATTTCTAATTGCATACCCAGAGAAATGAAAACACACACCACACAAAAAGTTTGTATATAGTTTTATTCTCTAGTAGCCACGAACCAGAAACAATTTAAATGCCCATAGATTAATGGAAAAACAACATGTGATCTATCCACACAATGAAATATTATTCAGAAATTAAGAAATGAAACTTTTATATATCATGCATCATGCATGAGCTTTCAAAGCATGTTTAGTGGCAGAAGCTATGCATGATTTTTATTCATACAAAATATTCAAAAAGGGCAACTTCATAAATACAAAAAATAAGTAGGGGTTGTCAGGGGCTGGAGAAGGGAGTGGTAGAAGCAGGGCTGTGGGGGCTAAAGAGTGCTAATGAGTAAGCATTAATCTTTTATGTAATAAAAATGTTCTAAAACTAGATCATGGAAATGGTTATGGTTGTCGATGTAAATCTGTTGAAATTATTGATGTCTTCACATTAAGGGGGTAAACTTTATGGTATACAACCTATCTCAATAAAGCTGTATAAAAAGAGATAGATGAACCTTTAATAAAGGAATTCCTACTGCTGTATTAATGAGTGGTAAAGGAATTTCAGTGCAAGGAGGAGAGTTAAGTGGAAGAGCATATGTCAACCATGTGCAAGCATCCAGGTTCATTCCCCACCAGCAAGAGTATAATTCTTAAGAAAGGATTTTCAGAGTTGGCAATATAATTCTTAACCACTAACTAAAGACTTTACTTAGGGGAGATTCCAAGATGGCGGCTAGAGGTAGGAAGCAGAAAGCGACCCTCCTATAGTGAAATCTTGGAGAGACGCTGGAGACACACTTTGCAGGCATAATCACTGAGAAAAGGCATAACTTTGACCCCTCCACATCTCCAGCCTGCACAGAGAATCTCCACTTCACGTTAAACGGAGAACCGAGGAGGCCCCCGGGGCCGCCAGTGGCCGGCGCCCATACGGCTTGGGAAGACGCAGACCAGGTGAGCTTTGTGGTACCGCGGTTCCCCCACAGACAAGCCTGGGCCAGAGCAGCATAGCCCCCTGGACAGACTGACCTCCACCTGGGAAAAAAAGAGAAACTGAGTAATAAGCAGTAAGAACAATAAAGACACGCTGGAAAGAGGGTGGGGTGCCCTGAGTGCTGAAGATTGGGGGAAGGGAATCCTTCCCGGGACTGTAAATAAAAAAGCCGGGCAGGCCAGAGAGGCTCTGGCAGGAGCGGGGTGCGCGCCCAGCAACCAGGAGCAGGGAAGCTTGTGAGAGGAGGGAAGACCCACTTCCCACGTGAACTGTAAACAAACATGGCAGCCGGCAGGAGCAGCAGCACCGCCCAGTAAGCAGGAGCAGGAAAGCTTGTGAAAGTGGCAGTGGGAGGAAAACTGTATAGGAGAGGGGGGAAGACCCACCTCCCACATGAACTGTAAATAAACACGCAGGCCTGACAACGCGGGGGCAGTGTCACCTTTCCCAGTGCTTGGGAAGGGGAAAGCCTGTAGCAGAGGCTCCCGCACAGGAGAACTCTGAGCAAACAAAGCCTGGAGGACCAGGTGAGTGCTAAGTTCACCCCAGAGATCTGCATAAATAACACCAACAGCTACAGGCTGAGAGCAGCAGGCAGGCAACCACAGTTGCAGATACCACTCTCAGAACTGTCTCGAGACGCTTTTTTTTCTTTTTCTCCCTACCTTTGATGAGCGAACAACCAAATTACACCTGCAAGCCGAAAAACTTACTGAAACTGTATTGCATTTGAACTTGGGACACTTGGTGGGGCTATTTTGTGTGTGTGTGTGTGTGTGCAAGTGTGTAGTTTTGTTCTACTTTATGCATTCCCTTTGATGAGACGACTACAGAACAACATCTGAGGCACCAACTCCAGGACTGGAAATTGAGACGGACAACCAGATTATTAAGACTGAAACTGCATTGCATATAAACTTGGAAGATTTTTGGGTTTTTTTTTTTTTTAATTTTCTATTTTCCATTTTATTTTAATTCAATTTTATATATAGATATTTCTTTCATTTACTTATTTTTTATTTTTTTATCTTTGATTTTCAATCCTCTCTCTGTCTCTCTAATGTCTGTTCAGCTTACTGTCGATTAGTACACTAACACTCCCTATTTATACCTTTGAAACTCTCTTGTCTGATACCTTGTTCTGCTTTCTCCTTCTTGTCTGTATATTTGTTTTCACCTTTTCTTTAACTTCTTGCTTTCCATCTCAGCTCACCCTTCCATTCTAAATATTACCACTGTTATTATTACAAGCTAGAAAATACTTAATTGCACACAGTACAGGGACAGTAACAACACCAACGACAATGACGGGAAGACAGAAAAAACAGGGAAACCAGTTTCCCCACAGCAAAAAATTAGTACAGGAACCAGAGGGGAATGAAGAGAACAGAAACTCAGATCCAGACTCCAACAAAATGAAGATAAACTATGCCAAAGGACCCAATGAAGCCCACAAGAATAATTTAAAAGAAGACATACTACAAGTACTCAATGAGAATTTTATAGAGATGATACTGGATAGGGTCAACCAAAATGTACAGGAGACACTCAAGAAATTCCAAGACAATAAAAATAGAGAATTTGAAAAAGCAAAAGAAGAAATAAAGGAAACCATAGAAGCACTGTATAAACACCAAAGTGAAAGAGAGAACAAAATGAATAAATGGATAAATGAACTCAGGACAAAAATAGACATTAAAGAAGAAAACTGCCAGGATATGGAAAACCTCAGAAAAAAGAACGAAACAGAACTGCAAAACAAAACGGAAGGCCAATCCAGCAGAACAGAACAAACAGAAGACAGAATCTCAGAACTTGAAGATGAAATGGTAATTAAAGGAAAAACCGAAGAACTATTAATTAAACAACTCAAGACCTGTGAAAAGAAAATGCAAGAACTCACTGACTCCATCAAAAGACCAAACTTGAGAATCATGGGCATCGAAGAAGGAGAAGAAGTGCAAGCGAAAGGAATGCATAATATATTCAACAAAATAATAACGGAAAATTTCCCAAATCTAGAGAAAGATATTCCCATACAAATGCAAGAGGCCTCCAGGACACCAAACAGACCAGATCAAAATAGAACTACTCCACGACATATCATCATTAAAACAACAAGTTCAGAAACTAAGGAAAGAATATTGAAGGCTGTAAGAGAGAAAAAACAAGTAACATACAAAGGTAAACCCATCAAAATCACAGCAGACTTCTCAACAGAAACATTATAAGCAAGAAGAGCGTGGGGTGAGATCTTCCGGGCACTGAATGAAAATAACTTCAACCCCAGGATACTCTACCCAGCAAAGCTATCATTCAAAATAGATGGAGCAATAAAAGTCTTCCATGATAAGCAGAAACTAAAACAATATGTGACCACAAAGCCACCATTACAAAAGATTCTGCAAGGGATCCTGCACACAGAAAGTGACACCCAACTTAACCATGAAAAGGCAGGCAGCACCAAACCACAGGATAAGAAAAAGCAAGACAGAAGAGAGTAACATCAAGTTAGGTACACACAATCAAACCTTCAAACAACTAAGATAACTAAATGGCAGGAATCACCACATACCTATCAGTACTAACGCTTAATGTTAATGGACTTAATTCACCCATCAAAAGACACCGTTTGACAAAATGGATTAAAAAAGAAGATCCAACAATTTGTTGCTTACAGGAGACTCATCTCACCTACAAAAATAAGCATATGCTTAGGATGAAAGGCTGGAAGAAGATTTACCAAGCCAATGGCCCCCGAAAACAGGCAGGAGTAGCAATACTTATCTCTGACAAAGTAGACTTCAAACCTACATTGATCAAACGAGATAAAGAAGGACATTCCATACTAATAAAAGGGGAAATAGACCAAAAGGAAATAATAATCATCAATCTGTATGCACCCAATGTCAACGCACCCAATTTCATCAAACATACCCTGAAAGACCTAAAAGCATATATAAATGCCAACACAGTGGTTGTGGGAGACTTTAACACCCCATTGTCATCAATAGATAGGTCATCCAAACAAAAACTCAATAAAGAAATCCAAGATCTAAAATATGCAATAGATCAAATGGACCTAGTAGATGTCTACAGAACATTTCATCCAACTTCTACACAATATACATTCTTCTCAGCAGCCCATGGAACCTTCTCCAAAATAGATCATATCCTAGGGCACAAAGCAAGTCTCAGCAAATATAAGAAAATAGAAATAATACCGTGCACAATATCTGACCACAATGCAGTAAAAGTAGAACTCAACAACAAAAGTAAAGACAAAAAACATGCAAACAGCTGGAAACTAAATAACTCATTACTTAATGAAGAATGGATCATCAATACAATAAAAGAGGAAATTAAAAAGTTCCTGGAAGTCAATGAAAATGAAAACACAACCTACCGGAACCTATGGGACACAGCTAAGGCAGTCTTGAGAGGAAAGTTTATAGCCATGAGTGCATATATTAAAAAGATTGAAAGATCCCAAATCAATGACCTAATGATACATCTCAAACTCCTAGAAAAACAAGAACAAGCAAATCCCAAAACAAATAGAAGGAGAGAAATAATAAAAATAAGAGCTGAAATCAACGAAATAGAAACCAGAAACACCATACAAAGAATTAATGAAACAAAAAGTTGGTTCTTTGAAAAAATAAACAAGATCGATAGACCCCTGGCAAACCTGACTAAAATGAGGAGAGAAAAAACCCAAATTAGTAGAATTAGGAATGCAAAAGGGGAGATAACAACAAACACCATGGAAGTCCAGGAAATCATCAGAGACTACTTTGAGAACCTATATTCAAATAAATTTGAAAATCTAAAAGAAATGGACAGATTTCTAGATACATATGATCATCTAAAACTGAACCAAGAGGAAATTAATCACCTGAATAGATCTATAACACAAAATGAAATTGAAGCAGCAATCAAGAGTCTCCCCCCAAAAAAAGTCCAGGACCTGATGGATTCTCTGCTGAATTCTATCAGACCTTTAAAGAAGAACAGATACCAACCCTCCTTAAACTGTTCCACGAAATAGAAAGGGAAGGAAAACTGCCAAACACATTTTATGAAGCCACTATTACACTTATCCCAAAACCAGGCAAAGACACCTCCAAAAAGGAGAACTATAGGCCAATCTCCTTAATGAACACTGATGCAAAAATCCTCAACAAAATAATGGCAAACTGAATTCAGCAACACATCAAAAAGATTATTCACCACGACCAAGTAGGCTTCATCCCAGGGATGCAGGGGTGGTTCAACATACGAAAATCAATAAACGTAATAAGCCACATTAACAGAAGCAAAGACAAAAACCACTTGATCATCTCAATAGATGCAGAAAAAGCCTTTGATAAGATCCAACATCATTTCATGATAAAAGCTCTAAGAAAACTAGGAATAGAAGGAAAGTTCCTCAACATTATAAAAGCAATATATGACAAACCTACAGCCAGCATTATACTTAATGGAGAAAAATTAAAATCATTCCCTCTAAAATCAGGAACCAGACAAGGATGCCCACTATCTCCACTCCTATTCAACATAGTACTGGAATTCCCAGCCAAAGCAATTAGGCAAGAAGAAGGAATAAAAGGCATACAAGTAGGTAAAGAAACTGTCAAAATATCCCTATTTGCAGATGACATGATCCTATACCTTAAAGACCCAAAAAACTCTACTCAGAAGCTTCTAGACATCATCAATAGCTATAGCAAGGTAGCAGGATATAAAATCAACATAGAAAAATCATTAGCATTTCTATACACTAACAATAAGCAAACGGAAAAAGAATGTATGAAAACAATTCCATTTACAATAGCCTCAAAAAAAATCAAATACCTAGGTGTAAACCTAACAAAAGATGCGAAAGACCTCTACAAGGAAAACTACACACTTCTGAAGAAAGAGATTGAGGAAGACTATAGAAAGTGGAGAGATCTCTCATGCTCTTGGATTGGTAGAATCAACATAGTAAAAATGTCGATACTCCCCAAAGTAATCTACATGTTTAATGCAATTCCCATCAAAATTCCAATGACATTCATTAAAGAGATTGAAAAATCTACTGTTCAATTTATATGGAAACACAAGAGGCCACGAATAGCCAAGGCAATACTCAGTCAAAAGAACAATGCAGGAGGTATCACAATACCTGACTTCAAACTATATTACAAAGCAATAACAATAAAAACAGCATGGTACTGGCACAAAAACAGACATGAAGACCAGTGGAACAGAATAGAGGACCCAGATATGAAGCCATACAGCTATAACCAACTTGTCTTTGACAAAGGAGCTAAAAATATACGATGGAGAAATAGCAGCTTCTTCAACAAAAACTGCTGGGAAAACTGGTTAGCAGTCTGCAAAAAACTGAAACTAGATCCATGTATATCACCCTATACCAAGATTAACTCAAAATGGTTCAAGGATCTTAATATCAGACCCCAAACTCTTAAGTTGCTACAAGAAAGAGTAGGAAATACTCTGGAGTTAGTAGGTATAGGTAAGAACTTTCTCAATGAAACCCCAGCAGCACAGCAACTAAGAGATAGCATAGATAAATGGGACCTCATAAAACTAAAAAGCTTCTGTTCATCAAAAGAAATGGTCTCTAAACTGAAGAGAGCACCCACAGAGTGGGAGAAAATATTTGCCAACTATACATCAGACAAAGGACTAATAACCAGAATATACAGGGAACTTAAAAAACTAAATTCTCCCAAAACTAATGAACCAATAAAGAAATGGGCAAGTGAACTAAACAGAACTTTCTCAAAAGAAGAAATTCAAATGGCCAAAAAACACATGAAAAAATGCTCACCATCTCTAGGAATAAAAGAAATGCAAATTAAAACCACACTAATATACCACCTCACCCCTGTTAGAATAGCCATCATCAGCAACACCACCAACAACAGGTGTTGGCAAGGATGCGGGGAAAAAGGAACCCTCTTACACTGTTGGTGGGAATGTAGACTAGTACAACCACTCTCGAAAAAAATCTGGAGGCTACTTAAAAAGGTGGACATCGATCTACCATTTGATTCAGCAACGCCACTCTTGGGGATATACCCAAAAGACTGTGACACAGGTTACTCCAGAGGCACCTGCACACCCATGTTTATTGCGGCACTATTCACAATAGCCAAATTATGGAAACAGCCAAGATGCCCCAGCACTGACGAATGGATTAAGAAAATGTGGTATCTATACACAATGGAATTTTATGCAGCCATGAAGAAGAACGAAATGTTATCATTCGCTGGTAAAATGGATGGAATTGGAGAACATCATTCTGAGTGAGGTTAGCCTGGCCCAAAAGACCAAAAATCGTATGTTCTCCCTCATATGTGGACATTAGATCAACGGCAAACACAACAAGGGGATTGGACTATGAGCACATGATAAAAGCGAGAGCACACAAGGAAGGGGTGAGGATAGGTAAGACACCTAAAAAATTAGCTAGCATTTGTTGCCCTCAACACAGAGAAACTAAAGCAGATACCTTAAAGCAACTGAGGCCAATAGGAAAAGGGGAACAGGTACTAGAGAAAGGGTTAGATCAAGTAGAATTAACCTAGAAGGTAACACCCACGCACAGGAAATCAATGTGAGTCAACTCCCTGTATGGCTATCCTTATCTCAACCATTAAAAACCCTTGTTCCTTCCTATTATTGCTTATACTCTCTCTACAACAAAATTAGAAATAAGGGCAAAATAGTTTCTGCTGGGTATTGGTGGGGGTAAGAGGGAGGGGGTGGAGTGGGTGGTAAGGGAGGGGGTGGGGGCAGGGGGGAGAAATGAACCAAGCCTTGTATGCACATATGAATAATAAAAAAAAAATGAAAAAAAAAAGACTTTACTTAGCTTGCAGCTATGAAAAAGACTATTTAAGAAATATCAACCTTGAATTACATGATACCAAAATCTGTTGGACGTGCATGACCTAAAAGCTTCCTTAACATTTTCTCTCTCAAGAAATTATCTATTGTTTCAGCTGTTGCTGACAGTGGTTTGGTGGAAATGAATTTCCATGCATACATAGAGAATAGCTTTGGGCCTCCAATTCAGTTTGAATACTGATTAAAACGTGCATGCTTCCAAACTATCTTCTCTTCATCTTGTACCATTGAACAAGAACAAGGATAAGACAGGAAACAATTATGTATTGCGAATCAGAGCCTGAAGGAGAAATGTTCCCTACATGGATGACAAATGTTTATAGTGCCACTGTGATAAAATTCAGCATACTTTAAAAATTTTAATTTATGTATTAACTAGAAACCTCTTCTGAAAAGTATGAGGTTTATGAAGCATTTGCAAGCAATGAAATGAAGACTGAAATTTCTGAATCTGGGAGAAAAAGTATGGACATAATTTGCATAGCTAATAAACATAACTATAGAATTTCCAAACCAAGTTTAAGTAACATCAAGGCTGTGGCACACATGAAAACAAAGCCAGGACATGGGAAGTACCTTTAGTTAAGTTCCATGGCAGTTCTTGCCAGTCCTATGTTTTGCTTGTTAGGTTATATCATAAATTCAATGTTATTTAGACCCAGTTTCTATATTTCATTTCATTCTTTAAGACATAAATAAAATGGCCATATTAGTTAGTAATGAATGTTATTTTTCACTGGAGAGACAGGAATATTTCCAAACTGTACAAAATTATAACTCATACAGACACACAAACACACACAGACAGGCACACACAGTAACACATAAAAATGGAAATATTCATCCATTAGAATGAAACAGCTATTTCTGCAAGTTTAATACATATTTCACAAGGCTTTCTACTGTGTTTATCAAATAGAAACATCATTTTTACTTTACCTTACTGTACTATAATGAGGTCTTGGTGATATTGCTTTTTATTTGGGCAGTCTGTTTGACATTCCAAACTTTGCCCAATTGTAAATTTTCAAAACATGAGCACAGAATATAAAACAGGATCCCTAAGTGTCTCGACAGGGAATAGCTGTCTTCTTCAGTTAGAAATTATAGCTTAAATATTACTTCATTTAGAAGAAACATTTTAGCAGTGACTCTAAATATGAGTCATTGAAGTGAGAATCCACTCTGGTAAAAGCTATGAATTTCTACCCTCTGTACAGTAATTCTAACATACTGATATCTGCTTTGGAATATACACAATCTGCCTTTAAAGTAAGGGGGTGTGGTATTTTTAAGAATGCAAAACAAAACCAATCACTCAGGGAGCATGTACAACTTTAAATGCTTAGTGTAAGTAGCTGGCATATGGTAAGAGGTGAATATTAAAATATGTCTGATACATGCAAGAAAGCAAACAAACACTATATTGTGTTTTTTTGGTAACCGTTGGTGAAAATGGATATGAAATTTGTGTTAGTATTGTCTATTCATGCTCTCTCTCTTCCTATCTATGTACCTATGTATCTACCTATCTGTCTATCTATCATCTATCTACTTACCTAGTCTATCATCTACCTATTGCCAGTTACGCATGGAGAACTATCTGCATTCTGCTGAACTGCATTGATACATCTACTTTGTAGACCACAGAGTTGTCAGTGCATGTATGTACCATATTACTTATTCAAATACTTGAGGAACTCTTCATGAGAATCCCTGTGATTCACATCATCAGCATGTTTTCATGATAACACCCTGCACTTTACCCTGCAAACTACCACAGGGCCTTTTCTGAAAAAACCTCAAGGAAATACAAAGAAATAATAATGCTATCAGTATAAGGGAAGGTACATAGACTAGTCTGATTATGCTCTAACCTATTGGCTGAAAATTAAGCTATGGACTATTGCTAGCAGGAAAGGGAATATTATTTGAAAATTTCACAGACATGGAGGAATCTAATTGGGAAGAGATCTTATAGGACAGGTCAATGGTGACTCTACTGTACAAAAAAATAATAAAAATAAAGGGATAAATAAAGCTAAGATGATGGTCTTTGAGAAGGAAAAAGATAAGATCACACTAAGAAAAGTTTTCTCCCCTCTTCTTCCAATATTAATGAAATGGAAGACTATGACAGCATTCATTCTTAAATTCATTCAAAAATATTTAATGAGCATAATACATACTGGAACTATTGAAGGTACTAAAGTGGAAATAAGTGTTGGGTTTTGGAAATACCAAGTTGCAAAACTCACAGCTGCAGAAGGACAGGTGAGAACAGCCTGGAGTTTGAGTGACTTGCTGAGAAACACAGAGAAAAGCCCAATTCCATGTATACTAGACCAGTGGGAAGCAACCCATGAGAAATTTCCACTGTTGTAAACTCTGGGAGAACAGTGGCAGAAACGTAAAATGGAATATTGAGAACCTGGAGAATCCAGCATCCTTGAACTCATCACTGGTCTAAAGCTTCTGCAACTTATCTTAAATAAACATCCTTTAAGGACAATGTGATAAACATCTGCATAGGATTATTGAGCACATGATATATTTCACTGTTTTAGGTACTCCTAATAGATTTGGGGATGTATGAAGAAGGGGAGAGTATACCAGTGGCAGCAAAGTTTCATGAAATGAGGTACAGGGAGAATTGTAGAAGGGTGCTCCAAAAATAATGTTTATAATTTTCTTGTGCAAAAGTAGTATGGAAGATTATTCCTCCCAAATAATGCAGTCACCTGAATAATTCTTCAATCTCACAAAGGATTTACTGTGAAGGATGAAACTAATTTCATTTGTAAGTTATGGAATATTTGATTTTTAAAAAAAGCAATATTACTTTATAGTAATTACTTGAAACATGATGAAATGTGAGGAGGAGTGATTTTTTTTTCTTACATCTCCTCTAGCATTTCTATAATTTTCCCCAAGGAAGTCCTCTGAATTCCATGGCTCTGGGGTACTTGTCCTTTAGTAAAAAGGAAGAGATACTGAAGTTAAATGAGAATGCTTCATTGCATATCACAATGGTTTGCCAATCAATACAATTTCATGTGACTGATTACTGAATTGTCTTATAAGTATTTTAGAAGACTTTAATTATACCGTTTATAGATGTTAGTATGATGCTCTTACTTATTTCTATTACAGCCACTGAGCCTTTGTTAGAAATATATGCCACAAAATACCATTTTCCTATGAAAAATCCTATTGGACTTATGCTATTTTAATTTCCAGTGCCAACGTCAGGAGCACTATCCACCATTAGCTCCCATATTTAAAAAGAATTTTATAAAAGCATTGACTAAGTCTTCAGTTAAAACTTGAATGAAAATATTAAGCATAGTTTTACTGAGTTGTAAAACTATGTCCTATTGTCCTATTGTCCATGGACCCTACAGGTTACTAAAAAATATAATTAATAGATGTTCCCAATGCATTGTTGTGCTTAAACACTACTATTGCATAGTTTACAGGGTGCAAAAATCTAACAATTCAACCAATTAGCTTATTGCATTTTGTCATGGTAATGCTAACATCTAACAGTTATGCTTTCAACCATGCATGCAGAATCACTTGGTAGAATGATAGATAATATGTGATGCATATTATAAAGTATGAACTTTCAAAAACTGAATTAAACTTCTGAAACTTGAACAAGTTAACTAAATTACAGAGGAATCCTACTTTGTCCATTGAAAAAGGTTTAAATCCAAGTTAAAACTCAGTATTGCAATATCTTTTGGTCAGCATTTACATTATCTTGGCCTTCTGTTGATCTCTGTAAAACAAAATATTAAGTGTACTTATTTCACTCAGGAAGAACAATTAAATTAATCTAATTAATCTTTCCAAGTCCTTCTTAAAGGAATCACTAAGATTTTCTTTTTAAATTTTCATTAGCATTCATTTTTTAAACTTTTTTCCCAGATTATGTTGGGAGACCCATGTTAGCTTAATGTGTTTGACTAGCAGAACACATTTTCTCTTATAATAAGCATATTTGACCTCCAATTTTGGTTTGTGTTTACAGTCTCCAAAGATATTTTATTTACTTTATTGTTGTGCAAGGTTGGGGTACCTTATGGCATTTACAAAAGTTCTTACAATATAATGAATACATCATACTTGAATGACTCAAATACCATCTGTTTACTGTATTTCAGGGAAAATGAATTGAGAGGATTATAATCTATAGAGCTCTATTTCTTCTGAAATTTTCTATCAAAATATGGAATAACAATTCCATTAATAATATCAGCCAAATTATTATGCTTTTGGGCACGAGCAGGTGTGTTATAGATATTGAACTGTAGCCTCAATGTCATGTGGACCTATGTTGGAAAAATGGTACTTTCTTCCCCACCACCTTTTACTAAATGTGCATGACTGTATGGACAGCCTTTGGGTTACATGTCCGTTCTCTGCCCACAAATGGTAGATCTTAGGCTGCTACCAATTTTTAATATAGAGATACGGTCCTGTTCTCCTACCTTCTATGGCCATGGATGTGAACAGGAGACCTGAGCTATTTCTCAGGAGTATGTGAAGAGAGACAGTTTTAAGTAAATCCATTCGCACATCTTCAACTCTTATATGAATTCTTTTCTAAAAGAGCGCCTACTGTCAAAGCCCTCTATTTCACTGTCAACTTCTTACAAATCACAAAAAGAAAGTCTTTTCACCCATCCTAAATGTAATATAAAGCACAGTGCCAAAACATAAATACCCAAGCAGCAGAATTTTGATGGGGTATTAAGAACAATTCTAAATACTATCAACGTAGAGAAGCAAATTACGTTAATGTCCGGGATCCTTTGCAAAGCTAATTTAAACTTTTTACTATCTACAAAATTGAAAAAGAGCCTAATCAAACCGTCAGCTATTACATTATTATAAATAAGGTTTGAAGATAACTACTAAGTAACTTTTGGCCTACAACTTGGAAGACATTCAAAGAATTTAGTGACTTTTTATTCAAAGTAATCATTTGTTTGAATGTTTCTCAATGTATACTCAATAAATATTAAAAGGAAAATACCTGGCACAGAACTACTCTTTCCAAAAGTAATATTGACACAAGATTTGTGAAGCAATTCAGGGGATGTAATCGTATTATTTCATTAAAGGGAGAATTTGCAGCATCATTATTTTTAGGCTTTAATTACGAAGGAATATATCTGCATGATTTGAGCAGTTTTGTACCCATAGTGATTGTAATGATAACTCAGTCCAAAAGAATATGTCAGCACTTGGAGCTTATGGTCATGAATTGTATGCACAAGCTTTTGTTTGCAGAAATGATAAGGAGGTTATTAAATTTTCAAAGCATAGCACGCACTATGTTAGCATTCATTTCCGAAGGGCAATTAGAATGGAAGTTCAAGTTCAGGAAAAAGGAAAATTGGTCTAGGCCTTTTCAGGTGAATAATAATAAATTACATATTGCTGAGATATTTAGATTTTCAGTTCATGTAACCTGTTAAAGGAGTAATGCAGTGTTTTGTCTTCACTACTACTATTTACAATATGGCGCAAAATAATCCTTTGGAACCATTAAAACCTATGCTGTATCTCTCTGACCTCCAAACAATGCCTAACCACAGACAAGGGTGAAGAAGCTACTGGATGCATGAGAATGCTTGATGAATAAATGAGTGATTAACGTGTATAGTTTCAGATTAGTGGAAGCCAAAGGAGGACCTTCAGGAATTGTGTGGTCACTCATGTCAAATATGAAGACTGATTTGGGGAATTTGACAGAAGGTGATTGGAGTTAGGATTTATGAAGTCATTTCAGAGACTTTTCAACTAATATTTGAAGACTAGTCCTTAAAAACTTGTTCTTAAGTTGTGCACAGCAATAGCATGGTGGCTAAGGATGGAATCAAGATTCAAGGAAGGTGTTTACTTATTATTTATTTATTTAGAAATGAGAGTAAAAATTTCCATGACAACATGAAATGCAGATATTGGCTTAAACAAAACAGCAACTCTTATTTACAGAGTACTTTGTAGTTTTCAAAATATATATGACCTCATTTAAAACTTGAAACTACTCTTTGAGTTGCCCATTGCATCCCTGAAAAATGAAGTGAGAAGAACCACTGAAACTATGCAACTAGAAATGGTGAAGACTAGAATAAAATTAGGTGTTTTGACTCACAGCACGATTAGAACACACGTCTCTCGATTTTGAGGAGTATGTGTGTGACAGAAGTTAGTGTGAGGGCATTCTAGCCTAACATGCCAGCCTTGTCTATGTAAAAATTTTAAAACACTGAAATTTGTTGCTATCTGTCATGTTCATTTACTGTAGCTATTAACTAGAGCCAATAAACAAGTGGGTGGTTAATATCTTTTTACCCTTAGGAAAGGAGGAGTTTCAATATCATTTGCATTTCTAAATTGAAGTACTCAGCACCAGTCTGTTTTTTAAAGCAGGGAGTACCTCAGATTATTGAAAAAAATAACTGATCTAATTTAGACGCTTAGAAATAAATCATGCCCTTGGAAAATGAGTTGTTTTGAGAGGATGTGCAGTTTTCCTTGAGAAAATGAGATTGGAAGAGGCAGACACAGATAAGCTGGGTAGGTAGGACAGAAATAAAATAATAAACCAGTTTAATCTTTTAGGATTCATTTTTGTAGTAAAATATTTTGACCACCACTTGAGAATACAGTTACCCTGAAGAAAAGACACAGTTGATGGAATTTGAGATGAGGAGATCAAGTCTCGGGAGCTAAGTGATGCGTTTATGCCTTACGACTTATCAGTTATTTGCACAACTAAAGAAAGAGCGCCCATGTCCTGATATATTTTCCCTCCTGATAATGTCCCTACATCCACAGTTTCAAACTTGCTGAGACTCAACATAGACTGACTCTTTACCATCTTTAGAGATTTAAAAACTTGAATAAGAAGTCTAGCCAATGAGTCTAGAAAACAAGTCTTAATTTTAATAAGGCTGCTATTTTATGCACATCATTGCAAAATGCATACTGGGATTATCAATGGGATCTCCCAGTGGCCTTCGTAATTTATGGTGCCAATGTTGTCATACAATAATCCAAGCAAATTGAGACAGAGTGCTGCAAATTAAGTTTTCTAAAAATAAGGTGAAGAACCCCTGTATAAAGACCAACCTTAACAAAAATCTATTTCATATTATAGAAATTCCAGTCATTTCCCATCCTCTTAAATTTTGATTCAGTTTTACCTTCTTACTGGGTTCCAAGAGTTATTGGTTCATGTGTTTCTAATGTCTATTCTGATTTTAAGGAGCTATAGGACACAATGCATTAAGGTATCAAACCTTAATTTGATCCTTTTGTTTACTGCCATTGCACATTGTGGCAGAGTGAGGAAGTCAAAGTTACAGATAAAGGGTTTCATTTAAAACTTGACTTCAGGTCTTTATTGATAAAATGCTAGTGGTCCATTTGCTAATCTAGCCTTTACATTTTCAGACATGGAAACGTGGTTGGAGGGATTGGGGTAGAGTGATGTCTGGCTATATTCGTCATAGCAAGGAGACCTTATCATTGGTACTACCTGTCTAGTGTCCCATGGGCTATCTCTGTATTATCTGAAACAAATCAAGATGCAAATAAGAGAAAAATGTGTAAACAGATTATTTTTGGCTTCCATACTAGAACATGTTAAATTTTTTTGTGCCATAAATAAAAATTTCCTCCCAAAGCAGCATTCACTCTAGACCAGAGCCTAATATATCAGCAAAATGACATGGAGGAAAATTGAGATTACTTTCTGGAAGTTAGAAATGATTAATGTGATTTTGCCAATGAAATGCTAAGTTACAAAGAAGAAACGATCCTAGGCATTACTTTATTTATTCTACTTAACAAACTAGTGTATTAAACAGTCTATCCTTAATTGTATCCTATTAGCAGCAAAACATATTCTTTGAATGAAACACCTACCAAGGGAAATTTATTGTTTCTTAGAGCAGGGTAGAGCTCAGATATGCAGATTTGAGACTCTTTCCAGACTCAGAAGTAAGGCTGCCAGAGAAAGGCATGTTGTGATTTTCTTGAAGTCTCTGAATTTGGAATCACAATGATTGTCAAACTGTCTATTATCACCTCCACACTCTACCAACCCATCTGTGGGCTATGCATCTCAGTTCTCTTTTAACATGGTTAATATCGTATCATCTTTCCATGAATGTCAAGAAATTTAGAATTAAATAGTAGGGTATATGATGATGGGTTAAATGCTTACCAGGCATAAAGTAATAAAATCCCTATTCACTGACTTAAAAAAAAGTCTTATTTTTTTTTGTGTGTCTTTTAAGGAGATGCTGTGAAATAACATTTTAATCTTTCTGCTCTATCTCATCCTACAGATAGAGTTCGTCTCTCTCAGCCCTCCGTCTAATTACTTACTAGGTGCAATGCTCCTCCTTGTGACGCTGACATTTCTTCCTCTAGTCTGATAACTCTATTGATGGCAAATGCCATGTTCTACTTGCATAAGTCAATCACATGGCAGATTTACAATGTTTAAACTTTTAAAGTTCTTAAACTTATAATTACGGTATGTGCTCAATTTTTACACAAACAGTTCAGCATCTATATTTCTGCTTAAATACATCTTTGATACATCAGCTTCTTGACAGTTTCCAATTATACTTTATTGACTGAAGTTGCCAACACTGCAGAAAGCACATGCTGCTTTCTTGGCTGTGGCTGGTTATTGATCATGGTTGCTAACATTGGAAAAGGAGCATGTGGCTTTGTTAGCTGTGGCTTCAGACTGCCTTCATTCACAGCTGGATGTGAATTATTCACTTTTCCTGTGTCAATTTTTGCTTTGCTCAAGATGATTGTGTTACTGTTGATTCAGTTTAACTGTGTGAATCTGAAACAATAACAGGATCCTACCAAGTGTCCATTAAAAATGATTTTTCATTACTGCCTTGCAAAACCATTTAGGAGAATTAAAACACTTTATAATTGGTGTTTTTCCTTTTTCAGGCTTCAGTAGGATACTTTCAGCCTCAATTGACATAACTTAGAATCAAACTCTACAAAGGGCCTTTGAGATCTATATGCCCATGCAGGGCTCCCTTCAAGTACAGATAGACACCTTTTGCCAAAATTCTAAGATTTGCTGTATCTTTGAACATTTCAAGAAAGAGAAGTTTTCCCCCTTCTGCATGCACGTGGAAAAGTGGACTTATACAAAGAATCAATAGAATTCGGGGTTCTTAAATATTTTAAGCTAAAATTCTCCCTGCTTTTATAGCACTACTCTATGTGTGTCTCTCAAATTACTGATAATTCATTTATAATAGGAAATGCACTAGCAAAGAAAAGGTACATTAATTTCTAGAATAAATTAAAGATAAATCTAGATTAATTTGAGATAATATAACTACTAACATGTCGATACGCTTATCTGTACTCTTTCCCAGCTGCACCACCAGTAAGCATAGAGAAGTAGCTTAATATCTTTTGGTTGAGATATTTTATTGCCTTCACTATAGTAAGATGGTTATGGAGACCTGAGCTGACCAAGTTCATAGGAGGATATTAGCTGAGACAGCCTTAAGATTCCCTTCTTGACTAAATTTTAGACAAGTTTCTTACTGAGCTCTCTTTTCTTAGAGCCTTTACTTTAGAAGATCTCTATAAATTTTTTCTCTTCACCTGCTGAGGTTTGAAAGTGGTTTGCTCCCACCAAATCTCATGTCAAGGCTTAATTTCCCAATGTGATGGTACGGAGGTGGTGAGGTCTTTAAGGGAAATGACTAGGTCATAGCACGCCACCATTGGAAGGGGTTGGTTGACACAAGAATGGGCAGTGCAGTTATGAAGCCCACACCTTCCCTTGGTCTTCGTGTTTGTGCATGCCCACCTCCCCTTCATCTTTCCACAATGTTGTAATGCAGACTCTGCCTTCAGACTGTGCTCTTCAGACTGTCCAGACACCAGAATAATAAGCCAAATAAAGTGCTTGTCTTTACACATTTGTCAGCTCTGGATATTCTGTTATAGTAAAACAACTCATATTAACATAGTCTGTCTGAGATATAAATCTCCAAGCATCTTGCTATATATTTTTAAATAATTAAGTTATTTATTTTTGTAGTGCTGGACGTTCAGCTCAGGCACTTGTACATTCTAAGCAAGCACTCTACCACTGAGCTACATTCCTAGTTATCTTGCCAGTTTTATAACCTAGGAATTCTCAAGGACCTGGGAGCCACCCCATTAATAAGTAATTAACATGAAAGATAGGGCCCCTATTTCCTAGTCTCTGTGGGAGAGTAAAAGACTAATTTCAATAAGCCAAACTTCAATCAGCAGGCACAGATGGCTTAATCACATTAACTAGCCTCCCCCTAACATCCTCCTCCTCCAGCATTTTCCAATAGCTCATCTAAGTGCTTAACACCTCTCCTGCCTTTTCTTTCAATGAACTGAGCTGAGTGTTGAGTTCAGTTTATCTCCCCTACTGCAATGGTTTATCTTTCACTGCAATTTTCTTGAGTAAGATCTTCCATGCCTGCTTATCTCTATCAGGTGCAGTTTCTCCTTCGTTAAAAGTAAATTTACTTTGACTTACTAACACAATCATCCTTTTCTTCATCCATGTATATACTGTTATTTGTAAATCTATCAGTCTGTGTTGTCTGTTTTTGCTTTCTTTGGGTTATTTTCATTGTGCCATGAAATGCACAACAATTTAGAGAAAAGGCACACTAGTTTTCTAAGAGTATTTAAATATAGTCATAATTTCTTACTCATTAGATTTTAACTATAACCCTATATGTAATATCAACAAGACATACATCCTTTTAATAATTTAGAGTAAGCATGATTTTAGACAGCCCTTTAATTTATGTAAAAATATCTAAAGGTTTGTTGAAGGAATTTATAATCATAGAAATCCTAAAAATAATAAAAATGTTAGGACAATCTAGAGAGAAATTGTTATTATTTTTCTGCATGTATGTTATATTGTGATAAAAAGTTTTTCAAAATCATAAATGGCTAACATTTTTTTGCTCAACAGTCTTCCAACATGCTTTTCTTGATGTTTGTAAATATGATATATAACAGACATTAAAAGGCAATTTAGTATAAATCTGTTTAGGAAACACTCTTGATAGTAGTTTTAATGGGAACTACTAAAATTTCCTACATTGTGACATTAAGGCTTCCCATAATATGTGTGTGTATTTTGAGTTTAATTTTTTGGTACTGGGTGTGACAACAGTGTCTCACTCTTGCTTGTCAGACTCTCTACAACTTGAGCCACATCCCAGTCTTTCTTTGATTTAGTTATTTTTCAGGTAGGGTCCCACATTTTCTTGCTTCAGGTTGCAATCCTTCTACCTACAGCCTCCAGTTTAGCTGGGATGAGAGGCACATGCCCCATGCCCAGCTTATTGTTTGACATAGGATCTTACTAGGATTTGCCCACACAATCCTCCTGATCTCTGCCTCCTGGGTAGCTGGAATTATGGGTGCCACCTACCACACCTGATTCATCCTGTGTATTTTAAGAAAAATGCTTGAAAAGGTTGAAGGGTGTTATCCCAGACTTTTGCATGTATACATGGGTCTAGCATATATATAGTGGATCTGAGCTGCCTCCAAAAAAGATGCTAAGTCAATGGCATTTAAAAAAAGAGAGGAAATTATAATTATCTTTTTTCACTTGTACATAGAAACAGTTAAGATACAGAATGGATGATAATGAAGATAACACTGGGTGTGTGGCACGAGCTATGATAAATTCTTTACACTCATTCCTCATTTAATCCTCCTAATAACCTCTGAGGAAAGAAATTTTTTAAGTAAGGAAACTGAGGCTTAGAGATTTAAAGGAATTTACCAGAAGTATTCAATAAACATTTGCTAGATTGAATTGTAATGACTTACGTTGTCCTCTGGGTACGAAATCAATTACTGTGCCTATTTCTACTTGCTAAGCTGGGTAATATGTGTGTTTTAAGGGGATCAGAAACCCTTCCTACATGTTTTCAGAAATAGCAGCATTTACCTGAGGGAGAAGAGCCTCCTGAACGAGGTAGAGTGGACATCCTATAAGAGAAGACCTGAACAAGTTCCCAAGCACGTTCTTATCGCCTGTCTCTCTGTACAGGTGTGTAACCTGCTTTGTGGTGTCTCAGTGTATGGTGTGAACAGCTGCAGACTCTCACCCCACAAGACACTCTTTGGGACTCAGCCAAGTGCTCCTTTGTAAAACCGTTTGCAAATTGCTTTGAAATTCATTTTGCTGCAAAGTGCTATGCAAATGGGAAGTGATTATCTTTATTATAATAACTGAATTCATGTACCTTTTTAAATTTCTAACAGGCCTGTTTTCTAGACATTTTATGGTGCTATTCCATCATCAGCATCTTTTTCTCCTGTCATTTCTAAGCCTCCAGACCCAACTGCCCAACTATGAGGAAAATTTATAGTTATGGAGAGACACCTCATTTCATAGAGAACCTATGAAAGATGTTCAAATAAAAATAGGTATTTTTTACATTCTTGTTGTGAGTGCTAAGCATCCCCATGGTTTTACACAGAAAGATGGCAGTGACACTGATCTCAAGTGGCTTTAGTTTATGCTAACACACATACACCAGTCCCTTCAACGTAACTGAAAAGATAAATATAACAACTAAGAGATAGCATAGATAAATGGGACTTCATAAAACTAAAAAGCTTCTGCTCAACAAAAGAAATGGTCTTTAAACTGAAGTGACCACCCACAGAGTGGGAGAAAATATTTGCCAGCTACACATCAGACAAAGGACTGATAACCAGAATATATAGGGAACTTAAAAAACTAAATTCTACCAAAACTAATGAACCAATAAAGAAATGTGCAAGTGAACTAAACAGAACTTTCTCAAAAGAAGAAATTCAAATGGCCAAAACACACATGAAAAAATGCTCACCATCTCTAGAAAGAAAGGAAATGCAAATTAAAACTACACTAAGATTCCACCTCATTCCTGTTAGAATAGCCATCATTAGCTACACCACCACCAACAGGTGTTGGCGAGGATGCGGGGGAAAAAGGAACCCTCTTACACTGCTGGTGGGAATGTAAACTAGTACAACTACTCTGGAAAAAAATTTGGAGGCTACTTAAAAATCTAAACATTGATCTACTATTTGACCCAGCAATACCACTCTTGGGGATGTACCCAAAAGATTGTGACACAGGTTACTCCAGAGGCACCTGCACACCCATGTTTATTGTGGCACTATTCATAATAGCCAAGTTATGGAAACAGCCAAGATGCCCCACCACTGACGAATGGATTAAGAAAATGTGGTATCTATACACAATGGAATTTTATACAGCCATGAAGAAGAACTAAATGTTATCATTCACTGGTAAATGGATGGAATTGGAGAACATCATTCTGAGTGAGGTTAGCCTGACCCAAAAGACCAAAAATCGTATGTTCTCCCTCATATGCAGACATTAGATCAAGGGTAAACAGCAAGGTGATTGAACTTTGATCACAAAATAAAAGCGAGAGCACTCAAGGGAGATATGAGGATAGGTAAGACACCTAAAAAATTAGTTAGCATTTGTTGCCCTCAACACAGAGAAACTAAAGCAGATACCTTAAAAGCAACTGAGACCAATAAGAGAAGGGGACCAGGAACTAGAGAAAAAGTTAGATCAAGTAGAATTAACCTAGAAGGTAACACACATGCACAGGAAATCAATGTGAGTCAACTCCCTGTATAGCTATCCTTATCTCAACCAGCAAAAACCCTTGTTCCTTCCTATTATTGCTTATACTCTCTTTTCAACAAAATTAGAGATAAGGGCAAAATAGTTTCTGCCGGGTATTGAGGAGGTGGGAGGGAGAGGGAGAGGGCTGGGTGGGTGGTAAGGGAGGGGGTGGGGGCAGGAGGGAGAAATGACCCAAACATTGTATGCACATATGAATAATAAAAAAAAAAAAGAAAGAAAGGAAAGAAAAAACAATGCATACATCAGAATGTAAATGACTTCCAGTGTTTTGTTCTCAGTAATTTGCTAAGCAAAAATAGGTGAATACCAATTATTTGCTTACTACTGGAAATATTAGGGATCAAAATGAATAGGATTTCTGGCTTTATGAACTTACTCTACACTTCTCCTTGGGGCTTCATGGAACAGTTAGTAGGAGCCACAAAGATAGCAATGAGTGACAGGGTGTTCCAGAAAGGGAGAAACAAACAAGGAAAAGAAAAAAAAAGGGAAGATTAAATGTCTACACATAGTCATTGTAGAAATTCTCTAATGGACATGCCTGTCTGCAGACTGCTCAATTTTGTGAACCAAGTACCAATTATAATTTTGGGCAAACTGCCAAGTGAACAAAAAATCAAGTTGTTGGATATTTTGACAGGAAATTAACCTTTATTTTCTTGATATTTAGTATATATCAGTAATCTATAAATATTTGAGTTCTGCTATTCATTTTCTTAATTTCAGGACATATGCTCTACTTGGTTATGTGGGAAGGTTTCTAACATGACACATATATATACTAGATAAATTAAGGTTGTTGTTCAAAATATCTTATAAGAGATAACTGCACTCCATGTTCAACACAGCATTATCAACAACAGCCAACATCCAAAATCAATATAAGTGTCTGTCAATGGATGGATGGGCAAAGAAAATGTGGTATACATACACAACAGAATGCTAAGCCTTAAAAAATAAGAAAATTCTCCCATTTGCAAGAATATAGATGAATCCAGATGAAATTATGTTAAGTGAAACATGCCAGGCACAGGAACCCAAATACTGCATGACCTCCCTTACACATGGAATCTAAAAATCACACCAAAGCAGAGTAGGGGGTGGTTAACATGGGGATGGTTGTTTGAAGAGATCTTAGTTAAAGGATACAAAACATCAGGAGAGATAGAGGAATAATTTTAAGAGATCTATTATACAACATGGTGACTATAGATCATAACAACATATTGTATTCTTGAAAATCACTGAGAGTAGAATTTAAATACTCTTACCACAAAAAGACAAGTATATGAAGTAATGCTTAAAATAATAAGCTTGATTTAGCCAGTGTACAATATGTATATATTTCAAAGCCTCATGTTGTACACAATGTATATACATATATACAATTCTGTCAATTAAAAATAAATTTAAAAGTGCTATAAATTACGTTTGAGTTTTTACTCAGGTTAGCTAGAGTTACACCATGGTAGCAACTGCCAAAATTTCACTGACTTATAACAAAAAAGATTTTTTTCTTTCTTGCCATCAGTTCCATACTATTCTGAGACCAGCGCTGCTGCTGCAGCTATTTTCTGGGACAATTTAGCTATTATAGAAGAGGGAAACAGAGAAGGCATGACAAACCATGAACTTTTCCTTAAAGCTTTTTTTAGGAGGGACTGGTCTTACTTCTGCTCAATTGATGGAACACTGATGTTTCTTGGAAGCTTTTAAGAGTCAATGTTGAATTTAGGGGAATTTGGTGAGCAATTGGCTAAAGATGGCGATTAACAAAAATTAAATTATATAAACTTACATTTCAGTAAGTTACATCAGAAGCAAAGAATACTCAAACCTTATCACCTCCTAATTAGTTTACCATATTTTAATGGCACCTATTTTCTTGAGAGAGTTATTTACATCTGTTTTATCCGTATGATGGAAACATTACGCAATAGCAAGTCAATGCATGTATCTTCCCAATATTCAGTAGCCTCGCATCATTTCAAGATGATTTATATCAGAAACAAGCAAACTCTACAAATGAAGACTTTTCATTGTTTTTCAACATTTGTAGTCACATTTACTCATAGTCATTGACTAGAGCAATTCATAGTCACACCTGACATCACCATGGTCAGGAAGTTTCTTAAAATCTAACACAGAGCTTCAAATGGCAAATGGGGAGAAGGAAAAGAAGGACTCATTGTTGCTGTCTCTCAACTCAGCTCCTCCTGATTTACCCTTAAGCTTCCCCTCACTTGTTGAAAAAGCAGCAGCCCCCAGCTGTCTCCTGTCAAAAACCATGTGTTTAAAGAGCAACATGATTCTAGATGAAGCAAATGCAAAAATACTTATAAAAGAAATCATTACTTGTTCCTTCACTAGTGGCTATCTTTTCCTTTTCTGAATAAATAAAACAGATATTACCATTAAACTCCTTTTCCAAAATCCCCAAAGTCATGGCACACACGAGCAGGTATATTAGCATATATTTCCTTAGTGAAATGTGATACAGCTAAGAACAGAGGTTCAGGTTCTCCATTTGGTTTGGAGAAGAGAAGAGGTCTTCTACTAGAACCTAAGTGCTCTACATATAAAGAGTAGAGCAGTTCCCATTCCCCCCTACACAGTCATATTTTGTTTTGGGACAGTTTTCTAAAGTAGCTGCTTTAGGGGTGAGATACTTGGAAGTATCTTATCTAAGCAAAGAGAAGAATCTAGTTACTATAGCAGGTGAACTAGCCCTAGGACAGTACACTTTTTATTTTTCTTGCCCATGAAAAGCAATGATCTGGCTTAAGATGATGTCCCTATAGCATTTTTGAACCAACAAGAAACATTTGTGCATTAGCTCATCCACTCATTCATTCACTGAAATCCAGAGTTAAAAGATGCTGCTGAAAAATGAAATTTTTAAAAGATGAAAAAAATGGAAGAGTTTAGGTTTACATGGGGGTAAAATCCTGGAACACCCTGCTAAAATTAGATATCTGTTGATCATTGTTTGAATATCACTCCTCTAAGACAACCCTTTGGTTAGGAACCTGGTTCACTAACAGAGAGATGATTTCATCAGATTTAGTAGAAAAGCCTAGGGTCAGAAATCTTGCTTCTTAAGAACTGTACAAACTTAGATCTCTACAGATAATTATTTTAGTGTGTAAAACAACAAGTTTGTAAAATTCTACTTAAATACATATCATAAAAAGACAAATGAGCCAGGTTCCAGTGGCTCACACCTGCAATCCTATCTCTTTGGGAAGCTGAGATCGGGAGAATGAGGGTTCAAGCCGAGTCCAGATAAAAAGTTCTTGAGACCCCATCTCAACCAATAACTGGTCATGGCAGCACACATCTGTCCTCCTAGTTATGGCAAAAATCTTAAAGTAGGGAGAATCACTGCCCAGGCTATCTCCAAAACAACTAAAGCAAAAGGGCTAGAGGCATGGTTGAAGTGGTAGAGCGCCTACTTTGTAAGTGTGAAGCCCTGAATTTAAACTTCAGTACTGCTCTCCCACAACCCCCCTAAAAGACCAATGAAATCCTCCATGTAAAGGGATACTCCACATCACTTTTTAAATTGTTTCCTTTGGACTAGTTGTAATGAACTCCACAGAATTCTTTAACATTATTTTATTTATTAACATTGGCTTCTCATTGTGAGCTGGAGTGGTCTTAGATAATAAAAAGATAGCTTCGCTTTTTTCAACTATTAATTATTCAAGAAAAAATAGAGGTGAGTGAAGACAAGAAAGCACTACCCACCGGGAAAAATATTCTCATAGATCCACACACCTAAGGATTCCAAATCTCAGCATTAGACTGTCACTGTACTTGCCTGCAAAGGAAGGTCACTATGTCATTTGAAAAAGGTTTATTGAAACTAAGTCTGATAATCACCAAAAACAATGTGTGGCAAAAAAATTTCTCTTCTCTGCAGAATAAATGCTCAAACTACACAACCAAGTCATTAAAATGGTTAGAACCTATTCCCAACAGGCCTTGCATTCATCCCTAAAATTTAGTCTATTTTCTATATGATGCTTTTTGCATACCTTGGGATTTTAATTACATGATCACCATTATGCTATTTCAAGTATCTTTAAAGTTTTAAAGGTAATTCAGTTTTGTACTACATCTTCGAAGTTGTTGGAGAAAGATGTCAAACATCAAATAAGAATGGTTCCAGGAAAGAACAAGTGATAGCTTCATGTGTTGGTTACAATTGTTAGATTGGAACTTATAAAAATAAAATTATTCTTTAATTATCTTTTGGAAAAACTGAATTTTTCTTAGGATATCTTCACATGATAAAACACACTGATAGCTATTTGCTTTCCTCTTATTTTTCTAGGAGTGATTACAACATAGATATGCACTAGTCTTTCTTTTTCTTCTTTATTAGCACATTACAGCATGGGGGATACAATTTGATATTCACACATGTGCTGACATATGTCTTAATTAGATTCATTCTCCCCACTGCTCTCCTTCATTCCCCTATCCCTCTTCTTAGAACAATTTCAACAGGTTTTATTATTCTATTTTCATATATGAATACAAAATACATCCACATTTTTGCCTTCATTCGCTCTTTCCTTATGCCTTCCCCCATCCCAGTGGTACCCACTCCTGGAAAAGACCTATTTTATCTTCCTGTCATTCATGTTGTTAAAGTGTATATTGATAGTCCTAGGGGATTTTACCTTGGCATTCCAGACATGTATATATTATGCTTTACTCAGATTAACCCCCATTACTTACTCTATCACTCTGATCCCCTATTACTCATTAAATTACAGTGCTTCGTGTTACATTATCTTCATATATAGATGGAATTTTTCAGTATTTTTTGCTCTCTAGCATTCTCTTTGCCTCTTCCAGGTCCCATAGTCTCCTCAGACCAGACCCACTAATACAATCTCGTCCTCTCTCTCTCCACATAAAAGATCCTATATGCATTTGTGTACATTTAACTTATAGGCCTAACTTTCACATGTGAGGGAAAGCAATGCACTAGTCTTTCAAGGGGAAAATTTTTATCTAAGAAGATTAGCTCATTTGGGGTTAGATTATAAATCTCAAGGAAAACAACTATTTCATATCCTAAGGTGCTACTTTCAATATAATTTTATAAGGTACTTGGGCAATATTCTGGAGTTATTTTCATAAAATATTTCTCATGAAGTTGGGAAAATATCTTTAATAAAAATTCTACTTACTCATATCATTACAAGTACAATTGCAAATATATGTTTGTATGGTTTGATGTATTTCAAATGCCATCACTGAAACCCTATGCTCCAGAATCATGCTTGTTTTTCCTCCCTGGTACCTAAAAATTTTTAAAGTTGATATTATTACACACAAGGTTAATCATACTTAATGTACAAAAGAGTCAGATGGTCTGAGGTGACTGAATTTGATGACAAATGCAAAAAGACAGGAAAAAATCAGCGGGGGCCGTGTAAAGAATAATTTTATATACTAAGGGAATAATTTAAAAATCATAAGTAAAAAATCACAATAGTGTGCTATATAATATTTTAGCCAATGACAGGCTGTATATGTAATTATGATCCCACCAGATCATAATTGAACTGAAGCATGCTATCAACTCATATTTTTACTGTACTTTTCCTCCATTTAAATAAACAGATAATTACCACTGTGTCACCTCCAGTATTCAGTAGTGTGCTGTACAGGTTTGTAGTCTTGAATCATAGGTTATACCATATATCCTGGATGCATGAAACACTATAACATCTAGGTTTGTGTAGGTGTATTTTATGATGTTCCCACAATGACAAAATTATCAAATGATCCATTTCTCAGAATATATCCTCATCATTAAGTTGATGCATGACTGTACATTAACCACCTTTTAACAAACTGAAATTGGGCAAAAACAGGTAGTTAGTGAATGTTTCTGCTGAAAGCCCTACTGATTATTTGCCTTTTGTGAAATTAGACCTACACTACAGAACCACTAAAACTTTACCTGAATATCTGTCTTAAGCTTTGTTGGATTCTCAGTGCATAGTGTAGATACTGATCCACAGTATAACACTAGGGAAAATTTTGTAACATGAATGAATAAATGAGTGTGCACTGGGCACTATGCCAAAACTATAATCCTAAATAAAGCCCAGATTGGGAAAACCAAGCATAACAATGCAAACAAATGAGAAGCACTCTTCTTTAAACATAAAGTCCAGCAATAGACTTTATAACCTTCCAGAATTAATGTTTTCAGAGGCAACTATAACACCTTCACTCACTTTCCTGGCTTGGTGAGTTGAAGAAAAACACTGATTTCCACCTATCTAGAGGTAAAGAATGAAATGAAAAATCAATACCTCTCTTTCAGAAGTACCATTGAGTCTTAACTTGTTTTGAGGGAAAAAGAAGTGGTACCTGAATTATGAAGGCTAAAACAAAAATGTGCTCTATGGAAAAAAATAATCACAATATCAAACGTTCTAAAGGACTAACAATATTTGAAAATATTAAATTAATTAGTTGATATTAAAACTATGAGACAATATGAATTTTTAAAAGTTAAATATTTCTACATCCAATTATATTTCAGAGAAGGAGGTTATCACATTGAAATAAACCTCACAAAGAGTAAAAAGTATAACCTAGAGGTTAGATTAAGTTCATGCACTTACTTAAGTAGAACATTTAATTTTTAAATAGGAAAACTGAATTGTCATTGTGAAATTATTTTATGAAAAAATTATAATTTATTCATATTAACTAGAAAAGCATCTCTCACGTGAGTATTCCAGAAATAAAAGTCCTTTCATTCAACACCTTGTAAAGGTAAGTATTTTGTTTTTACTATATGAGATTGTTGTGGCTTTTTAATTAAAATGAAAACAACATGTCATTTTATATATGGAAGGGAGTCATCTATTCTGAAATTACTCAATATTTAGAATAAAATAAATATTCCCATATGTAGTGTCTTCTTTAAAAATGTTGGTAATTGAGCCCTTTTTTTTCTACTTATGTAACTGGATACACAATAGCTAAACTGGATTCTAAGAAAATGGTAGGAACTATTTTGGAAATACATACCCATTTACACAAGCAAGAGCAAACTACACAGATGTGGGCTGTTGTCTTCTATGCCATAGTATAGGAGAGAAGTTTCACCATTAGCTCTCAGGATGATGGATAAAGAAGGAATATATTTGAATATTGTTTATTGTTCCAAGGGTCTAACTGAAACTATTCCAGACTAGAGGTAAATTTACTGAGTAGTTTCCATCAAAAGAAATCAGAAATTACCATAATCTGTATGAGGGTTTTATAGATATCTCAAGTCAGGCTGTTTATATTAACCAAGTGGATAGAATATCAACTCACAGTGGAACAAAGACCTTAATATAAGGCCTTTGGAACTACTGCAGGAGAGAATAGGTAACACAATGTAACATATAGGCAAAGGCAGAAACTTCATTAATAGAAACCCAACAGCTCAGCAATTAAGAAAAAGGACTGACATATGGGACTACATGAAACAAAACTTCTGTACAGCAAAGGAGATGGTCACCAGACTGAAGAGACAGATCACAGAATGAGAGAAAACCTTTGCCAGCTACACATCTGACAAGAGATTAATAACCAGAATATACAGGGAGCTCAAAAAACTAACTCCCACAGAATCAATGACCCAGTGAAGAAATGTGCAAATGTACTGAACAGAAATATTCAACGGGCAATACACAAATGACCAAAACAAATAAACAAAACCACATGAAGAGATGCTCAGCATCATTGGCCATAAGGAAATGCAAATCAAAACCACTTTAAGATCCCCCTCATCTGTTAGAATGGCTACCATGAAGAACAGCAACAACAACTAGTGTTGGAGAGGATGCAGGAAAAAGGAACCCTCTTACACTGCTGGTGGGAATGTAAGTAACATAACCACTACAGAAGCAGTATGGAGAGTCCACAAAAAACTAAAAATAGAATTACCATATGATCTAGCAACACCACTCCCAGACATATATTTGAAGGAATTTAAGCCAGGAAACAATAAAGATACCTGCACACTGTTTATTGCAGCATTATTCATAATAGCCAAGCTATGGAAACAGGGCAGATGTCCTAAAACTGATGAATGGATTAAAAAATGTGGTAAACACTAAGAAAAATAGTATGGAGTTTCCTCAAAAAAACTAAAAATAGAAAAATAGATCTGCCATATGATCCAGCAATTCACTCCTAGGGATATACCTGAAGGAATGTAAGTCAGGTTACAACAGAGGCACCTGCACACCCATGTTTATTGCAGCACTATTCACAATAGCTAAGCTATAAAAGCAGCCAAGATGCCCCACTACTAATGAATGGATTAAGAAAATGTGGTATTTATACACAATGGAGTTTTACTCAGCCACAAAAACGAATGACTTTTTGCCATTCGCAAGTAAACGGATGGAACTGGAGGACGTCATCTTGAGCGAAGTTAAGATGTATTTGTATTCCTTGCAGAGCAAAAGAAGCCTTGCACATAAGAAGGGTCTTTTATGGTTCTACCATTTCTTCAAATTTTCTATTCACTGTCTTTTTAAGTTTATGAGTGATGATGGAATTGCCAACATCAAAAGTAAAGATGGCCTATTCTGGGAATGATTTATTAATATAAGTAAAAGTCTAATTAAATAATGACTTCATTTCACTAAGCTCCAAGGTAAGGATCAAGGTGCAGGCTACTGATCTTGCATTCATTTGCCTCTGTCACCACTAAATTCTGTCAGTTACCTTCCCAATAATAACCTTGTGTGCAACCATCAGCCTAAAATAAAAGCAAGGAAAATATTCTGTTAGGGTATGAAATGAACAAACTTCTCTAATTGCTTTGATGGATATAGCACCAAAGGTAACACATTATGTAACATTTTATAAAAACCACTGCCTCCACGGAAAAAGTACATAATTGAATTAATGTAATCAGAAAAACTATACTTTCATATGAAGGAATCAATTGTATACTTCCACTTTGTTAAAAAAAAAGTATGCTCTTCCACATCTTGTCTACATAATAGATTCTAATTTTAATAATTAGCACTGAACTAAAGTACATGCAACATCAAAACAAAGCTTACAAAATGATGTGTGTTAATCTACTATAATGCCTACTAAAACAAAAATTTATAAGACATATTCATATACATGCATAGATAAAATTTATAAATATGTCAGTACCTCCAGACAAAATACATATTCAAATTATCAAACTATATATAAGTGACATACATTATAAATACACTATAGGTGTGTGTCTATGTGAAAGAAATTTGATTCTGCGTGTGTGTTTGTATACAATATGTATGTATACACAGTTTCATGGAAATGTGCAAAGCTCACTCCAGGACATATGCACAAAGAGGGTATTTAAAGAATCTTTAGAGTTATGAAATTAAAAACCATGTCAACTCTCCAGAGTAGTACTGATAGAGTGATATTGTGCCTTTATACACACCAAGGCACCCGTTATCCCATAAGCGATGTGTAATGGTGATTTATCCAAGCAATTTCACTTGACAGAACTTGAGAACATGTTGCAGCACTTGCCCTTCATTTCATTCTATACCAGTTCCTGTATGCTGAAAATGCTCTGATGGCCACAGTTGTGGACTTTGACAATTACCTCATATCCTTGGAAGCATTCCCTAAAACCTGGCTACATTGTAGAATTACATAAAAATATTCCATCAAACTTCTATAAATCAAATGTGAGTAGACATGCTTGAAACAGAAAGGGAAGGGAAAGAATGTTGATAAACAATCGAGAAAAGCTTTATTTTATTTTTTATTGTTGTACTGGGGGACATTGTGACATTTACAAAACTTCTTACAATATGTCATAGTTGAATTCACTCCTCCCATTAGTCTCCTGTATCCCCCTCATTCCTGTAATTGTTTCAACAGGTCTCATTTTTCCATTTCATACATAAGTACATAATATTTCTACCATCTCATTCTCCTGCACTCTTTCCTTGTGTCCTCCCCCTTCTTACTGGAAGCAACTCCCCAGACAGGACCTATTTTGCCTTCCTATTCTTCACTTTTGTAAAAACAAATGGCATTTTTGTTTGTGTAAGATAGCTACACAGGGTGTTTCATTGTAACATTTCCATGTGTATACATATTAAATGTTATAGAATACTTTGGTGGACTTTCAGTCTCAAGTGGAGGATACATGGCATGGTAGAGCAATCAAAGTTTATGACATTTTATTTATAGTTAAGGACAGTGGGGATAAAGTACTGTGGTCTGATATGGAATAAAGTTTGAATTGCTAGAGAAACTTTTTCTAGAAAAGAGCAGTAGAACACACACACACATAAACACACACAAAGTATATACATTCTAATAAGGATAAGATGAAAATATTTTATAATAATTTAGTACATAGTTCCCCTGCAATTCATTAAATGTGATATTTGAAGTGAGACTGCTCTGTCTTGCATTGAGGTCTTAAGAATGTGTGGTTGGTAAGATAAAATGCTCAACTTAACGTTACGTTTTTCATTTGCTGTGTCCACTTTTATTTTATAAAGGAAGAAAAAGATCCATGAAGTAAGCTTTTAAAATATCAGTGAAATTTTAACAAATTGTTATACCTCCATGTTTTTTTTTATTGACAAGATACTGGTAATATAGGTCACATATGCACTTAAGAAAGATATGTAAGTATTGCCTTCTATACATTACACAAAATTTCAAATCCTATGATTTCCTCCCAATTCTATATTTTATCTTTGTGAAATCTTACCCTAAATGTGTCCCTAAAGGCTTGGCCTACTTCATACATAGGAAGGCCTTGAAAGTCACAATGTTTCATCAAAAAAAAAAAAGCACCTTCTTCTCTTTGCACCTGTGCAAATATCAAATTTCACTGTACATGAAGGCATGTGCAGAAAAGAAACTAAACTCTGAAAGGAGGCAGATATTCCTCTTCCTTTAATGTCACTAGGGCAGACTTATATTTTGATCCTAAAGAACATAGTTCAAGTTTGTTCTAATTGAAACAAGCACAAGAGTTCAGTGTGCCTAAAATATTTTCAGGAAGAAAATATCATCATACTTTGTTAATGTCAGTGCCATTAAATATTTTCTCTGATGTGTTTTAATCCAAACATTTATACTTCCATGAGATATAAAAATTCATTTCACATTTGTGTCTCTTTCAAAGCTCTGTTTTACATTGACTTATACCTTCCCTTTTTGATATTATTTGTTCACATGGAATAAACAAACCAAAGATATTTAAGTTCAGAAAACGGGTGTTTTTGACTTTCGTTATCCAAATTTCATTTCATTTGATGATGGCGCCAAATATATAGCAAAAGATGACTGAATCCAAATTTTATGTTCTAACTCCCTCAGGCCTTCTCATTGAATGCAGCCTAAAGAAAGATCATTCAGTAATGATCACCACTAGGTAGCTGTCTGAAGTAATTTAAAACTCCATCTCATTATTGATTTTGAAAGCCTGACTACAGGAAGATGGCAAGGACAAAGCATATATATCTCCACAACTCCCCACCCAAGTGCATAGGTACAGTGGTGATGGTTCTCTTGCACAGAGCCCCTACTTCATCTTGGAGTCCTTCACAATAGGTTGTTCTAGAAAAACATTGGCAAATGAGGCTGGGGCTGCAGTCCAGTTATCTCTCCTCTGTAGGTTAGTTCTGCCTCAGGTTCTAAACCTGAGATTCCATTAATTGTTACCAGGAAGGCAGTACTGGCTGTCAGAGGAGTTGCTTCCATTACTACTCAACAATGTCCGAACATTAACCATGTATCAGACTCAATGTAGGTCCTGGCAATACATTTACCAATAACATATGGGCTCTGCAAGCAAGAGAAGTATGATCTTACCGGTGACACTGATGGGTAAAACAGACATTTAGAATCTATGAGGCGTGACAGGGAACCACATAGGAAGGCATGTGTCAAGGAGTTAAGGGCAGAGAATGCAATGCATAAATATCTCATCCTTCCCACCCAGGTGACAGAAGTCATGGCACATTCAAAGAATTACAAACACCCACCAGTGGGCTATACTTTTCTGGTTGTATGAATAGGACCTCCATTTCCTACTCTATAACATGGGGGAATGAATAGCATATACTTTGCAGAGTTGCTATGAGGATTAATTAAAATAACATATCTATTGTCTAACTTCAACATATTTAACAGAAATGTATGCACATTTCCTAGAAAGTATTCATTATATGGTTCCTATGTGTCAGGCGTGGTTCCAAAACACACATAGACTGCTGAAAATTTACATGTTCAACCCTAATTTCAATGTGGGGTAGTAGGAGGACAGGCCCTTGGGAAGCTATTAGGTCATGAAGGTAAGGTCCTAATGAGTAGGATTAGTGCTCTGATCAAAGGGATCCCAGAGAGTGTTTTCTCCCCTTCTGCCATACAAGGTCACAGTAAAGATGGTCATTTATGAACAGGGAAATGGCCCTCATTAGACTTTTAAAATGTCATCACTTTGATCTTGGATTTCCCAGAATCCAGTCTATTTATGGTATTCAGTTACAGCAGTCCAAAAGACTGAGTCATTTAATGTTAGGAGTTACATCTAGTAACTTCTGTAGAGTGAAAGCCTACCTCAAGGAAAAACAACACGGTAGATAACTGTTACCTATCATCAGTAAGGTGGACCATGTCAGACAGAGGTCTGGGGACAGCGATGTATGAGGTGGAGGCAGGCATGGTCCAGGTCATGGGAGGAGGGGAGGATTCACAGAGCCTGAGAATAGACCTGGAGTTTTCAAATGTCAGCCTATAGATCACATCAGAACCACCTAAGAATATTTTTTTTAAATAACCAATCCCAAACCCCAACAGAAACATTTCAATTTGGTGTTCTGGTGGGGCTCAGGGATGTGTTATTTCTAAAACATTGTCTGTGGTAATTCTGAAGCCCAGTTAGATTTTGGAATCAGTGAGAGAGTGAAGGAGGAGTCAGGGATCCTTCAAAGACAGTGGTGAAGGGAAGTGAGACTCAGAAAGACCCTTTGCAGGGTGGCAGAGCCTTGGGAAGCAGACAGGACATGAGGAAGGCAGAGGGTGGAGCTCTTATACAGGTCATTCTATTCATTATCAAACATTCGCCCCTTCCAATCTCCTCAGGTCTTTACAGATTTTTGAAAGAATCTACTGCTTACTGCAAAATAAGAAAAAAAGAAAAGCAGAGAATAAAGGTACTACCATTGGTTCCTTCATCTTGACAGCTTTCAATCAGGAAGACACAAGAAGGGCTGCACAGTGTCTGAACTCTACAGCATTGATTGTGCAAAAGGAGCCCTGAAAGTGACACTTTTACTTCACTGCTTTTTGCCCCTACTTGTAGGAAAGTGATACTTATTTCATATGAATGAGCAAAACAAAGATTTGAATATTGAGAAGTCTCCATGGAAAGAGTATTTTCATAGCACTAGTCAAAAAACCATTTTTTACATTGTCTAGTACCTTGTCTTTTTCATAGGACCTTTACAAGATATGTTAAATAACCTTTACTCAAACAGTTAGCATTATAATAATTGCAGTTAAAACTTGTAGTCAAAACCGTAACAACTGGTTCCTGTTGGGCACACAATTAAAAGGCTTATTATGAAACTTAAAAGAGCCTGGCAAATGGTACATGCTCAATAAATGTTTCTTTGATGAAAGAATAAATGCATGTTTGTGTGGTTGAACAAAATGGTTAGTTTTACCTTATCTAACAATATTCCGGATGTACAAACTATTTGTAATAACAAAATCGGAAATACTCCAATGCCAAGAAAACTTACTATTAAGTACTGTCTTTACAATGGATTAAGCACTGCTTTTGTCTACTAAGAAGGACTTGGATGAGTCTCTCTCTTAAGTTTCTCTTCACAATGGAGAAACTGGGTATTATGTTTGATCTAGAATTCAGTTTAAATAAAGAGATCATCAAAATTGGAGTAGATCTCCTACTCCAATCTACTATAATACATGTATTGTACATGCAATGACATGTAGCTATTCTAATGTGAAGCTGGATTAATTATGAAATGGACATATAAAATAGTACGTGACTATTAAAATCATGCTTTACAGACACTTTAGTACTACATGCCCAGTATTTTCTGATGTAAATGATGAAAAACAATTTGCAAAAGAGTTGATGATTTGCAAAATGACATGTAAAAATCAACTCAATTAAAAAATGTGTACAGCTGTAATGTACACAAAGTGCTAAAATAACACATAACAACATACTATCAGTACTGTTTTTCCCCTACTGGGTGACAGAATGGTGAATAATAATTATTTTATTCTTTATATTCTTTACACTTCTCTATAGTGACAGGTCCTAAAATTGTAATAAGAGGAAAAATATTCAAAGTATAATAGTTGTTTAAATGAGTAGAAAATAGATTTTTATAATATATGTAATTTTCGCTTGCATTCTGCTGGCCATATTCTGAAATATATCTGAATTTCAGATTTAGTTCCTTAAATCTCTTTCTTTATTTACTTCCACTTTTTTCCCCCCATTTTTGCCTTCTCCATATCCCATGGCCTAGCATGGCCATTTGCATTCTAGATTCTAGATCCAATATAGGCAGCAGAAGAATGTAAAACTCCTGGGAAATGTATTTAAAGGTAAGACTGATGTCCTTTGAGCTTGTTTTTTGTTTTTTTTTTTTTATTCTGGCTGGAAGGCAGAGGTGATTGTCAACCTTCATCAGACACTGTGGGTCATCATGTACCAACATGTCCAGAATGGCAGAGCAACATGAGAGACCCCAACTTTTGTTGATTACAGAGATATCACATTACCATTGCATTACTGGTCCTGGACTTGGTTTACATAAAAGAAGTACATTGTATTTGCACACACACACTCATGTTATTTTGGTTTGCTAGTCATTTGAAAAGAGGAAATATTATATAAATGAGAAAAGATATTTTTACGACTATGCAATTACTCAAATTAAGCAAGGGACAGTTATCTAAGATGCTGCCATCCATTTTTATATAGATATAGATATATAGGTAATGACACAAAGCAAAAAATGTTTTTATCTTTTAGCTTCAATTTGCAGGGATTCTCAGCATACCTTATAGCTTGCTTGTGTAGATGTAATTTAGGGATGCTTTCATTTTTTCTTATATTACTACATACACATAGCTTCAGGGAAATAATACTTGAGAGTTGTTTAACAAAAACAAAAGTTACATGCTTAATTTTTTTGCCCAGTGTCTTTACATACTGTGATTATAATTTTTGGCAACAAATATTTTTTACATGCCATCTAAGGAAAATGTTACAATAAATTTGAACTTGACTACTCCTTTGTTACAAAAAGAAATTTTTACAAAATGTATTTAATTATTACATCATGCAAAGCAAATGAATTTTTGGCTTTTGGAATTTTTTTTTACTTTACCATCTTTGTTTCATTTCAGTTTGGGGGCATTTGTTCTGTGTTGTTCTTTTATTGTAGGGATAAAAGCTAAGTGACAATAAAACTAAATCAGCTTTTTTGCTCCTTATGCAAAGCCCACTCCATGCATCAAATAGTGCTCAGGATAATGTCAGAATGTGTAGAGAAAGAAAAATAGCACCCACCACCTCAATAATGATGAGTAGTCAGAGCCCTGTAATGACGCACATTTGTGATGTTCTGGTAGCAACTACCAAATCAAAATGGGACAGCAGAGTTCAGTGAGACTCCTGTGAACCAATCCCCAGCCCCATGCACACAGCAAAAAGTCTAACCCAGGAACAGAAGAGGCCAGCACAAGTCTGAGCTGCATACAGGAGGTAGCAGTGTTTAGAAAGATAGGCAGTGTCTTCTGATAATGTGTTAGTTCAAAAAATAATTATTTCAATAATCCTCAAAATTCCAAATGAATGATTAAAATTACCACTTTGCTTCCTTTCATTTTTTTCTTCGTATTTTTCTCTTACAGAAAAACATGTATGCAATGTCAGGAAAATTGTCATTTGCTATTTATTCCACACACTTGTTCTAGTTCATCTCAGGCAGAGAACCAGCCACTATCCAGATTCATAATTAGTCCAGAACTTTTGAGAACTGTTTTCCGTATTGATATAAATAAATCTGCTGAAAATAACTACAAAACTATGAAGAATTTACAGTATCCACAAATACCCAGAGAGGTTCAAGAATGAAAATGTGGAGGTTTGAATAGTTTTCTTTCTCTCTTGTCATATTACAACTGCTCCTTGACTTACAAAAGAATTACATCCTGATAATCCCATCCAAGGAGAAAATATCCTCAGTGTATTTAATAAACCTTAACCTACACAACTTCATGGTTTAGCCCAGTTAACCTTAAATGTGCCCTTATATTTGCATATAGTTGTACAAAATCCTCTAACAAAAAGCCTAATTTATAATAAAATGTTGTATGTTTCCTGTAATTTAATAAATATTGTGTTTATTTCACTGAAAGTGACAAGTAGAATTATTGTATGGATATGCTTCCACACAACCATAAAGTAAAAAAATTGTTAAAACTGTCATTAGTCGTATATCATTTTATAATGTTAAGGAGTTGTAAATACCTTTGCATCTAATTTAAACTGTGAATTTAGTTAAGTTCAGTGTTATGTGTTAGGCTCCTGATTTCCTTCACATATCTAAAATCCAGTAATTATTCAGCTGCTGATTGACTCATTCAATCCTTAGGATCAAATGTATTATACATCTGATACTGTTTGGGGATCAGAAGAAAAACATCTGTATTTACTATAACACATTTACCCAATGTTGATTTTATTTTTTGCATTAGCAACTAGCATTTACTATGATTAACATGCATATTTTCAAGATCAAGGTTTTGTACAAGTTTTTATTTTGTGTGAAAGGTCTTTCTATTCTTTTCTCAATTTCATAAATATTGGCTAATGTACAACCATTGTCTGCTTTTATTAAACTTACTGTACTCTTATCTCCATTTCCCAAATGCTGGGGTCATAGGCATGCCTGTTCATATATATTTACTCTCTCATCAATTCTAGTCAAAGATTACCAGACAAAGGCATAAAGCTTTACTCCTTTTTCAATGACACAAGCCAGTCTGGATACTCAACCCAGACCATGATGCACGCTTGCCAAATCTACACCATAAAAAGAGTGCACCAGCATTTGTGTGGATCTGTTTAGATCTCAGTAAGAAGCAGATTCCCCAAATCTAAGTATTCTGAACAGCTCATTTAACAATCTTTCTAGTATAACCATGAGAACTAGAGCTACAGTCAGGCTATAGGAGCAGCAGAGTGTCTTTGTATAAACTCAACTCAACACCTTTGAGTGGGAGGTAATGCTGAAGGAAAACCTAGTGTTACCGACTTTGATCAACAGAACATTTTACAATTCACCAGCTGGAAAAATCCATTCCATCCTATTTAAGCCATTATTATTTCAGGTTTCCTGTCACTAGATCTTACCCAAGCCTTAGGAAATTGGTGGATGTGGAGGGGATAATAGTTATGTGAAACAAATAAAAGGCTCAAGGTTGATTTTTGACTGAGAAAGTAAAGAAATACTCGAGTAATGATGAAAAAGGGAATTAAATAATTCATGGTTACTATCTTTAAAGAGGCTCTTTTCAATTAAAGTAACAAACCATGTCAACAAGATCCTCCATGACTTTTCTCTCAGTCTCTCTCAAACAGCAAATGGACTAGTTTTCCTCACCTCTCTGCTCCCAGACTCTTGTACAACACGTGATACTAATAATACTGTATTATGATTGCTTGTATCTGTTTGTCTTCTCTCTTAGAATTTGATCACTTTGAACAAAGAGACTGCATTTTTGAATCCCGTTGACTAACAATAAATATTTGTTTAATTATGTACAAAAATGTATATTTCATATTTCTTTGCGGAAAAGACTTTAGTTTCAAATTTAGGAGATTAGGCCCCATGAGCACACGATGAATGTTAGGAAAAATCAGGGATGCATCTGCTTTTATTCAACACGATAGAAAATTTCTAGTTCAGTTGAATTCACTCAAACTGAGCCATTCCATAGAATTTTATTCGGGGAATTCTGCAGACCAAGAAGGGACTTTGTAGTACTGTCATGATTTTAGGAAACAGAAAAAAAGGAAGACGTCATCTATCAACTATTTTTTTAATAAATAGTACAAGGCTGGTCCACATGTCTGAATAAAATAAGGAGAAATAAAACACTGTTGAAAACAGTGATTGGAATTTTCTTGAGTCCACCATTAGTAAATCTCTAATGGAAATGGCTACCAAATATGAGTAACAATTTGGTATATTAACAAACATTTGTGACTGTGAAATGAATTGGAAGAAAATGGAAGAATGCATTATTTTTACATTAGCTTAAGTGCAGATTTTATGTGAGCTCCACAGAGATTTGGGAAAGAAAAAGGCTTAGGTTGGTGAATGAGTATTTGAAAGCAAAGTTAAACCAGGATATAGTAATAAGCAGCCAGATTTTTCTCATGTTTCAGCCTCAGAAAATTATGCAAATGGCTGTAGCATTTTCCCTAATAAATTCTACTTCCTATGCCACTGACATGATTTGAATATAAAATTGAAAACTGTATTTTCCCAAGTTTGTTATTTTCAACAATTTTTTACTTATCACAAATTAATAAAGCAGCTTCCCCCCACCCATCATCCAAAAGGACAAACATTAAGATGATTAACTCCCCCCACTGAATAACAAAGTAAAAACTTCCTGATTTAAAAGTCTGGCATATTTTGTATTTGCATAAAAAGACAGTGATGTACTTGAGATATGTTAAGTTCTTACAAAGAAACTTTTACAATGGGCTCATCAGATAAGAAATAGCAATTAACACATGCTCAGAAATAGCTGCATGTTCTATAATAGAGCAGAGGTTTTGCTCTGAAATCAGTGATCAAAGACACTGAGTCCAAACTCAGGAGATGAAGACTTTTTCAAGATATTTCAAAAGGATCTAAAAATTCAGATATCTTTTTGTAAAATGAGATAATTAGATATTATTATTAATTCACATCAAGCCAGAGGACAAAATATTTGAGGCAGTAGAAAACAGTTATTTGAAAGTTTTTACTTAGCATATTCTGTCTCAGTTCAAATTCCCTAGAAGCAGAGTCTGAGCAGATTCTTGTAAGAGTGATTTATTGAGGGTGTGCTCTTGGGAGAAATCTGTAAGGAAGTGAGAGAAGGTTGGACAAGGAAAAGGGTGGAACGACCACAGATCTGGGTTCAAGCCTATCCCACTAAGAGCAAAAGGGCATGAACTGCTTCAGAGGGTAAATTCTATCTGGAGGCAACAAATGCCTCCATTCCACGCACACAAGAGAGCCCTCTTAGTCCATTCCTGAGAACATGATGTCTTGACCACTTGGAGGGAATCGAAGGGAGGTATGTGTAACTTCTCAAGCTAGATGGGCCCTGTGGCAAAGGATAATCTTCCAGAGAAAGTTATGGCTGGGGATCTAGAAGTATCTACCTCTGAAGGGGATCTTGAGGGTCACACCAACATCGTTGATCACACACTCAATCAAGCAGTTGCACTTTTTTGAAAATACAGAACATTTGTTTCATTGATTCATTTTTCCATATGCACTGAGCCAGATGGATACATTTTTGCATTGATTTTTTTATTCACTATGGCAGACAACCCATTAAATGAGGAAGGACCACCTCCGTTGCTATATAGATGCAAACTGCCTGCATGGTGAATGTTATGGAAGGTTGTAGTAATATTCTCAGACTTCCTTTTGTTGTGCAAGGGAATCTTAAGATCTCTCTTGTTCTAAATCTATTTGGCATAATGTTAATAGAGCTTGCCTGAGAGCCAGGAGGGCAGTTCACCAAAGCTCTGAGGTGAACAGTTGAATTATGTCACAGCTTTCTTCAGTTTTATCATTTTTAATTTGAGGAATCTGGAATCTATAGTGTCTACAGATGTTTTCATGTTTGAGTCCTATCATTCTAAGAGGATTATATAATGTAGCCAGTGAGTACACTGTAGCCCTGACCCCTGTTTTCTGGTTCTCTATACCTGAGCGTCTCAATCTGCAGTTCTGTGAAAGGAAAAATATTCCTTTTAACAGTCATACACTTCTATTTCAATCTTAAACACCTTGTCTGTAAGTCCTAGAAGTCATAGAAATCCTTGAGATGGATAAGATTAGGTATACTTGAGGGAGTCAAGTACAAGTGTTAGGAGCTAGCTTGATCTTAGGCAAGGAGGGCTGAGAGCCACAAAGGAGTGGTTAAAGTTGGCAAGAAACAGATGTTAGGCAAGAGAACAGAAATAACACAGACAGCCTTGAGAATGTGAACGTGGGTTCAGGAAAAGGAGATGATAAGGGCCTACCCAAGGGCTCACCTGTCAGAAAGCTGTTTTCAGGGTCTTGCAAAGTCTGTCCCAAAGCACACCAAAACCTAGATAAAAATTCCTAGCAACACAGTTGCCACAGTTCAGTCTTTCTGAGTCCCACCCACATGGATGCTCTGTCTTTCTTTACTTCAAAATAAACTTTCTCACTTGCTGCTCACCTGTTTTCTGGGCTTGTCATTCTTTAACCGACCCTGGAGAAGAACCCAAAGAACTCAAAACCCATATCATAAGCACAAAACAGGAAGAATGTGGTGATTTCTCGTCATTAGTTTCTGTTATAGTTTATGCCATCAATCATTAACATCAAAAAGTTGGGGTTTACACCTTTTGTTCTCTTACCAGGTCTGTCATGAATTGAAAGGAAAATCAGCACATTTAAGTGAAATAAGCACACTAAAATGCACATGGAAGGAATAGGGAAAAGGAAGGAAACCTAAAACTTGAATGTGGTTGATGTACAGAGGAGCGAATAAAGTAATCTTAAATTGGCAGAGGCCACTATGAGAAGGGGACCAGAAAGAAATGTCTTTCTTATTATCTCTTATGTTTTCTCTTCACCAAAATCGGAGAACAAGAGGGTGGAACAGGTTCTGCCTGGAAGGGTAGGGGGCGGGAGGTAGCCCAAACAATGTAACACATTAAGTAAATGTAAAAATGATAAAATAAAATAAAAAATATTTTAAAAATAACTCCCCAAACCAACAAAAGTCTACATTAAGAAGCAGAAGAGCTACAATTAGCATACTTAATAATCATATAAACAGAATTAACATGCATATCAGATTTGACGGGTCTTATCACAAATGAATGAATATTTTAATATACCGGGACAATGAAGCTCTAATAGCATCAGAAGAGTCAGGAAAGAATATATTTCTGAGTTGAATGCATGTGAACTGTCAGGGCAGAAAAAAAAAAAGCAGCTAAATTGGCTCTGTTGAAGAGTGTTGGAATCCTAGGAGGACCACCTGAAAATTACATTTAATATGCTAACACTATTATGAGAATATTTCTATTCTTCCCATAAAGGTCCTGCTAACAGTAATTAAATTTTAAGACAGTCAGATCTGGAAAGGAATAAAAATACAGTGAAAATCCGATTACCATGGCTAGAGGAGGCCTTCCCCTTCAAATACCAATTAAAAAAAAATTGAATTTGGCTACCCAGGGACACTAAGTCTGGTCATATCTATATTAAATTACACCTAATCATACCTAAGTTCTTAAAAAATCGAATACATTTAACACCAAAATGCCTTGGACTTGACAAACATGTAAATTGTGTTGCGCGTGGATGAATTTGTCATCAACAGCCACACAGAGTAAAGGGAAAAGTGTACAAACAAGGATGAGGACCAGGGTGGCTGGCTGCTGAGCAAAAGTGCCTTGGGGCAGCAGAGCCAAGGACAAGAAGTTACTATAATCTTTTCACGTATTTGAAAAACATGCAACCTACGGGATCTGTTTCAAAATAATTTTCATTTTTTTCCTGTTCACCACTGGCAAGTGTGATTTTGTTGAAAGGCCTATTTTTATAGTCATTTGTTGAGCTGAGTCCTAACCCTACATCATTCTCAGGCAGCTTGAGAACAGCATGGAGGTCCCAACTGTATGCTCTCACTGTGTCCATGCCTTCGTTGCTATGAAAAGCCTCAGTCTTCAACCTCAATCGTTATGAGTTAATGCATAAAATACTCAAGGATCCCTGAAATTAGAGTTCTCAAAACATAAACAATAAAACACTAACATAATACTTCTTTGCCAAGAATCTACCTTTTTGTCAAAATGGTAGATATAAAAAAATCTGTAACATTGATCACTTTTTTGTGGCAGTCTCTTGTAGAGTTAAGGTGGCCTTCAACTTTTTGCATACATCACAGTTAAGACAAGAGGAGGCTGGGCCCTGTTGTTAGTGTCTCTGATTCAACAGGTCCAGGACAGGGCTATGAAGCTTTACTTTCTAACAACTTCTCAAATAATGCTGATGCTGCTGTGTGGGGACCACACACTGAAGACCTCGAGCATAAGAGATAAAAGCATTGGCTTTTTATTTATTTATTTATTATTGTTTTATTATTCATATGTGCATAAAAGCTTGGGTCATTTCTCCCCCCTGCCCCCACCCCCTCCCTTACCACCCACTCCACCCCCTCCCTCTCCCCCCACCCCCTCAATACCCAGCATAAACTATTTTGCCCTTATCTCTAATTTTGTTGAAGAGAGAATATAAGCAGTAATAGGAAGGAACAGTGTTCCTGGTTGAGATAAGGATAGCTATACAGGGAGTTGACTCACATTGATATCCTGTGCGTGGGTGTTACCTTCTAGGTTAATTCTTTTTGATCTAACCTTTTCTCTAGTTCCTGGTCCCCTTTTCCTATCGGCCTCAGTTGCTTTCAAGGTATCTGCTTTAGTTTCTCTGAGTTAAGGGCAACAAATGCTAGCTAATTTTTTAGGTGTCTTACCTATCCTCACCCCTCCCTGTGTGCTCTCGCTTTTATCATGTGCTCAAAGTCCAATCCCCTTGTTGTGTCTGCCCTCGATCTAATGTCCACATATGAGAGAGAACATACGATTTTTGGTCTTTTGGGCCAGGCTAACCTCACTCAGAATGATGTTCTCCACATTGGCTTTTAAGTTAAAAAGAGGCAGACTTACCTGACTCTACTCCATCCTGGTTTTATGACCTTGGATAGTTATGTAACTTATATAAGCTTAGTTTCCTCATCTATAAAGTAAGGTTAAAAACTGCACCCATACCACAGGATCTTTGTAGAGACCAAAGGAGAAAAATGCAAGAGAGTTGCTTAGAACATAGTAAATGCCTAATAATAATTAAAAGGGAAAATTTTTAGCTGGCCTCAGTGGAACATGCCTGTAATACCAGCAGCTCAAGAAGTGGAAGCAGGAAGATTGTGAGTTCAAGACCTAACAAACCTAATAAAATTAGTGAGAACCTGTCTAAAAAACAAACTGAAAACAAAAGGACTGGGGTGTGGCTCAAGTGATACAGTGCTTGCCTAGCATGTATACACTCTTGGGTTTCATCCCTAGCATCACAAAAAAAGAAAGAAAGAAAAGGAAATAAGAAAAAGAAGTAAACATTTTTTATGCATCCTATTCAGATAGAGTTTTCTTGGAAGAAAAGTATATGTAGTTGAGTAAAGATGCACATATATTCAAAAATCAAACATTAAACATCTATTAACTACTAGATGCTATTTCAAAAAAAAAAAATCCAAGTTCCATCCTGAAGTTAAACCCTTTTACAGTGTCACCTAGATATTTTGTTCTGTTTAAAACCTAAACCTCGAGCATTGATACAGAGTATAATCTACACACTTAATTTCAATGTGTACAACTCCACACAATAAATACTTTATAGAAATGTACATAATAGTTACATGGGAAAAATATGAAAAAGAAACAACCTTCAAAGTCATTATTTCCACATTACTGGAGACCAGTTACACTGTTTTGACCTTTTCTCTGTATTCTAGGCGTTTTGTAGTAGGTAATAAATGGGCATTACATAGAAATAGATACAGAACACATATCCAAACATGGCACTGGTAAAGGAGAACAAGGCAGGGGGAAAAGAAGGAAAGACAGTGAATAATGAAGAAAAACATCACACCTGTGTAGAAAAAAGACACAAGGAAACGTTGAAAACTGTTAAACAACACAGGATGGGGGGAAGGGTGAGGAAGCTCAGTGGAGGGAGGTTACATTGACTTCAGCACAATGCATATACAGGCAAAACTCCCACTGACCAATGAACAGACACCTAAATAATGAAAGACAAAAATGAAAAATGGATCATGATAAGGGGAAGACACTAATGGGAGGGAGAAAGTAAAAGAAGGAAGTAAAGAAGGTGAATATGGGTGATGTACTTTCTATTACAAGAATATGAATACAGACTTTTTTAAACCTGTTGAACTCATGCTAAGAAGAGAACTAAGATAGCAAGGAGAAAAATGTAGGGGATAAACCAATTTGGATATAATGCATATATACAAAAAATATAATAAATCTCTCTGTACAGGTATCTTAAATAAAAATGTCTTTTTTTCCTCAAAAACAGAGGACAGGAATGTAAATCAGGTCTTGTCTGAGGGTTGATATCAGTGGAAGTTGGGAGAATATAAGGAAAGAGTGTAGGAGGGTGAATGTGGTACAAATATTATATACTCATGTATGAAAGTGAAAAAATGAGACTTGTTCAAATTATTTCAAGAATGAGGGGAGAAGGGATAAAGCAGAATGACAGAGGGATTGAATTTAAGATATATTGTAAGCACTTTTGTAAATGTCACAATGCACCCCAATATAATAAAAATATGACAAAATAAATGAATGAATAAATGAGTATTGTTTTTTAATCATAGACAGACCTTAGAACAGATGTTATAAATAAGCAGCTCTGAGGATCACACATCCCCAAGTCATTCTGCTATAGTGCAACTTCCCCACATAAGGGAATTAAGGGAACCTATGTGAAAGAGGGGGCTATGGGAAGGGAAAGTTAGGAAAGTTTAGCTTCTCTTGGGTAGCGAGCATGCCAAAGCCCTTGGTGCTACAGCAGAAGACAGTGTTACGCTGGAAGTAGTCTATGCCAGAGTTAAGGAGCACATCTAACCTAGAAGTAGGAAAGGATTCGGGGACAAAGGAAATATATTTGCTCCCCTTTGAGCCTGGTTCTGCAAGGAGGGCAGAAAGGGCAATGAGGTTCATGTAAGGTAGCAGTTCTTTATGTTTTCTGAATCATGCCCCTCTTTGAAAACCTGGTGAAGAAAATAGAGCGTCTTCCTCAGTAAAACACACATATATAACACATACTTAATTTGGGGTGGGAGAGTTGATCATCTCTCTGATCTTTTATGTCCTAATTCAGAAAGTTTGACATAAAATACCTGAAACAAAGTAAGTAATACTGTGAAAGGCACATAAATCTTTAGAGAGATTATTGTCTTCCATAAAACTTGTTAACAATCAGATTATTTTAAACTTCTCATTCTGTAATCACTATGCTTTGTTTCTCCACCAGAAGGCAACCCAAAATACCCTTCTCCTTTTCACAGAAAGCTGTAATGAATTGGAAGGTGATGCTATACTTTATGACTTGGCTAACTAAATCAAGAGGCTACTGCATTTGAACTAGAAAGTCCCAGCCCTATTATTCTAGGAAGTAGATGACTCTTATTGCAGCCCAGATATGTTCATGGAAATAGTGGAGTAGAATCTTGATGCTTGTGAATATATATTTAGATCTGATGAGAGAGAGGGAGAGAGACAACCTATAGAAATCTTCCATTTTGCCGAGATAAAAATTTGCACAGTCCCTGTGGAATAGACATTTAGCCACTGAATGATTTCAGCCACGCACCTGGATTTCGCATCTAACTGAGGCAAGGGAATTATTCTCCAACCCCCACCCCCACTCCGCTTTTTTTTTTTTTTTTTGGCTCTTCAGAAGATTTCCAATAGCAATCTCTAAGCTAGAAGTCAAACACATATTGTAGGACATAACATTCTCAAATACACGTTTTTGTTTTTGCAAATGGATCTTTAGTAGCTTCAAAGGGAAGGAAGGGAACTAGCAGTCAGTGTCTACTCTGGGTTCATGCTCTTGGAGACATTATCTCCTGAAGGTTTGCACATTCCAGTATAAACCAAGGGAAAACGCCACACGTGGAAAACCTGAGAGAGCAACATTAGGATGCAAAATATCTCTAGGAATGATTGATTTCCAACTAATGAGCATTCTATTTATAAAGATCCCTAGGGATTTTCACAGTCTCCCTGAAGAAATTAAATAATACCAAATGAAAAAATCCATATATGAAGGATCCATCAATCCCTATTCCTTTTCCTGAGATTGCTCAATGGCAGTCACTGAAGACCTTCATCTACCAGTTCTGCCTTGAGCTAATAAACCAGTTCTAGCAAGCTGTTCAGTAAATAAATCTTGCCAATCCAGAGTGAAGTGTAACTGGGGAGAGCTTAATATTTTGTGGCCAGGCTTCATTTACCTAATCTGTGTGACTGGATGGAATTCATGGCTTCAGTTGTAAGCCAAGACCCAGGCTGGACTCAGTGCCCTGTCTGACTTTGTCAGCCTTTCATGCCTAAGGGCTGGACTTATCCTCCACGTCAGAGCTACAACTGGTCTGAGCTTCCCAACCCAGGGCTGCCACTGACCTGATGTTGGATATTTGTGTGCCCAGTGGGAAGTCCCAATCTAGCCAGCCAGAATAACTGTCAGACTCAAGGACTAAGAGCTTTGGGGCACAGTCATTGTGGCTATTGATTATTCCATGAGGTGGGAGGAACGAGAGGCCTCACAGCTTAGTGGTTTCTTCTAGCTTTGGCCCCCCTCTTTTGCAAGCCTGTCACTAAGGTCCAAGTTTGCCTAAATAAGAGCAAAAGACATGCTGCCTATATGTCTTCTGTGTTTCTGGGTCACCATCCATCTTAAATTACACTTTCCTTAAAGGAAAAGACAATCCTAAAGGTTCTTTTGATCTGCACTCAATATGGTGCTTCCAGTGAATTTTTATCATTTGTGTGAGAGATCTATCTTTTGCTCCAAGTGAAAAATATAAACTATAATATATGGATTATTTTAATGACATCCAGCAGTATTGGTACAATATGACAAGACCTTACTATTAATTCCCATTTTGCTAACAAGTTGCATTTCATTTTTATTTGTAATTTAATGCCTGAGTTTAAGTTGTGGTTTTCCAAGGAAAATAAAATATTTTAGGTTAGTAAAGAAACTTGCAAAGTTTGCAACCCCATATTTTAGTTTCTTTCAAGTCTACTGCATAAAACATTATATGTGGAATACAACAATTCTCTAGTTTTTTTTTCTTTTGTGAACAGATTACTTACTCAATGATCTTTTAGAAAATTTCTGCAAATATGTTCAGCCATGTCTGAGTCATGTAAAATAAAAGAGTTAGTGCCTTGGCTTCAAGGAAATGAAATAATTTGTTTTGAACTAAATCAGGCAGAAATGGTTGATTTATTAAAGTTGAATGTCCTCATGAAACTGATCCTCAGTGAGAATAATTTATTATTGTAATTGGAAAGTATTTTAAAAGAAGTCATCTTAGGAGAAATCTAATTTGCTTTTGAGGAGCATCACATTTTTTTCAAAATTACATGACTCTTATTCTGGATAACTGATTAATAAGCAACTATCAAAATGCAAGTCCTTGTAGGAAAGATAATTTGCCCCATTGTATTCTGTCCTTTTTAAAGCACGTTGAATATGTAATGAAGACATTAGCTCTATTATGAAGACTTAAGATTCTGCACATCTTTCCTTTGAGTCTAAAATCTATAACCTTAGAATTATAAATATTAGGCCTGTTTCTCTGAGGCATTGATGGTGAGAGGAGTTTCACACTAAGATCAGGTTGTTAGGGCACAACATAAGACAAAACACTACTTTTAAGTGCCTTTGACAAGCAGCACCTAATTAACTAGGTGGGAAGCATGAGTGACCAAAGGCTCCAAGATCTAACACGGTCTCGTAGCACTTGGTGTCTCACTGCTCATTTCATCTTAGACATCCAGCAGCAACAGCAGTGGGCATGGAAGGTCTCCTGGTAGAGCGAAAAATTCAGAAAGACAAAAGTGCAAGCCTGAGGATAATACAAACAGGAATAAGCAAGATTAAATTATAGATGAGGTTGGTCATCCCAGGAAAAATGATAAGCACTTCTTTGAGTTAATGAACTCTTGAATATTGCTATCTTTTACTGTCTTCTTTTCAACTTTTCTGATGAGATAGTGTGCTATTTTTCTATCTTGGTTTCTCACATTTTATTTTGACTATTTGCACTCACTCCTCAAGTAAAGGTGATATCCATTTCTTCATGAAAGGTTGGCCTGGTGTATATAGTGTACAAAATAGCTCTGCTAGAAGGATTATGGTCTGGTGGCAATTATAGCAGTTTAGTTAGATTCACATTCTGTTGAAGAATTTATAAGAAAAGAGTGACTATAAATAAGTCTCTTAAAATTTCTCTTTTTTTTTTTCTTTCAACATATTCTGCAAGGTGTGGCTCAATTCACCACATGGAGAGTTCCATATAGACCTGACAGGCTTGTACTTATCTTACCTCACCTTTCCCTCATCTTTACAATGAACATAACTCTACCCAGTGAGGATCAGATGAGATCCTGTATGTCAATGTCCTTTGTTGGCTACTGGTTGCTTACAAGTCTTAATTTATTAATGGTATCAGATAGAAGGCTTTCAATTGCAAAATTGAGAAAAGAGTAACAAGAGGGCACAGTAACCACTTAAAGAAAAAGAGTTAAGAAGAAAAGAGGGGGGTACAGAGGTGAGAAAAGCTGCATGGTTGGTGTATCTATAGTCCAGTGATGTCACCAACAAACCAAATAGCATTTGTATCTCTTCTTAAGCGTTCATGAGGTCTGCTTCATCCTGAGGTTACCACTTAGTGCCCTAGGTTTCCTTTTCCACGCACAGAGAAAGTAAAGGCCTCTTTTAGTAGCTTTCACTACAAGGCAAAGAAGAATCTTCTAAGACGTCAATCAGATCTCTTCTCTCAATAGTCTGGGCTGAGCATGTGTCACAAGCTTTGCTGATAGAACCGATACAATCAGTATCAAACAGCCATGGGCTTTTGTTCAGTTCCCACCCTGCACTGCAGTGATGGCAATCCAACTGAAATCACGTGGCTGTCGTGAAATAGAAGTAGGATGTAACTGGGCAGATGGCCACAATGTGTACTATGTTTTTATTATCACATAGGTTGGTATCAAGCCTGTATTTTGTGCTTCTGGGGATCTTCTGAATATTTAATATCAAGATAGATCAAGAGTATGGACTATACTTAGTTAAGAAACCACTGTCTTCAGGAGATGCCCAATAATTGTAGGTCCAGAAATAATGAAAACTAGAGAAATTAAATCAAATACCAATGTCAAGTATAAACAGTTCTCAAGCATTTTGGTTACCAAGTCATTCCAAATAGTTATTGAATAATTCATGATAGTAAGCATGCACTAAATCCTAATTTTCATCTCCACAAACATATATGTATCTCTGTGTACATATATATACACATACATATATTTGTGTGTGTATGAAATATGTACTATTAAATGGGGATAAGAAGAAATCTATGAAATTTCCATGGAAATTCTACTCATTAGGATAGGATATAATGAAATCACATTTATATATTCCACAGGCAGTCTAAAAATCCTATAAAGGTTTTAAATTTTAAATTTCGCTTCAGAAGAATGTGAAAGTGTATGACTAATTTAGCTGGATTAAATGTGACTTTCCTCTAGGTCTTTGATTCCAGATAGTTTGTAATGCAGCACATCTTTAGTGCAGATTTTTTTTTTTTTTGCTACAAATAAGATTGCCTTACATTAATGGGAGGCATTTTGTTAAAGGAAAGACTAGTATGTATAGTAAAATGAATTGATTTATGAGTACTATAAACTCTTTTTCAAGCTAATTTTGTTAGGCAGTCCTTTGGGCAGATTATTAAGTAATTATAAAAGAACCACTTCCAAATAAAGTATAGATGTTTAAGTATTTACAGAGTTTTAGTCTTTTATATTTCACATTTTCCTTTAAAATTAAAATTTAACTGCATTAATTTACCAATTTCTTGGTATTTTTTTGTTTTATTGATGCCCTGTAGTCTTTAAGGCCTATGCTACATCTCATTATCAATTGTGTACATTCTTTCTTTTCTCCTTACTGTGCGCATTTTACTAAGTGTACCAGACACAAAGCTGTGGCATATATTAAAGTTCTTTTAAAAGTCCTGCACTCAAAAGAAGTTAACCAAAAGTTCGGTTACAAGTGCTATCTTAAAATGAGAAGTCTTAGTGCTTTACTTTTTCTTACATGTTCTTAAGCATTTCTAGAAAGAACTTAAAAAAGGATGTTTAATTTTCCTGTATCAATGCCTGAGAGATAAGTGGTAGATTACCATCACAGAAGATCTGTTTAGTCTGTCTATCACAGTTAATAAAGGGTTTCTGTACACGTACTGTTACAGGTTTTAGAGGACTAAGATCTTACATTGTGTGCTATGAGCTCATGATGAACACATGGCATGAGAGTAAGGAAATTCAGAATACATCTTATCCACTATTTTTCTAAAAAAGTAATTTACTGCATTGCATGATTCCAAGATTTTCCTTAAATATTCCATGTGGTTATAATCAGCAAGAAGCCTCTCACACACAAGGAGGTATGAGAATAGGTAAGAAACCAAAAAAACAAGAAAGCATTTGCTGCCCTCAACACAGAGAAACTAATGCAGAAACTTTAAAGCAACAGAGGCCAATAGGAGAAGGGGACCAGGAACCAGAGAAAAGATCAGTTTGAGAAGAATCAACTTAGAATGTAACACATATGTATAGGAAAGCAATGCTAGGAATCTCCCTGTGTAGCTATCCTTATCTCAACTAGCAAAAACCCTTGGTCCTTCCTATTATTGCTTATACTCTCTCTTCAACAAAATTAGAGATAAGGGCAAAACAATTTCTGCTCAGAAGTGACAGGGTAGGGGGGAGAGGGAGGGGCGGGGGGAAGGGAGGGGACGAGGGTGGGGGGGAAACAGGGGGCAGGGGGAAAGAGGGAGAAATGACCCAAACATTGTATGCACATATGAATAAAAGAAATAAAATAAAATAAAAAGAAAGAAGCCTCTCTAGGTCCAGCAAGCATAAGGACATACAGAATGAACACCAGAAAGACTTTTTTTTTAGTTTCTTACCACACAGCTCAGGCTGGCCTGCAACTCACAATCCTCCTGCCTCAGTTTCTTGAGTGGTAGGACTACAGTCATGGGTCACCATGCTAGGCTCAGAAGATGTTTTATAGGTTCAAAGCTTAGGATCCACATGAGAGGAACATTTGTTATATTAGAAATCACAAATATACATAGCCAAGCTATGGAAGCAAGCCAGATGCCCTACAAATGATGAGTAGATTAAGGAAATGTGATATATATATATATATACATATATGTATATATATATCAGAGTTTTATTCAATCTTAAGGAAGAATGAAACCATGTAGTCTGAAGGTAAAAAAATGGATGTAATGAGAGGACATCACATTAAGTGAAGTAAGCCAGGTTCAGATAGACAAAGGCTACATGTTTTCTCTCACATATGGTAGATCTAAAAAGCATATATATATATACACAAAACCAAACAAGATCATATACAAACTGATATATAAAACATGTTTGTAAGAGTGGAACTATTCTATGGACCTTGGGGGAGGAGGGAAAGGAAAAAAGAATGATAGTCACCAATACTGAAATACATTACATCTGTGCAGTGGAGGATATAATGACATGTATTGAAAGCTGTTGAATAATGGGAGGTGGTAACAGAAGGAATTGAGCCGACCAAAATAAAGCATACTCACAGCAGGGATACATGGAAAAACCCCTTTGGAACTCATAATGAAAGACAGGACTGTGAAATAGGTACAGCAGGGAGGGTACTTGTGAGAGAGGAGAGGATGAGTCGAGGAGATGAAGGTGAGAGAATATGGACTTCATATGCATATATGAAACCTCTTGGAATTGCTTTAAGTGGGGCAGGGGACTGATTGGGGGTGATTTAACTAAGGTACAATGCAAGCCTATTTGGAATTGTCACAATGAATCCCCCCTGTGCAATGAATACACTGTAATAAAAATGAAAAACACAAAAGGACAATTTTTTTAAATCACAAATATTTATTGAGTTTCTACTATGTGCATGATAAATATAAAGAAATCTGCAGTATTTTCAATCTTTTTAAGCAAACAAGGGCATATATGTATGGCCTTGGATATATTAGAAACATCTATTTCCAATGCAAAACGTTTGGATGTGGGAAACAGTGTAAGTTTCAGATATCCTATTCCTGAGTCTCATTATTTAAATTGAAATAACTACCTTGTGCATTATGGCACATACTTTTTTCACAGTGCATGCAGGACTGAATTACAGTTGATATTTGCATTGTCTGTCTTTACTAGTGGATTACAAACTTCTAAGGGAAGGTGTCATACTTGACCCATTCCAGTCCCCGCATCACCCCAGCAAAGTCACTGTCACCCTGCAGTTGCTCACTAAATATTTGTGGAAATGAAATGGACTAAAAAGTGGTAAAGTTACCACTATGTGTCAGTATTTCAACATCGTTCCTTTCTATATTTGGAGACCTTCCCTCATGCTTCCCTTTCTCACTCTTCTTTCTGCTTTATCATTCCAGTGCAAAACTTTGGTTAGGGAGAAATCACTTAAAGTTTTTTTTTTTTTTTTAAAAGACTTGGAAAACCCCAAAACTTTTGCTAGCTTGTCTTTTGCTCTCAAAGACCTTTCTTTAACAAGCTGTGCTAAGCCAGGCCACAAAGACTAGTCTGGGTTGGTGACTTTGGCTCAGCTAAGGTTGTTTACACTTAGTTGTTAATTTTTAGACCAGCAAATAAGCACAGTAAAGGACAAATACAAAGAAGATGAAAGAACAAAAGTGAGTTACCCATCAGAGGTACTTCAAAGCTGAGGTCTGGTTACCCAAGCAAAGTAAAACAATCTACCAAGTGAGAGGAAATAAATCTCAACTCGTATGTTCCTTGGCTCATTATTTTATATTGTTTTAGGCAAGTGCAGTAGTTGGAAAGCCACCCAGTCGTGCAGGGATCTTAGGGAATCTTGCTGCATCATGGCTGCATTTTTATGTCCTGTTATGTCTCAAGTTATTTGAGTTGTCAGTTAGGCTGATGTGCCTGTAGCCAGTAAACACTAAGAAGGATCAGCAGAATCAAGTCATTCAGCATTACGGTAGACCATTCAGTCAAAAAGACACCAGAAGGACGTCCTTCAGTTTGCAATTTAATTCAGTGGAGGACATCAGGAGATTAATTTCTCAGGGGGTATAAAGGTTCAGTCACGTCAGCAGATCACGGTGGCTTCTTGTTTTACCTGGCCTGTACCACAGTAGATGGGGGTACTGGGCTGTGTAGAGAGGACTAGGCAAGCAAGCCTGGTTTTTCACTCTACTTTTCCATTGTCATCTATCTTTTCCTACATAATGTGTTGCCAGAAACTTAGTGCCTTCAAAGGGTAATAATTTATTTGTTCATGATTCTGGGAGTTGGTGATTTTGGTTGGGCTTAGGTGATCAATTTTTCTGCAGTCTCTCCTAGGTCACCTAGGAGGCTGCAGTCATCTGGTGGCTTGATGGTGTAAGAAGGCTTTGTACACATATCTGGCAGGTAGCAGCTGGCAGCCAGGATACCTCAGTTTACCTTCTAGTGACAATGTTCCAAGAAGGAGGAGAAGGAAGAAGCTACAAGAACTCAGGACTCATCTCAGAAGTTCCCAGCTTTATATCTACCGCATCCTACTGTTCACAGCAAGATCCAGTGTGTCGACCCAAATAGAGGAGGTAGGGAAATAGTCTGGAGAAAATTGGTGGTCATTTTTCATCTACCAAACTTCTACTGCTCAAACAAAAAACAAAAACAACCTAAGATCTGTGGTGTTTCCCAAATACATAAGGAGTTTACCTTTAATACTTGTATTTCCCAAATAATAACCAGAGAGATAATTATTAAGCATGTAAATGAAAATAGCTATCTTCTCATATGAGCTCTCCTCCTCTCTCAGTCTCTCATTCTTCATATGATAACAACAGAATTAAAGCTTTCTTCTCTTGACAAGGGCTTTGAGAGTGAGGTGTTTTCTGGAATGTATCAAATATTATAACATTTTATTCCAATGTAGAAGCCTGTGAAACAGAGTGAGAATTACTGGAGCTTAAATGGAAATGGAAAACTTTAGGCTATTTTCTCTTTCTAATAGCTAAATAATGTGGCCTGAGTACACCACCAGTCACTTCAGAAACAGAAGAAACAATAGAATTTTCATTGTATTGCTTTCAGTCACACTTTTGCCACTGGGTATTTCTGGAAGGTGATCAGAAATAAAATAACACTATTCTGAGAGAACACAGTTCTGACTTTTTAACCATACACACTACTAGCTTTTTTTTTTTAAACAAAAACAATATTACTTCTCAGTCCCATTATTCTTTTAAAATAGGATTTACTGTGCACAGCCCTCACTATCTGCTCCTTGCTTTCTGTCTATTTCTGATTAGCCCTTAGAGGGGATGATACATCATGAAAGGCTTTTTGTGCTGGGCTACTCTGAGAGAGTCCCAGTACTCTGTTGTGTCAGCTCTCTGTAATGAGAAGACAGTATTTTAACATTATTGCTCATCCAGTTGCCATTGATGATGATAGGCTACTTTTACAGCCTTTTTTTGACACTCAAAATTATGCATGATAATACTGTGTACTGACCTCATTTTCTTTTTTTTTTATTTTTATTTTTTATTTTTTTAATTTTTTTTTCTTTTATTATTCATATGTGCATACAAGGCTTGGTTCATTTCTCCCCCCTGCCCCCACCCCCTCCCTTACCACCCACACCACCCCCTCCCGCTCCCCCCCACCCCCTCAATACCCAGCAGAAACTATTTTGCCCTTATCTCTAATTTTGTTGTAGAGAGAGTATAAGCAATAATAGGAAGGAACAAGGGGTTTTGCTGGTTGAGATAAGGATAGCTATACAGGGCATTAACTCACATTGATTTCCTGTGCGTGGGTGTTACCTTCTAGGTTAATTCTTTTTGATCTCACCTTTTCTCTAGTACCTGGTCCCCTTTTCCTATTGGCCTCAGTTGCTTTAAGGTATCTGCTTTAGTTTCTCTGCATTAAGGGCAACAAATGCTAGCTAGTTTTTTAGGTGTCTTACCTATCCTCACCCCTCCCTTGTGTGCTCTCGCTTTTATCATGTGCTCATAGTCCAATCCCCTTGTTGTGTTTGCCCTTGATCTAATGTCCACATATGAGGGAGAACATACGATTTTTGGTCTTTTGAGCCAGGCTAACCTCACTCAGAATGATGTTCTCCAATTCCATCCATTTACCAGCGAATGATAACATTTCGTTCTTCTTCATGGCTGCATAAAATTCCATTGTGTATAGATACCACATTTTCTTAATCCATTCGTCAGTGCTGGGGCATCTTGGCTGTTTCCATAACTTGGCTATTGTGAATAGTGCTGCAATAAACATGGATGTGCAGGTGCCTCTGGAGTAACAGTCTTTTGGGTATATCCCCAAGAGTGGTATTGCTGGATCAAATGGTAGATCGATGTCCAGCTTTTTAAGTAGCCTCCAAATTTTTTTCCAGAGTGGTTGTACTAGTCTACATTCCCACCAACAGTGTAAGAGGGTTCCTTTCTCCCCGCATCCTCGCCAACACCTGTTGTTGGTGGTGTTGCTGATGATGGCTATTCTAACAGGAGTGAGGTGGAATCTTAGTGTGGTTTTAATTTGCATTTCCTTTATTGCTAGAGATGGTGAGCATTTTTTCATGTGTTTTTTGGCCATTTGAATTTCTTCTTTTGAGAAAGTTCTGTTTAGTTCACATGCCCATTTCTTTATTGGTTCATTAGTTTTGGGAGAATTTAGTTTTTTAAGTTCCCTGTATATTCTGGTTATCAGTCCTTTGTCTGATGTATAATTGGCAAATATTTTCTCCCACTCTGTGGGTGTTCTCTTCAGTTTAGAGACCATTTCTTTTGATGAACAGAAGCTTTTTAGTTTTATGAGGTCCCATTTATCTATGCTATCTCTTAGTTGCTGTGCTGCTGGGGTTTCATTGAGAAAGTTCTTACCTATACCTACTAACTCCAGAGACTCATTTTCTTAGAATTAGTCCTACCAACACTGGTCAAGGCTGTAGAAACTGAATTATTATGGGAGATACCTTTTTAACCATGCAAGGATATCAGTCTAACATTCCCAGCTAAGCTTGGAATTCCTTAGTATGCTATAAGTGCTTTCATCTTTTTCCATGACCTCTAAAACTTCTCTCCTGCAGATAATCTCAGGTTTTTTCCAAACAACTAAATATCAGTTACACCCATAGTCCCTGTGACTATATGTGGGTGGGGGAGGTGTAGAAGAAAATCCAGGAAGTGTTGCATTGTGACTGCAAAGTGAGCCACCAGGAAGGATGAACAAATTGACAATGTGCCATCTGCAATGATCAAGTTATCAGGGATGACATTGATACAAAGTCTCCTGATACTGGAAACAAACCAGAGTGGGACCAAAGGGCTGAACATGAGCCAGATTTGATTTGTCAGTGGGTTGCTCTTATTTTGACAACATCTTGGTAAAAATGTCACATCTGTTGAAATTCTGTTTGAAAATTAGTTGCAGTAAAGAACACCAAACAATCTTATTTTCACGTATTGTGTACACAGGGATATTCCTACAATGAGTCATCAGCCACCAGCAACAATGAAGTGTCACAACAATTCCAAAGATACCATCTGCTTAAGGGAGATGATCCAATGACAAACATACATCACTTAGCACAGCTATTTTTTTTAATGACCATTGATTAAAATTAAAGCATTTCAAATCTCTCCGAACTGTTATTAACAGCACAGATATTGGAAAACTGCAATTAAAGTGGGATGCATTGATAACATCTGCTAAGATTATAGATGATATTTATTTAAGTTTCTTCTCTTGGGAACAGCTGACATTTGAAAATGTGCAAGATATTTGAATCACCTGTGTCCTCCCCACCTGGTGTTTACAAAATTTTCCCATCAGAGAATAAACTGTTGGAAACTTCTATTCGATAATCACAGTAAGTAAAAGCGTTTCTTTGCAAATTTTGTTCAGTAGCTAGAATATATGAAGTCATTGCAGAAAGTACATATAAGGTGGTCAAGACCACTAAATCCCTTTCATGAAACACTTTTCTCCATGGTTCTCATGAGCTTGTCTTCTTGATAACATAGTGGTCTTTGAGAGTTCAGAAGATTGGTGAATCTTCTAGGAAAAATGATGAATTACTCAATTGTAAATGTAATAAAAGCAGGAAAAAGAATCTGAAAAACAATATATTTGTGCAGAATGTAGGAAGCAAGCATACTGAATGTGAAAAAGGTAGTGGCCAGATATCAGTAAGTTCTAGATATAAAAGGTATTATGAATTCTCCTTGATGGATTTTACTTCCAGAAATTTTAATTAGTGATGACAAAAGAAAAACTTAATCAGAACAACTGTCACATTGATATTTGGGAGTTTGATTACAAATACTGATTGCCATTGTTGTGGAATATGCCATTTAATAGAACAAAGGTCTATCAAACATCATTGTGTGTGTTTACACTCTTTCATCTTCTAGCATTTCCTGTCCAAAGAGCAAAAAGGAGATTGTGTTTAATTTATAATTCATTGAAACCTTCTTATGGTACTTACTGGGGTGACAGAAAACAGCATCTGTATAATTCACTAAGTTGTTATTCTAAGTTTTTACCATTGGATTCCCATTTCAAAGGACATGTTAATCCATGTCACCAAATAATAGAATTTTATGAATAACAAATAGGCAAGTAGGTAGTATTCTTTATTTATGTGTTTTTTCTTTCATGTATGCATTCATTTATGCATTTGGTCTTCTAGCAAATATTTATGGACTGCTTTAGGATATAGGAGGCTCTGGGTTAGGCACTAAGAATAGTATGAGTAAGACAGAGTCCAGGTGACATAGAGAAAATTCTGTTTTGCCAACTAGAGAATTGCTAATGAATTATGTGACCTGAGCTAAGCTACATAACATTCTTCTTTCTGTATCCTTTTGGATGATTATTCTTATCAGAATTAATTTGGATAAGCAAAGCTTAGAGGTTAAAAATGTTACTATTTATTCAAGATGAAGTATGGTACACTGAAGCTTGATTCTCAGTCTGCTATTATTTTAGGTGAAATGAAAGTTATAACCATTCTTTGGGTGGAAACTTAAAGTAACAGCTAAGACAATATGGTTCAAATATTCAACAGTCATGTGATCAAAACATCTCTAAATTTATTTCTACATTTGTTAAATGGAAATTAAAACATCCACTTGAATGGGCTCTTGTGAGGCTTTGACATGATTTATGTAACATGTTCAGTAAATAGCCTAGTGGATAAAGAAGTCTCAATCAACAGCAGCCAATTACAACTGCTATTAAGATCAGGTTCAAGCCAGGTGAAGCTAATGAGAGATTCCAACTTCTCGTGAAGTATATAGTATGGCTCAAATATTTAAGTGTTTTAGTAGAAATTGCTGGTCGAATAAATTTGCTATTTAGACTTATTGTTAAAAAGAGGTGAAATTTCAATTTAAAATCTACAGGCTAACCAAGATGCCCCACTATTGATGAATGGATCAAGAAAATGTGGTACTTGTACACAATGGAATTTTACTCAGCCATGAAGAAAAATGAAATCTTATCATTTGCAGGTAAATGGATGGAACTGGAGAACATCATTCTGAGCGAGGTCAGCCAGAATGATGTATGTTCTCCCTCATATGTGGACTTTAGATCTAGGGCAAATGCAGCAATGTGGTTGGACTTGGATCACATGACAAGGGAGAGCACATACAGGAGATATAGGAATAGGTAGAAAACCCAAAACATGAAAGCATTTGATGTCCCTACTCCAGAGGAACTAATACAGAAACCTTAAAGCGACAGAGGTTATCATGTGCAGGGGATCAGGAACCAATGTAAACATCACTTAGAGATGAATCAACATGGGTCATAACACGTGTACACGAAAGCAATGCTAGGAATATTTCTGTGTAGCTATCCTCAACTCAACTAATGAAAACGCTTTGTCTTCCTTATTAGGCTTATGTCTTTTCTTCAACAAAATTAGTGATAAAGGACCTGCCTGGAACTGAGGGAGGAGGGGGGGAGAGTGTAGGGGAGGGAAGCAGGGGAGAGGAATGACCCAAACAATGTATGTACATGTGAATAAATGAATAATTAAAAAAAAAAGAAGTCACGATCTGAGTTTAAAATAATAAATAAATAAAATAAATAAAATCTACAGGCTAGAGCTTTTGAACAGATGATGGTGATTAAAATTTACAGAATAGTTATTTTATGTGCAGAATTTTATTGTAGACTTATTTTATTGTTTAAACAACTAGCTTAAGCCAAAGTAATTATTTATAGGCTCTCATTTTAGATTTTAAGATTTCCTCTTAAAGTTTAGGTTTATATAATGTGTTTAAAATGGCTTGTAGTAACACCCAATAGGATGCCAAAATAACCTACCAGTTGGGAGGAAAGATTTTTAAAAATCCAGCAATGAACTGGGTGATTGTTCTGAATGATGTCAAATAACCCACATTAATACAGGAGCGGTTGCAGCATTGCAGAGACTAAAGTCTAAGGCCAGTGAGAGATCATCAAATGAGATGGAAAAAAAAAAAAAAAACTTGGTTCTGCGAAGTGTTGTAGCATTTCTAAACATTTAAAGGTGCTCCCTCTAGGAGTGGCAGACTCCCAGAGACCCTGTTAGACTTTAGCATGTTGGCTCCCATTTTTGTAGCATTCTTCTCTGCCCCTTACCCTCACTCTACATTTACTCTCTCCTGTCATGTGTCTTCTGCCCTATGAACATTTTAGTAGACAACTATGTCCTAAATCATAAGAGGACAATGATTACAGTATCCCTGGGGAAATAGAAGTGATCTGCCATCACAAAACATCCTGCTGCCTACTCAGACACATAACTGTGGGCAGGATTCCAAAGAAAGATATAGATCCATGAGTAAAGGCCATCCTGGATGAATTGCTGAGGTTGATAACTAAGGCTCAATTTGCACTGTTATTTTTGGTATACATTTCATCTATCACTATGCACCATATTAAAACCATTCTTCTTAAGAGCAGGGCCATAGGAATCCATAAAAATGATAAAGTCCACCTTCCAGAGCCTGAAGAAACATCAATAAGGAGGAGATGGGGCTCAAACTGAAAAGATCAGTAAGGTAGGATTTACTTTTCCTACCCTTCCACTCCCTGTCCTTTTTCTCTTGGGACTACGTAAGATAAGCAAAGTAAAAACAAAATCTGTATCTCAAAAAGGCTTTTCAAGGCAATGAAGGAGTCCAATGTACTATCTGGGTTTAAACCCCTACTTTGATATTTACTAGCTGTATGATCTTGGGTAATTAACTTATACTTTTATGTTTCACTTTCTTCATTTGCTTAATAGGCATGAGACCTCTGCCTTATCATAGGGTCATAGGGTTACTGTGAGGATTAAATGAGTTAACACCAGAAAAACACACAGAACAATATCTGGCTCATAAGAAGTCTGGCATTGTCAGATAACTGGTTGATCCCTGAAATGAAGTCCCCCAAGCTGGTACCAGGACACCTGCTGAAGTGGGTTAGCATAGAGTAAAAGGGTTCAAAGACAACTTTATCCCTTGAAGCAATCCAAAGATAGAAGAATCAATTTCTATATATCGGATCATATAACAATCTCAGTAGTTTATTACTGCTTAGAAATGGTAAATATTGTTACTGTTTAGAAATGGTAAAATATATTATTTTATAATAGCAAATGATTTGTTAGTAATTGAGAGAAACCTTATTATATAAATCATAAAATGAACTAGCTCAATAGTTGTTTACTAGTGCAGTTAACCCAAAAATCACCATGCTGACCTAGTTCCTTGATGCCTACAGAACCGGATATCCTGTCCTTCACAGGCCAATGTTAGGATACTATGTTAACAGACATTTCTGAAAAGAAAATACAATAATTTGCGACATGATTTTAAAAATAACCTCTGTTCACAGATGTTTTTAATTAGACTCTAGATAAGTCACCTTGGGAAGAACAAAGTGGGGGAAGGATTTTCTCTGATCATTTTTCAAATGAGGAAAATTTCCAAAGGAGGCTGTGCCTGCAGAACATGTGTTTGGAAAGGAAGTCAATGAAACATAGATGAATAGAAGTGAGTGCCTAGCCATCTGTTTAAAGCAAATATGCCCAGTTGTACAAAGATATATTTTTGCCTTTTACATCATTTGAAAAGTGTGACTTTTTGGCTTTAATTCCCTGTAGTGCAGAGTATGTGCTGAATAAAATACTGATGCTTGATTAATTGGTGGTATCATCCAATTTAGGATTGGAGCAGAAGTAGAAACAGTGGGATGTGCTTGCACATATTAATCCTCAAATACTCAACAATTCTGTTAGGGGAAAAGTCCTCATTCCTATAGATTTCTGTGGTAAAATAGTCTGAAGTTGACCAGGTTTTTTTTAATAGCATATGTTAATTGTACAAAAGGGGTTTCATGGTAATAGTTCCATACATACATATAATGTACTTTGACCAAATTTACCCCCAGTATTCCTTTTTTTCTCATCCCTCCCATTATTCGCACTTTTAAACAATTTTAAATATATCTCTATCACTTAAGCCATGCTACCAGCTCTGAGGTTGAATACTTTTAATAGTGGCATGACTAGCATCACTATTTTGTTAGCAATAAGAAAGAAAAAGAATCAGATATGGATGGAGAAAATGACAATTCCCAATCTTTTCAATAGATAATCATTGAAGTAAGGGATGATAACTATATATCACCACCTTCCTTGCTGAATTATCAAGGTTTCTGTATATTCAATGTCTGAAAGAAGTTATCATGGCCACTTGTGAAAGAGTGAAAGGGGAAGATGGATGTATTGCAGCAATTCAAGTAGGGCAAATGGGAAGGTGTGACTATTCACAAAAGACCTGGTGAGCTAACAAAGTAAGGGTAGTATGTTTGCTTTTTAAAAATGATGTACACTCTGTCAACCATCCAGGACAAGATGGGGTGGCTAGCTAGTAGTGGTCACATGTCTTTAACTAAAGATGTGAGATAGCCAAAAGCTGAAAAGATCCCCTGGGGTAGATAGGGGTAGAAAAGGCAGATAAATAGATTTTTTAAAAAGAAGATATTGTAATTAACAGTGACTTTAATCAAGATTAAATGGAAAAAAGACAGCAAAAATATCAAAGCAGTTTATATTGAGAGATATCTGTTAAATCCTTTTAAGGCAAAGTCTACCATAAGGGCTGCCTCTGGCTGGGATGTAGCTCAGTGGTAGAGAGTTTGCCTAGCATATGCAAGGACTTCTTTGGTCCCTAGCACTGAAGGAAAAAGTAAACAACAATAAAACACAAACAAACAAACATAAAGAGACTGCCTCATAAGTGTGATAGATGCATTGCTGCCTAAAGTTACTAGATCTAAAGCTTCTACCAGGTGTGTTTTTTGTTTTTTTTTCATTTATTCGTATGTGCATACGTTTGGGTAATTTCTCCCCCTACCCCCACCCCCTCCCACTCCCTCCCATCCCCTACCTCTTCCTCCCCACCTCCTCACTTCCAGGCAGAAACTGTTCTGCCTTTATCTCTAATTTTGTTGAAGAAAGAGTATAAATAATAAGAAGGACAAAGCATTTTTTCTAGTTGAGATAAGGATAGCTATACAAGGAGATTCCTAGCATTGCTTCCATGTACAAATGTGTTACATTCTAAGTTGATTCTTCTCGAACTGACCTTTTCTCTAGTTCCTGATCCCCTTCTCCTATTGGCCTCTGTTGCTTTAAAGTTTCTGCATTAGTTCCTTTGCATTGAGGACATCAAATACCAGGTGTTTTTATTGTCATTATTAAGAAGATGACTGTTCACATGTGTCGGCCTTGAGCACACTCTTGGTGGCAGAAGGTAAACTTTGGTGTTTGTTGGAGACTGTGTTATGGATACCAATATGCACAGTAATGAATATTGAACTCTGTTTTCTTTGAAGATGGTGATCTGCGTAGATTGTAATGCATTTGGAAAAATTCTGTTTCCTTTATACATATAGATTGCATCATTATTGAAAATTAACATGAGTGTTTGGTAGGCATTTGTGTGTGTGTGTGTGTGAGTGTGCGCGCATATGTGTTTCATTCAAGAATTAACTACAAAAAACCTTTCTTTTGTAATTCATATGACAAGAAGATATCAAAAGGCATGGTGGTGGAAATAATAAAAAAAATAATAAGAGAGGGCCCTCCACAAGTCATCCCTTGGTCAGTGACATAGAAGGAGTCCAGCATCCTGTTAAGGACAATAGTGAGGAACTTTTAGGCAGAGATCTGCAAAAAGTAGTCAGAGAGGTGGAGGGAAGAGTTGAAGTAGTAGGGGAGTAGTTGAAAATTGCAAGGGCGTAAGTGTAACAAATCTCTTAATTCCCACTATGCTTGAAGATGGTGGATGCTGAAGGAAACGGCCTTTGTTTGTAGACATATCTAGAGAAAGTGAAGAGCTATTGGGAGCTTGGTGTCAGTCTATAGCTTGGATTTACAAATATATAATTTTTTTAGGTTCTACCATAGTGTAGGTCCTAAAGACCAATTTTCTAAAGGAAGACATATAGAAAAGCTCACATATTTTACCTGAAAATGTTTGACTTTATGATTTGATATGTCAGTGTAACTTCCCAGAAGCAGATCCTAGGGAGGGAATCAGAAAATCAAAGATAGGCTGAAGGGACAGAAAGAAAAAATATATATATCAAGATGAATTTAGAATGTTGCATGGTCCATCTGAAGAAAAACTGTAGAAAATAAATTGGTGTTAGATTCAGAATGTTGTAAGAAAATTCACTTGAGAAACAAGAGAATTTTAAGAAGAGCAAGATGTAGAGGAATAAACATGGCAAAGAATTGTTCTGGAAAAGAAGGAATAGAATTTATTGAAGGAAAGTCATCTCTGTGTAAGAAAGAAGAAAAGGAAGACACCAAGAACCAAGACAATAAATAAAGAACAGCTGAAGAAACAGAGCATAAATATTCCACTAAAAATGGACTGACAGCCTCCAGCTGAAGGGAGAAGGAAGCACCCTTCAAGAGACAAAGGTGGCAACACAAAGGGTCAAAAGGGGGAAGAGAAAATCATCCAGACTGAGAAAGACAAATATAGCATGTTCTCTCTCATATGTGGAATGTAGACCTTAAAAAGAGAGTAACAGGAGTATGAAATGGGGACTGTATGAGGATGGGAACCAGCAGGAAGGGAGAGGACAAAAGAAGAGGGTGAAGGGATGAATGTGCACTTTATACACATTTTGAAAATACAATAATGAAATCTGTTAAATTGTTTTTTAAAAGGGGAATGAGAAAGAGTAACAAAGGGGGTGAATTTGATTAAAATACATTATATATATATCTCTATGGAAATAACACAATGAACCAAACACCTGTGTACAATTAATATACACTAATACAAATCATTGGAAAAAGGGAAAGAAAAGAGCACCCGGGGAGTTTAAATGCTAAGTAGGCACTTAAAGTGAGAGTATTTAGTGGGGGACACAGAAAACTAATGGCAGTGGTAGACAGGTTTTATGGAGACCATGGAAGAAAAGAAAGGTGAAGACATCAAAGTAAATGTTGTCAAAATTAAAGACCAGTGGGAAAACTTGACACAGTTAGAGTCAAGGCAACAAAATGAATGGAAACAGTAAGCAAGGGTGGGCAAGATGGAAAGCATGAAGAGAAGCAGTGAGGAAAACATATGGAAGGTTCTAGAATCCTACAGAAAACAAGAACTGAATAATGGAGATGTTTTCAATAGGACAGTTCCAAGGGTAATTTTATGAACACATATAAAGAATGTTACAGTTATGACTTCATGCTGGGGGTCAAGAGCAAAAGACAAATGGCATAAGAAAGACAGTCCTAGTAACTTCCTTCTTGGAAACTTCACTATGAATTACTGCTCTTAATTTGCAGATAAGGAAGTTGAAACTCAAGAGCTCTGTACAGTTTTCTCCATTCCAGTTTCTAAGTGGCAAACAGGATTTTATTTTAGTTCTATTTAACACTAATGTTCATCTACTTATTCCCCACTATAATATATTTTATAGATCCATTAGTGAGACTTTTGGTTGATTTTGATTATCATCTTGGAAATGGATATAAAGGCCTAATTTAATTTAATTTTAATTTTATTGTCTAATTCCAATAAGTTCTATTTTCTGGGTCTTCTTGATTGCCAAGTTTTGTACTCTAACTTCCTCCCGTCACGTTTCTGCCAGTGACACTGCTGCTCTATATCTCCTGTGTTCTAGAAGCTGGAATTATGAACACAGAATGGAGACTATGCCCTATGGAAAAATATAGGCATAATGGAAATGAGACTATGAATTCATCACTTACTGCATATTCTAAGGTACCTACACTCTGTAGGCTGTTCTAAGAACTGAGCTATCCACTGGGTCTGAGCTCTAAGCAATTGACTCAGTAGCAAACATGTTATTTTTTTCTTTTCTTTATATCTTTTTTGGAGACAGGGTCTCACTGTGTATAGCCCACATGGGCCTCAAACTCAAGATCCTCATCTGTGCCTCAAGAGTGCTGGGATTGCAGAAGTATACCACCATGTCCAGCTAAAAGCAAAGGTCTAAAACACAAGCTATTTATTTTAGGTGGAAGATTGCTTATGTGACAAGTCCATCATTTTATCCCTTGTTTACAAGGTTCCCCAGGAGCCTTCATAGCTATTGATTCCTCTTCTGAAAATTGTTTTATAAGACAAAACTGGAGATTTTTGCAGATATTTGTTTTTACTATTATTCTTTTCAAGTGATTATTACCTAATATTACTCATATGACTTCCTTCATTTCACCTTGTGTATGAACTTCTGAATTAAGAATTATAATTTTTACTATCAGATGAGGAAACTGAGGCTCAAAGATGTTGAGTAATTTGCCAAAAGTCACACTGTTTTTAAGTGATAAATAGTAAAAGTGAATCCCTCTCTGATTCCAAAGGCATTACAAGATAGCAACACAATAGAAACAAAAGAATAAATAAAATGTATAACATTGGATTTTTTTCATTCTTTTGCGTAGTCATTCATTTATTCATTTGTTCAGGAAAAACATACTGGGGGAAAAAAAGAGGAAAAATTAGATTGTCCTAGCATTAGAAAGATCGTGGGCAACAAAAAATGTTGGAAAGGACGCAGGGAAAAGGAACCCTTATACACTGCTGGTGGGAATGTAAGCTAGTACAACCACTGTGGGAAACAGTATGGAGGCTTCTTACAAAATTAAGCGTAGATCTGCCATATGATCCAGCAATACCACTCCTAGGGATATATCCAAAAAAATGTGACTCAGATTATTCCAAAGGCACCTGCACACCCATGTTTATTGCAACACTATTCACAATAGCCAAGCTATGGAAATAGCCAAGATGCCCCACTACTGATGAATGGATTAAGAAAAATGAAGCATTTATGCACAGTGGAATTTTATTCAACCATGAAGAAGAATGAAATTTGTCATTCACAAGTAAATGGATGGAACTGGAGAACATCATTTTAAGTGAAGTTAGTCAGGCTCAGAAGGCCAAAAATCACATGTTCTCCCTCATATGCAGATTGTAGACCTAAAACAAATGCAGTAATATTACTGGACATGGGTCACACACTAAGGGGAGAATTGGCACAGGAGGACTAGGGAAAGGAAAGGGAACCTAAAACTTGAATGTGGTTGATGTGCTCACTGTAGAGGAGTGAATATAGTGGGTCAGGTAGAGATGAACCACTTTGGGTTGTAATACACATGTGCATGGAAGCAACGTTAGGAATCTCTCTGTATAGCTATCTTTATCTCAAACTAGCAAAAATGCTATGTCTTTCTTATTATCTCTTATGTTTTTCCTTCAACAAAATCAGAGAACAAGAGGGTAGAACAAGTTCTACCTAGAAGTAGGGTTGGGGCAGGGGATGGCGAGAATGGCCCAAACAATGTATACACATGTAAGTAAATGTAAAAACGATAAAATAAAATATATAAAAAAAAGATGGTGGGAAACCGATTTAAGATACAGTCATGGCCCTGGAAGGCTCTAGTAGCTAAAGAGAATGACAAGTTTAAGACCAAGTTTTAGTAATAAAGCTTGCTAGGTCAAACAGAACAAGTTGACAAGGGAGGGCTGATAGAAGCACCAAACAGGAAATAACATGTCACCTTTTGTTGGGCATGAAAATAGTTTACCAGGAAGGTAACACACTGACAGGAGTAGGTGGCATGAAAGAACACACACACAATTACCTTGCCTAAATAATTTCCATGAGAAATACAAACTGCACTCAAAATTTTCTTTAACAGCATGGGAACATAGCTCAGTGGTAGACTGTGTCCTTAGCAAGCACAAGATTCAATCCCCAAAATTCTCCCCTCCTAATTTTTTCCGTGAATTTGCCTTGTATGTAAAACAAGATACAATACCATTTGTACAGTTTTCTGTTGCTGACTACAGGAAGAAATGTTCTCTCCAGATCACCCTTTCCTCCATAATGTCACCAAGACCAGCACACTCTTCTAAAGAGGGAGAGGACCTACTTCACTAACAGCCAGGCTAGAAGAAAAGGACATATGACTCTCCGCTGCAACCACAGAGGGCAAAAATTTAGTTCTGAGAACTTGTGGTTTCTTCTCCATCAATGTGCAGCACCTAAGAGCTTTAATAATAAAAAATTGCGCTGGCCTCAGAATAGTTTTAGGATGCACAATCAACTCTGTCAAGTGCAAGAGAAGGTCACAGATGGGTCCATGAAAAGGTGAGAATCATGAAAATACAGTTTGCAAATTAATCAAAGTGAACAGCAAGTGACCCTCTGCAAGCATCACTTCATTGTTGGGTTAGGTAAAATACCGAGAGACAAGGGAGCACATTAAGCCATTGTGACAGTTGAGGACAAGTAGGATCAGCATAAATTTGTCAAAATTTGGCATCATCACCATTAGAAATTTTGAGGTCTACAAATCTACATATGCTGTCATAGCTACCTGAAGAATGTTTTGAAAGGCCATGATTTATAGCTCTAGGTCCCACATAGGTGAAAATCATAGCATGTTCTTTTAGCTCTTAGATGTGTTTTTTATTTCAGTGTGATAGAGTAATAGGTATCCTGCTCCCTGAAAATTAGGTATAAATATCACCAGTGATACACAGATCCTTGGTAGTTAGAGAGATAACAGTTTCATTATTTCCTATTTCTTGCTGTTATTCCTCAAGTTTTAGTGAAATTTATTTTTAAGTACCTATTATTTATTTGTTTAGTTTACTGTGGCAAAATATAAGTGCATAAATTTGCTACTTTAACTCATTTTAAGTGCATGGTTCAGCAACATTAAGTAGGTATGAGGCAATGTGACCGCCATCACTCCTCTCTGTTCACAGATCACGCCAAACACAAAAACACTTTACCCACAAAAAGACAGCTTTTTTTTTCCCTCCTTCCCCAGCACTTGGCAATTACACTTCCTTAGTCATTTTTTGTTTTGCAGAATCCAAATTTGCACAACTGCAAGGCTGATGATAAGGTATCATGTGACTAATGACAGGTTTGTGTTGATTCTGTCCACTTCCATTCAGATTTGCTGACCTTTCCTCAGGTATAAAATATTCACTTAATGTGAATTTGGGGATCCTTGAAAATATCAGATTTTATTCCACTTGAATATTAAAGCCCTATTCTTTGATTATTTTTTATCAGACACCCAATCATAATTAAACACACACTCTCTCATTATACACATGTATATATATATACACCAGAACCTAATGACTTTTTCTTTTTTTTTTTTTTTCCTGGTTTGCTAAGAGTTTTTATTTTTATTTTTATTTTTATTTTTTTTTTAATGATTCACCTATATTAGTTTTTAAAACATTACAAAAACATTAGCAGTGGATTTCACATGAAGAGATATGAAAAGTATACTTTTTAGTGACAGTGCTAAATTCCTGAGAGAAAATAAACTTTTTCCTGCCCAATGGTGGCTGCGTATATGTCTGTGTCTGCGTGCCTCTGCGTGTTGGAGTGTCTGTGGGTGCCGTGATCATGTGGGGACCATGGAATGCTTCCGCCTATGGGTCAGAAGGTTCATTTTGCTTGGAGGGAACGGTCCTCTCGATGTCATGCAGCTGGAGAAGAGCTGGTGCCCTCCGGAAGCTGACGAGGATGAATAGCTGATCTTTTTTTTTTTTTTTTTGAGACATGGTCTTACTATGTAGCCTGGGCTGGCCTTGAACTCAAAATCCTCATGCCTCTGTCTCCCAAGTGTGAGATTACAGGCATGCACCCCATATCTGGTCGTTACTATCTTTTTTTTTTTTTTTTCATTTTTCTTTTATTATTCATATGTGCATACAAGGCTTGGTTCATTTCTCCCCCCTGCCCCCACCCCCTCCCTTACCACCCACTCCACCCCCTCCTGCTCCCCCCCTCAATACCCAGCAGAAACTATTTTGCCCTTATCTCTAATTTTGTTGTAGAGAGAGTATAAGCAATAATAGGAAGGAACAAGGGTTTTTGCTGGTTGAGATAAGGATAGCTATACAGGGCATTGACTCACATTGATTTCCTGTGCGTAGATGTTACCTTCTAGGTTAATTCTTTTTGATCTAACCTTTTCTCTAGTTCCTGGTCCCCTTTTCCTATTGGCCTCAGTTGCTTTAAGGTATCTGCTTTAGTTTCTCTGCATTAAGGGCAACAAATGCTAGCTAGTTTTTTAGGTGTCTTACCTATCCTCACCCCTCCCTTGTGTGCTCTCGCTTTTATCATGTGCTCATAGTCCAATCCCCTTGTTGTGTTTGCCCTTGATCTAATGTCCACATATGAGGGAGAACATACGATTTTTGGTCTTTTGAGCCAGGCTAACCTCACTCAGAATGATGTTCTCCAATTCCATCCATTTACCAGCGAATGATAACATTTCGTTCTTCTTCATGGCTGCATAAAATTCCATTGTGTATAGACACCACATTTTCTTAATCCATTCGTCAGTGGTGGGGCATCTTGGCTGTTTCCATAACTTGGCTATTGTGAATAGTGCTGCAATAAACATGGATGTGCAGGTGCCTCTGGAGTAACAGTCTTTTGGGTATATCCCCAAGAGTGGTATTGCTGGATCAAATGGTAGATCGATGTCCAGCTTTTTAAGTAGCCTCCAAATTTTTTTCCAGAGTGGTTGTACTAGTCTACATTCCCACCAACAGTGTAAGAGGGTTCCTTTTTCCCCGCATCCTCGCCAACACCTGTTGTTGGTGGTGTTGCTGATGATGGCTATTCTAACAGGGGTGAGGTGGAATCTTAGTGTGGTTTTAATTTGCATTTCCTTTATTGCTAGAGATGGTGAGCATTTTTTCATGTGTTTTCTGGCCATTTGAATTTCTTCTTTTGAGAAAGTTCTGTTTAGTTCACGTGCCCATTTCTTTATTGGTTCATTAGTTTTGGGAGAATTTAGTTTTTTAAGTTCCCTGTATATTCTGGTTATCAGTCCTTTGTCTGATGAATAATTGGCAAATATTTTCTCCCACTCTGTGGGTGTTCTCTTCAGTTTAGAGACCATTTCTTTTGATGAACAGAAGCTTTTTAGTTTTATGAGGTCCCATTTATCTATGCTATCTCTTAGTTGCTGTGCTGCTGGGGTTTCATTGAGAAAGTTCTTACCTATACCTACTAACTCCAGAGTATTTCCTACTCTTTCTTGTATCAACTTAAGAGTTTGGGGTCTGATATTAAGGTCCTTGATCCATTTTGAGTTAATCTTGGTATAGGGTGATATACATGGATCTAGTTTCAGTTTTTTGCAGACTGCTAACCAGTTTTCCCAGCAGTTTTTGTTGAAGAGGCTGCTATTTCTCCATCGTATATTTTTAGCTCCTTTATCAAAGATAAGTTGCTCATAGTTGTGTGGCTTCATATCTGGATCCTCTATTCTGTTCCACTGGTCTACATGTCTGTTTTTGTGCCAGTACCATGCTGTTTTTATTGTTATTGCTTTGTAATATAGTTTGAAGTCAGGTATTGTGATACCTCCTGCATTGTTCTTTTGACTGAGTATTGCCTTGGCTATTCGTGGCCTCTTGTGTTTCCATATAAATTTCACAGTAGATTTTTCAATCTCTTTAATGAATGTCATTGGAATTTTGATGGGAATTGCATTAAACATGTAGATTACTTTGGGGAGTATCGACATTTTTACTATGTTGATTCTACCAATCCATGAGCATGGGAGATCTCTCCACTTTCTGTAGTCTTCCTCAATCTCTTTCTTCAGAAGTGTATAGTTTTCCTTGTAGAGGTCTTTCACATCTTTTGTTAGGTTTACACCTAGGTATTTGATTTTTTTTGAGGCTATTGTAAATGGAATTGTTTTCATACATTCTTTTTCCATTTGCTCATTGTTAGTGTATAGAAATGCTAATGATTTTTCTATGTTGATTTTATATCCTGCTACTTTGCTATAGCTATTGATGATGTCTAGAAGCTTCTGAGTAGAGTTTTTTGGGTCTTTAAGGTATAGGATCATGTCGTCTGCAAATAGGGATATTTTGACAGTTTCTTTACCTATTTGTATTCCTTTTATTCCTTCTTCTTGCCTAATTGCTCTGGCTAGGAATTCCAGTACTATGTTGAATAGGAGTGGAGATAGTGGGCATCCTTGTCTGGTTCCTGATTTTAGAGGGAACGGTTTTAATTTTTCTCCGTTAAGTATAATGCTGGCTGTAGGTTTGTCATATATAGCTTTTATAATGTTGAGGAACTTTCCTTCTATTCCTAGTTTTCTTAGAGCTTTTATCATGAAATGATGTTGGATCTTATCAAAGGCTTTTTCTGCATCTATTGAGATGATCAAGTGGTTTTTGTCTTTGCTTCTGTTAATGTGGTTTATTACGTTTATTGATTTTCGTATGTTGAACCACCCCTGCATCCCTGGGATGAAGCCTACCTGGTCGTGGTGGATAATCTTTTTGATGTGTTGCTGAATTCGATTTGCCATTATTTTGTTGAGGATTTTTGCATCAATGTTCATTAAGGAGATTGGCCTATAGTTCTCCTTTTTGGAGGTGTCTTTGCCTGGTTTTGGGATAAGTGTAATACTGGCTTCATAAAATGTGTTTGGCAGTTTTCCTTCCCTTTCTATTTCATGGAACAGTTTAAGGAGGGTTGGTATCAGTTCTTCTTTAAAGTTCTGATAGAATTCAGCAGAGAATCCATCAGGTCCTGGACTTTTCTTTTTGGGGAGACTCTTGATTGCTGCTTCAATTTCATTTTGTGTTATAGGTCTATTCAGGTGATTAATTTCCTCTTGGTTCAGTTTTGGATGATCATATGTATCTAGAAATCTGTCCATTTCTTTTAGATTTTCAAATTTATTTGAATATAGGTTCTCAAAGTAGTCTCTGATGATTTCCTGGACTTCCATGGTGTTTGTTGTTATCTCCCCTTTTGCATTCCTGATTCTACTAATTTGGGTTTGTTCTCTCCTCATTTTAGTCAGGTTTGCCAGGGGTCTATCGATCTTGTTTATTTTTTCAAAGAACCAACTTTTTGTTTCATTAATTCTTTGTATGGTTTTTTTGGTTTCTATTTCGTTGATTTCAGCTCTTATTTTTATTATTTCTCTCCTTCTATTTGTTTTGGGATTTGCTTGTTCTTGTTTTTCTAGGAGTTTGAGATGTATCATTAGGTCATTGATTTGGGATCTTTCAATCTTTTTAATATATGCACTCATGGCTATAAACTTTCCTCTCAAGACTGCCTTAGCTGTGTCCCATAGGTTCCGGTAGGTTGTGTTTTCATTTTCATTGACTTCTAGGAACTTTTTAATTTCCTCTTTTACTGCCTCGATGATCCATTCTTCATTAAGTAATGAGTTATTTAGTTTCCAGCTGTTTGCATGTTTTTTGTCTTTACTTTTGTTGTTGCGTTCTACTTTTACTGCATTGTGGTCAGATAGTATGCATGGTATTATTTCTATTTTCTTGTATTTGCTGAGGCTTGCTTTGTGCCCTAGGATATGATCTATTTTGGAGAAGGTTCCATGGGCTGCTGAGAAGAATGTATATTGTGTAGAGGTTGGATGAAATGTTCTGTAGACATCTACTAGGTCCATTTGATCTATTGCATATTTTAGATTTTGGATTTCTTTATTGAGTTTTTGTTTGGATGACCTATCTATTGATGATAATGGAGTGTTAAAGTCTCCCACAACCACTGTGTTGGAGTTAATATATGCTTTTAGGTCTTTCAGGGTATGTTTGATGAAATTGGGTGCGTTGACATTGGGTGCATACAGATTGATGATTATTATTTCCTTTTGGTCTATTTCCCCTTTTATTAGTATGGAATGTCCTTCTTTATCTCGTTTGATCAATGTAGGTTTGAAGTCTACTTTGTCAGAGATAAGTATTGCTACTCCTGCTTGTTTTCGGGGGCCATTGGCTTGGTAAATCTTCTTCCAGCCTTTAATCCTAAGCATATGCTTATTTCTGTCGGTGAGATGAGTCTCCTGTAAGCAACAAATTGTTGGATCTTCTTTTTTAATCCATTTTGTCAAACGGTGTCTTTTGATGGGTGAATTAAGTCCATTAATATTAAGCGTTAGTACTGATAGGTATGTGGTGATTCCTGCCATTTAGTTATCTTAGTTGTTTGAAGGTTTGATTGTGTGTACCTAACTTGATGTTACTCTCTACTGTCTTGCTTTTTCTTATCCTGTGGTTTGGTGCTGCCTGCCTTTTCATGGTTAAGTTGGGTGTCACTTTCTGTGTGCAGGATCCCTTGCAGAATCTTTTGTAATGGTGGCTTTGTGGTCACATATTGTTTTAGTTTCTGCTTATCATGGAAGACTTTTATTGCTCCATCTATTTTGAATGATAGCTTTGCTGGGTAGAGTATCCTGGGGTTGAAGTTATTTTCATTCAGTGCCCGGAAGATCTCACCCCACGCTCTTCTTGCTTTTAATGTTTCTGTTGAGAAGTCTGCTGTGATTTTGATGGGTTTACCTTTGTATGTTACTTGTTTTTTCTCTCTTGCAGCCTTCAATATTCTTTCCTTAGTTTCTGAACTTGTTGTTTTAATGATGATATGTCGTGGAGTAGTTCTATTTTGATCTGGTCTGTTTGGTGTCCTGGAGGCCTCTTGCATCTGTATGGGAATATCTTTGTCTAGATTTGGGAAATTTTCCGTTATTATTTTGTTGAATATATTACACATCCCCTTCGCTTGCACCTCTTCTCCTTCTTCGATGCCCATGATTCTCAAGTTTGGTCTTTTGATGGAGTCGGTGAGTTCTTGCATTTTCTTTTCACAGGTCTTGAGTTGTTTAATTAATAGTTCTTCAGTTTTTCCTTTAATTACCATTTCATCTTCAAGTTCTGAGATTCTGTCTTCTGTTTTTTCTATTCTGCTGGATTGGCCTTCCGTTTTGTTTTGCAGTTCTGTTTCGTTCTTTTTTCTGAGGTTTTCCATATCCTGGCTGTTTTCTTCTTTATTGTTGTCTATTTTTGTCCTGAGTTCATTTATCCATTTATTCATTGTGTTCTCTCTTTCACTTTGGTGTTTATACAGTGCTTCTATGGTTTCCTTTATTTCTTCTTTTGCTTTTTCAAATTCTCTATTTTTATTGTCTTGGAATTTCTTGAGTGTCTCCTGTACATTTTGGTTGACCCTATCCAGTATCATCTCTATAAAATTCTCATTGAGTACTTGTAGTATGTCTTCTTTTAAATTATTCTTGTAGGCTTCATTGGGTCCTTTGGCATAGTTTATCTTCATTTTGTTGGAGTCTGGCTCTGAGTTTCTGTTCTCTTCATTCCCCTCTGGTTCCTGTACTAATTTTTTGCTGTGGGGAAACTGGTTTCCTTGTTTTTTCTGTCTTCCTGTCATTGTCCTTGGTGTTGTTACTGTCCCTGTACTGTGTGTAATTAAGTATTTTCTAGCTTGTAATAATAACAATGGTAATATTGAGAATGGAAGAGTGAGCTGAGATGGGAAGCAAGAAGTTAAAGAAAAGGGGAAAACAAATATACAGACAAGAGGGAGAAAGCAGAACAAGGTATCAGACAAGAGAGTTTCAAAGGTATAAACAGGGAGTGTTAGTGTACTAATCGACAGTAAGCTGAACAGACAATAGAGTGACAGAGAGAGGATTGAAAATCAAAGATAAAAAAAATAAAAAATAAGTATATGAAAGTAATATCTATTTATAAAAATGAATTAAAATAAAATGGAAAATAGAAAATTAAAAAAAAATACAAAACAAAAAACCAAAAAACTTCCAAGTTTATATGCAATGCAATTTCAGTCTTAATAATTTGGATGTCCGTCTCAATCTCCAGTCCTGGAGTTGGTGCCTCAGATGTTCTGTAGTTGTCTCATCAAAGGGGATGCATAAAGTAGAACAAAACTACACTCACATACACACAGAAGAAGGAAAAAAAATAAAAGCCCCACCAAGTGTCCCCAGTTCAAATGCAATACAGTTTCAGTAAGTTTTTCGGCTTGCAGGTGTAATTCGGTTGTTCTCTCATCAAAGGTAGGGAGAAAAAGAAAAAAAAGCGTCTGGAGGCAGTTCTGAGAGTGGTATCTGCAACTGTGGCTTGCCTGCCTGCTGCTCTCAGCCTGTAGCTGGCGGCGTTATTTATGCAGATCTCTGGGGTGAGCTAGCACTCACCTGGTCCCACAGGCTTTGTTTGCTCAGAGTTCTCCTGGGGGGGGGCCTCTGCCACAGGCTTTTCCCCTTCCAAGCACTGGGAAAGGTGCCACTGCCCCGCGTTGTCAGGCCTGCGTGTTTATTTATAGTTCACGTGGGAAGTGGGTCTTCCCTCCTCTCACAAGCGTCCCCGCTCCTGGTTGCTGGGCGCGCCCCGCTCCCGCCAGAGCCTCTCTGGCCCGCCCGGCTCGTTTATTTGCAGTCCCGGGAAGGATTCCCTTCCCCCAATCTTCAGCGCTCAGGGCGCCCCACCCTCTTTCCAGCGTGTCTTAACTGTTCTTATTGCTTAGTACTCAGTTTCTCTTTTTTTCCCGGGTGGAGGTCAGTCTGTCCAGGGGGCTATGCTGCTCTGGCCCAGGCTTGTCTGTGGGGCTACCGCGGTGCCGCGAAGCTCACCTGGTCCGCGTCTTCCCAAGCCGTATGGGCACCGGCCACTGGCGGCCCCGGGGGCCTCCTCGGTTCTCCGTTTAACGTGAAGTGGAGATTCTCTGCGCCGGCTGGAGATGTGGAGGAGTCAAAGTTATGCCTTTTCTCGGTGATTATGCCTGCAAAGTGTGTCTCCAGTGTCTCTCCAAGATTTCACTATAGGAGGGTCGCTTTCTGCTTCCTCCCTCTAGCCGCCATCTTGGAATTCTTCTGCTAAGCCCTAATGACTTTTTCAAGGGAAAATTCATTGCCTGAGCCAGGCAAAGCAGAACTCAATCCGTAACTGGAAATTGCTCCATTTTCTAACTTGCAGGTTTTGAGCACTTAGAAAATCTCTCAGGATAACACCAAAATCTCTCGTTGAGTAAGAAAACAAACATCTTTTAAAGCAACAAAAAATTAAAAGACTAATGTGGAATTGCTAAATATGAGCCAAAGAGGAAACAAATAAACAACTAAAATACAGAAGGTTCCCAAAGTTGTAGAGGAGATATATCCCTGATCAGTAACAAATGTCAGTTTACAAGGAAGAGGGAAAGCTTGTCATCTCCTCAGATAAGTTTTATACCTCAACTCACTGTTTTGGAAATATCAGAACATACGGGGATTTAAAAAAAAATGGAATGAAGGGGGATTAATGGAGAAACAATTTTATCTGTCAAAGATCACTACAAAGCAAACAAAAACCAAGCAAACCAAAGCAACTGTAAAGGGCAAATTCATCAATAATCCTGGCTGGATTTTAACGTGCATGATGCCACAAAGACATCTCCATCACCACATAAATAAAATTTTAGTGTTTATCTGAGTTGGGAATGACATTTATTGCCTCACATACTCCTCTTAAAGCAGAGTGTTTACTTATCTAGCAGTGTTTTTCAGAGTGTTTGTGTTTAAGAAAAAACAAAACAAAACAAAACATCTCCTGTATCTTTGCTAAACCTTAAATAAATTATGCATTAAATCGTAGTTTTGCTAGGAACCATATTTTGTACCAGGGACAACTATTTAAACCCACATCCAACATTGGCTATATCTATTAATAATTTAAGAAAAATTGCCTGATGCCACTATCTACACTTCATGAATTTATAGTGAAGCATGATTAAGTGAATCCACAGCTAGAAATCAAGCTATGGAACAAGAATACATTCCCCACCATGGACCATAAGAATAATTGGATCTTCTAAAAGAAAACATTTGTTAAGCAAATCAATCAAATCAATCTAGCTTGACACAACTGGTTGTCATTCCTGCATAAAATGAAATTTATACCACATGAATATGTATTTGAACTGGAGAAAATATGATAGGAAGAATGCAGTCATTTAATGGGTGTGTTTTAATACACAGTTGACAGTTAAAGTTTTATTTTGGTAAGGAGTGAATTGTCTGTCATTAGTAGTACAAGATAAAGTTAATTCTGGACCAGTTAAAATTATGCTAACTGATGACTAACTTTATTGTTCTTAATTTAAATTTGCTTGAAATATGTTCTTATTATTGGAAGAGTATTCTACACGTTACAACACAGAATACAATAATGCTCCCAAATAATGAGGATGGTAAAATTAAGTATACCACTTAAATTGAAACACAATAAGGGAAATTGAAAAGTGAGAAACAGCCAGAGGAGTCTCTGCTCTTCTATTACTGAGCCTTACGTGCTCTGACTATATTTTCTGCCCAAACAAAGAGATTCTTTTAAGACTCAGCTAATTCTCAAAAGAATTTTAGCAAGGTTTCCACGATCTACAAAAGTAGTTGAGCTAAGTTACTGCAAGGAAAATTTTCTATTATGGTGGTAGAAAAAGGAAAAGTGTTAAAGGGAAAAAAGAAGAAACCACTTTTAAAGGAAGACTCAAACTTGGTGTGTTTCTGGTTGTATTTATTAATAAGTGTATTTCCTCTTGTACAAACTTTTACATAGCATAGTACCTTTGGAAAACTAGACACTGTTTAATTCAGTTGGCTGAATTATTATTTTTAAGTCAACACTTTGGTGTTCATGTTGGAAAATTTTAAAAATTGCATTTAGATATCCATCAAGCTTGGTATGGTGGTATATGTCTATAAACCCAGAACTCGGGAGGCTGATAAAGAAGGATTATGAGTTCCAGGCCAGCTTGGGCTACAGAGAAAGATCATGTCTCAAAAAAAATGATACCTGTCAATTGTTTTCCAGATTTAATTCTGTGTTCTTGCTTGTTTTAATAATTATGGGACTATTTCAGAAGTGAATGAAACATCACCATTAACAACTCTCTCTCTCTCTCTCTCTCTCTCTCTCTCTCTCTTCTTTCTCTTCTAGATGGTTTGTCCTATTTTACTTTATCACATTTTCCCCCATTGAATTGTGTTGAATGTTCTAGCTGAAGGACTGACTCCATCATTCTTTAGTCCAGAAGAATGTGTCGCCATCTTGTCTCTCAATACCTTTTGAAATCTGTGCTTTGGAGACACCCCTGTAAAGCATCCAGGGAGGATCCAAGCAGGCAGCTCTGCTCTTCCAGTATGTTACTGCTTGTACTTCTAGAAGATTGTTTTACCTTTTAAATCAAAGCTTATTTCTTGAAGGCTAAAAATTATAAGAATCTCTAAATAACTAAGTTTTCATGGATGAAACAAATTGAACTTGCTTATGGTCAAAGATGAATTGTGAAGTTCAGACAAACTGCTTTAGACATAGTCAGATGCAAGGTCAGAAATTTCTAGAGTGCTAATACAAAACAATTGTGACCTATGACATAACCTCCCCATGAAAACACACTTAGAAGTGCTGTATGAAATTTTAAAGGCGGAGGAATGCCAAGATGGCGGCGAGAGGGAGGAAGCAGAAAGCGAGCCTCCTATAGTGAAATCTTGGAGAGACGCTGGAGACACACTTTGCAGGCATAATCACTGAGAAAAGGCATAACTTTGACTCCTCCACATCTCCAGCCGGCGCAGAGAATCTCCACTTCACGTTAAACGGAGAACCGAGGCAGGCCCCCGGGGCCGCCAGTGGCCGGCGCCCATACGGCTTGGGAAGACGCGGACCAGGTGAGCTTCGTGGTACCGCGGTTCCCCCACAGACAAGCCTGGGCCAGAGCAGCATAGCCCCCTGGACAGACTGACCTCCACCCGGGAAAAAAAGAGAAACTGAGTACTAAGCAATAAGAACAGTTAAGACACCCTGGAAAGAGGGTGGGGCGCCCAGAGCTCTGAAGATTGGGGGAAGGGAAGCCTTCCTGGGACTGTAAATAAACGAGCCGGGCGGGCCGGAGAGGCTCTGGCGGGAGTGGGGCGCGCCCAGCAACCAGGAGCGGGGACGCTTGTGAGAGGAGGGAAGACCCACTTCCCACGTGAACTGTAGATAAACACGCAGGCCTGACAACGCGGGGCAGTGGCACCTTTCCCAGTGCTTGGAAAGGGGAAAGCCTGTAGCAGAGGCAGCCGCACAGGAGAACTCTGAGCAAACAAAGCCTGTGGGACCAGGTGAGTGCTAGCTCACCCCAGAGATCTGCATAAATAACGCCGCCAGCTACAGGCTGAGAGCAGCAGGCAGGCAAGCCACAGTTGCAGATACCACTCTCAGAACTGCCTCCAGACGCTTTTTTTTCTTTTTCTCCCTACCTTTGATGAGAGAACAACCGAATTACACCTGCAAGCCGAAAAACTTACTGAAACTGTATTGCATTTGAACTGGGGACACTTGGTGGGGCTTTTTTTTTTTTTTTTCTTCTGTGTGTGTGTGTGAGTGTAGTTTTGTTCTACTTTATGCATCCCCTTTGATGAGACAACTACAGAACATCTGAGGCACCAACTCCAGGACTGGAGATTGAGACGGACATCCAAATTATTAAGACTGAAATTGCATTGCATATAAACTTGGAAGTTTTTTGGTTTTTTGTTTTTTTTTTTTTTTTTTAATTTTCTATTTTCCATTTTATTTTAATTCATTTTTATAAATAGATATTACTTTCATATACTTATTTTTTATTTTTTTATCTTTGATTTTCAATCCTCTCTCTCTCTATTGTCTGTTCAGCTTACTGTCGATTAGTACACTAACACTCCCTATTTATACCTTTGAAACTCTCTTGTCTGATACCTTGTTCTGCTTTCTCCCTCTTGTCTGTATATTTCTTTTCCCCTTTTCGTTAACTTCTTGCTTTCCATCTCAGCTCACTCTTCCATTCTCAATATTACCATTGTTATTATTACAAGCTAGAAAATACTTAATTACACACAGTACAGGGACAGTAACAACACCAAGGACAATGACAGGAAGACAGAAAAAACAAGGAAACCAGTTTCCCCACAGCAAAAAATTAGTACAGGAACCAGAGGGGAATGAAGAGAACAGAAACTCAGAGCCAGACTCCAACAAAATGAAGATAAACTATGCCAAAGGACCCAATGAAGCCTACAAGAATAATTTAAAAGAAGACATACTACAAGTACTCAATGAGAATTTTATAGAGATGATACTGGATAGGGTCAACCAAAATGTACAGGAGACACTCAAGAAATTCCAAGACAATAAAAATAGAGAATTTGAAAAAGCAAAAGAAGAAATAAAGGAAACCATAGAAGCACTGTATAAACACCAAAGTGAAAGAGAGAACACAATGAATAAATGGATAAATGAACTCAGGACAAAAATAGACAACAATAAAGAAGAAAACAGCCAGGATATGGAAAACCTCAGAAAAAAGAACGAAACAGAACTGCAAAACAAAACGGAAGGCCAATCCAGCAGAATAGAACAAACAGAAGACAGAATCTCAGAACTTGAAGATGAAATGGTAATTAAAGGAAAAACTGAAGAACTATTAATTAAACAACTCAAGACCTGTGAAAAGAAAATGCAAGAACTCACCGACTCCATCAAAAGACCAAACTTGAGAATCATGGGCATCGAAGAAGGAGAAGAGGTGCAAGCGAAGGGAATGAGTAATATATTCAACAAAATAATAACGGAAATTTTCCCAAATCTAGAGAAAGATATTCCCATACAAATGCAAGAGGCCTCCAGGACACCAAACAGACCAGATCAAAATAGAACTACTCCACGACATATCATCATTAAAATAACAAGTTCAGAAACTAAGGAAAGAATATTGAAGGCTGCAAGAGAGAAAAAACAAGTAACATACAAAGGTAAACCCATCAAAATCACAGCAGACTTCTCAACAGAAACATTAAAAGCAAGAAGAGCGTGGGGTGAGATCTTCCGGGCACTGAATGAAAATAACTTCAACCCCAGGATACTCTACCCAGCAAAGCTATCATTCAAAATAGATGGAGCAATAAAAGTCTTCCATGATAAGCAGAAACTAAAACAATATGTGACCACAAAGCCACCATTACAAAAGATTCTGCAAGGGATCCTGCACACAGAAAGTGACACCCAACTTAACCATGAAAAGGCAGGCAGCACCAAACCACAGGATAAGAAAAAGCAAGACAGTAGAGAGTAACATCAAGTTAGGTACACACAATCAAACCTTCAAACAACTAAGACAACTAAATGGCAGGAATCACCACATACCTATCAGTACTAACACTTAATGTTAATGGACTTAATTCACCCATCAAAAGACACTGTTTGACAAAATGGATTAAAAAAGAAGATCCAACAATTTGTTGCTTACAGGAGACTCAGCTCACCGACAGAAATAAGCATATGCTTAGGATGAAAGGCTGGAAGAAGATTTACCAAGCCAATGGCCCCCGAAAACAAGCAGGAGTAGCAATACTTATCTCTGACAAAGTAGACTTCAAACCTACATTGATCAAACGAGATAAAGAAGGACATTCCATACTAATAAAAGGGGAAATGGACCAAAAGGAAATAATAATCATCAATCTGTACGCACCCAATGTCAACGCACCCAATTTCATCAAACATACCCTAAAAGACCTAAAAGCATATATAAACGCCAACACAGTGGTTGTGGGAGATTTTAACACTCCATTATCATCAATAGATAGGTCATCCAAACAAAAAATCAATAAAGAAATTCAAGATCTAAAATATGCAATAGATCAAGTGGACCTAGTAGATGTCTACAGAACATTTCATCCAACTTCTACACAATATACATTCTTCTCAGCAGCCCATGGAACCTTCTCCAAAATAGATCATATCCTAGGGCACAAAGCAAGCCTCAGCAAATACAAGAAAATAGAAATAATACCATGCATACTATCTGACCACAATGCAGTAAAAGTAGAACGCAACAACAAAAGTAAAGACAAAAAACACGCAAACAGCTGGAAACTAAATAACTCATTACTTAATGAAGAATGGATCATCGATGCAATAAAAGAGGAAATTAAAAAGTTCCTAGAAGTCAATGAAAATGAAAACACAACCTACCGGAACCTATGGGACACAGCTAAGGCAGTCTTGAGAGGAAAGTTTATAGCCATGAGTGCATATATTAAAAAGATTGAAAGATCCCAAATCAATGACCTAATGATACATCTCAAACTCCTAGAAAAACAAGAACAAGCAAATCCCAAAACAAATAGAAGGAGAGAAATAATAAAAATAAGAGCTGAAATCAACGAAATAGAAACCAAAAAAACCATACAAAGAATTAATGTAACAAAAAGTTGGTTCTTTGAAAAAATAAACAAGATCGATAGACCCCTGGCAAACCTGACTAAAATAAGGAGAGAAAAAACCCAAATTAGTAGAATCAGGAATGCAAAAGGGGAGATAACAACAAACACCATGGAAGTCCAGGAAATCATCAGAGACTACTTTGAGAACCTATATTCAAATAAATTTGAAAATCTAAAAGAAATGGACAGATTTCTAGATACATATGATCATCCAAAACTGAACCAAGAGGAAATTAATCACCTGAATAGACCTATAACACAAAATGAAATTGAAGCAGCAATCAAGAGTCTCCCCAAAAAGAAAAGTCCAGGACCTGATGGATTCTCTGCTGAATTCTATCAGACCTTTAAAGAAGAACTGATACCAACCCTCCTTAAACTGTTCCATGAAATAGGAAGGGAAGGAAAACTGCCAAACACATTTTATGAAGCCAGTATTACACTTATCCCAAAACCAGGCAAAGACACCTCCAAAAAGGAGAACTATAGGCCAATCTCCTTAATGAACATTGATGCAAAAATCCTCAACAAAATAATGGCAAATCGAATTCAGCAACACATCAAAAAGATTATCCACCACGACCAGGTAGGCTTCATCCCAGGGATGCAGGGGTGGTTCAACATACGAAAATCAATAAACGTAATAAACCACATTAACAGAAGCAAAGACAAAAACCACTTGATCATCTCAATAGATGCAGAAAAAGCCTTTGATAAGATCCAACATCATTTCATGATAAAAGCTCTAAGAAAACTAGGAATAGAAGGAAAGTTCCTCAACATTATAAAAGCTATATATGACAAACCTACAGCCAGCATTATACTTAACGGAGAAAAATTAAAACCGTTCCCTCTAAAATCAGGAACCAGACAAGGATGCCCACTATCTCCACTCCTATTCAACATAGTACTGGAATTCCTAGCCAGAGCAATTAGGCAAGAAGAAGGAATAAAAGGAATACAAATAGGTAAAGAAACTGTCAAAATATCCCTATTTGCAGACGACATGATCCTATACCTTAAAGACCCAAAAAACTCTACTCAGAAGCTTCTAGACATCATAAATAGCTATAGCAAAGTAGCAGGATATAAAATCAACATAGAAAAATCATTAGCATTTCTATACACTAACAATGAGCAAACGGAAAAAGAATGTATGAAAACAATTCCATTTACAATAGCCTCAAAAAAAATCAAATACCTAGGTGTAAACCTAACAAAAGATGTGAAAGACCTCTACAAGGAAAACTATACACTTCTGAAGAAAGAGATTGAGGAAGACTATAGAAAGTGGAGAGATCTCCCATGCTCATGGATTGGTAGAATCAACATAGTAAAAATGTCGATACTCCCCAAAGTAATCTACATGTTTAATGCAATTCCCATCAAAATTCCAATGACATTCATTAAAGAGATTGAAAAATCTACTGTGAAATTTATATGGAAACACAAGAGGCCACGAATAGCCAAGGCAATACTCAGTCAAAAGAACAATGCAGGAGGTATCACAATACCTGACTTCAAACTATATTACAAAGCAATAACAATAAAAACAGCATGGTACTGGCACAAAAACAGACATGAAGACCAGTGGAACAGAATAGAGGATCCAGATATGAAGCCACACAACTATGAGCAACTTATCTTTGACAAAGGAGCTAAAAATATACGATGGAGAAATAGCAGCCTCTTCAACAAAAACTGCTGGGAAAACTGGTTAGCAGTCTGCAAAAAACTGAAACTAGATCCATGTATATCACCCTATACCAAGATTAACTCAAAATGGATCAAGGATCTTAATATCAGACCCCAAACTCTTAAGTTGATACAAGAAAGAGTAGGAAATACTCTGGAGTTAGTAGGTATAGGTAAGAACTTTCTCAATGAAACCCCAGCAGCACAGCAACTAAGAGATAGCATAGATAAATGGGACCTCATAAAACTAAAAAGCTTCTGTTCATCAAAAGAAATGGTCTCTAAACTGAAGAGAACACTCACAGAGTGGGAGAAAATATTTGCCAATTATACATCAGACAAAGGACTGATAACCAGAATATACAGGGAACTTAAAAAACTAAATTCTCCCAAAACTAATGAACCAATAAAGAAATGGGCATGTGAACTAAACAGAACTTTCTCAAAAGAAGAAATTCAAATGGCCAGAAAACACATGAAAAAATGCTCACCATCTCTAGCAATAAAGGAAATGCAAATTAAAACCACACTAAGATTCCACCTCACCCCTGTTAGAATAGCCATCATCAGCAACACCACCAACAACAGGTGTTGGCGAGGATGCGGGGAAAAAGGAACCCTCTTACACTGTTGGTGGGAATGTAGACTAGTACAACCACTCTGGAAAAAAATTTGGAGGCTACTTAAAAAGCTGGACATCGATCTACCATTTGATCCAGCAATACCACTCTTGGGGATATACCCAAAAGACTGTTACTCCAGAGGCACCTGCACATCCATGTTTATTGCGGCACTATTCACAATAGCCAAGTTATGGAAACAGCCAAGATGTCCCAGCACTGACGAATGGATTAAGAAAATGTGGTATCTATACACAATGGAATTTTATGCAGCCATGAAGAAGAACGAAATGTTATCATTCGCTGGTAAATGGATGGAATTGGAGAACATCATTCTGAGTGAGGTTAGCCTGGCTCAAAAGACCAAAAATCGTATGTTCTCCCTCATATGTGGACATTAGATCAAGGGCAAACACAACAAGGGGATTGGACTATGAGCACATGATAAAAGCGAGAGCACACAAGGGAGGGGTGAGGATAGGTAAGACACCTAAAAAACTAGCTAGCATTTGTTGCCCTTAATGCAGAGAAACTAAAGCAGATACCTTAAAGCAACTGAGGCCAATAGGAAAAGGGGACCAGGAACTAGAGAAAAGGTTAGATCAAAAAGAATTAACCTAGAAGGTAACACCCACGCACAGGAAATCAATGTGAGTCAATGCCCTGTATAGCTATCCTTATCTCAACCAGCAAAACCCCTTGTTCCTTCCTATTATTGCTTATACTCTCTCTACAACAAAATTAGAGATAAGGGCAAAATAGTTTCTGCTGGGTATTGAGGGGGGGAGCAGGAGGGGGTGGAGTGGGTGGTAAGGGGGGGGTGGGGGCAGGGGGGAGAAATGAACCAAGCCTTGTATGCACATATGAATAATAAAAGAAAAATGAAAAAAAAAATTTTAAAGGCACTCCTTTAAATGCATAATAAACTGGAAAGAAAGAAAAATCCCCAGGGACCAAAGTGTAAACCTAAAAAATAATGCCTTAGCTGCCCAGGGGAATGGGTCCTTAAGCTGCCCTAGGGAATGGGTGGGCCCTGGGGCTGAATGTCTAATAACAAATGGCTTTAGGTTTTCATGTATGTCTAGTAGAAGAGTGAAACATCAGTCTGTTTGAGGTGGAACACACAATTGAGTGAATTTGAGTGACTCCACACTCAAATTCTCAAAATCCAGAAAACTGACATATGAAATACTTTGTCAGTGTAAATTCTGTATCTTTATACCAACGTTATGTTAGTAATTATTAAATTTTCACAAATGTTGCAAGCTTGTTGCTAAAGAGTCATTCTTAAACATTAAATACATTTGCAATTAAATAAATCATATTAAAATAAAGGTCACAAATACTAGAACTCATTAGTTACTAACCATTATATTTTATTATTACCCATGCTTCTGAAGTTGTTTATGTCAGTTCTCTCTCCAGGATGAAAATACTACACAATGGTGTTGTTCTTCTGCACATTGCTTTCCAACTCCATGATATTAATACCACATTGGTAGCCTGAAATTGGCCAGGAAAGGAGGCTTATAAAAGGAAATTGGCAAATGCTGCAGGACTTCATTTGTTGTTTTATGGATTGTTTAGCCATAAGAAAGTAATGGAAATTTCATTAATAACACAGATAAAACTTAAAAGTATAGAGTGTCTGTAGCTATTACACCTCGAGTAGTTAAAAAAATGAACGTCTGATACTGACTTAGGTGACTCAGTAGTCATTCACATTACCAATAAACAAAGGAAATTCTAACACACATTCATCTTTGTTGTTACTCATTGGCAAAAAGGAAATAACCCACATTAATGTTGGAATTACTCTCATTTGTCAGTTGCAACCATAGGCTGGCTACATATTCAAGAGTTAACAACTATCAATAAAAGTGACAAACCAGAAATACAGACCACTGGCAGACCATATATGACAACAGAACTCTGATTTGAAACCTCTGCAACAACCAGTCCAAGAAGCCAAATTACAACTTTTGCAGAAATCAGTCCAGAGCAGTCAGAAATGTCTCTCAGCTTTTTAATATTTTTACCCTCACTTCTAACTCTGGACAAACCAAAGAAATTCAAATATGCTCTCCAAACTAGTCACATAGGATGCCTGTTCCAGTTAGCCTGCCCCCAGCTTCCCCTTGTCAATAACCTCCAATCAGAGCACACTGTAGCTCTCTCCCCCTTTTTCCTCTCTAAAGCTTTCCCACTGCCTTGACTACCTAGGAGTCTCTGACAAACACTCATGATGGGGGCCAGCTCCCTTCCAGTAGGAATCTCTGTGTAAATAGCTTTTGCTTGTTCTCAGTTAGGGCAGAGTCTTCTATATCCTCAAAAGTTCTATGAGAATCAACTGACTATATGAAACTGAGAATGAAGAGTATATTATATTATTTTTATAATAGGTATATGATGTATCTTTTGGATCTATAATTCTATGTTTGGACATAGATACATACTATTTTTTTAGCCCCAGAAAGCTGGTTGTTAAATATTTACCAGCAAACCACTGTGTTTATACTCTGAACCATGGATTAGGGAAAAAAAGAGCTCATGGGCACAGGGGAGACAACATAGACTCTCGAGTAGTAAAAGACAGACAAAACAGACCTCTCAGAAAATTTTAACCTTTGTCTGCTCTCACCTGGTGCAAGTTGACATCATTTGTATTGTTCACACACACACACACACACACACACACACACACACACACACACACACACACACACACACCCCTCAAGAAATTACCCCAATGATAACCTTTAAGAAGCTGGTGGGAGTCAACACAAATCTTTTCTGTTCCAACAGAGTCCAAGTTCCAACACAGTCACTATTCCACAATTGCAAACGATTTAACATAACTGTGAGTAAGACAAAGCACTCCACAGGATTCCTCACTCTGAGAATTGAATCACAACTTCTAAATACTTGGAAATACAAGAACATGGAAAACATAATATTTATGAAAAGTCCTTAAAATTAAATATAGATGAATGGGGTTGAGATTTTTTTTTCTGTATCTAGTGGCTGTAAACAAACAAAATAAAAACTTAGATATCATTAAGTTTAAATTAGGTCTTCAAATTACCAAGGTATTGGAAGAAATTAAAATGTTTTTTAACTTATATAGACTTGTTGCAATTATAGAAGCCTTTTGAACTAAGGCATTCCACATCATACAGCCACCGTACTGCCTGTCTACTTGAGCTACTTGGTTATGGCTACAAGGAGCAGTAATTTCATAGAACTCTCTGGGGGTCAGGTGGTGCTTTGTGATACCTGAGCTCAGCTCTGGGAGTTTATGACTGACCCTTTCAATTTAGGAAAAAATAATTCATCATTTATGAAATGAGTTCATTTTAATCAAATCACATTACCATGCCAGGAATGTATTTTTAAATGTAGAAAAGAGCTCTACCTCTTTCCTAAATTATTTTTAGCCCTTCCTTGTAACTCACCCTCACACAAGGGAATGAGGGCTTAGTGTCAGCACATGTCTTGGCCTTTTTCCCCCCAGTACTAGGAATGAGCCCAAGGCCTCACACTTGAGCCACAACCCCACAGCTTTTTTTGTTTTTTAAATAAATGCAAGAGAGTAGAACAGATAGTGGGAAATAGGACTAGTGAAAAAGAAGGATGATAACAACAATTTAAAAGGAGATTTGGAACTTGGGTTGGAGGGCAAGTAGGCTGTGTTCCCTGGAAATAGACTCTGAGGTGTGCATGACAGATACTGGGGAAAAAGAGACTAGATAACTAGATAAACAGGATTGGGCAGAGGGTATAGCTGAACTGCACTATGGTTGTCATGGAGACCTCATCCTCTCCTATTAAGAACTCTGAAATTGGGATGCATGTGATTCCACTTAATGAAGTTATGCATCTGAGTGAGAGTGAGATGAAGGACATGAGTTTCCAGTTCTCTCACAAATGTGTTAATTCTCTTCTTGTATTAGCATCTTATTGGGTTAAGCCAGTTTGTTGAGCCATTTGATTTCAACTCTACACAACTCTATATAATCTATTACTTCCTTTTAAAGATGGTGTTGAGTATAAAATATACAAAACACAGAATTGGACAGCAATTGAGAGACAATCCTTTACTTACCCATGCAACAAATATCTATTGCTTGTTCTTGCCTTGGAGAGACATTGATTATATGTGCAATCAAGTGCTATTGAGGCTATTACAAAGCCTGCATCAGAGTCTTAGGAATACCAGGAAGGCAGAAGTTAGATTATCTTACAAAAGTCACAGGCTTGAGGTGAGTTTTGAAAGTGGGGCAGATGTATGTATTCCTTGGGCAAAAGAAATGGGATAATGAATGCAGGCAGAGGGAGCAAAATGAACAAATTAAAAATCTGAGTATTATGGAGTTGCCTTCCATTAGGACTGTACTGCTAATTTCCTATAATATTTGTCAAGTAGTTTGAATATACCATGAATGAAGCTGGCAGACTCTAGAATCCCAAAGAACTTCCCTTCCTAGCATTCATCCCTTTGTGTATTCTCTGAACTAGCATATGAGCTGGATTTAGTGATTTGCTTCAAATGAATAGAATATGGCAGAAGTGACTGGACATCACTTCCATGATTAAATTATGAAAAGACTATGACTTCTCTCTTGCTCACCACCTCTTGCTCACTTGCTTTGAGGAAAGGGAGATGACATGTCCTGATCTGCCCTATGAGTAGCCCACGTTACAAGCCACCATAGGTATCCTCCAGTCCACAGTCTGTGGGGACCTGAGTGCAATGCCCCTGAGGAATCCTGCCATCCACCCGTGAGTGAAGTTGGATCAAACCTAACCATCACACATCCTTCAGGGGAGACCAGTGACCTGGATGATACCTTGACTCTTGAGTGCAATATTGCATCTCATGAGAAACTCAGTAAATCTCACTGGGATTCCTGATCTACAGAAACTTTGAGACAATAGATCACTGATTCAATTAGCAAACCACCTTTGTGTATGCATGTGGTGTGTGTGTGTGTGTGTTGTGTGTGTGTGTGGTGTAGTGCTTCCATTATTGTGAATTAGGATGTAGCTAAGGTTTCATGTGTAGATGTGTGTGTGTGTGTGTATGTGTGTGTTCTTTTTTTCATTGTTTGAGATAGGATCTTACCATACAACCCAGGATGGCCTTGAACTCCTGATCCTCTTGCCTCAGCGTCTCAAATACTGGGAATGCAGGACTGTGCTACCATATCCAATCTTAGGTTCACATACAGACAACATTTCTCTTATCTAATAAAAAAAAATCGTATGCCAGCCCAGACTTGGGAATTCTCCTCAGTGCTTGAATATCTGCTTTATAAATGGTTGGATCACCCTAGACAGCATTGTGGAGGAGATTTGTGTACACTAGGTACCTCTAAAGAAACACTAGTAGCAGTCATTTTGAACCACATTAAAGTTCTGTATACTTTTAAAAATGAATTTATATATACACATAAAGTCCTGGATACTAGTGAAGCAAAGGATGTATTAGCCTTTTTTATAGTATAAGACCCTGAATACCTGAGATAATGTCATACAAAATAGTTTATATTTGAGTGTCTACTTTGGTGAATATACTATTTCCTGGATGGTCTTATTAGTGTTGGAATGATTGGCATATCATTTCTCCCTAAGGACAGTCAAGGAAGCTGCACAAAAAAATGTGCCTTGGTTCATTCATGTGAACAAAGTTTATATTTGCACTGCTTCACAAATCACTTGACTATTCCACGTTTTATACAAAGTTTTGAAAAATAAAAAAACAATCTGCTACTGACTAGAGTGTCAAAATATATCTTGGGAGTAGTATTACTGGACTGTCACTGTTGACATTTAAAACAGTTGGCTTGTACCCTAATCGCAAGGGAAAATTTACATCCTTCTGATGAGTTTACAGGTGGACCATTAGGTCTGAAAAATTAAGTTTTGGAGTTACAAAGGATATCATGAAAAGCCTACTAAAATCATTCACTTGTACCAGCCCCACAAGTGAGGAAAAAAATATCTGTTGCACCTATCAGCTAGTGTTCTTTGAAACACACTATGTGGTTTCTACTTCTCATTATACAATGTAAAAATCTTGATTTGAATTTTATGTTGCTGTTCAAAGGTCCCATATTGTTGAATAAAACAAATTTTATATGCTCTATTTTAGATATTCAGCACATATTAGTACAAACGCTCAAGTATGACAGACATTTGTGCTGAAACATATCTTTTATTGCCAGTGTCTAATTGGTTGAGTTTCATGGGAAAGTAAGGAATGAAATTGTCACTTTAATGGAATGACATCTATATGTTGAAAACTCTTTGGCTTTTCCTTTTTATTTTGGAAAATCTCAAAGACCTAGAGAAAAGGTAGAACATGTACCCGTCACTCAGCTTCAACAATCAATAATATAAAACCATTTGTGTTTGTCTATTCTCCCTCTCTCACCATGACAGGTTATCTTAGGTCAAATCCCAGACATCTATGAACTCCCAGTTATTTTTTGTCTCTGTGACTTAGTGTCTTCCTCTAAAAATAGAGAAAATGTTATTTTTTAGCTTTCAGTTTTTGTGAACATTAAACGAGGTAACGTAGATGATGGATTTAGCAGTATGCATTTGCTTATTAATAATCATTCAAAAGAAATAATGTATTTTAGGCCCTTAAAATGTTGGTGGTCTTGTTATTTTATGATTCTTCTGTCATTTTTGTTGATGTAATCTAAGATAAAGAATAAAAAAAAACCACTAAGTCTTTATTTGAATAAATAAAGCATCTGTCTACTGTGTAAACATAAACAGGCTGTCAAAATTCTAGTGTTACATTTAGCAATTCTACGTGTTTTTTCCTTATCCCTAATATACATTGAGTAAGTCAGTACTTTTCTCCAAACACTGGAGAAGAATTTCTCTTTCTTGACAATCTAAACTATTCAGGCATGCCCAATGCATAGAGAAGCTAATATTTTCAGACATGTTCAACTGCTCCTTCATTTTTAATTGCAACTCCTTCAGGTCTCAATAGCAAGAACCTTTTTTTTTTATAAGGCCTGATGTTTCTTCCTTTCCTAAAAAAAAAAATCCTGTTTCAATATTTTTAATATGTGAGTTGAATGTTTCTAATGTAGAACCGGTCGCCTTCATAACCTCCCAAAGCACTTATAACATCAATGAGGATTTTCTTTCTCATTCAATTTTCTCATGGCTTTCTAGTTCTTTCTCCTTTTATTTGTGTCTGAAAACTCTTGGCCACTGGTATTTCACATCCTAAACATTGTTTCCCCATTACACTAATATTTATTATGCCTAATTCCATTTCTAAAATAATCAATTATTAGAATAGCATAGTAAGCCCTCTAAAAGCCTTATGAATCCATGAGTGTTAAATTCATGAGAAAGCCAGCTGTGGTACTTCATCTTTAATTTTACAAAACTGAGAAAGAATCATTGGAGTTCAAATTAAAGTGAAATAAAACTAGTTGGATTTAAATAATACTTAGGGTTTGATGAGTAAGTACATTATTTATGAACTGGAATAAAATAATGTTTAAAAATTATTTCATTTATGAATTTGGAATCCACTTAGGGGATGGCTTCTGTTCCAGAATTTTGTTTGATTCTTCTCATGGAAAATTGGCTATCCTTGCTCTTAATTTTTTAAAAGACATTTGTGAACATTTAGAATAAACTTGAATGCTAAGGAAATGGTCTCAGATGGTTGATTCCCACAATTAAGATCTTAATAGTGTTTTTGGCCAGACTACTTGAGAGTGTTATAATTTTTTCAAACAAGGCAATTCCGTGTTTAAAAATTAAAAGTGATTCATTAGAAAGTGTTCCATACTGAACTGATGTATTTCTGTTAGTTGCTCTTTTTAGAAATTTTACTAAAGGTAATGATATTATATATACAGACTGCTCAACTTTTGAAAGTATTACACGTAGGTTGAAATTTCTGCTCTGGTGTATTTTTTAAAGCTGTAATTTCTGACTGTAGATAAATATAGAGCTAATTCAGAGGTGTCCCAGTTATGTTCCAGGAGACATCCTCCAAATGTCTAATGATGTGACTGATTTGAAAACTGACGAAATTGCTCTGCCACTCTACAGCTGACAGTACTTGGGACAAAGACTGTTCTGGGATAAAATGAACAGTTGGTTATCCCTCAAAATTTCCATTTCAATCTAGGCTACTAACTGGAATCTATAGTATTTTTTAGGATAATTAAAAAATAAATATATATGGAGTAGTACAGCAGTTTGACATCTAGATTTTAACAGTCACTGTCCCATGTAATTTATAACAGGAAAGAAATCACTGGGACAGAAAACATATGCAATAGCACAATGTGAAGCTGTCACATCAGTTCAATGTCAGTCTCTTGCTAACCAAGACAAGCACCTTACTTTCCTTTGCTTTTTCTTTTGTTTTCACTACCTTCTTCTCATCCATTCTCTCTAGTGATTGCTGAACCTGACAAATAGCACTGGTCCAGAATAGAATTTAAACAGATTTTGCCCACCTAGTAACCACAAAATATCAGGTAGGTTTCTAAATTTATGATGTTGCAAGGAGCATCAGGTCATAATATACTTCTGAGTCATGCATCTTGCATTTTAAGCATTGTCTTGTGAGCAGAACTATGGTGTTATTCAGTCACTGCAGATGATGTATGCATCTGCAAGTCCACCGGTTTCTACTGAATGAGATTTCTGGGTAGGGCTTTCATTTTTTTATTTCTAGGCAAGCACTCTACTACTTGAGCTACTCCACCAGCCCTTCATTTTTTAATTTTTTTATGAGTTTCCCTACTGAATTTTATATTTAATGAATTGGGATAAGTAAATACACATTTCATTTTTATTTTCTATCCCATGAATGCTTTACAAGTAACTCGATTAATGTTCAAAACCAATATTTGAGTAGGCACATAATGTAATTAAAATTTCATAAAACTGCTATAATCACAGTAACTCAGTAATAAGCAACCTTATTTATCACACGAATGATTTCTTTAGATTTATAACATGTACATTGTCTCTCTAACTCAATATAAATATATATATATATGCACATGCATAGGTATATTTGAATACATGCATGTGTCTGTGTATACATGTGCACTCCCCTCCCTCCAAAGAAATGTGTTCTTTCTTACTTGATAACCAGTACTTCCACCAACAAAGAACCAATGTTTTCTTACAGACTGGACTATGAGTAACTTAATAGGGTGAAGACAGAGATGGCTAAATTCAATAATTTATATATTCTGAATGAAATGACTTGTCATCTCAGAAAGCTATCGAGTACTATGACTTGATGTGGAAGCAAATGATATTGAAATATTAAATGATATTGTTCCTCTACAACCCAAACATGACCCACCAATGACCAATATTTTAGTTCTTTTATATAGTGGTGACTGAGAGCACGTATTAGGTGTATAACTACTGATCATGTGTCTATGCATCTTTATCATCTGATCTTTTTCCTTCCTTCAGTCTTGCTAAGTTTGTTTCTGATTCTCAATCTTTAACGCAATAAAAATCGAGAAGGAATTTGTTACACATCCCGATTCTGGACACAGGGATGCAGGGATTCTGAGTAGATATAGCTGGATTCAAACTTGGGAATTTGCATTTTTTGCAAGCGCCATCACTGACTCTGATGTAGATGATCCAATAACTATCCTTTGAGAAATACTGTGTGGGATGGAAATCTTACCTTTAGCAACTTTGGATTTTGGGTTTTTTTTCTCTATCTGTTCTGGGGGTTCAACTCAAGGCCTTGTGGTTGCCAGGTAGGCGCTTTGCTGCTTGAGGTGCACCTCCAGCCCTTATCTTTATATTAATTCTGTTGCACTTCCTCCTGCGACTCCTGGTATGCTCTGGTCATCTAAGACATGCTGCTTCAACTGTATCTGCCTCAAGAATAACAGAGATGTTTAGAAGAGTATTCTCCAGGAGAAATACAATGTGAATTACACATATAATTTTAAGATTTGTAATAGCCTTATTTTTATAAACATAAGTGAAACTGGTAAAATTTAATTTTAATAGTACATTTTGCTTATCTCTCTATATATATATCCGAAATATTATAATTTCCATATGTTATCAACAGAAAAATATTAATAATTTACACTCCTTTGTTCACATAAAACCTTCAGAATCTGGTATGTAATTTAGAGACAGCAGCCCCTCTCTCTTCAAAATAGCTACATTTCAAGTGATCAATAGTAACATATAGCAAAGGGCTACCATCCTGGATAGCACAGTGCTATAATGCTGCATTGTATGTATGTATTCTAAAACCACACCAGCATGGTTAAAAGTAAGTAAGTCACTTCCTATATAAGAATGAATATAGAAATTTTAAACCTGTTGAAATCACCATAAGAAGGGGAATAAGGAAGAAAGAAGAAAATTAAAGGAGATGAACCAATTTGGGTTGTAATACATACATACATGGAAATGTCATAAGGAAACTCCTTGTGTAGCTATTTTAAGCAACAACAACAAAAAGTCATTTTTTTTCTTTTACAAAATTGGAAAGCAGGAGGGTGGTACAGGTCTTGTCTAGGGGGGTTAGCACCAGTGGGGGAGGGGGAGAAGGTGGGCAAAGGGCATATATAGGGTGAATATAGTGCAAATAATGTCCACACGTGTGTGTAAATGAAAAATGTGACCAGTTGAAACTATTGCAGGAATGGGAGGTCTGGGGGCTAAAGGAGAATGATGGAGGGAGTGAATTCAAGTAGGATATTTTGATATATTTTAAGAACTTTTGTAAATGCCACAATGTACTCCCAGCACAATTAAAAAAGAGAGAGAAAAAAATTCAGATGAGACTTCAGTAAAGGAATCTTTTAACTTAATAAAAAAAAAAGTAATACACACTTTGACAAAACTAGTGATTTCAGTTACATTTATCTATCAAAGCCATTGGGAATATTACAAAAGCCAGAAACGCATCAGGCTAAGTGGTGTTGCCAAGGACTGATTACCTGAGCTACAGCCTGTGGGACTTGTAGATCATTCCCTGTTGCCTCAGTGAGATTTTATGAAAGAGCAGACCCCATGGAAGTGGCTGGGTTTACATAGCTCAGTCTTAAAATTCCACAGTCTTAAAATTCTACAGCTACTGACCTTCTAAACAGTAGCTGATAAAATAATTTAGTTTCCTGTTGGATTTAAGTGTAACTCTATTTACAAAATACCAACAAGATTTCACTTACTTATTTTTAATATATTTTGATAGGCATCTGGAAAGGCATAACTGATTGCTGCAATTTACTGAGTGCCAATAATAGGAACAAGGACCATCTAACACTTACTCTGCATTGAATATTGCTCTAAGGGCTTTATATACATTATCTTATTTAATCCTTGCAACAACCCAATGTAATAAGTACTGCTATTGTTCCCTTTCCCAGATGGAAAAAATAGAAACAAACCAAAATAGAACAACAACCTGAGACTCAGTGAAGTGGTGCCACATGACCAAGGTCACTTTACTGAGTAGTAGAGCCAAGTGTGAAATAAGGCAGTTAGACTCGGCAGTCAGTAATACTAACCTGCACATTGTATGGTGTTCAGCAGTTTCCTTGGCCTCTGATGAGATGCCCATAGCACCTCATTCTATAAAGTCATAACAACCAAAGATGTCTCCAGAAGAACAAAATTGCCTCTGGTGGAGATCTACTGCTCTACAGAATGGCCTCCCTGAAACATGTACAAAGTGAGCTGGATGCCTTTTAATAGGAGACCAGATGATAGGCAGGAGGAAGGATGGATAAGAAGGGGCTGTGAGCCAAGGAATGCAAGTGGTCCCTAGAAGCTGTGAAAGGCATGGAGGCCAATCTTCCCTAGATCCTCTAGAAGAGACCAGTCCTGCCAATATGTTGACTTTAGTCCTTCTGGACTTCTGATCTCCTGACCTATTAGAAAAACAAGTGTTATTTTAAGACACTGAGATTATGTTAATTTGTTAAGGTGGCATTAGAAAACTAACACACATACGTTTTGGCCAAACTTTACTTTAGCTCTGTCAGACAAGATTTCTTATTCCCATTTCCATGACAGAACACTGCACATTAGAAATTTTAAATAATTTGAGCAAGATCCTAAAGCCAGCAAGAATGGAACCAGCATTTGAAAGTAGGCCCCAAATCTGGGCTTTTTGACTTACCATAAAATATTTCTCTCATTTCTCCAACACCCAAGTACAACACAATATTTATTCAACCTTGACTATTTGAAGATATAAGGGATAGACAATGCTCTCTGGGAGGGGGAAAAGTTGGAAATGGACATTCATTTCTATGCAGAAAAATATCTGAGAAAGAATAAAACTGTCAGTCTTTGTCACTTCAGTTGTTAGTGTATAGCCAAGGAGGAGAATCTGGTGACTTCCACATCATTCTAGGGTAGAGATTCTTGGAAATTTGGAAATGACAGAGCAAGAGAGTTGTCCTGAACACCTGGGCCTCTGTTCCTGCTGACCATCTTGATAAGCCTGTTCATTTCTCAATGCTGGAAAATCTATCTGCACAAATTTCTTTCCAAAAAAAACCTGAGTAACAAAATTCAGACTTGCAATCAGCATTATGATCTTTTTAGCATTATGATTAAGCAGAAGATTAATTTGACCTATGTGACCTGTTCGCAAGACAATTAGAATCATGGAAAAGGCATTAACAAATCCTTGAATGAAGAAATAGCGTAGTCAATAAAAGTGTTCTCATTATGCAAAGGTCTTCTTATCAGAATAGATGATTTGCATTTCTAAATATTTGGCCTCCAGCAGCATTAATGTTTATTAATCTATCTTTTTTTTTTGTCCTGCTTGCCTATTTTTTAATCATTTTCTCACCAGTTTGGATGTCTCAATAAGATGTCAAGGAAAAGTTGAGCACATCTTGAAATCCATACTTAATACCTGATCTATAGTTTCTTCCTGTGTTGGTGGACAAACTTACAGAACCTGCCTAAGAGGGCTGTGAGAGGATTCCAGAGATAGTACAAAGAAACCAGTGCTTGGTTACTGCTCCAAGATACTTTTTTTTTTTTTATGGTACTGGGGTTTGAACTCAAGGCCTCACACTTTCTATACAAGCTCTGTCACTTGAGCTATGACCCCAGCCCTTTTGGCTTTCATTATTTTTCAAATGCCACCTTACATTTTTGCAGGCTGGCCTTGGATGGCAATCCTTCCGATCTCTGCTTTCTAATAGTTGGAATTTCAGGCTTGCACTACCATGTCCAACTCCAAGATGCCTCTTGATCTTTTCGGACAGGCATTTTTTGCATAGATATGTAATATCCACTTTGAACACAAACTATGGTATTCAGAACAGAGGACATTTTTTTTTTGCTCCTAAAAAATCTGATTTTTTTTTTTTCATTTCAATCAATGGTACCTCTGTCCTTTCACTCAATTATTCAAAATCAGAACCAAGATGTTATTAGAACCTCCTTTTCTCTGGTCCCTAGTACCAGGGTCCCATGTTGCTTGCAAATTGGAACAATTTTGGTATGTCCCACCTCTCTTTAAATTTTCCTATTCACTATGTGAGTTTAGACTCTCATCATTTCTTCTATGCCTTCTCTGCCTACACCATGCCCATTAGTCACCCATCCTCCACAGTCTACCAGAGTGCTCTTTTTGGTGAACAGTATGTACAACCATACAGTTTTCCATATTAAATTCCTTCATTTTCAATAGCTTTTAAATCACCTTTATGACAGTGTGGCATCTGCCCACCTCCCTAGGATCTTGTCCTTAACCATCAGTACTGCTCCAACCTGGTAACAGTGGCTATATTTTGGAATGATCTCAGCAGCATTTTAAAAAGCAGCAATTCTCCAACCCTAGCACTCTCCAAAGAGGTCAGAATAGAATCTCTGTGCCAAAGAAGTAGTGTTTTGTTTTCTGGGGCCATTTTCTAGACATTTAATTGTGATGTATTTGTTATTAAAACACTTACAAATTTCAACAAGAGAGTGCAATGATGAATCTCTGTATACTCATCACCTATATTTAACAATTATCATAATCATGCCATACTTATTGACCCAAACTTTTTAAATTACTTTATAATGAATTCTAAACATCACATTTCACAAATAATAATAATTTTTACTGTCATTTACTAGCTAGACCATAACAAATCTTTCCAGTTGTCTTCAAAAATGATTTTTTGTAGAAAAAAAGTCTTCTTTTGATCAGAATCAAATAAACCCACAAGTCACAGCTAATTAATAAATTCATTAAATCCTCCAGAACTAGAACAGACTCCCAACAAAACATTCCTCTTTCCTTTGGCATCTATTTAGTCAGGAAATGAACCAATTGTCCTGTAGAATGTATTACTATCGAGATTGATCACTTTCCTTAAGGTCTCATTTGACTTGTTCCTTCCCATCATTACTTTTGAAACTGCTCAGATAATTCTATTGTCCAGCTAAGGTTGAGGATGACTTGTCTTTTAGTCATACAAACTTATTAATATATTTTGAATCCATCATGCTCTTCTGTGGAGTTATACAATATCCAGTAACATTCATTGAGAGTATCTAATACAGGTCAAAGTGCCAGGTATGTTTCTTACCACACCTCTACAAAAGACAACTGAAGCTTAAAGAAGTTGATTAACTTGTCCAAGAAACCCAGTGGGTAAATGTTACCACACATCACCTCAAATCCTGACTCTACTCCCAAATCTATGTTCTGAACAACTGTACTGGTCCAAGAGGCTTTATATTTTCATTTAAGACTCAGGTAAGGTATCATTTTAATTTTTGTTTTATTGATGGGCCTGATGTTTGAACTCAGGGCTTCCCACTTGCAAAGCAGGCAGTCTTGAGCCACATCTCCAGTGCATGTAGGTCCAGTTGTTTTGGAGATGGGATTTCATGAGCTACTTATCCAGGCTGGCCTTGAACTGAGATCCTCCCATCTTGAGTTCCCAAGTAGCTAGGACTATAGGCATGAGCCACTGGAGTCCAGCTAAAGTATCGCTTTAAATTGGAAGAAGAGACTGATTATGTGTTGTCTACCAAGCTGGGATAAGTAATTTATTCTCCCCTGACAGTAAGGCTGTATCATGATCAACCTGTGGCTATGATCATTGCTATTCTTATTTCCATGTCTACATCTCTGCTGTCCCAATGATAGCTACAAGCCACATGAGACCATGGGACTATGGAGAAATGCAGCTGCTCCAAACTGCAATGGGCTCGAAGTATAATATACATACTGGATTTTAAAGACTTGGTAAAAAGGAACATAAACCGTCCCATTCATAATTTTTAAAAACTGTCTACATGTTGAAGTGGCAATGTTCTTACGTGATGAATTAAAATCTATTATTAAAAAAATTTTTTTACTTTGTTGAAAGTAGCTATTAGAAAATTTTAAATTACAAATATGGTTCATATTATGCTTCTATTAGACAATGCTGAACGAAACACTGAACTCCTCAGGGGCCAGAGGGTCTAGCTCCCTTTGTAATTTGTGCATTTCTAGCAGCTGGCTGCTTCATAGTAGGCACAAGAGAAATGTAGGGCGAATGGTGGAGCCTGAGGTTCAAAACAGAGGCCATAAACGCATATGCATAATTAGTATATTGTTAGAATTCCCTCATTTCTTCTAAAATACTGACTAGAGAAATTATTTTATAAAATTCACATTAAACTCTTCAGAATGATGATAGATTCTACTTGAGGATGATGTCATTTATATTTTCAAACAAATATATTATCAACATCAATGAGAAGAACAGTACAGTTGTATACTTTAGGCATAAAATGTATGGAAAAGGTGAGAGATAAATGTCACTGTCCACAGAATAAATGGTGTGTACGTGGAGAAAAGTGCTTTAAAACATTGAGTGGTCATCAGTCTCCTGAAATTCAAGTGCTAATCAGACTCCTGGAGAGGCTGACTTTCCAGCTTTTGACCTGAAAGGCAAGTACTGAAAGAGCCAGGTGTGCGTCATGAAAGCAAACCCTCATATACAGTGAAGATTTGAAGTATCCACAGAGAGGAGAATATTGTCAGCGACAAGTATACTCAATAGAACAATGTTTTCTTCCTCAGGAAAGATTTATCATCACCGAACACCCAAGAAAAGGTGGAAACAAGTCCTGCTGTCTCTAGTACTTGTAATTTCAGCCTTTTTTCTTCTCTCTCTCCCTCTCTCTTTCTCTCTCTCTCCATCTATCTGTAAATATATACAATGCTCACATGCACACACACATGTGTATATACACACATAAACACACAGAGATCAAATAGAAAGTTTCTGCCAGAATATCTCAGGAAGAGGATATTTTCTGAAACAGAAAAAAATGGATCTCCACTTTGTATTGGTCATCTGGTTACCTCATGGTAACCAGATTTCTCTCTGGACCATGCTGATGCCTCAGAACTAGGCAGAAAATGAACAACCACTGGCTTTGGTTGAATGAAGGTAGAAAATGTACTGTTTAGGGTAATTCTAGTTATTTTAAGTCTTGCTAACCTGAAACAAAGATTTGAAGGTCTTTTCCATTATTTTCCTTATTTTTGTGGCTAAGAATATTCAGACTTCCACTATTGTTTTATAAGCTCCTGAATTTGCTGGAAGCTTCACCATACAGAATTTTTGTGTATACTATATCATCTTGCCAAAAACTGAAGAGAATAGCTACACTTTATTTATGGACTAACTATACAAGTTGTATAAGAAGAGTAACATCTTATATACATTTTTAGGAAAAGAGACCAATGAAGCCTTAAAAACTGGGCTGTGGTTGAGATAAATGCCTTCATTTCCACACTGTTCTTTCAAGAAAACCATGAAAAAATATTTCATTATAGCATGGAGTTTAATCATTCAGAATATAGAATTATGGTAATCAGCATGGCTCTCCCTCTATACCCTCATTATCCAGTTTATTTTAAGTTTACTCTGTAGCGGGGATAAAATTGAACTGGCCACACTGGATTTGTGTTACTGATTGCATAGGGTACTTGCAAGTCAGGCCTTTAATTATAAGACTGTGCAGGAAATGAAGGAAGGAGTCAAATTCAACTAATTGCCCATACTATTCTACTATGTAAAAGAAATCAGTTATGTCATTTCAAAATATTCTAGCACGACTCACTTTATAACACATGTGGATTCTGAACTTTATCCCCTCAATTTTTAGTTGAGTCTCACTGGCAGATATCTTTATGAGTGAAATTAGTTCAAGTAATAATACTCAGAGTTTACTCATGGACCAGAAAAACATATTCCAATGCTTTTAATAAAGCTCATATTTATTCAGTGCCTAAATGTAACAAGGACTGTGCTAAATCCATCAATGAATCATACCATTTATCCATCCTGGCTATCTAAGGAAGTATATAAAGCTGTTATTATCCTCTTGTTTTTGCAAAAAAAAGGAAGCCTAGGCTAAGAGAACTTAAGCAAATTGCCAAAGTCTCATTTTATTAGGTAGTGGATCTAGGATTCCATCCTGAAGAACTGTTTTAAGAGTGTGTTCTTTCAACCTCTAAATCATCAAACTTTGCATGCCTTTGATTTTGAAAAGTCCAAACAGAAGGACAAGAAAGAAATCACTATGGGAATCTGACCTATTCTTTTAGTGTTTTCTGATCAGTCAGCTTGGTCATATTCCACTACTCTGTAAAACACTACAACTGAGTTAACCTCAACACAATTAACAATATGATATTCCTGGGGAAGAAAACAATGTCCTTCCTGACTAAATAGAAGAAAATAAAGTCATTCTTTAGTCTATGTCCTTTAACAGAAGATATTTCGTTATATTTTAAAATTACTCTAAGTTTTTCATATGTTTTGTTTATATGAGACTCAACATAATCCTCTGTCAGTCCCCACAGACAGGCTAAGAGATTGTATGTCTTAGCAGAAAAGTTACTTCATTCAAGGCTATCTTAGTGAGAGAACTCACTTCTCACATATTTCAGAAACATTATCTATTTCATTTTGCATGTCACACAGAACAGCCTGTGGATAGAATATTTTGCTTCAGGTAAAGCTGTTCAAATCCTCAGCTGAATATACAATAAACAGAATATTACACAGGAAGATGCTGGGGGAACATATGGTCTTTGTTAACAGTGAAATCTCCAAACTATAGTGTCATTAGCGATGGGCTCACTTGATTCAAATACAGAACCACAAGTGTTCACATAGCTCTGCAGCCTCAAACATTTACCCTGGTTAGGGCCAGCTGACAGTGTCTGGCTTCTATTCAAAAGTGCACAGGAAAGCAGAGGGGGGTACCTGATATGTAAAATCATTGACATTCCTAGAAGCAACAATATACGTCCCCAAAGCTGGGATCTTATCATTTCAATGAACCAGATCATTAAATTTGAATTATGCTCCATAACAATTCACTAGGCTAAAATTATGAAAAGCTGGTCTCTTGCCAATAGAATTAAGCTGATACTACTTTATTTGCAGCTAGCATAGTCAAACATATGTGTCACATAGCAGCCTTCCCTGGTGCAATGAAGATGCAAATTGAAAGCTACAAGTTATAGCCCTCAGCAATTTTTACCCTTATAGATGGGGAAAATACAGATTAATATGTAATCCACTTGAGACTTCTGACGCTTCTCTGCCCAGGGAGATGGTGGACTATTATGGGGATACATTATCTTTAATCCACACAAAAAACTGTCCTTGGTGGCCTAAGATACCATTTGTCTATTTCTAGCAAATTCTTTTCTTTTTTCTGTAGATGAATGGTTTATGTGTAAAGCATATTTAACCAGCTGCTTACATGGCTCTCAACCCTAACATTTCAGGTAGCTTATTGTAGCTATTCTCCAAAAATGGGCTAAAAAACATCACAGACTCCAGTTTGATCTCATGAATCTGGGCTCATCTGTGTGACCAAGAAATGTAATGAAGGTGACCCTCTGTGACTATGGTTATTGAGATTAGGTTATAGAAATCACCATGCCTTCCATCTTGCTCTACTGGAATGCTTATGGGCAGGCAGTTTCATATAAGAAGTATTCTGATGCTTCCAAGATACTCACATGAAGGGGTTAGAGATTGAGAGAGAGAGAGAGAGAGAGAGAAAGAGAGTTTTTCAGCCATAGCAGCTGAGAAAATAAATATGTGAGTGCAGAAGCCATCTTGGCCATTTCAGTCCCCTAAAATAGCACAGGGAAAAGCAGAGCCATGTTCACATATGTAAATCACCCTGGACAAAGGCCCACCAGACACCAGGAAAGGAAGACTTTGCCTGCATTCTGGGTGAAGAGAATCGTGAGCAAAATAATGTGGGTGTTTGTTGTTATCAAGTTTTGGGGTAGGTTTTTTACACAGCTGGAGATAACTTGATTATGCTTTTATCTGTGCTCTAAATACTGGTAAAAGTAGTTATTCTAAAAGTAAAGGCTCAATGAAGAATCAATTCTACTGGGACTTCAAAAGGGAGCTGATGTGGCCCTTTCAAGGGAAGGTTGGTTTCACATCCAAGTTTTGTCAAGAAATTACTTTTTATAACCAACTCAAATTTCTCATGTTACAAATAGAGATCATCGTTTTTCACCTCGCTGATTCCCAGATATACAGAGAATATCATCACAGACTTTTACAAAATAACCCCTTTTACATCTAAAGGTCATTCTTAAATTACCATCCCTATATCTCCCCTCTAGCATTAGAAAAACAGAAAAGGCTTTGGCACAAAGGAGACCTTTGACTTCCACTTGGATTTCACCTCTGCTCTTAAAACTGTGTGGCCTTAAGTGGATTTGTAAATCTCAGTGAGCTTCAGTTTCCTCCTTTGTAAAATGGGGCTGGTATTACCTCACTTACTGTTTTTTAGAGGGTTAACATGAGACAAAGCAGGTAAAATGCATAGCGCTGGGCAAGGTGTGATAAATGTGTATAAAATGGTAAGCATTTAAACATGTTCTCTTTTGCCTACTTCAAAATCATCATATTTTTCACAGACTTCTTCAGGTGGGGTAATTAAAGCTGGATGTTGTGAGGTAAGCCATATTTCAATTCGCTAAATTTACCCATTCTATAAGGTATATATTTTAAAGACATCATGCTGGATATCACAAACATGTCTACTTTTGTCAATTTAAAAGTTACCTATCTTTTAAACCCTGGACATTATAATTTACCTAATGTGACTCAGGATCTGAGGAAGTTAATGTATAATGGAAAGAGAAAGAAAGTTTATTCTTCCTCTTGGGTTGTCATTTAAAAAAAAAAAGGCCACTTGAATATATCAATTAACTGAGGAACTGAGTCAAAGAAGGTATTTGTATTCAAGAACAAAATCTGCTATCCTGAATCTTAATTTCAAGAGAAACAGGTATCCATTGTTTCATTTTTAATGAATGATGAAGAATTGATCATGAAAGAAGAATTGATGTCAAGTTCAGGATATATAAGGATACCTTCTTTTCCTAAAATGCATAATAGAATTTGAAGGGGGAAAAAGAATTTTTGGGTTTCTTTTCTATAGCATAAATTTTGTGTTAAAATACCATAATCTGGTGGTTTTAACTGGAAGAGAAAATGCAGACTATTAGCTGTGGAGTAAGCTGGTACCACCCACTTCTGAATACTACCCTGTGTGTGTGTAGGGGAAAGAGCTGCTAGGCACATACTGCTCTTTTTGGCATCAGAAGCCACAGATATAGGAATTGCCATCAGTGACATTCTCCTAAAATACAAAAGTCAACCATATTCTGTATATCAGATGTATAATAAAGAGGTGTACGAATAGGGATAATTAACATCCAAAGAGCCATCATCACTAAGGGGTTTATTACAGACCCCATAAATTTAGAGTGTTGCTGCTAGACTAATCAGCAATGCAGGAAGTAGAAAATGAAATAAGGCCTTGGTCACACTGCTGTTGCAATGCACAATGTCACTTTGTGAGAATTTTCAAGTTTGAAGCTACATCACTTTATACACAAATAAGAAACTGCATAATAAACAGGAAGAGTAAGAATGATAGATCATGAGTAATAAATTAGCCTTGCTTTGTAATAAACACATGCTAAATAAGAAGCTGAGTTTAAATAAATTTGACACATATCCGATACTGACAGTAATTGGGTAAAATACATGTACAGCAGAACCTTCCTGGCCAGAACAGCCACTGACCATTCAGCCATGGGTGATGTTTTCACAAATCTTTTATTTGTTCAGTGAAAACATATTTTATTGCCTTAATCAAAACAGAGATTGCTTTCTTTGGGTAAATTATACAGGAAAAGCAATTTAAGACTTCAATTCTGGAAATTTGTCTGCTAGCAGGGAAAGTGTTATAGCTGCTAAAACTAAGGAAAGTGGCTATTTATTTTTAAAATATAAACAGGTATCTCGAATGGTAGACATTTTACTTTTATTTTTGCTGTATTTATTTGTGTGTGAAATAGAGTAGTAACCTCTCCAAGAGGTTTTGGTGACCTGTAAGAATGGGATTTTGTAATATTGAAGTCAAAGTTCTACAGTTAACTAAAATCTGTCACTCAACAGGTAGGTATAAGAAGGACACAAATGTCCTTATTGTAACACAATTGTTGCCTTGGTATAATTCTACTAAATATTTATTTATCATTCTAGATTCAATCTAGCCCTTAGAAGAGTAGTACACATGATAGTTTTACTATCATTAAAAATAATTAAGTACATCAATAGCAGGGTATTGTGTTTGCATAAAGGAAAGAGTAAACAAAAGAAAAAGGCATGTCTGGTACACAGATCAGTTATTTACAGTGTGGGAGTCTGTTTAAAAGTAAAACTGGTTCTGGTAATGTCTTTTAGCTTGATGTCTCTTTTTTTCCCTTTGTACCCATCTGGTCCGTCACAGTGAGGAGATGTTTATGACTGAATTGTTCACTAGACCCCAATCAAGAGTTATCACAGTTTGGACAGTTGGGCTTTTTTTGTGCTGTACTTGTATATTCATTATAAGAGGTGGTTTTGAATGGTGCCTGTGAGTCTTGTCTGTTTCATAGCTGTCAATGATAATGGATGTTACAGAATTATGCATACCATTATAGAATACAAACGGATTTGAAGCTTAGCCCAAAGGAATGTAAACAGGAGAGATTTGGAATGAGGACTTAAAAATGAGTCCAATTGCATTTCCATGGGAAAGTGTCTTAGCTTAGGCATTTTCACTGCTTTTGGAGAATTATGTGCATTTTAACCACATGTATCTTTATCTAAATTTAGATTTTGCTACTCAGGGGACATTTGACTATATCTAGAGACATTTTTATTGACTCAGTTTGAGAGTAGGGAGGAGGATGCTGCTGGCATCTACTGCGTGGAGATTAGGAATTCTGTTGAACATCCTACAATGCCCAGGATACCCTCCCATAACAAGGAATTATCTTCCTCTAAATCACAAAAATGCCATGTTTGAGAAACCCTGATTTAAATACATAGAGCCATTCATCAATGTGAGAAAGAACCACTGTCTCCTCTTACAGAGTCTTAAGTCCTTATGTACAAAATCCATCAACAGATAGCTCACTGTATTGATCAATCCTGAATTTTTGCTTGTTTATATCATGAAGGGGACATAAAACCTTTTGTGACACTGCAAACACTAAAGAGAGTTGAAACCTTCATGTCTGTCTCCCTGCCAAGATAGAGTCAAGAAGACATTTGTTTAATGGTCCAGAACACAAAGAGCAAAATTTCAAGTGCTTCAAATTAAAATAAAATTCTCCTTTTCAAATCCCCGCACTTTTCTATCTTCATGTCCCTCTTCTCTTCCTCTTCATGACTCCCATTTTACTTTTCTTTTTTGATCCACCTGATGCAATTGTATATGGAAGTTTTGATTTTTTTTCTTAGTACCTTTTAATTCATTTGAATTCTATATAAAAATATATATGAAATATTTTTATATTCATTGAGGAATTTTTCTCTAATAAATATCTTAGTGTAACTAAAATGATTGGATCTCAATGCTAAAGAAAATATAGGTAGGGGAAGAACTAGGTCTTTCTAGAAAGATTGATAAAGATAATTAAATGAGGAATATTTGGTGTTAGCAAGGAACTGAGGGATTTTGGAGAACAACTTATGTTCTAGTTTCTGCAGTGTGGGAGATTTCAGAAACTATTGACAGTTAAAACAAGGGTTGATTGGCTATAGATCCTGGAAAGTATGAAGGCTAAAGAAATAATTTTTGAAGATTTCAGAGCAAGGGAATGCCATGAGCAAGTAGGTGAATTAAGTAAGATGAATCTGGAAAACAGTAGACAAAATAGATTGGAAGACAAAAAAGTATGGACATAGACGACTAGTCAGGGAATTGAAACTTGATCCAGAAGTTGGCACTGAGACGATGAAGGGGGATTAGTACGTGAGACTGTGAATAAGTTATTAGAATAGTGCTGAATTATCTATAGAGTATGCAAAATGAGGCTGGATTCAATCAGAGGTGATTCAAGGCTTCTTAAAGGATGGAGATTCATTAAAAGAAATCTGAATTCAGAAGGAAGAATAGTATAGGAGAAATATAATCAATTCAGTTTGGGACTAGATCAACTTGAGATATGAAGGAGACCTTCAAATAGACATTCCTACTGCACAGTCCTGGGTATTAGAATGAAACTAACCAGAAAGATTAGAGATGCAGAAGTAATCTAGGGACAGTGAGAGTCATTTATATGGACGTGATTGTCAGAGCCACCAGAAAAGGTTGAGAAGACTAAAGAGGAAAAGAAAAAGAGAAAAGATAAAACCTTGGGAGATATACTCATTTGAAGGCATGAAAATAGAATAGAAACAAGTGACATGGGAAGTGTGGTTGCTGCTGAATGGGGATATCACTGAGAGATAAAAAGCTAAGCAAATATTATATGTAAAGATATTAGGGAGGAGTTAAAACTAAGGGGAGGTCAAGCAGGAGAAAGGCTGGGAAACAGATTATTAAGAGTTTGTGGGGGAAACTAGACTACAAAATCTATAGAATATCAGGAAAGAAAAGAGAGGAGAAAAAGCATGGAGAGTGGAATCATTTCTAGGCTAGAGGGCTCTAACTATGTCTCTGCATATAAGAATAGAGCCCAAAGCAAGCTGAGTGTGGCACTGCACACTTCACCTGGGAGGCTGAGTCAAGAGGCTCATAAGTTCAAGAGCCAGCTTGGGCTAAATTTTGAGACCCAATCTAAAAAAAAAAAAAGGCTACATCTTTTTTTGCCTTGCATTTGCACTTCTGTTCCTGAACTGTGGTTATGGAAAACAAAATTTGAACATTAAAAAATCTGAAATGAGAAGAAATATAACCAAGTGCTTTTTAGTTACAAATGGACACAGAAATATCAGCATTTTAGTATTTTATAGTATAAAAAGTAAGTCAGGGATAATATATAAGACAAGATATTCTAACCATTGTTTCTAAACTCTCAGATCCTATCAACCAAAGCATCTCTTCATGTTTCCTTTCAGAGGCTCAGTTCCTGATATTTTGGTACTCTTTACTTCAAATCTGATGTGGATTACACTTTTGTGAACTAATGCAGGCCAAAGGAAACTTTATAACTTTTTAAAAATTTCTTTTATTCATATGTACATACAATGTTTGGGTCATTTCTCCCCGCTTCCCCCATCCCCTCTTTTATTCCCCCCACCCCCTCACTTCAAGGCAGAAACTATTTTGCCCTTATCTCTAATTTTGTTGAACAGAGAGTATAAGCAATAATAGGAAGGACCAAGGGTTCTTGCCAGTTGAGATAAGGATAACTATACAGGGAGTTGACTCACATTAATTTCCTGTGCGTGTGTGTTACCTTCTAAATTAATTCTTCTCGAACTAACCTTTTCTCTAGTTCCTGGTCCCTTTCTCCTATTGGCCTCTGTCACTTTAAAGTTTCTGCATTAGTTCCTTTGCATTGAAGACATCAAATGTTATCTTGTTTTTATTTTAGGGAGGGTGGTTTCTTGCCTATCCTCATACCTCCCTTGTGTGCTCTCGCCTCATCATGTGATCAAAGTCCAATCCCCTTGTTGTGTTTGCCCTTGATCTAAAGTCCGAATATGAGGGAGAACATACGATTTTTGGTCTTCTGGGCCTGGCTAACCTCGCTCAGGATGATGTTCTCCAGTTCCATCCATTTACTTGTGAATGATAAGATTTCATTCTTCTTCATAGCTGAGTAGTATTCCATTGTGTATAAATACCACATTTTCTTAATCCATTCATCAATAGTGGGGCATCTTGGCTGTTTCCATAACTTGGCTATTGTGAATAGTGCTGCAATAAACATGGGTGTGCAGGTGCCTCTGGAGTAACCTGTGTCACAGTCTTTTGGGTATATCCCCAAGAGTGGTATTGCTGGATCAAATGGCAGATCTATGTTTAGATTTTTAAGAAGCCTCCAAATTTTTTTCTAGAGGGGTTGTACTAGTTTACATTTCCACCAGCAGTGTAAGAGGGTTCCTTTTTCCCCGCATCCTCCCCAACACCTGTTGTTAGTGGTGGTGTTAATGATGGCTATTCTAACAGGGGTGAGGTGGAATCTTAGTGTGGTTTTAATTTACATTTTCTTTATTGCTAGAGATGGTGAGCATTTTTTCATGTGTTTTTTGGCCATTTGAATTTCTTCTTTTGAGAAATTTCTGTTTAGTTCACTTGCCCATTTCTTTATTGATTCATTAATTTTGGGCAAGTTTAGTTTTTTGAATTCCCTATATATTCTGGTTATCAGTCCTTTGTCTGATGTGTAGCTGGCAAATATTTTCTCCCACTCTGTGGGTGGTCCCTTCAGTTTAGAGACCATTTCTTTTGTTGAGCAGAAGCTTTTTAGTTTTATGAAGTCCCATTTATCTATGCTATCTCTTAGTTGCTGTGCTGCTGGGGTTCCACTGAGAAAGTTCTTGCCTATACCTACTAACTCCAGAGTAGTTCCTACTCTTTCCTGTACCAACTTTAGAGTTTGGGGTCTGATATTAAGGTCCTTGATCCATTTTGAGTTAATACTGGTATAGGGTGATATACATGGATCTAGTTTCAGTTGAAACTTTATAACTTTCAAAGAGGAAGGAAGTGTAATGTGGTACCACCTACATTAGCAAACCATTTCATAACTTATTGAATGAAACTGCCAGGGGAGCCATAAAAGCAGAGTTTGTCACAGGCTGGAAAGGCACTTGTGGAAGGGTGCTATGGAGGAAATTAATTCCATCTCTACTCAATAGTACACACCTGAGTGTGTACACTTCAGAGTTTGGGAAGCCAAACACTCTATTTTACTAAGTGGCAGGGAAAGTGTCATAACTTGGAGCAATTGGAAGCTGATCCCTCCCCAGCTGAAGGTCTTGGACTAGATATGAGTGATGTGGACATCTTGGTCAGTTTAATGGAGGCACTATATGGACTCTGAAGATATTCACAAGGCTTGAATCTCTTTTCAGCTACTTGACAGAGGTTACACTACAGACTCCCAAGTAATGAGGGTCTTGATATTTGAGGGACCATCAGTTGGTGCAAAAGCTGAGGCGGTTGAAATTCATCACCACTGGAATTCTCTTGTCAAACTTCACCTTGGAGGACCTGTGATAGAAGTGGAGACACTCTAGTGACCAGGAGACTAACCAGGGCCTGTGTCTTGTCTTTTTAGCCTTCCTGTAATTGCTAGCAGTGACCTTAAGACAGCTCCAAGGAAAAGGAGCTCAAAAATTGCCCTTTTGTGTCATCTTTAAGAAACCAATCAAATTTCAAAGAAAATGTTTTAATAGTACCAATAATAAAGAAGATTGTCCAGCACATAGGTCAATCAATAGTAATTTTATGTCCTTCTAAAACATTTGTTAAATAAATCTTGAGATCTTACAAAGTGTTAGGTGCTAAAAATACACTGATGAAAATAAGATAGGAAAAAACCCGCCCCCATCCCATGAAATTATGATGGTCTCCCAACCATATTAAAGTTATCTCACTGATCTCCAAGTGCTTTATGAGGTAGATGTGCATAGTTTTGATTTTAACAGCTAAGGAAATTGATGCTCAGTAAGATTTATGATGTGACATTCCCAGAGTGCTCAGTTGACTTGGCTGTGATCACACTCAGCCCTTTCAGTCCAAATCCAGGCTCATAACCTGGTTTCCCATGGTTTTAGTGGACAGACCTGAAGCAAATTCTAGTTTCAGGGCCATGAGATCAGACTCAACAATGCAGCCAGGTTCTCCTTACTCCAAATGTGCTCAGAGAAGAACAGAGGACCACCATCACGTCCTCACTTTGCTCAACTCTCCTTCAAAACAGACCTTAGGAGCCATGGTCAAGGTGAATTCTTTTTAATGGGTTCAAATGGGATTTCAAGATATATCCAAAAGTTCTGTAGGTCCCTGGAATAGACCTCTATGTAATAATATTTTTTTTTTCCTATGGCAGGACTTGAAATTTGAAAAAAAGGTCCTGAATTTCTCCTTTTTGCTGCTGCTTTATATTGCTTTGTGGCTATCTCTAGCATTATTTTTTCTGTTTCTGGATTTTCATAAAAGCGAGTGAGAAATAAGAACACAAATTGACCTCCCTTTAAAATGACCCAGTTATTCCCCCTACTATGATTTGTTTTTGAATATTAAAAAACCTAACAAAATTAAAAGTCTTTGAGAAGAAGACACAGCACACTAGTCATATTTTCCTTTGACTAAAAAGACTGCTATGAGGTAGAAATAAAGCCTTGCTTATGTCAAACACACATTCACTGTGTAAGAGATGTTTTATTCACTTGTTAGAAATGAACAAATAATTAGAAAAAGTACAAGGAAAAACACATTTGGAACAAAAAATAAGCTTATGGTACACATAACACTCCATAAATAGTTTACCATTAGGGTGGCTAAGAGGTGATTACCAACAAAATTACTAGCATTCTGTGTTAGGATTTATTTTTGACTTGGGTCACAGAGAACTCTCTCTTCTATTTTGAACAAAATAAATAATAATAATAATAATAAAGAAACCTGTCTTTCCTACTTCTCTTCTGCCACAAAGAAATCCTCATCACAGTTTTATTATCCTTTAAAAGACAACTCTGCTTGCTTTTCAGAATGCTAGGTCAATGGGACAACTCACTTTCATATTAACTTAAAGTGCATTTCACAGCTTATTTCTGATTTTATGGTACTTCTTCTAGTTTCTGCCAGCAGGAAAAAAAATCTGCTTTCATAGTGGAAGGCTGACAAGTTACTTCAACTATATTAACAGCAGGCTACAGTCAGTTGCTCTTTTGTGCTTTCTGGCATTCCTTCAGTACCAACTAGAAATCAGGGGTCAAAATACTGGAGGTGGAGGATAAAACTGGATTTGCACTTACTCTCAGCTTTCTATTAAGAAAGACATCAAAAGGAAAAGTTTCTGCCAAATACAAATTCTTGGCAATGTAGACCCACTTCAGTGATCAAAAAAGGTGGTCACTAAATTTTAAATCAACAGACCAAACAAAAAAGCAGCAAGAAGAGCTGAGTAATGCTGTACCAATATATTTACATCAGTTTTAGCCTAAGTTCTTAAGAAAGCAGACTCTGAAGCATGAATCAAGGTGCTAACATTTGATTTCAGTAACATGAACCCAAAGCAATCATAGGAAAAAAGGAGGAAAGAAGGAGGAAAGGAAGAAGGGAAGCAATGGTCTATGATACATCACTGTGCTGGCTACTTTATCAAAATGGGCAGGTCCGGAGGAATTCATGCTTGCTCACTTGGATGACAGACTTCTAGAAAAGTGTTCCACAGAGAAAACATGCCTTGGAATGGTCCATTGAAAGGAAAGCACATCTTCTGCCCAACTTCCTCTGCTCTTTTATGTCATAGTGTTCACCAGGAGTGTTCTCCCCTGCACTTCTAGAGGCTTATTACCCATTTGCATCTATTTAGGAAGCCAAATCCCATGTGTTCAGTGTGATATTCTATTCAAGTTCAGAAAAGATGAAAGCCATGGCTTCAGTGGGGGAGGTGCCAAGAGAGAAAAAAGAAGATGGTGTGGGGATTCTGATGCGGTGTACCATATAGGTTCAGTTCGACTGGGAAATTTAGGTTACAGATGCAATTGTGAGCTTCCCAACAGGCAAAAAAGTATAATCCAGTTGGTTGCTCAAAACACAATTATTCACGCCACTGTGTCAGGAAGAATTTTTTCCCATGCAACATTGTCACTGTTTAAGAGGATAAATGGTGCCCTCATTGACAGTTAATAAAGTAGTGAGTTTCATTGCCTAGTTTCTTTGGGCCTTCAAAGTTGGATAATGATATTCTGAAAAAGATGTTCTGGTAAATGCCATATGGGGTCTAAAAAGGCAGTGGAGGTGTGATAAACTTTAAAGTGTAAAGAGCAGAGTCAGATGGCATGGCCTTCAGGCACAGTTCCACATGTTTATTCTCTTGAATGTAACAGTGATACATTTATGGCACCATTTGTACTCTAGTTGAGTGTCATAACTTCTCTGGGGATATTAGTATGTACCACACAGGGCTGTCACAAGAATTAAACAAGATAATACAGAGAAAATTCTAGTGATATAAGGTCTGAAGTTGATAGAGGGAGAGAGAAAAGTCCAGGGAAATTGCAAGATTTAAAGCACAGATGACTAAGAGAATACATAGTACCTTTAACAATAGCAGCAAGGAGGCTGTTTTAAAAAAGAAGATCATTTCCGTTTGTGTCATACTAAATTTATATTTTTATTCATTTATTCATATGTGCATACATTGTTTGGGCCATTCTTCCCCCCACCCCCCATCCCCCCCACCCCCGTTCCCCACCTTCTCCCTCTCCTCCACGCCCCTTGCTTCCAGGCAGAAACTGTTCTGCCCTTATCTCTAATCTTGTTGAAGAGAAGACATACTCAATAATAAGAAAGACAAAGCATTTTTGCTAGTTGAGATAAGGATAGCTATACAGAGAGATTCCTAGCATTGCTTCCATGTACAAGTGTATTACAACCTGAATTAATTCATCTCTACTTGACCTCTTCACTACTTCCCAGTCACCTTCCCAAATTGTCATTTTAAGGTTAGTGAATTAGCTCCTCTGCAGTGGGGACATCAAACACTTTCAAGTTTTGGGTTTCCTAAAACCCATTCCTCCTGTATGTGTCATACTAAATTTAAAGATCAATAAGATATTCTGTGGAAATGTCTTTTATAAAGGAAAAATAAGCTTTCAGGTTGAGATTGGGGGATCTAAGTTCTTTGTGGTAAAGAAAGGTCTTGAAAGCTTTAAATCCTGAGTGATTAACACATTGCTAGGAGTAGGATAGACATAGCAGATCCTCTTCACTGAGTTATGGAATTTCTTTTCTAATCTCATAAATTCAGTCCTGAGGGTTTTTTCTCTTGCTTGAGATTTTCCAGCATTCCTAGTGTTTATTCATTTACATCTGATTTATTTTCTCCTTTCCTGGACATCTTTACACCTCATGTTGCTTATCAGTTAAGTAGAATTAATAAAGGGAAGACCTGCTCCAAAGTAGCAGATGGGATGAAATGGCATTCTAATAAGAGAGGGCAGCTTTTTGGGGAGTCAGGCCTATGAGAAATTTTTAAGTGAATTTGATCTTTAACTTCAAGGATCTCAAAAAAGTTTTGCTGAATAGCTACCATGGATTATAGAGAAAGCAAAATTAGTAAATGGTAGTTTTTGTTTTTCAGGGGTTTGAAATATCTTGGAAAATATACAAATTATACCTATCATATAGACCAATAATAGAATAAAACAGTGAAATTAAGTGTAAAACTGAAAAATGCATTAAGTGGTACTTGTACAATAAAAAGGAAACTCTACAAATGGATAGTATAGTTGCTTAAGGTAGAAAAGTGTAGCCTGAGCGATACCTTACCTGCTTAGCATGCATAAGGTCCTAACTTTTATCCCCAGCACCCAAAATAAAAAGTGAACTTCCAAAAACATAAAAAGAAAACCATCTTGAAATCAAAAACGTTCTGAATTGCAAAAAAATATGTTTCTCTTACTGTATGTGTTTTCATAGAGGGGCGTTTCAACATTCTTTCTCAGGTAAATCTGACCATGGCCCTTGTTGGATACACCACTGCCAAGGTTCTAATGATCATAGGAAGGAAGATGATAGACTTTTAATAGACGATATCTTCTGGTCCAAGTAGATTCTTCCCCTGGGACTTCTTCAAAAGGGCAAAGGCAGGCAACAAGTGGGTAACTGAAACATCTGAAGCAGGTTTTCAATCGTGTAGTAAATTATTCTGTATATGAGTTGACCAGAAAAACATTTTTCTAAGTTTTAATCCATGGTATATGAGAGCGTGACCTTATTTGGATATAGGGTCTCTGCTGAAATAATTAAGGATCTTAGAAATAAATCATACTGGTGAGACCTAAATCCAATAACTGGTGTCCTTATAAGAGAAAGGAGAGGGAGAATTGACACATAGACACACAGGAAAGGAAGTTATGTCAGGAAGGAGATAGAGATTAAAGTGACGCAGCCACAAACCAAAGAAATACAAAAACTACCAGGAGCGACCAGGAGACAGGAGCAACAGAGAACATATTCTCCCTCACAGCTTCCAGAAGGAAACAGCCTTGCTGACAGTTTGATTTCATATTTCTGGCCTGTAGAACTGTTAGTGTATAAATCACTATTGTTTTAATCCACCCAGTTTGTGATCATTTATTGCAGCAACCCTAGCAAGCTAATACACCTGATCAAGAACAAGAATTAAAAACATGTTTTTGAACAAAACACAAAACCTTATCTAATACATTTTATCTTCTTGAATTATGGAGACCATATAGAGCTAGAAAACACTAATTTTGAAAGAAATCAATGCACAAATGCTATAAGCATTCCAAGCAAAATGTCGTTAATTTAAACCAATTGGAGGGAAAGTGCTTTTGAAATAGTAAAGAATAATGGAAGAATACTTTCATGTGTTCATGTATTATCAGAAAGAAGTGCAATGCAAGTCTAAGAATTACCCCACTGCCATTAATTGACAAATCCTTCATGGGCTGTCTCTGCACTACAGGATAAAACTCAGATTATTCCATATCACCTGTTAAGCCTTGATCTTTATGACTATATGCTCTACCTCTTCCTGCATCATCTCCCATCATTTCTCAGATCTCAGTGTATCTGTAAGCGGCACAGTACATTCCACACCTCTGTGCCTATGTGTAAACGGTTCTCCTTGACTGACTCTGTTATTTAATATCAGTAACCACTTACTTAGCTTCTTCCATTCACCAACCAGTAAGTGGAGTAGGCACTTTGCAAACATATCTCCAAATCTTTATAGCAGCACTAAAACATTACCACTTTGATTTTACAGGTTGGAAGATAGTCATAAAGATTAAACAATATGCTTTAGATGGAACAATTGGTAAGTCTACATTTGAATCCAAAGCCCATACCTGTACCCTTTCCTCTTCTGGATAGAATTACTCATTTTTCAAGACCTAGCTGAAAGTCATCTCAATAGGGAGCCTTCCCAGCATCCCCAAGCAAAGTTTATTATTTCTTGGTTACTGCTGTCCCTGTTTATTACTCAATATCATGTCTAATATATTTATGATTAGGATAACATTTCCTCATGATTGAACAAAGAAAGAGTTTTAAGGAAATATGCATAGAGTCAATTCTGTTTACCTGCAGTGGTTGTATTCTATGCTTTTGGTATGGGCACTGAAGTAGTGAATGCTCAACTTTTCCTCCTAGAGGGAATATGACTTCCTCAATCTCTTTTTTCCATTGGTCCTTTTATTTTCTGAAGGCGTGGCTATCCAACCTGGGTTCTTGTTGATCTGCCTGACACCTATAGAAGACCTCAGGCCGCCAAATAGATTCTCTGATAGAGAAATCCCAAAATATCTATTCTGGTCATTATGGCCTTGCCCTTGAATGCCTCATAATTGCATCTCTGCATAGAGGTTGAGACCTCCCATCTACCTCTTCTTTAGAACTTTCACTAAAAGTTAAAAAGATATTTAAGTTGGAAGTGGAGCCATATTCACTGTGCATTACATTAACTCTCAGACACAATGTTACACTCTGTGTTCAAAGAAGAGTCCATCTGAGTAGCCACATTGGTGGAGGATGCAGTGCAGAGTTGCATCCTATGAGCTGTGGGGAGTGTTGGGGCTTCCCTACCCTCTGTAAAACTGAGCTATCTTACCTGGAAACAAAAAATCCTGAATAACTCATTAAATGTATGACTACTGTCAGGATAAGTGATCTATCCAACAGTTGACTGGATTCAAGGTGGCAGCCCAGGCTTTGGGGAGGCTGAGCCCCTCATTCTCCTAGCACCTCATGCATATTCTAAAACTTTGGAGTATCTTATATCTTCCATCAACTTGGCTGTTTGGGATAACCACACTAAATGAACCAACAAAGCCAATATAGGGTCAGGAGGAGGGGTGATAAATCAGGGATAAAAATATACCAGGTGATTCCCTGGAGGTGTGATAAATACTCCATTAGAAATACCCTCCAATCCTTCCCTCCACTGCCACAAAACTTCAAACACACATACACCAGCTGTAAGTGCTCTGTGAACTTTGTCAATTCCTTCCCTGGGTTCCTCACAAAGCTAACACATACAAAGTTCAATGAAAGAGGCTGTATCTTTGCCCTGGGATGGACAGGGGAGGGGAACCTACACTGTTGACTAGATGAGCCTGGGGAGAAAGTGGGCAGGGGAGAGAAAAGACCAGAGGAGAGGAGGGAGAATGTGGAGGGGGAGAAATTATGCATAAAGCTCAAATCTTCTTTTGGAAAATGGCAACTTAGAAGCATTAGAAATACAGCTTGAAAAGCCACTTTGTGTAGAAAGCTTCTACATCAAAGATTAAGAAGTTTGACTTCAAGAATTTTTTCCTAAAACCCTTTTGCTTCCACATAATATATCTGAGCACTGAATCATGAGTCAAATGAAAGGGTTGGCGCTGACAAGGAGAGCTTCCTTAAGAGGGGTCAAGCATTTCAAATGGGATTTGATTAGACAAAATGATAACAATGAACTTCTATTGTGAGAATTGGATTGGCTGGAAAGTCCCATTTGTTACTCTTGTCTTTTTTTCTCACTTCTTTTAAAGAGTAATTTTGAGAGGGTTTTTTTTTTAATAGTTAATGTGTGTGTGTTCGTGTATGACTAAGGTCTGCAGTCCTATGTTCAACCTTTTATTTCATTCTTCCTTATAGTTCTCTTACTTTCTTCCCACTTGTCTAGTCCACAATGTTTTATGAAAAGGATACAATTTGTTCTTTCTGAATTCTCAATCATAGGTTTTCAGAGCAGGCTCAACATCACACTTAGATTTTACTTTGAATACAGTGTGGTTTTTTTTATAGCATTTACTTTGCAGAGGCTCCTACTGACCTTAAATTGTCTGAACCTTATGTTTTGTAAAAACCCCCAAGTATCTCTCATTCATTTAGAAGATATTTATTGTGTGCCAAGCTCAGTCCCAGGCTTTGGAAATACAGAGATGGAGAAGACAAGCAAGTGATTGACTTTGTAGAGTTTTCATTCTAGCAGGAAAGACAAAAAGTTCATAAATAAATATAAGACTCGGGCAGTAATAATTGCTCAGAAGAAAACTAAAGCACAAGAGGTTGGGGAGTGAGTTGAGGTGGGAGATCATTTGATCTTAAACTGGGGGTCAGGAAGGTCTTCTCTAGGCAGGTGACATGTGAGCACAAACCTGGAGAGCAGGATGGAGCCAGGCAGCCAGTGGTCTCAAGAAAGAGCATCTCAGGCCATGGGGATAGTCAGGGCAAAGGCCACAGGCAAAGAAAGCTCAAATTGTTCATAGGAAATACTTGGAAAGCTGGAGCAGGAAGAAATGAAGGGATGAAGGGAGAAGATGGTTCAAGAGAAACAAAGAATTTCTGAGAGGGTCTCCTTCTTGGTAATCACAGAGGAAATGTACTTAGGGAAGACAAATTTGAGAATGCATTCACTCCTCTTTTCCCTACCTACCAACAACTGGCAAGATCATCTGAAGAGAATGAGGACCACCATCTATATCATCACCACTGCTATCTGACTGCAAACACAAACAAGTGTAAATAAGACAAAAACAGAGGGAAAGTCATGGTGCTACTATTCTTTTCAACTTTGATTTCACACTGGCTGTAGGAGATTTATTCACTGAATCATCCGGGGACTCTGCGAGGTAATCAGAACATGATCTGTCACTTCCAAAATACAGTAGGTGGCCTCGTTTGTGCTCTAATCACACAACATCACAACTATTCACAGACTTCCCAAATCATTTCTATTCAGACCCTTGTCCTTATCTGACCTTGACATACTGAAAGCATTTGTGAAGCCTGCAGTTTATTCCCTTCTCCTTTAATCTGAGTTATTGGTCAAACTGTTGATCATACTTGCTGTCTTTATCTTTAGGCAGAAATCTTTGTGCCTGCAAACTGCTGTGATAAAACTTTTTAAATGGCTAATCTTTATGGAGAAAAATTTCTTGAGTCTTAAAATTCACTTTCTTGCCTTTTAAAAAATTTGTTGTTTTTTCTACCACAAATTTCTACATCCCACTCAAGGTTTCAATAAATTTTTGCTTCTTCAGAAAAAACGTCATAATGACTATAAACCTACATTTGAGAATCCAATTGTGCTGTCACACAAACCAGATTAACCTGCAGTCTATTTCTTAATTCTGATATTGATTATTTCTCTGATAGCAAGAGATTTACTTTGATTAGTTTAGTCATGTTAATCTGATGAAGACACTAAATAGACTCACAACTTCAGAGGTGTAACTTAGTCTCTTCTTACCTTTCCCTTGCTGAGTTTCCTTGAATGAATAATCTCCACCTACTTCTTCAAGTATAAATCTTAATAAGGATAAAAATTTCAGTGATACACAGTAATATGTGATAAAAGGAGATTCCTTTTTTTTATCACAAAGATGTTTATGTAGAGAGTGCTAAAAAATGACTGATCACAAAACTGAATTTTTCCTAAAACCAGTGATTAAAGAATACAGATCACCTATCAATTTAAAAAAAGGAAAAGAAAAGAATAAAAGAAGAATACAAATTAAGTGTCTTTAAAATTACATGGAAAGTTTAGAATTAAGCAAAAACCTCAGAAATGCCACAGTCTGTCCCACTGAAAATGGAGAGAAAATTCTACTTTTGTTCCATATTATGTCCACAAGACTACTAGATCATTGGAGCATTAGCACAATGAGAAGCTTTTTGATGGCTGAATATTAGTTAAGGGAACTTACATAAAACAAAGGATTATAGCACGTCTCCAGACACGTACTCTTTTGGGAGACACTTCTTCCTACTAATTGAAGGGTTGTAGATCTACCTATCATTTCAAACACTAAATTTCTTTCAAGGAGTTTGTAAGTTTTTATTTTCTTTAAAAAAAAGAATTTTATGATTCTTTTTACTAAGTTTCTCCTTCTTCTAGTTTCAACAAATCACTGTAACAAAAACCAGAAAGTTAACTCTATATATTTATGTCTAATCAATGTGTCTTTCAATATGGATTTTTGACAGTCACTCAAAACAAATTAACTAATAACCTAAAAGGGGAGAGCATGCATAATATCTATTTTTGTAAGAAGAAAAATGAATTTCCTTAGTAGGTAAGCTCTTTGTTTTTTTTTTAAAGCCACCAAATAATCCTTTATTACTTGATGTTTTTTCTACCACTCTGTTCACCTCTGGCTGGCATGTCAAAAACTTTACATAGGAGATCAAAAATATTTAAAATGGGATGAAAGGTGAGGTTAGAGATACAAGTTATTAAAATACACCAACCTCCTTCTGTATTTTATATTCTGTACCTCTAAATTTAATGTAGGTGCTTTTCCATATAAAGAAGACATCAAATACACCAGTTGCCTTAAGTATTTGGTGATATCATTGTCAATGAAAAATGATATTATCCACTGAAAGCTTTGGTTCACAAATAATGATTATCTTGGGATCTCAATGAGTATTAGATTTGAATTCTTGAGTAACATTCCTGGAAATGAATGAATCTTTGCAAAACACTGTTATCAGCATTTATTCTATCATTATCATTTGATTCCCAAACATAAGTTACTCAGTATAAGCAGTAAATAGTTTTTTTTTTCCCCCAATTGCTTTTTCAGTACTGAGGATCAAAACCAGGGCCTTGTACATACTAGACAATCACGCTATCACTGAGTGATATCTCTAGCTGTGTGGTGAAAATTTTGACAAATTGGAACTTCTTCTGTGAGCATTTAGAATTGGGACTAGAAGATTTCAATTATAGTAATGGCTTGTCTCTTGGAGACAGAAGACCCAAAATCTAGAGCTATGGCATTTTCTAGTAGGTGAACTGGTTAAAGTTTTACCTGGCTATCTGTAGGGAATTAGTTCCAGGGCCCCTCATGAATATTAGAATCTGAAGATGATTATCCTTATTAAGATTTATAGTTGAAAAAGTAGACAGATTATTTATTCAAGGAAACCCAGTAAGGGAGAAGTAAGAGGAGGCTGAGTTAGACCTTTGCATAAAATGGCTTAGTATTTCCATACGACATAGAGCATCCTCATGTATACTTTAAATCATTTCTAGGTTACTTATAATACTTGATGTGATGTACATGTTATGCAAATAGTTATTATCCAGTTCTCTTTGGGAACAACAACAAGAAAAGGTCTGTGTACACATTTAGTCCTGATCCAATATTTTCTGAGTATTTTTGATGTGTGATTGGTTGAATCAGCAGATATGAATTCATGAATATAGAGGGCTGACTGTAATAAAGAAAGGTGATCTACCAGGATGATAATGACCTATGAAGGCAAGGAAGATAAAAGAGAAAGAGAGAAGAGGTAGATTGGATTTAGGGAGAGATCGATTTGGGGCTCAGGAGTCATTTTCCATTCTTGTGCTGGGACTCTGAAAAACCTGCATACTTACAATTACTTACAATACATTCTCCTTTTGTCTGTTGAAGTGAAAAGATTGTTTCTGTTGCTTGCAACCAAATATTCTAATAAATAGTAACAGGTCTTTCACCCTTTATTTTTCTCTTTGTCTGCTATCTTTCTACTTGTTTCAGCTGTATTTGTTAGTCTTGACTCAACATAGAATTTACAACTTCTAATAAGATTTGTTCATTAGGTAATTAAAAAGTGACCCCTGCAGTTGGCTTATTCTCACCTATTCCAAAAGAAGAAAGCATACTATTTGCCTTCCAGCCTCAATAAAACCAAACTTCAAAACAGATTTATTCCTGAATTCAGTTTCCATTCCCCAACCAGTCAAACATTTCAAGCAGATTCACATGTGAGTTTAGAAAATAATGTATTTGACCCCCAAACTTACTTATTCTTATTTAGAAAACTGCAATTCCTAAGATAATTACAATGAATTGTAACTTGTGCCAGCCTTTCAGTCAATATACCAGCAAGATAATTAACAAATTTCTTATTAACTACATATAGTAGGTACTTTTCTTGAGGACCTAATATGGGTTATTTTTTCCCTACAGCATGAGTACTCATCCAAAAAGTCCTGTAAGGTTTACTAGAGAGGTTAATTACAGGTAAACTACTTCTCCAAAAATATACAGTAACAGGCAAAGCTAGTTTGAATCTAGTTCCCACTGAATTTCAGCAGTAAGGATGTTCCCACTATCCAAAACAGTTTCTAAATAAGTAATCGCTCCTCTCCTATTCATTCAATAATGGAAAAGAAGGAATATACAATCTCCCCCGAATCTTTCATGATCTTAGAAAACAAAAAGTATGAATTCTTAGAAAAAATTTACACAAACATAAAAGTAACTGTAATTATATTTTAAATTTGTATTAGCATATAATAGTTGTACAGAGTGATACGTTGTGATATTTACCTAAGTTCTTACAAAATATCTTAGGTTAGATTTACTCCCTCCCTCCATCATTCTCCTTCCTCTCTCCTCCCCCTGCTTACAACAATTTCAACAGGTTTCATTCTTTTACTTTTATATATGGATACAAAATACAGTCACCATAATCACCCTCTATATTCACTTCCCTTATGCCTTCTCCACTCCTACTTGTATCCACCTCCCAGAAAAGATGTATTTTACCCTCTGTCTTTCATTTTCTTAAAAGCATATATTGATAGTCCAAGGGGGTTTCACCTTGGCATTTCAGACATGTATATATCATGCTTTAGTTAGATTAACCCCCTTTACTCTTTCTCTATTACCCTGCCCCCATTATTAATGACTTATAATATATTATGTTATATTACATTCTTATACAGATGGGATATGTTTCAATATTTGTCATTCTCTGTCATTCTCTCTCCCTCTCCCTCCTCCCTTAGTCCCTTTGGACAGACCCTCTAATACAATCTTGCTCTCTCTCTCTCTCTCTCTCCACACACACACACACACACATTATATATATATATATATATATATATATATATATATATATATATATATATGATCATACACATAAATACATACATGTACCTTTAACTTACAGGTCTAGCTTTGACATATAAGGGAAAACATGAACCCTTGACTTTTTGAGCCTGGCTTACTTCACTTAACATGACACTCCCCAGTTCCATCCATTTATCTGCAAACAAAACAATCTCATTATTCTTTATGGGTGAATAAAAATCCATTGTATATGGATTAAGAAAATGTGGTGTATATTGTAAATTTTTAAATTAAAAATATATATTGCCATCCCAGAAAGCATACCAGAATTACTAGGGTATTCTTAAAACATAATTTTGTTTCCTTTCCCTTCTGAAAAAAATGATAATAGGCTATCTGTGCCCATTGCACAATGCCCCTTGTGGATAACACATTACAAATGCCACCTTGTTCATTTGTGAGCAGCACCTCTCACACCTCAGCAAGTTCTTCTAAAGATGCCCCTTTTCCTTTGCAGCTGTAATTGCTACATGCAAGATTTGTTTCTACCCACAATTCTACTCTTGAAGCTCATAATTTACCTAAAGACTTTGTTTAAAATGAGCTCCCCCATTTCTTCTTATTGCATACCACACAAAGCTGCCAGACATGGTGCGTTCCCAGCACTCTGTGGCTATGTTCCATTTTCTGAGGGAGTTTGTGTAAACCTCCTGTGGTCATTGCACTTAAGCCATCCTGTAACAGCTGTTTGGACAGTCTGCTGTCATCTATATTCTCTGCTTGGACAAACCCAATAAACTGTTATGACAAGTTTCACTCTAATCTATTAATCAACACAAAATGTGCAAAGCATGGTGTGAAAGGACAGGACATACCCCTCCGTGTTATTTAGCTGGGGCGATGATACCACATGAGCAAATGACAATGTACAAGCCAAATAAGTGTGAATAATAACCAACCACATAAGGATCATAGAAAATGTGGGAAATTAACTGGGTTTAACTGATTGAATATTTAAAAATAGTTGGGACGGGAAGAGGTGAAATACTCATATGTCCCAAGCAATGAATTAAAGATTTTGTGTGCGTTATCTCCATGAATAGCCACAAAAATATTTTTTGCATTAATATTTTCTTCCAATTTTATGGATAAAAACTAGAGATTCTGAGAAGTTATTTGTGCATGGGGAGGAATGAGACTCAAACATAGATCATTCACACTCTTAATGTTTACACTGCAATAAATAGCTAGAGCAGAGACATGCAGGGAAAACTAAGAAAAGTAGAAACCAGAATGAAAGAGTATTAAGAAAAGTAAACTGCACACTGCAGTAGGTGCTACTACAAGGAATGGGTCAGCCATCTTTGGACATTCTTGAGCAGGGCAAGGTAAGGGAAAGGAAAATATTTACTAAAGCTGAGGGAGGAGAATTGATATGCATACCTATATTGGTCAAAGCCATGAGATTTTTGTAGGAAGAGAAAGAGAGATGACAGTTGGGCCACTACTGAGGGATAGGTATTGTCTCTATGTGGTGAGAGGTTTCCACTCAGTCATTTTTCATCCAACCTAGTCAGAAATATGTAGCTATTAATCTTGGAACAAAAGAATTATGAAAAACCAAAGGGTGTATATTTTTAAATAAGTCTTTTCTCAAGTTTTTACTCCAGTTCCCACCCCTAACCTTATAACCTTCTGAATTTTATGAAAGAAAATTTTAGTTTACAATACAATGTAGTGAGCTATGTCTTATGTTTAGGATCATAAACAATACTTACAAGTCCATAAGAAGCTGTATTTAGAAATAGATTGAGTTTTATTTGTTTTATTTTACTTATTTTACAAACAAATTTTTCTTATATAGACATTCCTCAGTATTCATGGGGGATTGGTTCCAGAACCCTCCTGTGATACCAAGAGCTCAAGTAAATGCTCAAGTGCCTTATATAAAATGGTGTATTTGTATATAATCTACAGTCTCCTATTACATTAAATGATCTCTGGGCTACTTATAATACTCAATCCAGTGTAAATGCTATATAAGTAGTGGTCAACACCAAAGGTGCCAAAAATATACGATGGAGAAAAGACAGCCTCTTCAACAAATGTTGCTGGGAAAAGTGGTTACCAATCTGCAAGAAACTGAAACTAGATCCATGTCTATCACCCTGTACTAGTATCAACTCAAAATGGATCAAGGACCTAAATATCAGACCTGAAACTCTGAAGTTACTACAGGAAGGAGCAGGAAACACTCTGGAACAAATAGGTATAGGCAAGGACTTCCTCAATAGAACCCCAGCAGCCCAGTAACTAAGAGAAATGATGGACAAATGGGACTTTGTAAAATTAAAAAGCTTCTGCACAACAAAAGAAATGGTCTCTAAACTGAAGAGACCACCCACAGAATGGAAGAAAATATTTGCCAGCTACACATCAGACAAGGGACTGATAACCAGAATATATAGGGAATTTAAAAAATGAAACTCTCCTAAAATCAATGAACCAATTAAGAAATGGGCAACTGAACTAAACAGAACTTTTTCAAAAGAAGAAACTCAAATGGCCAAACAACACATGAAAAAATGCTCACCATCTCTGGCCATAAGGGAAATGCAAATCAAAACCACACTAAGATTCCACCTCACCCCTGTTAGAACAGCCATCATCCAAAACACCAACAACAACAAGTGCTGGCAAGGATGTGGGAAAAAAGGAACCCTAGTCCACTGCTGGCGGGAATGCAAGCTGGTGCGACCACTCTGGAAAAAAATTCGGAGACTTCTAGAGAGGCACCTGCACACCCATGTTTATTGCAGCGCTATTCACAATAGCCAAGTTATGGAAACAACCAAGATGCCCCACTACTGGTGAATGGATCAAGAAAATGTGGTACTTGTACACAATGGGATTTTACTCAGCCATGAAGAAAAATGAAATCTTATCATTTGCAGGTAAATGGATGGAACTGGAGAACATCATTCTGAGCAAGGTCAGCCAGAATGATGTATGTTCTCCCTCATATGCAGACTTTAGATCTAGGGCAAATGCAGCAATGTTGTTGGGCTTGGATCACAAGAAAAGGGGAGAGCACATGTGGAAGATATAGGAACAGGTAGAAAACCCAAAACATGAAAGTGTTTGATGTCCCCACTCCTGAGGAACTAATACAGAAACCTTAAAACGACAGGTTATCACTAGCAGCGGATCAGGAACCAATGTAAAGATCAGTTAGAGTTGAATTAACATGGGTCATAACACATGGGTACATGAGAGCAACAGTAGGAATATTTCTGTATAGCTATCCTTAACTCAACTAGCGAAATCGCTTTGTCTTTCTTATTTTGCTTATGTCTTTTCTTCAACAAAATCAGTCACAAGGGCAGAACGGGACCTGCTTGAAAGTGAGGAGGGGAGGGGAGGAAGGGTAGGGGAAGGAGGCAGGGTGAAGAAATGACTCAAACAATGTATGCATATGTGAATAAGTGAACAACAACAACAAAAAAATAGTGGACACACAACATAGTGACAAGAAAAAAGGTTTTACAGGTTGATCACAGACACAGTGTTTTTATTTCCAAATATTTTGGATACATGGTTAACTAAATCTGAGATGCAGAACTCACAGATTAGAGAGTAACTGTACTGGTTTTTCTGTCTAGAGTTTATAATTCTGGTAATTAGGAAGATGGACTTCTAAGACAGAAATCAATACTGGTATCCTTGTCAGCAATGTCTAAATCTTTGTTGGGCAGTAGGTCAACTGATCAACATTTTAAAAAATGCAGGTATAAAAAAATCTATATAGATCTTTATCTCAGGAAAGACCTACTTCCTTACTTTCATAAGTGAATATTTGGGATAGAAATTTTAGAAAAAGAGACCACAATGAACTTTTATCCATTAGTACTGATCAAGCATGGGATAGATCAGCTGGGCCTGATCTAACAAAAAGTAATTGCTCCGTATGGGATCTTTTTTCCTTTTAAAATAATAGCATTTTCCACTAGGGATTCCTCTCTGATACTTTGCTCAATCCAGTCCAACTTGCAGTAAATTTTTAAAATTTTTGACACATCTTTATTTGCTCCTAGTGTTTTCCCAGATTTGTAGTCTTTTTTGCATTCCTCTTTATTCTGTATTCAAGTTTTCCAAATACTATGTAAAGAAACTTTTTGTCAACAAAAACTTAGTGAGGAAAATCAGCATAATACTTCTGAATAAATAAGTTATGACCACAACTCTCTTACTGAGATCTAATAACTGCAGAAAAATGTAAAGGCTAAGGAAGAATGAAAGTTTCACCAACTTTTTGTTTGTAAACATCTGGTCATTTCTTTATGTAAGAGTTGTAAATGGAATGGAGATACAGACAATGTCTATATGCTTTCATTCAAAAATACATTTTCATTTTCATATATTTCCACATCATTTTTATTCTATGACTAAAGATTTTCCCATTCCTAGAGACTCAGAAAGACACTGGATCCAGAAATCTGAGTCAAATTGTGAGAAGATGAAAAATGAAGCACTAGAGCATCTGACTTGATACGGATGAGGCTGACTGAATGTTTGGCTTTTTTATGTGCCAAAAACTAGAAGCCCTAATTATGATTCATGATACCATTAATTCTTTAGGTCTGAGAGCTAATGGAATAATGATTTTTAATTGAGCACTGAAGATTCTTAAGTCACTTTAAAAAAATAAGCAAGTGCTTAAATCATACAGAGAGTTCGGGAAAGTGAAGGACCATTTAGGACACAAATTTCATCAGCAATCTCAGAGTCATAGTTGAAAGTTGAAGGTGAAGAAATTTGTATGGGACACAAATTATTTTCAGAAGTAAAAGTGATGCATTAGCATGACTGTGAGACACTAATGATATGATGTTACATGCAAAATTATCTAATTTATTATTATCCAAACTATTTGATTAACCTGGAACTTTCATATAATTGGAAACATGTTTTTGAAAGCAAAATTGCCTGGTTAACATTCTTTAATTAACATGTTCTAATATTTAGACTCACTAGATAAATAATTTGATTTTTCCAATTCCTCAAAGTCCTTGACAGACACAAATAAAATTGACAGCGAATGAAAACTTTGTTCTGATCCTAAGTGATATAACCTCTTCAGGCTGTTTTATTATCTTATAGCTCTCCATCAATCATATTGTTTATGAAATCTTCAGCTAAAATCCTGCTAGCAGTCATTCTCCTCTCTAATTTTCTTCCAGTTCCTGTTTATATACCTGCATTTATTCATTATTTTATTAAACATATTCCAGGTAATCAATACCAGAGCTGTTTGTTTCCTTGAGTTTGGATATTCCAGGTTCACTATTTGCTGCAAATTTTTCTCCTACTTTGGAATTTCCTTTCCCTTTTTCTCCATCCAACAAACTCTCATCAGCCTTCAAGAATCAGCTTGAGTTTTATTCAAGCTCATTTCTTGTTTTTGACCACTTCAACTCACAGTGATTTAGCCACTAAATCAGTCATTCTTCTTGATGTGACTTACATAATTAGTGTACTCTTTTGCTGTTACTGACCTTTCTTGTCAAACGTCTTATTTGTTTACTGGTTGCAAGCTCCATGTAAGGGACCCTACATAGTACTTTTTATACAGCAATGGATGCAATGAATATTGAGTGCTCAAAACTATGTGCTGAATATAAGAAAGAATGATTACGTGGCTGATTGGCTGACAGTGAAGGAATCAACCTGATTGAGAGCCCAGAGTCACTAAAGCACCTAAATTATGTCAGGAAGGCTGAGGGATAAAGTAGCATGGTATGAGACTTGTTTCATTCAATATAATGAAGACAACAGCAATGCTGCAAGTCTTAAAAGATCTGGGAGCTGAATCATCTGTGATCGGTGGCCACAAATTCCCCTAGCCCATTGCACTGAAAACTTGATCTAAATCAATTAGATGAAATACTCTACCAATTGTTGTGTAGGAAGAACCGCCCCCAGACTTACACACTTCTCACTGTAGACATGCTTCTCATGGCTGCAGAATTTTCAAACTGTACCTTCCCGAAAAAGAAGAAGCTAATATAAATCCTGAGAAACAAACCAGGTGAAGACAAACTCAAGACAAGACAGCAGATGGATATTAGAGATTAAATGTAATATAAACCTACATCTGCACATCCCGAAATGTTTACAATTCAGTGTCATTGAGGAAACTTCTTTCTTCAACAGTGCTTGCCTTCTTCCTCAGGTTCACCTGGTCTTATCCTTCTTCAACTCTGTGTCTTGTCCTGCTTTTTAAATCCCACTCTCTTACGTAAAACTTGGTTACATTTTTTTTTTCACAATGTATTCAATTCCATTGGTTTATAGCTGAGGAAAATATCTCCCACATATTTGAACAGATTTCACTGCCTTAACAACAAAAAACAAAGTCAATAGGGAAAAAGTATGTAAGTAAGGATATAAGTATATAAGTAAGAGAAAAAGTAGATAAGTTTTGGAAATTGGTTTGGATATGTTCCTGGTTTCAGAACCTCTTAAATGCTGCAGTCTGCTGATTATGTGTTTAGGTATAAGACAAGATACTGTGTTGGGCTTTAGACCAAAATAGGCTCCATGAATAGTTCATCCAAATGGCCATCAAGGAGTGATCACCAAAGATAAGCATACCTTCTTGACATTTGTATGCTCCCCTCGTAAGTGGCATTTCCTTTTCATGATTTGTTCAATGACTGCTTTTCCTAGAGGGTAAACCCACAAGGGCAGTAATCTTGTCTTCTTTACTGTTATATCTCTGATGCACAATGATGGCTGAATAAACCAATGGACACTCTGAACTCAATCTTAGGTCATCATTAGGAAATGTGACTGTATGAGTCAGTAAGTCAGTCATTCATTTCCAAATGCTTATTTAATTCTGTCAGTTTTATAGTTTAAGAAAGACAAGTCTGAAATGTCTTAGTTGTACTTTTTTGTAATTATAATAAAGTTACAAATAATATTTTTTGGATCATAGAAAACCTTCTCCAGCCACCATTTTGCCATTCTCACTGTTCATATTCCTGTTTTTTGTGAAAACTATGCTATAGTTTTAGATTACATGATTGAAAGCAAAACACAGGTGGATGTAGGGAATGGAAAAGTATAATGAAATACATAAAGGAATAAATATACTTAAAGGAAGATGAGGAAATTTTGGACAAGCTAACATGTTAGATAGTTTCTGAGGCTATCTCATATGTACCATGTAAAGATTGTTATCTGGCAGTTGAGTCTCCATTCTGGTGGATGACTTTTAATGGATGAGGGGTGTAGGAAACTGGTATCTCAGAACTGAACATTTTCAATCCTAAAGGAGTCACTGCCAGGTGTCCTACAATTTAATAAGGTATATCATAAATCTGGAGCACATGGATAGATGCTTTTCACATTTCAGAGAAAAATGGATGTAAAACTCTCCCATGAATCTGGAGAGATTTAGATTTTTAAATCATTTATCAATTGAAATATGCTATAGTTAAATTTTTACTTTTTGTGCTTCTTTAAATAAGAAAACATGCTTTTGCTAAAAAGAATAGAGATAATATTTGAGAAAAACTCACAACAGCAAGGAAATTTTATAAATAACAGTGAAAAGTCTTAAACACATACTCTATGAGGGCCTTGATACTTGTTTATAAGCTCTAAATAAATAATAGACTGAGATGGAGACATCAAGAAATATTTTCTATTTCTTTCTTTTCTTTTTGAATTCCCAAGATTCTGTTCATAGTCTCAGTTTGTTTTTCCAGTTTTAAAGATGACTGAGTCAAGTGATATCCACATGAAATGAACCTGATGTGTGGATATCAGGACAAGAGGAAACATGTTTCGTTTCTGTAAATATTGACTCAACAAAGCTTAAAAATCCTTATTTAAAACTGAATTTAAATCATGACTATATCTACAAGTCACTATTATTCTGATACTAGACAATAACATTCACATAAAATGCTGCATTTTTCTCCCTCCTTCCCTCCCTTCCTTCCTTCCTACCTCCCTCTCTCCTTCTCTCCCTCCCTTCTTTCTTCTTTTTTCTTCCTTTCTTTCTTTTTCCAGTGCTGGGGATGGAACCCAGGGTCTTTTTGCATGCTAGGCACCACTTTTTTTTTACTGAGTTACACTGCCAGCTACAGGTACACAATTTTGATTCACTGAAGGGAAAAATGTTTTGAATGTTTTAGGGGACAATATACTCCATTGTTGTTTATTGAAGTTCACACTAGTCACTCAGTTTCATAAAAAAGCAAGAAATGCTCTGAATCTAAAAGAATTTTAAAGTTTAAAAATTGTGGTTTCTTGTTTTTTATTTAAAATTCAATTTAAATGGGGATTATTCTAATAAGGAAGACTTGATGGAGAGGTAGGAAAAAAAGGTCTCTTTGGACTGAATATTTTTTTGTTACTATAGAATATTTATCCATTCCTTTCAGGAGGAAAAATGTGTTTCATAAGTTTAATGGGAATATTTTCTTTCCTGAAAGCTGTCTTGGGGCATTTGATGAGGTTTTAAAAGTGTGGCCACAAAAGTCAAACTTGAATCCATTCATCAGATCATACCTGCAGGTGGTTATGTTCTGATAGAGAATATTTTCTTCCAGAATAATAAAACCCAGTTATTTTTCCATAATATTATCTTTAAGGTGGCATGTGGAGTTCAGATTAGTTATTTGGCTCCATAAAAAAACAAGATATTGCCGGATTTAAACAACTCTGGAAACACTATGGTTCCTATAAATGCACTTACTATAAAATAGGAGATGGTAGGTTGGGGTGTGAAGAAATACCAAAGGAAGAAAAATACTAAAAATTAAAACATATTTTCCGTTGCTTCTCTTTTTTACTTGAATCAGTTCCCAAGCAAGACTTCCATTTAATTTAAAGAATTCTTTAGAGTCCAACCACATTGATAGTCTGCATGAAGTGACTCCTAGAGGAAGCATTAGGTTTGTAATGTGCCTCTATTTCTGTAACCTACTTACCTCATAAAGCTTGACAGATGCCTGTGCTGCAGAGCCTCCAATTCATGCAGGGTTCATAGTAAAAACTCTTGTGTGAACATTACTGACATTATATACATACATTTTTGCTGTGAGATGTTGGTGTGGAAAGGTATGTCTTAAAAGAGAAAGTGCTTTCTCTCAATATTATGAAGGTTATAAACCACTCTATATGCATTCAGTAACTTTAAAAGATTGCCCAAAGGATGGTTCAGAAAAGTTATTTCAGAATAAGATTATCATAAATCAAAAACTGGGAGTTCAAATGGAAAACCAAGATAACACAACACTTTAGATACTAGTTGATAAAAAACAGGGACTCAATTTGAATTTTTATGTGTATTCCCAAATTGCAATGCATTAATATAAATTGGTGATGGCCATTTTCTTTTCTCTACCTATGAAACTGTAGAGAATGTGAGTAAAAAGCTACAAATTTACCAGTTAAGGTTCTCTGGTGAGAGAAAACTAGCACCAACAATATTCTCTGAATAAGACTGGTCAAAAACTAGAGGCAAGTCATGATACCTTGGGATTGCAACCTTGATCAAACTGTTTCTCCAGCTATACATAAATAAACAGCATACACTTACTTTTATTATGTACTCATTTTTTAAGTTTGCCATGATGCAATGCATGTGTGGAAAATAAGCATTCTGAGAAGCATAAATTAAAATATGTGAGCTTCAACTATAAAATACGTATAAAGTAATATAAAAAATTAATTGAACAAAATAAATATTCTTCTCTATATATGGTCAACTTGGGAGGTCACATACACCTCAAACCCATGGTAAGGCCACTGTGAGAACAATTGCAGAACTTTTCTTGGGAATTTGTTCAGAGCCCAAAAGTGATTATAGATCAGAATATTCGTAGAAATTAAATTGTGTCCTTGCAATAAGCCACTAGCTAGAATTTATGCAGAATCTTTGTGTTTTAATATATGAAACTGATGTTATTATTTGGCTTAACTAGGGCCAAGCAATCAGCTAGACTGAAGAACAAATGGGATTTTGTGAAGAGAATGTTAAATCCAGAAATCTTGGTGAAACATTTAGTTATCCAGAAGGACCCCAAATATTTATCCAATTGATGGTTGAAGAGATGGTATCTTCATAAACAACCATAGAAGATGCATGGAGTTTGTCTTCCTGCCTCAGGCACCTAATCAGTGTCATCTCTGGGTTTGTTTTCCAGCTAAAGCATCTGATATCTATATGAGTGGCTCAGAGACAGACTGCCTTGATTTAGGAAAAAGTGGAAGGACAGAGGAAGAGGTAAAAGGTCATTGTCATTGAAAACTGTTTGTGTGGAAAAGTTGTATCTTGGGTTGGGGAAAAAGAGATGTTACTGATGGGAAAATTGAAAGATGATAGAATACATAAATTAAGGGAACTTCTGTCTTTTAGAGATGTCAATAGAATTTCAATAAGGAAATTAAGCAGCCAGTAAACAATAGAAATCTGAGGAAAACCCTGATCTTTTTTGTCAAATCCTTTTTCCACCAGACACAGATTTTGACATGGCATTTGACAGTGTATATGTATCATAAGAACCTTGGAAGTGAGCAGGAGAAACATCAGCTGGATAACAGTAATATTTACAGTATGTGTAAAGCTTGACCACAAGAGGGTTAAAAGTTAGACTTGTCACCTTTGAGGAGGTGCTATAAAGAGTGCTTGCCCCATGAATTTTACTGTTCAACTTTGTATCAATTGTAACAAATGCCTATGAAATTTGAATAATATGAATAGCTAAAAGAGAGAGCCAATGTATTTAATGAATAGACAAGAGTTTCTAAAGGAGTAAGGCACTTCTGAGAAATTAAATGAATGAGAATTAAGTGCAAAAAAGAATAAATATAAATACAAATTAATTCTTGTGCTCACGTTCTACTATTATTGCAAAAATAGCATATGCTGAAGATCTTATTTAACAGGGGTTAGAGAAAGACCTGGTAGTTTCTGTTCCTGGCAAACTATGTTGTGCTACAGTAAATATAACAACTTTAATTTTTAAGTATAATTGAAAAGAGCATTCATAGATTGTTTAGATACAAAGTGAAATGTGACAAGACACATCAAAAAGCTTTTAAAAAGTATGCATTTTCTTATTTCCTATTTATAGATCTTTTACTTTTAAGCCCTCTAGCCTACTTACTTTAATCTTTTAAAAAAATTTTTTTGAGCTGTGTGGGAGTACACTGTGGCATTTACCAAAGTTCTTACAATATTTCAAATATATCATTCTTGAATTCACCCCCCTCCACCATTCTCCTTTATTCTTCACTCCCCCAGTTCCTGGAATAGTTTCAACAGATATCATTTTTCCATTTACATACATGTGTACACAGCATCTTCCCAACCCTTTCCCTCCCTTGCCCCCTCCCATTGGTACCAAACCTCCCCACCCCGCCAGGCAGAACTTGTTCTGCACTCCTGTTCTCTGATTTTGTAAAAGAAAAATAAATGACATTTTTGTTTGTTTAAGATAGCTACACAGGGAGTATCCCCGTGACATTTATATATATATATATATATATATATATATATATATATATATGGAATTGGTTCATGTCCTTTTTTTCTCCTTTCTACTTTAGTCCCCTTCTTATGGTAATTCAACAGGTTTTAAAATTTTATATTCATTCTTGTATAGAGACTACATCAACCATACTCACCTTAACTTCCTTCTTTTTCCCTCCCTCATTTTGACATTCAAAAATTTGTTTAGAGATTTTCCCTAATGGAACAGCCAAGTATGCTCAAATATGTTTGTGCATGATTAAGAGTGTTGTTTATGAGAACACCAAACAACAAACAGCTTAAAATCCAGTTAATACTGAAGAGGTTAAATAACTTAGGAAGAACAACATCCCTTTATTAAAACACTGTATGGGGGCCTGGGTGTTGGTCATATAGCTTATTGGTAAAGTATTTGCCTAGCATGTACAAGGCCCTGAGTTCAGTCTTCAGCACCACAAAAACAAAACACTATGCAGAGTATAAGAAAGAACCATCATTCAACTCAGATTTTTATATATGGAAATTGAAAGATGTTTAATATGAGTGAAGAAAGCAGATTATAGAATTGTAAGTTACATGAATTCTTTTGTATCCTCTTGTCTCTTGATATATATATATATATAAAATATGTAAATATATATATTGTGCGATTATATAATGAGTGCATTTATATATAATAAAATGTGATATGTTAGATCCAAAAATTCTTCAAAGTATGGGGGTGACTTAGTATATCTGTCATGCACTCATGTTATGCATAAATGTATTCATAAATATGCATATACTTCCAGATAGGTAGATATAGATGGATGGATGGATAGAGAGATAGTTGATGGAGGTATACATGTCTTCAAGAAACAACTTGTTTTAAATTAATTGTATAAAGACCAAAATCCTGGAGTATTTCAATGGTTCCAAACTACTGCTTTGAACAGCTGGTGATCAGAGCTGTTTCTGCAGGGGGACTGGGATTAGCAAATCTTTCTCAGAGGAATGAAGGGGCAATGAAGAAGGAGAGTCAGCATATTGCACAGCCAAGGTACAACTGCCAATTTAAAGGTAATTTCTCCTGAGGTTCAGATGTTAATAGAGATATACAGAATGAAAACCAAACAAAGTAACCTCACCTGCATCTGAAACCAAATGGGAAAAATTCTTGTTCACAGTTGACGCAAGACATAAAACACTACTAAATGTAACAGCAGCGGTATACTTTGCTTTTGTCTTATTCCTTCTTTAAGTGTGTTTGGAATAATAAAATGCACATATCAATGTACCCTGTGAATATTCAAGAAATAGGACAGTTACATTGAAAGTGTGGCATAATTATCACTAACCACTTGGGAATGTGTATAGATTTTTTTCCCAATTAATATTATTTTTAGGTTAGGGGTGTAGTTCAGTGGTGGAGCACTTGCCTAGCATGCACAAGGTTCTGAGTCTGATCCTTACACTGCAAATACAAACATACATGCACATATATACAACTTTTATATTTTTGTGCTTTTTAAAATTACATCTTGTGTTTCCACTGATAGCTTTATTTTAGGTTCTCCTCCCTTTGGTATCTTCATCTTTTAACATATCCTACTCTTAGCACAGGGTTTAAGGAGGCAAATTTTACTAACAGAGATCACATGTCCCATTGATAATTTTAGATTTTGCATTATTTTAATTTTTCCAATTATAAAAGTAAACTATGACTTAAAAATAATTGAGTGGCCAAGAAGTCATGTCTGCCATTAGTGAAGTATTGAAAAATATAAAATTTCAGAAAGAATGGGTAATAATATAGCAGAGGAAAATAATAATAAAACATTTTCTTTCACAAAAATATAACATTTTCTAAGTTAAAATACAAGTAAAATTAATGGCTGAAAACTACAAACTCACTCATAATGTGCTATCTATTAAACAGTCTGTTACAAATTAATGATGGATGTAATGTATGTATCATACAGTTGAGCTCTAAAATAAAAACTATTCCTGACCCATATTCTAAATTTTCACCTGAGAGCTGTTCCACTAAGTACTCTTTTAGGTAAATAAAAAGGTCATTGACGCACTCAATGTGACAACCTACATGCATTTGTCCTTGACTCAAAACTAAACCCACAAACCTAGACACCCATTCATTAGCAAATATTTACTGATCATGTACAGTCAACAAGTCACCAAAGGTGTATAAAGCCATGTTCATGTTCCTTATCTTAATAATCTGTAACAGAAATAAGACACGGACACAAATAATGTTAGATAACCTACAGAGTTAAGTACCACAAAGGAGATATGAGTAAAGCAACCTGGTAGTTGGGAATAGGGAGAGATTAGTTCCAGGGCAATACCATAATCTACTGTTGGCATAGAAACCATCAGGAACCATGGCGGGTATCTGGGCACAGCCTGTGGCATCATAAGCTGCCTAGTTTTGTTAGATAGACAGCTAGCATATGTGAAAACATTTTGGTCACTGAAGTGAGAACTGGTTCTACTTTTTAATCATCTCCATTTCCACATGCTCTAGTTTCTCTCCCAAAGCCATCTACCTTTTTTTTCTCCTGCATAGAATTTTTTTTATTTGATGTTTTTGCCAAATGTTACAATGATGTCTTATGAGTTTCGCTCAATTATTGATTTCTTCAAAAGAGCCTAATATTTCCTATGTTGGTGGAAATAAGCCTTTGCAGATCACTCATAGGTACAAGTAAAAGGCACCTATCACTGCTTAGAGGAGTTTCTTGACGTGGCCATGGCTAAGTTCTAGTAGAGATAGAAAAGCTGACTGTTCTTTCTTCTTTTTAATCCTTTGCTTGTTTTGGTACTGGGGTTTGGACTCAGAGCCTCATGCTTGCTAAGCAGTGTGCTACCACTTGAGCCACACCGCCAGTCCCAAACTGTTCTTGTCAAATGGCAAATTATTCTGTATGGGGTCAGGAAAGAGTATATCTTTGACTTTTCACTGACTGCTTTTGAAAATTCAAGATGAGAACAGGTGTTCAAAACAAACTGAAAGCCTTATTCTCTTCTGCAAAGTCATCTTTATTATAATAGGATCTTGAGCACTCATGTAATCTTAGTGATATCTAGTACACATTAGAAACACAGGGAGAAAGTCTATATTAAAATTCTGCTCAAAAGGGCTTTTTGTTTCTTTGATTATAACCGTAGCTCATAAAAATCTCTCATTTCCATTCCAAACCTGGAGAATAATGTGGTTAGTAGAATTACATTTACTGAGCACTATCAATGTATTTCTAACTACAGAATTTCCTCTAATGCCCTATGCCAAGTTGAAGGATGCAAAATAATTCCTTAGAGAAAAAAGCCAGAGGTTATATTGTTAAATTGCTTGGGAGAAAACGTATGTCCCTCCAGGCCTTCTTATTACAGAGAGCAGCCATTGATAGGCTGTGTTACAGTAAGGGGCCTTGAGAAAGCTGTATCATGAATTAAGAACAAGTCACTAACATATACATGAAGTTTCACAAGCCATCCAAATCAATGCTAACCCGTTCCCCTTATTAGGATTGAGAGATAGCCAAGTATATTTTTTAAAATTAAAAAGTGATAAGCAGTGTAAAATAAAATGAATATCATGATTTATTTGATGTCATTTTAATGGATTCAAATTACTTTTTTCTTTTTACTAGTGTAGAGTTCAATTGTAGATGATAAGTCTTGGCTATTATTGTAAATATATCTTTTGTGCTCAAAATTACTTACAAAATGCTAATCAGGCTTATTTCCTGCTCAGTTCTATTAGCTTAGCCCTTGAAAGCACAGCTCCTAAGATTTACAGACAGTTTTTGAATAGGCAAGACCTCCCTATGGCACTGGAAAATTAAATTTGGTTTCTTCCTGCTTTTGCAGAATGCTTATTCCATCAGGAGTAATTTACTCTAATTAGGGGCTATGTATTCTGAAAATATAAGTATTTCTTCCAGGAAAGATTAAATGTTATGTAGTTTTTATGTTCCTGTCAACTTCAAGAAGAAATGTAGACCAAAAGCATGTGATAGAAGGAAGTATTGTCCCACAGACTGGGCTCAGGGGAGAGTTCTGGTCTACAGATGGCAGGTGGTCTAGTTAATTATCAACCTACACATTCCAGCCACATAGCCAGAAAATTGAAGAGTGTTTTCCAAGACTAACTAGTCTTCTCTGTATTGCAAATATTAATATCATTTTTGATCTTTTTGACATGAAGTGATATTTTGCCCTTGGGACACTACCAAGAAGGTACGTCTACCTAAGAGACATGCCATAGGGAGTATCTGAAGGAATCAATGATGACTGTCATGCTGTGAATAGCACTAGGCTGTTTTCAGCAGTCTTGGAAAATATTTTAGTTAATTCCAAAAACTGAATTATAGCCATATCTCAGATCCTTCCCAGATCTTTAAGAAATCCCCATGTTACATAAAATAGACTGTATCAAATTGAGCCAATATATCTTCCACTTTGCAAATGATTAGAAGCTGATCAGGCAAAGTGCCCTCAACTAGGAGACCATTGTTTCAAAATCATTTACTGTATTCTAGGCTTCTGTAGTCACCCTCACCTGTTCAATAGGTGCTGAAATACCTTAAAGTAAGGAACAGCAAACCAAAAAGGAGTCTGGTGCTAGTGGCTCATGTCCATAATCCTAGCTACCCAGAAGGCAGAGTACCGGAGGATTGTGGTTTGAAGACAACTGGGGCAAATAGCTCATGAGACCCTGTCTCAAAAAACCCCATGATATAAAAAGGGCTGGGGGAGTGACTCAAGTGGTAAGAGAGCCAGCCTAGCAAGAATGAGATTTGGAAATCACATCACATCACTCATAAGGTCACTTTATTTATTTGCTTTTACTGTCACATGGGATAAACTCGGGGCTTCATGCACCCTAGGCAAGCACTCTACCACTAAAGCACCTCCGCAGCACTTGGGTTTTGGAGACCGTCTTCCTGGGTAGTCCAGGCTGGCCTGAAGTTTTTAAGCCTCCTGCCTTTGCCTCTCCGGTGCTGGGATTGCATTGTGCATCACTATACCTGCCGAGGTTACCAATGTCTCACAGAGGCTCTTTCATTATAGTGAAAGGTTTTTTGGAAAGATCATCAAAATGTTGTTATAGTTTTCCCCAAATTGTCTCTTTATTTCTAAGATCAATGCAGCTTTCTTCACTAATAAGAGGTACCCATGTTTGTGAAGCATTCAAATGAAGATATTAAGTAGCACACTAGACAGAATCATCTAAAATTCAAAGTCATGAATAAGTCTCATGAGTGAAATCTCTGTTTATGGTTTACTTCTTCAATTTCCTAATCTCCCGTTTTAGTTAACTTCTCAACAATTTCATTGTTAAGTATTGAAATCATCTTTTCAGATATATGCTTAAATTCTAAAGCTACTAACCAATTGTCATGTTGGGATAGCTGTTGACTTTATTCAAGTTGAATTCCATTCATTAGCCTTACTTTTTACTTTGATGTTCTCTCTGGTTTTTCTGGTTGAAAATAAAAATACAATTGCATTTAGTTAGTGAAACAACTATACTCTAAAGTACATAATTTGCATTATGCGTGGTATCATGATTATGTTCGTCATGTTTAAAACTGTGGTTGCATGAGTTTAAAATACGTTACAGGTGGTCTCTGATCCTTAAACAGGTAAGCCAGTGTTTAAATATTTGGACTCTTCCACCTTGGAAACATAACTCTTTCACTATCCTTGAGTTAAAGGGATGGGTGAATCATACATATATCATGTCTTGCACACTAAATTTCATAGGCAGTGAACTTAGAATGTCATTCAATAATTCAAAGCATGAGTTAGAAGCATGAATTTTTATGTCCATCAAAACAAAATATAATTAAAAATTAATCATACAATCTCTACTTTCTCAGGTAACAATAATGTACTGACTAGAATTAAAGTGTGAGAATCAAATTTCCAACATTCAAAATTATATTAGTGAGCTAATATCAGGGTAAAAAGAACAAAAAGAACAGAAAAATCAGTGATACAAGATGTATAAAATGGCAAAGTATGAATATCAAACTAACTGTAAAAGTCATCGCATGCCTGTCAATCAATGCTAAGGGGATGAAATCACTTAGAACTTCTATCATGCAACAAAGGAGAGATGGGTTTCAGTTTTAATGAGCAGTCTTGTGTTCTCCACTGCGGTTCTACTAGCCATCATTCCAAACAGGAGAAAAAGGGACAGAGGCTATTTAATGCTACATAGCCACACTTCCAAGGTCAGATTATATTTTTTTCACCTTAAGCCTGATATTTCCCAAACGGTTTTTATGTTGCAAGACTTAATAGGGTGAGAAATAGCCAGCAGATTTCCACTGGGGCTGACCACTCAACATGATCGCTCCAGCAAAACTAAACTTCGGCAATCTTATGCACATCTCTGCTTTTTTTTTTTTTTTTAAAGCTGTTTGTAATTTCCTAGTACTCATGCTTGGATTTTTGGGCCATTTCTACAGCAGGCTGATTGTCATTCCAGTAGGTCTTCCAGTTATTCTAACCACACTCTTAGAAGTCCAAAAAAGATCACATTGTAACAGTCAAAGTGAATGTTAGAATAAAATGTGCTGAAGCTTAGAGTTGTGTACACTTTTGCCAATTTAAAACCCCAAAACTTTGGCATAGCCATGATTTTCACTTTATTTAAATTTAATATTTACCCATGCTGTGAGAATGTACTGATAACTATTTCAATAATATTCCAATTAAAGGAGCTATGTGGAGGTGTCTACATGTTCTCATAAATGAAAAAAATAAGCAATGTATTATTTATATTTCCTCATGAATAAAATCCAACTGAACTGTAAATAGAATGGTGAGCTACATCACTGGCTAAATCTATTTTTCTTGATACAATTGATCTAGGAGAGTCACTTTTCCCCCCCTTTTACTTATTATTTCCTTCCTGTCTTTTCCCACAATAAGCACCCTGGTACTTTTTTTTTGTCTCTAGAAGAATTTGATAATAGTTCATACTTGTTACTTTACTTATTTAAAATGTCAGTAGTATTATATACCACTATTCTACTGCCAATGTAAAAAAAATGCCAGAGGAGATATTAATTTGGATTTTATCACTCATGAATTGGCAACTTAATACATTTGTCACGGAATCTTAAATGTCTGAGACATGTCTTAGTTGGGTAGACACCTCTAATTAGAATTATTAGTACTAAAAAGAATACTTCCTTCATTCATACAGCTGGCCAGTAATGAAACATAGCAAATATACTGTAGCAGCCATGTTTTAATCTATGTTCTTTTCCAAAGTCAAAGTGTTAAAAATATTTTTCTTAACCATTTCTTAATTATTTTAACTATTTTAACCCTCACCTAATTTTGTCCCATGTGTTTGTCAAATATCTTTTGCGTGGCCGCTGATTATAGCCTGGACCAATTCCTTTGTTAAGAACGTATCTTGGCTCTCTATGAACAATTGATTGCATCAACACATCAGCTCCTTACTTATCGTCTGTATATATATATGAAGATGAAATAATGAAGTCCTCTAACACTGTTCAAAAAAAGAAGTAGAGGAGAACGTACGGGATCAGAAGGGAGGAGGTGAACTTGTTCAAAGTATATTACATGGAACTATAGAAACCCCCTCATACTATCAATGCATGCTAATGGGAAAGTAAAATAAAATATTTTTTTTAAAGTAAAAAAAAATCATTCAATTGGTATTTGTTAAACAATGTAACTAATAAAACAGGAAATACTTTCATGATTATTTATATATGCATAAGATATAACTATTTAAAAGCATGGATAAACTTGAATTTTTCTAGATAAAATCTGTAACAAAAGATAGTAATTTGTCAGCTTGAGCTTTTTGTCCATGCCTGCTAAATTTCTGAGGCAGTTAAGAACCTCATTCCCAGCTGGGATATCATTAGAAAAAAATTTACACATTAAATTATTCTAAGGTAAGCACTTTCCTCTTTTACCCATAGAATTTTGTTTTTAATCTCTGTTATAGCAGTGTCTTACTGTACTTTAACTTATCTCTTTATATGTCCATCCTCAGAAAGCAACTTTCCTGTTACTCGTGTCTCATTAAATCTTTGGATCTTTACTGAATCTGCATTTCTTGAAAATATAAATAATTTTTTCACTCATGTTTTAAGTAAACAATCTTGGATCTTTATCTTTATAAGCCCTTGTTTTTCAAAGAAAAGCACCATAGCATTTATTTTTACAACTTTGCTAAAGATTTCACAAAGCAGGCACATCCTTGAGGATTTTTCAGAGATTTTTTTTGTCCCAGAAAGAAAACTATAATCTTACACAAAATTTTAAGTGATCACCATAGCAACATACATTCAAAATTCTCACCTTGAAGGAAGTTACTGCAATGTCATTTACAAATATAGTTGGATTTTGGAAGATATATATTTAATGTATCCAATCAAATACACCCTTAAATTTATGCAACTTTAATATTCAAAGCTAGTTCAACTCAAGTTGTACTTTCAATAGTATTTTCATCTAGGACAACCTATCATTAAGGACTTCATTAAGCACTTTTGGATTAAAACATAGATGTTAATTTTTTTATAAGAGCTTATAAATGTGTTGAGTTTTGAGGGAAAATTCTGCAACATTCTGCTTCTGCCCATACCTTATCATTCATTCATACATCCTGTGGTATTGCCTCACTTATTCTGTGCTTCAAAGAATTTAGAAGTGGGAAAGAGAAGTGGGTTAATGAGTGCCTACCCTGTTTCAGGATAAATGCTAGATGTTGGACATTGAGAGATTAAAAAGTCCTTGAAGAGCTTATATTCTAATGAGGAGAACAGATAGATAAACAGACAATTACGCTACAGTTCATTAACCATGTTGGCAGAGTGTAAATTAATAGAGCCATTCTGTAGGGCAATTTGGCAATGTAAAAGCTGTAAAAACTTGCATACCTTTGATCCAGCAAATCTCCTAGACATCCGGCCATTTATTTCTGGGTGTTTGGTTTCCTTGTTCTGCTTTTCCTACAATTTTACTATGATTGTGCATTACATTTTTTTTAACCAAATAAAGAGTTGCCAGGTCTGGAAACTGAGAAGTGCACATTGGACAGACAGGACCAGAAGGACAGGAGATAAGGATGCAGTATGACTGGTGTCTCACAAAGGTGGCGCCCTCACAGCCTAATCTCCTGAAGGCTCCACCAATTAATACTGGTGCACCAGGAATTATGTTTACCATGAGATTCGGAGGGAACGCAAACATTCAAATCACAGTTCTGGTCCTCTTCTGTTTTTCCAAATGCACCCATTCAAGCTTTCACAATCATCATTTTTTTTCTTACTTTCTTTTTTCTGATTTTTTTTTTTTTTTGAAGTTTTTGAGAGAGGGTGTCACTCTGTAGCTCAGGCTGGCACTGAACTCATCCTCCGGCATGCTGAGACTACAAGCATGCACCGCCATGTCGTAAATGATGCAATTTCTTTCTCTTCCTTCTTTAAAATCCTTTTCTTTCGATTAATAACGCATTCTTTTTAGCATCCACACTCTCCAATGATAAACCCTCAGAATTCTGTCTGCCTCCTGGACAACTTCAAAACTTATTGCTTGGCAAACCAAATTTACTGTGTTACCTCTGACACCAGCTCCACCTTCTGACTTTTCTATTTATCAGTGCTACTACAGTTCCAGCAACCCATGGTCATTTATGAGTGTCACCGCCCCATGGTATTCTGTCTCCATCAAAGTGTCATCTATGAGGATTCTATCACATAAGAAGAAGTAAGAAAAAATGAGTATCACAAACCCTAAATTTACAATTCTTCTAACAAAATTCGATCTCCCAATGGTTACATAAAATAGATCTTTATATTTGAGCTCTTGGTTTTAACTGATCAGTATGAACAATCATGATTAAGCAAGCATTTCTTGAGGTTTAGAAACTAAAGGATTGGATTCCTTAACACAGATTTCATGGATTTGTGAGATTAAAAAATAATATAACATTTTGGGTGAACTTCATAGCTTCTTTGAAAAAGGGATTTGAAAGCTGAGCACATCTGAAAATCATATAGAATGCCTCTCATTGTGCCTATATGTTTTAGATCTTCTTATAAAATGTTTTAAAGTCTCAAATTTAAAATATTACATAGAATTTTAAAAGGATGCTCCCCAAAATGCCTATGAATTCCAATTTACATTCTAGGTTATGTGCCTCTTCCTCTGTGATCTAATTCACTTATAAAATTTACCAGATTGTATATAATGATAGGGTATGAAATTGACATTATCTCTATAGGTGGTCATATAGTAACCATTTTTCAAGTTACTAAATGTTCTGATCAGTAGATTACAGTTATATTATGCTGATATATTATGCACACAGCTCTTGGCTGACTTCTATGGTTTGGACATGAAGTGTCCCACAGTTTCATGTGTTGAAAGCTGTGGTGCGATTGACAGGTGATTAGGTCATGCAGGTGCTAACTTCATCAATAGACTAATCCATCGATGGGGTCATCGTGAATGATCTGTCAGGAAGGGGAGCTTGGTTGGAGGAATTATATCACTGGGAACATGCCATTGAAGGGTATGTATTGTTCCTTGCCCCTTCCTGTTTCTTTCTCTGCTTCCTGGCCACCATGAGGGAACAGCTTTCCTCTGCCATGCAGTTCTGCCAGAATACTGCCTCAGGCCTGTGGGCAACAGAGTCAGCTGATCAGGGGTTGAGATTTCTGAATCCATGAGCCAAAATAAGTCTTTCTTTATATAAAATGCTTTTCTCAGGTGTCTTAGTGTTGAAAATCTAACACACGTACATATTTGTAGTACCAATGAAAGCAAATTTATGTAGTGTTAGTTATATCTCCTTTAGAAAGAAACACCCATTCTTATATATTGTCATACTGAGGATAGAATGATGCTCCCTTACTCTAAGTAAAAAGTTCGTGGCAATGCCCAAACCTATCAAGAGTTTAGAGTTTGTTGGAAATGAGCTCCAGTGATGATGAGGAATGTATCTTTAATGGCCAAGCACATACAATCTGAATATTGGGAGGTTATGCACCTGGACAAAGCATTCAGACAAGAGGAACCTATAAGAAGACTGGATAATATTAAATAAAAGGTTTTTATTCAGGGTATTTAGTATGAGAGCAAAGAGCTTTCTGATTTTGACTGAAACATGAAAAAAATATGTAAAGAGAACCCCAGCCCCCAAGTTTCTTTCTACATAAAGAATTCCTTTTCCTTTAAGACAAAACTAAAATGAGTGAAATGTATAGCAGTTACCCTTGTGCAAAAATCAAATTTTAATATTAATGTAAGAATATTAAAAGAAATTTTTGGATAGGAAAGAAATTAAGAAAAATAAATGTTTACCCCTCCGATTCTCTCATTTTTAGGCAATAAAAATCATTTGTTGAATGTCCTCCAGGACAGATATGCACCCTTCACATGGAGGATCCAGGTCATGGTAGAGGGATAACTGTGCTGTTTCAAATAAATTGGCTTCAAATATTCATGTTTTAGTAAGCAATTTTCTTTAGTTTTATTATTTAATATATGCAAAAGAAGTGTTTTTTGCCCAAGACAAAAGTTACCCCTTTATCCAGGTGCAGATGTCGTTTGTAGTCGCTTCTTTGCAAAATCATGACTCCTAAAAATTAACAATGTAATGAACATGTTAAGCAATGCACAAAAGAGTACAAATAGGCACTTTGGAAACTTACAAATACCTTCCCTATCCTTACTGTAATTCTTATTACTCCAGCTGAGGCCAGCTATGCTGTTCTGAGGTCCCTGCAAGTGACACTTCTTTGCTGCTTATCACTGCCCAGGTCCCACTATTGTCTATCTGATGCCTATGGCTCTTCAATACTACAGCCAAGCTTTGGTATTAAATTCATTTTAATTAAATATCCAAGCTTTGTATGGAAGATGTTATTAATTTTGACACTCACCTTCCAAACAAGACCCATTTAAAACTTCCATGAGTCCCTCACTGGGGAAGGAAATGGCCTCTATTCCCTGCAGCTGATCTCTTTTGCTATGATGGTATCTCTGGTGGATTCCCCAAATGGCCTCATTACCAGCAGGAGGCAGATGACTAGCTTGAACATTTCTCCCATGCCACATGAATCATTTATTGGGCACCTGCCAGGTGTCACATACTATGCTAACTGCTCTCTCTCTATTACTCATTTTACAGATATTTACTAAAATCCATGTATGCCAGTCATTGCTCTCAGAACAATGACACAATATTGAGCAGGATAGACACATTTCCTTTCTACAGGGACCTGATTTGTCTTACCTTAGTGCATGGGAAAATTGGTAATTCAAAAGAGGTGGGCTGGGGGAGACTACTGATTGTAATTTTACATACCTCTGGATTATCTGAATTGGTCCCATAATGTACTGTATTTGCAAGTGAAACAAGATAAAGTTCCTTTCCTAAAAAGTTATTACAGGAAGATTGTAGTAATAATCACAATCAAACCTAAACGTAACAGCAAAGTGAAATCTATAGGTGTTCTTATAAGAGTCATCTAAACACAGCTTTATTTGGGATATGCAGAAGTAGAATTGGGTGTTAACAAGAAAAAAGAGAAAAGCTGAGGATAATTTTGCAGAGTAATCTTCAGATATAAAATGGAAATTGAGACCTATAGTACAAAGTATGTCTGAATACATGAGGGGGCCTCATCAAATTTCAAACCTCTACTCAGCATAGGAAAATTTTTTTTAAAAACCTATTAAGTCAGTTTATCAATAATTCATCCTCTCTTCTGAGAATTTACTATAAGGTTGTCTATATTTATATGCAAGAAATACAATGGCAATACACACCTGATCTCTGCTCTCATGAATTTGGAGCATAATGGGAGAGAGAAATAAAGTAAGACACTAAAATAAGCACAAATTTATATACAATGAATTTAGATACCATCAAGTCCTAAGGGACAAATAAAACTATAGCATGCAATGGGAAGTAACTAGGATGAGGTCATGTTGGAAAGTGCTTCTGGTCAAAAATGATATGGAAGTGTCTAGTGTTGGGGGACATGGAAGAGGAGGTTTGGAGTCATCCAGGTAGGAAGAACAGCAAGCGCAAAATTCTGTATTGGGTTTACTGTTTCCAAGGACCTGAAGAAGGCTAGTCCACCTGAAGAGACAAAGTCCTTCTGGTAAGGCTATTGAGACAGGTGGAATATAATCAGATAGGGCCTGATATTTCCTGGTAAGAATTGTGGCTTCCCTTCTATTTGCATTGAGAACCTCTGGCATGGACTGACCCAGGCAACCTTTAAAATCTGGCTGCTAGATAAGGCATGTCAAGAGAAAGAAAGGATGCAGGGAGACAAGTTAGGAGATTACTGCAGAGTCCAGGCAAGTTACGGGAGTGGCTGTGAGCAGTGGAGATGGGAATATGTGTTTACACTGAGGGGAGATTTTGAAGGTAAAGCTATCAGGAATTACTGGTTGACTGAAGATGCAGAATGAGAGAAAGAAAGGAATCAAGGATGCCTCTGAGATCCTTTGTATGGACATCTTGTGGCTGGTAGGCTCTTACCAGAACTGGGGATGATGATGGTAAGAGCTGATTAGGAGAAGGGGAAAAACCTGAGAGGGTTTGAGAACAGTTTGTACATGAAGGATCGTCTTTTAAATAATACGTTCTACTCATTATGTTAGGGATATTCCGATAAGATTCAGTCTGAAGCTCCAGGTCACTTTGCATTAAGGAATCTCAACCAGGACACTTTTGAAAGATGGCAACAGGCAACCACTTGTTGTGGAGGGCTGTCCTCTATATTGGAGGGGGCTTAGTAGCATTTCTGGCCTCTATACAAATGAAACTGGAAGGTATTCAATAGAACTCTTCCAGTTATGACTACAGAAATGTCCCCATTTATTGTCTAATGTCCTCTGATGGCCAAATATAAGGATCAAAAGCAGAATACAAAGGTCAAGAGTGCCCACCTTTTCCAATCAAAGGAAAAATTGTTTCTCTGAATATAAGAGATCAGCTGTTAGTCAGTCCCTTCTATCCCTCCCTCAAATATATGAGAGTTAAGCAGAATTTAAAATGTCATCATTATCTTTAACTGCCAATATTTTGGGAAATGGAATAAGAATGAAGTTGAGAGTGTTTAAAGTTTTTTATAGAAAATTCTGTGGCAAATGGAAGTGACTATTTTATATACAATGTGACCTCCATCACTGGTTAAAAAATTTATAGGAAAGGTCTAATTTCCTCCTTTACAATAATAGTAAAGTGTAAATATTTACTAAATGGCAGTATTTTCATATTCTTTTTTTGTGTTACCCTTCTACATGAAGCTATGATTTTACAAATTTTGTTTAATTTGTGCCAGTCATAACAGTTTTGAGAAGCAGTGGAGAGTTTGAGCCAAAACTAAGTTTTAAAAGTTTGAAAAAAAAATAAAATTAATTCCAGAATTTTTTGCCTATTTTTTTTTTTGCATTTGAAAAATAAGAAAATACTTTGCAAATAGACAAAAAGTATTTCTATGTGGTTGCTTTTGGTAGTTAGGACACTAGACCCCCATATTTCAGAATGCCCACATATCAGTGGCTAGAATCTGTTGCTATGTTATGTTACATGGCTAAAGGGATTTCTGCACCAATCCTTAAATGATGGTAAGCAAGAGGTAGAAAGTCAAAGACAGGAATAACTCTAAAGATGCTATAGGGCTGGTTTTGAACATGAGGCAAGTTGCCCCAACCTGAGGAATACTGGTGTTCTCTGGCAGCTGAACAGGGAAAGGAAATGGATAGATTTTTTCCAGAATTTGCAGAATGAGTATGACATTGCACACGTCTTCATCTCAAGCCCAGTACAACCCATTTTCAACTTTTGACCTCTAGAACTATAAGAGAACAAATCTGTGTTGCTTTAAGTCACAACATTTGTGGTAATTTGTTATGGTACCAATAGTAAGCTAATGCATTCCTATATAAGAGCACATGCCATACAGTAACATTGCTACTCTTAACTGTAGAAATGGATCTTTTAACTGTTGCATTAGAGTTTGATACAAACTAAGTAGCTCAGAAAAATCATTTGGATATTTGTACTCAAAAGTGTTTCTCTCCGACAAGTTTTAACTTACAAATGGTATTTTGTTCTTACATACCTTCAAAACATCTTCAGGAAGCATCAGGGTACTATTGAAATTTCTTCAATGACAAATAATCTCTTTTGGTATTTCAAAAAGGCTTTTATGTAAATACTGTTAGAGATTTGAAAAATAGCATTGAGCACTTGTGTTTGATTCAAAGATCATAAATTTGAATACATGAATTCATATAAATTAGCAATCAGTCTGAAAAGTTATTTTATTTATTTCTTTTCTTGCTTCTTATCTGGAAAGTATGAACTACATTAATCAAAAAAAACCAAATGCAGTGAAAATGAAATGCAAAAATCAACTTCATTAATGCTCTTCGAGTTCAAGTACACAAGTTTAAAAAAAAGTCTAATATTTGGATCTCCACTGCCATCTTGTTTTTGCTTTCCTTCACTCAAGTTAACTCTCATGCCAAAATTCAGAGACTATTTCAGTTCTTTGTATGAGTTAATAGTGGTTTGCATTAATAATGAGTGTAAGAAAAGCTAGCAGTTTCTAGAAGGGAAAAAATGTTATAAACTTATAAATTACACTTGGATTAAAAAATAGAACTTACTGAAGATGTGTTATAACACCTGACTTTCAATCTGTTCTGATACACAAGAGCCTTTGGAAAAGAACAAAATGTGTCTGACTTCAACATTTACTCTAGAGTGAGGTGTTATTGTGAAATCCTGGTACAATGTTTAGTCTGGTATTACACAAAGACTGGGAAAACGATTAGCACAGATCAAATGGGTTATTTTAAGGACAAATGATTACCAACCTCTATGAAGTCATAATGGTTTAATAAATTAGAACTGTGATATTTTGATCTGTGTTTATTGCCCTAAAGAGCTAAGCAGAGCACGATTAATAAACTGGGCTCAAAGCTAGAGACTTTATAGATAATATCTTATTTAATCCTCACAACACTCCTTCAAGATAGGTGTTGGCAAACCCACTCTATTATTGAAAAACCTAGAGTGGTAGGATATGTAAGTAATTTGTCAAAGGTTTAACAACTGCTAAGTGAAAATGTCACAATTCAGGAAGAATGCAGGTTTAGGGCCTGTGTGATGGTCTAGCACAGTCATTTGTCATGTCTTGTCCCTTCCCCCATTCCCTGCCTCTTTCTCATTTTAAAGGCATTGTGCACAACTGTCAAATGATAAGTGATGTCATAGAAAACCTAACCTCCACATAAGGATGAAGAGTTTCAATTGTCCTGCTTTTTCTTAGAAAGAAATGGATAGTCGAAATAAAGACTAAGAAAAATCAATGCGATATAGTGACCAATAGGTCTCTGAATAGACTAAATGGAAGTACTCATGATAGTCTAATTTTTAATGTTAGACTTTTTTTGCATAAACTACTAATTCTTTATTATTATTTATTACTTATCTATCTATCTAATCTATGTATCTATCTTATCTATCTGTCTGCTATGCTGGGGGATGACCCAGTACCTTGCACATTCTAAACAAAGACTCTGCTACTCAAGTACATCTCCAGTCCTTAAAAGTACTAATTCTTTTTTTGTAGTAAAATAATAATAAAGTTTATTAGGAAAGAAATTTTAGTATAACAGGATAAAAGTGTGGAGAAATGAGAACAAAAGAAACATTTCCTGCTCTCTATGCAGGAAATGGGAGTAGAGGGACTCCAGTGTTAATTCTTAAGTGACATGAAATTAATAGATGTATGGGTAAGATGTTTTAATTCACTGTGGGGATTTTAAATGCTGCAGAGTCTTTGACATGACTCCTGTAAAAAAAAACCCAAGTGTCTAATTTTTCTCCCCTTGAATTGAGCTAGCTCTTATGAGAAAATGTGGCAGAAGTACTACAACCAACTTTCTAAAGCTAGGTTTCTGCTGGTTCTGTCTTGAGACTTTTGCCCCAGGAAACAGGCATTGCACTGTGTTTTAAGGACACTCAGGGCACATGTAGGTCTTATCACCAACAGACACTGCAGAAGTCCCACTAGCATCAAACTCTGATGTGTGAATGTGTGGGCCTCAGCTGATTCTGACTCTCCGTACTTCAGTTGTCCCAGCTGAATGAAGTCAGGTACAGTAGATCACAATTGTCCCTGTGAGTTCTGCTAAAGGTAAAGATTCATGAGAAAAATAGATGCTGTTTTAATTTAGTAAATGTACTACTTTTTTAGAGCGGTCATAATAAAATTCCATAGGCTGAGTAGCTTAAGCAACAGAAATTTAATTCTCCAAAGTTCTAAAGGCTAGAAATCCAAGAGCAAGGTGTCAGAAGGGTTGGCTTCATTCTGAGGCTAATCTTCTTGGATTATGGACCATCACCTTCTCCCTTTGTGTTCATGTGGTCTCCCCCCATTGTGTGTATATATGAGTTCTCTTTTGTTATAAAGATACCAGTCACGTTGGATTAGAACCAATCTTAATGAGTCCATTTTAATTTAATTACTTGAAAACACAGTGTATTATATAATATGGTATAGAACAAATCTTATTTTCAACTATGGTCACATTCTGAGGTGCTCAGAATTAGTGCCTCGGTTTTAAAAGTACACAATACAGCCTACTCAGTGTATGGCTTAGATAAGAACTGTCTCCCACATCTTACATGTTGAATGTATGGTCCCCAGGTACTGGGACCATTGAAAGATAATTGAACCATGAGTATGCTAATCTTTTGAGTTCATAGCTAAATGGGCTATTAAAAGGTAGGGCTTAATTGTAGGAAGTAGGTCATTCCTAATTGGAGGAATAGGGCATGCCTTTGAAAGATAAGCGAGAGCACACAAGGGAGGGATGAGGATAGGTAAGACACCTAAAAAACTAGCTAGCATTTGTTGCCCTTAACGCAGAGAAACTAAAGCAGATACCTTAAAGCAACTGAGGCCAATAGGAAAAGGGGAACAGGTACTAGAGAAAAGGTGAGATCAAAAAGAATTAACCTAGAAGGTAACACCCACACACAGAAAATCAATGTGAGTCAATGCCCTGTATAGCTATCCTTATCTCAACCAGCAAAAACCCTTGTTCCTTTGTATTATTGCTTATACTCTCTCTACAACAAAATTAGAAATAAGGGCAAAATAGTTTCTGCTGGGTATTGAGGGGGGGGAGAGGGAGGGGGCGGAGTGGGTGGTAAGGGAGGGGGTGGGGGCAGTGGGGAGAAATGAACCAATCCTTGTATGCACATATGAATAATAAAAGAAAAATGAAAAAAAAAATGAATTAGAGCCATATTGGTGACTTTGTGAGAATTGTATGTGCAATTACAGGGAAAATAAAACCAAATGCAAAAATGCAAAAAAAAAAAAAAAAAAAAAAAGTAAATGGATGGAACTGGAGAACATCATTTTGAGCGAAGTTAGGCAGGCTCAGAAGACCAAAAATTGTATGTTCTCCCTCATATGAGGACTTTAGATCTAGGGCAAATGCAGCAATGTGGTTGGTCTTGGGGCACATGATAAGGTGAGAGCACACACGGGAGCTATGGGGATAGGTAAGAAACACAAAACATGATAGCATTTGCTTTTCCCATTTCAGAGGAACTAATACAGAAACTTTATAGCCACAGAAGTCAATATGAGAAGGGGATCAGGAACTAGAAAAAAGGACAGTTAGAGATGAATCAACTTAGAATGTAACACATTTGTACAAGGAAGCAATGCTAGGAATCTCTCTGTATAGCTATCCTTATCTCAACTACCAAAAATGCTTTGTCTTTCTTATTATTGCTATGTCTTCTCTTCAAGAAAATTAGAGTTAAGGGCAGAACAGATTTTGCCTGGAAGTGAGGGGGGGGTGGGGGGAGAGGAAGGGGGCGGGGAATAGGGGGGAGAAATGGCCCAAATAATGTATGCACATATGAATAAATGAATAAAAAAAGGAAAAAAAAGAAAAAAAAAAAAAAAGATATATCTTGTCCCTAAACTGACTCTCTCTCTCTCTCTCTCCCTCTCTCTCATTTCTTGGTGACCATGAAGTGAACAACTTTCCTCTATAACACCCTTCTGCCATGATGTTTTGCATTACCACAGACCTAAAAGCAATGGAGCCAGATGACCAGAGGACTGATATTTCTGACACCCTGACCCAAAATAAACTTTTCTTTCTTTTATGTTATTTTCTCAGGTATTTTGTCACAGTGATGGAAAACTGACTAATGCAAATAATAAGTTTGGGGACATCCTGTAATATAGCAATATGATGGAGAAACTGTCATGCCATTTTATAGTAAAAATTAGCCAAATATGTATTCTACAGGACTTTTATGTAAGAGATATATTAATATCAGTAGAATACAGACAATTTTTATTGGAATAATGGTAGTAGTATTTAGTATTTGTAGCAGCAGCATATATCCTAGTAAAAATAACAACAGAAGGATGAGAGTTTTTGTTTATCAAGAATTTCCTGTGAACCAAAGGATTCACTAAAGTACAGGGCACACAGAATCTCATTTCATTCTTACAACAACCTAACAATAATGAACTATCATCCTTGGGTTATATTCAAGACAACCTAAGGCTATGTAAAGAGAGAAGGAAGAAGAGAAAATATCATATTGTCCTAAACCTTAGATGGACGGGATATTTCACGTGGGAGGCAGATATGGATTCAAGTCTTGGCTCTTCCAAACACTTTCTGATCTCGAGATCCATCCTGTAGGTGGTTTGCTGAGGCAAGATTAAAAGTGCCTTCTCCTGCCTCAGGGTGCTTTATTCTTTCCACTGCAATTGCCCTGATTTGAAAAAAGACAACCTTTTAACATGACCTATAGAGTTTACCAAGCAGAATTTGTTCATTTACTTATGTCCTTTATTCTTCTATCATACTAAAAAATTACAAAATCATATAACCAATGGAAATAATGTGTTCAGAGAACAGGAAGCACTGGGTAGGTAAAAAATATTCCTCAGTTAAGAAACATGCTAGGTGAATTATTGGCTCATCCTATTTGAAATATTTAGATGCTGGAGCTTTCCATTAATGTATGACATGCTACCAAGAAATCATAGACCAGGCATAAATTCTGAGGTCAATGCCATGTAATTTTAAGTGAACTTTTTAAGAAGCATCTGTATTTATGAAATAACAATAATGACACAAAATAAAGAAGTCCTTGAATCTCTTTCACACATGATATGTTCAGTTCCTGATACTGCAATGTGAAGAGAGATTTTGTTGTTCATAATTCTCCCTCTTGGCAGGGCCAGCCTCATAGGGTGGCAGATGAACCTTGTCAGACCAGAGTCTACTACTGCAGAGAAACTGGACAGGTTCGTGGGGCTGCAATCACAGTCACATCTCTGCACACTAGCTCAATCACAGTCACATCTCTGCACACTAGCTCAGGTCAAATTGCCAATTGAGGGAAAGTCCTCTATGCCCTGTACTAATCTAGCCTGGTCTCACTTGTGGAGTAATCTGGAGAAGAAGCCATTCAGCTTGCATAGTGCAAACTTTTCCTACCTAGGGCTGTATAAAGAAAGAGACTTGAAGCTGATGCCATGTAACATGTCACAAAACGCACTTTTGATGTGCATCATTTTTTCATCATTTGGTTGTGTGGGTGTATTAAAAGCAGTTGGCTTTTTAAATATCTATATCCTGACCAAAAATTCAGTTTTTAAATGGTACTTGAAGACTGCTTGGTTGACCACTACATAAGGAATGGAAGGATTTCCCAACTTCCTCTTCTCCTACCTGCAACCTACAGAATTTATGAGTTGTTAAAATGAGAATAGAGAGAGATTTGTATTTTGTGTTTGTTGGCCAGAAAGCATATCACTTACATATATTCAGAAGAAAGTCAAATTCAGTTAAAAGGCTTTACCACTACACTTTCTTAATCTTTGTTTCTGTTGACGGATCTACTTGCCTCCCAAATAATATTAACAGTATGCAAAATCTCCTACAACATCTTGATGAAAAAAACAGTTCTATAGGGTAGCAGATATTTGCTTGGTGATTTCTTTTTCAGTTTGAGGAAGGAAGGAGAGAAAGAGACAGGGAGAAAGAGAGAACTTTACATTGATCCTGTAACTCAATGCAATTCCTTCCTTATCTCCACAGATACCCAAAGTTAGAATGTTATTGATGAGAAGGAGGAGACCACTAAGAATTTCTACATGAAAATGTACTAGTAATGCTCTAAATCAAATTAAGTTGTTTTATGATTTTTATTTATGTTTTATATTTATTATTTACTAATTGTTGTAATTTTTAATGTAAGTTTTAACTTTAAAAAGGATAAGAAGATATAAGCATGCAAACAGAAATGCTAAAACTTATATGTATTGGAATTTAGGTTCTAATCACAAATATTCAATTGTATAGAAAACCCAACTAACTACTGAAAAACAAAGGACAAGATGAGGTACAGCTGAAAACAAAAGCTAGTTATCCAATATTTATGATAAATAGGCACTATAGCGAGAAAGCATGCTGATACATTCCAAAATTATTATGCCCAACATTTAAGTATTTCTGAAATCTCCCTCAAGTGTGGAAATATTCTTCATTTGACCCTGTTCTTTGGAAAACTCATGACAGCTTTGCCCATGTGCTTTCCTGAGCAATATCAGAGACTTCACTAGGACTTCCATATTTCTAACGTGAGGGGTACAGACATAAATACTTGCACTTTCATCTCTGTTCTCATTTTCATTGTATAATTCTTCAAATTCATAAAGACCTTATTTTTTTTGCCAAGAACTCAGACATAATTTTATTTAACATGATAGAAGGAGGGGAAAAAAGAAAGAGAGAAAGAGAGAGAGAGAGAGAGAGAAGAAAAGAAGGAAGGAAGGAAGGAAAAAGGAAGAGAAAGAAAGAAAGAGAGAGAAAGGAAAAGACTTCAGAGCTTGGTCTAACACAAGACTTGGGTTCCATTGTGATTCATTTTGAAAGAAGAAGTCCCTATACTGATAGACAATGTGTGGTGCTAAGTTCTGGGAACAGAAGCTTGGTAAGACACAATCTTCATCATCTCCAATACCTCATGGTGAATAAGAAAAAGCAAATGGGTCACCACACAATGGTGAAGAAGTTGTCAATGCTATAAAAATGAAGGATTAATTCACTCCATGGGGAGCATTGGGTTTCAGAAAAGAGTTGACACAAATGCAATAGCTATCCTTTTCAAAAATTCAGTACAGGCCAGATAAGGTGCGGAGTGATTAAGAATCCATTTTAACTTACCATTCTAAATGTATTATGAAGGCCTTACTACCAACCCCATTTTAGAGACAAGGAAAATGGGGCTTGAAGATGTTCAATGAATTGTTCAATGTCCATAGCTAAAGAATGGCAATGTGAAATCATAAACACCTACCTGCAGACTCCCCAGCTCATAGCATGCTTTATCCTACCTCAGTGGACAGGAGACCTCAGAAGAACAAACAAGATTAACTAAGCAAACCATGAAATGCTCAAAGTTTTCTAGAATGCATATGTAACACATAGCACTTTTGTTCAAAGGCACTTCACTATAATATAAGCAGCACCGTTTCATGAATTGGGGATATTCTGGGAAAGTTCTAAGTAAGTGAAATTTTTAGAAATAGCCTCACTTTTTGAAAAGTCAACTTTATTGAGATACCATTGAAGTCTTCTCCTACCCCCATTGCTATCCTTGGGCAAGCATGGACCTAATTTCTGCTAGCCCAGATAAGCCCTGTGCTAGTTTCAGAATAGCCTAGTTTCAGTAGAGTCATACTGTGGGCAGGTCTTTGTATCTGGACCCTTTAGTTCAACATAATATTTTTGAGATTCATCTATGAAGTCAATTCATGTGTCAGTATTTTATTCCATTTGTTTTCTTATTTTAGTGTTTTTTATTTCATTTTATTTTTTGAGAAAGTGTCTCAAAATATAGCTCAGGTGGGAATGGAACTTGCTATGGAGCCCAGGTTGGCCTTGAACTCATGATTCTCCTGTTCTAGCTTCATGAGTGATGGGATTACAGGTATGCATCTTCACACCTAGCTTGTATTGTGCTCCTTTTTTCCTGCTAAGTAGCATTCTTTGCATGCCTACCACACATTTGTTTACCTATTTTCCGATTGAGGGACAATTGAATTGTTTCCAGTTTGGAGCTGAAAATAGCGTCACATTCAAGAAGGCATAAGGAGCTCATGCTTTAGAAAAATGCTCCAGAGAACTATCCTGTCATTTCTTCACTTTTCAAAGTTTGTAGAGTTCCTCACTCAGGGTCCTTCATCTGGCTCCAAAAACTGTCAGACTGTCAATCAAGTACCCTGAAGCTTTGACCCATACCCTGTATTTCTTTGTGGCATGCATTCAGTTTTGATCTATGACTTTGGCTCAATTCAAATCATGCAACCTCAGAAAATTCCATCTATCTAATTTAACCTATAATAACATCTCAATCCAGTCACCACTAGTTGAAGATGTGAGGATGGCAGTGAGCACAGTGCAGCCCAATTCTGCCAAATTATCCATCAGTTTTCTTTTCCATAGATTTCCAAAATCAATGGACACCTGCCTTTACATTCGTTCTCTCTTCCATACACAATGAAAACAAATTGAATTAGTAGAGAAGTAAAATGGAAGAGATGGGGTGAAAACCTGTCTTTAACATCATGATCTTTGATGAAAGAATGTACAAATGTGCTAGTGAGTGTGGTCCTGGAAAGCTGGCTGCATAATAAGGGTGCCACAGGGCAGCACTTTCTATTCTACACCCCTGGTCAAAGGCTCCATCTCACAGAGGAAAGGTTATAGTCCCTGGCTTTACACGAAATCCTTCCATCAGATGCACAATGAGATATCTAGAAAGCTGCTTAAATGAAGTACTGCCTGTCTGCAGAGCAGAAGTGATAATCCGCAGAATCCTCTGCTGTTTTATGCTCCCCATTATTATTGGCATGTCAGGCCTGACTGCATGGAAATGAGCTGAACCCCACAAAAGGGTCTTGAAGTAGGTCAGACATTTATCATTGACAATACATGGAAAACTCACTTTTTATTTGGTCATTTTTTCCCAGAGAGTAAGTTCCATTGAACTTGAAGTGACCCATGATTATAACAGCCATTTTATCTTCCAACTGGGGAGGAGAAGGATTTGGGGACAGTACATTTATTGCCTTTTCTAATGGCTTTGAAGGAACTTTTACAAACCATATCCTCCAAAATGTCTCCCCAACTGATTTTAGTTTTGCTTGGTGTCACCACTGTAATCCAATTGTGGTGCAGTGTCTATTTGTTATGGTACTTAATATTGTAACCCCTTTTTAGTATATTTAAGGTAAAAAATGAGCAAACCTATTTCCAAGTGTATTTTAAACGTGTATTTTATCTTTTCACAAAATTTGAGCAATGCTGTCCTAAATTCTTATACTCCAGCAACAATGTCTGTGCATCATTTGTGACCTACTCAACCCAGGATATAATCCCTGAGTGCCTAGGTCAGACAATAGAGGTCAAAGTCTAGCTCTACTTCTTGCTAGCTTTGCAACCTCATGTGATTAGTTCAGTCTCATGTCCTGGCTTTGCCATCTGTAGAGAAAAAATGGTAATATAATAACAGCAACTATCTTACAAGGCCCTTGTGAAGATAAAATGGAGAACACATGCCTGACTCAGAGGAAGTGGTCAGTAAATATTAGGTATTGTTATTGTCTTGTTAGATCCTCTGGAGTCAAAAAGAAATGAACAGAAGGCTAGATGCACTTTCAGAAGAAGCATTTAATATAGTTGAGAGATGGCTTAGTAAGGCTTGCATGGAAATGAAGCGAGGGAGGAATATAAGAGCATTGTCTTGACATCAGCATTTTATACTGATGGAAGTTGGGTTTAAATGATGTGTCACATACCTGTGAGCAACATACGTTGGTTGCAGAGTTAATTGTGCAGAACATTCATTTAGTGCAACAACAGTGAGAGCAGCTCTGGGCCAGTGTGGGAGAATTGCTTGGGAAAAGGGGGTGTGAACAGAGCCTTCACCAGATAGGGAAGCAATATAAAGGCAGTTACTATCTTCTTTATTCCATTTACATGATTACATAAAATGTAATATTCAAATATTATAAGGTGGGTATTTTATTTATTTATATATTTGGGGGAGTTTGGCAGTACTAGAGCTTGAACTCGGGGCTCCCACTTTCTAGGCAGGTAATGTACCACTTGAGCTACAGCCCCAGCCGTTTTTCACTTTTATTATTCAAATAGGTTCTTGCTTTTGCCCAGGGCCAGCCCTGGACTGTGATCCTCCTATCTATGCTTCCCATGTAGTTGGAATTACAGGATGTACCACTATGCCCAGCTTATTTGTTGAGAAGGGCTCTTGCTAACTTTTACCTTCAGCTGGCCTCCAACCATTAGATGGTCCTCCCTTTTTCTCCCTCCCAAGTAGCAAGGATTACAGACAGGAGTCACTACACATGGCCCTTAAGGTGGGCATTTTAGTTCAGAATGCCTAAGTAATGGCCAGCGTACCTAATTTGAGAGTAAGTTGAATTATAGTATGTCCAAAATCTGAAGAAATTGGAGAAATTTGCTCATAAAGTCGATGAGCTTATCACCTGGGAGAAATGCGTTCGCACGTGAAGATGGAAAAAAGCATTTTGGAAACAGAGCAGTCATATTTTATGGCTTTTTGGACTAGTACTGATGTCACTTTTTGTATCTCAAGTGTAAGAGTTAAGCCCCCCAAAATTTCTAAGTGAATCCAGTAGACTGCTTCTTAATCTAGGACTCTGAAAATCTAAGAATGACAATGGAGGACTAGAGTCATAAACTTTACCCTGGCATTAGATGGGGTAGGTGTAAGTATTAGGAAGAGTGGTATTTACATCAGGAGAAACTACAGAAGGGAGGGTTATGATGTCACAAGGGGCAGAAGGCCACCCAGTAATACACATTATTTTAGCCAGAACAACCAGAAGATTTTTATCTACTGTAAACCTAGCCTAACCAGTTTATTGCTTCCATTAATACACAATGTGTGAAGCACATGCTTAGAGAATATTAAAAGTGTGAAAAAAAATTGCAAGACCCTTGGCTCAGTGTGGCACTGGATCAGTGTTTTTTGGATTTACCAAATTGCTAGCAGAAATGGCAATTATTTCATTTTCTACCTCTGAATAGTCTACAACTGAAATTGGCAGAATTTAGATAAAGGACATGAGAGCAAATCTTTTTGGCTTTGCAGGCCTGATGGTCTCTGTTGAAACTAGAGACTCCTGGGAAGAAATTAGCCATAGCTAATAGGAAAAAGAATGGGCACGGTTGTGTTTAAATACAATGTTACTTGTAAAACCAGCCAAGGTAAATTGCTTTGGTCTCAGATTGTACAATGATGACCTTTAGTTCACAGTAAGTTAATTTGAAAATAAAAAATTTTACAGTTCTGTCATCTCTAGTATGTCATGTAACTTTTGGTCTTTAATGATTTGATTAAACATTTTTTTAAAAAACTTGACTAAAATAAACAAGGAAAAGCCATAATTGGAAGGTATCTACTCTTGTTCTTGTGTTTTCTTAGCTGTGGGTCACAAATCATGTAGGATTAATCCTTTGGCCCAGACACAGTGTTAGGGAGTGAGGAGTGGAAGCTATAATCCTCCTGGTGCTGTGGTTCATGCTTATAATCCCAGCACTCATGAGGTGGAGGCAGAAGGATTGTGAGTCCAAGGCCAGTCTCTACTACAGAGTGAGACCATGTCTCAAAAAAATCAAAGACTGGGGAATGTGGTTTAGTGGTAGAATGCTTAACTCACATGTGCAATGCCATGGATTCAATCCCCAGAACACACACACACACACACACACACACACAAACACAAAAGCTACAATTTGTTAAATTGTGGTATATCATGATATTATCAAAAGACTGGGTCTAACCATAGGGACCATAGGGAAAAAAATAAAATGAATGGCAAATAATTTGGAAGGCAATAAGTGTCACAGGGAAAGAAAGTAGAGAAACGGACAGAATGTACTACACTGGCAGCATGAGGGAATAATAAATGTCAGTCAGGGTGTAACACTAGAACACTCATGATTGGATTTGTCTCCTTATGTACAGTGGCAAGTAAACTCACTTGTCCAATATCTCTGGCTTATCCTATTTCTTATAGTCACTTTCTCATATGTAGAGGGAGCAGTATATATATGGTTCCCAGGGATGGAGACCAGGGCAGGTTTTATCTTCAGATTTGAGACTGTAAATTGGTTTAAATCCTTTCTGGGCCATATGCATCATAAACTTTTCCTTTCTCCTTTTATGCAATCCACTGTGACATGACTTGCTATTTGAATTTCATGCAATTCCTTGAAGCCTTTCATTCTAGTTAGTTCCCTACCTAAACCCCGAATATTAACTTGTGGAGGGGTAAAGAAGTGGCAATACCTCCCTAGCAAAGAGGAAAGTCTATTCTTAGCTTGCTTATTTTCCCCAGAAGTCTGCTAAACTTTCATGTGAGTGGTAAAAATTCTGACATTGCCCTCCTAAATACTTTAGAAATGGCATTTAGCTGTTACTGTGGGAGAGAATTTAAGAAAAATTCAACACTGATAGGATTACATTTGTTCTTCATTCAATCTTAGTGAACTTCCTAGGCACTAGAGCATATTGCTTTCACTGTGCTGTCATTTCTGAAATCCAAATTGCATAAGAACTTTTACAATCACCCAAGAGAACTCCTAAGTGGACTTAGTGTCATCCCATGAATAACAACAGAGATACAGGCTTCATGGTGGTCCAGGCTCTTCCACAAACTAGAAATGATGGAGTCCTTATAGTAGTTGAACAAAGCTCCAAGAGGCAAGAATCATCTTGGAAAGTTTTGGGTCATGTAACAGAACCCTTTGACATTACAAAATGGCATTGCAAAATAAGGCCTAGAAGGATGAAGTAGCTTGGCCAGTAGAGTGGTCAGTCAGAGGGCGATATCACAGTGGCAAAGGAGCTAATTCTAGACCCAGCAACTTCCCCTATTCTCCATGGTGCTCTGCTGTATGCTCAGCATCAATTTAAAATCAAAGACACAAAATGAGCTGATGAGATACATCAAATGACAGCCAAAGTAAACCAACTGCATTAAAAGCAATGCTTTTCAACAGGCAAATGACACCAGGTGTCAGGAATAGGCTTAAAATATCAGCTTGAAATCCCTTGTCAGGGGACAATTCAACTGCAGGCTTCCTGCTATTCACCCATTACTTCTAGTTGCTGTGTTCCCATGGACTTTTGGGCAAAGGCAGTATTTGTACGCATTTTCTGTGGTTAATAATCAGACATAGTCATTTTCTTTTTTAAATATACAATTTTAGATACTTAAATGTTTTGCTAAACTTATACTGTCAAAAATGACATGTTTTGCCAGTATTTTCAGTTTGAGTAATTATTGCATAAAGTTAGCATTTGTTGCCCTTAACGCAGAGAAACTAAAGCAGATACCTTAAAGCAACTGAGGCCAATAGGAAAAGGGGAACAGGTACTAGAGAAAAGGTTAGATCAAAAAGAATTAACCTAGAAGGTAACACCCACGCACAGGAAATCAATGTGAGTCAATGCCCTGTATAGCTATCCTTATCTCAACCAGCAAAAACTCTTGTTCCTTCCTATTATTGCTTATACTCTCTCTACAACAAAATTAGAAATAAGGGCAAAATAGTTTCTGCTGGGTATTGGTGGGGGAGAGGGAGGGGGCGGAGTGGGTGGTAAGGGAGGGGGTGGGGGCAGTGGGGAGAAATGAACCAATCCTTGTATGCACATATGAATAATAAAAGAAAAATGAAAAAAAAAAAAGTTAGACGTGTCATCTCTGTAATGAAGGATTTAGACTTTTGTAATCTCCAAACTTCGAATGCTACATGGAAAATAATAGGTGTTCAGCAAATCCTCAAGGGATTCTTGAAAAAAAAAATCCTTTTTAACTACTGTGAAAAAGAAAAGGATCTCACAAAGTTGTAATAATACTACTTTTAGCAATAATGGCTAGAATTTCTGAGTTCTTATTATGACCAATCAGTATTATAAGGAATTTCGACAAATCTGCTCTGTAATCCTCAGGACAGCCCATTTTACAGATGAAGAAGCTGAGGCACAGAGCTGCTACAAAACTACAAGTTGATCTGAAAACTAGAAAGTGCACGTCCCAAGGCCAAGATTCTGTTTTTTGAGTCTGTCCTCTTAACTACAAAAATGATGCTTTGAGTTATTACACCTTCATTTTTCACAATGGATGCAACAAGAAAGATGAGATTCAAAATTATTGCTACATCACAGTTAATTGTGCAATAGTTTTGGTTGTGGGAGATTTTGGTCAGCTATAAAGATATTTAAAATTATGGGGGCAGGTGGGAGAGATGAACCATATGTGTATGCACATATGAATAATAAAAGAAAAAGGAAAAAATAAAAATAAATGTTAAAAAATAAATAATAAAAGAAAAAGGAAAAAATAAAAATAAATGTTAAAAAATAAATAAATAAAATTAAAGAGTCTTTGTTATTCTGATTTACCTTTCTCCATGTAACAAAAATACAATAAGTTTGGAATACCCACCTCACTCTCACTTTTAAGTACAGGGGAAAAGCATAAAGCAAACATAAAAATATCATATAAAACAACTCTGCAAGTCCATCATCACCTCCAAGGATGGTGCTAGGACATTCTTCTCAGGATTTTCAAAATTCTTCATTCTGACACATCATCAACCACATATATTTGTGTAAAAGTTTGGGTGTCTTGCTAAACATCAAATTTAGGCCTATGATCTAACTCAAATTTTAGCCAGAAACCACAAACTACCCTACCTCAGGAAAGAGATTAAAATAAGAGTTTCTTTTTCACTTTGAAGACAATGTAAGTAATAGTTCCAACATTCTTTTCAAAAAATGAATGAAGTATTTAGTGTCTTCTCTGGGCCTGTACTAATGAGGCCTTGAAGATTCGTTCAGGGTCCCTCTTGTGGATCTGTGAGAGGTGCACATTGATTAAATGATTAAAGATGTGAAACTCACTGTAGAATAGTACATGATGACTCCATGAGAAAGCAATGCTGCTGTCTGAAGAATGAGCTGAAGTCAGCTAAGAGTTGAGGAAAGAAAGAGAGAGAGTAAAGGATAATAAGCACATACCCTACTTGAAGGGAGCTGAAGGATTTGTGTTAGAGATAAAACGCAGCCAGAGGAGCTGACACAGATGGCCCCAGGGACTGTGGTTGAGCTGAGATCATTGGCCAACTCTGGCCATGTTAAGATGCTTTGTGTATATCCACTAATTGATTAGCTGTTGTTCCATAATTTTCCCCAAGTTCATGTACTTCCAGATGGACGAGAAACTGAACGGCTAAGTCTTGAGGCAACTGAACTTCATGTTGCCTTCCACAGGTCTCAATTAAAACTCACATAAAATACTAATTTAGTTATCAAAAGTTGAATTATCTCCTCCAAAAAAGGATGTGCAGAAGAAAAACTGCTGATGAGTAACTCTACTTAATATATTTTTCTTGGGCAAAAAGAGAGAAAAATGCAAAACCAAAATGACTACAAGACAAATTTTTATCTGTAAATTAATAAAAAAAAATCACCTCATTTTATTCCTCAATTCCAAAACCAGGTCTTCCTTTTGTTTGTTTTAAATTAATTTAAGATGTCAAATGTGTATGTACAGATACTAAAATTTTCTTGCTAATAAAGTAGTTATAACAAATGACAACCTACACTGATAAATTATATCACTAAATAGTTTGTTTTATCACAATAAAATAGCAATACAAAACTGAGACATTTTCTGAAGAAAATGTTCTATAAATATGTAACAGTTAAACTAGTATGAGTGTGAGTGTCTGTGTGTGTCTTTAAGGATAGACACTGTTCAGGAGGAAGGGTTACGATCCCAGACTGTAGGCAAGATTGCCAAGTGTGGAATACCAGACTACCCATGTGTTAGCTTTGCAACTTTAATGTTTTTTTTTTTTAGATTGAAGAAATACTAGAACATACCCACAGACACATTGCATAGATTGCCTGAGAGAGTAAAATGTTAAATACAAAAATTTCTCAGTTCTGATTCTTTCTCATTAGTATAATAAAATGGTCATTTCTTCCATCTTAAAACAGTAATAAAATAGCACTTATTATAATAGTCCTCTTTCCTTTGATCCTACTGCAATGTTAGTTTCTGTGTCTCCCCTCCCCCTTTATAACAAAATTCCTCAGAAGACTCATTTAGACTCACTCCACAATACTTCTACTACTATTGACTTAAAACAACTTAGACTTTCACCCCTATGGCTCCAACAAAACTAGTCAAGACAACCCAAGGACAACCCCATGGTTCAATTCCACAGTCCACTCTCATCCGCATTTTACACTACTTCATTGGCAAAATTTCAGTTATCATCTTTTTTTATTTGCTTTAGTTTTTTTTTAAACTTGGATTCTAAAACACATTCTCATGGTTTTCCTTCTACTTCATTGGTTGTTCTCAATCCTCTGTTGATTTATCAATTTTTTTCTCAATTTCATAAAATTGAGTTCCTCTCTCATTCCCTTTTTGATGTCATCCAGCCTTAGAGACAGATTTTAAAATTCCTACTTCTCAAATTAATAAGATGTTGACAGCAAATTATGTTATAGGACCCAAAATAAGTTCAAACTCCATGTCTAATAGACAATATATAAACATAAACCATCAGCCACCTTTCAATCATCTAAGATCTGTTAATAACGTAACTACAGTGCATTGGGCTGACACAATAGGTTACAAATTGGATTAATTTAACTGCGCAAATGAGATTACATATGAATAAATACTTGTGAATAAAAAGCACTTCTAACTCTGAAAGGACCAATTACAACAGACCTTCCAAATAGTAAATGATGGCAAAAGTATGTCCATACCTTGTAAGTAATATTATTTAAAATAAGTGGGTTGAAATGGCAGTTAAAGATATTTTGTTTTATGATACAATTTAATCTATAACATAGTTTGGTTCATTTATATTAGCAGCAATTTATCTGCTTTTTTAAAAAGGAAAAATTTACTAACATTTTGATTCAATTCCTTGCTTTTCTTCATTATCTGTGGCCTACACAAATCACTCCTCTTCTTACCCTGCATGTTATTTACAGCGTGCTACATGGTTTCATACTCACATTTCTTTGATACTCGTTATTCTGGGGGTGTCTGTACATTTTACCTTCTTGGATAAATTACAAGTAGCGTAAGGGATAATTCTCTTTCTACTTCCTCTAGCCCTCAGCAGTGAAGAGAAGTAGTCCTTAGTAAATAATACGCAGTGATACCAACATTTTAAATGGGTTTCCATTGAACTTTTCTTTTTCAAACTTTACATTACATGCCTTCCAAAGTCCCTGAAAGTGCACAGAATCTTTCAGCTTATTTTCTTTATTCAGAAAATTTCTAATTCACAATGTATAAAAATAATCTATGGTGATATCCCTCAGGTGTGCTGGCAAATTCGCCAGTTTCTTATTCTCTACACAAGCTACAACCTGATCAAGTTATTCTGGATAACATCTGCACAAACCTAAGACTCTCTGTAGAATTCACAACAGGTTGGCACAGCTGACTATTTCCAAATCCTTTGCAACACCTCTGATATTTTTATGGTTTGCCATCTCCCACAGAGTGCTTCTTTCAGTCCGTCGCTTGCTTTCTACATGAAAACTCACTTTGATTCTCTCCTGCTGCTCATGAGTAAACTCCCTGATGTGTTTGCAATTTATTGTGATCTGTTTTCCTCTTTCCAATAAAGATGAATTTTACAGTCCTCATCATAGTGACCAATGTGGGGGGGGAAAAAAACCTTCAGAGTGATGTTAGTAAAGAAAAAACAAAGTGCATTGCATCTAGTTGGTACTAAATAAATGTATGTGAAAGTAAATATTTAACAATGTATTTATTTACTGTATATTATTTACAGTCTGCTACTTGGCTTGGTACTTATATTTCTTTTTTATTCTTTATTTTAGGTGTGCCTGTGCACTTATTTTCTTGGATCAGTGACAAGTAATTCAAAGGCCATTTTAATATAGGAAATGTTAAACAAATCTACAATTAGGAATAGACAATAAGCAGTGGAATGAGAAAAGGGAGTTACTATTATTGTTCTTTGACTTCTGCTTTTATTAAATCTACAAAAAATTTTCCTTTGCCTAACTAACAATGTTCTCCAAAGTGAAGGCACAATGAACCAGCTGTGGAGGTCAGCAAAAGATGTCAGAAAAGGATCCTTGACTGACTTCAAGACCCACAATCCAACCCCAGTTTACTTCTAAAATTCACTGATTCCTTGTAATTTTTGCTACAGATACCTCAACTTATCCTTTGTTCTTCACAGTCCCATTTGCATAGAATAACCTTCTACACATTGTCTACATAGAAACTCACTTTCCTCCTTGCAAAGTTAGTCCAGTTATCAAAATATTTGGGTTCCTCCAAGCCTGATGGCCATCTACTCCCTCTTCTACTGGTATGGGATTTATACTTACTCCATGATGGAAAACTACGAAAGTATTTTGGGGGTTGGGGCTGAGGTTTGACCTTAGGGCTTCATGCTCACAAAGCAGGTGCTCTACCACTTGAGCCACACCTCCAGTTCACTTTGTTTCGGTTATTTTGGAGATGGAGTCTCATGGATAGCCTTGAACTATGATCCTACCAATCTGTTACACAATGTCCTTTAAGTTTATTCAGTTGTGTATGTTCTATTTTTCTTACTGTAAGATTTTCCAACCCAGGGTCCAGAACTTCTGGCTGTTTTGCCACACTCTACCCATCATAGCACCTAGAACAATTTAACTGCTCAGTTAATATTTGTTGAATGTCAATGACAAGAGGACCTGAAAATTCTTCAGACACACTGGCTTATCCTTAACACATCTGGTAAAAATTGGAAGTCAGAGAATCTTGATTAATTCTCAACTCTTAGCTGTGGTTGAGTAGACACACAGACAGCAATTTTACTCAAAAACATTACTGGGAAATGTACAGTTTATAGGTGGCTGTGTCATTGTCTTTAGAGCCCAAAGAAAGCTAAAGTTGAGTGCATGAGTACTGACATATACTCTCAATTCAAATTCATATTCACAATTCATATTCATCTGAGGAATAAACACCAATGGCATGACCCATGAAAGAAAGAATCAATAAGCTGGACCATGTAAATATTAAAATCTTCTACTCTACAAAAGACATTGTCAAGAGAATGAAAAGACAGGCCTCAGACTGGGAGAAATTATTTGCAAAATAATAAAGGACTGTTGTGCAAAGTTTACAAAGAACTATTAGAACTCAGCAATAAGAACAATACAATTAAAAATGGACTGGAGACCTTAATGCCTCACCCATGAAGGCATACAAATACCAAATAAGCCTTTGAAAAATGCCCCATATGACATTAGAGAAATGCAACAAGATTAAATAAGATACCACTACACACCTACTAGAATGGGCAAAGTCCAGACCACTGACAACACATTCTTGTGAGGACATGGAACAGCAGTGCTGTGGCAATGACTTTACAAGACAGTTTGATCGTTTCTTTCAAAACTAAACATACTCTAATCAAATGATCCAGCAATCATTCTTGCTGGAACATTGAACCATCAGTGTTCATTGATATTTTCCCAAAGGAGTTCAAAACTTTTGTCCATGCAAAAGCCCATATGTAGACATATAAACAACGTATTCATCTTCACCAAAGTTTGAGACAACCACGATGCTCTTCAGTAGACGAATGGATAAATAATAAACTGTGGAACTTCCAGATAATGTGTGTGCTAAGCTTTTAAGTCATGAAAAGACATGGAAGAAACTTACACACATATTACTAAGTGAGAGAAGCCAATCTGAAAATGCTCCTACCATATGACTTCAATAATAAGATTTTCTGGAAAAATAAACTGGTGACTGACAGGGATCAGGGAGGAGGAAAAAATGAGTAGGTGGAATACAGAGGATTTTCAGGACAGTGAAACTAGTGTGTATGACACTTTAATGATAGATACAAGTCATGATATATTTGCCCAAATCCATGAAATACACAACAGCAAGAATGAGCCCTAATAGACACTATGGTCTTTGGATAATGACATGTCAGTGTAGGCTCATCAATTGTAACAAATGTACCTGTGCAGTGGGTATTGATATCAGGGAAGTGATGCATGTGTAGGGGTGTATGGGAAATATCTGTACCATCCTTCAACTTGGCTTTAAACTTAAAACTTCTCTAAAAATAAAGTCTATTAAAAAAAAAAGTCTGATTTAGATTCCTGTAGGTGGGAAGGTAAATTAGTCAGATATCTTAAGAATAGACAATATTTTAATGGAAAAAAGTTCATTGTTATAGATTTATATGAATACATCTACTTACACTGTAAATTTTATTTATCATGAGACTAAAGGTGTGCTGTGAATCAGAGTATATGAATGGATCAATTAGTTTATTAATAGGTAAGGATAATTTGTGGTTACCACTAAAATAAGATTTTGTGAATATCATGCCTCTTAAAAATTGGAAAACAACTACATAAAACTTCCCTTTTTTCAGTATAGATAATTTCAATTTTAGAGCTATTACCATTTAACAGGTAATACTAAGAAAATCTTCATTTGGGCCTTCTGTGGATTACTAGTGAAATTTTAACAATTCAATCTCGATGAAACTTTATAAATTCATTCCAAGAAAAGACAACACTAATTTGGAATTTAAAGAACAAAAGAGCATTTAGAAAAAACATTTTCTCAAAATAATAAGGCTTAAAGTTGTTTCTGAATAATCAGAAGTCTACTATAGTGAAAGGAAAATAGTTTTTAATATGAGATATCCTGAGACCATAAACAGAGACTTAAAAATCTCCAAATAAGAAAAGAGATGGGGGAAGAGAGATTATTCCAGTTCCCAAAATTGCCCATGCACTGTTTATGAACAGGATCTGAATATCATCAGAAAAACCTGTTGGGTCTCTCTGGGTTTCAGTGAATTGTGTCTAATAGACTTGCTGAGTAATCAAATTATGGTAATTTGGAAGAGACATCCCAACCTCTTCATGTAAGGTGTTCATGAGTAATTTGCTCTTTATTTTCTTTGTTTTGTGGTTGTAATCAGATTCACAACATGAAGTGTCATTAATCACATATGATAATGATACTCCCACAGTGATTTATGGAAAAGGCTAAAGCAATTCTGACGTGTGACAATAGTTGCAGTCATTTTAACTTGTCCCAATGAACATGTTATTGTGTTTCATTAACTTGAGTCATTTGGTGAATTTCAATAGTGTTCACACATACTATTTAAATTTTCTCATATCATAAGGAGAGCAATATCTTGAATAGTAGAAAATAAAATTATTTTAAAAAACTTACTCTTTTTTCTGGAGACAGAAAATTCAGAAAACACATGAGTATTTATCACTGTCTGTGGAAGGGAATCTGAATTTGATCAACTGTCCTTCAACATAGAAATAAAATTATTGCCACAACATAAACCTCAAGTTACTGACCATCAGAGAAAAAAGACATACTGAATACATGCTTCATATATGATAAAAATAAAAAATTCTTATTTGATTTTACTTCAGTTGATGATTAAGGATGGAAAATATATTAACATATTTTATACAAAGTTCTGTTAAAACTACACATTTTGAATAAAAATAATTTAATGACTTGCAAAATTTTTTGCAAGTCTTACTCAGTGAATCAAGCATAAACTTTAACCTCAAAAAAGGTGGTTTTGAAATGTAAAATGTGTGGTAGAAAATGGTAAAATGATGAAAATAAATGAATTGCTTTACATGATTTGTAAATGAAATGGTTCCTTTACCATACTGGTGCCAAGACTTTGTATACACCAAATCAATTAACCAAGAAGAAATGATTACATAGAGGCAAAAAGCAAGAAAAAAAAAAGATTCATGTAGCCTACCAGACTTATATTCAAGACACAGACTGAATTTTGAAAATAACTTCCATCAAGTTAATTCTTGGCAAATGTTTGGTTTCTAAATAAAACTTCTAGGGCTGAAGTGATAGAGTGCATACCTAGAAAGTGTGAAGCCTTTAGTTCAAACCCCAGTACCACCAAAAAAAAAGAAACTAAAAAAACCAACTTCATCATATTATTAATTACAAAGTCTGGAGAAGAAAAACTTTGTAACTAATAATCAATGTTCATAATATCTTTTCTGTTTTTCTCCTGGAAATATGTAATTATCCTTTCAATAGGATTATTATTATTATTGTTGTTATTATTTTGAGACAGGATCTTACTTTTTAGCCCAGGCTGGCTTCAAACTCCTGATCCTCTGCTTCAGGCTCCGATGCACTGGGGTTAAAATTGTGTCTCACCATATCCTGCTGCAACTGGCTTCAAACTGCTGTTTGATTTCCTTGAAATTTAAACCTATGTTTCCTACACATCATTAAAATGATGAAATACTAAGATTAGATGCATAAATTTTTGTAACAAAGTAAACCTTAAGAAGTACAAAAGATCTCTTTTTTGAATGATTCCAGACAATGAAAGAGGGAGAAGTGGGATATTCATCTAACTTGGAAACTGGATCAGAGCCATCCAGAAGATTCAACAGAGAAGAAATGTAATTTTCAAGCCCACACCCAGGGAACAATAAAAGAGCAAGTAGCGGAAGCACAACAGTCTGTTCTCCTGTACAAGCAATAATAAAACCATGGGTATAAGAACTGAGAGTTTGTGGAGAGAAAAGCCTCTATCCAGTGCTTTAATTGGACAGGTGGAGAGATTGATGAACAAGAAAGTTTTCTCCTATAACTTTATCCTGCAGGATTCTGCTTTACAAAGAACTGGTAGTTTTTACTTTAAAAGTATTGGGCCATGACTCATTAAATTCTGAAAATTTCTGGGAAGAATTGTGAAATTATTTGGCATACATACTTTGGCTTTGATGGTGTAGAACAAAAATCTTGTTTTGTTTTGTTTTATTTTTGTTGAAATAAGGTCTTGCTATGTTCCCTCGACAGGTCTCAGACCTGTGAGTTTAAGTGATCTTCCCATCCCAGCATCTCAAGTGGCTAAGACTAGACTGCAGGTACCCACCACCAAGTCTGGCTGGAATACAAATCTTAAAGCTACTTTGGAGGGACTATAAAGGAAAGAATCAGATAGTGTTGTCTAATGAGCTTTATGTTTTAAGACCAAATCTTCTTTTATAAAATGATCAGACTCATTTTTCTATATTTTGCACATTAGGCCAGAAGTTTAATTGAAACTGCAGGGGGATTCAGCCCCATGTATACCTTACAGAGCACGTGTTTTCAAAAGGAGTCATGTATGTTCTTGAAAACACTAGAAAAGATCAAAACTGCCACTTTCAGAGTATCATGAAAGTAGAGATAAGGAGAGACTTCCTTTAAGCAGACGCACTATCCCAAAATGACCATCTCACATTCATGAAATACGAAGGTGTAGTTCTCAAGACTGACATTACTCTGGTAAGTTTCAGTAGTCAACTAATTTGGAATATATTTTGTTTGTTTCATCTCTACATAAAACCATGATGTCAGTCAATACATTTTTTAATGAACAGAATCATCTGGTTTTTTTTGATCAAAGTATGTTATATACATTATGGCAATGTCATAATCAAACCCATTATTTTTTTTTTCATTTTTCTTTTATTATTCATATGTGCATACAAGGCTTGGTTCATTTCTCCCCCCTGCCCCCACCCCCTCCCTTACCACCCACTCCACCCCCTCCCTCTCCCCCCCCAATACCCAGCAGAAACTATTTTGCCCTTATTTCTAATTTTGTTGTAGAGAGAGTATAAGCAATAATAGGAAGGAACAAGGGTTTTTGCTGGTTGAGATAAGGATAGCTATACAGAGCATTGACTCACATTGATTTCCTGTGCATGTGTGTTACCTTCTAGGTTAATTCTTTTTGATCTAACCTTTTCTCTAGTTCCTGGTCCCCTTTTCCTATTGGCCTCAGTTGCTTTTAAGGTATCTGCTTTAGTTTCTCTGCGTTAAGGGCAACAAATGCTAGCTAGTTTTTTAGGTGTCTTACCTATCCTCATCCCTCCCTTGTGTGCTCTCCCTTTTATCATGTGCTCAAAGTCCAATCCCCTTGTTGTGTCAAACCCATTATTTTGTAAAATTAATGTCCACTAACGAAAAGGAGTGTTCTTTACTGAACACAGCTTTATTTCTTTCTCATGTCATGTGAATATTTCATCCTCATTTCCTCACATCTACACTCAGATAACGTAGTCTCAATAACTAAGAGAATATCACCAGGTAACAAGCGGTAGAAGAAAACATCCATTACCTAATCTACTCTGCATCTGGACATCCACTAACTGATTTGATATAAATCACCCACGTGTTGATTCTACAAACTGTGTGATAGAAACAAAACAAAAAGAAGACACCATAATTGGGCTTCATTATAAACTAAATTGTAAACGTTGTTCTTTTAAGCTAGAAAAAGACTCTGCCAATCTTCCTGAGATGTATTTGAAAGGTTATAGTCAGAGGCAGAAGGTTCTTGGACGAGTATTTCCCTCTCCTCCAGAGAGCCTGCCCTTCATTCCTGAACACTCCCAGCTGGTTTCATTTGTGATCACTTTTCAGCCTGAATTCCTCCCCAACTGTTAGATGGCAGTGTGCCTTCTAACAAGGTGCTATGCCAGTTTTTCTAGGACACACATGCCAATCAAATGCAGGATTGAATAGAGAACATTGTGCATGCCATCTCTTCAGCAAGATGTCCATTATCTCTGGCAGTAATGTGAACTAACATTTAATACATCTTGAGTGCCAAAATTAAAATTATGAATTGTAGAAGAAAGTGCAGCATGGTAAAGATAGGTGTTTGATTCTGCCAAAAAGACAGGCTGAATTCTAGGAGGCCCATGGAAACCATTATACTTATAGATATCCTACTGTTCAATAGTGTCTTTGGAATTTGCAGTGATTTATGAACAGAATGATATTGTAAAAGTAAGCTGTGTCACTCTCAAATTAGAATTGGGTCCAATGATAAGAGTTACAACCAGGAAAGTAGGTAGACAGATTCCAAAGCTGCAAAGACTCCTACAAGGCCTACCACTTTTAAGTTTTTCATTGCTAGCAGATTCCTTACCCAGCCCTTTCTTACACAGATCTAAATGTCTAGATGTGAGATCCTGTGTACTTTGGATCCTAAGACCCCAATAATTGTAGTCTAATCCCCTCACTTCACCAAGAAGGAAAGAACTGAAGCAATTCAGACATCCAATTAAGGACAAAACAAGAATTCAATCTCAGGTGGTTCCTATTCCTGTGAGCTTTGGATGACATCAAACTTCTCCCTTTCCTTTTCCCCCAAGTTCTATAATATTACATTCATATTAAATTCTATCATAATACACTATTATATATATGTAATATGAATATGTTATATCATGAATGTAATATGACAAAATAAAATATTCATAGTAATAATAGCATAAACTTTAGGATTAATCAATATATATTAAGTAATTGTTCATTTAGCTTTATTTTCTCAGTAAACACTGAGTTTTTTAAAATTGTTGTGCTGAATGAGGGTATATTGTGGCACTTACAAAAATTCTTACAATATATCAAATATATCATACTTGAACTCAAACCCTCCACCATTCTCCTTTGTTCTCCCTCCATTCCTGGAATAGTTTCAACAGGTATCATTTTTTCATTTACATACATATGTGCTCAGTATTTTCACAATATTCATCCCTTTTCCCCACACCACCCTCCCACTGGTACCAACCCCCCCCCACCAAGGCAAGACCTATTCCACCCTCTTGTTCTCCGATTTTGTAAATGAAAAAAAAAAATGACATTTTCATTTGTTTAAGAGAGCTACACAGGAATTTCCTAGTGACATTTCCATGTATATATGTATTATAATTTTTCTTTTGTGTCTTTACTAGAATTTTTGTTTCTGTTCATGTGAAATCCCATGACTGGCAAAATAAGATGAGATGCTCAAAGGCAGAAGGGCCATCATGGGTTCAGCTTCTATTGATGGCATTGAGTTTGTTTATGTATTTTACAGTACTAGAGATGGAATCCAGGTCCTTGCACATACTAGGTAAGCATTCTACAATTAAGCTACAACCCCAGCGCTTTCTCTCTTTTTTTAATTCTTATGATCCATCAATAATTTAGTCCATAGAAGGACAATGCCTGTTAGTCTTCCATTTTGGAATGGGAATTAAGCTAGGGTAGGGTTAGGTCTTATTGACCCTTGTACCCACTGCACCTGCCAAAGATTTAGAGCTCAAGAAGTGTTTGCTGAATGAGGGATGGATAAATGCATGAGCTGGTTCATCCCATAGATTACTAAAATGACCTTGGACAATCCTACTGATTGTCTTTTTCGTGCTTAGTTTGTTTTCAAAGATTTCTCATAGGAACTAACATATCTGACTAAGACCTTTCTTCCAATCATTCATTCATGACAACATCCTTTTTTACTCATGGATATGAACTATTATGGACACTCAGAAGAAATTATTTTAATTACAGAAATCAGAACTGCTTAATTGTAAATGTGCAATGTGATCATTTTACAAAACAGATTTGTTGTCCCTTCTTTCCCTTCCTTTCCCTTTAATAATTCTTATAATTTGTAGTGAAAGTGTTCCCAAGATTTCAGCATTCTGGTACATCTCTCTCTTTTCTATTTATTCACACTTAGGAAAACCTACAGTGTTAATGCATGAAACCACAGGCATACACATCTTTCCCCTCATAATTCACTGATCTAAATTGTACTCAGGTAGTCAGTTACTGTCCAGATAGATGAGCTGAATTCTAAGGCATGAAGGGAAAATCCACTGCTCCAGTAACTATGGAAACACTATAGATATCTATATCTCTATATAAATAGATGATATAGATGTAGACACCTTGGAAATTTGGTGGGTAAATGAAGATTCATTACTCTCCAACAGATCTCAAGTAACACCATCATATAGGAGAAAGTAAAGGGGAATATGTGACTTCTCAATCAACAGTCAGCCGGTAATATTTCAAATGTCTTACAAATTCCTTGCACCTGGAAGTTCTAACAAACCTAATAAGCAACTGTTGTCCTCTTGGACATTTAGCTGGATATTTAACATTATCTGTTTTGTGAGAAGGCAGTATTGTAGATGGACCTATATTATACCCTTTTCTAAAGCCACCAGATATTCAGGGCACCATTCACAATAAAGTGGGGGACGTTATGACACACATGGCTATTATTCAATCATCACAAGCATAGGAAGACTGAATGGAGGAAAAAGTAATGTAAAAAGATTGATAGTAATTATTCTGAATATAATACACCCAAGTGTGCTCATGCTTCTCAGGAATATTAAATATGGGAGACATTCTTCCTTGAGTACTAATTTACAGTCTAAGGTTGAGGAGGCCTACCTATAGAAAAACCTCACAACTTGAAGGCAACAAAGATGTTGAAGTCTTAGTGCAGAGTTTCTAAAAAGAGATTGAGTAAAAATAAACTGGTTAGACTGTAAGGAGTTCCTAGATGTGGCAATGAGTAGATTGAAGCAGGTTTTGAAGGAAGTGAGAGGGATGGTTTGAAAGGAAGGGAACAGAAAGGCATGATGGGTAAGGAAAATGCAGAGAAACTGTCACAAAAGCTTTCCTCAGGGGCAAGACCAGTAAATTTTCTTGTAAAATACTGGGCATGGAATTGGAATTAATGATTAATTAAGGGCAGCAAGATGAGGCAGATGACTTCAGACTTGTCAATCTCTTGTGACTGACAAGATCTGACTTTTCTACTCTAGGCCTACCAAAAAGCCAGGAATTTAGCAAATATTCAGATGAATTGATAAGCAATACATGGATAGGATTTATGAACAATGCTGTATTTTCAAATGGTATTTGACAAAGATATTCTTTAGATACAGAACCCAAAGCTGGGAGAGTTGCTCTGATGTGGCAATAGCCTGTACCTGGGACAATCAGAATTGCGATTTCAGCAGATAAACAAGGAAAGCAACATAGAAAGAAAATGACCTATACTGATGTTATAGAGGTTGTGTGTCTTGACATTAGTAAGCTGTCCACGTGGGGCTGCTCAGTATCTAAAAGGAAGTGTCAGCTCTAGAGCAGGGCAAAGTGAGAACAGAAGTTATTCATGAACTTTCTCTCTGTTGGAAATACTCTGACATACTTGTACCCTCTTAAGTAGATCTTTTGACTCAGCAGGGAAAGTAGAGAGAAAATAGCACTGTATAGCTAAAATTATGAGATGCTGACATTAAATTGCCTTGCCCCCTGAAATTGAGTCAAAGTTGTGTTTACAAAAAAACCCTGCTAACCTAATATTCTAAGTTCTCTTGAGGGGAATGATTTTAACTCTCACAATAAATCACTTTACATATTGTAAATTAATGTAGTGAATAGAATTATAAAATAAGTCTAACATCAGTTCTCTACGAGCCTGGGAGAAGCTGTGTGTACCCAGAACATGGTTGCTGCCACTTCTGCTAGTGATCTCATCTAGATTCCAAAGAGAAACCCAACAAGTCACAACTTGTAGAGGGGTGATGAAACTATCATAACCATAAAGCTCTCTTAAAAATTAATAGGAACTATTGAATGTGACATGATCGCCCTCATGAGAACTTTTGTCCTGATGGTGACAGGGATTTGGGGAGGATGAATGTCAATTTTGTCAAACTACTAGTGTATTATCTCTGTGTACCCAAGTAGCAATTCACTAAAATTGGAATTTTCTTTCTTTTTAAAAAAAAAACTATATTCCAAAATGGCTTAGAGGAATCAAGATAATAAATGTTTCAGGTACCATTACCTGAAAATTACCCTCTAAATGAAAAAAGTTGAAATGCTCTACAATCCACAAAACACAAGTCATGTGATTCTGAGTTACCAGAATCACTGTGATGGGCCACTTTCATGAGTACTAAAACCCGTTCTTAAGAGCTACACATCTCAGAGAGCCCCTCCCCATAACCATAATTTGGCACTTACTTATTGTGTTTGCTGCTGGTGCTGACACCCATAGATTCTTGCCAACTGCTTTATTAATTAGTCTCTTCCACTTCCCTAAGGCAGATTGAAAATCACAGAGTAATCCGTCCGTGATGATTTGCAACCTTCTGGATGCTTATCACACTTAGGAACACAAACAGCATCACCTATCAGGCCTCGGAGGCACTGACAAGAGATCTCTCAATAAAGAATCTATCTTATTTATGTTAACATTCCAATCAGAGACAAAAATGCATTGTGCAAGCCAGAATATTTTTCTTTTCCTTATAACCAGGAGAACTTTATGATAACCAATTAAGGAGGTGAGAATTCCTAGGATGAGTTCCTAAAACTTCTTTACCTTAAATAGGAGAATCATGCATCAAACTTATATCTGCACAGTCCAATTCAGTACCTATCAGTCACAGATGGCTCCTGAGCATATGAAATGTGGTCAGGCCAAACTGACATATGTGGTAAGCACAAAATACACACTGAAGTTTGACTAAATGTGCATTTAATATAATGAAAAATCTAAGAAAGCCAATGCTTCAGTGTTCTGTTATATGAAAGGTATCTTTTTTATTATTTTAAAAATGGGAAACGCCTTCAACTAAATCTGGATACAAATGAGTGATGTGGTTGTGAGTCATTTAATTCAGTGGTAGGCCACTTTCTTGAGTATTAGGACTTATTTTTAGGAGCTAAAATACCTCAGAGCTCTTAAAAACACTCTTTGACCTTTTTTGGGGAATTTGGAGTTTATAATTTTTACAAGAATTAAAACATATACATTAAAATTTTATTAATTACATATTTGAGTGACAATGTTTTGGATATATCAGGTTAAACAAAATGCTGCTAAGATTATTTTAAATGTTTCTTTTTACTTGAATATACTTATAGAAAATTTAAAATTCCACATGTGGTTCACATTATACTAATTGAATGGCACTGCCATAGACCAAGCAGTGTTACATTCAAAGACTCAACCTGTGTGAGGCAGAGTGTAATTACGGCCTGGCTCCGTGTCAGTGACACCCAGGTTCCTGCTCTAACCTGGGCGATAATAGCCATACCTATCTCATAGCTTTGATGGGAGGTCTAAGTGTCAATATGTGAAAAGTACTTAGCACAGTGGCTCACAAGTACTCCACAACTGTTAGCTTCCATTTGCATTAGGCAGCAAGCAGGGTTGATAAGGTGATGATGTTGTAATGACATTGCTAAGCAAATTTCCAGGCCATTGTTTGCTACAGTACATTTCTGCAGATGTAAACATCTGGTTGTGCAGAACATGAGAATATTCTTGAATCATTAAAGCAGGGAGGATTTTTCCAGGTCCCCAAACTACAAATAATATAGCTTTTCTTAGCTATTGGTTTGCTTTCACTTAGCTAAGGAATATAATTTGCCTCATATTGATAGCTTAAAGCAAGCTTTAAAGAGGCTTTACAAATTCAAAGGTAAAAGAGTCAAGAAATAACTATGGGTGAAGGTCACTTACCATTGTTCCTTAAACAAAGAAACCAATATTATACTAAATATTTAGAATATTCTATAGATTAAAAAAAAGCCACCTATCATTTTTTCCCTTTAAACTTGACCTTATCTGTTCACAATTTTTCAGTTTGGGTAAAGAAAGAAACAGAAAAACATTTCTGTATGATGAATAAAAGGTTCAAGCATTGGAATAGATGGAAACAAATACTAACTTCACTTTGAGGCCAAGTAAGGGAGTACTCACACTTGCATCACAATGGGACATGGATGCTTAACCTAAAACAAACTCAAACTGAACATTAATTAACTCCAGCTGATTTTACTATGCAGTCAGAGGTCCAGGGTTGTCATATGTTCCAAGAAATTATAGAAATCCACATGTCCATCCTCCCCAATTTTAAAATATTATTTGAAATCTTAAAGAGCTCATGTCATATAAAATATGTCTGTCGGCCAATTTAGACCACAGTTTACCACTCTACAATGTGGGTTCGATTTGTGGCCCAATGAGAAGTATTGTTCATAGATTTCAAACAAACATTCTTCTATCAGTCTTACTCCTAGCTTTACTTCTCCACCTGTTATTCCCTGTGGTGGGGGGTGGAAAACTTCATCTAAGACATGTAGCTGTCATGTCAGTCAAAAAATATCAACAATTAAATACATAACAAAGGAAGGAGGTAGATTCAGGGTGCAGAGTGAGTCAAGAACACCATACACTGACTGATAATCAGAATATATAGGGAAATTAAAAAACAAATTCTCCCAAAACTAATGAACCAATAAAGAAATGGGCACGTGAACTAAACAGAACTTTCTCAAAAGAAGAAATTCAAATGGCCAAAAAACACATGAAAAAATGCTCACCATCTCTAGCAATAAAGGAAATGCAAATTAAAACCACACTAAGATTCCACCTCACACCTGTTAGAGTAGCCATCATTAGCAGCACCACCAACAAGAGGTGTTGGCGAGGATGCCGGGAAAAAGGAACCCTCTTACACTGTTGGTGGGAATGTAAACTAGTACAACCACTCTGGAAAAAAATTTGGAGGCTACTTAAAAAGCTAAACATTAATCTACCATTTGATCCAGCAATACCACTCTTGGGGATATACCCAAAAGACTGTGACACAGGTACTCCAGAGGCACCTGCACACCCATGTTTATTGTGGCACTATTCACAATAGCCAAGTTATGGAAACAGCCAAGATGCCCCACCACTGACGAATGGATTAAGAAAATGTGGTATCTATACACAATGGAATTTTATGCAGCCATGAAGAAGAACAAAATGTTATCATTCGCTGGTAAATGGATGGAATTGGAGAACATCTTTCTGAGTGAGGTTAGCCTGGCCCAAAAGTCCAAAAATCGTATGTTCTCCCTCATATGTGGACATTAGATCAAGGGCAAACACAACAAGGGGATTGGACCTTGAGCACATGATAAAAGCAAGAGCATACAAGGGAGGGGTGAGGATAGGTAAGACACCTAAAAAATTAGCTAGCATTTGTTGTCCTCAACGCAGAGAAACTAAAGCAGATACCTTAAAAGCAACTGAGGCCAGTAGGAAAAGGGGACCAGGAACTAGAGAAAAGGTTAGATCAAAAAGAATTGACCTAGAAGGTAACACACATGCACAGGAAATTAATGTGAGTCAACTCCCTGTATTGCTATCCTTATCTCAACCAGCAAAAACACGTGTTCCTTCCTATTATTGCTTATACTCTCTCTTCAACAACATTAGAGATAAGGGCCAAATAGTTTTGCCAGGTATTGGGGGGATGGGGGGGAGAGGGAGGGGGCGGAGTGGGTAGTAAGGGAGGGGGTGGGGGCAGGTGGGAGAAATGACCCAAGCCTTATATGCACATATGAATAATAAAACAATAAAAAAAAAGTCATGCAAAAAAAGAAAAAAAAAGAACACCATACACAAGCCACTTAAAACATGTGTTTTCTTCTGTTGGTAGGAATATAAAGGGGTTACTATTTGTGAAAATCCCCTAGATATATTGGCAGGAAACTAATCCCTTAAGATGTCATAGAAATATTTTTATTTTTGTTCTGGGGGTACCTTGTGGCATTTACAAAAGTTCTTATATCAAATATGTCATAGTTGAATTCACCCCTCCATCATTATCCTTTATCCCCTCTTCCCTAATTCCTCAAATAGCTGCAACAGGTCTCGCTTTTCCATTTACATACATGTGTACACAGTATCTATAGTATATTCACCCTCCTATACCCTTTCCCCAAATCCTCCTCCCTCCAATGATACCAACCCCCCCCCCCCCGCTGCAGGCAGGTCTTGTTTTGCCATCTTGTTTTCCAATTTTATAAAAGAGAGAAGACATTTTTGTTTGTTTAATATAGCTCTACAGGGAGTTTCCTTGTGACATTTCCATGTATATATGTGTTATAACCAGAGTTGGTTCATCCCTCTATTTTTCTCTTTTCTATCTTATTCCCCCCCTTCTTATGGTGATTTCAACAGATTTAAAAATTCTGTATGCATTCTTATGTAGGAAGTGCATCAACCATATTCATCTTCTTAACTTCCTTCTCTAACCCTCCTTCTCTCCTATACTACCTCCCCTTGGGATCTTAATGTTGTGCAGTTCCGTGGTGTTAATGATGCCATAGAAATTTTTAAGAAATAGACATATTTTATTAAAGAAATGACACCAAAAGGGGGAAATGCATATGATGTTAAAATGGAAAAGGTAGAATTTTAATGTTAATCATCCCTCATGATTTTACAATGTTAATTATATTAGAGGAACACTAAAATCAGACTTTTGAAATTAATCATCTTGGGCTGGGGGTATAGTTCCATTGTAATACATTTACCTAGCACACCTAAAGCTCTGAACTCAATTCCCCATCCCCCCCCCCACATGCACAAAGACAAGAAAATTACTCATTGTTGTTCAAAGGGAATTTATGATTATTTCATTATTCTCTTCTTTGTATTTTTCTTGAGTTTTCAAAATAATTTTTTGATGAAGAAATCAGTTTTATTGTCAGAAAAAAATACATGAAAATATACATAATTATTTTCCTGATGATCAAAACAAAGTAAATATCCAGTTGATTTAACCTAGAGTAATAATTTTGTTTTTATTTTCTTGGTAATTTCAGGGGGAAAATAATCCATTTGGTTTGGGTAACTCATAAAATTGTCATTTTGCCAGTTCTCTTTGTCCTGTAATCACAAGTGATAAACCATAAATTGATCAAGAAGGAGGACTTGGGTAGTCGGCAGAGAAACGTTTCACAATTTGGTACATCAAACTGTTGCTGGTTAAAAAAACTATCACTTTAACACTAACAATTAAAATAAAACTTGCACAAATAAAAGAGACTTTCAATCTGGATTCTATCTGCCATCCTAGCCAAAATGTCAGGGTATGTTTCTTTCCAATCCAGAATGGATATTCCAGATATTTTATGGAAATACTATCATAAATATTTGTATAGTTATCTTCTGCCTATAAATGCAGCAGGATATCATAAGATTTGCCTTTTCAATAAAATTCTTTATTGCAAGCACAGTTGAATTCTCCCTGGCCTAACCCCTAATTTCAGTAACAAAATTCTCAGAAGAAGAAAATGAAGACTTTTGCTGAGGGCTTGGTTGTGTGTTATTTTTTACAGTACAGAAATCATGTACTTCTTTCTAAAGACTGTACATTTTCATTAAAAAAGCAGTAAAATAAATGTTGCCTTATGTCTTGATACATTTTTAGTAAGATAATGTGTTGTTAGAAAGCCAAGAGCAAATGAAAGTTTTAACATCCATTATTTATAAATGAATATATTTTTATGGAGAGAGGTAGTTGTATCTAGCATGAGAATAATATGTAAAGAAAAGGTTCCATAATTAACATATTTATTAAAGTTTAAAATGTTCATTTAACAACTGTTTTTTGATTGTCAAAATCCCACACAAAATGAGCACAAGAAAGTTTGTCTTCCTGACTTTCTCAGAGAGTATGAACTGAAGGAGATAAAATTCCCAAATGAAATCCACTGCTCTCTGCTGAGTATTAAGTATAGCAGTGGCATTTTTGACACATAGCACATGCTGCAAGGGCAAAAATGAATTTAAAAATTCTGTTTATGCAAGTTACTTAAATGTTACTTGATGTTAACTGGGCATATCTATTGATTTTGGCTATAGTTTTACTTACATCTGAGTGTCAAGGTCACCATTATCCTATTACTGATACTCTGAGCTGTCTATTTTCACTCCTAGATACCCCAGTTAGACACAAGAAAATGTAGACTTTCAACATTGCTTCTGATGATTGCTATATTCAAAGCATCTGGGATTGATCCATTGTACTTCTGCTGAATATTGCTTACCACGATGAAGAGGTACAATGCACACATATGAAGAGGAATAACCTTTGTTTGTAATCACAAGGACACCAATGGAGAAAATCTATAGCATAAAATAACACACCTTCCATCTTTCTTACAAACACATATCTATAAGATCTAATGCCTCGTTTTAAAAAAATATCAGTGTGTTATAGTCCCTCCCTAAGTCCTGCTTTACTATGTCAGCACTATTAGTGCAATATATCTGTCAAGCTTTATTAAAATTCTTTTTGATGTGTATCTTGGATCATAAACCTCTACAGTGCATGGATATTGAATCAGGTAATGTCCTTGTAACATTGAATCTTAGAAGATGGGACAATAAAAGAGAAATCCTACAAATTGTCACATTTGGCCTAAAATATCACATAAACTACATTATCTCCTATTTGTTTTCCAAACCTGTTTTTTCATGAGTAATTACAGTATACGTATTGTTTAAACCCTGTTTCCTAGAGCCTTCTGGTAGGAAGAACATAAATGCATTCAGAGATAAATATTCAAGAACAGAGGCAGCACCAACACTGGAATAAACTGTCAGGCCCATTTTTCTTTACGAAGTCATTCTAGAAGAAGCATTCTTTGAGTTACAGCACTAGAGTTTTATTCTTGAGCTTTTAAAATTTTTGTGATGTACTTTAATTGGCACATTTCACCAGTGTATGTTACCTATTAGTAACAAAGATGTCTTGTCTACCCATAGCACACATTTTCCAGGACCCCAGAGGAGTTTTTGTACTTGTGGGACACAGGCAAACACTAGAAATGCCAATCAAAATGGGTTTACTGTTAGTCCATTATGGCTGTAAATGCAGAGACTATACCCCAGGAGAAAAGAGCCAGGACAGAAACTTGCAAAAAAAAAGAAGCGGGGGAGGGAGGGTAAAGATGAACTGAATATATAGGAAAGATGAAACCTAAAGACACCAATGAAATCAATCAAAGTTCATTATTTTCTTATTCTCAGTTTTATTCTAGAATAGTACATTTCTCAAACTATACTTGAGACTCTAGTTATCTGAACCATCTTTAAGTTGATTGATGCTTCTAAATATGTCATGACAGATGATTGATCATGCAGAGCATAACCAACATGCAACAACAACCATAGGAGATTCTCCAAGTTCAACAACATTCAGGGATAACTCTCCTGATGGTGCCTTCAATGTGAAAAGCAATGTGAAGTTGCTATAATGGTATTTTAAAATACCTCAATTTTTGCACTTACCCTGTTACAGAATGGTAAGACAGAGACAGTCCACGGACCATCATTTTGGAGTGCTGTTCGAGAATGCTGGAGTGCTAACTTCTCAACCAATTAAACTACTCTAGTCAAGCTGTGTTAGTAACATCCAAATGAGCACATTTGAGGTCTGTTTTCTCTGCCCTTTTCATTGAAATTTCTGCAGCAGTTGATGATGTTGATTACTACCTCGTTTCTTAAAGTCTCTCTCCCTTTAATCTAAGGACAGCATCATTTCCTAGTTCCTTCTCTTCCTCTCCTGAATCCTCTTTATGTATGGTCCTTGATAGTCCATTAGATTCTAGTCTCTTCTTTCTATAACTGTGTGTTGCCTTCCTTTGCCAGCAAACATTTATTTCTTGATAATCTTCAAATCCATCAGCACAGAAACAATTTTTACTCAGTGTAAACCCAGGGTGAGTCTGAAACCCTGCTTGATGCTGGGAATAGCCCCTAAAAAGACTGCCCCTAGCTACTGGGTGGGGGAGTCTGTATCACTCCAGATATGTTCTTCACTCTGCTCCACACTGCTTTGACTCAGGTCTCATTACCTATGATCTAGCCAATTACAACAGCTTTCCATTCCAGCAGCTGTCATCAGTCTCCCACCATCCAGTTCATCATCTCGATGGACTATCTTTCTTAAGTAAAAAAAATCTGATCACATATTTGTCCTTTGAAAAATCTTAGCTAGAAGCCTTTGCTTAGGCAAAGACTGTCAAATTCCTAAGTTGAAATATAAAGCCCAAATGATAAGATTCAAATCTACTTCCTGACACTTCCTCCTCAAAAAGACCCTCTCCAGTTTTTAAGTCCAAGTCTGACTATTGCTGAAATGAAAGTGCCTTCTTTAATTTCTGAAGACAAGGGAACACATGTATTTCTCTTGGTCCATGCAATATTTTGTCCACACTTCCATCATTATTCTGATTACTTATTCAACATTTGAAATTTTTATAGTTCTATCTTTTCTGGATAGACAGTGAGTTCTTCAAAGGCAAGGTTATTCACTGTTATTTTCCACTGTTTCTTATAGAATAGTGACCAGTAGATAACAAGGTTGACCGCACATGTTTTTTTTTTTTTTTCCTCAAAGGTACTGGAATTCTTCCAGCCACAAAAAACTTACTTTTTAATTATTCAAGCAGAATAGATAGGCACAAAACCATTACTGAAACAGGCGGTTTTAATTCAGAGTGTCAGTTTAGGTCTCTAGCCTTATCTCCTCTTATTCATTACTTGTACCTGATGCCTAAGGAAGACCCCATGTTGTAGCTCTGGGCCCACATGTGGTTTCACACCTGTACTCAAGAACTGCTCTGCCTGAACCATCCTTCAGCGATGTCAGGTTAATGTGTCATCTGCTCAACACGCACACATTCTTCAACATGTAGTTCAGTTATCCATACCCTAAAGTTTACTTGTTCCCTAAGATTATCTGTTCCTAAAGCATTCCTTGTATATTTTCTCATTACATATTGACATTGTTTGTTTCTATTTCTCTCTTCCCAATTGGTACTTACAAATACTTTAACTTGCTTAGACTTTTTATCTCTAGAATTCCCCAAGAGTATTTGACAAACAAAACACACTGAACAAATGTTTACTGATCGAGACTGAGCTAAATCTACATAATGACTCTAGTTTTATAAGAATCTGCGTCTGGGTCAGATGAAAGGTGAATTATTATAACTATCTATCTTAAACTGAAGGAGTCAGAAGATTATACCTGTTAGGTTAAGTAAGAACTGTGGCTCCCACATTTTTTCTACTGGTGGCACATTTAAAAAAGGTTAAGAAGACCCTTTACTTCTCTTTTCAGTATGGATAAAGCTCCAAAATTGGATTCAGTGGGAAGAAATGTACTCATTTTAATGGAATTCTAATAATAGTGTAACTTTAAAATAGAATAAGAGAACTCAAGCATATTAAAAAGGTCCAAAAGAACAAGAAGAAAAGATATACAAATAGCTTCTTGTGGGCTTTCAATAAATACCTTTGATATCCTTGGTTTCTACACTCTTCCAAACTCAAGGGTTTTCCAAATTTATATATGCAGGCTATAGACTTTGCGAAGAAATATTAAACTTAGGATTTCAGTTATTTCAATCAAGGCAATCAAATTGTTTTAATCAAAATGGGGCCTTCTCTCCTATTTTTGCAGGCTCAACAGTGATCCATCCCACATATGGGGGAAAATGCTCTTTTATTCTACTGATACCTGTACTTCCATATTCTCTGGTGATTTCCAGAGCTTAGCATAGTGCCTGGACCACAGTAAAAGTCATACATTTTCAATAAATTATATTAATAAGCAGTTTTTGTGATTTTTCTTAGTACTAATATAATTGCCTTACTATTTTTATCATGAAATTATTTATTAATCAACTGCAAAGCACTTTCCAAATATAATATAATATCCACACCACCATCATAAAACAGCAAACATAAATTATTTATGTTGACTTAAAAGTTATAAACATAAAAGCATTATTGGCAATTTCAAAAAGCTTACCTATTCTTCCTAACACTACATAATATTGAAGTAATCTAGATGGAGTAATCATCAATTTAAAAAGAGAATACACTAACCACAGAAGAACTATAAAAAGGTTTCATTCACCTAAGGCTTTTCTGTGGTTTTCTGTGGTCCTTTTCATTTCTGGATCACTCAAATAAAATTAACTCCAATCAAAAAACTGGCACAGAAAGAAGAAAACAAATAATTCAGGTGATAGCTACCATAAGTACCCTTATTGTATATCTTAAATTCTTTTCAAAATGTACATAACTAAATAAAATGTCATTTCTCATATAAATTGAATCCACAGTAAATTCTTCTTTTCCATTGTGATCAGAGAATGGAGTTGTTTACTCAGACATATAAAACCACAAGCATGGATACAGACACAGGCAGATGTCTGTTGATGAAAATATCTGGTTTTTTAAAGACTAAAAGCCAGAATTTCCTTTGAAAGTCATGATCTACAAGGAAGAAAGACTGTAGACAGATAGATAGATAGATAAGACGATAGTATTTGTCAATAGTTCAAATTCTATGGATTACAGCTCTCCTACCTACCCAATTTGTCTGGAATAAATCAATGAAATGACCTTCGTAGTTGATGTGATTGCTCTTGACACAATTTCAGCTCTGACTCCTAGAAGTCACTTTTATTAAAGCAAAAATATATGAAGGTCATGTCTTCTTCATGTAAATAGCATCATGATGGACCTGTAAAGACACTAGAGAAATTTCCACATTTGTCTCCATGACTAGTGATTGAAACTTGGTTTAACAAATTTCAGAGATTAAAAATCTCTTTATGAAGCCCTCTCTCTGTTCTTCACATGTCTGAAAATGACAATCAGATTTCTACTCACAAATGAGTGAGAATGGTGTTTTAATAAAGGGGCAAGTATTTTAAAAGTTTATATGCATTATTCCAAGGTTACTACACTATCAAAAATTGTTTTGGCCAGCAAGGTCAAAAATACCAGTGAGTCTTGCAAACAACTAAGGGTATCTCAGAAGCTTGATCACAGTTACAAAAGTGATAAGAATCATAGGTAGGCATGGTAAAGACTTTCCTCATCTGAATTACTTTTATTAAAAAAAAACTTACCCACCTGTATATGTGTACACAGCTCCCCTCCCCCACAAGCACCTGCTTTCAGAATAATAGTTTGCTGGGCTGGAGGAGTGGCTCAACAGTAGAGCACCTACCTAGCAAGCATGAGGCCCTGAGTTCAAATCCAGAACCTCCAAAAAAAAGAATAATAGTATGCTAGTATGGTAGCAATAACTCTAGAAACCTCTGTGTATTCCTCCTTGACTGCACATTCAAACCTCAAACCCTAAGTAATTATGAACTAAAGTTTGTGTTTAGCATTCTCTGAATTTTCATCAGAATTTTACTACATATTTTGCTCCTAAATAACATATTGCTTACTTTTGCATTTTTTGAACCTTATTTAAATGATATGTCATCTTTGGTGACAAAATGAGATTTCTGTAATTCATCATTGAGAGGCTGCCATTCATTTATTTTTTATGCTTCATGGGATTTCATGGTATGAAGAGATCACCATTTATGCAGATGGGACATTTGTGATGGTTCTACACTTTTTATGTTCATGCAGACGGTGCTGCTATGAACATTCCTCTTCATGTCTATTGCACATATGTGTACCAGTCTCTGCAGGGGAGGAACTACAGTTTCAGGATGTACACAGGTGCAAACATACAGTCATATTCAAGTCAATGCCTAAAGTAAGCACATCAATTTACACTTCCACAGGCTAAGCATGAAAGTTCCTGATATTTCACATCTTGTCAACACTTGGCCTGCTCAAAAATGGTAATTCACACAGAAAATCACTCCAGAATCATATGGTACTCATGAGTCAGAGTCCGAGCTCCATCACTTAAAGTGAATTTGCTCCCTTCAAAGTCTAGAAAAAGACATACCTTGTATCCATAAAATGGCAAGTAAAAGATTAAAAAATATTTCTGTTGAGGCTTACAAATTAGTCTTCCATTTTTCTGATAAGGAATTTCCCTATTATGTTATGTCAAAACATTTGTATTAAACTGCTGTGTTTTGCCAAAGAGGTACATTTTCCAGTCAAAACAATTAATTAGAAGTGATTAATGATGACTTCAGAGATTTAAGTAGTCACTGTAAATGAAGACAGAAACTGAAGGGAACAAAATCCCCAAAACATGATGAAAGAGCTGAACTAGTTTGCTGATGTCTAATTGGGATTTTTTACTTGAATTCTTTAACTCTTCTACTATTGTTTCACTAACTCTAAATCACTTAATTAATAGAGCACAAACAGGCTCAGATTTGTGAAGGTCTTAGACCTCAAACACAATTCTTTCTTCTCTTAATATATTTGACCTTACAATATTTTATGCTTATTGCAAAAAAGTAGTTAGGGAGCTGAAAATTAACATAGTGCTAGTAGAGCCACTTCTAGCTTGCTCAGCTATAGACTATCTGGTAATAATTAGATAGGAACATTTTTTTGTTAAAATACTGAAATCCTATTCTCATACATTATTTAAGAACAAAATGTTCATCTTCATATAATTTGACACCCTTCTCCCTCCTTCCTTCCTTCCCTCCTTTCTTCTTTCCTTCCTACCTTCTTCATCACTTCTAGAAAAAATTAGAGGTAATATTCTACTGATGTTTGGTCCATGATGTTAACCTTCACCATGAAGAGGAGCGTGTTAGGATTTGGTAAACAAAGAGCTCAGAATAAGACAGTCCGGGAAAGACCAAGGGGAGACCATCTCTGGGCAGTGGTTAATGGCGTCTTCTGAGAAACAGTCAGCAGTAACTCCCCCTGTGGCTTTCCCGACATTTTGCTAGAAAATATATCTAGCTTACTGCATCTAAATATTATTCACACACAGACAGAGTAAACACAACCAGTAAGAATGTTGTGTATGTCAATCCATGTTTTGAATTTCTTACCTCATAGTTCTCAAAACCTAGCTTCGTGTTTCATTCTTTGACAAGAGTATCAACTTCAAATTGAAGCCTCAGTGACTAAATTTTAGTTTAACTTATTAAATTATCTTAATTAAATTTATTTCTCATCACAAAATATATCTGCTCAGGAAAATACAGAATATATTTAATTTTTAGTACTTATTTGTATTTTAGAGACCAAACTCAGGTGGTCATATTTCCCCTGCTATTCTACCTGGCTACTTCCTTATTAATCCACTTTTAAGGATCTAGTTCCTTTGGATGTAAAACATTGTTTGTATCCAATAAAAAATTATATTAAACATCAGCGTTATATATATATATAATCAGCATTATTTTATATAGTTAAATTCCTTATAATTATCCCTTTAATATCCTTTTGCAAATAGCCATCTCATATACTTACACTTTTTAGGAACTGATACTTTAAAGATGGATTGCTATAAATTTTACAAATCATGTCACAGAGGAACATTTTTAAGGGTGTGTACACTACAAGGTCTTTCTGCCAAGATGTAAATGTTGAGCTCAATGTGGGAAAAAAATAACAGGGTAGTATCAATAGTTATGAAAAACACTGTGGCTCTTTGGCACAGCCTTGCAATAACGAAATACTATTTGGCAAAAGTCTTTGAACAAATATGACCTTCTTTAGGTGACACAATACCAGATTCCTTTTATTTATTGTTTCTACTTCACTTCTTATAGGAATCACCTTTTAGTTTATTTGTAGGACTGACCTCATAAATGAGCAGGCCCATCTCCTAAGAGCAGTTAAATGTCAAGGCAGAACTTAAACAAAGGCAGATATCCTCTACACAGGAAAGGTTCAAGGTTGAAAAGTGGAGAACGCTCCCTTGCATTAATGGTTTAAAGACATTATTCTCAAGGGGAGGCTCCAAAGTCGATCAATGATTTATCTTTTTCATAAATCCAGCCCAATACTGGACATGGAATTACAAAGATAATGGGTAACCCAAGGAATCATCTGCTACAATATGTACTTTGTATCCATTAGTCCTCCTTAATTCAGTTCTACAGTGTCAGCTGAGGGCTTTTCTTTCCTGATTAAAGAACTCAGCCACATTGACACGTGATAAAAAAGAAATAGCAGGTGCTGCTGTCCTCAACAACTTGTCTCCACTCACAGAACCAATGAAGATTGTCACCTTGACTCCCCAGAGGACTAGAACCCCTGAATGGACAATTCCATGGGTATTTATCATCCTTAAATTTTGATCAAAAATGTCAAGTGATCCTAGTTGCAAGTCACCTGTTTTCACACCACTCCTAATGATAATTACTCTGCTAAGAAGGGGACTAGGAACTAGAGAAAAGGTTAGTTCGAGAAGAATCAATTTAGAAAGTAACACATATGTACATGGAAGCAATAATAGGAATCTCCTTGTATACCTATCCTGACCTCAACTAGCAAAAACCCCTGGTCCTCCTTATTGATGTTTGTACTCTCTCCTCAACAAAATTAGAGATAAGGGCAAAACAGTTTCTGCCTGGAAGCCAGGGGGTGGGGGGAAAGGGAGGAAGTGGGTGAAAGGGAAGTGGGGGGGGAGGGAGAAATGACCCAATCATTGTATGCACATATGAATAAAGGAAGTTAAAAAAAACCAAAAGATAATTACCCTGCTATATTTCTGATGAATACTGACATTGTTTTCCAGACCGCATGGAATTACACAAAGCAAGGAAAAAAAAAAAAAAAACAGAATTAAGCATGGACATTCAGTTGATTTATCTTAGAGCAAGGGCTATTGAAAATAAGAATTTTTACCTTTACAAAATATTGTTTTAAATGAGAATAAAAAGAAGATGACAGATTAGAAAAACTGCACATGTGCACTTACCTTGGAAACTCGGTTCGCAACTTCTCTGCCCACGGTCAGTCCCTGGACGAAGGTGCGGGCGGCAATGAAGGCGCGTGTCACCTGAATCTTCAGTTTCCTGGGCACGTCCCCAAAGGGCTTCAGCTGGTCGGTGTATTTGCTCACGCACTCCAGGTAGTCCTCGCTGAAGTGGTACTGAGGGTTGATCAGCTGGAACATCCGCTCCAGGAGCCGCGCCCAGAAGTCATTGAGCATCTCCTCCAGGTTCACGTTGCCCCCGGTGTAGTATCGCTTCAGCTCTGTGAAGAGGTCCTGGAACACCTCCGAATTCTGCATGTACAGCATCCCGTACGTCCGGACGAACATGTCATTTAGAGACTTCTCTGCATTCTCCAGAAGCTCCCGGAAAAACTCTGGAGACAAAACAAGAAAGTAGTCGTAGGTTAATAAGAGCTAGAAAGCCCAAGAGTTTTCTTTACCTTAAAACACTCCTAATGGGCAATTTCAAAGAAAAAGCATATATTCTGATTAAGGAACTAACAGACTGGTGAAAATGCTATTTTAAGTGAGATCTGATCAATATCTGTGATCTTTTGTGAGGCAAAGGATCCAGAAGACTCCATGATTTCCATTTGAAAGAACACCCATTACCATTAGGAGTTTACCACTTCATATTCCTCCAAAATAGCTCAATTATTTTTCATGTATTATTAAATTTTAGGAAATCCTGTGGTCTGATATAAACACAAATCAAAGTAAGCTTCAAACATAATGTACAAAATATCATCATTAACATAATAGCAAATGCATTCTGATAAACACATTTATTCTAGCTTATTTACAAATTTCTTGTAATACTAAATTCAATTAAATTGCTTTTATTTGGAATAGTGGGATCCTCTATTAAGTGGGATGCTCGAATTAATGCAATTATTTTGGACTCTTTCTAGTTCCTATATATAGCAATCAATTAACTGTGTTCAGAAACTCATGATTCAATTAAATTCATTTAATGCTAAAGCTATAATGAACATAACTAAAGTGCCCATAATGAATCAGAAAGCCATGAAGTATCTTGGATTCTCATAATAAATATAAACTATCATTTTATAGCACTTGAACAAAATATTGGCAATTGGGCTTTCTGGTTAAGAGGCACTAAATAAAAAATTATGCATCAACAAAGGAATTTTTCTACCCTGCCTCTTGGGTGTTACTGAGATCACTGAGAGGATCAACAAGTAAGGCAGGAATTAAAGACATTGGGTTCTGTAGCCTCAAACTCTCCCATTGGGTACTCTTGGCCTAAGGCTCTCCCACTGGATGTTGCTGCCTCAGGTTCTCTAAAGACACCCTCTGAGTACCCAGCATACATTAGGGTGGAAGTCATTGAACACTTCTCATTGCATATATGAGCCTGGTTAGAGCAAGTCCAAGTTTTATTCCTTTTAGAGACTGTAGGTTGGGTGAGGTAAAAGCTAAGAGAAGATAATGTTGCTGAGTTTATAAATTCAAGTTTCCAAGAACAGAGTGATACTGCTTCACCCCTTTAAAGCTTCTGTTTATTCCCTGAACCTATGCCCTCCCTTACAAATGCAAGAACAAATCAAGTCCAGGACACTTAAAAGACTCCAAGTAAAAACTTCATAAAAGGGCTTCTTTCTGGAGCCTGAGGGGTGGGGGGACGAGGTTCCTACTGAAGACGCAAGAAGGAGACAAGTGAGGACTCTGTCTCAATGGAGTCCATGGGAGTTACTTTGTGTTCTCTCAGAAGGTGGCTGAAGAAGCACTTGCTCTTGCCACTTCTACGATTCATAAAGAATTGAGCCATTGTTTTGGTAATTAAGTAGTGTCTGTATTAAGTATAACTATCTTTTATTTGTTTTTAAATAAGACCAAATCAACAAAGCTTAATGTTCCCTTATTTTTCTTCGTGCAAAAAATATACATATCTCATAAAAAAAAATATGTATCTCGTTTGTCTTAAGTATCTATATTCTGTTTGCTACAGAGGCAGCAAAAGTTTAGGGATTATCTAAGAGTCATGGCTAATAAACCCTGTGTCCATTTGTTCAGGCCACAATTCTTTTTTGGGGGGGTGGAATTGGGGTTTGAACTTAAGGTGTTGCCCAGAGTACACTACCACTTAAGCCACACCTCCCAGTCCTTTTGCTTTAGTTACATTTCCAAGGGGGTCTTCACAGTTATCCTCCCAGTCCAGCTGGTGACAGGCAAGTACCACCATGCACAGCTTTTATTGGTTGTGATGGGGTCTTGTGAACTTTTTGTGGACTGATCTAAAACCATGATCTTCTGCATCTTAGCTTCTTGTATAGCTAGGATTATAGGTAGGAACAACTGCTTCTGGCAAGCCGCAAAGTATTTCTTACTTTTATTTTCTCAAATATAAAATCAGGTTACATATTATTAAAGGGGTAGAAGTATTGATAACACTGATTTAATCAGTACATATTGGATATATGTATCAAAAATTGTCAAAATGTTTAAATGTTTAAGGCAAGGGAAATGTTAATTGCTTTGACTTCATCATTATACACTATGGACATGTATCAAATTATCACAACTTACTCCATAAATTTGTACAATTAAAACAATAATTAAGGTAGCCATGTTACCATGATATCATGTACACAAATACAGTTTTACCTGCTCAGGAGGTGGATACCAGGAAAATCATGGTTCAAGGTCGTCTGGGAAAAAAGCTAGGGAGACTCCAAACAAGTTGGGTATGGTAGTGCCTGCCTGTAATCCCAGCTACATGGGAGGCAGAGGTAGTGGCATTGTAGAGGCAGAAGCATTGTGGTCTGAGGCCAGACCTGTACAAAAAGTGCAAGATCCTGTCTGAAAACTAACTAAAGCAAAAAGGACTAGAGGAGTGGTCAAGTGAGAGAGCATCTGCCTACCCTACATAGCAAGTGTGAGGCCCTAAGTTCAAACTCTATATCACCAAATAAATGAATGAATGAATGAATAAGCAAAATGAAAAGCAACTCCCCATCTTTCAGCATCAAGTAAATGAATGCTGAAGCAGGTAATTATGAATGTCCGTCCCGAAGCTATTCGTGGCTTTGTGATATCAAGGACATAATAAAAATCTTTTTATAAATATACCTTACCTAGTTTTTCCTAAAATGGAAAGGTTGTTAAATCATTACTATCAACAGCAAAGTAAAAAAAAAATATTAATAATAAGTAAAACCTTTTCCATCTTGAAACCAAGAATGAAGACGGCTTGGCCATGCTGATCCCGGAGTAGGTGAAAGGTGTTGTAATTGTGAAAGAAGATAGAAAAGAATGGTAAAATCATTGAATTGAAAAATACTAATATAATGAGACTGGAAAGTGGATTGAATCTATTTTTTTTGAGGTCAATTATTTCATTGGACTCAGGAATTAAAGCTTAATTTATTGAATACAGGGTAGTACCTTTTGTAATCAATAGTCAGTAATCAACAGTTTCATCTAGATTTGCAAAGGAGGGCAGAAAGAGAGAGTGAGTAAGGAAGAGAAAGTGAAAGTCATTTGAGTCCTCATTGTTTTCCAAAGACTTGAGGAATAGATGTGTGTCTCTAGGGATGAAGTTTTTGTTTTTCTCTTACCAACAATAACATTCCTGAGGCCTTTTCTCTCTTGACAGGGAAACTCTGAAATATATATAAGCTCACTTTGAAGGTGAGTGGCTATAATCAGACTGCCTCCTCACTGTGTCTTATGGTTCATTTTCTTAGGTCTAAATTAGTATTCATGATTGAATATAGAAACCAAGTTAATATATTTCAATAAATATGGCTTAAGAAACACTTCATTAATCCGGGAGTGGTGGCTCATACCTGTAATCCCCAGAACTAGGGAGGTTGATGCAAGAGGATTGTGAGTTTGAGGCCAGCCTAGGCTGCATAGGAACACCTTGTCTCAAAAGAAAAATAAACAAAAGAAAAGAAACATTTCATTAGATGCCAAGCTGAAACTTTTTTGTCATTGTCTCAAAAGTTTGCTATTAGCTTGACTGGTCCTCAAAAGTCAAATTACTTCTTGTTCAAAATCATTCTATGGGTTACTGATCTCATAGTCAAGTTAATATTTGGTACTGAAAGATGCTAATATATCAGTCAATTATGAAAAATGTTGCTACCTTAGGGTACATTGATCTTAGATCTTATGAAAAATAGGAATCAAAGGTACTGAGGCAAAACTAATGTCTTCCAAAAATAAGTGTGCTCATTTCATTTTCAACAGGCCTGTAGACTTCCACCTTTGGAAGGTTGACTCTGTACAAAGTACTTTATGCTTGAATGAAAATTGTTTCTCAGCAAACCAAACAAGATAGAGACTTGGAAGACAGTTATGTGATCCATTTTGCTGATGAAGTATTATGTCCCAACACATCAGAGAGAGTAAAATTCAAGAGCAATATAAGAAAATCAATCTCAATGTAACTCTGTGTTTAATCACAGAGGGCAAAGCTCACATTGGAGAAAGGCTTTCGTCAACAAAATTCTCATCTGCAAGGAACAGTTTGGCTGAAAGAAATGCTATTTTGATTTTTCTTTTCTTCCCCAATCACAAAATATACATCAAAGGCGGATGCTCATGGCTTAGTCATGCTTCAGAGGTGCACAAAAGAACTTTTCCCACCAGCCTTAGCCTCTGGGAGGATTTTATTTATCTAGAGGGGAGATTGGAAGGAAACATCTGTTTGCTGCAGGGCAGGCTGCCTTAAGTGGGAGAACAATCTTGTAGATAAAAGTCACCACCGTTCCAAAAGCAAAAAGAAAGCCTGAGAGATGCTGCCTGTTGCTCAGAGAGGTCTCTCAAGGGGCAAAAAATTGAGTCCTCGGAGCCAAGAGCCGCCCTAAGGACATCTGATGAAAGCTTCAAATGAGGCATCCCAATAAATGGATTGAAATGCAAGGTGGCACACAGAACCAAAGGGAAGCAGAAGCAAGAGGAAAAGGCAGACTAGAAGCTCCCTAGGAATTCACAGGCAATCTAAGACAACCAAAGCTTCTCCCACTCCAGTCAGGAAAGTTGTCTTCTTAACACGACAGAGGATAAGCCAACACTGTGCTGGGCTGTGTATGGAGAATGCACCTTATGGCACCGTTTTCCTATTCTATCTTCATTCACACTCCCCACAATGCTTCTTGAAAGTTTGCTTAAAAATGAATATTCCACTGCTGGAGGAGTGGCACAATTGGTAAGAGCACATGCCTAGCAAGTGTGTGGCCCTAAATTCAAACCCTAGTACTGCCAAATAAATAAATAAATAAAATGAATGTTTCAAGATAGTAGTGTAAATACTTGTAATTAAAGACCTCAATATATGAAATGCTGTGGCCACTGGTCAGTGGTGTTTCTAATGCGTGATTACAGGCAGCACTTGTCCTACCTTGGGAAGTAGATGTGCTGAGTTATTTCCCTTAAACTCAGAAAAAATTTACACACATGTGCAGGTGAGTGTGTCTGTACAATTCCTCCTAATCTCTTTCTTTTTACTCTTCCCCAGAAAAGCACGCTAAACCATTTTGGCCAGCATAGCCAAGTTTGGCTGGGAATGTTCAGAGGAGAGGCTGTCACTGAGGATAAAGTGGTTCTGAAAGCTGATGGCCTAGAAAGGCTGTGATTCATAGATGTACAGTACCACAACTACCCTGCCCACTCCGTTCTTCAAGGTTAACTGAGTAGGAGTGTCTTTTTTCATTACATCTGCGGGCTTTCAGGTCTTTTATTCAGTCAGAACTCTCCTTGCTTACACAATGCCTAATATGATCAGCAGGAAAATGCTTACTTAATAAGGGCTATTAATGAAGACTCATGGTGCCATTTGTTTTCATATATGTTTGACATATATGAGAACACAGGATCCCTAAATGGCCTATCTGTTCTCACTCCTCAGGGGCTGAGAATTTGTAAGTATGCTTAGGCAAAAACTGATGTTACTCAGGGATCAAATGTAAGATGAAGCATCACCCTTAGATATTTTAGTAAATATGCTTGTTAGCAATTGGAAGCCACTACTGTACATCGGGTGTCTCATCCTCAGCATTGGTACCATGAGCTCGCTTGTCCTGTGCATTTTAGGAGGTAAGTAGCATCCATGGCCACGACCTACTACATGCCAGAATCACATCCTTCTCTCAGAAGGACAATCAAAATGTCCACAGACATTGTCAACCATTCTCTAAGGAATAAAATCGCTCTTTGCACCTTACCCTCACCTACTGAGAGCCACCCTTCAACTGATAAATTCTAAAGCTTACAAATAAAACTTTAAAAATTTCCAAAAAAATCCATCACATTTCTAGACCTTGTCAGTCCTATAACTTATTAATGAAAAAATTGAAGAGTTATATTTTAAGTGAAAGGAAATGAAATACAGAATATATGCACACTAAGGTTCTCAGAGGTCAATATTGTCATTCCCACGTAGGAAACTGCCATTTCACATAGTAAGGTCTTAAAAGAGATGAATAGTGAGTGAGTGAAAACAGACAGATGGATGAACATGAACGCCCAGTGACACACAACCTGACTCGAACTGGACTAACTCATCTTAAACAATGAAGACTTCATGGCCCATCTCAGAGAGAAAGAAAGATACTACAAGCCACGTTGGAGATTAAGACAACTAATTTGCCCTCCTGTCCTCCTCTAAGTTCTTAAAGATTTATACATATATATAATCATTCCAAGTTCATGTGCATCTATACATAAAACATACTGTGACCTCTGTTTAAACAGACACTAATTGTCAATATTACTCTATCAGACCTTGACTTCCTCTCCAAACCCTGCCACCTGTCTTAAGCCACACTTTGTCTTTACTGAAACAGTGCCTGGTTTTAAGTGAACTGCAAAACCCCTGTACACCATCACACCTGGCAGTCTCCCACATAAAGCATTCTTCCATTCAATACATAATCTGTTGTATTCAATAAACTCTCTTTGGAGTTTTGTTTTGTTGTTGTTTTTAATAAACAAGATGATGCCATTGTTTATTTTTCATTATCCAGGGTATATGAGAGAAAGAGCAAAGGAACTATTTTGAATAGATATCTGACTAAAGTGTTTCAGTATTTTTTTTACTCAAAGTCATTTGCATTTTTGTGTAGGAAGCAGACCGTCAGGATGAATTTTCAAAAATTATCGGGTTGAAATTATATAAAAGGGAAAAATCAAAATCTATAATTATTGAGAGACAATGTTACTATGAGCAAAACTTCATTCCTGATTTGTCACATCTGTATCTCTGAATTCATACTTCCTCTTGCTTTGTAAATGTATATGTGTGTATTCATAAATTAAATTTATTATATAAAAGTAAGTATATGATTTACTCAGTCAATTCTTCCTGGGATTTAATAGAAGCCTGTGTGATTTCAAAGTGATCAACTAAAGTAACACACATCTTTCCTGTTTGAAGGATTGTTCTAACTGTATATCTGCCCCTTAAGTAAGTGTTGTTTCTCCTTTCACTTGACAAACTGATTTAAAATACAAACAAGGAAGCAATTGTATACATTTATTATTTCTATTTGTCTCTGTTACATGTTAGGAGAAAAGTAAATCATCAAATTTTAACTTCTGACCAAAAAACAATGGGCTTGAAACAATAAATGAGTCTGCTTCAAATCATCACTAGAGACAGGACCAAAGAAATTGCCCCCACTCTAAGAGGCATCATGCACCACAGGTTAGGCTTTTCATCCAATGTGTGCAAACCAGATATGAGTTTACCTATTTTGCAGATGAGGAAACTGAGACTTTAAATGCTAAGCCCTAGACCACTAAACCAGTATGCAAAGCTGTTATACACAGGATGAGCAGTAAGAATGCACTAGACAGCTTATCCCAAGTCAAATTTATATATTGTGATTTAAATAATTAATGTAAAGCACTGTAAACTCCTAAGACAGTGGAAAAATTATATTTACATGTAAGTTGCAAAATGCATCCTAAAGTCACATATTAATTATTTATAAAATAATTTTCATGAATGATTATATTTTTCCACTAATACTAATTAGTTTATATAGTTAACAGACTAAAGAGCATGCTCAAATCTTTAGGATCAGTGTATTTTCCTCAAAGGAGTACATCTAGTAGAAAAAAATCAACCACATTGATGTGGTTACTATATGAGGATGAATATAGAAATCTTAAATTGGCCTGAGCCACCATGGGAAGGGGATTGGGGAGGAGCAAAACAGACTGGTAGAGATGAACCAATTGGGATTGTAATACATATATGCATGGAGACAACACAAGGACTCTCCCTGTGTAGCTATCTTTATCTCAAGCTAGCAAAAATGCCATGTTTCTCTAATTACGTTTTGTGATTTTCTTCTACAAAATCAAAGAACAGGAGGATGGAACAGATTCTGCTGGGGGTGGGGGTGGGGTTTGGCACCAGTGGGAGGGGGAAGGTGGCAGGGAAAAAGGAAGGGGTAAATATGGTGCAAATACTGTGCACACATGTATGCAAATACAAAAATGATGCCTATTGAAACTGTTCTAGGAATCAGGGGAGTGGGATGAAAGAGAGCAGTGGAGGGGATGAATTCAAGTATGTTATATTTGATACATTGTAAGAACCTTTGTAAATGCTAAAATGTACCCCCAACTAGCACAACAATAATAACAAAAAAAATTAAAAAATGAAAATCAACCAGAGAACCTAAGATTTTAACTAGTGTATAAAACAATGACTGTCAAACAGAAGAATGCTAAAAATACCTGACCAAAATATGTCTCATCATTCATCACAGAGATTGAAAAATCTACCTTAAAAGTTCATTTAGAAACACAAAAGACCAGGGATAGCTAAGGCAATACTGAGCAAAAAAAACACTAGAAGTATCACAATACCCGACTTCAGACTATACTACAGAGCCATAGCAATTAAAACAGCATGGTACTGGCACAGATATGAAGACCAGTGGGACAGAACAGAGGACCTGGATATGAATCTACACAGCTATGCCCACCTTATTTTTGACAAATGTGCCAAAAACATATGATAGAGAAAAGACAGCCTCTTCAACAAATGTTGCTGGGAAAAGTGGTTCTCTGCCTGCAGAAAACTGAAACTAGACCTATGCCTATCACCCTGTACCAGTATCATCTCAAAGTGGATTAAAGACCTTACTGACCTGCCTGAAACTTGGCAAGTGGTAGAGGAAAGAGCAGGGAGTACTCTGGAAGCAATAGGTATAGGCAAGGGCTTCTTCAGTAGAACTCAAACAGCCCAGTAAAGAGAAAGGATGAACAAATGGGACTACATGAAATTTAAAAACTTCTGCACAACAAAAGAAATGGTGTCTAAACTGAAGAGACCACCAACAGAGTGGGAGAAAATATTTGCCAGGTATACATCAGACAAGGGACTGATAACCAGAATATAAAGGAAGCTCAAAAAACTAAACTCTTCCAAAATCAATGAACCAATAAAGAAGTGGGCAACTGAACTAAACAGAACTTTTTCAAAGGAAGAAGTCCAAATGGCCAAAAAACACATGAAAAAATGCTCACCATCCCTGGCCATAAAGGAAATGCAAATCAAAGTCACACTAATATTCCACCTCACTCCTGTTAGAATAGAATACCAAAAACAGCAAATGTTGGTGAGGATGTGGGGAAAAAGGAACCCTCATACACTGCTGGTAGGAATGTAAGCTAGTACAGCCACTTTGGAAAACAATATGGAAGCTTCTTAAAAAACAAAACGTAGACCTGCCATATGATCCAGCAATACCACGCCTAGGGATATACTTGATGGAATGCAACACAGGTTACTCCAGAGGCACCTGCAAGCCCATGTTTATCACAGAAGCACTATTCACAATAGCTAAGTTATGGAAACAGCCAAGATGCCCCACTACTGACAAATGGATTAAGAAAATGTGGTACTTATACACAATGGAATTTTACTCAGCCATGAAGAAGAATGAAATTTTGTCATTCACAATTAAATGGATGCAACTGGAGAATATCATCTTAAGTGAAGTTAGCCAAGCTCAGAAGGCCAAAAATTGCATGTTCTCCCTCATATGTGGATTATAGACTTAAAACAAATGCAGTAATATTATTGGACATGGGTCATACACTAAGGGGAGAATGTGCACAGGAGGAATAGGGAAAGGGAAGGAAACCTAAAACTTGAATGTGGTTGATGTACTCACTATAGAGGAGCAAATAAAGTAATCTTATACTGATAGAGGCTACTATGAGGACTAGGAAGTAGTGAAGAGGTCTGGTGGAGATGAACCCATATAGGTTGCAATACACATGTGCATGGAAACAACGCTAGGAATCTCTCTGTCCAGGTATCTTTATCTCACACAGGAAAAACGCTATGTCTTTCTTATTATCTCTTATGTTTTCTCTTCAACAAAACTGGAGAACAAGAGTGTGGAACAGCTTCTTCCTGGAAGCTGGGGGTGAGGGGGTGGCCCAAACAATGTATACACATGTGAGTAAATGTAAAAAATGATAAAATTAAAAAGTGTCATTTTCAAGCAAATGTCCGTATATATCATTTTATAATTATACGCATGTTAGTAACAGTTATATATCCTGGTGCATACACTTACATATTCTTGGTAAGTTATATATAGATTATATTTTCATACTTTGGTATTATCATATTTAAGTTAAATCTTTTAATATCTTGGTAAACTAGTTATACTTTAAGGAAATATGGGTTTTCTTAGAATATTATCTATATAGATTATTTGTTTCAACCAATGAGATTGACAGGAATGAAGTCTTACTCTGCTCAGAAATCTCAATGTCAAGACCAATAAAAGGCATTAACAGTTGGTTGTCCAGTACAGAATGTATATGTGCTACCATCTCCAAAATAAAGTTCTAATGAAAGATATTATTGACAGTTGATTATTATGATTACAATGATGATGATCACAAGAAACTACAGACACTTAAGAATACTGATGTCCTTGGTCAGTGTTCTCTCAAGTACATTTGACTTCATCAGGAAAAGGGTATGTGCCTGAAGTTGCACCTCATAGCCCTCCTCCACCACCATGCCATTCTCAGAGTTATGCCTTGACTCACTGAAAGTCCTGATAACACAGAATCTGTTCACCTTTCTTACTACAGAATTTCCCAGGCATATTTCTCTCACAGAATTCTCATCCTTGCACTGTAAGTTAGTGGCTTGAAAGCAAGTCATCCAGAAAAGATACTTTAGGAAATACTAAAATAGCTTAAAGCAGAAGTTGGTCTCCATCCAATCAGTGTGCTATTATTAAGTCCTGTCAGCTATGAAGGGTTTCTGAGTTTTTCAATGTTTGAATTAAAAACAAACAGAAAATCAATGGCAAAGAAGAATATGCAACAGAGACCTTATGTGGTACAAAAATGCCAAAAATATTTAATATTTTTACAGAAAGGCTTTACTGATTTCTGGCATAAGGGGTCAAAATGCTTAGTGAGATGTTTAAAGATGAATTCATTCAACAAAATTTCTTATGCCTCTGACTTCTTGTTGGCAGGAGGACAGTTTAATTATTAGTCTGTTAACTCTCACATAAGTAGTTGAATAGAAATTGCTTTTCCACTATTATTTTTATCTTATATGTTAAAATGTAGGCTGACAGCTCTGCAACACATTCATCTCTATAATCTCTCCCACAGGGAACTGAAATCCACAAGTAAATTCTTAAACCACTTAATGATTGAGGGAATTTTGGTGACCTTAGTGATTTTAAAGCAAGACACTCCTAAGTTTCTCTAAGGTTGTGGTCTAATGAATCCCTGAAGAATTTCATAAGGACAAAATTCCACAGCAACTGTGGCACATTTTTGTTGTTGTTGTTTCTTTTCTTTTTCCTTTCATTATTGTTTTCTCTTTTTAGGGGCAGGGGATTGAACTACCTCAGGGTCTTAGAAATGGTAAGCTTTTTCTTCATGACAATTACTGAAAATAGAAATTTAAACTACCTCTTAATGTCTTGAAAAAACTACCAAATATCCTATAACAAAATACAACATTCACCACAAATCAAGAATTAGTCTCATAACTCTCTTAAAATAAAGTTGCTAGAATACTATTACATATATACATATATAGTATATATATGTATATACTATTACATATAATTAAAAATTGTTCACTATATTAATCCAAAGGTTGTTTGTGTTATCTTTCTCCCTATGTGTGTAGTGAACTTTTATAAATTAGATGTAAGTAAGTGGAATCATGATAGTTCTGAGAAAATACTACTATCCTGTAAATTAGAAAGTCAAGGGTATCATGATGGATTTTAATAATAACAAAATAATAGGTTTAATGCATTATTAGTGAATTAATTAATGCAGTAGTAATAATATAATAATGCATGTGTAATCCACTATTCAGTTCAATTGAACATCACCATTTTGTATTTTTTCAATTTATCTAATTTAACTGACTAGACTTTTTCATGAAGAAAAATTTTAATGATAACTCATCAGTTTACAACCATGAATGCTCATTAAAAATAATCAATACCTTGCACCAAACTCCTTCAATTTAATACCATTAAAGTCAAGTCAGCAGAACAGATTAAATGCCAGGAGATTTTTCAAACTGGTTTGTAATTCAGCAGATAAAGGAAGTTTTCTTGGAAAGTACTATTATGTAATTGTTTGACAAAGGGAGATTTGTAGCAATAAAACTGTTATAGAAATTGTGGACTTGAATTCAGATTTCACAAGGTGAAACTTTTCCTATACTTAGTGAGCTTTACACAGTAGGTTGATAAATGCTTTATCTCTTGGTAGGTTATTTCTCCCAAAGATATCTTGAAAGTAAGAAAGACTGATTAGGGCATTTATGTTCTCGAGGTGGTATAGATAAACTATTAATTCCCACAATCATGAATTAAGTTTGAAATGTGCTGGCGGTTTCTGCCAAAAGCAGACAACTGTTCTGAACCTGAAGATGTATTTCTCTCCCTCTAAACACTGGCTAGGAAATTCAAAGCTGAGATGCATCTGCAGTTCACTTGCCTCATTAGGCACGAATTCTTGGCTTTGGCCTATGGACCACACCCTTTAGGCCTTGCCTACAAGCCAGCTTCCATTTTTCTCTTAGAGATGACATCAACTCTGCTTTGGCTGCCTGTTTAACCTTTTATGCATCCCAAGTGTAGAATTATATTAAAAGCAGCTTAATATCTTTCCTACTTTTGTTTCTTAACTGGCAAAAGCAATTAGGTTTCCAAATTAAGATTACAGTAATATATATAACTGTGTTCATACACCCAGTTCTTTCCCCAGCTACATTTCTTTGTCCACTCAATCACTTGCTGGCAGGAGAAAGACCTACCAGCACCAAGCCACCAAGAGAGAACTGTAGAATGTAGATCAAGGCTAATTTATGTGTAAAAGCCAGTGGTGAGGATCTGGGGCTATTGAAACAAGAGACTATATAAGTGTTAAGGTGAGTGAGGAGGAATAGCCAAATGGAATTTACTCCTTCTTCCTTCTTCACATGATTTTTAATCTAAGCTTGTCCTTAAAATTGCTTTTCAAAGCCTTAATGCCTAATTCTAATGTCATGCTGAAGCAGGAGGATTGTGAGTTTGAAGACAGAACTTGTCTCAAAAATAAAAAGTTTATATACCTACGCTGCATTTCAGATTAATTAAGCCACTATTTCTAGGAACGGCATACAAGTATCCATATATCAGAAAGGTGATCCAATCATACAACCAAGATTGAGAACCATGGCAGCGCTCATTTGTTCTCCAATGCTTTCATTTTAGTCAATGTCAGGTAATTATATGGAGAGAGGAAGAGGAATGGTGGAGAGGATCCATATTATACATACATCATGGATGTCTCAATTCTCTTCTTACTTCACTTCCTTTCCCTTCCCTCCTCCCAGTAGACAGTGTTATGGTGTTGGACGGACAGACTTACGTTGATAAGTGGTACCAAGAGCATGGAGGAGCACTGACAATGTTCCTGGGGGACAGAGTATGCTAATCTTTTCTTGTTTTCCCTCCATCTCCTTTTCTTTGCCAGAACCAAACACTCTCTTAGGTTATCCTCCGCTTTCATTGATTAGGGGATAACTGGCGTTTCCCAGTCCAAAGGAAAAAGAATGCCTGTCACAGACTAACAGAACAGCATAATAGAGACAATGGAAACTAAAGATACCCGGAAACGCTGGGTTAAACAAGTGAAATTATACATGAAAACTTCATCAGAATATTATGTCTTAATCTAAGCCTCAATTTTTAAGTCATATACTTTCTAGTCCATCAAAATCTAGCAATAGTAGAAACATGTCACAAATTTACTTTGGTCAACAGATCTAAATGAAAGTAGTCATGAGCAGAAAACCATGAGAGTTTTTAAAAAGAAATGTAATAAAAATGCACTCATATCTTCTATTATACTACTGTTTTCAGTTGTTTTTAACTATCTGTATTTCTAAACGAAGAGTTTTCATTTTAATACTTATTACAAAAGTGCATTGTTTTTAAGAAGATGAGATAGTAACATGCAACATGCTTTAGTAGAAAAAATATGAAAGAAAACAGTTCAGTTGCAATGGCCAGGCCAAAGATTTGTGTACAAAGACATTCATCTCATTATTATTTATCCTACCCTAAAAAGGAAATGGTATTAAAAAATCCCACAAGAAGTGTATATACACAAATACAAATGTTATTTAAAACTAGCATTTAAAAATAGTATTTTTAAAAGCTAATAGTTAATCATTACAAACTATGAGTCAGCTACAAATTCAAGGGCTTCTATGCATTAACTAGTTTAATCTTGTTAATAATCCATGAGGCAGTTATTATTATCATTCACATTTTACTTTTGGAGCAACAGAAGCACAGAAAATTTAGTAACTTCCAAGGTATATAACTAACAGGTAGTGGAGCTGGAATTACAACCCCATGCAGCCTGTCTTCAGGATTAGTGTCTATGGGGTCAGGTGGAAATTCTGTGAAGATTGAAACTGATGCTGTTTACAGGACCCTCATTAACAAATATAAAACCATAAGCACAAGACACCATGCCACAGGGAAATGCTGAGCTAGAAATAATAGGTATAAAAGTGCACACCCAGTACAATCCCAATTTTGTAAAGAATTTGCAAATACACACATTGTGACAACCAAAAAAAAAAACTATATAACAGTTTGCAATAGATTGAAGGTTACAGTTCATTTGTATTTCTTCTCTGCATATTATTTAATTGCCTAATCTTTCAGAGTTGGAAAGACTGCAATATTATTTCAACTTAAAGAACTTAAATATTCAATGAGAGCATAAGATCCTCACACGCCATTAAGGGAAAAAAGACATGGAGAAGACAGACAATAAATAAGAAACTTACTCCAAATCACAGAATACTTCAACAAATTCGTAGGGAGTAGAATGTGAGTCTCTTACTTTAAATCTAGTTTTTTGTGTGTGTATGCTGGGGGCGGGGGGAACTGGGGCTTGAACTCAGGGCTTTGCACTTACAAAGCAGGTGCTTTACCACTCAAACCACTCCACCAGCTCCAAAAAGGACTTATTTAATGAACAAAAAAGGTAGTAGTCTCTAAGGCACAATATTTGGGCTGTATTGGTTCTGGTAAGGTTAGGTAATTATTCATCAATGACAAGAACATTCAAACTCTTGCTGTTCGTGTGAATACTTTTAAAATATGGATAATTTTTGTTTATATCTAGACAAACAAAGGATTTCCCAAATTGGTATCATCAGTAGCCAACAAAATTCCATTGTCAGCCCAAGCTAAGGAAAAAAAGAACATCAGTCTTAGATTTAATTCACTATGAACTTAAAATTTTGGTCATTTTCTCTACGGAGCTTTTGTGGAGATTTGACAAACACGATGATTGACTGCGTGATTCTAAGAATGCTCCTATCTACAGTTTCACACCACCACCAAAAGTACAGAAACTCATGCACCTTTCAACCACTTGTCCCTTACTATCTACTTGAGCTGGTTAGACAGGTGACACTGTTACCCAAAATTGTCCTTAAACCTTAAACCTATGAACAGGAAATGAATGTCAGCCCTACTTGGATAGATGTCTTAATCAAATGTAATTAATATGCTTTGTATGGATGAATGAACAATCAATCACCTCATATAGAAACACAACAAGACAAAGTATTATTGCGTATTATTGTAAAGGTGATCACTTAATGTTGGCCAAAATATAGGTAAAATCAATTAAATTGATTTTTCCAGTAATTAATAGGATTCTTCTAAAAGAAGAAAAATATCAAAATCAGGTCTTTGGTATAGCTTAGCGATAAAAGTGCTTGCCAAGAATGTGAGAGGCCTTAGTTTCTATGGCCAGCAATGGAAAAAAAATCAGTACTCTCATATTGTGTGATGGGTGTCTTACCTTTATAACATCAATCATATGAAAAGCAATAAACTAAAAATGATAATCTTTAAACATTTGATAAGAATCATTTCTTCAGTGCCAACATTTATGAAATTCTTCAGCGGTGAACGTATGCATCTAACTTTTCATTATGTTACAGTCAAAATAAATCCTAGATAACTGACATGCTTACTTTGACTCAGTGGCATATTTTTAGTTTATGAATAAGTTTAAAATTGTCTATCTTTCAATTTCTGAATTATATAGATGTGAGTAAAACTTACCAGTAAAAGACATTCACTCTTCCAAAGGCCAGTGCTTTGTTTTTGGTTTGGTTTGAAATATCCTGACTTGTGTAAGTGGCTTATGTTGTAAAAGTGACTCCCTCCTTGTCCATTCTTCCTCCCCCCTCCCCCCACCTTTTTGAACTACTGATGGTAATCAATCAACCTCTTCCAGCTCCAACTGCTGCATTCAGTTATCATCAAGAGCAGACATCACCTAGCACTCTAATCTTGCTCTGATGGATAGAATACTAACCTTTCACAAGATTAGGGACACAAGGTGCTCTAGAGATAATAAAATTCAAATAGGTTTATTTCAAAGGGCAACCCAATCTCGCTTTTGTTCATGGGTCACTTGACAGATCATTTGCCAAAGCAGTTTTTGTATCTTTCCAAGCCAGATTCTGGTTAAATATGCCATGGTGTCAAATTAAGTGCCCCTCAAAGCGGCCAAAGCCTGCGGTTCCAAAGTAGGAACAAGAAAACTTGGAAATGACAATATTTTTGTAGATGTGACAAAATACTGGCTAATAGTTCCAGTTTTGTTTAACTGATACCTAATATAATCACAAGGTAAATCAAGGATGACTGGGTTGAAAATATCCATGATTTTGTGTAATTGCTAGCATTATGATCCTTAAGGACTATTAAGAAATTTTCAGTTCAAATAAATGCCTATTGAAAACCAGATTCAAGAGTTAAAACATCTGCTTTTAAAAATATTGTGCGTGTTTCTCCTTAACATTTTTCTAGAAATAGGCCAAAGATTAACATAACATAAATCAAGAGTAAGTACTACATAAATCTGAAGGAAAAGATGAGGACTAAAAGCTGAGCTGTTCCTCAAAGAACAATGAGGAATTCTCAGAGTAAGGAGTCATGTACTTGAGTTATTATTGCAAATTACCTTCAGTAGCCAGAAATGGTGGGGCATGCCTCTAAATCCTAGCCACTCAGGAGGCAGAGACAGGAGAATCTCAAGCTTGAGGCCATACCTGACAAAATTAGTGAGACTTTGTCCCAAAACAGAATAAAAACCAAAGAATAAGGTGTGGGGAAGGCAGTTCAAGTGGTAAGCACTTGCTTAGCAAGTTTAATAACCTGGGCTCAACACTCAGTATGCAGTAAATAAATTCATTAATTAATAAATAAGCAAATAAATAACTTAGTAAATTGAATAAAATTACCTTTCACCACGAACAAGCCTGCACATACTGACTAGTGAGAAAATGGGAAAGGAAAACCAAAAGCAGTTTTGTGTCTAAATCCTCCTACAATGTGTTATTCCACTGTAGGATAGCATATAAAAATTAGGATGAGAGAAATGTAAAAGTAACATTCCTAATTATCTCCTGCTGGACATAGCTATTGTCAACTTTAAAAATAATTTTGATTTTTAAATAAATGTGACATTTTGCAATGTAGTATGAAAGCTCTGTTTTGTTTTGTTTGGTTTTTTTGAGTGGAAAAGCAGAGGTTTATTAAGCAGAGAGGAAAAGACAAGAAAAGCTCCTGTACGGGAAGAGTCTCAGAAAGGCTGAGTTCCTCTGCTCATGTTTTAAAAGAGTTTTACACTTGATGAACTATATATTCTTTGAAAAAGGGGAAAAGTTAAATTTATGTGTATATAAAATACATATTTAAATTGGAAAAAGGCCTTTAAAATCTAAACATTACTTCATTAGAAGACAGCTTGTGGTTACTAATATTTTGTGTATTTTAAATATCATAGCAAGCTCATTTTCCCCAAAATATTTCTAAACTAATCATGATTATGTTTACTATAGTTTCTTAATTAGATAAGCCTTTTGAAATGAAACAATTATAATCAATTCTATCTTTAAAATAAAATATTCAGCAGGGCTGTTTTTCTCTCTTATTTCTATAATGCAGCTAAAGTACATTTAAAACAAATTCTTATTGGAAATAAATGTGGGACACACTCTCCAGATTTAACCTTCATTGAGGCTATGCAAATTTAGTGAATGTTAATTAGATTAGTTAAAGATTGCTGTTCAGTGTTTTAAATTCTTAGAACAATCTTTTTTTTTTATTCTTCTGGTAATATGAATTTTTTTTATTGTTTTATTATTCATATGCGCATACAAGGCTTGGGTCATTTCTCCCCCCTGCCCCCACTCCCTCCCTTACCACCCACTCCGCCCCCTCCCTCTCCCCCCCACCCCCCCAATACCCAGCATAAACTATTTTGCCCTTATCTCTAACTTTGTTGAAGAGAGAGTATAAGCAATAATAGGAAGGAACAAGTGTTTTTGCTGGTTGAGATAAGGATAGCAATACAGGGAGTTGACTCACATTGATTTCCTGTACGTGTGTGTTGCTTTCTAGGTTAATTCTTTTTGATCTAACCTTTTCTCTAGATCCTGATCCCCTTTTCCTATTGGCCTCAGTTGCTTTTAAGGTATCTGCTTTAGTTTCTCTGCGTTAAGGGCAACAAATGCTAGCTAATTTTTTAGGTGTCTTACCTATCCTCACCCCTCCCTTGTGTGCTCTCCCTTTTATCATGTGCTCAAAGTCCAATCCCCTTGTTGTGTTTGCCCTTGATCTAATGTCCACATATGAGGGAGAACATACGATTTTTGGTCTTTTGGGCCAGGCTAACCTCACTCAGAATGATGTTCTCCAATTCCATCCATTTACCAGCGAATGATAACATTTCATTCTTCTTCATGGCTGCATAAAATTCCATTGTGTATAGATACCACATTTTCTTAATCCATTCGTCAGTGGTGGGGCATCTTGGCTGTTTCTATAACTTGGCTATTGTGAATAGTGCTGCAATAAACATGGGTGTGCAGGTGCCTCTGGAGTAATCTGACTCACATTCTTTTGGGTATATCCCCAAGAGTGGTATTGCTGGATCATATGGTAGATCAATGTTTAGCTTTTTAAGTAGCCTCCAAATTTTTTTCCAGAGTTGTTGTACTATGGTAATACGAATTTTATGAAGTTAAAGTGATTATTTTTACTGAGATAGTAGAACCATCAAGCTATATTCTACCTTCTCTGTTTACAGAAGACGTATCTAACGGAGTATGGAGTGTTGTGTAAACAACCTTGCAGACAAGAAGTGGACAACCAGACTTCAACTGCTGCATAGAATTGGACACATAAGGAAAGGAGGAATAAATTAACAATTTCCATTCAGTATTTTGATTCTCTTGGTTTTACCAAAAATTGAGAGGTCAGTGTTTTTAGTAGGAACTCAATTTTTTTTTTTTTTTGAATAGGAGGACTCCTGGGGCTTTGAATTAATTAGGCCTCCCACTTGCTGAACATGGAAATTGAGCCATGCACCTAGCCTTTTTGATTTTTTCAGGAAAGGTCTCATGATTTTGCTCAAGGTGGCCTCCTACCTACACCCTCCTAAGTGACTGGGATCACAGCATGTGCCACCATGCCCAGCTTGTTTGTTGAGATGTGATCTCATTGACTTTTTGCCTAACTTGGCCTGGAGATCCCCCTAATCTCCACTTCCTGAGTAGCTTACATTATAGGCGTGAGCTACCATACCTGGTCTACCAGCTGCTCTCACGTAACCTTGTCTGTAAAATAGAAATAATGGTGTCTTCCTCATAGGGTGTTAAGAAGATTACACAAAGTAATCAAGAGCATAGAATATAGGATAATTATCAGTTATAATTTTTTCAAAAATGAAAACACTTGAAATAACACATTATCATACTCTTTATTGTTCACTTAAGATCTGTTTTGGTTTTATAAGAGAACATTACTTTTCCCATCAAACCAGTTCAATGAGGTCTTATGATGTATCATTATTGAGAATGGCCAAAAAAAATTGTAATTTCTTTTTTTTTTCACCTTTTTTTTTATTGTTTTATTATTCATATGTGCATACAAGGCTTGGGTCATTTCTCCCCCCCTGTCCCCACCCCCTCCCTTACCACCGACTCCGCCCCCTCCTTCCCCCCCCTCAATACCCAGCAGAAACTATTTTGCCCTTATCTCTAATTTTGTTGAAGAGAGAGTATAAGCAATAATAGGAGGGAACAAGGGTTTTTGCTGGTTGAGATAAGGATAGCTATACAGGGAGTTGACTCACATTAATTTCTTGTGCGTGTGTGTTGCCTTCTAGGTTAATTCTTTTTGATCTCACCTTTTCTCTAGTTCCTGGTCCCCTTCTCCTATTGGCCTCAGTTGCTTTTAAGGTATTTGCTAGCTAATTTTTTAGGTGTCTTACCTATCCTCACCCCTCCCCTGTGTGCTCTCAGTTTTATCACATGATCAAAGTCCAATCCCCTTGTTGTGTTTGCCCTTGATCTAATGTCCACATATGATGGAGAACATACGATTTTTGGTCTTTTGGGCCAGGCTAACCTCAGTCAGAATGATGTCCTCCAATTCCATCTATTTACCAGCAAATGATAACAAAATTTGTAATTTCTGACAAGATCAAGTTTTTTAGTTGTCCATGACCACAACAATAATTTCATTGAAAATTCTTGATAGCATACATATAATTTAATAGAATATGTTCTTATAAAAATTATTTAACTTTATTCTCTCATAAGTTTGTCAACTCAAAAGTGGCCTTAAGTCATAATATCTCCCTGTTTATGGTCTTTCAGAAACTGAGGCTTAAATGTTACATACACTCTTTCACTGAATATATAAAATGGTTTTACCTCTTGAGTAATTAAATTCTATTATTGACATGGGTTGGTGCCAAGGTTACTTGTGCAATGGGCAGTGTGGTTTGGGGCAGATAAAAAGCAAGAGCATGCAGTTCACAGTAATGTTCACAGACAGAATAGCTTTATTTTTATATTTTTCATTTATGGGATTTCTTTATTTTTCTTTGACATTTTTTAGGTATTAGTCGCCCAGCAATTCATAGCCAATTAATTTACTTTGCTCTTCTACTTTGTTAAAAGTCCACTTTGGATTCTCAATCTTGTTTTCAAAATTTTATCCATGATGCTCTAACACTTACTTTCTTCCCAGTCTATGAACATGTTTTCCTCCCACTCATAAAAGCATTTGTTTAAAAAAAAATCCTTCATATCCAAATCAAACTTGTGGGAAACTTCTAAATAATCACAAACTTGTCATTATGCTAATTACTGGCCAAGAACATTTTCTTAATCCGTTCAATATCTATCTGATGATTATTTTAACCACACCATTTTTTGCAAGCTTGTCAATGACTATTCCACATGAAAAAGCATTGATAATTGTGCAAAGGTCAAAGTAGGCTGTAATCACTGGATCTTCCAGTCTATGGGATCAGTCACTTTGTCAAAGTGGGAAATTAGTTTTTGTTTGGCAGGTCTTGTTTTTGAGCAGTCCATGTTACCTGCTGCTTTGTTATACTCTGGGTGCTTGCAAGTTGATTACAAAATAAATTGTGCCTGACTCTTTCCAAGAATGGACCTTAACCGTACAAGTAATTAATTCCCACATATTTACTTCACTTGCCTTCCACATGATCATCTGCAGTGAGTGTCTTTTCCCCTAGTTCCCTGGATCTGGGCCCATCTGCCATAAATCTGAAAATTCACTTAAATGAATACAAGGTAATTTGATGTTGCATTTGATTTGGCACTAAATGCTACACAGTTGTTGACTTCAAAGTCAAATACATAAATCTTCACTGCTAAGGGAAGAGAAGACTTTTCTTCAGAATTAGTTTGAATATGATCACACAGTTAAGTTCAGATGCAGTGTTAAACAAATTGGCTATTTACCTTATCAGAAATTTTAGTGGAAAAACATGCATATGCATATAAAAAAGATGAATAAAAACTTAAAACAAATCTTGTCTTTAGTTATGCATCTTGCTGTGGAATTTTGCAGCTCTGAGCATCAGCTAATGTTTTTCCCCAAAGCAAAATATTCACAATACTTAATATTGCACACTTGACTTTGGACATGGGGCATTCATTTTGAATTTCTCTGGTTTCAAGCAACTGAGTCAGATCTATCACATTTCTTCCAATGTCCTTTTTCTGTGGTTTAATTATAGGCCATATCCTGAAAGGTAGCACAGTAACAATTTATCAACTAATTTAGCCCTCCTACAAGGAAATGTCATCTCTTATTACATGAATTTTGAAGCCAGCCATATTGCTAATAAACCTGCTAAAAAACCCCCAAACAACAGTCATATTTAAATAAAGCAATTTAAAAGCCAGGATTGAAACAATTTCAAGGTATCATGTGCTTGAACACCTTTTATTCTACTTGAGGTTGTATGGAAATCTGGGAAACTTGCTACTCAAAGATGGGGATATAGTATTTAATTTAGAAAAGTGATACCAAGGTGGTCAGATGAAAATATAATGAAACTGGCTTGTTGTAGCATTCAGGAGATTGAGTTTTGAATGTTTGCAAATACTGTGAAGCTGTTTTTACAGCAAAGTTCTTTCCTTTCTTGCTTTTTTTTTTTGGATTTGCTACACAGGCACTCTACTCTTTGAGCCACACCTCCCACCACTTTTCCTTTCTTAAGACAAAAATGGACATGTCCCATCAGTGTCAGTTGAGCCAAAACAGAAATTCAGTTTTGTTGTGTCTGATTAAAACACTGGAGGATTGTGGACATGAGATGATAAGCATAGAGAAGGAGGGGGTGGGGGTGGGGTGGCTTTCTTGAGCAAAGTTTTAGAGAAAGATGTCTGAGAAAAGCAAGGAATTCTGGGACTAGTTGAGTGCCTATGTTCAATCTGTCCCCATGGAAAAGATCTATGGCAAAGGAAAAAAAGAAAATAAGAAGAAGTTGAGCAATTGTTATTTTCCTGAAGATTTAGTAAGACCCAAAACTTCTCTGAGCTACAGGTGTGCAAGGGTGCTTAATGATAGGAAGATGGACATTCTCACTGCACAGTAAATAAACACAATACAGTGCAGAACATCAGACAGGGAAGTAAGAGGAAAGGGAGTGAAGCTCCAGTGCCACTTGCACCAGGAGGAACACGGGGGCTGGGAATAGCAGCGGGCATCAGAGCAGGGCAAAAATGATGAAGGGGTAGCAGATACCTGGATTCAGCCAGAAACAACAAGAGAAGCCTTGATGGGGTCAGAGAAGTGGCTGTCAATGGTACAGCATCTATAGAGGAAATAATATTAATGCCTATGACTTTTTGGCTGTATCTTAAAATTAGTGAGAGCCAAGGATGTCCACATTTCAGATCATGGTCCTTAAAGTGCTAAGGCTTGAAACAAGAACTTTAAATAATGTCAAGTGAATTTTATGTTGTCATTACAATATAAAAATAACCCATTAATCATATCTTATAAATTTATCTTAATTCACAAAATTAGAAATGGAAGTGTATATGGCCACTGATTCTGGGAACTGCATCCTTTTTTGGCAGGACAAAGAATGTATCCTTCTGACTCATAAGGTGAGAATCCAGCTTATTTAGTTACAAGGTGGGAAGAGGAAGGAGGAGTATTTACACAATTTTCAGAAGAGTGATAATTTTTCAGAGTATAGGACTTAGATGAAACAAGCACAACTCATTTTTAATGGATAAAATTCAAGTTCCTCCTGTCCTCAAATATTCTCCTATTCTTTTGCTCTGATAGCTTCCATCCTACCTACCAATAAATCCTGTTGCTAATACTCTCAAAACACCAATGGCCTTCACTGTTCATCTGCTCTGCAACCACACCCTGGCTCCATCATCTCTCCCCTGCCTGACTGCAAATGTTTCCTAACTGACCACCTTTCTTCCTTGTTTGTCTTCCTACAGTACTTTTACTGTTTACTAGTTACCTCACACCCTCTCTCAGAACAAGAAGCTCAAATAGGACAGTAATTTTTGTTTATTTGGTTTTGTTCTGATTTAGCTCAAACCTCAAAAAGAAGAGTGTCTTACACATGTTGCTCAATAAATATTTGTCAAATGAATAGTCTCTCATTCTTTCTCAAGTAAGACTTATCCTCCAGAAATTTTATTTAATTACATTCATCTCCCAGTCAATATTTGTACACCCTGGCATCATGGCTGTCATTTACATTTGTTGATAGGAATTAAGACTTTCAGTATTTAGAGGAAACACTCTGGCTCACATTCCAGAAAGTATAGACATTTAACAACTCATTTGGGAGAGAGTGTGTGTGGCATAGAGGATCCTTGTTGAAATCACATCATCCTTACCACATCTTAAAGGTAGGCTTAAGTTTCACATAACTGTTTCCCCCCCATGTTCCTATCAAGTTAGCACTTGAAGTCTTTTTTTTCCCCTTAGAACTGGGATAAATACAGACCAGCACAAGAAGGATGTTCATGAGAAATAGATTTTGAGTAACATTACAGAGCAGAATGAAAATGCTCGTTTTTAGGCTTTTTCTTTCAGTTTACAGATTAAAATATTAAAGGTATATTACTATCTCATGAACTTAAGTGAATCTAGTCTTTCCTCAATAAATTATTAACATTTGGAACAGAGGTTTTATAACAAAGAAGCTGTTTGGCTCATTGTATTATAGAGACACTGGTTGACTTGGACAACAAGTCTAAGTGGCCCATTTAATTTCATAATGTGAGGAAAACAGTCTTTTCCATCAAAGTGTGTCCCCATCTTAGTTGCTCACAGTTCCAGGTTCTTGTTCACTGAGCTCTGTTTTCACACGGGAAATTACTACCTACCCCACTCCCACATGCCAAGTGCAGCATTAGCCAGTGAAGAGCAGATGGTGCACCTGAACTCAGCCAATCCCAGTAAAGACGGAGGTCCCACTGCATCAGGAATAAAAATGAGGATCTATGGTCAGCGCCTCAGGCTTGCTGTGCCTGTGGGTGTGCACCCTTCTGTGAAGTAAATTTTGCCTTGCTTAGACAATTCTGTTTCTGCCTCTTCAATTGTGACCCCAGTGGTCTTTGGGGGTCTTATTTCTAACAATAACTACTGTGTTATCTGTGCGATCTATCTGCTCTCCATTAAGTTAAACTCATAACATTATAGAGTCTTAAACTGATGCTTTTAAAGAAGTGATCAATGTTCCAGAAACTTCTTCTGGATGAACATAGCTTTATGAAGAAAGCACAGCACTGAATTAGAAGGGAAATCCCTGGGTTTTCAGTATAGTTTCAACTGTATCATCATAGATGAGACGTTTGATCCATTATGTATCTGATTAATCCACTAGTCAGTCTAGTCCTACTTGAGTCTCCCATATACCAGTGCCATTAATGGTGACATCAAGAGCGTTTATGTCAAGCATTCCAATTTTTTTCTAAGGGGAAGTGGACAGAAAGATTGCAAAATTCATTGCCTTCTATTAGACAAGTCGTTCTCAAAGTATGTTCCCTGAATTTTCAATGTCAGCATCACCTGGGAACTCCATCAAATGAAAGGTCTCGGCTCCATTCCATTCCTACTGAATCAGTAGCTCTGGGGTGGTGCTCATTGTTGTGTATTTTGATAACTTTTCCGGATGATTCTGATGTGCACTGAAGTTGAAGAACTATTGTATTAAAAGTGCAATTTCATGTGACCAACTACAAATAGGGGTACTTTCAACAACTTACTCATATTTTATCAAGTTACCCTGATATAAGTATATCTTGGGAATCTGTGCTTAATTTCTCAGTTTTGTACACAGATCTTTAAATCTTTTAACTCCCCAAAGAGATTGTTCCTTATATCTCACCTTTCTATAATCCCAGTCATTTTTATTCATTAGTAGGAAACACCTGTAACAGCAGGAGCTACTTACATTCTAATTGTTTCTTGTTCCTCTAAATTGGTTGTCATTATAAAAGAAATGACAGAAGTGAAATGGGAGAAGAGCAATGTGGCAAGAACACTAGAGCCCATTTCCAATGTTTAATTGCTATACAATACTAAGAACAGATTAAAAAGATAAATCAAAAGTTTGCAGAAAAAAAGTGAGGCCCCCAGTCAGTTTTATGGTTTCATTTGAGCTGCAAAGATATTATTATACACTCATTTACAAAACAATGAGCTCTTACTGTTTATGAAAGTTTAATCTCTTGGTTTATTGCCTTAATATATTTCACATTGGTAAGGTTTACTTTTAAATGAAATTTTTGACTGTCTTATGTGGATGTTATTTTATAGTGAGAATACAGACAGAATGAGTGTAACATCATAATTGTATTCATCTATGAAGCAATTAGAGTCAGGGTAATTGCTTCTAGTTCTCACATATCTGCATACAAAGTAATAGAATTAATATTTTATCATTTGGCAGTATCCCTTGTTAGCTAAGAATTCTAACACTGTATATCTTCTTTGTGTGTCCACAGGAATTTAAACAGATCCTATATTAATATTTACCTAAATCAAAAACTATGCCAAATGAAAAAATTACATAGATTAAGTTGGCATCATTGCTCAATGCATGCATCCAGCGGATGTGCAATGTGACAGAATTCCTCCACCACACTCTCCAAATGAAGTGGACTAATGACAACTGAGGAAAAGCTTAAGGACCCCTCCTCCATCCCCAGTTGTGTTCCAAGTGATTTCACAGTTGCCAAAGTGAGTATGAATTTCATGATACAGTAAGAGACTGATTCTGATTCAAATATGTGGCTACTCTAACATCAAAACTCTTACAAACACACCTTTGCATGTTTCTCCAAAGAAAAAATTGATAGAGCTAAAGAAGGAGAGCATGATGACCTACATGGAGGAACTGGTGAATGACTGACAAGATTCAAATCCTCAGCCAGAATCCACAGGACTAAGGAGGGCTAAATGAGGACTTATAGCCTCATTTATTTTCTAAGAAGCTTAGGCTGGAGGGAGAGAAAAGAAGCCATAAATTAAATGGCACTTTGCTTGAATAAAAGGGGAACAAATGAGGGAATTAAGTTGAAACTAGCAGCTCAACCACTGGACCAAATTTAATTGGTGGATAAGCTGTATTTCAACATTAAAAAAAATTATAAAAGATGGGTAAAACTAGCAATTCTGCTCCTTCTTTTCAGTAGTTGCAAACATATATCTTTTATGGAGAAACAGAGTAGAGAATTAGCAATAGCAAAAATGCGTGCATAAATTATCTGTATTATGCACACTATAAGTGTCCTCACTCCTTATATGGGTTTTATTTTAAATTATTATGAAAACTCATTAATCCTTAGCTTGTATCTATTACTATGATTTCTTCCTGGTACTATTTTGCCTGTTAGTCTATGTGGCTATATTTTTTGTTACATACAAATCATTTATTAAATACTATGTAAAAGAATTCAATAAAACGTGTAACAATTCTCATAAAAAGCTCATATAATTTTCAAAATGGCAACCCACAAACTTCTGGTATGTGAACTGGTCCTCATAATAGGGCTATATTAGGATAGGAGAGAAGTTACTTTCTCTATTCTCTAGTTCATTGAGACTCAAAGAGATCAATTCATATGCACAATTAGAAGTGGAATTCAGACATTTTCTGGAGCACGATGGAAAACTAGGATAATTTTCAGGGAACCACCTTGATTGCTGCTGACTGATTTGGAAAGGGTGAGGAGTTGATGTGGTCTGCATAAGTATAAACATATCTACAGAGTTTGGAGAGGAAAGTCCTATTATTGATGGAGTAGAGAATCTGGAGGCAGTGACTTTGCAGTACAAAAGAATTAACTTTAGGATGGACTGTAATCCAAATGGGAAAAGTAAATGATGACATGTAAATTTATTTAAAGAATATAGAATTAAAATACTGAAACTGAAATGTTTGGGAGGCAGTTTAGAACTGGGAACTAATTGGCAGGTGAGAAGTAAGAAAAAGAAGTTGGATCTTAAAATGAAGCTGTAAAAATTAGTAAATTCTTGAAGCAAGTAATCAAATAAAAATCCCAGGCTGTAGGGATATGAAATAATTACCCTTATTCCTTATTTCTTTGTTAGTAATTCTTGATCATCAAAGTTTAAGGAAATTTGAATTGTATTTTTTTTTGTATAAAAGAACACAAATACACTTTTTAGGGAATTATTAAATTGGGTATATAAGATTTTAGGAATAATGGTAGATCTTCATAGGAAAGTCTAATCTTTTTCTTTTTTTAGTCATCTTCATGAGCCACTCAGAACCTAATCAAAATATTGGTTGTAACATGCCTATCTTGTTTTGAGTATGTGCCATACCAATTTTTAAAAATCATGTTAATAGAATATAATTGATATACCACATAAATCACCTATTTCAAGTATACAATTCAATTTCTTAAATGTATTCGCTTATTCTCAGCTGCTCTAAGATATACAACTATGACCATGATCAATTTTAGAACATTTTCATCACTCCAAAAAGTGGCCCATACACATGAGCAGTCACTGATTTTCCCAACATTCCAGAAGATGCTCAGTACTGAAAGGTGCTCATAGCAACGAAACTCAAACACCCTGACTGCCATCAAAAAGTAAATGTGAGTACTCTAAACATTTGAGTAAGCTAACAGCTTTCTAAATGTATTGTTTCCTTCTTTTTTCTTTAATCTAGTCTGTATGTTTATTTTTAATGATACATAGCTAGAAAAATCCCTGTGAAAAATAATTTGTTCCGACTGAGTGATACAATCCTGACTGACCTAGCCCAAAGACAGTACAGAGCAACAATATCTGCTGTGTGACTCAGGTCTGAAAGCAAATACTGCCTTCATCTGTGAAACAAACCGTTTTCTTCCCAAACAGGTGTTGATGCTTTTCCTTTGACTGTCACAGAATTTTGTCTATAGTTTCTATTGATCTGCCAGTGATTTTAAAATGATTGTGTCATTCAGAGCTCCTTTGCTCTGGTCTGAAGCAAATTTAATACCGATACTTATAATTTGGCCAGCCTATACTTATCCTACCTTATCTGCCAAAAAATAAAAATTTTAAAATAATACAATAGCATTGCCAGGCAGATTCATGAATAGAAGAAATGTTCCACAATATTGGAGAATGTTAAAATATGAATTATGAGAAATCATTGCATGTAATTTTCTAGGTTGATGTTCTTGCTGATAGGATAATTTTTAGTGCACATTTTGAATTCAATTTCCTTTATTTAAAAAAAAATCATCTTTCATGCACATTGCTTTCAGATAGAATAACTTGCAAAAACATAATCAGTTTTACAGGCCACATTCTCATAGAGATTTGTACAATTTCAGTTAGCCATAAATGCTTCTCTGGCAAGCATCACATTACATGTAATCCTCTTTATGTCTGCTGTAGGTCACCACCAACTTCAGACAACAAACAGTTTGTCCTGACACTAATCTCTACTCTAAGGCCAGTTTCACTTTCTCTTTGGGGGGCTGTTTGAGAGGACCTAGAGATCACAGTGGAATCAGAGTAATTCATCTGTCCCAGAAAAGCTGTTTTCTCAGCTCTACACTTGGAAAAACCTCCAGTTAGATCTCTATATTTTCTTACAAATTGATGCAACACGTTCACTCTATTCAGTTTTGCCCATTATAATTAACTTCAAGTCTTTCTGGTTGTTTCACAATAAATTTACCCAATAGTCACAAGGCCACATACTTGAGGAGGAAATATAATATGTAAGTAATATAAAACTATTCATAGAAACACTTACTTCAAGTTATTTTGCAATAGTTAATATGTACTCTTCAGTAAGAGATGCCTCTCTACTTTTTTCATTCTTAAGATATAATGAATACACAACTGAAGGATAGATCCAACACTATTTCTGTAACAGTAATAATAGTCAACGTAAATGTGTTGATGCACAAAAAATAAAGGTATCTAAATATAAGCTCCATGAGTGTAAGGACTTCTTCTGTCTTGTTTCTTTAGAACCAGCAATACCCAGGGCACCAGACACCACATGTCAATATTCAGCACATCCAGACTGGAGTACATGAAGCTTGAACTTTTTTCCTTAGGTAAAGATTCCTTTAAGAAAGGAATGATGCCTTCTAAATCCATGTACCACCTCCCTCAGTGCCCATGTAGTGCGTGACCCAAAGTCATGCATGTGAAGAGCTCTTGGTAGGTCAGGTTCTGATGCACTGAGCCAGGAGCTATACGATATGCTTTGCATACTGCATCTGTAATCCTCATAGCCACTCTATAGTAGGCACTTTCTATTTACTGAGCCAGAGGTCAAGTCATAGAGCAATTTAAGAACTCAGCTGGCCTGACTCCAAATGCAACATACCCTCTACTATGTTGGGCTATCCACTTTTCTGCTAGCAGTCAGTAAATTCACCTTGTCATTTAGACCAATTCAGTTCTCTTTCTTACTATTAAAAGATAACGAAGCTTGATAAACTTATAACTACATACATCACAGAACAATATTCAATCTCAAAGAATGGATTAAAATTAGTAGATTATTTTATGGATTTATACACCTTCTTGGTATCTATAAACAAAATTGAATCTTTTTGAAGAAGAGTGAAAGTATTAAAATTTAACCACTAGTGTGTGTGGGTGTGCATATGTGTCTGGCCCCAAAATGCACAGATTTGAAAAAATATTAAGTTAGGGATGATTTTATGACTGTAATGTTTTAAAATAGTAAGACAACTATTACATTTATGTCTCTCCTTCATGTACTCAAGTATAAAACCACTAAATTTTGTGATTGGGACACCATTAAATGTCTAGATTAGCAGAGAAAGTTACATTTGTGGTCACATTTGCTTGAGTACACTTGAAATGTCAACTCATCACTGAGAAAGAACAGATTTTTTCACAACAGGTTATGTGTTCAACATTTGAGCATGTAGTGGTTACATAGTATTCTAAGATATACTATGCATCTTTTTAACTTGAGTATGAAAGCATTATTTTTTTTGCTATGTCTGTGTGATAGCTAAATGACTGTCATAGTTGTGGGTGCCCATTTCAAATGGCCATATATACTTAATTCAGGGAATGTGTAGTATTTCTGTAGTAGAGAATCCACATACCCTTGCACAGCAAAGCAAGTGTAGGATTTGCATTGCCTATTTTTTTTCTTGCACTGTAAAATCTAATAGAGTTGGACAAAATGTCATCTGCTGCTTATTAAATCTTGTTTTTGTATGGTTGACTGACCTAATTTTCCAGCGTTTGAAATTTAACTTCTTATCACCTGTTTGGTTGAATGTTCAGTTAGCTCTGTCAAATACTTGAACATGTTACCATGTCATTTACACATGTTCAAATCATGTAATTGGTTTCACAGAAAACCTGTGCAAGTCTCAAATCTGGTCCCAATTAGAAAATACACCTTTAAAGTAGTAAGGACTGGTTCTCTTTCTCACACCTTCATCTCCCCTATAATACCTAGGAACAGAGAAGTGAATATCTGTAGAATTTAGGCAGCCACACTCTGGACCTTACCATTACTGATAGCAGTTACTTCTCTACTATATCAATTTTGAGGACTCCATTCTCTGGTCACTAGCCTGTCCCTTTTAAGACCTCCATGTCAACCGTCCAGGGAAGTACAAATTGATGGAATTTACAATCCAATATTCTTCCACCATTTCCTTGGACTTCAGTCCCTCCTCAATTCTGTGGCCAAACTTTAACCCCTGTGAAACCAACCTTTGTTAAATCTAACAAAATTATGACAAAAGCTTTGTTATAACCACCTGGAAATTAAGACCCAGAAAATTTCTTTTTTTTTTTTTTTTGGCTGTACTGGGATTTGAACTCAGGACTTTGCATTTGCACTTCTACTTGAGACATGCCTCCAATCTTTTTTGTTCTAATTATTTTTGAGTTAGGTTCTTGTTTTTTATCCAAGTTAGTCTGGACCACAATGCTATTTATGTTTCTCATGTAGCTGGGATGACAGGCGTGTACCATCGCGCTCAACTATTGGTAGAGAAGGGGTTCCAGGAAGTTTTGCCTGAGTTAGCCTTAGAACCCTGATCCTACCGATGTCAGCTTCTCAAGTAGCTAGGATTATAGGCAGAAAAATTCATTTTCATGTTTTAAACAGTTGCTCTCTGTTGTGACTATGGTGAACAAAAAACTTAGGCTTGTGAACTATTCTCAACTTAAATTCATGAAGAAGACACTTAAAATGTTGCCTGGCCAACCTACCATGTTTCCTACTTCAGGTGGTTTTCTATATTAGATCACTATTTTATACCTCCTCTTTAGCTCAAAGTTCATAAAATGACCCCAAAACCTCTTGTGTTTCCAAGACCCTCTGTAGAATAAAAGGATAACACTCCCTTATAATTAATCTGACAACTCATTCATTCATTCTCTCATTTATTCATTCACTTTTAGAGTATTTATGTACTGCCCAATGAAATCATAAAAAAAATAAATTTGGAAGGAACTTCTAAGCTTCTCAAATTACAGAAGAGGAAATTGAGGTTCAGAAATTTTCATTTCATGTTCTAAACATTCTATGAACATAAAAACTATGCTGGAAAAAAGTCTGCTCTCAGTTGGTTTCTTGACTTGACTTCACTTAACCTCTGAGAAGATGATGTAAAAGGGCCCAACTTTCATAAGAAATTATATATCCAGGTGATACAAGGTGACAATGTATGGTCAGTGGCATCTAATGGCCTGGAGCTTATCAGAATTGCATACTATCAGACCCCACCCCAGGCCCAGGGAGTCAGAATATTTGCATTTCAACAAGCTGCTCAGTGGTGATTTCTTTATAAAAGCCACAGATTACATCTGTATTAAATAACAAAGGCAGCAATCGGGATCACTACCGCCTGGAACACTAGAGATAGACCTTCTCTTTGCCCATGGTAGGCTACTTTTCTTTCAAAGTTATGTGGTCTTTTTGTTCTGTTTTTGTTGGGTGTTAACTTGTGGAAATTCACTTGACATTCACAACTCATTCATTTTATGTCGGAGAAAGTTAGGAGCTTTGTTGATACCAGAAAGGGATGCACCAGCACATCAGGGCAAACCTCATACATTTTAAATTAAGATAGTGCATCAAGACTTAAGATGACAAAGCTTAAGCTCTTCTCGGAATGGCAAAGCCAGAGGCAAATGCAAGTTTGGCACCCTGAAATCAAACATGTGGCGTTTCATTTCGTCTGAAATACTCACACCTCCTCAGCCCTTCTAAACACAGTGTATTTCAATTTGGGGCTAGGAAGAAGTGAAAGCCAATAGGTTCTTATTTTATCAAAGTGAGGAGAGAAAAATCTGTGCTATTGAGAGAAAGCTTCCTCCCTATTCCTTCTTTGTCTTGAAATTATTTCTGAATTCTTCCAGCAATGGAAGAATGTTTTCAATCTTATTGTCGTTTTAAATTTTTTATTTTATACCCTCTAATATGTTCACATTGCCACTTTCCCCGTAAAAACTCACCAACAAAGTTTTCTTTCAAAATGGTCACGTTTTGGTGAAAATAAACAGATGTGAAGCCTTATTAGTGCTGCAATTGCTAGGTCAAAAACACAGCACAATGTAATTTCATGCTAAAAAAAATTCAACTGCCTAAAATACTAAAGTATGAAAATAGCGTGATAAAAATGAAGAAATTGCCATTAAGAACATACTCCCATTAACATATATACATTTTGTGGGCTTTTTTCTCTGTAAAATGAAAAATGTCCACAATTACTGGACTGTTAATATGAGGTTAGAATTTTTTTTTTTCTTAAAGTCCTTTTTAACAGACCTTTGGCCTAGGGATGCAGCTTAGTGGTAGAATGCTTGCCCAGGATGCAATAGGTCCTGGGTATAATCCTCAGTACTGGAAAAAACAAATCAGAATCAATTCTTATTTGTAAATGTCTGGTAAGCATTCCTAATACAGTAAATCTTCTGGCCATCTACTGACTATAAGACACAACATAATTTCAATTATTTTAGTACTTTTATTAATTTTCTTACTCCTTACTTTGTAGGGGCCAAAGATTACTTTAGCATAGCTTATAGAAGAAGGGTTTATGAGCAAATAGGCTAGGTAGGAAGTTAACAAAAATTAGAGTATAGCTAGGATAGAAGAATCCCAAGAAAACTCCATTATGATCTCTCTGTTAACCTAAAGGTAGAAAGAAGGAAAAGCAGGACAGACAAGAACGAGGACACTGTGAGGACTAGTAGGAATTTCAACCCCCCAGGATTTAAAGGGTACAACCAATCAAACATTGCAGGCACAGCCAACTGGAATACTGCTTTCTGCATTAATTAGCATAGATTAGTATTAATTAATTAGTATAGAGATTGAGCAAACAGTTACACACCTTACAGCACTTCACTTCTCTAACAACCCATTCAGGAACCCTCCTGTCTCTCATGGGAGCTATGTCCTTTTTTAAAATAAACTTCTTGCCTATATGCTCATCTTCCATTGCCAATGGACTGCATTCTTTGTGAGACAAAGAATTTCGGTGTGAATCTGGAGTCCTCTGTTGCTGATTCAAAGAAGAGCTGTAACCAATCCAGCGCAGTAGAACCCTGATCTCACAAAAAAATTCCAGTTTCATTTACACATATATGACATGCTTTGGTGCTGGTTCAAGTAAGCCCATTTCCCAAGAGTAATTTTTCACCATATGTGCACTAGAAGCATTTGCCATATGGTGACTACCATTTCTTATGCCTCTGTGAAGCTACCCAGTCTCAGGGGCTGATGTAAGCATAATATACTTCTCAAAATATGCATGAAAAATAAGAATAACAACAGAAATTACCTAAAATTAAAACATTTTAAAATACCTAAAATTGAATATAAACTACCTACTGTTCATTGCTATGGTTGGGGTGTATTTTGAATGTCCTCCAAGGGTCCATTGTGGTTTGAGATTTGGTCCCCAGGGTGGTGATATTGGAAGTGCTGTGGACCATTAAGAAATGGTAACTTATGGGAGGTCCTTAGGTCACTGGGGATATGCCCTCAAGGACTTAAAACAGCAGTCTCTCTCTGCTTCTACTTCAGCATGTGATCCTTCCTCCCGCATGTGCTCTGCCCCCTACCATCTGCCATGAGGTCCTCAGCAAAACCCACTGATGCAGGTGTGATACTCTTGAACCTCCAAAACCATGAGTTAAAGAATCTCTTCTTTTTCATAAGTGGCCCATGTCACATATTTCATTATAGGGATGTAAAGTTGACTAATGTACTCACATTTCTTGAGTGAATACATGGCAGCACTTGGTGCTTTAACATGACATCATACTTGCTCCTTTTAGATCATGGAATTTACAGTAAGTATGGAGCTTACACAGCTGTGAAGATCTTAGTAGGCCCACCACCAATTGATCAGAGAACCAATCGGAATCCAGCTGGAAATGTGCACAAGGCGTCAGTGCATTTCCCACAGTCACAAATAATGTCACAGAAATGTGAAAGTTTTCTCAGAGTGGATTTGGAGTTCTGCCCCAGTTCCAGAATTTCTCTTAAACATGGTGTTTAAAGTGCTTATGCTTGCATATTAAATTAGAAATGTTGGGTCATTTAAGTGAGTGGTTGAGACACTGTAGTAGAACCATGCTTCTCAAACATAAGCATATGTGAGAATCACTTGCAGGGTATGGTAACAGATTGCAGCACCCCCTCTCAGAGTCTGTGACCTTGTACTTATGTGGTGGGTCCCAAGAATTTGAATTTCTAAGAAGTAATGCTTAGAGACCCTCTATATAGCAATATCGTATAGTTCATGATTTTTTTTTTCAGAAAAAACATAAAATTTTTATTTGACTTTTCTCTGGGCATTTTAAAAATTACTGCTTCTCTTTGAACCTTATGCTGTCATAAAATTCACCATAAATTTAAAGTTGGAAATGAATGCAGAAAGGATAAGAGAATAGGTGCCAAGTGCTGTTGATAACCGTGGGCTAATTCATCACTTGCCTTCTGATTTTCCCAGTTTTCACTTACAGGATTGAAATTATAATACTAAGTAAAAGTAATGCATATGTGCACACTCTCTATGGACAATGTTGAATGAATGTAGTGTTGATAAAGATGCAAGACATTTGCTTTTATGTTAGCCAACATCTATAGCATAATACCTTAATAAGCTGCGAATGAATTAAAAAAATTTCTTAGCAAAAGAAAAATAAAACTGTAGATTTATATCACAAGAGAATCAGTTCATTTACCCAAGTTACTATGAACATAACCTAGCAATATGAAGTGATTCTGTAGCTTAAATACCTTTTTATTCAGTAATTACCTGTATGTCAGACTTCACCTCAATTATCTTCATTGCTATCGTAAAAGAAGTCGTTAGAGATTAGTAAAAGTTTGTGGTTCTCTGGTAACTGTTGAAAGATAACATTTGCAGTTCTCTTCCTGTACTAGCTTTCAACACAACACAATACAGAATGTGATAAAACGTAAACTTCGTCCATCATCTTAGCTGCAATTCACACAAAACTGGCCATAGCAATATTCTCAAATATATTCCAAAATAAGGGAATATAAAATGAAATATTTGGATTATTCATTTGATTTTTGAGTTCCTTTAAACTTTTCCATTCAGACAGAGTTCTTTTGTATCTCACACTGATTCAAGCAGGGTCTCTCATTCCAAGCAAAAAATGGAACACAGGACTTGAGAAACTATTTTCTTAGTTCTCCCAAGGATGGAATTAACTGGTACCATTAGAGTGGTACCTGAGGTTTGGGAGCCTCAAAATGGTCAAGAAATGGTCAAGTAGACATAGTCTCTAGGCTGCAATATCTGGCATTTTAATAAGCTCTTATTTCAAACCAATTTCTCAGACACTAAATATCCTTGCAATAATCTTATCAAGTCAGTCACTACTATTATTCATCATTTTATGGAGGAGAGGCAGGGGAATCAAAAAATTAGGAAGTGAATTTCAAGACCACATGGCTAGTAAGGGTCAACATAAATCCTGACTCATGCTGAGATGGTTTTTTTCTGGTAAACTCATGTACCTTTTCATGTCCCAATAGGAGTGACTACAGACTAATCTACTGATTTTAGCTTAGCCTTAGCTCTTCAGGACACACTTTCCCTATCAGCATAGCTTGGGTATTTCCTCCCCTTGAGAATAAATGTGAAGATGACATGGCCCCTTATAAGGCTTCGTTAGCATTGTGCAGCCTCATTTTCCCTTGGTAGAGGGACACAAAATCTTTAAACTCCTATGTCCGACTATCTCATCTTTAAAGATGGCAGGAAAACCACTGATGAGATGCCCCACCTTAACTAGAAATTAAAGAGAACTAAAGATGAAGCCACTTGGACAAGCTGAGAGGTGGGAATATTTACCTGCTCAAAGGCAGAGAAGACAGCTCTGTCTTTTGATTCCCACTGCATAAGTCAAATAGCGTCTACTTTTCCTGTTAATTTTTCAAAAATGTCTTGAAAGGAAAGGATATGTATAACCGTTGTGTTTGAAACATTACATTCTTATAATCCTAAATTTATTGCTCATTCTTTCAGAAAGATTTCCTTAAAAGAATCTCACAGTTTTGCTTCATTCCTTGGATGGAATCCTTAGGGAATAAGAGGGAAAATTAATTTCTAAGCACTCCAAGAATGGGACAGTAATGCTAACAGCTTCGTTGGAAACAGAAAGACAGTGTCACCTTGTGTTGTTTTCAATATCACAGTCTAAATAAGCTTACAATCACTTTGAACTCCACAAATGTAAAGCTGCGGGACCAGGCCTCCCAACACTCAGGAAGCCAACACTGTCAACAGACTGTCAGAGTGTCAACAGTGCTTTTCATATTCTCCTCTAATAAAACAAACAAGAGAGTCAAATAGCTCAAGATGCTCTAACATTTTAATTAATGTGCCATGTTGAGTGAAGTAGACACAGGCCTGTGCAGAGCTGAGATTGTATTTGTCAAGTCCAAATTTAACATTATTCAGTGGTATGTTTTATGAGGATGGGTATTAAGCACTGTTGCTTGTTAAATACTTGGTAAATAAATGAACAATAACTCAGATTTTCATGTGAAAGTGTCAATCGTTAAGCTTGTTTCAGTGCTATTTCAATTAAGACATCTTCGTTAAAAAAAAAATATGTCTTCCTTAGAAATATTTGAATATTTTGCAGGTTATAGTCTCTTTAAATAGCCCTGACTTGAGTTTTAAAAAAATTTAAAAATAAAGAAAAGAGATTTGTTTCTGATCGCACTACAGATTTCTGTAAGATAGAAACATTTCTACACTTTATTGTCCTGCAAATTTCTTGACATCAGTTACAACTTATTATGATTTTTGCATGAGTAAGTGGATGAATTAATGTGCCCTGTGTATAAACTCTGAGTACCGATGACAGTGAGCACACATGATGGGTATCACCACATGCTCATAATGAATTGACAGCAGTTATGCAGAACTGACATTTTAAATTTCATTAGGAATAGCAATGCAAAATTCCAAGTCTCCTCCATAGTTCTTTACAGAGCATAAATATTTATACAAATGTCCTCTGGGATAGGTTGATTCAATGAACATATGTTAGTCTTTCCTCCAATTTGTTCCCTGTGCCTGGAGTAAACTTTTTGCTCTTTGCAAACCATGTAAAAAACCTTCCCTCTCTTATAGGTTGGCTCCAAATGCCCTCCTTGAAGTGGTCATTCTCATTGCCCATTTATAATTGTTCCACGCTCTGAATTTAAAAAGCTGCATTATAATTAGTGTCTTTTCCATGATTTGTCCACTCCTTGGGATTAAGGACTATGTCTTACTCATCCTATTATTCTCTTTTCCCTAGAATAATGCTTTGAATATATATTAAGTATTTGCAAAATCTTATTTTTTAAAAAATGGGAAAAAAATGGATTAAGTGCAGATGATTGGAGGGTTGGGGCCATGTACCAAAGTAAAAGGGAAGATATATAAGCATATTCTTGACTCGAAACAGAGAGTTGTTTCTAAATATGAGTTGTAATCACTAGAATCTATCCTCAGGATTGATCATGATGTAGTAAAGGAGGCTATGGCGTTTGTAAGACCCTTAACCAGATTGTAATGGTGGCAGTAAGGTTTGGTCCACTTTTTGATAGTGTTTTTAAAAGTGATTGTTATTCAAGTAACTTGAACCAACATTTATATGCAGTGCAATCTCAACGCAACACCCAACGCATTTTTCATGGACATGTTTTTTGATATAAGAGCACCATCAATGATCAGTAACATATTTTTCACATCTTCCCCTGTATTAAAGATGTAACAGACACTGTATTCCATCCTGGTCTCACTGAAGAAAGAACAAAAGTGCCCAGGCTTTAGGTTTGTTAATCTGTGGGAAGATTGTTCTGGCATCTGTACTAAGAGTTGATTTATCTGCAGCAACTTGCCAATAAAGTTGTGGTTGTTCAACAATGGAAATAGTATAATTTTTTCTTCCTTCATTATCTTTTTAAAATTTTGGTTCTAAATGCACTTTATATGTGACTGTATGTTTCAGTGTTTCAGTAAACAGAGTATGTGAGGAAAATACCACAACTACACACATTTTTGTTACTTTGACACCAGTTAATACTTAATGACTGACTCTTGCATTGCCAATAACAAATCTGACATATTTACTTCAGACATCCTCAAATCTAATGGTTTCCTTATAGATTTCCTGGTCCCTGGAATTGGAAATTGTACTATTTAAGTCTTTCTATTTAAGTTTACATGTGACCTTAAAATAAATATACAGGAATCTGCAGTGGTCACATTTTAGATATTAATCTAAGAATTTATGCTTTGTTTTCTAAAACTGAAATGCAGATTTCACACTGGGGAACAATCCACCAACTCAAGATTATGAATTGAATGGTACATGGCTGTTATCTTGTCAAAAAGTCCTAAGAAGAGCCTGAAGGTTTTAACTCCTAACTGGTCATAAATCCACGTATTTTTAACTCTTGCCTCTAAGAGTTCATTCGAATGCCCAGTGATGTACTGAATATAATAATGCTCCCTTCATTCATTGAAAGTTTGTTTTTGTTCTTATTATTGATACTTAAATATGACCTTGTATATGATTACATGTCCAAGCACATGCTGCCTTAAATGTATTTTCAAGGCATTTTACTTGTTTTTGTTGTTGTTGTTGTTTTTGTTTTTGGTGGTACGGGGGATTGAGCTCAGGGGCTTGCCCTTGCTAGGCAGACACTCAACCACTTGAGCCACTCTGCCAGCCCTTTTTTCTTTTTTTTTTGAGATAGGGTCTTGGTTTCTGCCTAGACTGGCCTTGAACACAGTCCTCCTATTTGTGCACCCCAGTGTAGCCAGGATGACAGGCTCATTCCACCTCATACAGTTTTGACTGGTTGAAGTCAAGTCTTATGAACTTTTTGCCCAGGCTGGCCTTGAACTATAATTCTCCAGATCTTTGCCCCTCAATGTAGCTAGGATTATAGGCTTGCACCACAGTCCCTTGGCAACCTTTTTTTTCTTTGATGCTCTGAGCAAAACAACAAGAGTATAAAGAGAAGGGGGTTTATGTTTTTCACTGTGCCTAAAATCTAACCCAAACTTTGACCTGTTCTTCGTTCTACTTCTCTTCTGAGTATCGCCTGACTAGTAGAGTTGTGAGACTGTTTCTTCCTCTGAGCCAGCAACTCAGTTGAGTCCCAGAGAATCCACCTCTTCTTTGTAGTGACTTATCTATTTATTGTCCCCTTCTCTGAATATCTTTAGGCATTTTTGTCCAAATCAGCATTTAATTTAATATTGTATATGTTGTTCAATCAGATATTTAAGTTTGTACTGTAATTAGAGGCACACTTGAATTTACATGAAAGTAGAAGCCATGTCGAGTTTCTTTTATCAGAGCCTAAGGACAGTAAATTCTCAGGGATTATTGACAGTCTCAGACAGTGCAGGGTATTAAAATCTTCTGTGCTGACTCTTCTTTAACCACACTCCTGCCAATTGCCTACCTGATATAATTACCAATTTGGCATTTCAAATAAAAGACACAGAGCAAAACTCTTATTTTTTCTCCCAAATATAAGTACCATTCCCTATATAATTGTTCAATAGTCTTCCAACTTGTTTAAACCAGAAACCTTGGAGCATTCCTTGATTTTTTCCCTTTCCCTTTTCTCACTTGCAATCCAGTCACAAAGTTGTGGGTGCTGTCTTCAAAATAAAACATGAATCCCAAGGCTTCTTCCTGCTTTGCTTGCTACCCCCCTGGTTCAAACCACTGTAATAGTTCTCTATTTCACTAAATAGCTTCCCAATGACCTTTCCTTATCTCATTCTTCTACAACTCATCTTCCATGCAGTTGTCCTATCATTTTAAAAAGAGAGCAATCACAGTTGTATCTTTCCTGGATTACTCTCTTTAATGGTGTCCACTGCTCTTAATTTAATATATCCCATCTAGCATAGTATGCCAAGCCCTTTAGAATTTGGCCCTTGACTACCTGCTTACCATGTCCTCACTCTCAATGTCCTGGTCACTGACAAGCAATCAAGGAGGTACAACACAGCTTAATAACTCCAAAGAGAAATCAATGCATTTGTGTGATATTTCACTCAGTTTGAGGGGAGGGTTACAGAAGGACAATTTGAAGAACAAAAAGGAGTTTGTCTCAGGCAGACAAGCTCCTTGTGTGTGTGTGAAGAAAAGTGAACAGTGGAAATAGACAGGTAAGGCATTTCAGTAAATAGAATTTTTCCTTTTCAAATATCCATAGTGTTGTGCTGTGGTTTGAATGTGTCCTCTCTAACATTCAAGTGTGGTCAAAGAAATGGTATGAACAGATGGGGAGCCTTTAAGAGGTGATTAGACCCTGAGCACTCCTCAGTCATGAGTAGGACACAGCATCTCTTCCCTCCTCTGGAGGGAAGCATCAAGGAACCATCTTGGAAGCAGATAGTAGTCCTCACCAAAGAAGCAAAACTGCTGTCACATTGTTCTTGGGCACCCCAGCTTCTACATCTGTGAGAAAAGAAATTTCTGTTCTTTAGAAGTTAACACAGTCTGCTATAGCAGCCAAAACACACTAAGACTCCAGTGGTGCTAAATACATTCCATTTGCTACTTTCTAGAATTAGCAACCTAGCAAACTATAATCTTCATCTTTCTAGTGATCTTCTAATCCCTGCCAGCTCTACATGTCCATTTCATTTCTGTAATGAATGTCCCATGACTGGGCACTGTTCATAACTTGAGTTGTGACAAGAGACTCATGATATTGAAGTTAAGAGTCTGAGACATAATTTTCACTACTTACATGCAGGAAAGAAACCTCATAGATCCGGAGCTGGCAAACTACCACCTGCAGGCCACATTTGGCCCACTGCCTGTTTACGTAAATAAAGTGTTATTGGAACACAGGTGCACCCATTGCTTTGCATATTGTCTATGACTGCTTTCATCCTAAAATGGCAAAGCTGGGTTGTTGGAACAAAGACCCTATGGTCTTACAAAGCAGAAAGCCTTTATTCTCAGGTCCATTACCGAAAAAGTTTGCTTGCCAACTCCTGTCATATAGAGAGTAGCATTGTATTTTCTTTTTTCAGAAAGAGAGTGAATTAAAAGCATATGACATGATTCATGGGTTAGGTAAACTATACAGATTTTTAAAGACGTAGTAATAGAATAGTTCATGTTTGTTACTATTTCTGAGATAGTTTAACTGTTAAAGAAAACATTGTGGTTACATGAAGGTATCATTGCTGTGTAATCAGTTGGTATTTTCAGACTTGAAAGTACCTTTCAGTACATCCTTAAAATGTACAACAATGGGAAGTGATTTGCTGAAATAAAAATGTTATATCTGGCTCCAGCCCAAATTGCTCAAGGCCATATAAAAATCTGAGAAGATGCAGACATAATAGGCTCACTGGTTTGGAAGTAATATCAGTTTTTTAAACGCCAAGACTAATCTTGTACCACTTACTAAGCTGAATTCAGGTTCTACTGACAATCTTTATTAACCTTGTATTTTCTGCAAGTGTCTAATTTTTCACTCAAATATGTTCCAGGTTGTTTAATTATAAAATGCAAAGAATTTTAAAAACTATTTATGAACTGCACATATTTAAATAAGTCCATTTATTTTTTTGAAGAAAAAGTTTTCAGTCTTCAAATGCTCTATTTCATTTTGATGGCTCACAACACGATTTTCTTTCGATGTGAAAATTTGCAGTTGACTGGCCCCACAATGTATAGTACCCATGTTTATGCCTAACAGCTTATCCCATCTCATTAGTGAAAAGAGGAAGAGAATATGGTAATTATTACCACACAGTAAAGATGCACAGATGAAGAGTTATTTTTCTCTTTATTTAACGTAACACTTTAATAAAATGATAGCTATGCTATAGGGAAATATTGTGGGTATCAAAGAGCTTAGCGTGTCAGAGCTGTGAAATCCTCTGACTTCATTGGCCAGGAGCATCCTGATGTCAAGTGCCCGAAAGCTTCAGTTTATTGCATTTTTTCCCTTCTATCTTCACCTTTGGGGAGACTTGATACTCTTTTGTTCCTCTTCTATCTAACCCTCGTATTTGACTCCCAAATCTACCTGGCCACCCTTAAGCCAATTTAGGGCTCTAGGGATCATTGCATGTTTCCTAGACATTTTCACAACTGTCACAGCATTTTAACGTATGTTAGTAGAGGAGTCTTACCCACATTACTCTTCCTTTTCGAACTTTACTGATGATTCTCCTTACTTACTCTATAATATTAACTAACACGTTTCTAGTGAATAAAAAAAACAACAGTGAGTTGTACAGGATTGCTAACAGTTCCTAGTACTTCATTTTGCTTCCCTGCCTCAGAAATTTATTACTTTGGTGCTTCTCAGGTTGAAATCCACATTCCACCTGTGTCAGGAACAACTGAACCTTTTGCCTACAAATCCATCATAAGCCTCACACTAGGCCTTCAGGAATATAACCATAGCGCTGGGGCTTTTGAAAAACTCCCGAGGTAATAATTACACACAACATATTTTGAGAACTAATGCCATATATTTTAACCGTTGTAATAGTTTTCAAAGGAATACGCTTTTATTTTCCACTCCATTTAATACATCTCTACAATATATTTCAGTAATCCTACTCAAATCCATCCCATCTCTCTCTTATCTAAATCATCAAAAACCTTTGAAATGGTTTCCTTGCTTCTAGTTTTCGAGCCCTGCCAGATTTGTCACCTAGAATCATAATTTTAACAGTCTAATCACTGGCTTTCCAGTAAAATAAACTCTTTCATTTCTTGATATCAATGCCACTTAATTAATTAAGCCAGTCTGCAGGAATTCACTTACTTGCTATTCTTAAATGCATATTTTCTTTTCTACCTCTGTACCTTTGCTCAATGTCTTCTAGGTACATTGCATTCTGACTTAAGTGCAATGTATTTGTTATACAAAGTCCTGCTTAAATTTACATCCTCTATAAAGCATTGCCTACTTTGGAATTCTACTGCACTCAGACATTGTCCATGTCTCACATAGGGTCATTTGTCTATACTGAGGCATCATAACACAATCATCCTGTTTAAAAAAAAAAAAAACAGATTCGACTACAATTTCAGTTCATAAAGAAGATCATTCAAACAGATCAAAATCAACTTTGAGAATTTCTTTACATGTACACACATAAATTATAGGCCTTTTCTCTTAGAAATACAGAAGAATGAAGGAGGCTGAAAATAAAAAAGAAGTTTTAGCAACAGCATTCTAAAATAGAGTAAAATGAACTCAAAATAAATCCTGGCTTTGGAAATGCACTTCTGCATCTGGGAGAGAAGCTGAAGGGAACACACTTTAGCAGGAAGATAGTATAAGCACAACTAAGGTTGGACAGCCTTGTGTTCTGAGAAAAAGAGATGAAAATTGCCTACTCAGCTGGGATGTGTTACATAGATGGAAGTTTCTCTAACTCTCTGGATCCAGAAGTGTAGAACAGTTTGGATGGAAAGAAAAAAACAACAGCCAATAAATCTGTCTAGGGCAGCTCTGGTCCAGCAAAGTAAAAGCAAATATTCTGGTCTTCTCTCTAATCTGAACCTCCAGGAAGGTATTACTTCCAACAATTCTCAAAACTAGGACAGCCATTCCTCCTAGTTCACAAATAAAACCTATTGTTGCATCTGCCACTCCATTTCAGTCCCCACCTGACCCTCCTCTGACTTTCTCCCTTTGGTTAAATTAATTAAATCAAGATTCATTTTATAGATCCTACATTATATACATAGCATTATCACCACAGTGAGGAACAGATTTGACCCTTCTCCTTAAGGAGAATCTGACACATTTACAACTAATTATGTGAGGGTATAATTTCTACCCTTTATATATATATATATATATATACCTGTATAATCTAAATGCTAGGGAAACAAAGGGGTGGAGGAAATTCATTCCAGCTGGATAATTGAGTAGATCTTAAAAAGTGGATGACTTTCACAGAGCAGCAAGCTTATTCCAGGAAGAATAACCAGGATCAGCAAAAGCATAGAAACAGGAGTATCTTTGACAGGTTGTACAGAACCCCACAGAATGAAGGTACATCATGAAGTCTAGGGAGTTGAAGTTTTCCAGTGTAGACTGGACTATCACATGTGACTTTGGAGAATATCCGTGATGAATGGGGGTTCGTGGCTATTCACCATATTACTCTATACTTTTTATCTTGTTTCAAATATACATTTTAGAAAAATAATCTGCTTAAAAATAAGCTAAAGATCTGAACAGACATTTTCCAATAGAAGACATACAAATAGCCAATAGGTACATGAAAAAATGTTCAATATCACTATTAGAGAAATGAAAATCAAAACCACCTCACATCCAGTAGAATGAATGTGTTAGTAAGCTCTCCACTGCTGTGACAAAACAGCGCAGATAAATAACTTAAGTGTTTCATGGTTTCAGAGGCCAGCTGGCTCCATCGCTTTGGGCCTGAAGAAAGTCATGGTAGTGTGGGAGCATGCGTCAGAGGAAGCTGCTAACCTCATGGCAGCCAGGAAATACAGAGTGAGAGGACCCACTTCATTCAATTACATTCTACCTCCCAGGTTTCCATCACCTCCCAGTAGCCCATCAAATTATGAACTCATCAATTGATTAATCCACTGATGAAATCAGAGTCCTCATGACCCAATTACTTTCTGAATGTCCCTTTTCTGAACACTGCTACAACAAAGACCAAGACTTCAACACATAAGCCATTTGGGTTTCTTTAGATATAAACCATAATCATGAATATTATCAAAAAATAAAATGACAACAAATGTTGATGAGGAAGAGGATGAAAGGAGCCCTTATACGTTTTCGGTGTGAATGTAAATTAGTACAGCCATTATGGAAAGCAGAATGGAAGTTCCTCAAACATAAAAAGAATAAAGTTACCTTATGATACAGCAATCCTGCTTCTGAGTAAGATATCCAAAAGGGAAGAAATCAGTATGTTGAAGAGGCATCTGCAGTCCCACATTTATTGCACCACTATTAACAATAGCCAAGATACAGAACCAACCTAAGTATCCATCAGTGAGTAAATAGATACAGAAAATCTGGCACATATCATAAATGAATACTATTCAGCCTTAAAAAGGGAGGAAAACATGTCACTCATGACAATTTGATGAACCTGAAACAAGCCAGGCACAGAAAGACAAATGTCATATGATCTCACTTATGTGCAAAATCTAAAAATATTGAACTCTTACCAATACACAGATAGGAGGAATGAGTTCTAATGTCCTTTAATGCAGTCAGATAGTGATAGTTCACAGTAACATGTTACATATCATATAAAGAACTAGAAGAGAAGAGATTAAAGCATCCCAACACTAAGAGCGAATAGATATTTAAGAAGAAATGCTAATTAACCTGATCTGATCATTACACATTGTATGCATAGATCAAATTATCACACTGTATTACATAAATAAGTATAATTACTATGTGTCAATTTAAAATTTTTATTTTTTAAAAAAGTTGAACTCACAGATGTATAGAATAGAATGGTGGCCACCTGAGCCTGGGGCTGAGAAGATGGGGAGATGCTGTTCAAAAAATTCAAAATTGCAGACTAACAAGAGCAATATGCTCAAACTATCTACCGTATGTCATGGCAACTGTAGTTAATAAAAAGTATACTGTATAATTGAAAATTGTTACGAGCAGATTTTAAGTGTTCTTACCACCAAGAAAATGATAGGTGTATGAGGTAATGCATATGTTAATTAGCCTTATTTAGCTACCTCAGTGTATACATATATCAGACATCATATTGTATGCCATAAACTTATGTAAAACATAAGTTGTTTTAGCTGAGTGTATGCCTGGAAAGGGGACCTGAAGAACTTTGATGTATTAGCCTTTGGTGATCACCTAGTCAATGTTACTATTCATACAGTTTCAGGCATTCTTGGAAGATCATATCATTTCCATCTGTGGAACAGTCCCACAAAGTCTTTCCTAATTTCACCAATGGCCTTTGCTTCTAATCCCTATTTTCCCACAGTAACAATTTCTAATGCTCGAACACATAAACATTAAAAACTCAAATCCTAAAAGGATAGGAATTACAGGGTAGAAGATTTGGGGCATACACAAAGTTCAGATCTTGACTCCGCCTGTAACTATCACTTAACTTGGCAAAGTCAATTGTGTCTGAAACTCTGCTTTTCATCAACACAATAGTAATAATTCCTATAGTCTTTAGAGTTAAAAAAAATACTTGTGAAAGCATTCTGTTGGTAAAGAACAAAACAAAGTATTATACTTTTCTTTTACCCTATAATACTCTTGAAAATAGAGGCTTACATATCTTTTGCTATGCCTATAACAGTACTTCACACAAGATTTGCTACCAAAAATCAGCTTTGAAGTCTATAAGGTAAAGGTCAAGAGGAAATAAAAATGCATGTTATCAAATAAAATCTAATTATTTTTATAGTGATAACTTTTTATTATGACAAGAAGCAATGTAACAAAGAAAAATAAAGGTGATGAACATTCAAACATTCAAAGTTAAGGAAAAAATACAGTTATCAAATGACTTTAAAACTTGCCTCAAAAGTGAACAATTTCAAATCCTTAATAGTAGTGTTCTGAAATAAGGGTAGAAGTTACATCTTAGAAATTTATTGTGTGTGTTTGTGTGTATGTGTGTTTAAATCATTAAGCCATTAAGGTTAATTTAATGAAATTTCATACAGCAATAGTGCCAGCTGTTTAATAATGAAGAATGCTGTGTACAAGTTTAAAGAAGGCTTCAGGGGTTGTTTTATTTGCTGTTTTCAATAATCCAACTAAGCCAGGGGTCATTTGAAGCTGTGGAGATTGGAAAAAATAAATCCACAATGATGGCTGAGCTAATTGTTTATAAAAGCTAATGGAATCTGGTATGGTGGGATGTAATTGACTATGTGTGTAGCCTGTAGTAATGTTTCCTTGAGAGAAAAAAAATGGAAGGTTTTTTCTTTCTTTTTCATTCATATATTTATATTAGTTTTTGATAAAGTAATTTATCTCTTTCACACATACATTATTTTAGGTTGACTAATACAAATTCTTTCTTTACATTTAGGGAAAAATATTTGCTGTTGGTATTTTTTTTGTGTGTGGGTGTTTTGTTCTTGAGCTCATACTTGTTTATCTTCTTCATTACTTCTCAAATAACTTCCACATTCAATCAAACATTATTGAACTGTTTTTTCCTAACTTCTTCTCAACTTGGTATTCTTCTAAATGGGTTGGGTTTGAAAGATAATTTGATTTCCTTAAATTCATAAAGAAAAGAAAAATGTCCACAACTCTTCACTACAAACCCCATCAGTTGTTAGCCATAGCACTATGTTCTGAGAAGGTTATGAAGACAGCAGTCTCACTCCTTTCAAAAAACACACAAAACTATGCATATGAAGTGACATGAATAAATTGGGAAGAAAAATAATGACATAGAAAATTATGTTTGGCAAATAAATATAAGTTTTTTGTTTAGTTTTGATTTTTGTTTTGAGACAGGGTTTCACTATATAACTCTGACTGGCCTGGAACTTTTCTTCTGCCTTCACCTCCCATGTGTTAGGATTATAGGCATGACCCACTATGCCCAGCCTACAAAATTTATAAACACAAAAGAAAGTTATGAAAGACTAGTTCTAAATATGTCAAGATAAAGATAGGCAAGCATGTAAGCAAAAAATTAAATAAAATTTAAATATCCAGGAATATTTATTTCAATTGTCTTTCAGAAGAAAATAATTTTTCAACTTGAATCAACTGCAGTTCTCTGAATTATTTGATGGAAGTAGACATAGCCATAATCCAACTGTCATCAAGAAAAAAATATCTAGCCAATCCAGAAACTCAAAGCATACATCTATATATGTTTTGCCATGGGGCCAGTTGGCTTTATTGGTTCAATCATTGCCAAATAAGCTATTTGCTTGGAATGAGATTTATCTAGTTAGGGTTGAGGAGTGGGGAAGGCAAAAGAATTAACCAAAGGAGTAGGTAGGTGAAGTAAGTAATGTGTCCTAGTATAGAAACTTGGAGGACAGATACATGCAAGGAATGTGAAAGTGGGTACCTAGAAAATTACTGGTGCTGCCATATGTCATATCGAAACAGGTGTGCTGTTGTCAATCCCAACTTCAATAGTGGTGTTTGAGTTGTTTAAAGGCAGGTTTTCTACTTCCTTTCTCACTTTTCTCCTAACACAATGACTGCAATTTCATAGACACTCGGTAACTATTTTTCTAATGATTTAATGTATATATTTACATGTGTTTGAGTGAGTCTGCAGCGAAAGGCAAACTACTCAGGAACTCATGCTATAAGGTTCATTTGCTTCATTTTGGTCCCCCAAGTAACAAAAAGTCACAGCTGCTTTTTTGTGGCTTAATAGAGATGTTAGGAAAAGAAGACAAAATGTGTCAAAGGAGAAAAACATTCTATTGAAGAAAAATATTGACATCCACAAAATAGAATAAAGCTCTTGGTGCCCCCTCTATCTTTAACATCCCTCTACCAGCATGGAAAAGCACAGAGGTTAACAGATTTAGCCAGAAAAGCAGGTTGTAGTCTCATTGACAGCTAGGAAATGAAATGACATCAAGCATTTGATGATTGCCCTCAATTAGCCTATGCAAAGCAAGAATTAATTACCAGCATTGAAAAAGCTCACCTTTGACTCCTCTTTCAAGATCTCACTTACACTGAGTGCTCCTCTGGTATTATAAATGAAGGTCCACTGGACTTGATAACTTGCTTTTTCCTTAATATATTTTAGTAGGAAGTAGTTTATTTTAATATGGCAACTCAAATTTAATGAAAGGAACTCTTAGATGGTCTAAGATATAGATGTAAATGATGTAGATGTACAAGTTCATGTGGATACAATATACAATGCATATATAGCTATATGTATATAGACATCGATATAAAAGCATAAATGCCTGGGATTTACTGACCCAGAATGTAACTGCCTTAGCAGTAACCTTTAGTACACATTATCAGCACACATTAGCTTTGGTACTCTCAAGGCAACAATTAAATGTCTTAAAGTAATCTATAAAACAATTTTATTACTATATTGGGAAATAAGTAATAATAAAAATGTGTGTGTAGGTAGGGATTTTGTTTTTGGCATATTCTCCTAACAAAAGCTATATATCTTTTCCTCAAGCCTGCAGTCAAATAAAATCAAGCCACTTTCTAAAGCCATTCACTTAATGAAATAATTTTGTTAAACAAAAATGAAAAAAACTCATTGGCAATGAAGAAGCATCAGCATCGGAGTGCACAGAACATCTGAGCGAAAGGGTGGAATGTGACCTGCTCTTTTGGGATGAGTTATTTGGGCAAATGGAAAGTCATTGCTAAAGTTGCTTGTACATAATAGTTAGATTTTGCAAGGAAGTGCCTGAATATAAGATCTAAGAGTACAGAAAAGTAGAGAAAGTAAGAAAGCTGGGGAAGTGAAGTTTGGAGAGAAAATTAACATGTGCTTGAGCAGTTAAATCTCAGCTCCTGAATGAGATCCTGTTACCTGCTGCTGCTCAACTGTGACAGCATCATTATCAACCAGGAAACTAAAATCAGAGAAGTTACAGAACTGAGCTGGGCCAGAAGGATGGGGAGCAAGAAGTCCACTGGAATTGAACTCAGTCTATATTGTGAGGGGTAGAGGATAAGGAATGCAGGCAGGGATTAGCTCTTTGGGCTCATGTGGTCAATCACAACATTAGCACAACTGTTCTCTGGAAAGTTGGGCATTATTTGGTGACATCTGCATAGCCACTGATGTTTCTGAAAGCGGAGGGGGTTTCCAAACTTCCTCTAGTGGGGCAGAAGCATAGATTTGTGCTGGCCCTAGAAGAGGATGTGAGTGTCTGAACATAACTTAGGCGATTGGAGAAATGAACTAATGGATGCAGATACAAGTTCCTTAACCCACTATGGTACTGAGGCAAAAGTAGATTCTATAAGCAATTTTCTAGAGATAGTTTAGTGAGGTGGTATAAGAGAGTTTGTGTTCAAATCTCCACTGTGGCATTTAGTAATTTACCCCCACACGCCTCAGCAAGTAACTTAACTTCTCTCAGCTGCTTCATCTGTGAAACAAGGATGTCCTTAGTGTCTATTTCTGAAGTGTTAAGGTGTTTAGAACTGTGCCTGCACATAGTGAGGGTTGAAAACACGGGAGCTATAACTATCATTGTTATTATTAACATAATGAAAATGTTAATGAAAATCCTGTAAATCTGCTTTGAGTGATTAACTAATTTGCATTCTTTAAAAGTAGTTCTCAGTGAAAAGGTGTCTGGTGGGTCTTTGTCCAGTCTCAGTAAAAATACAAAAAATTTTTTTTTTAAGATTTTAAAGGAAAATGAAACTGAACCATGCATTTTCCAAAGGGGGTGGCTTATTGTTGCTGGCTACAGTGCAACATGTAAAAAAGTCAATCATTTTATTACAAAAGCACTCCAAAAATAATGAGTCATGCTGTAGAATTTTTTTGACTTTTTGGGAATAATTTTGTGACAGCAATTTATCTCTGACCAGATTTAAAATTTTATGGAACTGGTTTGTTTAGACAGTATTTGCCAACTTCTGCCTTAGGTGGGAAGACTGAACCAGTTTTAAGCAGAGTAATACCGGGCCAAGGGTTTTTGAATATAGTAATCTTACAGTCTGCCGCAAATAAACAGAAATTGGCAATTTGAAAATGTCAACTCTGAGCTTTCAAAGGTGTCAAATATTTAACTGCAGCTAATAGATGGCAAAGTAATTCTTGCTTGGCCAAATACCTGATTTTGTTTGTTTGTTTGTTTTTATTGTTTTGTTTTGAGGTTTGAACTCAAGGCCTTATGCTTGCTAGGCCAGTGTTCTGTCACATGAGCCACACAGCCAGCCCTTTAGCCTAAGTTATTTTTCGTAAAAGTTCTTGCTTTTTGATCAGGCTGACCTGAACGGTGATCCCCCCTATTTACACTTCATGAGACTCCACATGCAGCTTTATCAGTTGAGATGGGGTCTTGCTAAATGCCCAGGCTGTACTCTAGTTACTCCCAAGTAACTAGAATTATAGTAATGTGCTTTTCCTATCTCCCTAATCTTGCAGGATTTTCTTTTATAGTGCACTTTGATTTTTCATAAGCTTAATAAAGCCTGAAGTCTAAACTTATTTTGTCTAGAAAACTCTAGCTTAGAGTGCTTTATAATCTAGACTTTGGTTTTAGGTTCAAATCTTAGATGTTAAAGCCTAAAATATATGTGACCCTAAGCATATATCCTAAACTCATTAGGCCTCAGTTTGCTCATCTGCAAGACCTTTTAAGTGGTTTGACAAATAAATGAGACAATGACCAATGCATCCTTTGTACACCAGCTGGCACATCACAAACCCATTAAGTACCAGCAAGGAACACATTCATGGCTGTCATCACCCTTTTAGTACTTCCCTACTGCTTTCCTAACTCTGGATATTTCTTGAAATGCACGTCCTCCAGCTTTGACTTTGCAAGGTTGTCTTTTTTTCTTCATCCTATGTGTCTCAACTCATATAGCATCTCCTTCCATGGGCCTCTGCTGAGCTATTTGATTAAAGCAGTTGTTCCTTGTCTCCCCACCCCTTGTCCCTTATCTATTATTAGTTGCTGTAACTAAAATTCTCTCTGTATTTTTAACCTATCAATCTTCTCTAGTCAAGTACAAGTTTCTTAAAACAGGGACTTCACCTTTTTTTTAAATCATGACTTCTAGAAGCCAGAAGAAGACATGACTCATTAGAAGGTATTTGAATTAATGCTTATGAATATACTAACTTCTCCTGAGATTGTGGCCATAGACTTCTGTATCAGCTTCCTTGTTTAACTTATGCTTCAGGAAGTCTCTTACAGTACAACACTGTATTATTAGAGAAGGCTCCTGGAGGAGTTAATCCTGATACAGGCATCATACTTGGCATTTACTAATCATAGTATGCAGGGGTCTGGGATTGGATAGAAGTAATAGACTAAGGAGAGTTTTGATGACAGTATATAATAGCAGCATAACTTATCACTTGATCAAGTTAAAGTATAAGTTATTTTGTAGCATCTTTCCAAATGGCTCCAAAAGATTAACAGAAATGTTTTCCCTTCTTCACAGGAACTTGATCTTCAGTGGATGTTCTAAATTGATTTCTCTTGTCACCTGATAACTCCAATTCTATAATGCAGGAATGATATCTACGGGAAACATGACCCCTGATTGGCAAATGGGTTTAGCTGACAGGAACTAGATATAAACTGTACATATTTAGAAAGGTCTGACTAGTTTTGGATGTCCTAGAACAAGGTGACTTTTCTAAATGGCATGTCCTTTATCATATGTAAGGGCAGCTATGCCCATGCACCTGTCAGAATGTTGGTTCCAACGGCACAAAAGCCATCGAAGCCAAGTCAGCTCCTCAGACTGTCTGATTTTTATTTTGAACCTCAGCTACATGTCATGGGGAAAAAAAAAAAAAGTCTGTTGGACTTTATGAACCTTTAGAAAATACTTGAAATTGTCTTACTAGCCAGCTAATCTCCCACATCATTCTGTTGAATCTAATGCCAGGATGGCCAAAGCAGTCTTGTGAGCTCAGTGCTTGTGACAGATCCTAGAGAGAAGACATCCTTAGGTATAGCACCACAGGTAGTAACGGTTTGATGGCAGTGGAAAGCACAGATAATATTTTGAAAAGGGATTACCAAGTCAAAAGGGCACAGAGAAAGCAAATAGAAGGCAAGCAAGAAAAACATGAGAGAGAAGGCTGTTCCAAGTGCTGAGAGAGTTAAATGAATTCCTACAATCACCAATTAGTAAATGAGACATCAGATAAGGAAGGAAGATCAGTGATGGACTTCTTAAAATCTTACTTGGGAAATTCTTGGAGAACATGGGCTAACTAAAGAAGTTGAACTGAATGTATGAGCTAAATGAGCAGGGAGGCCCTTGACTGCTGTATCTTAAAACTATTCCCACTTCTTGTTTTTTGATTAAATTCATTGGAGTGCTTTCTTTGTGAGGATAAGCAGTGACCTAGCTGTCATAACATGCTGCACATTGGGAGAAATAGAAGAGAAAATGTCCCACTGTGTAGATGATAGAGAAAAACACCTCTGAGTGGAAGGAATTTTGATTTTTGACATGACTCCAAAACTTTTCTGAGGGTTCTATTGGTTGCATGTCATAATATAAAAGGACACAGGAGGAAGTCAAAAGCTCCAGATTCTAGGCTGGATGATCCCTCAGAATGACAGTGTGATTGGGTGCCTCCCCCTCTCAGCAGACTAGAGTCTTCATCTGAAGAATGAGGAGATGGATATAGCTGGCAAGGAGGCCCTATTCAGGACCAACATTCCAAAATCCTGTGACTTCTCCACATCCCCATATCTATTAACACCAGCATTCCATTTGTTCGCCTTTGATTTTTCTCCACATAGAAAATTGCAGGACTGTCCTATGTTGATTCTCTTCCTGTGTACATACTGCCTTCTCATTTTCACCACATTTCCTTCCTCTCAATGATGCTTCACTGCTCACTACAAGTGGTCCAAATGAAATCTTTCATTGCCATCCTTACAAATTTTACATTCTGCACAAGACAAGGTGACCTATTAGGGGACATGTGGCTTTAGCTGCTGCAGACATAAAGGAGCACACCTATGTCTGTCGCTCAGCCACAGAGTCAATGATTCTTCTTGGGAAAGGTTGACAAAGTGTGTTTTCTCACAGACAGCTCTAAACCTAAGCAATGATACACACCTTTGCAGATAAGAGTAAAAACTTCACAGAAGAAATAAATCATCCTACAGTTATCTAATGTTAGTTGGCATCACTACTTTACCATTAATGGCATTGTATTCATTTTATTAATATTTTTAGTGCTTCCTTTGGAATGATCACTTGAGCCTACTCTGTCTAAAGAGCAATGCAATATGGATGATGTGGCCAGAGCATATTGTAAGATATGGTATGAAAACCCTCTTTTGCAAAAAAAAAAGAAAAATTTGTGAGCCACTGGATCAAGCATAACTGTGGTTTTGGCAACCTAAATCAATCCTCCTTCCAGACTCCTCAGATAGAACAAGGTCCAAGAAACTCTGAAACTTTTGCTGCCCAACCTAATCTAAGTTTCATTACTCCTACACTGAAAATACACAAGAGTCAGGAAATTTGTCACTATCCTTATTTAGTTGCTTAAATACTTTGAAGATTTCTCTTCAGTCATTCACTTTCCTATCAACTGCAGATCTTATAGACTTGGCTTTTAAAACTCATTTACTTATTTCATCCTAAAATAGGGCATGAACCAAGGAAGATGAACCTCATACTTTGATGTGAGCCATGACACAAAACCTTTAACTGAGGGACTCCTCGAAGTCTGCCAAGTTCTATTTGCCCGTTTATGAAGTGAAATTGCAGCATGCACTCTATAGGACTTGAGAGACAAATGAGATGATGTAAGAGATGGAGCCAAACGAGCAGCATTCCCCCGAGTCTTCAATTAGTCCTGGAGTGAAAATGAGACAAACGGTCATGTATAATTTAGAGGTTTGCTTTCTGCTTCTTCCTGCCGTGGTGAGCCTTTCCCTGAGGAAGGAAGCATGACATGAAAGTGCTCAGGTTGGGAGTCAGCCTTCTTGGATTGTATTTCCAGTTTGTTCACTGACTTACTTTGTGACCTTGCATGCTACTTATTTTCTACCAAATGACTGAACAACTTGCTTTTACAAATGACATGTTTGGATATTCTGGATAGGAGAATGCCAGGTGTCTTTTGGTTTTTATCATGTTAAGCACAAAACAGAGGAGCTTCATTAGTCTGTGAGACCCATGTGGGTTGCTGAGATCCTGACCATTCTTTCCTACCTAGAGGGTTTTGTTTGCTTTTGTGTTTTATCAATCAAAGAATTATCAACAATCCTAAAGATGATAACTGCCTAAGTAAGTGCCAAATGTGTATGAACTCTTATTTGACCAAGAGAGTATGTGGGAGGAAAAGATTTATTTTCCAGAGGAAGTGAGTCTTGGTCTAATATTAAGTTTAAATTGAAGTACTGAGAACTAAATAAAGGAGTTGGAAAGCTGACTTCAGGAAACAAACTTCAGGAAGCAGTGGCTGGGTCAGAAATCTACTGAGAAAAAAATCGTGAGTCCATAGAAGAATCCAGAAAGTAAGTGAGTAGAATCTAAGAGGTGCTTCAACTGCTTTTGCTGAAACGCAGAGACTCTTTAGTTGGGCCTATGAGTTCATTAAAAGCAGGAGAAAATCTTGGCATCCCTGCTTTCATTTTGTATCTGTCTTTGCTCTAAGCCATTCTCTTTGCAGTCACTTTTCAATCACCTTGCATTCCAGGAAAGACAGAACTGATAGCATCTTCATGACAAGAGTTAGGAACTACCCCTAATAGTGGAGCCTCCTTAGAACAGACCACCTGCCATGTGACAATGACTCTAGATTACAACTTCCTGAACCTTTCCCAAAACAAGGACTGAGATAATGATCAACCTGACCACACCTGTGACTGGGACTGCTTTACTATGCATACCTCTCTCCTCCCTGCCCTCAGTTCCTTGTCTACTTAAACGTGTAGCTCATGTCTGTACCCCTGAAGATGGGTTGTGTGCTTATTCTGCCTCTTCCCACAGTGTGTCCGTGTAATAAATCTCCTTTCTCTGGCCTTTACCATGCCTCTTTATTTGGAATATAGGGGCAAGTGGTCAAACCTGACATGTGGAATCTCAGGAATTTGGGCCTTGAATTCAAAACTCCAGTTCAGAATCTGTCTCCTGCCATGAAGAGTATGGGGACGCCTCTGGGCTTTGACAAAGTTGTGCAATAGACAAGACTCTAGAGTCTCAGCCTCTCTGAGGTAGAGAGAAACTTCAATCAGCATGCTACCATAATAATGCATCCCAATGCAAAGAAAAAGTAGTTTATGTCACATCAGTTGCCAGCTTAGAAGACAACTGAGAAGTCCCCTTCATCAAAGATTAGTATTTCAGGAAGTCAAGAAAATAAACACTTTGGCGCATAAAGAAAGATCATTAATAACTCATACTTACTGAGCACTTATATGAGGAACTATATTAAGTGCCTTACATATTTGATCACGGTTAATTGCAAAATCAATGTTGTGAGACGTGACTCATATTGTATATATTCACCCATGGAAAGGGTTAGGGATAGAGTTCAGTGGTAGAGCTCTTGCCTAGCATGTATAAGCGCTTGGTTCAATGTTTAGCACCACAAACAAAACAAAAATTTTAAAAATCAGCTTACTTACCCATGGAATAATTGAGGAATATCTGAAAAACAATAAGCAACATATCTAAATACTATTTATCCATAAAAGTACAGTGGTTTGTTTTGTTTTTAGAAGAATTAGGACTGAAAGGCAGAAAGCAGATAGATAAACACTATTTTGGTCCTGATCTTCCTCCTTAACTAAGATGACCAACAGTCTTAATTTTCTCAGGAATATCCTGGCTTTAGCACACAGCCAGAAACCTACAGTCCTAGGAAAACCACAATAGTTGGCTGCCCTATCTCCCCAGCTAAGTTCTCAACTACTTAGTGGATGTTCATAGATATCTGAGCCCTAACAGGTCTGGGGTAGAGTGTAAGTATCTCTTGTTTTAACAGGCTTCCCAGGTGATGCTGATGTATACCAAGTTTAGAAAAATTCAAGCTCCACTGAAATAATCCAGGTAACCTCTGACTCATCCTTCCCAGGCCCTGCATCCACTTAGAGGTTGCATACACATGCCAACTTCTGACTTCAATTTAATTCCCATCTGGTTGAGAATTTGGCACAGGTAACCATACATAAAATAACTATAGATTAAAAGCAAAGAAAAAAAAAGCAAGCACACAAGTAGGGAAGAAAAATGTTAATTAAAACAATATGAAAGAGGTAAGGGTGCAGGCCTGCAGTGAGCAAGCAGATGTCAGGGAAGATGAAGGAGAGAGGAAAGCAAGGTCCATGGGCTTGGGAGCAGGGAACTACAGGAAAAGGCTATGCTACTGTCCCTGAACAATTCCTCCTGAGACCTCTACAAGCCTCCAGGGCTCCTCTTTTGCCACAAGCAGCAGCCACTTACAGTTTGTATTTCTCTAAAACTTGGGCTATTTTGTCAGCTATTTAATAAGACTAAGGAAATGGTGTCACATTAGAAAGCATAGCATGTTTTGTTTAGAGAAGTGTACATTCCCTCTTGCTTTTAGACTGTGATAACCTTTGCCAAGAAGTATATATCCCTTTGCTCTGTCTTCTCTGAGAAATGTTTCTTCTGTTCTCACATGGCCATTGAAGAAACAAAGACTACCATATTTAGTGGAAGACAAAAGGGCATGCTTTTAGAAAAATATTGACTTAGAAAATCTTATCCCTGAGAACAAGATTATAATGGAATGAGCCAATGGAAAAGTCCCACTGAGATTTATAAGATCTAGAAACTTTTTTTTTTATTTGATGTTCACATGTCACTTTAAGTTGACCCAGAGCACTAAATCAATGCTAATTTTAGCTAGTCCCTATGTTTTTAGAAATCAGGGTTTAAATTCCTCTTTTGGTATGGAGGAAAAAGTCATCCCATGAAACTCTGATTGGGGCCTGGAAAACGAGCATCCTTATATGAAAGAAACTTCACTGAGAAAAAAGTAAACACTCCAAAGGGGACTAAAGTTTGAAAGTTTTACCATAAATATGTATTCTTCTCAAAATCAGTTTAAATTAAGAGCACATATAAAATAACTCTTGGTCGGCATACACTAGCATTTATCTAAAAAACAATTCCTCTTGAAGACAATCCTAATGAACATGATTACACATGATCATTCTTGATTTTTTATTTCTCTTTCAGTACTTGCTCTACACTGCTTTGTTTCATAATTGTTTTTACATAAGTTCTTGTTCCTAGATTTAAACTGTACTGAGAATTAGAGATGGTGTCTCATTCATTCTTCTGTTTATTCATTTATTCAAGCATATTTACCAAGTGCCTGATATGTGTCAGTCTTTGTTCTAGATGAATGAAAGCACCTCACTGAATTGTTTACAGGCTTGTGAAGGGAGGATTGGTAATAGAGTAAGAAATCATGGTGACAAGTATAAGTGCCATCCAATAGGCAAACATATGGCTCAAGAACCTAATCTTAAAAGGCTTCTCAGGGAAAATGACTTCTATGTAAGGACATTTGGTCTTTAGGTTAGCAACAAGTAATTGAATGCCAGGGGGTTGGAAGTACAGCACCAGTATAGGCAGGGCACAAGGACAGCAAGATTTTTGTAATGGAGGTAAGGTAAAGTCTGGAGGCAAGGTAAAGTCCTAAGATCATGTGTCTACTGAAAGTCTTCAGGTTTGTGCCTCGCACAACATGAGATGAATTAAAATATAGTAAAATTCCACCTAGATCAAAGTGCACGGGAAGAAATGTAAAGCTCAAATTATCCTTCACGTTTTTAAAAGGCTCTAATCACCCTTAATTTTCTTATGCTATTTTTCCTCCAGTTCTTGTTACTCAATAGCTTAAGAGGAAAAATCAGTGAGAGAAAAAAAAAAAAAAAACATACTGAATTTTTGCTTGAAGATGAGTTACATTTGTTTAACAACAGAAATCCAAAGGACATCAGATGTTTCCTCATCTGTGTTCTATACATGCATGAGTTGAAAGTTGGAATAAACATTTTTTAAGCTCAGCAAATTTTCCCCTCTGAGTCGGCCAGATGTTACAGCTAAACACTAAGCTGGTGGTTAGTAATCAGCCCTTCTTTTATGGTAATCAGTTTTCACTGATCAGTGAAAGAGTGTTTCCAATAATTCTCCCTTCATTTATGAAATAGAGTACATGCTTAATTTGCATCAGCTATACATTGGAGCAAGCATTTGCCATTTGCTTATAATAATAAAGTCTCAACAGCCATTCCACAAATGAGGAAAATGGGATTATTTTAGCTATACATTCCAATCCATTTGGATCGGAGAAGGCATTTTTCTGACTGATAAGGATTCTAAACATATTTTTACTCTCAGGCAATATACACTAAATTCAAAGTACACAGTAAAAAAAAGAAAAAGAGTCAGAACACTGGAAAATAAACTCCTACCTTAATTTTCCCCTCACTGTCATAAATTTCTTGGTGCATAACTTCAGATTATTTGCATTGCTTCTTGCAACAAAATGTGATTTTCTGATACCAAACTTGTTGCTTTTTTTCATGTCACATTAAATAGAAATTCTAAGTAAGTCCAAAATACAGCTGCTTCTGCTCTGATAAGCAGCCAAAATTATCTAAAAAAAGGGTACTTTTATTATGGAGAATCTCTTTTCAGGCAGGAGTTTCCCAGTTCTATGGTTCTTATACTGGTTATTTAGAATGTAACAATTAAGTGATTGAGGATTAATTTTCAAGAGACAATACAAACAATAGTTCTAGGGAGCTTAGCCAAGGTATTGGAAAAAGATCGTTATGTTACCAACATGGAGGGAAAAAACAACACTGTGTTTTGTTTTCAATCCACCTGGATGTCCACTGATCTAAAATGAGTCACCCAAAATGAACGGGTCCTTTTTTTTACCAGCAACAATCACATTCTTTTGGTTTTTGCTAAACAGATGAAATTTAGCTTCATGAGAATGAAGTTATAAAAAACACCATTGTATAGGATTGTTTTAACAAAATGTCCTAAAAAGAAAGTGTTTCTTTTGTAATACTACTTATGACAAATAGCTTAATATCTTTTATGGTGATTTAATGATAAAAATACTTACAGTGTCTTTTGGAATTATCCTCCCTCTTCTTCCCCCTAATTTAAGTACCTTTAAAATACTTTTCTTTGGTACATTGTAATATACTCTAGCAATAATCTTTTAATCTCTTTTTCAATTTCACTGACAGTTCATTATTTTATTTTTCTACTTTTTTTTTTAACTTGTGCTAAGAACATTTAACATGGCATCTACCTTCCTAATAAAATTTTAGGTGTGCAGTAGAGTATTATTATAAGCATAATATTTTACAGCAGAACTCTAAAAATATGTCATTTTTAATTTAATTTAATTGATTAATCTTTTTTTGTGTGTGTATGTGTTGTGCTTCTGTGGATCTAACACAGTGTTGCACATTACAGTAGGCAAACACTCTATCACTGAGATATATCCCTAGAATTAAGTTGATTTTTTTAAAGAAAGAAAATGTTTTAGACCCCTGACATATATACACAAAGTCCATTAATGACCTGGACTATGTCTCCATCATCTTTTCAAGTATTTAGTAAACTTCCATGTAACTCTTTCAATTTTATAATTTCACAAAAAATGGGGGGCTTTATTATAATTCTCAGCTCATTTTGCTGAATAATTGTTAGCAGTTGTTATACCTTAGGTGTTAAATAGGAACTGACTCCTATACTAGAATCTATACGATCTAAAATACACTTTTCCCCCTTTTGCATGTTGACTCCAGACCCCAACAAAAACTTAGAACACACAAGGTGTAACTTGAGTATCAGAGGTCAAGGGCAGATATTTGTGTTGCAGTCACTTATGGCTCATTGGCTCATTGGTCATGGAGCTAAAGTTGTACTAACATGGGAGAGAAGGTAGCATTTGGGTGGAGAACTTGATTTTTATAAATGCTGACATTGGATCAAAAAGTTAAATTTCAGGAAAAGGGAAACAACTTGAGAACAGTACGGTGTTATTGTTGGAGGTACAGTCCCATTCCAAGAACAGAAAATTCTCTCAAAATAATCTCACATTTAAAAGGTAGGCACTGAAATCAGATAAGATACCGATAGATTTCATCAATTATTTTGTCTTTCTGTACATTAAAGACACCATATAATTCACCTCTGTATTTGTTAAATGAGATGATAATTTCCCAAACTTAACTTAAACTGACAGCAATGCATGAAACCTGGGGCACATATTAATTCAGAAGCATTTCTTTTCATTCTTAAAACAATTCAATCTTCTTGAAGGCATGTGAGTAGACATGTAAGCAATTCTCTTCTCATTTAAAAAAAATGTTTCTCTAAAGCAGATACCTTAAAAGCAACTGAGGCCAATAGGAAAAGGGGACCAGGTACTAGAGAAAAGGTTAGATCAAAAAGAATTAACCTAGAAGGTAACACACATGCACAGGAAATCAATGTGAGTCAATGCCCTGTATAGCTATCCTTATCTCAACCAGCAAAAACCCTTGTTCCTTCCTATTATTGCTTATACTCTCTCTACAACAAAATTAGAGATAAGGGCAAAATAGTTTCTGCTGGGTATTGAGGGGGGGGAGCGGGAGGGGGTGGAGTGGGTTGTAAGGGAGGGGGTGGGGGCAGGGGGGAGAAATGAACCAAGCCTTGTATGCACATATGAATAATAAAAGAAAAATGAAAAAAAAATGTAATTAATAAATCCCAACTTTTTTTGGTTTTGAAAAAAATAAATAAATAAAAATAAAAAAAATGTTTCTAATACAAATAACATGTAAGAGGAATGAGAATTTATATCTCATTCATATATACAAATAACATGTAAGAGGAATGAGAATTTATATCCAACAGAAAAATGCCGGTAGAAAAATCCTTAAGTACGATATGTAACTCTTCTTCAGTGAATCTTCAGCAACTGTTACCGATGGTTTCATGTATTTATAAGTATGGAAGATTTCTTATACTGAAAAATAAACAAATTGTTCTTCCAGAAAGCATACAGACTTTGTGATGAAAACATACTATGATCTTTATTTTTTGTGTAACTTCACACAAAAAAGATAGTGGTTAATTATGTATATTCCAACTACAGAGTGACTTCTAGATACATCTCACTGAACCTGCGAAAATATGCTTAGCATTCATTTAAAAATTTGATTAGTTTTTTTTCAATGACTTGATTCTAATCTTCCAGGATTATATTTTCTCCTTTTGTTCTCTTAAATTTGGCCCAGACAGTGTGCCTCTTCTACAATGACTTTGTTAACATATACTTGTTATTAATCTGGTTATAACTGGCCTATGTGTGTGTGCATGTGTATCTTTACTTCTTAATATTTAGTCTTCTCAAAAATAACTTTAATATAAAACAAGTACAACCAGCATCCCAGAAAGGTTCAAATTTTGGTCCATCAGTGGCATTGGACACACACACACATTCAGAGGGCAAAGGGTAACATTTTGAAAGACTGGAAGGTACTAGTTTGGTGAAGACACAGAGAATATTTACAACTAAAAGATTTTCTTTGTATTTGGGTGGAAGAGCTTGGAAGCAGATACCAAGTGGGAAACAAGTATCCTTGAGAAAGAGAAAGCATGATAGCTGGACTTAAGTCATTGGCAGAAATCAGTTGATCTGAGGCATCCACATTGAGTAATTCAAATGTAGACATCACCTATGATGTAAGTGAAAAAGTTTTAAAGGACAGCAATCCTTTTAAAACAATGCCATGGACAGTGGTTCCTGCCATTGTGTGCAATGAAATCTGCATAAAATATTTGTGCTGGGTATTCATGGGATGACATAAAGGAGAGTCTTGAAGGCTTCACCAAGAGCCTAGATAAGGCTGCTGCAATGGCTCAAGTGGTAGAGTGCCTGCCTAGCAAGCTTGAAGCCCTGAGTTCAAACCCTGTACCACCAAAAAAAAACCCAAACCACAACAACAACAACAACAAAACAAAAAATAGAGCCTAGATAAGGAAGGATATAAAGAAGATGAAGATTTTAGTAATTATTCCAAAATCTGTAATTTTCTCTGGAGAGAAATCATGTGGTCAGCAAGTTAATGCTAACACACTAAAATGGTATTAGGGATTAACAGATAATTTACAAAGTCCATGAATTCTACTGACAGATTTTATTTAATTTTACAAATGACAAAATGTGTCATCTGAAATATCCTATAGGAAATTATGGGACTTTGATGAGAACGAATGTCCAGGATGTCCTTATAGACTATACTTGAAAGTTGAATCACTTAAGACTCTTGCTTATTGAAAATGTCCTGAATTACTCACAGGGGTGGGGAGCATGGGTGGTAGGTAATGAGAAACCTCTTAAAGGAGAACAGGTACAAAGAAATATCTGGGGGCCGTCCCAGGCTCTAGGGTTCAATAGGAGCCTATCATCATTCCTAGAATCCATTCTGAGAACCCATGATCAAAGAATCATCTCATAGTTTTGCCTTTCAATTTTAGGCTATGCCATATGATGTACTATTAGTGCAACTGTGGTTCTTTTTTACCCATGGGTTACAGAGACTCCAGGACACAGCTGATCAGAACAACAAGACTCTGTGCTTTCCATAAGGGAACTTGCATCTCTAAGAAGCAGCCTATTTCTAATGACCTCCAAAGTGTCTATCCCCAGGGGTAAATTACAAAAGTAATCAATATCATAGTAAAACTGTCTAGTCCCAGTCTATCAGAGTAACTCTGAATTAATAGTTGCTCTTTATTGATTATCCTATCATGGAAATGGAGAATTTGGGGCATAACTGACTGCCTTAGTTCCAGTCAAGTTATTGAGAAATGAAAAGTAGAAAGCACTCCAGCTAACTGGGCCTCAAATATAAATCTTTTCCAAGGTGCAGTCTATTACTCATGGCTTGTCATTTGTACCTCAGCTGAAGGATTTATGCAATGTCTTCTTGGCACAGGGGCAATCTACCATAATTACCTACACTCAGAATTGCTCTCAAATAGCACAAATGGTAGGTGACAGTTATGAATCACAATTAGTATGGTCGCCAATCATGGAACAAGTAAATTGATCTGCATTTTATCTGAGTTCCAGCACATCAGGACCTCACTTGGAACAATAATATGGATTTACCTAATAATGACAGTAGGATCATTTTTGCATTTGCATAATATTTTTGAAAAACTTAAGTATTTTTTTCCTTAAAGGTGACAGCTAAGTCAAGAGTAAGCTTTTATTTTAAAATTCCCTGCCAGTCCATAAATCCCACACTGCTTCTTTCTTCTTTGCCTGCCTATTTTTCTAGAGCCCTCTGTATCCATGCATACAGCTCCATTCTGGCCTTCTGTCCCTAGAGTTTTGCTTTTACACTGACCACGGGTCAAGAAGCATTTATCGACTCATATCATCAGTCATATTGTTGGGTCGAGAGACCTAAGGCAGGTGAGTGAGTATCCCATCCCCCATTGAGGGCACTATCATTTCTACATCCTGAGGAGATGCAGGCCTGCATTCCAGCATCTTAGAGGAGAGATACAGATCTGCTACAGGGCTCATGAGCAAAATGCTCTCAAGATTGTTCCCTTCTCCCAATAAAGGTGCAAACCAAACCAGTTCACCTGAGAAAGCCCGCGAATCCATGGCCAATGAGAAAAACCCACCTAACCCAGAGTTAAAATGTCCATTAAAAACCCCAGCCTTCACCTGTGCAGGGAGCCACTGGCTCCCGGGCTCTGCTGCAGTTCCCTAGCTGTAGCCTTTCCTTTCTCTCTAATAAGTCCTACTTTATATCCCGGCTTTAGCTCATCATTCAGCTGCCTCATGAGCCAGTTCTCTGGCCTGTGAAGGCAAGGACCCTCGACACCGGCACGTAACAATATCTCTGTCCAAAAAATTCCTGAGAAAATGGTTGTTATGCTATGCTTCCAAAAACAGACACAGGGAGATACACTAAGAAAGTGCTCTGGCTTCTGAGGCTGTAGAATTTCAAATATGCATTAGGCTTTCTGTAATTTCTAATGACAAAGAGGAAAACTCTCAATTTTCTCATTGTTTGGGCACCAGAGTAATACAATTTTCTCTCTAAAGGAAATTCAGTCATTTGCCAGAACATAGATGAGCCTAGAGGACATTATACTAAGTGAAATTAGCCAGGCACAGAAGGACAAATACTGTAAGATCTCATATCTATGCAAAATCTAAAAAAAGTGAAACTCACGTAAGTAGGAAACAGAATGGTTGTTGCCGCAGTCTGAGAGAGGAAGAGATGTAGACAGGAAAGAGGAGACAGGGTACAATGTTTCAGTAATAAGGGAAATAAATTCTGGCTATTTGTTGTATAGCATTGTGACTATTGTGGTAAAAATGTATCTTATACTTCAAATAAGTTAAGAGTGGATTCTAACGGTTTCATCTCAGAGAAATGATACATATGTGAGGTAGAAGTTATGTTAATTAGCCTGATTTGATCACTTCACAATGTATACATTTATCAATTCAATACATTGTTCCCCATAATTTAGTACAATTATTATTTGTCAGTTAAAAATAAAACTTTAAAACAGGTATGGCAGGGTAAAGGTGCAAGAAGACTGACCATCTTAAGCCATACCCAGAGATCAGAAAAAGAATTTTCCTGCAAATTGCAGATGCATGTCCATATGCTAGCTGATCGCCTATTTATATTAAAGAACTAATTTTGAAGCTATCTGCTCAAATACTACAAAGCAGAGTGCATGTCTCCTCAAATCAGTATTTGTTATAATTTACACCAAGAGGAAATTAAGCTGCTTTTTAAAAACAGGGTCTACAAACCAGTGCTTGAAATAAAATTACTGGCAATTTTACTACTGTGTGCCTTTGCAACTGCCTCCAAACTGATAATTTTCTTCAAAGTAGAGGAGGAAAAAAAGAAAGAAAGCAGGGAAAAAATGAGGTTAATGAGAATGGAATATAAATTCCAAAAGTTTGAAACAAGTTTTTTTAACTTTACAAAAGTAATACTTCTCATGTATAGAAGATGGATCCCAAGCTGTAAATGTAATCACTGTTGACAAGAAAGAAATCTCACTTTGTCTTTGAAATGAGCATATCCTATGTGAAGAAGTACTTAAGAACAATAGCAACAATTTACATATTTTAGTGCTTTTCATTTCAATGATTTTTCATGGTGCTTTGGAAACTTTAAAGGATGCTGAGCAATTTCAACTCAAAAGCATGTGTAACTACAGGAACAAAAAAGGAGGTTTTAAATCCAGTGAGGCAACAGACATGCAATCTATTTGCTGGAATTTTCAGGTGAATGCAGGAGGAAGCATATCAAAGGTTAGAATATTAATTTCCTTTAGCATCAATAGACACAGAGGACTGTACTGAGGGATGAATCCTTGGTTGGGAGCCTGGGCCCTTGCAGAGAATATGATTGATATAGGTAGGGATTTTAATTATTTAGGTCTAAGAAGAAAGGCTGGCCATTGTCTGTACACTGATTCACCCTTGGTCTTCAGTGCAGCTCATGCTTCGGGTGACCAGTGCTGGAGCAAGGAATTGCCTGAGGATCTTTCCAGGAGAAAGTTCACATAAAGCTCCTTTCTAACTCTCATTAAAGTCAAACTCACTTTTACTCAAGAAGGAGATTTTCTATTGGTTCCTTGCCCCAGGTATGTTTAGGATACAATTTAACTCTTAGAAGTACTAAAGCATCTTTTAGGAATTCTCTAATCCTGACAGAAAGACTAACATGGCAGCCAAAAAGCAATGGTTTTGCTTGCAGTGGCTTGGTTCTGTTCTTGACTCTGCTGCTTCCGGCTCTGTATTGATTCTAAACCTCAGTGTTTCACGAATAAAATGGGAACAAAACCACCTGCTCTTTAGGTATCTGCCGTATAGTTATTACTAGTCTGTCTACAATGTAATAGAATTCAATATCCCACTCCAAAATAGAGAAGTGAACAAATGCCAGCTGTTATTAAATGTTATTCCAGCCTTTTTCCTCTTATCTCTGTCAAGCTGAAGAAGAGTCCTTTACTAAAATAGAGCATCTCTCACACTGCAGAATTTCTTATCTTTGATTTCAATATTTGAGACTGCATTCCTAGATGATCGAGTCAACATTCTGTTAGTGAGATGGTGATGAAATTTTAGACTGGTCTCCCCAAGAAGAGCTGACCTGCTGGCCACAGTGGAATTTACAGTTGGTTTGGGGTGAGTTAGATTGATCATGTCTCATTGCCAAGTGAAAATTAAGATTTTATTTTATTGTTTAAGCACTTAAGTTAAAAAATGCTAGAGATGAGATACTTGGGAAAATATGAACCTCACTTCAAGCCAGAATTTTCTTTTTTTGTTTTTTGTTGAGCTTGACCCCAGGGTCTTGCACATGCTATGTATACAAGTGCTCTATCACTGAGTTGTATCCTCAGCAGCAGGTTTTTCTTTTTTAACTGTACCAGTGATCTTAAAATCAAGGCCATACTTACCGAGTCTGAAGTCTGATACAAGGCAAGTTGTGGTTATAGGAAAGTGAGACATTGTATTGCCTTTGTAACGGATTAAAAACCTTCCTTATGAAGCCTACAGCATACCCCAAACTTGCTGATAAAATGTTTTGCATTCTTGTCTTGTGGACTGAGAGTAAGAGACATGAATGAGGTTTTTTATAAAAGTTGGTGTGCCCCTTCAACGTGGAAACTGGAACTGGTATTAAGTTCTAGTCTCTTCCTGCACATCCATGTTTATTGCGGCACTATTCACAATAGCCAAGTTATGGAAACAGCCAAGATGCCCCAGCACTGACAAATGGATTAAGAAAATGTGGTATCTATACACAATGGAATTTTATGCAGCCATGAAGAAGAACGAAATGTTATCATTCGCTGGTAAATGGATGGAATTGGAGAACATCATTCTGAGTGAGGTTAGCCTGGCCCAAAAGACCAAAAATCGTATGTTCTCCCTCATATGTGGACATTAGATCAAGGGCAAGCACAACAAGGGGATTGGACTATGAGCACATGATAAAAGCGAGAGCACACAGGGAGGGGTGAGGATAGGTAAGACACCTAAAAAACTAGCTAGCATTTGTTGCCCTTAAGGCAGAGAAAGTAAAGCAGATACCTTAAAGCAACTGAGGCCAATAGGAAAAGGGGAACAGGTACTAGAGAAAAGGTTAGATCAAAAAGAATTAACCTAGAAGGTAACACACATGCACAGGAAATCAATGTGAGTCAATGCCCTGTATAGCTATCCTTATCTCAACCAGCAAAAACCCTTGTTCCTTCCTATTATTGCTTATACTCTCTCTACAACAAAATTAGAAATAAGGGCAAAATAGTTTCTGCTGGGTATTGGGGGGGAGAGGGAGGGGGTGGAGTGGGTGGTAAGGGAGGGGTTGGGGGCAGGGGGGAGAAATGAACCAAGCCTTGTATGCACATATGAATAATAAAAGAAAAATGAAAAAAAAATAACATAAAATGAAATGGAAAGAAAAATTTCCTATGGAGCATGCAGGCCGTCTACTGTTTAAAATACCTCTGGCAATAAAGACATTTCATAGTGAAAAAAAAAAAAAGTTCTAGTCTCTTCTTTAGTCATTTTGCCTCAAGAAACAGATACTATCTGCCACATGGAACACAAGCTGGGCATATTTGGTATAATAAAGAATAAAGTATATTCTCCTTAGTATGGTTGGTATAGAAAGGCAGACAAAATTAAAATTATATTAGGATGAAGCCGGAGAAGTCATATAAGGAACGTACGTACAGTCGTCTACAGTGGCACCAGAAGGGTTGGCTATTTCAGAGGTCAGATAGACATCTCTGAGAGAAGACCCTTGCACTGTGTTTTGAAGATCAAAGAAGGGAGTCATGTAAACTTGGGGAGGTGGCTTCTCTAGCCAGGAGAAACAAAAGAAAGAAAGTGTGATGAAGTAGAAACCCTCTGTGGTTCTGAATAATTAGATTTACAACTCAGAGTTTAGGAGGAAAGAGTGGGGTCTGTGATGGAAAAGTAATGCAGGAGTCAGATCACACAGAGCCCCACATTAAAAATTAAACTTGCAAACAAGAACACAGGAAATTGGAAAATGATGACAACATTAGGAAATGCCAGTAGGTTAAAAAGCAGTGAAGTCAACACTAGCACTTCAGAGGCAGCTGATTCAAAACTCAGCTTCCATAGATTTAGTTCAGCATTTGAAGAACAAGGGCAGGCATCCATGAGGACATCCATACTCTGGGGAGAAGAAACAGAATACAACTCTTAGCATTCTTAAGACAAAAAAAGCCTGTATCTGTTGAGACTATGCCTAATGACTTGAGAATTTTCTACTAACATATAAAAATTAATATATATGTATACACATATCCATGTTTTTAATATATAAATTCCCCATTGTTATTATCGAAACAAGATAATCCATATTACACAAACACACAAATATAGAATATATGTATTGAGAGGGAGAGAGACAATACATACTCAAATGAGGAGCTGAACTAGGGTACAAAATACACCAAGATACATGAGTTCAGACTTTCTTCCTCAACACCTCTGTCATAACCTCGCTGACACTTCTTTCCAGGGGTCTTTCTCATTCTCCTCTCTCTCTTCTCTGAACTGCTGCACGTCAGTGAGCTGCCCTGTTGCCTCTGTATTGTCTCCTTCTGAGTCTAAAAATCATAGTCATCTCAAAGTTAGCTTATGTGGAGCTCAGCCTATTGAACCCAAAAAATGTGACGTGAGTAGATTAGCAATTCCAGGAAGAAATGCAGTTAGTGTCGTTAAACTGCCATATCCATGAACTCAGTTTTTTTGGATCAGAGAATAATGCCCAGAAATGGGGGAAATACCTTATGCAATGAATACTTGCAAGAAGAGTGATTAAATCTGCTTTAGTGCTGGAGAACTTTAGTCCAAAAATGGGCGCTAGAAATTAACCAGCCAAAGCTCCTGAAGATAATATTAATTCAAGTAGAAACTTTAATGGTCCATTTCTTTTTGTTCTTCTATAAAATTACACATTCTGCTTTTCTGCAGGTGGCTTCTCCAGCTGTATATGAAGAGTCTGTAGGCAGCATAAAGAATAGAGCTTACAGGTGCCTGGATTCAGACAGAATATCTCTACAGAGAAACTTCCTTCAAAATATCCATGGAATCAGAACTCCTGCTGAACCCTGTCTGGTCTAGGAGTTGAGGAGTTGACCTGCAGGGTTCAAATAATATGACAGAGAATTACTATCACCTAAAAAGAAAAGAACTAGTGAGGAAGAGAAGCGAGTCCTGAAAGTACAGACAGGAGAAACTAAGCAATGTTTGCTGCACTTGAGAAAGAGAAAGCTTATTATAGTTTGAACCTCAGAGGCTGAGCAAGAATAGAAGCATCTGTTGCATTGCTTGCCCATAGATTTTGGGAACATAAAACTGTAGGCAACCTGCAGTAAAGACTCCCACCACCTTAATACTCTGTCCCTGAGTCACCTTGCTGCTCCATGCTACAACCTTGGGGTGGGAGGGTATTTCAGAGAAGACTCAAAGGCCTGGATGCCCCAGTTTACATCCTGCAGATAGACTACAGGACCTGAATTTTAGCCTTTTCAATCCATATCCCCTGTGTGAATCCCGACTCTGGGACTCCAGTGTCGACATGAACCAGATTTCAGTCACTGCTTATGTACACTTGTGAACACATGGGGCTTTATAAGGAAAACCAGAAGCAATGTAGAAGTGCTACCATCCGGAGCTTGGTCCAGAAGGCAGAATTTCCACATGGAGAATTATATGGTGGTTTTTCTTGTTTAGATAATTAGAGGTATCTGTCATAATATAAACATCTACCTGTAGAACAAGGGAGTCATAAAAGGTTTGAAGTAGAATCTTTGCGATGTAAAAAGTGCCACAGAGAAATTAGAGTATATTTTTACAAACTTTATTAAACCACATCTCTTCGGATGTGCTCTTGTTTATTTGCCTAGGGGACAGCTTATTGCTCATGGTTTGTAGTATTTAATCTCCAACTCCCTTTCAAGTCCCTAAAACAAAATCATCGGCTTATCAGCAGCACTTTGAAAGCCCTAGTGCAGCTGGAGAGACTGTGAAGTTTGAACAAAGAAAAAGAAAGGTGATCCACTTCTCACTGCCATATCTCTTAGGCCTCCAACAGTGGGAAAGGCCAGATCTGCACATTAAACACTACAAAGATTAACCCAATCATTGCAAAACTAACAGCTTTGGAATTTGGTAGATTCTCATTAAATGCAAACAAACGCTCTAACTATTAGTGCACACATAAATCTTGTAACTAGAGTTGATGAATAAAGCACTTGGTTTCTGGACAAGAGTTGTACAATGGCCCATTTGTCATCACCAAAGTAGGTATTCCAGTCTACGCATGGAATCCACTTACCAGGAGGCCTAGATAGGTTTCTACCTCATAGAAGAGGCCGTGGGCACTTCTCTCATGGGGTGGTTCTCTCCTCAGAAGTGTAAGGAAAGTGGGGTGAGTGTTTTGTTTTCAAAATAATTGCAAGATGCTCCTGGAATTTAGTGGCCAGGATGCCAAAACAACCTGGAGCATAAATTCAGTCCTGCACAATGAAGTGCTGCCCTGCCAACCTTTTAGGATCACTTCTATTGACAGACTGTTCTTATCAGGGTAGAGTCAATTTGGGATCACTGACATTCCCCATGAGTAGTTCTACAAAGTTTAGCTTCCTTAAAACTTACCAGGAATAAAAGGACATGAAATGTCAGTAAACACATACATGTTTTCATTAGAAATGTAAGTTATTTTTCTCCATCACAAAATAAATCAATTTCTAAGATAAAGTTCTTGATAGAACAAAGGAAATACCAGTAGACAACTACTTTGGTACTTGTTCCTTAAATAAAAAATGCTCTGAAGTAAGATTCTTCTTCCAGACTTCCAAGAGTTCTGTTTTCCAGGACTGAGTGTGTGTGTGTGTGTGTGTGTGTGTGTGTGTGTGTGTGTGTGGTGTATGAACAAACTTTTGCTTTTTTTGAGACTAAGTTCTCACTATGCAACTCAAGATGGCCTTGAACTCACAATTTTCCTGCCTCCATCTCCTAGGCACTGGGATGATAGACTGTACCACCATATCCAGCTTCCAAAGGATATTTTTGAATGTTGTACATTCGTCTATCACAAACTCCATTTTCATGTATAAGTGAATCTTTCTTTGGAAATGCTAAAAGGCAATGTTTTCAACACCATGGCTTAATTTAGGAAAGAATAATATGGGAGCAAAAACATGCAGCAAGGTTTTAGAATCTCCTATACTATTTTCTGTTTTTAGCAGGTGTTTTTCTTTTGCTTCAAATGCATACATTCAAAACCCCAGTACTGGCACTAATAAATAAACAATGATACAAATGTAAAGTGCTAAGGTACCTGTTTGAACAATGATCAAATCCTTGAGCTAGATTTCAAATGGCAGGAAGTCCTTTCCACAGCTCTGAAACTCCTGCTGCATAATCCATATTGACTTATTCTGCCTCCCACACAAGTAGAAGTGGCCGAAATTTTCTTTAATAGGAGGCAAAAGTGATGCTATTCCTGCAATGGGGACCACAGTACCCTGCAAAAGAACCTGTGAACCTCTCCCTGTGGGTGCTGGGATAGACTCTACTACCTCCTGGAGTCTGGGTCCAAATCTTCTCCATCATATCATCTTAGCATATGAGACTTTCTCCACATGGCAAAATATTTTGCTCTCTCTAAATGCCATACCTTTAGAAACTATTGATTAAGACAATGCATGGTGACAGTGCAAACAAAAAGCTACCATGTACTGAGGGCTAAAACTAAATGATTCTCTGTTGTATCGATTCAACCCATAAGAATGCTTGGTACACTTAGCTCACCCCTTGGATCAACTCAGGCATTTCCAAAGATCTGTATTATGAATGATGCTAAATTCATGTTCAGGTTTTGTAGCAGTCAAGCAGATCCAGGCTCTCTTATCCCCAAAATAAGATGAAATCAAATTAGGGAACAGAAATCCAAGTGCTATGAGATGAATTGTGTTTTTATTTAAAAGAATAATAGTTCTTTCAATCTCAGGGTTTTGTTGTTGTTCATTAAAAATTATCTCTATTCCCTGTTTTCCTAGACTTCCTCCTATTTTGTTCCATTGTGGGATGTGCTGCTATCCTTGCTTACTGATGCTCTCATTCTAAGTGTAGAGAGAAGTAGCATTCTTTAACATTTTGGAAGAAAGGGCACTCTTTGACAGCTCTTTTCTTAATGCCTCCTGCTACTCAGCCATATGTGTCATTTTCTCCCAGTGGGAATAAATGATTAATTATTCATCTCTTTTAGCTGCATAAGTTGTTTCTGTTCTACAGGCAACACAGAGGAAGGGCTATAGGCATGTTGGAAGGAGTCACACTTGGTGGGTGAAAATATCAGGATTATACAGATAAGGAAGGAGAAGGGAACCAAAAATGGCTTAGCCAGATTGACAAGATTCTAAGCTAGATGGAATATTCCAAGCTCATTTATGTTCTAATTGTCATTAATGTCTTCTCTTTGAAGCTAATAAGGACATCACCAGGGCTAATTAATATTCTAGGTAAAAATCAGGGAGAAAACTATCTTTTCCTCCCAAAAAAAACTTCATTGAGTGGAGTAGAAAATTTGAGAGCATGCATTAACTGGTCACAAGAACAGTTAACTTAAAAATGCCAAAGGTTTTGCATAATGCTTAATAAAGCATGCCAGCTTCCAAGGAACCCCATCACTGTGTCACTGTGTTGTTAAATTCCCTTCAGTCTCAGATATGGAAACATATCCTAGTTTGAATTACTGAAGATAAGCATGAATGGGAGAGCATTTACACATTATTTATTACACACACTAGCAGTGATGTTAAGCAGGTTGTGTTAGCACTGTGCCAAAAATGAACCTATCCAAATCTATCTGAATAGTCACAGAGATGTCATGGAACCTGCACCACCAGCACTTAGTAAGGAGACATTGTGGCCAGATATATAACAGAGAGTTTTAGTATTTCACCATGAAATTGAGGCAAGGAACATTCATCACATTCTGGGTGCAGTATCACCAAAGTCAAGTGGAGTGGAAACAGGAACTCTTAATGTTTCTGCTTGGACACTAAGTGACTTAAAAATAAGGAAGCAGGATATCTAAAAAGTGTTTATCTTTCAAAATTCAGCCCAAAATGAAAGAAAAGGTATGAGGAGATGACGGTTGGACACTCACTGAGGAGCTGACAATTTCAAGTTAATGTTGTACAACCCTGCTGAATCCATCTGATCATTAATTCACAAACCTCAGCAGTAGGTATGACAGCTACTGTGCCCAGAGGCTCAGTCCTGCCTCAGCACTACCCCAGTAATTGTCTCTCGATAAAACACATGCAGCTTGGCCCATAAATGTAGCAGCCATCACTGGCATGAGTCAGGCCTGCAGGTCTATGGGTTCTGTGAGGATGACAGCAGATAACCTGTTTTTGGAACTCTTCACCCACATGACGGGTGCCCTTTCAAGACTGCACCTTGGCAACGAACGAGGGCTAAGCTTCGCAACAGCACTGCAATCAAACTTTCTCAAGCATATCAATTAGATTCTGTGGTGGTTTTCCTGAGCTTTTTAACACTTCAAATTATAATGTAGCCAGTGGAAGTAGTTTGCAACTATTTATTCATAAATGCTGTTCTGGGTTTTTCTCTTTTTAATTTAAAACACTAGATAAGCAACAGCTCATCTCATGTGTGAAGAGCACAGCATTTGCTTGACATAAAATCGGAAACTTTTCAGCCCTGATGTACACAAAGAGCCCTGCTGAGCTCCAGAACTCGGCATGTCTACTGCACTGTGTGGAGTACGCATCTCAGATGAGCATCCTGTATTTTGTGAGATGAACTGTTTACTATAGGAGAACTTAACAGGGTCTTCTGACCCAAGACAGATTGTAAAACATATCCTGTCACTCTCCCACTATGTGGGCCTCTCCTTCAGATCAGCTTAACCCTGAAATCTAAATTAAAATATTACAATCAAAACTACAGTTAATAGATTTTTCTGAACTCTTAGGCATGTTATGCTCACAAAAAATGAGAGAATTGATTAACAGCATATTAAAAATATCGTCAGAGAAAATAAAGCCAGAGAGAATGATTACAGAGCATGTCAAAAACCACACCAACAGACAAAGTGGAATGTGGGGCCAGAATTAAGGTAGAAGATGAACTGGAAATGAAGTGAAAGGAAGGTGGCAGGTCAAGGGATCTAGGAAGAGAAATCCTTCAACTAAAAGTGTAATAGACTTACATCCGTAGGAACAAAGCAGGTAGTGTTTATTTCTGAAAAGACCTAGCAAAGGAGCAACTCAGAGACGTATACATACAATCATTAGAGAGAAAAAATATAAAACTCAAATAATTTAATCTCAGAACTTGGAACCCAATGACTACTACAGGAAAATAGAACACGTCAGCTCTCTTCTGTTGGTAGAGATGTTCCACACCCTTCCCTGTGACTGTAGGTGAATACTGCAAGTGTGCCTCTATTCCAATTAGATTTGCTTCCTGTTACTCCTAAGCATGACTTTGAAAAACTTTAACCTGTAAAGCAATATTGTATTTTTGTGAGAATTCAAGTGGCATAAAAATGTAATTAAGTAAGTTTGCTGCTTTCTTTCCTCCTTTTTTTTTTTTTTTTTTGCAGAACTGGGATTGAAGCTCAGGGCTTTGCACTTACTAAGAAGCTAGGCAAAGCTCTACAACTTGAGTCATGTCCCCAGTTCTTTTGCTTTTAGTTTGTCTTCCAGATATGGTCTCATGCTTTTGCCCAGGCCAGTTTCAGACCATAATCTTCCTACCTCTGCCTCCCAGGTAGCTGGGATCACAGGTGTGCACCGTCATGCTCTGCCCTGTCCTCCTTTCTCTGTCCTTTTGTCTCCACTAGGGAAGAGAATGTAGATAGAGGCCCTTAGTAGTCCTCTGAACTACTTAAATATTACAGTATGCCTTGCAAACCCCAATAGCATCCGTTCTCTTGGACTTTCTTGGAATTACCATGGAGGTAGGATAGAAAAAAGGAAATTAACTCCTTACCTAGCAACTGCCATGTGCTGGCCTGATGCTTACCCAACTAACTAGTCAAAAATCACCCATAACATCAGGAGTTGGTCAGAATGGTTAGCTGGAGTCATTTAAAATCACACTTGTTAGTTCTGGTCATAATTATAGCCAATGATATCAATTACTGTGTTTTAAAGCTAATATATTGAGACTATGTAGGCTACAATCAGTATGTTTAGTTTGTTTGCTATTTCAACTTGATATCTTTTACACTGAATATATCTCCAGCTGCTTTAAAGATAACATATTTTGCCACAAATTGATTTGAAATACAAATTATCAAGTACAATAAAAATAACTTTTCTCTTTAAGAAAATATAGCCCTTTTAAGAAACTTAAGCTAGGGAACTTTGCTACCTTATTTTTTGTACAAATGCATCATGTCATTGCCCGCTATGGTCACATGCTGTGCAATGGTGTTTTCATAAATGACAGAGATATACACATATGATCAAGGCATATATCATATAGGCTGTACCATCCAGGTTTATGTAAAGATACTATGATATTCATAGAATGATGACATTACCTAACAAAAGATTTCTCAGAATGTATCCATATCATTAAGCAGCACAGCCTATATTTTAAAATCATAGTTATAATTATTCTAATATTCATATTTCTCAGCAAAGAGGAGAAAATTTATACTCAGTGCTTTTCAGTAGTAGCTCCTTGTAATCCAGTGTGCTGGTCAACAAATTATCTTGGAAACAACCTAAGTCTTCTGGTCTTTTGATCTTTGGTAATTTCTTCATTCTGTCTGATGATGGTCCTCTGTGGTCACTTGTCTCTGAAAGACAAATCTTACCAATTCTGACTCTCTGATTAAATTCAATGTATTCCAGTTTGTGTTCTTTAACCATTTGACCAGATATTTTTTCTTTTTTCTGAATTCTTCATTCTTTATTATTACTACCTTGCTAAATTACAAGTTTCTGTTCTCTGTTGTAGAATATTTGGAAGTTCGGAATATATATAAAAGAATAGAATATCATTACGAAATTCACAGTTCAGAAATTAGGATATCTCAAAAACAGTGTTTATAAATGCTTATTTTTGCTTATTTTTCTAAAATACAGTTATTTTAATCTACTGAAAATTTCTGGAAAAAGTAATAAGAGCTTGCAATTTTTACATTGCATTTCTTTCATTATCAATGAGGTTGAAGAATTTCTTTCTTTCTGTTTTTTTTTTTTTGGATTCAGGGCCTCACGCTTGCTAGTTGGGTGCTCTTACCACTTGAGCCACTCCGCCAACCCCAGGTTGAAGAATTTCTGAATAACTTTTGGCATTTTGGCTTTTTAAGGTATAACACCAGTAATGGGCATTGCCTTTCTTCCCTGTGGATGTGAATATTTTACTGTTGTTGTTATTATTATTATTACCATATATCTTGTTATGTAAATCAATTCCTTGTCATATATGCTACAAATACTTATTATAGTTTTGTGTTTTTTAATACTGCTTTAGTCTTTAAGAATGGAAAATTTATATAATCTATTTGAAAACAAAATGAGATTCCTAATATAGTGGTAGATTGTGTTGTTAGAAACCTCTCCTAGAGCCTGGTGCCCATGGCCTACACCTGTAACCCTAACTACTCAGGAGGCAGAGATCAGGAGGGTCAAAGTTCTGTTCTAAGCCAATCTGAGTAAACAGTTCGCATGACCTTATCTCAAAAATACTCAGCACAAAAAAGGGCTGGCAAAGTGGCTCAAGTGGCAGAGTGCCTGCCTAGCAAGCGTGAAGCCCTGAGTTTAAACCTCAGTACCACCCGATAAAATAAAATAAAATAAAATAGGAAAGAAACTTCTCCCAGAAAATATACTTAAATAATCTCAAAGTAGTAAAAATTGAAGAAAAACAAGCAAAACTCAAAGATTAGGTAAAGAAAACCAAAGGAAAACTTACGTAATTCAAAAAAGTAGGAAACAGTGAATTTCTTGGAGTAAAATCTCAAATCGACCATTTCCAAGAGGAATGAGAACAAAATATGACATGATTGAAATACCTTATCAAAGAAATAAGTAGATTGGAAAAGTAATTAATAGGAATTTGAGGTTAAAGTAACCAAAGAGAAAATACACTTCAGAAAACCTAGGATTGTAAATTAAATAATGAAAAATCATTTGAGAAGTTAACATATCTGAAGAATAGAGAATGAGTCTGAATGTGTAATAATAAAAATTCTGAAAAAAAAGAGCTGATTAAATATTTCTGAACTGAAAAAAATGACTAGAAATAGCATATGTGATTCCCACAGAATATATAGCATCCAGAAACTAAATATGAGAACTTCACTTTAAGGAAAAGAAAGGAACAGTATTTTATGTACTTCTAAGAAGGAAGTATAGTCTATTATGAAATATAGATCAAAATTCTTTGTGTTTTATAAAAGAAGCATAAAAATAACAGAATAACATACTAAAGACTGGAATAATGTTAGTTTTAATTCACACATGAAAACAAGATATTCATAGACATAAAAGACTTAGAAAATTCAATAAGTAAAGGTATTTATGCCTTTATCCATTTGAGAGTCTGTACTAAGTATCACTTAATTAACAGGGTAAATACAATCTGAAGACAAAAGAACTGTACTGATTATTGCTAATAATATTAAATAATTTTAAAAATTGTTAAGACCAGATTAATTATGAATGAAAGAAGGTTTCGGTTGAAAGTGGCTTATGAAGCTCAACAAGAGAAAATTTATTGTGGTTTATAAAAAGATAAAAATATTAATGACTGAGTGATAGAATTTTTTAAAAATAGAAGAACACATGGCATGTTTTGCACAAAGTAGAAAGGTGAGCAAAGAGAAATCTTAAGTTACAAAAAAAAAAAGACAGAAATATAAAGCTAAATGAGGAGGAAGCTAAATGAATAAATAAATAAATAAAGCTAAATGAATACAAATTATTCCATTAATCACAGAAAAATCTCAAATTTCAAAGGCAGACATTCCAACATTACAGGAACTTTCTGGGTGTCTGGGATTATCAGGAAGAACACTGAGAGGTGAAGATATGTATATGTATACATATATATGTACACATACACATACATGTTTGTAGACAGCATAATGAAACCCACCAAACACTGTCTGAAAAGGAGTGGGAGGATGGAGAAGGGGGATGGGAATATATTGGGGGGGTAAAGTTGTTCAAAGTACGTTGTATACATTTTTGGAATTATCACAATGAAAGCTTGTATTATGAATATGTGTTAATTCTAAAATAAAATTAAAGAAAGAAAATTTAAAGAATATTATGGGAAATGGTATTAACCAAAGTGGAATTTAAGACAGTAAGTACTACATTACTTTCAAGATTATTACACCATAACAAATAACCATCGATCACAAGGAAATCTCCAACATCATATTTTCATGCAGCAAAGGTCATACTTTAAAATATTTTTCTTTTTACATGATGATTAAGTCATACTTAATCATGTAAATAGTAGATAGTACATTAACACAGTAAACCCAGATGTTTATAAAAGCTTCCCTTTAAATTCCTTCAGTCTAAGAGAAAATAAATGCACAGAAACAGATAATTGCAGCATAATTTGGAAAGTCTAACAATAAAAACATTAAAAGGCATGTGCAAAGACCTAGTGTAGAGAAGTCTGTGACTTAAATTGGTCCGTGGTGAGTGGAGGGAGGGAGTATTTTGGTCAGAGATGAGGAAGTTTGAGGAGAGATTTAGGTGATGATAAAAAGTCTCAAGGTCAGCTAAGGAGCCACAGGAGAACTCCAGGCAGAAGAGAGAACCAAGGAAGAGGCACTGGGTGTAAAGAACTCTAGAGAGCAGCTCAAGGTCAACCTTGATTCTGGAATATAAAGAGCCAGAAGAAGGGTAAGCCTGAAAGGCAAATTACAAACAGAATAATCAGGTGAGTGATGATGTTTAGTAGTCTGAGCTGTATTCTGCAGAGAATTAGAAGTCTAAGATAAACTTTTTCCCTCAGGAAATAATGAGTTGCATTTGCATGTCACTGGCGAATCTCCTCAATGAGGGGACTGGAGTGACCTTGAACTGAGATTGAGGTTAGAAAGGCAATGAAAAAGAATCAAGTTTCCAGCTGTGGAAAGCGGAGAGGAAACAAATTGGAGAAATAGTTGTATGTTATAAAATTTGTCAGCGCTTCATGTCAGATGAAGCAAAGAATCCCTATTTTTGTCACTTATGAAAGTGGAGGAATTGATCAACGAGAAGAGGAGATGAGGGAAAGCAATTTTAGGGAAGACCTGCTAATTTTTAGGTCCTGGTGAGAATACAGGCAAAGAAGGCTGGAAGGCTTCTTAAAAAGAGAGGTGAGAGGTGGAATGTATGGAACTGGATTTAAAAAGCAGGCTGAAGGCAGGGTTTCCAGGACAGATGGATTTCATGGACACATGGGTTGTGTTGAAGAGAAAAGAAAGGATGGTTTAAAAAAAAAAAAAAGCAAAGTTCAGAAAATATAGAGGACTCAGTGCGAATCAAGGGTATGTAAACCTTCCATGTGGAAAGATCAGCAATGTTAAATGCCACAGGTGAGGACAATTAATTCATAAGATGTTTCTAATGACAAACACATTAGCAAAATCTGAGAATGACCTGGAATGGATCAAATTACAAGAATAAAAGCAATTAAACTCTACCAGGCAGGAATGAATCTGTACACTAAAATATTTTTAATATATATTTATATTTTTTTCTTTCAGAGATTTTCTTTTCATTTTTATTGGCATAAATTCATTGTGTAATGAGGAGAGTCATTATGCCAATTCCCAATAGCCTTACATTGTATATTGTTTAGATTGTCCCCTCCATCTCCCCGCACAAGCACCTCCCCACTAAAGCAATTGTGAGAGGTTTCATCGTTGTATTTCATGTATGTGTATGAAGACCACAACCATATTCTCTCACTTTCATTTCCTTCATTCACCCTTCCCTTTCCCACCATAACCCCTCCTCCACAGACTGTACCTATTTTACAGTTCTTTCATTTTTAATTCCAAAGTCAACGTTCAAAGGGTTTCTCCGCGTATCCCAGCTGTGAATATACTTAACTTTGGTCAGTTAACCTCTTCTGTCCATATATTAAGGCAGAAAATCAAAAGTTAATAAATAGACAATCAGAAAGCATGTGTATTAATTTCACTAATGTAAAGATGATAAAATTTTAAAGGAATGTTGTTCAAAATCAGCAAAAAAAAATATTTCAGAATACTTCAAATCACACTTCAAAGTATCAATTTGGTCAGAACAGAAATAAACTTACCTTAGAAAAAATCCTACGAAGGGAAGTAGTAGCTATCAGATATTGTTCAAAGTTATAATGAAGAAATAATCATAACTTTAAATGCTTCTATTAGATAAAAAAGACAAAGAAAAAAATAAAAGAATTAAGCATAGATCTTAAGATCTTTATTAGAAAGTAAAATAAAAGAAGGGAAATAATAAAGATGAAAGGAGCAATAAAGATATTAGAAACCATTAAGAATCAGAGTAATGTAAACAAAGAGTTGGCACATAGGAGAGTATAATAAAATAGACAAATCACAGGCAAACTGAAGTTTGTTTTTTCAAAGACCTATAAACAAGAAAAAATGGAAACAGTATAAGAGCTACAGTAAAAATATCAGAAATTTATAGAGAAAATTTTAGAGTTTTTTAAAATACTTTAAGATAACAAAATTACAAGACTCCCTTTAATTAATGATTTGTTATTTTACCTATGATGATAGATAAATAATGCAGGTCACGCTTTAACATTAAGAAAACTGAACATGAAGGCAATTCAGTAAAACACTTATTGTTAGTGTGACACATAGAACACAAGCCCAGGTTTTCCCAAACAATACAGCTTTGGTCCTGTACCAGGTGTTCTGTGATAATCTTTATCTGACTCCTCTACCTTGGGATGTCCCACAAGTGAGGACCTTCCTATCTGCCAGCACATTCTCTCTACCAGCTGTCTCTATCTCTGAGCCCCACTGCCCAGAGTAGACTCTTGGAACACGTTCTACAAACCATAGTTCACCATCTCCCTCAACCACTGTTTGAAGCTATCTATGACTGATTTCATTTCTGCATCTGCACTACATTCCTCAGGTCTTCTTCACATTCTCTGTGGAATTCTGGACATGTCCCCTTAAATTTCTCCCACCAATTAGATTCTCTTGCTCATTTCTCCATAAACACATGGGTAAACATCTCCTTTAGCAATGCATACTATGCTAGAGATACCAATTTGCACACTAATCTTTTACTTGTAATAATTATCAGGTTTGTTTATACCCATACCAATAACCTGTGAAAGTACTACTTGAATATTGATTCTGTCACAACTATATTTTCTCCAAGCATGGCATCATTAGCAAATTTGATGAGTATGCTTCTTGTCATTGTGTACAATTTTGATAGAAGAGATGGAATCAGATAGACATGGCCAAGAAGCATCCAGAGGAATGATATTATACTTCAACCTCGACATTGATATCAACACATTAATCAAACACCAGGGTACAACTGTTCAATCAGCTACAAATCCACTTGTCTATCCTGTCATCTCGTCCACATTTATCCATCTTGTTCACAAGGTCATCACAATATACTGACAAATGGTTCCTAAATTCTAATTATGCAGAGTCTATAAGTTTCCCTTAAAATATGGCATAAACACAAGAACATAGATCATGGATTCAGTAATCTGCATTTTATTTCCAACTTCCTCAAACTCTCTACTTATCAATGAACTATGCCAGAGTATAGGGGGTTTCTGCTCATTTAGGAAGAGAAGACCTAAAAGAGAAGACCAGCTTGGACTCAGTTAGACACAACCATCTGTACTTACTTTCAGCTCATTTGGGACACATTCCTGAAACTATACCCACATTTTCCCATTTGCAATGTTCATTTAAAAATTCAGTTTGAAGACAAATCTCCACAAAGAAGAACGTAGACACCACAAAGTACTTATTTTGTCAAATGTTAAATTTGGTGCATATTCTTCCTTTTGTAATAATCAGTCAGTAGAATCCATTCTGGGAACTGTGGAAGGTCAATTAATCCTGACACAGGAATGGCTAATCAAACAGGTTTAAAGATGAATGACATTTATTATGTTTTTTTTCTGAGATTGCATTTGTATCTTTTTAAAAATCTGTCTTATTTTCTGACTGTGTTCTTGTTGGCATGAAAATACTAGCATAGCAAATATATTCTTTTAATTTGAAATTATAGCATTGGGGGGACTCATACTTATCAAAAATAATGTAATATGAGAGAAGGCCAGAGATTTTGGAAGACTAGGGATATATACAGTTCAAAACCAATAGAATATTCAAAATGAGGGTCACACTGTTTCACACTTATAAGCAAAGAATAAGAGTGTTAGGGGTAAGCACCAATTGGCTTATGGAGAAAAGTAAAACTCATGATACTGGGTTTTAGTTCCTTTCTTTACCCATTAATAATTTCATTTTTGCAAGATAAGATGGAAACACAGAAGCTGAAGAAAGTAAGCAGAGACATAAGGAGATGAACTCAATATGAATTAAGCTTGGGTGTGGCAGTGGCTAGCCTCTCTACATTTTAAGGGAGTTCATAGAATCCCAAGGTTTGCAAGACTAGCAATTACTAACTACACATGATTAAGACTATGTATGAATATGTGAGACTAGCCCATAAGGAACGAGAGACAGCATGCTAACAAAGGTAAAATAACATGATCTATGACCCCAAGTCTTGAAGGAGAAAAGATTAGAAACACTTTGAATGTGTATCTGTATTCTACGCAAATTCATACAAAACAGAAAAACTAATTTTGCGATTAACTCTTTGGCTTCCTCAATAATTATAAAATCAATATCATTTTCTCTCTAATTCTAAACTTGAAAAAAATCAGTTGCTTGTTGATTTCCCTGTACTACTTGGTTAATATGATTTTCTATTTTACAAAGATATAGTTTCCTACATAAAATAAATGACCTTCTGAAGATTCTCCTCAAAATTAACAATGTCCCAGATTATAATTAGGATAGGAAATTTTTGAGTTTTACGTTAATTATTTTTGCAACTGAATTTAGATTTCAATTATTTTATGTCTGTTCTTTGGAGTTAGTACTAAACTCATATAATGTATCTTGCAACCTGAATTGTCACTTGCTTTCTTCCAAAAGCTTTGAAATATGATCAGAAGATTTTATCTCATCAAGGGTTTGTATTGTTGAGCAAATGTGATACTGCTAGGGTACAACAAAGCAATTGTAATATTAAACTGTTTATCAATTCCAGTCCCACTTATCATTCTGACCATGTTTTGAATTCCTCCCAGCAAAAAGCTGCCTTAACTCTGGCTGGCTAATTACAGAATGCTGCTTCTTGACCTTGACAGTTTTGAGTCTTTATCCTTAGTTGCTGCACAATGCTTTAAGAAAACACTTGTCCACTGAATTAGACTCTGGCATTTGAAATGTTTATAAAGCAAATAATTTTGTTTTCATTACATGTTTACTTTAGGTGGTTACTCTTTTATATACTCTAATCTGCCATCACTTTTCCTGCACAAGGTTTCTTAAGCACATTTTGTTCAAAATGTACATTAACAATGAATTATGAATATAATTAAAGCCAGATCATAGCCGCAAAGGTCAATGCCTAGTTGCTAGAGCATTCTCTAGTGGTTTATAATCTTAAAAGTGTTTTACAACTGCTTTTATTGATTATTGAATATTTGTTCAATGACTTAAGTCATTTGTAATTTAAAGGAGATTGGTGAAATTCCCAAATAGAGGGTAAAAGCATAATTCATCTCCTTTCCTTTTCCGCTTTAACTCTTGTTCAGCAGTCTTCCCTGAGTAACTAATGCAATGGAAATCCTTCCAAAATGCTGTAGCCCTTTCTTCATTTTTAGTTTTCTTCATAATGCTTTTCACCATCTTACAAAGTACCTCTGTTACTTATCTATTTGGTTTATTGTCTACCTTCTCTCCCTACACCTCACTGAATTATAAACTCTATGCAGGCAGAATTTCCTAAGGGCTCTGATTCCTACTGTGTCCCCGGAACCTAAAGCCATACCTGGTACATAGCAGACTCAGTGTATATTTGAAAAATAGAACATAGAAATCCAACCATTCCCTTTTATAAATTTCAAGCGTAAATCTCAAGGGCACCTTAGGGAAGCCAAATGTCATGCTCACAGAGGAAGAAAGCAAGTTAGCTAACTATGTCTACAGGGAATTTCCAACAGCAATTTCCTCCTGTCTCACATCGTCTCTGACCTGCAGATGGGCAAAACTAGAATGTCCTTAGATGTTTACCAAAAATCATTGATGGTCTATCATCTATCTATCTATCTATCTATCCCTCTATCTATATCTATCTATCATCTATTTATCTATCTATATTCATGTGTAAACATTGTACACTTGAAGGGCTTAAAATATCATTATCAGATTTTTGGAAGACAGAATAAAACAAAAACAGATGACTTAGAAAATGCCTAAAGTAGTGACTGTCAAGGCGGATGAGGAAAAGGAATTAAGCTCTGATCTTTGACAAAGAGTCTGAATCTCTAGAGTCCAAACTGGTTTGACTTTCTTTCACACTATGAAGTCCACTACTGAAATTCTGATAAGAACCCTCATGAGGATTGCTTTATCTCCCTTTCTCTCTCTCCTTCAACCAAGCCACTCTCACCCCCAACCCTCTACTTTTGAAAATCATTGTGTGTGATGGGAAGTATTAATATTAATCGTGTCATAATGTTAATCATGACAACCTCGTGTAGGATGAAAAAAAAACCCCTAACACTGTGCTTTTGGTTTAATTTAAATATGTGGGGTGATTGGTTTATAAATTTCAATTTTGTTTTAAAAAGTTATTTAAAAAACAAAAAAGTGGAAAAGATTTAGAAGCTATAGGAAATTACTGTCAAGAAATTGAAACAAATCACTTTTTTTCATTTCATCGTGCTTAAGAACACCTGGATGATCAGTCTGAAAAATCAGACCAGACACCACTATTCTGAGAATAACTGTATGCCATAAACCAATGATTTTCAGCTCATTAATTGTAAAAAATCTAATAAATGAAAATTTTAATAATGATGACAATATTCATAATAAGGCATATATTCACTGAGACTTTTCATCAGTCATAAAGATTCATTCAAAAAAGACTGTTTGTCATGCATTGGGCCATATTACATGAGTGACCAGTATGCTCCTTAATTTAGATTTCATGGTGTCCATATTTGTACAAGACAAAACCAGGAAATATACTGATATCATGTCTCAAGTTGTTTTTCCAGGTACTAAAGATGTCTGAAAATACGGGAGGATGCAGGGGCATAACTTCAGGTGAATTTTCTGACGTTCTTCAAGTTCTAAAGTTGTAAAATGCTGAATATTTTTTGACAGTTTGGGGATGCTGGAAAAGCTGATCTCATCATTAAATGCTCTGAAAAGATATCCAGAAGAAGTTTAATGCTTTGTCAAAGCTATTATCCAGAGCATATACTCCTACAATCAATATTTGCACAAAACAGAAACACCTTTCTTTTAAAATATGTGTTTCTTTATTTTTTCCAGAAATAATGGCTCTATCAAATTGTAGGAATAAATACACTTTTTTCCCTCCGAAAATATTTTTCACTATTACTGTCTGTATTTTAGCAGAGATCTTCCTTAATCTTTCAAGATGTACTAAAAGCAGGTAAAGAGATTTAAGCTATATTTAATTAAATTTCATTTTCTAGAAAAAAAATGAGTTTAAACTTTGTCTTACTTTTACTTCTTTTTTTTTTTTATTCATATGTGCATACAATTCTTGGGTCATTTCTCCCCCCTCCCCCCAACCCCTCCCTTACCACCCACCCAACTCCCTCCTCTCCCCCCCACCCCCTCAATACCTGATACCCAGCAGAAGCTATTTTGCCCTTATCTCTAATTTTGTTAAAGAGAGAGTATAAGCAATAATAGGAAGGAACAAGGGTTTTTGCTAGTTGAGATAAGGATAGCTATACAGAGAGTTGACTCACATTAATTTCCTGTGCATGTGTGTTACCTTCTAGGTTAATTCTTCTTGATCTCACCTTTTCTCTAGTTCCTGGTCCCCTTTTCCTGTTGGCCTCAGTTGCTTTTAAGGTATCTGCTTTAGTTTCTCAGCGTTGAGGGCAAAATAATGCTAGCTGATTTTTTAGGTGTCTTACCTATCCTCATATCTCCCTTGTGTGCTCTCACTTTTATCTTGTGATCAAAATCCAATCCCCTTTCTGTGTTTGCCCTTGATCTAATGTCCACATATGAGGGAGAACATGATTTTTGGTCTTTTGGGCCAGGCTGACCCCGCTCAGAATGATGTTCTCCAATTCCATCCATTTACCAGCAAATGATAACATTCTGTTATTCTTCATGGCTGCATAAAAATCCATTGTATATAGATACCACATTTTCTTGATCCATTCGTCAGTAGTGGAGCATCTTGGCTGCTTCCATTATTTGGCTATTGTGAATAGTGCTGCAATAAACATGGGTGTGCAGGTGTCTCTGGAGTAACCTGTGTCACAGTCTTTTGGGTATATCCCCAAGATGGTGTTGCTGGATCAAATGGTAGATCAATGTTTACCTTTTTAAGTAGCCTCCAATTTTTTTTCCAGAGTGGTTGTACGAGTTTACATTCCCACCAACAGTGTAAGAGGGTTCCTTTTTCTCCGCATCCTCACCAACACCTGTTGTTGGTGGTGTTGCTGATGATGGCTATTCTAACAGGGGTGAGGTGGAATCTTAGTGTGGTTTTAATTTGCATTTCCTTTATTGCTAGAGATGGTGAGCATTTTTTCATGTGTTTTTTGGCCATTTGAATTTCTTCTTCTGAGAAAGTTCTGTTTAGTTCACTTGCCCATTTCTTTATTGGTTCATTAGTTTTGGGAGAATTTAGTTTTTTAAATTCCCTATATATTCTGGTTATCAGTCCTTTGTTTGATGTGTAGCTGGCAAATATTTTCTCCCACTCTGTGGGTATTCTCTTCAGTTTAGAGACCATTTCTTTTGTTGAGCAGAAGCTTTTTAGTTTTATGAAGTCCCATTTAACTCTGCTATCTCTTAGTTGCTGTGCTGCTGGGGTTCCATTGAGAAAGTTATTACCTATACCTACTAACTCCAGAGTATTTCCTACTCTTTCCTGTATCAACTTCAGAGTTTGTGGTCTGATATTAAGATCCTTGATCCATTTTGAGTTAATATTGGTATAGGGTGATATATATGGATCTAGTTTCAGTTTTTTGCAGACTGCTAACCAGTTTTTCCAGCAGTTTTTGTGAAGAGGCTGCTATTTCTCCATTGTATATTTTTTTGCTCCTTTGTCAAAGACAAGTTGATTATAGTTGTGTGGCTTCATATCTGGATCCTCTATTCTGTTCCACTGGTCTTCATGTCTGTTTTTGTGCCAGTGCCATGCTGTTTTTATTGTTATTGCTTTGTAATATAGTTTGAAGTTGGATATCGTGATACCTCAAGCATTGTTCTTTTGACTGAGTATTGCCTTGGCTATTCGTGGCCTCTTGTGTTTCCATATAAATTTAACAGTAGATTTTTCAATCTCTTTAATGAATGTCATTGGAATTTTGATGGGAATTGCATTAAACATGTAGATTACTTTGGGGAGTATCGACATTTTTACTATGTTGATTCTACCAATCCATGAGCATGGGAGATCTCTCCACTTTCTATAGTCTTCCTCAATCTCTTTCTTCAGAAGTGTATAGTTTTCCTTGTACAGGTTGTTTACATCCTTTGTTAGGTTTACACCTAGGTATTTGATTTTTTTGAGGCTATTGTAAATGGAATTGTTTTCATACATTCTTTTTCAGTTTGTTCATTGTTAGTGTATAGAAATGCTAATGATTTTTCTGTGTTGATTTTATATCCTGCTACCTTGCTATTACTTTTACTTCTTTTACAAAGTCTTACAAGTACTTTCTTTAAAGGAGCGTGGAGGTATTTTTAAGAATGGGAGCTATCCTCATGTACTGTAGAAAACATAGCATGGAGGTAGGAAATATTGTAAGAATTTCCCCAACAGTCTTATTTAAAGGAGCAATGTTTCTTCATATTTGAAAGCGCCTCTAGAGTCACTGTAAAACACACTAAGAGATTGTTTTGATTTCAAGATGGAAAGAAATCAACATTGAGTAGTTTCTACAAACAGCTGCTTGTTCAACTCAAATGGGCAAATCAGCTTGTCACAGGCATGGGTGGTATATGTGGGACACTGAAGCACACCTTCAAAGTAAACAGCATAGGGAAAAGAAGCCACAACTTTAATTTCAGGAACAATCTGAAGTCAGGTATATAAAGAATGCTGGCGATGGCCATCTTGGAAGATAAGAACAACTTGTACTTAGTTAGCTCATTTCTCTCCCCTTTTCAGAAAGCTATTCCAATCTTAAAAGCAAATTGTCTGCCTTTATGGAATGAGCTAACAGAAGTGGACATTTTGCATACTACCAAGCCCTTTTAAATACATACTGAGTAAACAATAATCTTAAGGCAGGAATATCACGATCTTGGAAAGGCATGTATGCTCCATACAAGAAACTAATTGAGAGACTTGCCAAAATATTAATCAGTGACCACTACATCTCTGTGTGCAAATTAGGCATTTTTTTCCTTCAGTGAATAAATGTAGAAAATCCATTTGTAATACAAAGTTGTGACATCAGATTACATTTACTTTGAGCATCAGACATTTTAATTAAAAAATCAATTCATATATTACAGTCCCTTGATTGTGCCTGAATATATATATATGTGTATATATATATATATATATGTATAAAATTGCAGCTGAGAGGTCTGTATTAATCATGTAAAAATGAAGGTGGAAATTGCCACATTCCTCCACCCCTATCAATTACCTGTTACTCAGACGTTTCTAATCAATATTCTATTCATCACTATTGTTAAAGGGCAGTGGCATGCATTATTTTGAACTGAAAATTACATCGGAACCATTAGAAAGTAGATGTATGTGTATGGCAATGAAACGTAATAGCAACCCTATTACTCACGGTTCAAGGATGTTAGTGTGGCTGTCACACATATTTACAAGATTACAAATTGCTGCAAAGTTTCCCACAGATTTCAAGTTTTGATATATAGCTACTTTGAAATTCCTCACATGTATCTCTATTTTCAAGGGAGCTTTCAGTCTCTTGAGGATCTGCATATGTTCATTTACATGCAACTGTCTGGGCCTCTGAGAACACTTCATAATGTGTTATGTGTCTTTTTTGGCCTAGCGAGACAATCAACTCTTTTAAAATCCAGATGTTGCCTTGGTGATAATACCAAGATCTGCACACTGTCTATTTAAATCCATTTCAGGATTAGTTTTCTCTTTTCATATCCATTGGGACAGGTTTGATATGGTTGATAAGTTACATTTGGGCAAGTCATTTAACCTCAGGTAAAAGATTACCTACTTTTCAGAATTAATTAGCCAATCAATAGATGCAAAAACCAGCCTAGAAATGGATCTGGCCTACCAGTCAAGTAGTACAAAGTAATTCTCCAGAGGTAACCCTGGTAACAGTGTTGATTATTATTTTATTATTGAAAAGTGAGCAAGCATTCAATTAGGAAGAAGAGTGATAAAGCTTCTCAGTGAGTAAATTCCATGATAAAAGCTGACCAAAGCTGACCATCTCTCTGTCATCAACCTCTGTACATTTTTGGAGTTCTGGGTACAGAAACCATACACACATGAGAGATTTCAATGTTTTTCTTAGAATTATTAAAATTAACACCTTTTTAAAAGCTTTCCATTAGAAAATATACAAGAGCAATTCTTTTTATTAAAGCAAAAATTGTTACCACCTATTGGGATTTGAGGATAAAAATAAAAGCATTCCTACATATATGGACAAAAGATGCCAACAATAAGAGACTAGACTAATCTTAAATTTTATCCTTAAGTCTTTAATTCTATCCATTAAACAAACTAGTGGACTATTTTTGACATGAACTTTGGGTTAATATAATTTAGTGCCTTATTTATTATCTACTATATTTCACATGGCTAATAACCTATTATTGTTACTGGTTACTAATTGTGTGGTTTATCTTTGCGATTTTTTTGGTGCATTTTGTTTTTTAATAGGGAAAGAATAATGATGTGTCTATTTTGGGATACATTAATTTGCTCATTATTTAACATTTTAAATATCACCAAAAACAATTTGTTAATTTTAAATAGACACATTCTATCTTGAAGTTACTGGAATAGTGTTAAAAATATAAACCTAAATTCTTCTTTGATTATTAAAAAAAAGCAATGGAAATCTTATTCCTAAATTAAAAGTTTCTGAATGTTAAGTGCCCCAGTGATGGGGCAGGCGGGGAGTGGAATTCCAGTCCCTTAAAAGTGTGTAAAATTATTAAATATTATTCACGCAGACAAATTAAAGAGCTGGTTAATCTGTCATTCTCTTTGCTCAGGTTCTATTGTGTCTACTGCTTTGCAATTTTTATATAAGTGATGTGCTAGCTTCATTGTGAAACAATAACTCTGTAATTGTTCCCACTTGTGAGATCCTGTGAACGTTTTAATTATAAACACAAGTGCAAATTCAAAGAGATTTTAATGACTCCAAATTTGAGTTTTGAAGAGCTCTTTATGGTTCATTCATGTTTAATACACTTTGCAGCATATTTGTAGGATTCCACGCCTTTAGGACACTTTTGGTAAAACAACATACTTATTTTTCAATATAAAACTAGAATTCTAATCCTTTGTTTCTGCAGAGGCTAAGGTGCAAGTTTAATAGCAAATATTTTAGCTGGCTAAATTTTAATGTTGGTTATTAAGCTATGTGGATGTCTCAATACTGCAGAGCATGAGTTAAGAGATGTAATGCCAATTATACATCAGACAAAGGACTGATAACCAGAATATACAGGGAACTTAAAAAACTAAATTCTCCCAAAACTAATGAACCAATAAAGAAATGGGCATGTGAACTAAACAGAACTTTCTCAAAAGAAGAAATTCAAATGGCCAGAAAACACATGAAAAAATGCTCACCATCTCTAGCAATAAAGGAAATGCAAATTAAAACCACGCTAAGATTCCACCTCACCCCTGTTAGAATAGCCATCATCAGCAACACCACCACCAACAGGTGTTGGCGAGAATGAGGGGAAAAAGGAACCCTCTTACACTGTTGGTGGGAATGTAGACTAGTACAACCACTCTGGAAAAAAATTTGGAGGCTACTTAAAAAGATGGACATCGATCTACCATTTGATCCAGCAATACCACTCTTGGGGATATACCCAAAAGACTGTTACTCCAGAGGCACCTGCACATCCATGTTTATTGCGGCACTATTCACAATAGCCAAGTTATGGAAACAGCCAAGATGTCCCAGCACTGACGAATGGATTAAGAAAATGTGGTATCTATACACAATGGAATTTTATGCAGCCATGAAGAAGAACGAAATGTTATCATTCGCTGGTAAATGGATGGAATTGGAGAACATCATTCTGAGTGAGGTTAGCCTGGCTCAAAAGACCAAAAATCGTATGTTCTCCCTCATATGTGGACATTAGATCAAGGGCAAACACAACAAGGGGATTGGACTATGAGCACATGATAAAAGTGAGAGCACACAAGGGAGGGGTGAGGATAGGTAAGACACCTAAAAAACTAGCTAGCATTTGTTGCCCTTAATGCAGAGAAACTAAAGCAGATACCTTAAAGCAACTGAGGCCAATAGGAAAAGGGGACCAGGAACTAGAGAAAAGGTTAGATCAAAAAGAATTAACCTAGAAGGTAACACCCACGCACAGGAAATCAATGTGAGTCAATCCTTATCTCAACCAGCAAAACCCCTTTTTCCTTCCTATTATTGCTTATACTCTCTCTACAACAAAATTAGAGATAAGGGCAAAATAGTTTCTGCTGGGTATTGAGGGGGGGAGCGGGAGGGGGTGGAGTGGGTGGTAAGGGAGGGGGTGGGGGCAGGGAGGAGAAATGAACCAAGCCTTGTATGCACATATGAATAATAAAAGAAAAATGAAAAAAAAAAAGAGATGTAATGCTTACATTAACTGTCACAGTTGACTAAGGAGAGACAGGAATCCCTGAATGTGATCATACTGTGAGATGACCTCCTTGTATTCTTTCTGAACTGACTCTTTAAGGGCAACTAAGACTCTTTCAATATAAATTCCAAGTGTGAACTTTATTTTGTATTTTTTCAACAGTTAATGGCAAATTAAATTACATGGGCTACACTATGTCACACTTTGCTTAAGCATTTTCAAAACTGTAGGTGCTGTACCATGTTTGCAGTTTTTACTTCCAGGAGCAGAAGAGAGTTGATATAGAAAATAGTGTGAAGGGAAAAAAAATGAAGAAGGAATACAGACAGGTGAACTCTTTCCTACTTAGTTGTCATATTCTGGTTGACAGTTATAAAAGCAACTAGTGATCCTACATGCAAATGGCAGGTGGAAACCCCCTCCATCTTTGTTGTCTACAAGTCTGATTTCCTGACTGCTATATAAATAGCTCAAGGCCTTTGGAATGTACCATGAAAACAACTATAGTGTATGGCAGTTGAAAATAAAAAATTAAACTGAGAAAAACATTGCCCTCAAGTAAGTTTAATCTATTTCTATCAGAATGAATTCTTGTTTTATCCATAAATGAATTTGTTACATGGGAACTTGATGGCACAATTTAGAAAAATGATATTTAACATAGTATAAATGATGAAAAATCTTATAACATGAAAGGGCACTTCTTAGTATATGGTAACATTTTTCTAACAATGATCTGTTGAATGGTAGCTCTATTTTCTTCAGTGGAGACTTTTCAACTTAAAACACCATTAGTTTATAAAATCTGGAGAATTTGCTATCTGATATATACCTCATGTAATAATATGAGGCATAGTCAAAATAAAATTAAGGCAAATAATTTTGTTAATTGTTTCCAGGAAAGCTAATACCTACTCATTATGATCAGAATATTCTTTCATATATGTGGAGTTTTCATTGACAGAAAAAGGATTTCTTCCAATGGCAAGTATAATAACACTAAAAAGTACAGCTCTGAATTTTTCAAATGATGTACCCTAAAAAATTTATGTCTTATAACAGCTCAAATAGAGGAAAACTGTTGCCTGTCCTGTCTACTATGGTAGACCCTAGTCATCAGCATGACATGGCTAGAGAAGACTGAGATACACTCTAAGTGTAAAAATTCATATTGGATTTCCAACATTTGTACAGAAAAAATAACATTAAAAAATCTCATTAATAATTTTATATGGATTACATGTGGAAATACTATTTTAAATCTTTCATAGCCATCAAAAATATTAAAATGATTTTCCCCTATTTGTACTTTTCTAGTGTGCCTATAAGAACCTTACAAATTATGCATGCAATTTGCACTGTGTTTATATTGGACAACAATGCCATACAAAGAGATAGAATTCAAGTGACATGTCTGAGTCTGATAAATGATACCTAAGAGAACAATTTCTTAAAATATATTTATTGAATTTGTTTCAGGAACTCCACTTATACCCTTAATAAGTTATCATTTTAAGAAAATATATATACTATAAGATAGTCTGGTGCTTGCTAAAGCTATAATAACGGGTTTGATTGCTCCAACACTGGGGAACCTAATGACTAAACTCAATGACTGCTGGCAATAACGCACAGCAATCTTTTTAATCATATCTCAATTAGCTTTAGAAGTTTCTCATTTTCAGGCTCCCGGGGGTCTCATTGCTTGTCTTTTTCACTTGAGATAAACAAAATCATCTGTCTTCTTTCATATCCACTATTTGTTTTTTGTTGTGGTGGTGGTGGTCTTAATAAGCTGCAGTTGTTGGTAGGGTTGTCAGCTGCAGACATCTCTACTGTAAAATGTCTCACTCTCCCAGAACACCACTGGAGCCATGTGTGTGCTGGGGAACTGGGCTGGCCTTCCCAGCATAAATTTGTGGGGACACAGGGAGATTACTCTGGGAAACTATAGGACCACGGAGATGCACTTTGTAATTGTTATTTGTTTTCCTTTTCTCCTCAGAGCAGAAAGCAGGATGTGCAACATCTGTCTATGACAGAGAAACATTTAGAGATTGAGGGTTTTTTTTTGTTTTTTTGTTCTTCCATTTATCCATTCACCTGCCATTTATCATCTATCATGTGAAGGTATGGGAACACAGAGATGAGTATGTAGTATTGTTGCCTTGAAGTAATTCATACTCCAAGTCACTGTACTGATTACATATATGTATAATCCACTTTTTTCAAATCCTCAGGTTTTTAGACTCAATCTTCAAGACTGAGAAGGAGATACATGCCTGCTATAACATGAGAATGTCCTAATCTGGTTATTTCTTGTCTTCATAAATTGGCTTCCTTTATGTGAATATCTGTGTATAAATCATACTATACCCATATTCATATACACATCCATAACTACCATATATATCCATAGTTATAGCATCCTTGGTATAAAAAATAAGGTTGATGTAGTTAACACTCCATAGAATAGAAACATAATTTATAAAGTCCTATAAATAAAAACTAAATACAATGCTGGGTCACATTAAAAAACTAGGTGCTCTATTCAGGCCTGAAAGACTCATCACACACCTTTCATATTCCTCCCATATACATCATTGCTCTAATGAACAGCTATCTGGTAATACTCTCAGGAGTTTTGTGAAGTAAGATGGCTGTCATGATCCTGTTGGGCAGAAGAGTTTAGAATCCGAAAGTTAGCTTATTCCTCTTTCATTGGCTCCAGCACTGACTACAGCACTTGACTACAGAAATATTGTCTGAGGAAGAAACAACCTCCTCCCTCCCCCCCAGTACAGTAATTCAGAGAATGAACACCACCACAATCTTCAGCAAGCTTGTCCTTCAGTGTATCCCATGCTTTCCCATGACAAAGTGCATGGACTGCAGAGCCCCAGTGGAATCTAAACTGGGTTTGCATATTTAACTTTCATTTTGTCTTGACCTTTCAAGAAGGAATTCTGTCAACAGATTGTCGTGGGCTTGTCAAGTTTTACCACAAATTACTCATTCCAGCAAGGGGTGAGGTTCTGTTTTATTTCTTCTAAGGGCCACCTGGATCTAGTAAGTCACTCCCAGGTCATCAACTTTTTGCCTAGAGAAAGGCAAAAAGACTTTCAAGTTCTGAGGGTAATGCTCCAAGGCTGCCAAAATAAGAAACGGAGTGTACCCTCCCCCCCCCCGCCATACCAGCAGCTCCTTTCTCCAGTTGACTATTCAACCTAAAAACCCCTGCATGATATAATTAACTCAGTGTGCTCTGAAGCTAATGAAAACCTTAGACACTTAGGGAGTCTTGCAAAGCACACATCAACTGGAGGAGTCATCAAATGTTTTGTTAAATGGGGTCTCATGCAGTCTAGGCCAATTAGTTACAATAAATGGTACAGAGCAGGAGGTAGGCTCTTGGGTGAGGACAGTGCTGAACAACATCTCTACTGGGGAAGCAGATGATTATCATAAACCCACTTAGGAACCAACACACAATGAAATGATATTAAGGACATTTGTACAGTTTTGAAATTTTATAAAGAAAATCAAAAAGCAAGTGACAGTTTGAGCGTGATTTATTTAAGATCAGATTGTTATTTTTCTACCTAGATCTGTTTAGAAGGTATCTACACCATTCCTTAATATATCTACCTGTCTTGTTGATCCTAACATTGCTGTGACCTGTACTTATTGAGTATCTGGTATAAGAGAGAACTATGTAAAAGAGGAAAACCAGAGAAAGCAAAATGTGAACTCTTTGTTTAAAATGGTGAGGGAAACCACTAAGCAGTTGGTGACTATTTAAGTGAACATTTTATTAATGCATACCTTCCTACAGGAATATCACATCAGTGTAAGGGTGAGTGAACATGTCTGGGTAATCAGCACCCAGGACAAGAAGCAGAACATTCTCAATTCCATAAAAGCTCCCTTTTCAATTATCATGCCCCTAACATCTAAATACTAACTTCTATTATTTTTTAACTTTAAGTGAATAAATTCATGCATAAGTTATTACTCTTCAATTTACAGTTTCTTAAGTTCATGATTATATTTAAGAGATTTAATTGTTTTCTTGCATATAGTGATTTTTAAAAATTCTCATTGTTATACACTATCAAATTGCATGAATGCACCATTCACTTTGGGCTGCTCCAGTTTGGGCTATTTTGAATAGTGCTGCCATGACTTCCGTGTGTACCTCTTTCAGGATATATATGTATGCATCTCTGTTGGTATACATCTGGAAATGGAATGGTTAAGTTTAAAGGTTATCTATGCTTAGCTTCAGTAGTACCTGTCTACAGTTTCCCAGAATTGTTGTAACAACTTATACCTTGCTATAAATTGAAAATTTCAATTGTCCTTCATCCTTGCCAACTCTTTGTATTAGCTAAACTAATACATATTGCAAAATATTTAAGCCATTCTGAGGAGTATACAGTAAGTGGTACATTCACTGAGGATGTCATTGGCATTTCTCTGATGACTAATGACTTCATGCATGTTTGCATAATTTCAAGCTCATGATATATTATAAAGCAGTACATCAACAATACTGTGACTCTTCCCTACACTGAACAAATAGAAATTGTGTAAACTGCTTCTCTGAGAATGTGGTCTGATGCTTTTTTCCAACCCTAATGGTTCTCTCTCATACCATCTCAGAATCTCAGCGTCCTTGGAGAGCATAAATCAATCAGTTTTCCTCTGGGCATGTGTTCAGCTGCACAGAGCAGAAGGGACAGGTAAATCCCTAAAACAATTAGATCCTCTGCTTCTACTAACAGGTAATGGCACCAGTAAGATGCAAGGATGTTCACATTGTTTCCTTATTCTGCTTCAACCTAAGCAGAATTTGTCTTCCATTACAACTTAATATTTAGGCTCTGTAGGAAAAACAAACACACCGTACTCATTTACTTCAGCAACCATTTGTCGTAACTAATTATAATTCAAGCATTCACTGGATATTGATGATCTAGAAAGGCAAAGTGCACATCTACACATATAAACAAAATAAGATAATTAGAAATAATGAAGGACTCTAAAGAAAGTAAATCTGTAAAATGGATAAAGAGTGATTAGTATAGGGAATAGGGGAGCAATAATTTTCACAGAGTGGTCAGGGAAGTCTCTCTGCAGAGATAAATTTGAGCTAAAACTCAACTAGTTGAAAACAAAGCACAATATCATCAGGCAAGTGCTGATGGGAGTGGAAGGAGTCTGGTGGAAAGAATGCAATGTGTAGGCCATGAGGTGGGAGATACTTATAGTCACAGGACCAGAGTGCCTAGAGTTAGGGCAGCAAGATAGAGGAGGGCCCCAGACAGGAAAGTGACATGTTGAGACTTAGTTTTAAAACAAAGGTTGGCAAACTTCTCATGGGCTGGGTGTGAGTTTGTATGATAAAATTATATTATACACATTCCTTTATGTATTGTCTATGGCTGATTTTATGCTGGTATCATCCTCATCAAAAGGTGAGAAAATGTGGCAGTGACAATATGGTGCACAAAGCCAAAAATATTTTATTATCTGCCCTTTAAGAAAATGACTTTGGCTGCTCTATGAAGCATAAAATATGGGGAGGAGGCAAGAATGAAAACTGGAAGACCACTTAGATTAATTAGAGGCCTAGGTGAGTGATGGTGTTGGCTAGATTAACACAAATGGGGGTGGGGGGTAATGAAATGTAGACAGATTCTGGAAAGAGTGTGTAATAAGAACTATGGAAGAATCATAGAAGGAGAAAAAAGCAATATCCTATGGTGCTTTAGTTGATGTCTTCTACAATTTTTCAATAGAATCCATATTTGAATGATTTCATCTTTCTATAGTAAGAGCAGTGTACTTTAGTAGAAAATCTTATTACTATTATTTTCAAAGTCACACTTCTCTGATTATAGTTGTCGACTTAGGTGCTCCACAAAATGAAACCACATGCCAGTAGGTAAAATGTTCACCTTCCCTTAGTATCGTGTGTCAGCGTATATTTGTTTCCTAAAACCATTCCCCTAGATTGTTCCCAATATTTAATTAAGCAAAAAGCAGGAACAAAAGGAGTGTTATGTAAATAAGAACATAAACATATGAGCTCCAGTTTCATTTTACAAATGAGATTTTTGTATATTTGACATTAGTCAGAAAGAAAAGATAGTTTTAGGGAAAAATTCACTTGGAATCCCTTACACTGAGCACACTTGTGAGGAAGTAGTCAGATCAAAGTCTCTTAAAGGTGGAAGAGATTCAAGTCTAGTCCTAGGTGGTTAGTGTGACTCCTGATGAATGGGAAGACAGAAGCGATTGCAGAAGTGTAACTTCAGACAAGGAATGACTTAGCTGCCCATAGAAGGAGTGCCGACAGGGAACAGGCATTCCAGTTGGCCATCTTCAAAAAGATGAGAAGAGCTAGGACTCTAGAGTATTCTCAATCTCTAAAGTGGGTTTAAGGAAAAAATAGTAATTAAAAAAAAGGAGATGAGAGATCGTCCAAATTTCTACATCTACATAAAAGTGATCTGAGAAAATTTGTGGAATTTTCTTTCATATACCCTGAGTAAAGGAAAATAGGACTTTTGATTAGGTTTTATAAACTACTTTGTAATATGTGGATAAGGTCAACATGTTTCAAAATTGTTTGGGTGAACTTTTTCCCATCTGGTTTTAGTTAGGGAGGTATTGGCCAGAGAGTTTCAAACAAGGTGGAAATTCCAAGCCAATTTTATGGGTGTGAACTGAAACTGACAAAGAGCTATTCCAAACACCCTGGGAGGCAAGGGAGAGTACTTCTAAAAGGTCTGACACAGAGGTACACGCATAAATTTGTCACTGTGACCATGCAAGAATCAGAGAGCTCAAAGAGTGCCACCAAGAAGGATAATGCACAGCCTCCATAAAGGGGCACTTGTATGTTAAAAAATACATTTAAACCAAAAGGTTGATTTATGTGATTCATTTTGTTTCTGAGTGCATCTGTTGACCTCCATGAGGTGAATGGTGGCTCTGAATGCACAAATATAAATAATGTAGGCTTTCCTAAGATCATTAAACTTTTTAGGAGAGGAGGTTAAAATGAGAGTATTGTAATTAATACAAACTGTGTTTAAATTTTATGTTTTCTGTTGCTCAAAACTGCTGATGAACTTGATTAAGTAAACATATGAAATAAAATTTATTTTTTTAGTACTGATCAAGATATCTAATAGTGCATCCATAGAAGATACCAATGCTGTATTTATTTGTTTTTGTTTTATAAATACTTGATTTTGAAAAGAACCATCATAGATACTTTGTTAACAAATTAATGAGGACAAAGAGGCAACATTAAGTGCCATGACTTTACGACCTAATAACTATGTGCAAGCATGGGGTTATAAGCCATATCAAGATGAAGCGACCAAACCCTGGCAGACATGGAGCCCCTCAGAGGAATCTGCTCTCCAGATTTTCATTTGCCTGGACTGAAAATTTTCATTCTATTTCATTTAAAACTCCATGATACATTTAGCAGATTGGACTCTGAGAAGCGTTTTTTAGTTTTCTCGTCATATTTTTCACCCTCTGATTCTGCTTTTAGAGGAAAAGAGTCATATACTACAAGGCTGACTGGTTATCTTGGCCTTTGACAAATCTTGTTAAGGCCTTATAACAATCATCTCAAAATATACTAAGAGCATCAGATACAGATTACCCATTGTTTGTGTGACACTTCAAAATAATTAAAAAGACACTCTATGGCCTTCACTCAAGAGTCTTAGCTGCGTTTGAACTCACTGACATCACTAGGATTGTTTCTGGCAAATTTTTTGACATGTTCAATTCTGATTCTTATTTTATAGTTACTTTATAATTTCATGCTTTAGAGGCAACTAAAAATGACTAAACCAAGTTTGTTAAAAAAATATATTAAACATCACAGCACAGGATTGAGGACTCAGCATTGAACTGTACAGATTGGATAATTTCTGATCAAATTTTGTCTCTGAGTGAACAAAGTCAATTTTTATAAATGTTTGGTTTCATGGAGATATAATTAGTTTTATTCTCTATGGTACCTTAAATTCATGAGTGCAACAGGAGCATGCTTTTTGGAGAAAGGGATAAAATTGTTCTCACTTACATAAATTTAACATCTCTAAGGAATGGATTTGCTTCACGTTTTTATGAAATCAAGATGAATGGCACATCAATGAATGACTGCACCTTTAAAGAGATATATCAAGGACACCAATTTTGTGTAAATAAATCCTCGTAAATGATACAAAGTATAACAAAATGTACCAGGGAAAAGAGATATAGCAGACTATTAGGAAAAAGATGTCTTTAATCTTTATTTCTGAGATTATCTTTAAATCTGGTCATGAATCATTGGAAAACTGTATCCAAAATTGAAGTCAGGTGATAACAGAAATTGATGTTTTTGAATTCATGTGAGGGATATAATTTCTCACATGTACTGGGAATTTTATTTAGAAGTGCCTCTCTAAAATAAAACAAAAATACAGGATAAAGGTTTCATCGTTTTTTCTTTATGAGATAGGCCTCAAAAGAAAATATAAGGCATGAGAGACTTATAAAGACTAACCACTATTTGTTGATTTCATCAACAGAAATGATCAATAAATAGCTGTTTTTAAATCTGATAGTACATTCAGAAGAACAAAGTTACCTACTTTAATTTTGTTTAAATGATGAGTCAAAAGAAAATTGGTGTCACATTCCCCCTAAACCCTGTGTATCTTCATATTGAAAGTGTATACCTGTGTGACAAGCCACCATTAAAAATTCAGTTGAGAAATCTGCAGCCAATGTTGAAAGTTACATTGGTCAAAGATTCTGAAAATAAATTATTATTTATTAATAATGGAGAAACATCCTCAAAGCAAGCCAAGCAATTTTAATACAATGAAAAATACTCTTTGAATTTTTCATGCTGGTGTCTTGAACCCTAAAAACTATGAGGGTTCTACCTATAGGATCTAAACATGAATATGTATCATTCATACCCTTTGGGGTATTTCTTCTTAACTTTAGAGAAGCTTATGTGAGTTTTCAGGAAAGGCAGAAAGAAGTTTATTCTCAACACATAATACTGGATTGCTAGGATTTCTGGAACTAAGTGCAAATTTCCTTGCTACTTCTTTCATTTTTTACTCACTAATCCTCGGTTCTATAGGCACATCATTGTCCTATCAACACTACAAAAAGGTAGGATCTGATTTTTAAAAAGCCAGAAAACTGCACCTTTAAATGGAGCAACCCTATCTACTGGTTGTGAATGCAGAAATGGAAAAGGAAGAGTATTAGTTATCTACTACTTCTTTACAAAAAATACCAAACTAGTGGCTTAGAGTAACATGCCTGTGCCATGGATTTTGTAGGCCAGAAATCCTTATGTGGCTCAGCTGAATCCTCAGGCTCTGGATCTCTCAGCAGTCTGCAATTATCTGTAGGCACAACTGGGAAGGATCTGCTTCCGAGCTCACTCGCTTGGCAGGATTTGGTGCCTTGCGGGTTAACAAATGCCTCTGTGTTTCACAAGCTATTGGATGGAAGCCTCCCTCTGATATTTGCCAAGTGCCCTCCATACAGCATACCCAACCTGACACCTGGATTCGTTTCCAGCAAATGAGAGGACACTTAAGAAGGCCAGAAAGTGACAGAGAGTACTAACAAGATGAAAGGAACAGTCTTTGTAAACTAATCTGAAATTATATACTGTTACTTTTGCTGTATGCCCTTCATTATAAATGAGATCCTAGGCCAGACCATTCTAAAAACTGAAGAGATTGCAAAAGGGTGTGAACATCAGGGTGCAGGGATAATTGGAACCACAGCAGAAACTTCTTTCACAGGAAAGATTGACACTAAAAACAAGTTCTGGGTGCTTGGAAGAAAAGCTTGGCTTTTACAAATACATTACTTTTTCTTCATCAGTGAAACCAGTGACAATATCATGTAAAACAGCACAAAAGACAGTTGCTGGGTATAAGTTGCAAGTGATTTTTTTAAAAAAGTACCCTTCTAATAAGCAGGTAATTCCTAAGATTATTACCATTAGATGAGTGTTGTCAAATATAAATGTATATCATGGGTTAAATTGCATCTTCCAAAAACATATATTGAGGTAGAGACTCCCAGCGCCTATAAGTAAGATCTTTGCTGATGCAGTTAAGATGGAGCCATGGGAATGGGGGTTGTAGGAAGTAGCTAATTCAATATGACCAGTGTCCTTATAAAAAGAGGAGAAGGACTGGGTACTGGGGGCTTAAGGCTATAATCCTAGCTACTTGGGAAGCTGAGAGTGGGAGAATCAAGGTTCCAGGTCAGTGCAGGGAAACAGGGAGAGACCCCATTTCCAAAATAACCAGAGGAAAATGGACTGGAGGAGTGGCTTAAACTGTAAAGTATCTGCTTTGCAAATGCGAAGTGTTGCGTTCGAACCCTAGCCCCACCAAAGAAAATAAAAGAGAAGACATAGAAACCCACAGGAAGATGGCCAGTTGATGACAGAGGCAGAGACTGGAGTGATGATGTGTCTACAAGCCACAAAATCTCAATGATACATCTCCTAAGCAGGCAATACCAAAAGGAAGAAGGGAAGACATGGAACAAATCCTTTGGAGAGAATTTGGCACTGCCAACATGTTTATTTCAGATTTCTAGTCTTCAGAACCATGAAAGGATAAATTTCTGCTGTCTTGTCACCTAGCTTGTGATATTATGCTATTGCAGCCCCAGGAAATTAATACATAGTACAAAAATAAGAACATTCCTGTTCATATTTTTGTATTTCAAATAAAATAATCCCTGTATCAGCTTCATCATAAGCATTAAAAAATGGATAATAAAATAGAAGTCATTAACACTAGGAAGCCAGTGTGGGCACTAATATAACTTTTTAGTGAAAAAAGTAAATTTAAATGATTAAAAAATCTACGAAAACCTGATTATTCCTGTTTGGGTCTGATGCAGGTTTTAGTAATAATGACTCAAAATATTTAAATTGTGGTGAGTAAAATTTTATATGGAGCAAATTATAAATATTTAAAATTGGAAGATATAATTTTCAGGAACAATGAGGAATTAATTAGGAATAAATATATAACATGGCTATCCTTAAAAGACTGGCCAACAATAAATCATAGTGATATTATCCATTTGTCTTTGGACTTCCTTTTTAAATATTTTTTATTTCTACCAGGAAGCACTAGAATAATGGTTGTTCACTAAAGCCTTTTCATTTAGGTTAAACTGCTTTATAGTCACCTATATGCTGAATACGTCAAAAATTACAAGATATTTTAAGGTCTAGAGAATTATCTGAACTATCATAGAACTTAAAAAGTTATTAGAATCTATCAAAAATGATACCCTAATATTTATCATTTTTCTTTTTCACACTTTCTGTGGTTTTTGACCATATGGTTAAAAAAAAAAAAAAAGGTGAGTAGCAAAAATTACCTTGCCATCTGGATGCTATGATTGATATTATTAGACATAAGGGAACATATACATATATGTATGCTATTGAGTTACTTAAAGCTGATCATCTCTAAATTCAACAGAGGCCTAAAGATGAGAGAATGACTTAACAGACAAAAGAGCAAAAAATAAAAAGCATAGTTAATAGAAGTCTCAGCAAAGTAAACAGGTGTGTCGTCTTGCAACAGAGCTGTCTTGCTAAACACATGGGCAGAATTTCATTCGAATACTTCCAGCTGTGTTAAGACCATCTGTTCATCCTTTTTAATTTTAATTAGTGCTAGTGACTTCCTTTATTTCATAAATCTCATCTGCAAATTCTTGTTTGCATTTTGCCCCCTTTAAGGATATAGAAGAAGCAGATCTGAACAAACTTGAAATCCTAACAATCTGTTCCTTCTCGTTTTACTTTAATCAGCTATTCTAAAAGTAAATAAAGTTATGCCTTTTAATAGTAATACCAGTTTTCCATAAACTACACTAAAGCAGCATCAGGTTATAAAAGCCATTTCTGAGATTATTCAGCATATGCTTAACAGATGATGAGATTTTTATCCACAGATATTCATTCCACATGACTTTTTCTCCCTTCTTTTTAAAAATTTAATGGTAAAGGTTACCCACTGTGAATTCATTTCCATAATATTGTAATTATATTCAAGGGCTTTCAGAATACTTTATTTCTACACTTCCACATTTATTTTCAAAATTATTTACACTTAAAGCAGAAATACAGTTTTAAAAAGTAGAATCTATCTTGATAAACAAAGAAATATGCTTTCAGCATGAAGATTAACTAGATTTTTAATCTGTAGGTCAACTATAGTACAAGGGTTCTGCTGTCAACATTCAGAAAGAATTGTTTTTCCTGGCCTCATTCATCTTACACTTTGAAGTGCATACAGACACACATACATACAGAGAAACAATACCAAGAGCAGTGCTTCTCAAATTTTAAGCACAAAGCTCACTGCTGGCAATCTTACTAACCGATTTTGATGGGTAGGACTGAGTGGGGCTTGATATTCTGCATTTTCAATATTCTCCTAAATTCTGCTACTGGCTTGAGATCCTACCTTCAGGAGCAGAGCTATAGAGGCAGTATAGCTGATATTAAGGAAAAAAATTCACAAACACTTGGAGTTCCATGAAGTTACACTTAGGAGCATTCAACAGACCATTTTATATAAAACTTGGTGATTAATACCGCTAAATATTAAACTGAAAGTTATTCTTAAATCAATTCCAAAATCCCTCTTATTTCTTAGTAATGGCATAACATCATACTACATGACTAGATAGAAAAATAGTACATTAAAGAATTTTTCATAAAACACAGGTACAAAGTTTTTAAACTCTCCTTTTCATAATAAAATCCTGAATTAAAGAAAGGAATATAAGCATATTGATATAATTTCTATTTAAATATTCTGTGCTTGTTAATATGTCTCTTTTTGTTGCTGAAACAGCTATTTATGTTTCCTGTCTTTATTCTTGATTAGTTTTGCCAGTAATATGACAATTTTATTGGTATTTTTAAAGGAAGCAGACCTTGCTCTATTTTCAAGTCTACTTCTCTGTTTTCTGTTCATTTAGTTTTGCTTTTATCTTTATTTTTTTCTTCTATTTCATGTTTTCTTTTCCTTAGTTCTAGAGTTGAATTCTTAGCTCACTTACTTTTAATTTTAGTGTTTTCTACTAGCTGCATTTACTGCTAAGTTTTTTATTTTAATACTAAATCCCATATTTTGGATAAGTTGTGCTGCTGTATCTCCATGTTTGAAAAGTAACAATTTCTGTTTTAAATTGCTCTTTAGTCAAAGAGTCTTAAATTGTGAGGAGCTTTTTCAAAGACAGGTGTATACATAAAAAGAAGAGATTTTTACTGGCTGTACTTTTAAAGTGAATATACAACTTCATTATGACTGAAGAATGCTCTTTGGACTTTTTTTAACATATAGGAAAAATTTAAAATTTATTTGTGGTGTGATATGCAAGCAATTTTTCTAAATGTCCTATCATCATCTAAAATATACATTATCAAGTTACATATATAATATACATAAATAGATGATATATTATATACATATGTATTATTGCAGTGTTGTCCTAATAATTTAAGAAGCAAAAATTAGGTAGTCATAATTGGAAGGGCAGGATCAGCCAGAACAAAGATATTAGAAATATTGACAAAAACCTATCCTCTCTGTAGTATTCCAAACAACAAAAAATTCTTATTAATCATATGTTCCAGGGATACATGTTCCTATATTATTCAGGGTGAACATACAGGAACAGGTAGAGAAACTCAAAGAGTAAGCTGTCATTAGACCAAGTTATTACCACTTAATAGCTTATGTGGCAAGGTCAAATAAATAAAATGTTGCTCTAAAGGGATATTCAAAGTTACATTAAAGAAATAGTACCATGACCAAGTGGAGTTGCTCCAAGAATATCCAACACAAGACAATTGTGGAGATTTGTAAGCCAAAAAAAAAAAAAAAAGAAAGAAAGAAAGAAAGAAAGAAAAAGATATGGGAAAACACACAAATGTTTGATTTCATCATACTATACCATTTTTTCTCAAGCTCTCCAGGCGTGCTTAGGTACATCAAGATTTTAAATAACTGTCCAAGAAGTCACATACGAAACTCAAGGACATTCAGATTCTATATATGACCTTGAAATAAATTATTAGGGTTTGGATCATCTTCAGGTGTATCATTTTGTCACCTGCACCTGAAAAATTTTCCTCCCTGTCTCTAATTCATTCTTCTTGATGTAGCTGCATTCTACTCATCTGTAATGGATTCAAGCACACTGTCATTTGTAAGTGATTGAAATAATTTTAGGTAAAGACAGAAAAAATAAAATGATGAACAATTTATGAATAGAAATGATTTTGGTCTTTTAATAAGTAATTTTTCTTTAATAATGAAATGCATGTTTACATTGTTAATTTTAAAGTGAATTTAATCAAATTTATAATTTGCCTATATTTGAGAGTACTTGAACTATCCACAATAAGAAGATATATATATTTTAGGAAAATAGGTTACTTCCATTTTCAAAGTGCAGAGTATTATTTAACAAAATTATAGGGACTCAAACTCTTTAAGAAGTTTTATACTTTAAGTCTTATACAGTAAGTTTTCTTATTTTGATAAAATCTTTTCTTTTGGAAACTCTAAATAGGAATTTACACAAGACAAAACCTTAAGTAATGTTCCAGGTTCAATGATAAAATAATTTACAATGAAAATTTATAAAAGCTAGTGGACAGAAGAGGATTCCTAACAGATAAGTGAGCTGGCAGACTCTTCTAGAACATATGTCTGTGTTTTTACCTTCTGCACATAGCAGTGTTGGTTTCTGTGTATATCACAAGACTTATAGTTGCCTAATTTATTAGAAAGTTTGTGATATCTTAGAAAGCTTGGTTACTTACAGATTTGGCAAAATAAATGTGTAAAGTACATGAACTGAATTTGCCAACTCTGTGTTCTGTGCCATACTTCTATCATTCCCCCGAGGCATCATCTTTTAAAATACAGATAAACACGTTGTCTTTAGTAGCAACTCTCCATGAATTTCACTAAAAATATTACAGAGGCATTTGCTATTTTTCAAGTACATTAAAACAATTTCTTCTTCAAACAGATGGATTTTTAATTGCTTCAAAAGTATTCCTGCACCTAGGAACTGTGGATCAGTCTGTAATCCCAGCAGCCAAGGGTACATGGGTAGGATTGAGGTCCAAGGCCAGCTGAGGTAAAAACCTGAGTCCCTATCTAGAAAATAGCCAAAAGAAAAATAAGGGCTGGATGTATGACTCAAGTGATAAAGGGGCTGCCTTAGCAAGCCAGGCACCTTGAGTTCAAACCCCAGTACTGCCAAAAAGGCAGGGGCAAAGTGGTCATGCAATTCAAAATGTAAATTCAAGGAAAGAAACCCCAACAAAAAGCATACTGCATTTTAGTTTCCTAGAATATCCTAGCCATGAGAGTAAGTTTTTCTAGTCAAAAAGAAATGGAAAACATTTATATTCAATGGTAATTTACAAGCAAGGGAAGCCAGCCATGTCAACCCTGCATAATTGATGGACCTTATTTACATAGCCTTTCTGAGTATGCTTTCAATTATGTTTGTTCATAGTCCTGAACTCTTTTTAAAATATATTCTGTTAATAATTTCAAAAATATACTAGTACTTCCTGATGGAAATCTGTTTTTTTTTAACCAGCCAAGTGTAAGCTACTTGAATCTTTTCTTTGTTAATTAAGTAAAACAACCACATCGAAAATAGGCCTGACACTAGAAGACACTTCAATGACACTATTTACTTTTAACACTTAACTGTTGAGTGAATCCCTTGTCACAGTTTGGAAATATTCACTGTATTTGTTCCAACAAAGATGTAACACCTAAGACCCTAAGCTTGTCTCCAAATTTCCTGTTTTTGTTTTAGGACGAATTATGCTCAGCTGCACAAACAAAGTAATTGACAACAGAATTTCAGTAGAAAGAAGAAATTATGAAACCCTCTTGAGAGAGCAATGTCTAATAGCCATAGCAGAAGTGTATATTCAATAGTCAGGCAGGTAAAGGAACTTCAATATAAAAATGTCATTTTCTAAGGATAATAGTGCCTAATTCTACTTTAAAAGCAAGAAAATATGAAAGGTTATTACCAAGAGGGTGTTAACCAGATGTTCTCAGTCTCTATATGGAAGAAGTGTCTGTATGTTAGAAAGAAGACAGAGCAACTACACACAGAAGGTTATTAAGTCTTAGAAAGGTTGAGAAGTGAGGATGTGAACAGTATTTCAGAGAGTAATTAAATTTCACCTATCCAAGAAACTTTAGGATGTAAGAAAGACAGACTAGACTGATTCTGTATATCTATCTTATAACTTCTTTCTTGTTTTATGGGGCACTTATTTTATTATTTAATAATAGGCTAATAGCAGCAATGGAAATGATTTTCTTTGCTCTAAAATAGTATCCCCACTTCATTTGTGCATGTAACCTAAGTCTAAACTGAAAACTGATGGGCATGATATCCCCCAAAACATTAGTTTATGTGGACATATGCTAGAATCAGAAAGTTGTGCACTCATTTCTTTTCCCTTACAATTGTGGGGCTTGGGTAAATTACTTATATTTGAAGAAGTGCTCTGAAGATGAGGAAGTACAAGTGTCAGCACTGAGTACACGGCGGACAGCAGAGAGTTTCTACCACTGGTTTATTACTTGCATTTCTGAACTAAACTGGATTCCATGAGAGCAGGAGCTTTGTGGTCTGGCACACCATAAAGATGCCTTGAACTCGTATCAAATATTTGTCATTGTTATAAAGACCTCAATAAAACTACATGCCATTGAATATCTGCCAAAATGCTTGTAACAATAGAATTTGAGAAAAGAAATTCATATGCACACAGGGAATTTGACACTCATAAAAAGAAAAATTTAATGTTACTTAACAACGATGACAAAATTTTCAATAAGCGAATGTCACAGGATAACAGCAAAACCTCCAGAGCTGATAAAAAGTCCAAAACCATCCCTGCTAGAAATCCCTAAAGGTAACACAAGAAAATTTAATAAACTGAATACAATGTCATTGGAGACACTAGGAGTATTTGCTGTGTTTCCTGAGGGGCTGAAGTAAAGTAAATGTGATTCTCACTAGCAGATAACTGTCAGAACAGCCACTGAAACAGCCTAGGGATAAAAAAAAAGATACCCTGGAATATTGAAATCTAAAGTAAAAGAACTATGGCATGTGTATGCTTGTTAAGTTATATGTATTTAAAGCAGGATATTTTATGTACACACACAGAAGTATCCACAAATATGTTATCTAACTAAGGGAAATCTTGTAAATAATTAAAAACGTGTTCATGAAATGGGCTTAGAGTGGTTTAACCCACACATGCAGCATAATTATAATGCTTTCTGCTACATGAGTGATAAAAGTATGGCTTAATGTTCATTCTTCAACATGATTTGTTACTAATATTTCTGTCTACTATTAAGACACACCAGCAAACATTAAAACTAACAGGAATTGGACTTTAGCCATATTGCTTTCTACTTCCAAAAAAATCAGTTTCTTCCTTTGTATGCCATATATTATTTCCCTTTGATGATTAAGTTACTGGCTGCAAACCTCTAGTTGTCTTGTTAGAGTTAGGCCTAAGGCTGCAAAAGTAGGGCTGCCAAAACATGCTGGAAAAATCCAACCATAATATGGATCTCTTTACATGAGATCATTAAGAATAAAAAGAACAGAATAATAAAACCATAGTCCACAAACCTATCTCAGTACTATTATATATTAAAGAATGATGAGCCTAACATACAAGAAGAAGACACCAAAGGGCATCTACCGTAAGATGCCACATTTTCTTCCTTGCTTAGCAGAGACATTTGAGCTTCAGACACACTCCTCTTAAGCAGAGCAATCCTCTGTTGGTTTAGGAACAGTTAGGAACAGTTAGGTGTATAATCAAGAGATTGCCTTAGCAGAGGACAGGTTAGCCCACTTCAATTTTCAGGAGGAGGAAACACCATTTTAGACATGTCATCACTAGGAATCACATAGGAACAGTCCATGTGATTTGAATCACAGTCTCTCTAAACTGGACCTCCTGCTAATTCTTCAAAACTCAAACCTGTATTTTAAAGAAATATTAGCTAAGATTGACTGTGGAAATAATAGATGCTTACTTTTTAAAGCTTAAAGATGGAGGTAAGCATGAAATTTTTTTTTAAATGTTTGCCAACCTAACCCCAAGTAAATCATGTCAGGAGGAAGTAAAGATTTTTTTTTTTTAGGCCCTTCACTACTCTCCACACTTACATTACCTGCCCTATATTAAGCCCAATGACCCACACAGAATTAGTCAATGAAACCTCTAGTCTTATCTGAATAAATTGGCTTTTGATTATAGTGATGAAGTGAGTCAAGGGAGAATTTTTCATGACTTCTACCTAATTCTATTTTGCAACAAATTCAAAGATCAATATTTTATTATAGATACTACATTCAAGTAGCTACTAATCACAAAATTCATTGATGAAGGTCAGTATGAAAATTGTACAAACATCTTTACACAGTTATAGCAGACCTTTCGCTTGATATGATTGGATGGGAACTGGTCAGGTCTGGAAAATTTGGAAGAAAGCAAGGCCTGAAAGTTTATTTTCTAATATTTTTATGTAGAAAGAACCCTTTAAATTTTTTAATAATTACAACTTAAATGCTCTTTCCTATATCATACATCACTTCCACATTGCCTACCATTTCTAATTTTAATTCTTTCAGCTGAAACAGGACCTAAAGACAAATGAAAAGAATTCACATGTGAAATTCCTGTGGATATTTCTTGCTTTCTATTGGCAAGCTTTTACAGCTAACAACACTAAATTCTGGTTTTGTTTTGCTTGCAGTTAAGTAAGTCTTCCCAAATCACTGCACTTTTTTCATATAAACAACAGTTACATTTTTATGTATTCATTCCTTATTGCATTACATAACACTATTATATTATACAACCATAGAAAAGTAACAACTAGCACGAAAGCATTTGAGAATACAAGAAGTCACTCTTAGAAAGCATGCAAAGAACTAGTGGGATTCAGGAGTGTTCACTGGGAACAAGCATCCAGTGAGCCCTGGATATTGGTGAATGTGATTCAGCCAGGGAGTGGGGACAGCCAATTCATATCTCGGGTTGGGAGATACTGTGCTAGGGTTCTCAGCCTCTCCTCCTTATCCGCTAACTGTCTGAATCACTACTTCATTCACTGTGGTCCATGTATCTTGAAAATATTCCCAGCTTCCTCTTCTCTCCTGCTAGCTGCTTTGTCTCTAGCCCAGTATTTCTCAAGCTTTCTTGCAGAAAGAACAATTTCTCCTCAAATCTTTCACAAACCAATATTTTACTTGTAAAGTACAATAAAATTACAATGGTTAAAAAAGAAATAAAGTACAAGGGCATTTTAAATTATGAGTTAGTCAGACATAAAATTACTCTGTCAAAGTGTGATAGAAGTTTCTAAACATTTCCTTTCAATTTCTGTTCTTATCTCCTCATGGACCACAAATGATTTGCAGAAAAGCATTGGTTTGCAGACTATACTTTGGTAGCACTTATCTGGACGAAGACTCTAGATTGTTTGTGCTCACACTTTTTTTTTTTTATTGTTGTGCCGGATGGGGATATTCTGTGGCATTTACAAAAGTTCTTATATCAAATATCTCATACTTGAATTCACCCTCCTTTATTCCTCCCTCCCCCCATTCCTGGAACATTTATTGTTGTGCTTTTTAATTTCATGAACAATTTCAGCAGGTATCATTTTTCCATTTACATACATGTGTACACAGTATTTTTACTATGTTCACCCTTGCACACCCTTTCCCCACCTCCTCACCCCTCCCACTGATACCAACCCTCCCCCCCCAGGCAGGACCTGTTCTACCCTCTGATTTTTTAAAAGAAAAAAAAATGACATTCTTGTTTGTTTACGATAGCTACACATGGAGTTTCCTTATGACATTTCTATGTATCTACATACTATAACCCGAATTGGTTCATCTCCTCTATTTTTCTTCTTTCTACATTAGTCCCCATTTTCTGGTGACTTCAACAGGTTTAAAAATTCTCTATTCATACTTGTATAGAGAGTATCCTCAACCATATTCACCTTTTTCCTTCTTTTACCCACCGCCCCCATCTCTGACCTCCCCTTAGTGTGACCTGTTTTTCATAGTATTGCTGTATTTGTATTAGGTCTGTATTCCACATATGAGGGAAAAACATGCAGCTTTTGGCCTTCTGAATATGGCTAACTTCACTTAAGATGAGGTTCTTCAGTTCCATCCATTTACAGGCAAATGACAAAATTTCATTCTTCTTCGTGGCTGAATAAAATTCCATTGTATAGAAATGCCACATTTTCTTAATTTGTTCATCAGTAGTGGGGCATCAGATCTTATCTTATCCATGCAATAAACACGGGTGTGCAGGTGCCTTTATTATATTTACATTCCTTTGGGTATATCCCTAGGAGTGGTATTGCTGGATCATATGGCAGATCTACTTTCAGTTTTTTGAGAGGCCTTCATATTGTTATCCAAAGTGGTTGTACTACCTTACATTCCCACCAGCAGTGTTTGAGGGTTCCTTTTTCCCCACATCCTTGCCAACATTTATTGTTTGTGTTCTTGATGGCAGTTATTCTAACAGGAATGAGGTGGAATCTTAATGTGCTTTTGATTTGCATTTCCTTTATGGCCAGGGATAGTGAGCATTTCTTCATGTGTATTTTAGCCATTTAGACTTCTTCCTTTGAAGTTGGTTTGCCCATTTATTCATTGATTTTGGGGAGTTTAGTTTTTTTAATTTCCTATACATTCTGGTTATTAATCCTTTGTCAGATGTATAGATAGCAAAGATTTTCTCTGATTTTGTGGGTACCCTCTTTAATTTGGAGGCCATTTCTTTTGTTATGCAGCTTTTTAATTTCATGTACACCAATTTGTCAATCCTTTCTCTTAGTTGCTGAGCTATTTGAGTTCAACTGAGGAAGTCATTTCCTATCCTGTGAGTTTCAGTGTATTTCTTGTTCTTTCCTTCACTACCTTCAAAGTTGCAGGTCTTACAGTAAAGTCCTTAGTCCGCTTTGAGTTGACACTTGTAAAGGGTGAAAGACATAGATTTCCTGTCAGTTTTCTGAATGAAGATATACAGTTTTTCTAGCAACATTTGTTGAAGAGGCTGTCTTTTCTCCATCATTTACTTTTGTCAAAATCAGGTGGGCGTAGCTATGTGGATTCATCTCTGGGTCTTCTATTCCGTTCCACTCGTCTTCATACCTGTTTTTGTGCCAGTACCATTCTGTTTTTACTACTATGTCTCTGTAGTATAGTTTGAAGTCAGGTATTGTAATACCTCTAGTACTGTTCTTTTTGCCTCAGCTATTCTTGAATTTTTGTGCTTTCAAATGAACTTTAAGTTTGATTTTTCAATCTCTGTGGTGAATATCATTGGAATTTTGATGGGAATTGCATTGAACATGTAGATTGCTTTTGGTAGTATAGCTATTTTCACAGTATTGATTCTATCAATCCAAGAGCACAGATCTTTCCATCTTCTGTAGTCTTCTTCAACTTTTTTTTTCAATGGATTATAGTTTCCTTATAGAAGTCTTTCACATCCTTTGTTTACTCCTAGGTATTCGATTATTTAAAGATATTTTAAATGGAATTATTTTCTGATATTCTTTCTCAGTTTGTTCATTGTTGGTGTATGGAAAGGCCATTGATTTTTGTAAATTGATTTTGTAAACTGCTATTTTGCCAAGGTTTTTATGGTGTCTAGGAATTTTTTGGTGGAGCTTTTTGGGTCTTTTAGGTATAAGACCATGTCATCTGCAAATAGGCAAAGTTTGATTTTTTCCTTCCCATTTTTTTGTATTCCTTTTACTTCTTTTTCCTGTTTTAATCCTCTGGCTAGGAATTCCAGAACTATATTGAAAAAGAGTGGAGAATGTGGATACACTTGTCTTGTTCTTGACTTTAGAGGAAATGGTTTCAGTTTTTTCCCTATTAGTATGATGTTAGTTATAGGCTTGTCACATATAACTTTATTATGTTGCTGATATTCCTAGTTTCATCAAAACTTTTATCATGCAAGGATGATGAATTTTGTTGAAGACATTTTCTGCATCTATTGAGATGATCATGTGGTTTTTGTCTTTGCTTCTATTAATGTGCTATATTACATTTAATGATTTGCATATGTTGAAATATCCCTGCATCCCTAGGATAAAGCTGACTTCATCATGGTGTGTGATATTTTTATTGAGGATTTTGGCATATAAGTTCATTAAAGAGATTGATCTGTAATTCTTTTTTTTTGTTTGTTTGTTTTTTCCTTGTCTGGTTTTGGGATGAGTGTAATTCTGGTTTCATAGAATGAGTTTGTCAGTATTTCTTCCCTTTCTATTTCATGTAGAAGTTTGAGTAGTAATGGCATTAGTGTTCTTTAAAGTTCTGGTACAAATCAACAGTGAATCTGTCAGGTTCTGGACTTTTCTTTTTGGAAGACTCTTTATTGCTGCTTCAATTTTATTGCTTGTTATAGATCTGTTCAGGTGAATAATATTCTCTTGGTTCAATTTTGGATGGTCATAGGTATGTAGAACTTTGTCCATTCCATCTAGATCTTCCAATTTATTTGAATATAGGTTTTCATAGTAGTCCCTAAAGATTCCCTGGATTTCCTTGATGTTTGTTGTTATCTTCTACTTTTCATTTCTAACTTTATTAATTTGGGTGTTTTCTCTCCTCATTTTAGTCTGTTTTGCAGGGGTTTTTCAATCTTATTTATCTTTCCAAAGAACCAGCTTTTTATGTCATTGATTCTTTGTATGACTTTTTTGGTGTCTATTTCATTGATTTTGGCAATTATTTTTATTATTTCTCTCCTTCTGCTAGTTTTGGGTTTAGGTTGTTCTTGTTTTCCAGCATTAGGTCATTATTATGAGATGTTTCAGTGTTTTTAATATGTTTTACTCACATTTGTATGGCCACCATGAGATAGAAAACAATTAAAAAACAGATATAGAAAAAAGAAAATGAATAAGTCTGCAAAGGAAAACCAATTATTTTCCATAGATAGATAAATCTATTTCATCTAGCTTAGAATTCCATTAGTAAAAGCAATAGAATTCTGAAAACATGATTCTATGAAATTTTATATTATTTTATTTATTTTTTCAAAACAACACAGGTAAACTAATAATGTTAATATTAATATTATATTTAGATTTATTTATATAATAATGTTAATATTAATGTTATATTTAGATTTATTTAAGGAAGTTAAAAAAAAGAAAGGCTATTGAGAGAAAATTAAAGTTATTCCTGCTGTAATAATTTAGCATCCTATTTTAATTAATTATAATGTAATCCTCTTAAGCTAGCTTTCATTTTGTACTGTGGCTCAAAAAGAAATCATGAAGAGCAAATCCTATTCCCTTTTTTTGGTTTATCTTTCTTTCTGGATCAAATGTTTGTAAAGAGATATACCAGAATCCCAAAAGAATCTAGATATTTCCATATGTATGCCCATTAAAGGGGAAAAATGAACTGACTTCAATGAATTTATATTAAGAAAAAAAATAAATATGGGAAATGTTGGGCAAGAGCTCAAAGAAGCAAAGGATAATCTTTTTTTAAAAACTATTCAAAAAAAAAAGAAAGAAATTCTCTAAATTATTTGCTAATTAAACATTCTGTTTGGTTGACCACTCATGGATAGTTTAGCGTAATGTTTAAATTGTGCTCTATCATCATTACAAAGTCAACGCTCATGCCAAGATAAGACCCAAATACTTTTGTTCTGAATTAAGTAAAATTCTATAATCATGCTTATAACAACATCTGTCTGACATTAAGCATCTGGCTGCTAAAATTGGAGATTTTCTTTTCATTCATTCTATAAAATCATAGACCTTCAGATAAATCTTCAAAATACTATTCTTCCCTAAACTTGAAATTATCAACTTACTTCGAAAAGTGCTGTAGCATTTTACATTTTTAACTTGTCATGAGTTTAGTTATCTTTATGACTTCCTCATTGGCCATTAAAATATAACAAAAGCCCTGATCTTTTTTGATTTAGCCCTTTCAAGTTTCTCAAATACAGCTCTACCATTACAGCATATAGTACACAATATAATAATAAATCAAATTTTTGTTTATTAACATACTGTACATGCAAAAATGCTCCTAGTATATGCATATTTTATATGTTTTCTTTATAAGTCAGATTTTCAAGGTCTTTAATCATGGCTTTTTGTTAGTGGACTTTTTAAAAAATTCCCCTTTTGGTATGTAATTTACAACATTTGCATTTGTTTCTCTAATCATTATAAGTGTGAATTATTTTATATTTTATATCTGCATAAACTTTTAACTTTAAGGCTTAGTACAAAAACAAACACCATTATTTCATGTGTTGTAACTTATCAAGTCTAGATGATTGTGATAGTGAATAATTCATCACACATGGACTTGACTTTTCCTAGAAAATGACCTGGAAAATAGTCCCAAGTACCTGAGTTTCTTAATGATACCTTCTATTGCAGAAAACTTTGGCTTAACCATCACCTACTTCGCATCAAGGTTTTTGAGTTATTCATTGAACTTGAGGTTTCATAAGATCTTGATAGTCCATGTCTATCACCTTGTACTACTATCAACTCAAAATGGATCAAGGACCTAAATATCAGACCTGAAACTTTGAAGTTACTACAGGATGGAACAGGAAACTTTCTGGAACTAATAAGTATAGGCAAAGACTTCCTCAATAGAACCCCAGCAGCCCAGCAACTAAGAGAAAAGATGGACAAATGGGACTTCATAAAATTAAAAACAACAAAAGAAATGGTCTCTAAACTGAAGAGACCACCCACAGAGTGGGAGAAAATATTCGCCAGGTATACATCAGACAAGGGACTGATAATCAGAATATACAGGGAACATAAGAAACTAAACTCTCCTAAAATCAATGAACCAACTAAGAAATAGGGAACTGAACTAAATAGAATTTTCTCAAAAGAGGAAGTTCAAATGGCCAAAAAACACATGAAAAAAATGCCCACTATCTCTGGCTATAAAGGAAATGCAAATCAAAACCACACTAAAATTCCACCTCAACCCTGTTAGAATAGCCATCCTCAAAAACACCACCAACAATATGTGTTGGGGAGGTTGTAGGGAAAAAGGAACCCTAGTCCAATGCAAGCTGGTGCAACCACTCTGGAAAAAAATTTGGAGACTGCTTAAAAATCTGAACATAGACCTGCCATATGATCCAGCAATCCCAATCCTGAGGATATGCCCAAAGGAATGCAACATAGGTTACTCCAGAGGAACCTGCACACCCATGTTTATTGTACTGCTATTCACAATAGCCAAGTTATGGAAACAACCAAGATGTCCCACTATTGATGAATGAATCAAAAAAATGTGGTACTTGTCCACAATGGAATTTTACTCAGCCATGAAGAAAAACAAAATCTTACCATTTGCAGGTAAATGGATGGAACTGGAGAACATCATTCTGAGCGAGGTCAGCCAGGCTCAGAAGACCAAAAATCATATGTTCTCCCTCATATGTGGACATTAGATCTAGGACAAATGCAGCAATGTGGTTGGACTTGGATCACATGACAAGGGGAGAGCACATACGGGAGATATAGGAACAGGTAGAAAACCTAAAACATGAAAGCGTTTGAGGTCCCCAATCCAGAGGAACTAATACAGAAACCTTAAAGCGACAGAGGTTAACATGAGAAGGGGATCAGGAACCAGTGTAAAGATCAGTTAGAGATGAATCAACATGGGTTGTAACACATTTGTACACGAAAGCAATTCTAGGAATATTTCTGTATAGCTATCCTCAACTTAACTAACAAAAATGCTTGTCTTCCTTATTATGCTTATGTCTTCTCTTCAACAAAATTAGAGATAAGTGCAGAACAGCATCTGCCTGGAATTGAGAGCGGGGGAGAGGATGGGAAAGGGGGATGGGGCGGGGGAGGTATCAAGCCATGTATGCACATGTGAATAAATGAATAATTAAAAAAATAAAAATGAAAATAAATTATGTGAAGAAGGCAAAAAAAAAAATCATAATAGTACACATGTGAAAGTGTCCAGACCACAAGAACTATGTAAGGTCAAACCTGTGAGCTCAAAGTCTAACTAAAAATATAATCTTTCATCCCAAAGTAATAATGTAATTCTATACTTCAAGAAGGAAAATTCCCAATCAATCTTTTCATCATTTAAAAATGTCAGACAGGAGCAATGAAGCCGCATTTTTGGCAGCTCAGGAGGTTTTGGTATGTCTTACATGCCAGATTGATCAGGTTAGTGCTTCCTGAAAGCAGAGGAAAAGGTTGAGGGTTGAGGGGCAGAGGCAGGACTTTGTAGAACACCCTTACATTCCTGTTTTCACTTCTTTTGTGTTGAGGTCCTCTTGCCCTGACTGGAAACAATTTGCTCTCTCTAAGAAAGATTGGCATTTTCCAGGGATGTGAAGGATACAGTAAGCCATCATAAAATAGTATACTGGTCTATGTACTAGGATAAATCCTGGTATAAAACACAGAGACTGAAGTGGCTTCATTCTACAGAGTAGTGGCCTATCTAGTAAGACAGCTCTCATGATTGTTCAAGTGTCCTCTTCGCCCCCCTCCACGCCCCCAGTTACTATAGTGTTAAGAGCATTGTGATCTTTACACAAAGGAATGTTATCTTTCCTTTTGTCTTTTCTTTGATTTGGGGAGATTGAGATGTTAAATGGTTAAATAAGGTTTGTGCTGCAATGCCTTCTTTTAGAATCCCCTCAAGTTTACCTGATCCTGATAAAATGATAGGTTCGTTCTGCTTCTGTGATGAGAGAGAAAGGTACATTAGCAAAAATAAAGAATGTCACCAGGAAATATTTTTTGAGAAGAAAACAGGACTTTAACTGAAACACTTGCTTTCGATTTGTTAGCAATAATGAAATAGTAATTTTACAGTTGAAGGTACACTGTATACATCCACAGCAAAAGAATAAGGCTTTTCCCATACTTGCTTAAATAATTTTATTTATCACAATTCCTACAGAAGGCATCCAGTATAAAGACTTCCAAGGAAAAATCCAAAAATTAAAAAAAGTTGTCATTGAAAGTCAGCAAAATACATTCCTTATATAAGTTAATTTTATTAGAAAAGGGAAATCAAAAATTACTCGGGACTATGCATTTAATTAGAAGATACTGAAATTTCATGAGTAGAGAGCTCTCTGCACACTGTTATCACAGATTAACAAGTACACCTGTTTCTTCATAACCATATGTATGTGTGCACCAATCACACATACGTGCACAAGCCCCCATTCCTTCCCTTTTCCATTCTCTGAATTGAAAGCCAAATGAATGTATTTACATACTGATCACATAGCCCATGGCTTGATCTTTCCTCACAAGCTACTTTTTATGTTCTAATTCCCTCTTTGTGTATTTTTACCTCTCTCTCTTTGATTTAAATTTATTATCCATGGGTAAATGTGCCAACTTAAACTTCTCAATCTTGGCTGCACAGAGTTTAGGCTTGAAATCTTGGGTCAGGATTTTCTCACGCAGAGCAAAGTGAGCAGTGTCCGTCTGGGCTTCTTCCTTGGCTCCAATCTTCCTGGAGTTCTAATTAACTCTACTTTTTTAAGCTCCTAACTGAACAGACAATTCTCATAAACTGTAGATATTCTGCTCAGTGCTAATTAAAATTTGTGACAGTTAGCTCTTTGGCTGTACTCATTTTTGAAGCATAGAATTACTATTTCTAAGTCAATGCATGTTATGTAACATTGGGACCCTCCTCCTAATATGTTCCAATATGGAAGTAATTCTGCTGTATGAAAAAATCATGATATTGAACCAAAAATTATAAAATTGTGTTGAGATAAAAAAGGAAAAGAAAGGGGAGAAGAAGAGAATAAAAGAGGGAAGAAAGAAGAAAGAGAGGGAAGTGAGACAAACATACTGTGAAAGCTAAACACGTAGTTGTTTAAAGCTGCAAAAATCATGAATAAGCCAGGAATGGTAATGTATGCCAGAAATTCCAGGCCTTGAGAGGATGGGGAAAGAGGATTAAGAGTTCAAGGCAGCTTGGGTTACAGGGCAAGATTGACCTACTTTAAAAATAAATAAACAAATAAAACCCTGTAAATAAGTGAATAAGAAATAAACAAGATGATTTCTCCAGCAGATAGGGCAAAAGTATTTTTTTTAATGAAGGAATTATCAATGTTTCCTCATCTAGAGAGTGAAAAAAGGAAAGTAGAAGTAGTTAAAGAAATAAGAAGAAAACATTTCCTAAAATAAAATAAATATATTACAACAATGGAATAAATAACACAAATAACACAAGAAAACTATATTTGACATTTCCAAGATAAAAGCATACAAAATGTTATAGCATGAATTTTTTCAAAAGCAGTCTTCCGCAGCCTTTAGAATCTAATTTCTGTCAGACTTCTCATTTATAATAAGGAATGCTTAATGTCAATAAGTCATATGTTCAACAAAATGACCTAAACAAACCCTCCATCATATATTAGACAAAATAGACATTATTGGACATGTCATCCAAAAGCAGACCTTCTGAGCAATATGGATGAATTAAAAACAAACACAGAAAAAAACATCACAGAAGAAATTGTGGGATCTATGAAGAAGAAGAAGTAAATTTGGATTCGAATGCAAAGAAATCAGTGTTAACAACTTTCGAGTATGCTCTAAAAAGTTTCTCCACTTTAGGACATTTGACAAGTAGTATTATTTGGACAGATTACTTTAGAAGAGTATTTTCACTTCATTTGTCAAGCTAAATGAAATGTAGTTGGGAATTTCATGGGCAGTAAAAACAATAGAAGATTATCATAAAACAAATATAAAACCGGTTCTTATTAGTTTGAACAAATGACTTTAATGCTTGCAACATTTCTCCTTTGAGAAGCAAAGTTCCAAAGACTTATTCATACACACAATTCTGCAATGTATGATATTTATATATTCATAATATTATAAATATTACTTTTGATTTTGAATATTTAAAACCAACTTATACACAAAGTAGTGGAGCTTCATTAACAGTATAGAACAGAATGTGAATTTTATAAGCCATGCAAATAAATACTTTCAGCACATATCTGTGCCAGGTACTGCTCCAGTAACAAGATTCAACAGCAGGAACAGATGAAATGCCTGACCCTTGAAGCGCACATTCGGAGATGAAAATACTCAAATTGGCAATGCATATCAGTATTAAATCTGGCAAGAGTAAATGCTATGGTACAAAATAAAACAGACTAGATTAACAGAGGAATGAAAGCTACTTTATCAGTGGATATCAACAATGGCCATTAGAGGCAAGACACTGTGGCATCCTGAGGAAGCAGAGGGGAGCCATGCCTCAACTTCAGGAAGCTGCACTCCAGGCAGGGCAGTGCATCCAGTGGCAGATATTTTGGTACTGGTCTGCATGTAGCCATTCAGGAAGTTTGAGACAGAGGAAAAAAAACGGGCCATGAGAGACTGCGTCCAGATCTTACATAAAAGGCCTTGCAGTCCATGCTGAAGAGCTTGAGATTCTGAACATGAGGAAGAGGTGATAATATCAATGGCTGCGCGCAAACTGAGAGCTGGAAGAAGAAGAGGCACAAGAAAGGGTTTCTAAAGCCACACAGTAAGTAGCAAGACAAGCTGCCAAAATGTAATGGCTGAATAAAGCTTCAGTATCATGTAAAGGAATAAAAATAGGAAATATAAAAATAAATATAACAATACAAGATTCTCATGAAAAAATTCCAAGTAGAAAGAAGTGGCTAATATAAATGAATTAATTATTTATCCTTCATGATTATTGCTAAAGATATATGAAAATATATACAAAGCAAGAAAAAGGGGCCGTAGGGCCTGGTGCATTCACTCATGCCTATAATCCCAGCTACTTGGAAGGCTTGAGGCCAGCCCAGACAAAAAGTTAGCAAGACCCAATCTCAATGAACAAGACAGGTCCACACCTGGTGCAAACCTGTAATCTCAGCTACCTGGGAAGCAGAGGCAGGAAGATTATGGTCCAAGGCTGGCCTTGGGCAAAAGCATGAGATATTATCTGAAAAAGTAACTAAAGATAAAAGGACTGGAGGCACGAAGCTTGACTCAAGTGGTAGACTGCCTGCCTAGCAAGGTTGGAACACTAAATTCAAACCCCAGTAGTAGGAAGGAAGGAAGGAAGGAAGGAAGGAAGGAAGGAAGGAAGGAAGGAAAAGTGGTAGTCGTTTTGGAGTTTCATTATTTTAATTGAAAAATCCTAATTGTAGGTATTTATTGGGTGCAGTTCCAATGTGTGTGTACACTGTGGAGTGTTCAATTAGGCTAAAGCATATATGTCATTTTATATCCTTATTTAGTGTAATGAACATTTTATTCTCTTCAAGGTTTCTATTAAATTTTCATATTACTTTTGCTAAAAATAATACCAGAACTCTAAATATTCAAAGTTCATGAAGTTGAGAAGAAATTCCTATCAGGTGGAAGCACACCCACCACAATTTGCCAGTTGAAAAGCCCTGATAGCAATCATCAGCATAGAAAAATGTTTCATTTTCTTGGATTATAATCACATTACAGCATGTTCAAAAACACTTTTATTTCAAACCTAAAAGCACATATTTCCAGGTATTTGAATATATTTTCAATGTAGTATTGAAATGTAGTATTAACTTCTCTTAAATTTGCAAATACTCCGCATTCAATTGAAGTTAAGACATTTTCTAGGTTTATTTTTTCCTATGAAATCTGGATGATACTCATGATCAGATCAAGTTTCACTCTCATCTTTGTTGATTCCAGATTGAACTTTTAACTATAAGAACAAATATAAGGGAAAAGCAGGTTCAAATAAAATGAAACACCAAATTAGAATGAAATTAAAATACCAATTAAACCAGCAACAATACCATCTCCCTTCTGTGATGGATGGGAGATTTCACTTTTGATGTAGCCTGAAAGAACATGAGCTTGTCATTAAAAGGACGTGAATGAGAACACTTTTAAATACTCACTCCATTTTTTATTTCTGCTTAAAATATTTTTCATTTTTGAGTGAAAATATCTGAAGTTTTTTTGTAAGAGATATTTTGCTACTCCCAAATTTGAAAAAAATTTACTCCAAAGATAATTATATCATCCAAAGTAATGTCTTTGTTTATTAAAAGAGTATTATCAAAACATCTTTTTTATATATCAAGTAATCATATGGTGATTATAAAGTTCATGTTGAAAATAAGTAAAATTATAATTTTTAAATACTTCCTCTTGAGGGAACAGTCCTGCTATGTGAACTCAGGGACGTGCACTTGCTAGGCAAGTACTCTAACACTTAAGCCACAACCCCCAGCCCTTTCTGCTTTCCATCTATTTTTCCAATAAGGGCTCTGCCTTTCACCTGGAGCTAGCCTCAGGCTGCAGGATCCGCTTGCCTATCCCTCTCACATATCGGAGGTTATGGATTATGCACCACCATACTGGACTTGTTTGTAGTGATGGGGGTCTCACTAACTATTTTCCTGGGCTGGCCTCGAACACTGATCCTCCTAGGACATCATGTTAAGTGAAGCAAGCCAGGCTCAGAAAGACACAGGTTGCAAGTTTTCTCTCATATATGGAAGATAAATCCCAAAGATAAACATATACACAAAAACAAGCACGATCATATACAAACTCAGATATAGAGCATGTTTGTAATAGTGGAAGTACTCGATGGAACTTGGGGAAAGAGGGAAAGGAGAAGAGAATGACAGAGCATCTGGAATATTAGAAAACATAAGGTCTGTGAAGGTAGAGGATATAAGGATATGAGCTGAAAGCGGTTGAAAAATGGAGGTTGGGAGGTAAAGGGATAAGGGAGAATAGTGGAAAGTGTTGAATGGACCTAAGTAAAGTGTACCCACAGTGGAGATACAATGAGAAACTCCTTTGAACATCAACTTAAATATTAATAATGACAGACAGGACTATAAAATATATACAGTGTTGTGGAGAGGCGGGTACTAGTGGAAAGGGGAGAGTGAATGAAGGAGATTAAGGTGAGGGTATATGTTTGATGGGCTTCATATACTTACATGAAATAAAACAAAGAAACCTGGTTGCAATTGCTTTAAGTGGGATGGGGAGGAGGTCAAGGGGACAGATGATGGTGGTGATCTAACCAATGTACAATATAAACCTAATTGGAATTGTCACATGTGACAAATATATCCTAATAAAAATATAAAAAAACAGTGATCCTCCTAATCTCTGCCTCCTGAGTAGAAGGAATTACAGCCACCACAACTGGACCAATATTTACTGCTTCTAATATTTGACTGTGTGAACATTTTTCAAGTTTGTTTAAACTCTGCTTTGCTGGATTAACAATGAATAAAAGTGTTTTTTATTTCGAATTTTAAAATTTAAATAAACAAGAAAGTGTACTACTGGCAATTGTATTCTTCTCTCAAGCTGAGAAACATAATTTTAAACAGAATACAAATTAAATTCTCATTCTGTTGGCAAAAATAAACATACTTTAAAGGGACTTTAGAAAGTGTTTTTTACAGTAAAAAGTGATGGCTATATAAACATTTGTATACCTAGTTTCTAAACACCTCAGAAATGTCCATTTCGGGATTCAGCTCTATTACTAGTTTCTAACTGGAGAGTATGCTTATTTATCTTTATATGGCATTGTTTTTGAGCATGTGAAAAGTTTCTTTAAGGACTGGACTTGGTGGTTCACAGCTTTAATATCAGCTAGGAAGGAAGCAGAGGTAAGAGCAGCCCAGTCCAAAGGCAACCAGCCAAAAGTGGGAGGCCCTACCTGAAAGACAAACTAAAAGCAGAAAGACTGGGGGCATGGATGAAGTGGTACAGCACTTGCCTAGCGAGCATGAGGCCTTGAGTTCAATCCCCAGTTGTGCAAAATAAATAAATGAATAAATAAATAAATAGTGTTTCTTTAATATATGTCATTTCATTCTCAAGAGGAAGCTCACAATTAGAAATTTAAGGATGAATTTCTTCATTTTCCAGAACAGAGATGTCACGAAATCTTTTCTTACTATTCTACAGCAGTTTAGTAGATAGTAACTGAGGCTTTGGTCAAAGGCCAAGAAAAGCCAGCGGGTGGGGGATGATTGTGAAGGCAGATGCTGGGGAATGGTTGCCTGTTGGTGAAAGAAGCAAAGGAAATGCTAGTATAGAAGACTACCTCCAACCTCCACTCAGGAGTAGTGTCTACGAGCACCCATGCTGCTGTGTTTTCAGCAGAGTTGTGGGGTGACACTGACACAGCTCCATTTCTTCTGAAGTCTGTGTCAGGCAAAGGGTCACCAGTGATGTGCGATTTAGTTTAATCACATAGTGCTGTCTTGGTCTATGCGCTGTTGCATGAATCGTGCATTTTGAGAGTTCTATAGTTGGTACAGGATCCAGGATCAACTTCAGTTGCTACTTTTCAATTTTGTTCCTGCCAGAGTACAATTTCAAAACATTTTTTTCTGTGGACAAAATTATGAAATTTTTGAATAACACATAATAAGCCATATAGGCAAATATATTTTGAGATAGGCAATGAACTATAAAAAAAGCCTTATTTTCAGAAACCAATTTCTCATACATATAAGTCACATAAATGCCTTAACAAGCAAATCTACGACAGAGAACCTCCTGGTCTCCATTTGCCACCTCCCACTGCCTCAAAGCCCTGTTTCCGCAAACCAAAAGAAACAATGGGCACTAAGGAAAAGGAATCTAGGTACAATTTACAGAGTCCTCAGCAGGGAGCATGGCATTTGTTATTTCTGAGAGAGAGAGAGAAAGAGAGAGGGAGAGAGAGAATTGAAAAGATCAGACATGTGTTGTTAGGTTGCATTCATAAATGGTGTAAAATTGTATCAGGCAAGATGACATAGCTGTAGATATTAAAATGAGAGTTATAGAGAGTTTTAACAGAATAGAAGTATTCAATTAATTAACATAAAAATACTGCATTTTTCACTTTCGCATATGTGTTTAAGTTTACTAGAAATCTGTGGAAGGTAGACAATAAAATGACTACATTTATTAAACTAATTTGTACTAAGATGATTTGTGCTAATTCTCAGAACTGCTAAGCTCTGCTTCTTAAGCGATAAAGAAAAATGCTATTTTTGTTTGTTTTTTTTTCAAAAGGAAATATGTTAGTAAGGAACTAGAGATTAGTCCTAGAGATCCTGATCAGATATCTACTAACAGTTTACAGAACGTGATGACCATCTGATGAAAAGAGACATGGAACTTTTTAAACTGCCTTCACTGTTGTCAACATATGCATTACCTTGTTATTCATGTGAAAACCCTAAGTAAAGGATGATGTAAATGTAAATTAGTGATGGCAATGCAATTCTTAACAACTTAAAATGGTTCGAGAGCCTTTGAGTAGTGTACCAGCCTAGTGACTGTGGATTATCACATTAATATATGTCTGGCATTAAAGGTGCTGATTCCAGTAGAAAACAGGATAGAAGTGTCCCTTCCTCCATATTTCTCATTATTGTTTTCTTCTTTTTTTTTTCAAGTTATGCTTTAGCAGGAAAATCTTCATCATTGTCATTAGAATTTATGGAAATCAGGAAACAGCATGTTTCATCTATACAAATTTGTTTTTCAAACTGAGCAATGCAGGTAAGGTTGCTTTTATATGAAAACAAATTATAGTGTGGGTTTACTCATTTAATTACTGAAACAGAATTGAGAGGAATAAAAGGACTAATATTATGTGTCATAGGTTATGTAAATATAGAGAAAACTAGGTGTTAGGTATACTATCTATATTTCCTAACTTGGTATGAATTTTCAAATATTTGCTCCATCTGATACCTTATAATCTATTGAAGAGTAAAGAAGTGTTCCTGGTTAAAATGTGGATTTTGAAAAAGAGAAAGAAAATAAATACTAAACTATATCAGGGTGGAGGGGAAATTTCTCCATCTTCTATCACTCTTGAATTTTAAAGCACATGTTGTAACAGCAGAAGGACTAGCAAAAAGTTCCCCAAATTATCTCAGTTAATATATGTTCACTGATCAAATACAAGAGACAACTATTCAGGAAATTCCTTCTAATTGGGTCTCATCTCATTGTCAGCTTAACCGTGGTTAAACAATGAATTATACGTTTTAAAATTTATTTACAGTATACTTTTCTTCATGATTTTAATACCCCTCAAACAAAGTGTTGTAACATGCATTTGACTGAACTTGAAATTTATAAAGTTATGGGAAATAAGTCCAGTAACACAGTTTCTGAAGTAAGTTTCATTCAGTTAACTTGGAACATAGAAATCTTTAATTTTAGGAAATATCCCCTTCCATAGGTTGAAAACAATGTAGTGGAATGGGAAAATGGATGTACTTGGCAAAATGCTTTCCTGATCCAAAAGAAGGCATGGCCAAATCAATTTCTGGATACACATACATACACACAGCCACACACACACACAGACGCATTTGTGCACAATCACATATAGTTCAGATTACTGGATTCCTGGATGCTGGGGGAACTGTCCATGGTTCTGGACTTTCAACCCCAATTTCGAATATGGTCCACTTCTACCATATTCAGCTTGTCCACTTGACTTGAACTACCATCCACAGCAGTTGTTCATTAAAAAATTAGACTTTATTTCATTTTAATTGCTACCAAGGTCAATTTTATGTACAGATCCATACCAAAGATGACTTCTGGAGGAAGGAACTGGTAAGAGTTCCTTCCTCCAGAGAAAATATGGATTCTTTCCACTAGTGTACACTGTGTAAGGTTAGTTAAAGGCATGGAAAAAACAACTTTTCAGTAGCTTAAGTAAAAACCCAATCATCAGTTATATCTAACACAGCAAACTGAAGGGAATATTTCTTTACCAAAGTAACTAAATGTTAAGTTTTCTAGCTCTGAACACTTACAGGTGTGATTTTAAAAATTCCATGAAAACAGTAGTTCATAAGCAATTTATTAACTCAGAAAAGGAATCTTGAAACAACAGAAAGAACAAAGCTACGGGGACCTGGTGTTAGGTCAGTATAATCTACTAGACTTGGGAATGTCACTTGAAATTTCTAAGCTCCATCTTCCCCTTTGACAAAATTTAGAGACATAATGATATATGCAGCAAATATAATGTAAAAGCTCAGAGCACATGACTGAGCTCAGAGTAATTTCTGAGTTTACTCAATATTTTAACAGTGCTTAGATGTTAAGTCCTATTTTAGACCTTTGGCATCCCAGTTAAGATGATCTTAATTTTTAAGTGATGATCTAGAAAATAAATATGAAGAGAAGCCACCAGTAAAAGAAGAAACCACACACCAAATCCAATTTTCATATATTGAAGAGAACATATGAAAATGTGTTACTTATGTACTCAGTGAACTTTTAATAATATACTTTTTGATCAACCACTAACCACATAGCTTTGGTAGAAAGTGCATTGAACTAGCAGACAGATACTACTGAGTTTTAAAGTTTATACATCAAAAAAAGGAAATATTTGCATATGCACCTTTCAGTCCTATTTCTTTTTAGTCCATTGAACAGAAGGAATCTGACTGGGAAAGAATGGCCTGTCTCCAAAAAAGCAAACCAATTTTGGAGAATCCTGGCAAAGTATATATAGTGGTAGAAAAGCAGATATATAGTAGTATTAGATAATAAGATTGTTACAATCTTTCTTGTTGATAGGAAAACATTAATTTAGGCAAAATTGCATAGAAGAGATCTAGTGTCAGAAACGGAATTATGATTTTCAGCAAAGTAGATAACCATGGCTTTCAAAACAAAAGATAAGCAGCTGTCCTAACAGAAATGTTCATGCAGTCATGAAAGATGGAGCAAGATGGTGGATTGTTGACATCCCTATAGCCAAATGGTGACTGACTTACCCTGAAAAAGGAGCATCAGGGGACCCCAAAAGACACCCACAGGATGCCATAACCAGTGAGAAGCAAAGGCCTCTCTGAATCCATACATAGAGAAGCAACTAGCCACGAGAAGAATAGGAAGAATGATTCACAGCTCAACACTCCTGATCCCTTGCCCCTGAAGTTTTGCCTGGCTCCAGGCTCCTTTACTCAGTGCTTGACAGTAAGTCCTGATTCCCAGCACACACAAGAACTTGGATCTCCATGCTCCTCCACAAAAGAAACCAAAGACCTTTTTAATGAAAACTATAAACCACTGAAGAGAGAAATTGAAGAAGACATCAGAAGATGGAAGGACCTTCCATGATCATGGATTAGTAGACTCAACATTGTGAAAATGGCCATACTACCAAAAGCAATCTACGTGTTCAGTGCAATTCCTATTAAAATTCCAATAATATTCTGCACAGAAATAGAAAAGGCAATCATGAAATGCATATGGAAACACAAATGACTGTCAATAGCCAAAGCAATTCTGAGCAAAAAATCCAATACCCATCTTCAAATTATACTACAGAGCCATAACAATAAAAACAGCATAATATTGGCACAAAAAAAGATAGGAAGACTAATGGATCAGAATAGAGGATCCAAACATAAACCCACATATGTATAGCCAACTGATTTTTGACAAAGGAGCCCAAAACACATGATGGGGAAGACAGTCTTTTCAGCAAATGCTGCTGGGGAAACTGGATATCCATATATGGGATGAAAGATTCCTATCTTTCATCCTATACCAAAAGCAACACAAAGTGGATCAAAGACCTTAATATAAGGCCTGAAACTCTGAAACAACTCCAAGAAGCAGTAGGAAATACACTAGAACAGATAGGTATAGGGAACAACTTCCTAAACAGAACTCAAAAGGCTCAGCATCTAAGAGAAACAATGAACAAATGGGATAGCATCAAACTAAAGAGATTCTGCACAGCAAAAGGAGCAGTCACCAGCCTCAACAGAATGAGAGAAAACCTTTGCCAGCTACTCATCAGATAAGGGACTTATATCTAGAATTTACAGGAAACCCAAAAAACTCAGCCCCCAAAGAATCAACACCCCAATGAAGAAATGGGCACATGAATTAAACAGGGAATTCTCAAAGGAAGAGGTACAAATGGACAGTAAATACATGAAGAAATGTTCAACTTTCTTGGTTATAGAAGAGATGCAAATCAAAATAACACTTAGATTTCATTTCATCCCAGTTAGAGTAGCCATAATCAAGGGTAATAAATGCTGGTAAGGATGTGGTGAGGAACCTTATACACTGCTGATGGGAATGCAAATTAGTACAACCACCATGGAAAGCAGAATATGGAGATTCCTCAAAAAACTAGAGTTAGAACTGCCATATGATCCAGTGATACCACTCTTGGACTTCTACCTAAGGGAACATAAGACAGTATACAGTAGAGACACCTGTACACTGATGTTCATTGCAGCACTATTCACAATAGCCAAGCTCTGGAAACAACCCAGATGCCCTACAACTGATGAATGGATCAAGAAAGTGTGGTATATATACACAATGGAGTGTTGCTCAGCCATCAGGAATAATGACATGGGGTTTGAAGGTAATGGATGCAATTGGAGGACATCATGTTAAGTGAAGTAAACTAGGATCAGAAACACAAACGCCAAATGTATTCTCTCATATGTGCAGGATAGGTCCAAAGATAAACATATATACAAAAACCATCATGATCATGTACAAACTCAGATGTAGAACATGTTTGTAACACTGGAACTACTCTATGGAACTCAGGGAAAGAGGGAAAGGAAAAGAGAGTGATAGGGCAACAGTAATATTGCATAACATAAGATGTGAAGGTAGAGGATATAAGGATGTATACTGAAAGTTGTTGAAAAATGGGGGGTGAGAGGTAAAGGGGAAAGGGAGAGTAATGGAAGGAGTTGAATGGACCAAAGTAAAGCATACCCACAGTGGGCATACATTGAGACACCCCTTTGAACATCAAGTTATATATTAATAATGAAAACCAGGACTGTAAAATAGGTAGAGTGAATGTGTGTGTTGAGGAGTACTAGTGGGAAGGGGAGGAGATTAAGGTGACAGTATATGGTAGATGGATTTCATATGCCTATATGAAACAGAACTAAGAAACCTCTTGCAATTGCTTTAAGTGGGTTAGAAAGAGGGCTGAGGAGGAGAGACACTGGGGGCAATGTAACTAATGTACAATATAAGTATAATCGGAATTATCACTACAAATCCTCCCCTGTATATGAATCTATTCTTAAAAAATAGAACAAGCGTTTGGGTGGTAGTGTAATGAAGTGGTAGAGCACTTGCCTAGAATGCACAAGGCCCTGGTTTTGATCCCTGGAACCACAAAAGAAGCAACTAAATAACAACAACAACAAAAGAAATTGCTCTTGGACCTAAAGAATAATTTCTAATGTCCATGATAGAAATGTAGTCATCTGACTTTATGATTTGGCTTTCATATGGTGACCATACTTGGCTTGTGGATATTATGTTAGACGTGGTGCCCCGTAGGACTTATCCCACACGAGACATATACTGGATACCACTCAAGTACCAAGGGGTGTGCTTAGGTCTCCACTGAGTTTGGACAAGAGACAATGCAAGACATCCAGAGGTGGCATGGAATAATGTTTGAGTTCCTAGACTAGAGAGCCTAATTTGGGTTTAAACCCTGGCTCTGACCTTGGAAAAGTTACTCTGGTCCTCTGTGTCCTGTTTCTGGCAATGCAAAGTCATTTTCCTATAAAATGAGGTTTTAATTTTTTTAAACACTTTATGGAAAGATAACATACTTACAAAGAAAAAAGAAACACCATTTTCTGTATTTATGAGGGCTGCTTAGGCTGGGCTGGTGGTAACCCACTGATTTAACACAAGACAAATTTGTATCTAAATTTTTTTATGATCAATGTCCTGTCTGCTTCCATAAGATGACTGAACAGGATTTAAAATAAAAGGCACATGTACAACATAGCTATGAATTAGGGAAAGGGGAATCTTTAGATAAGAGCAAAAAAAGCACATGTATTAAATCCTTAGTAAACAATCATTATGATTTAAGCTTTTAGCTCTGACCTGGATAAGAAAAGAATGGGATAAAGGACTGTAGGATTTCCAAAGCACCACAGAGTTTTCTGACTCTGGTCTCTGCATCTGCTGATGGTTGAATTAGAATGCTTTTCCCACACTTGCCTATTTACTGTAATGCCATATATTCAAGTCTGCATTTTGTCCCCTTTCTCTTTTTGAAACATCCTCAATTGTTCCTAATACAATTGATATTCCCTAGTTTGCACTCACATAAAGCTTTCCTTATACAACGTTGAGTGTCGTTACAATCAGGCTCTAGATTCTTTGATGACAAAAAGCACATATTAAGAATGATACTCAACACAATTTTTTGAATTATCTTAATGACTTCTTTCAGCAAGCTGTTTATTTACAAGTAACATTTTAACTTCTTATTGTCTGAAATCACTGTAGGTGCAACGAAATATAAACCTGAGACTTGCTGGGCATTGGTGGCTCACACATGTAATCCAGGCTACTCAGGAGGCGGAGATCAGGAGGATCATGGTTCAAAGCCAGCCTCAGCAAATAAGTTCATGAGATTCTATCTTGAAAGAAAAACATCACAAAAAAGGGCTGGTGGAGTGGCTCAAGGTATAGGTCTGAATTCAAACCCCAGTACCACAAAAAAATAAATAAATGAACCCTGAAAATTTAGTGTGTTCACATTGAGCAAGGCTAGCTTAAGAAAAAGAAAACTGAAGAATATATAAACCCTTGAAATGAATCTGAGGTTTGAAACAGTAGCTCATAGTAGAGCAGAAATAGAGACTCACTAGGTTTCACTGGGCCAGTCCCAGACACTATACAAGGAGAACAAGCAAACCTCCCTGGATGCTTAAAAAAATATCATGTTGTGATATCAAAAGCATAAAATTTAGCATATTAAACCATTTTTGTGTGTACATTCACAGTGCTGTGCAACTGTTATCACCATCTATTTTCAGGACTTATTCAGATTCTCAAACTGAGACTGTGTGTCCATTGTACAATGATTCCCCATTCTGTTCTACCCCTAGCACCTGATAACCTCTATTCTACTGTCTATGAATTTTCCCATTTTATGTGCCTCCTATAAGTGGAAGCATGTAATAATACATGTCTACCTTATTTCACTTAGCATCATGCTTTGAAGACCCATCAACACTGTAACAATTATTAAAATCCTATTCCTTTTCATGGCTGGATGATACTCCTTTGTACAGATATATTGTAATGAACAACCAAAGGGTAGGGCAGGGTTCCATGCTTCTTTCCTACAGGCTATGGAAAAACCAAGATTCTTTCATCTCAAGCCAGCCAAAGACACAGTTAAGAGGACAACTGGCCAACCTAACAACCTTATTTGTTTTAATGTTTACCATATTCTACAAAATCATTTATGTATCAGTAAAAAATAAATTTAAAGAAAAAAGCCTGGTGTAATTTTATTCAGTATGCAGATGTAACCATTATTCATTAGCATTATAAGAAGTCTGATTCCTGATCCCGATTGCTTCCCGCAGAGAAAGTTATAATGATGAATGTACTTAAGGTGCTGTGATGTAAACAAAATCATGGAGGATACGAAGAACTGTACGTATATACAGCAGGATAGGACATGCACTTTCGTTTATGCAATTGCAGTCAAGATTGGATGTTAATGCACACAGAAAAACTGATATCAGCCATTTCTGGGCTTGAACACCTGCTAGCAATTTTTGAGTTGCTCTGTAGAGTAAAGGAGAAAGAGACCAGGATTTGAATCAAAGAACCTAGAGAAGGGGGAAAATAGGATTGAAGTACATTGTATGTATGTGTGCAAGTCATCATGAAGCCCAGAAATTAAAAAAAATTATGATAGAGGGGGCAATCTGAGCAAACTACATTATATGCATTCCTGGAAATACCACAATGATATTTCCTCTCTTTATACAATTAACATAAAATAAACAAAAAATTAACATTAAAAAATCATAGAACCTGGTCTAGCACATTTCTAGGTGTGACAAGTAAATTAATCCTATTAGGCATTCATTTCCTCATCTGCAACCTTTCCTGCTGGATTGTTGTGAAACTCAAAGAATTCCTGAGAAAATATTTTTCATGAGCTATAAAGTGCCACCTAACTGCAAATATCAAAGGATGGGGAAAATGCTATGTTTAGATTTTTATCTATGGGAAACTAATTTGACCTTATAGAAAATGAACTAGAAAGTCCATGCTAGGCTAAGTGGCAGAGGACCACTCACTCCCTTTTCAAAATAAAATTTCAAGTGTATTAAACAGAGTAAACATGTTTATAAAGCTAAATGAGGAGTTTCATCATTAGTTTTATTTTTATTTATTTATTTATTTATTTATTTATTATTTTATTATTCATATGTGTATACAAGGCTTGGGTCATTTCTCCGCCCTGCCCCCACCCCCTCCCTTACCACCCACTCCGCCCCTCCCTCTTCCCCCACCCCCTTAATACCCAGCAGAAACTTTTTTGCCCTTATTTCTAATTTTGTTGTAGAGAGAGTATAAGCAATAATAGGAAGGAACAAGGGTTTTTGCTAGTTGAGATAAGGATAGCTATACAGGGAGTTGACTCACATCAATTTCCTGTGCGTGTGTGTTACCTTCTAGGTTAATTCTTTTTGATCTTACCTTTTCTCTAGTTCCTGGTCCCCTTTTCCTATTGGCCTCAGTTGCTTTTAAGGTATCTGCTTTAGTTTCTCTGCGTTAAGGGCAACAAATGCTAACTAATTTTTTAGGTGTCTTACCTATCCTCACCCCTCCCTTATGTGCTCTCGCTTTTATCATGTGCTCAAAGTCCAATCCCATTGTTGTGTTTGCCCTTGATCTAATGTCCACATATGAGGGAGAACATACGATTTTTGGTCTTTTGGGTCAGGCTAACCTCACTCAGAATGATGTTCTCCAATTCCATCCATTTACCAGCGAATGATAACATTTCGTTCTTCTTCATGGCTGCATAAAATTCCATTGTGTATAGATACCACATTTTCTTAATCCATTCTTCAGTGATGGGGCAGCTTGGCTGTTTCCATAACTTGGCTATTGTGAATAGCGCCACAATAAACATGGGTGTGCAGGTGCCTCTGGAGTAACCTGTGTCACAGTCTTTTGGGTATATCCCCAAGAGTGGTATTGCTGGATCAAATGGTAGATCAATGTTTAACTTTTTAAGTAGCCTCCAAATTTTTTTCCAGAGTGGTTGTACTAGTCTACATTCCCAACAACAGTGTAAGAGGGTTCCTTTTTCCCCGCATCCTCGCCAACACCTGTTGTAGGTGGTGTTGCTAATGATGGCTATTCTAACAGGGGTAAGGTGGAATCTTAGTGTGGTTTTAATTTGCATTTCCTTTATTGCTAGAGCAAACCTACAGCCAGCATTATACTTAACGGAGAAAAACTCAAATCATTCCCTCTAAAATCAGGAACCAGACAAGGATGCTCACTATTTCCACTCCTATTCAACATAGTACTGGAATTCCTAGCCAGAGCAATTAGGCAAGAAGAAGGAATAAAAGGAATACAAATAGGTAAAGAAACTGTCAAAATATCCCTATTTGCAGACGACATGATCCTATACCTTAAAGACCCAAAAAACTCTACTCAGAAGCTTCTAGACATCATCAATAGCTATAGCAAGGTGCAGGATATAAAATCAACATAGAAAAATCATTAGCATTTCTATACACTAACAATGAGCAAACTGAAAAAGAATGTACGAAAACAATTCCATTTACAATAACCTCAAAAAAAAAAATCAAATACTTAGGTGTAAACCTAACAAAGATGTGAATGACCTCTACAAGGAAAACTATACACTTCTGAAGATTGAGATTGAGGAAGACTATAGAAAGTGGAGAGATCTCCCATGCTCATGGATTGGGAGAATCAACATAGTAAAAATGTCTATACTCCCAAAAGTAATCTACATGTTTAATGCAATTCCTATCAAAATTCCAATGACATTCATTAAAGAGATTGAAAAATCTACCATTAAATTTATATGGAAACACAAGAGGCCACGAATAGCCAAGGCAATACTCAGTCAAAAGAACAATGCTGGAGGTATCACGATACCTGTCTTCAAACTATATTACAAAGCAATAACAATAAAAACAGCATGGTACTGGTACAAAAACAGACATGAAAACCAGTGGAACAGAATAGAGGACCCAGATATGAAGCCACACAACTATAACCAACTTGTCTTTGACAAAGGCACTAAAAATATACGATGGAGAAATAGCAGCCTCTTCAACAAAAACTGCTGGGAAAACTGGTTAGCAGTCTGCAAGAAACTGAAACTAGATCCATGTCTATCACCCTTTACCAAGATTAACTCAAAATGGATCAAGGATCTTAATATCAGACCACAAACTCTGAAGTTGATACAGAAAAGAGTAGGAAATACTCTGGAGTTAGTAGGTATAGGTAAGAACTTTCTCAATGAAACCCCAGCAGCACAGCAACTAAGAGATAGCATAGATAAATGGGACCTCATAAAACTAAAAAGCTTCTGCTCAAAAAAAGAAATGGTCTCTAAACTGAAGAGAACACCCACAGAGTGGGAGAAAATATTTGCCAGCTACACATCAGACAAAAGACTGATAACCAGAATATATAGGGAACTTAAAAAACTAAATTCTCCCCAAACTAATGAACCAATAAAGAAATGGGCAAGTGAACTAAACAGAACTTTCTCAAAAGAACAAATTCAAATGGCCAAAAAACACATGAAAAAATGCTCATCATTAATTTTAAATGGCAAGTGTTAAACATATACAGTCTTTGACACTTTGTGCTTTATACTGCCAACATGGAAACAAAAATAACTCTATACAAAAAAACCTCTAGCACTCCACGTGGAGAATGATAACAGCAACATGGAAATGTCTTCCTCTTGATGCTTTGGACAGTGTTCTGGAGGCAGTGATCTGGTACAGGGGCCAACCAGGTTGCCTTGGGCATGCCTCACAAAAGAGGAGGTTTGAAGCCAGCCCTCTCCTGGAGCATCAAGTTTTGTGTCCTACTAGAGGAACTGGACCACCTGAGAACCTTGTTGCTGTCTACACCAGGCCAATATAAAATCGAATACACATTTTGCAATTAAATGCAAGACTTTTGCAATTAAAGTAGATCACTTTCATACTTATAAATGATGTTATCTTAAAATCTTTTAAAAATTACAAGTCAATTTCAAAACACTTTTGCTTGCTACCAGATATAAGATGCATTGGTATTTAAGATTAACTGATAATTTTGACATTCAGGAAAACCCTTTGCCATCATTTCATAACTTCTGTTTGAATGGGGGAAATGATAAAATATTTCATGATGTACTTTGTCTTCCATGTAGACAAAATTATTTATGGCTTCTTCCTAACTTTAGGTTTATTTTTGTGTTTTCAGATTGATAATTTGGTTAAATATTTTAAGTAGCATTCTTTCTTAACACTTAAAATATTTTGTTATATTCCAATAGAAATTTTACTTAAAGTATATTTTTAGCAAATGTTAACTAGTTTTCAGGGACTATTTTCAGAGGTGAAGGCACAGAAGTGAAGAGACAAAAGTCCCCTAGGCATCCCAGAGATCTCAACAACTTAGGTCCCTTCCCTTTTCTGCTTTGCCATCCCTGTATATCTTATGGGTCATCAGAAAATGCCATCCATTTAGTTTTTACAAAAATACTATGAAGTCATCCTATCCCTCATATGTTATGTTAGGAAGAGGTACCCTTGTGATGTAATTAAGATCAGATGAGGGCATGAGGATGGTGTCCTCATGGATAGAAGTAATGCCATTGGAAAAATCATAAAATAACTTGCTTCTTTTCTCTGCTCTCCAGCACATTCTCAGGTAAAGTTGGCAGTTTGCAACCTGAAAGAGGGTTCTAAGCAGAACCTAACCATGTTGACACCCTGATCTTGGAACTCCAGCATCCAGAATTGGATGCATTTCTGAGAAATGAGAAATGAAAAGTGAGAAATGCATTTCTGTTGTTTATAGGTCACTCAATTTATGGTATTTTCTTTTAGCAGCCCACACTGACTACAACAAGGCCCATATGATTTTCAGCCGTCCCCAGAATGTATGAAAACATTCTCCACAATGAAGACAAAATTTTATTCAGAATGAGCATACTGTTTAACTGGGCAAATTAATATAAGTATGAAAATATAAATAGCACTTAGAGGTAAAATACAAATAGTAGTACTCATAGTTTGAGAAATTAAGAATAGAATTTACATAAATATAGAGATAAGACCAGGTCTTTTGATGACTAAACCAGTGTTTCAAACATGACACATCAGTGTCCAGTAAAGATGGATTCACTAGTGTCATTACATATCAAAAAATGATTCTTAAATACAAATGAAACCCCACTTAATGTGATGTATCCTTATAAAAAGCATACATCATAAATTAAAAATAAAAATTTAGCATTATGAGAAGGTACTAAGGAATCACTTTGACATCATTAACTTTGAAAAGTTATATATTTAATATTAAAGTAGAAATACATTGCTGTATTTGCCCTAGATCTAAGGCCACATATGAAGGAGAACATATGACTTTTGGTCTTCTGAGCCTGGCTGACTTTGTTCAGAATGATGTTCTCCAGTTCCATCCATTTACCTGCAAATGATAAGATTTCATTCTTCTTCATGGCTAAGTAAAATTCCATTGTGTAGAAGTACCACATTTTCTTGATCCATTCATTAGTAATGGGTCATCTTGGTTGTTTGCATAACTTAGTTATTGTGAATAGCACTGCAATAAACATGGGTGTGCAGGTGCTTCTGGAGTAACCTGTGTTGCATTCTTTGGATATATGCCCAGGAGTGGGATTGCTGGATCATATGGCAGGTCTGTGTTTAGATTTTTAAGAAGTCTCCAAATTTTTTTCCAGAGTGGTTGTACCAGCTTGTATTCCCACCAGCAGTGGATTAGGGTTCCTTTTCCCCCACATCCTCGCCAACACCTGTTGTTGGTGGTGTTGCTAATGATGGCTATTCTAACAGGGGTGAGGTGGAATCTTGGTGTGATTTTAATTTGCATTTCCTTTATTGCTAGAGATGGTGAGTATTTTTTCATGTGTTTTTTGGCCACTTGAATTTCTTCTTTTGAGAAAGTTCTGTTTAGTTCAGTTGCCCATTTCTTAATTGATTCATTGATTTTGGGAGAGTTTAGTTTTTTAAATTCCCTGTATATTCTGGTTATCAATCCTTTGTCTGATGTATAGCTAGCAAATATTTTCTCCCACTCTGTGGGTGGTCTCTTTAGTTTAGAGACAATTTCTTTTGTTATACAGAAGCTTTTTAATTTTATGAAGTACCATTTGTCCATTCTGTGTCTTAGTTGCTGGGCTGCTGGGGTTCTTCTATTGAGGAAGTCCTTGCCTATACCTATTAGTTCCAGAGTGTTTCCTGATCCTTCCTGTAGTAACTTCAGAGTTTTGGGTCTGATATTAAGGTTCTTGTTCCATTTTGAGTTGATACTAGTACAGGGTGATAGACATGGATCTAGTTTCAGTCTCTTGCAGATGGATAACCACTTTTCCCAGCAGCATTTGTTGAAGAGGCTGTTTTTTCTCCATCGTATATTTTGGCACCTTTGTCAAAAATAAGGTGGATATAATTGTGTGGATTCATATCTGGGTCCTCTATTCTGTTCCACTGGTCTTCATGTCTGTTTTTGTGCCAGTACCATGCTGTTTTTATTGCTATTGCTTTGAAATATAGTTTGAAGTCAGGTATTGTGATACTGCCAGCATTGCTGTTTTTGCTGAGTATTTCCTTGGCTATTCGTGGTCTCTTGAGTTTCCAAATGAACTTTAGGGTAGAGTTTTCAATCTCTGTGATGAAAGTCACTGGGATTTTGATGGGAATTGCATTAAACATGTAGATTGCTTTTGGTAGTATAGTCATTTTTGCTATGTTGATTCTTCCAATCAATGAGCATGGGAGATCTTTCCATCTTCTGTAGTCTTCCTCAATCTCTTTCTTCATGGGTTTGTAATTCTCCTTATAGAGGTTGTTCACATCTTTTGTTAAGTTTACTCCTACGTGTTTGATTTTTTTGAGGCTATTGTAAATGGAATTGTTTGCATGTATTCCTTCTTAGTTTGTTCATTGTTGGTGTATAGAAAAGCTGATGATTTTTGTAAATTGATTTTGTATCCTGCCACCTTGCTATACCTGTTAATGGTATCTAGGAGTTTTTAGGTAGAGTTTTTGGGTCTTTAAGGTATAGGATGATATCATCTGCAAGTAGGGATATTTTGACAGTTTCTTTACCTATTTGTATTCTTTATATTTCTTCTTCTTGCCTAGTTGCTCTGGCTAGAAATTCCAGTACTATGTTGAAAAGGAGTGGGGATAGTGGGCACCCTTGTCTCATTCCTGATTTTAGGGGAATCATTTCAGTTTTTCACTGTTAACTGTAAAACCGTAAGTTGGTTATGTATAGCCTTTACAATGTTGAGGTACATTCCTTCTATTCCTAGTTTTCTTAGAGCTTTTATCATGAAGTGGTGTTGGATCTTGTCAAAGGCTTTTTCTGTATCTATTGAGATTATCAAGTGGTTTTTATCTTTGCTTCTATAGATGTGCTGTATTACACTTATAGATTTGCATATGTTGAACCACCTCTGTATCCCTGGGATGAAGCTGACTTGGTCATGGTGTATGATCTCTCTAATTTGTTGTTGGATTCTGTTTTCCATTATTTTATTGAGGAATTTTGCATTGATATTCATTAAGGAAATTGGCCTACAGTTCTCCTTTTTGGAGGTGTCTTTGTCTGGGTTAGATAGAAAACCTAAAATATGAAAGCATTTGATGTCCCTACTCCAGAGGAATTAATACAGAAACTTTAAAGTGACAGAGGTCAACACGAGAAGGGGATCAGGAACCAGTGTAAAGATCAGTTAGCGATGAATCAACCTGGGTTGTAACACATTTGTACATGAAAGCAATGCTAGGAATCTCTCTGTAGAGTTGTCCTTATCTCAACTAGCAAAAATGCTATGTCTTTCTTATTATTGCTTATTTCTACTCTTCAATGGAACTGGAGAAAAGCACAGAACAGGTTCTGCATGGAAAGGAAGGGGGAATGGGGAGAGAGGATGGGGGCTGGGGCAGGAAGGAGACATGACCCAAACAATGTATACACATGTGAATAAATGAATAATTAAAAAAAAAAAGGAACTAGTCTTGAAAGTTAGGCTTGTTAAATAGAAAAAAAAAGAAATACAGAATTGAAATTATATTATTTCCTATATTTGTTTACTTAGCAATAAATGATCTTTTTATAGTTAGAAATGAATCTTCCTGTCGGCTAACAGAACAAGATCTGAATGTGACTCACATAGTGATAGGGACCAATTACTAATGTTAAATGTGTTTTTGAGAGTGAGATGAAAATTATGAATTTCATGTCTAGACTACTCCGTTTCCTCTGATTGCCAAAATATAAATTTTTAACAAAGGCAGCTTGTACATTCTAATAATAAATGCAGATGTCTCTATAGCAAATTTAAAAAATATTAAGGATCACTTAACACTTGAAATGTAATGCACTTTCTAAAAAAAACTGTTTTAGATGTACTTAAACTCTGAGCATAGAGGATGCCATAGAGAGTCACCTCCGACCTTTCTTCAATACTGAAGTACTCACTCATCTCAGCTATTGGGAATGATAGAAGTTGAGAGCTTTCATCTAAGTGGCAGAGCCACACCCCTACCTGAAGGACAGCAATGTTCACTGACAGGTAAAGATTTGGGATCCCTCAAGGAGGAAAGGGCCACTGCAGATTGAGAGCACTTGATGACTGATGGATAGTGGCCATTGTTTAAACAGCATATTAGCTCACCTCCTCTTTCTGCATCCTTACACCTTCACTTTCCCCATAGATACTGCTCGTAAGGACATTGGCCCATAAATTGACTGCAAGCACATTCTCATCCTGTGAGTCTGTTTTCTGGGAAATCCTCTGAAGACTGAGCTTGGAATCATCCTTTTATGACTCTTTGCTCATTACTCTAGCAGTCTACTCAGTGAATTAGCAAGACTTGTAGCTAGACTTTTCAGAATATTGCTAGTTATAAGACAATGAGGACAATATTTTCTAAACAAAATATTCTAAAATGTTCCTTCCTAAGTTATAACTGACCTAGAAAGAAAATCAATACAATTAAATGGCTGTCAAAAAAAGATAGTAAAAGTTAAAGTCAAAGAAGATAGAAAAATGAATCTTGCAGGGATAACACAGCTAAAAATCAATGAAACCTAAAACATATATCAACAGATAAAAGCAATAAAACAATCTGGTTAGCAGCACAAAGCATTATGCTATCTTTGGGTGATTGTAAAAACTCATGAAAATTTAGAACTTCTCTGTAATTTCCAATGTCAGCTCATAGGTTGAAAATTTCTTGTCTTATGAAACATATTTAAAATGGATTGCTTTCTTTTAAAACCCCCTGAGGAAACATTGAAAATGTCATGATAAATAACCAAACATCAATTTTTCATTGATTTTAGAAACATGTTTTACCACTCTGGTACCACATAAAGATAGATGAATTTAGTTCACGCAGTCACATAATGCAATGAGGTTTTATTTCATACTGTATGACTCCCAAATTGATTTCTCTATATTATTGCCTCCAGTTTTGTTTTGATGGCTCTCCCCATATCTTCCTTAATCAGTTTGACAAGTATTTACAAATGCGTACACAAAAATCCCATGTTATACAATTAAATTGCATATCAGCAGTAAACACATACTTTCTAGAAGCACAAGTATCAAATTTACCAAAAATCTCAGATCTATTCACATTAATTTTGGAAGTTGTCAAATATCCATTGGAAGGTATATAGCTAAATTAGCTTTAGTTTATGAAAATTTCTGGTTCTGGAACTACAATAAAATACTGTAATACCACAAGAAGAGGAATTAGGTCTCTTCCCTCAAATCTCATTCTGAATTCTCTTCTTGAAAGAAACACAAATTAGGCAGAAATAAGACACAGCCATATCTCTGTCCTCATACCACTGCTGCCACCCCAATTCAAAGCCACCATCACCATCACTGAAGTGCTGAAGATCAAATCCAGGGTCTTGCACATGCTAGACACTTTCTAACCTTGAAGTACAACCAGTCCTCAGTATATTTTACCTGAATTATTGCAACAGCTTCCAGTGACTTGTTCAATCTGGCATCCTTCCTATTTACCCAATCATCCTCAAACCCAGCTCTCATTTGCCATACCAACGATCAAACTTTTAATGGTTTTATATTGCATACAGTGAAACTTCCAAATAGAATGAACAACAAATTTATTGTTGTTATAGAATAAGATCTGGGGCACCCAGGAAAGGTCTAGATCAGTTGTCTTAAATTGTGAGCAGCCCCTTCCCATGACCACAGCAGATGCAATTAGCATCCTCTTTGTCATTTGTGATATACTGCTTGAAGACTTCAGTCTGCATCTACAGATCAATGGCACTGTCTTACAAGATCCTACCTAATCTCACTCAACTCCAGTTTGATTGTAGACTTTATTCCTTTTGGTACTCCACATTCTAGCCACTTTCCTCTAACTCTATCAGACTTCCTTGACTCTGATTCCTTTTCTGAGAATGCCCCTCTGTTAGTTTACTAGAGATGCTATAGTAAAATCCCATAAATTGGGTGGCTTAAGCAATAGAAATGTATTACTTCACTCTTCTGGAAGGTAGAAGTCCAATATCAAGGTATCAGAAAGGTATGTCATCTCTGTGTGCATGTCTTTGTGTCTACATTTCTTCCTTTTATAAGGACACCAGTCAAAATGAGTTAGGACCACTTTAATGACCTTACTTTAACTGGATTTCTTCTGCAAAGACCCTATTTCTAGATGAAGTCATGTTCTGAGTACTGAAGATTAGGACTTCATATGAATATTAAAGGGACACAATTCAATTCATAACAGCCTCTTATTCTATTTCTTCACTTCCACATCCTACTCACTCTAAGGCCAATCAGGAGGTATATTTTTTCCATGATGCTTTTCCTGATTTGCCATCTGGATGTTACACTGGATTCTTTGAAATGTCTGCACAAATCACATTTTAAGCTCTCATAATAGTTATCTGTGTGGACATATGCTTGAGGGCAGTGACTGTCATGTTCAAAAATTTTTACTCATTACACCTAGCACAACAAATTATATACAATGAACACTCAGTTAGTACTTGTGGAATTAATAAATCACCATCCATTTTGGTAATTTCTTTGGTCAAATAACAATCGGCTCAGGTAAAACAAACGTCAAATATTGAGAAATGTAAACCTCTAGACTTCGGGGGTCTCTGACTGGACATGATTTTAGTGATGAATCATGGTATACACATTACAGCCAGGAACAATTTTCTACCTTTCCAGTTTAGATACCAACATGTCTAGAAAACAAGATGATCTTTGGAGATAATTCAGGTTAAAACCAACATGAACAGAAAAGATAGTTGGATCATTCTAAAAATAAACATTTACTCCTTTTGGCATGTCTCAATATGGACTCGGTAGCAAATTTTCCACTCTTTCAGAATCACACACATTTAGTTGCATTCAGCAGCCCATAAATCAACTTAACAGTGGTTATCACTCCATGGTCTATTGACTATCATTTTTCCTGATGGATTTACACTTCTGCATTCCCCATTATTGGCCCACAGGTCACTAGGCGGCCTCAAGTCTTTACCTGCCACAAAAGGGACATTTACTCCTGGTTCCATTTAACAAAAGGGAGCCATGTAGTATAAAACATTTTCAAATTCTTATTAACATCTATACACACACAGACACTACCCTCTCCATCTGCATGCCGTGAAACACTGTGAACATAATGTGTTTCTCAATTGTTCCCAAATAAAATGTGCAATATATATTACCTATTAATCAAATATGGAAATCAGAATGGAGCTTGTCAAGAGAACACAGACAGACTTTTTCACCTCTTAGGTCTAATATAGTACCCTGCTTGAAAGAAGGACAAGTCAGAAGACAGAACAGAGATACACATAGTGCAATTAGTGCAGTTAAGCCATTCTTTCTCTGTAGATAAAAGGAAGAAAGGGAATTCAGGATGAACCCAGGCTGTCCATTCCCTACTGTTGCTGACAAGTTCAGCAGTTCAGAAAGTTTCCAAAAATGTATAGGAAACTGTTCCACTGAACTCTGTTCCACCTTCAATCTGGTGTGGAACATTTGATAAGTTTAACTGGAGAACATTATGAAGTCAAAATGTAGTCACCTATAGGGTGGAACTTTAAAAGGGTTGTGAGTGTGAAAGATTTGACAATCCAGAGCTCAGATGATCAGGAGGGCTGTTAAGATGGAAGAGTTACTAAACTCTTCTGATGGAAAGCAATCTCTACTGCATATTGCACAATTATTTGTGTGTAATCGTCACCAGATAGGCGAGTACTAGTCATAGTCTAAAACCATAGACAATCAGTTGGATGCTGACCTGAGGTGACTAGAGTCAGACATTCTAAGATTACTTCATGAACACAGCAGATGTTACAACTACTAAAAATGCATTTGGACCTTATTCTATAACTGTACTCACACATGCACAACATTGTCTGTAACAGTAAAATATTGGAAATAACCAAGTATGCATCAGTGCTGGCTTTATAAAAGAGACAAAGATGTATCTATGGATTAGAATGCTGTGTATGTATAAGCTAGCTAAGGCTTTCCACATAGATGTATGGACAGTCCTCTAAGAGGTAATGCCATATTAAAAAAAAAAAGAGGGAATGGTTCTGTATATTATATCAAATATCATTATATATTCTGTATTTTATGTCATTTATGTCAAACCAGAAGAAAAAGGGAAGCCCATAATATAGATATGACTTCACACATACTTGTCTATGTATAAGGAAAATTGAGAGATACTTAGCAGAACAACTACAGTCTTGGAGACAGTGGCAGAAGTCAGAATGGGAACTGGGCAATTTGGGGGAAGAGTGGGAAACTCTTTTCCCTTATAAGTTTTAGTACTTTATTTATTTATTTATTTATTTATATTTATTTATGTATTTGGTGGTACTGGGGTTTGAACTCAAGGCCTTGAGCTTGCTAGGCAGGCGTTCTACCACTTGAGCAATCTCCCTGTCCTTCTATGTGTTAGCTATTTTTCAAATGAGTCTCTTGTTTTTGTCCAGGGTAGCCTGGACCATGTCTGGCTTTTGGTTGAGATGAAGACTCATTAACTCTTTTCCCAGGCTGGCCTTGAACCACGACTGTCCTGATCTCTGCCTCCTGCATATTTGAGATTGCAGGTGTGAGCAACCATGCCTGACCTTTATTTTTAATTTTTGAGAACCATATATCTCATTGTCTTACAAAAATATAACATAGAATTTAATTGAAATGTTAACACAAATGCATTTGGCTGTATTAGTACTAGATATGTTATTCTATAAGCTATCTCTAGTTTCAAAGATTACTTAAGAATTTGACATATTTTCCAGAAATTATCTTATCTAAGAAATTAGTTATCCTGGGCATCAATGTTTTAGAAACAAAATATTATTGTACCTTTATCTGTTTTCTCTCATAAATTATGGCATTTAAAAAATTACAGATGTCTTATTAGAGATACCTAAAGTGATTTATGTGTCTCCTTTTGCCCTCTTTATCTACTGCTGGTGATTTTTCTATATAATCTAAGCATAATTTAGTCTCATCTGATTATTTCAGTGCTGACCTAATGTCACTCTGTTCACAGATTGCTGATACCTTCAGTTACTTGGAGAATCCTTGAATAATTATTATGTATTATTAATAACTTCATGGAGGCTTAGTAGAAAAATTATGATCTTTTTTAATTGTTAACATTCACATGTAAATAACCACAGTTTTGCTAATAATCCAATTACTGATGGCATAGACTATACTGTCCCTATCTCCCATTACTTAAAGGCACTAATTCCCTGTATGAATACCAGTACTCAACACGAAGAAGGATAAAAAATTTAAATCAAACAAGTATCAAAAGATAAAAGACAGGCACGAAAGGACACGTTTTATCCCATGCCTTAGTACATGCAAATGAGTTCCCTTTTACATCTTTGTCTCATTTCCCATTTCTAAATTACTAAAACCATCATTTCATCCAGTGCTTTTCACCTCTTGCCTAGAGTATTAAGATCTTCTTTTCCTTTGTCAGTACTGATATCAGTAATCCACAAACAAAAAAACATGCTTTTGGAGGCACGGTTTGATTTTTATTTTAAAGTAGATTCAGCAGAAACTTATTAAAACCCTCAGCAAACCAACTTGGTCCATTCTAAATTCCTTGTAGTCTCACACTTCCTCTTCATCAATTTCCATGGCAGATTTCCAGGTTCTACATAAACTTCTCCAGATCCCCCAGCTTTTGCTCATTTTTGCTCTCTTGGTCTAGAATGCCCTATCAATGCATCCAAATCAATGGTCTAACAGAGGCAGCTTGAGAGTCCTTACGCCCAAGAAAGAAAAGCTATCAATATAAGAGATCATCCTTGAAGCAAAACAGGGACTTGTTATTATTTTCATTTGAAAATATAAAATACTGACATTTGTATTTATGTCCTGTCTAGCAAAGGTGACGAAAAAAAATCTGTGAATTTTGACTTTGAAGTAACACACATACCCATGCATTAAACCTTCCCTACTCTCTTTCTTTGGAGGGAACCTCTGACATGAACCAGTCAAAAGTCATTTAGGGACTGACATTGACGTAACTTTGCCACAAGCAACTAAAGCAATTACCAGGGCTGGTTTGGGCACAGCTGAAACACCTTGATAAGGCAGCAGTGAAAAATGACACATCACACAACCTGAATGGTTTCATCAGCACAACACTAAATCAGCACGTATGTCGCCAACACCCCTCATTCTGTCGATAATAGAATAATCAAACAGAAACGAAGAGTGTTGTCTCCATTTTCTGCTGACAGTTGGAAATGGAAATAAAGTGACACATGCCTGTGTTGTGTCTTTCAAGTGTATTTTAGTCATGAAGGCTTCAATTTTGTGTCCAATAAGCCACCCACTTCATACTTTGAACCAGCATGGTTTGTAGTTAATAAGCACCAGATAAGAAAAGACTACATTTTTTTTGATTGCTCATTTCCTCAGAAACCATGATGTGTAATACACTTAACAAAAACTAAATTCAAAGATAGGACATAAGCTGAAGTCCATCTTGAATCGATAAGAACTAATCTACTTTATACAAGATAGAATAAAATATGGTCTTAAGATGAAAATTTTGATCTTAGGTTTCTATAAGACAACTCCATTACAGAAATCATGGATGGCATTGTTTAAAGGCACTCTTTACCCCAAATATTGGTATTTACAAAATAAAAGTAAAATCTGTCTGCTTTCTAACATGCTGAGCCTTCTGACCAGATCAAATCCTGATCGACTGATAGGTAATCAAAATATTTCACTTTCTGTGATTTATTGAGTTACTAGGAGGTCTTCTCCACCTTCTTGTTTCATACCTGCAGACTCCATCCCTTAATCTTCCTCCTATGTAATTAATCTTCACAACAAACCCATCTTCCTACCTTACATATTGTACCTGTAGGAAATAGAAATGCAACCATCAATAATAAATGCTTACATATGACACTGTTATGGATTAAGTATACTCCAACAGTGCCAAATTCACAATGTAATCAAACTGTTCTCATGTTGGGGGGGGACACAAAATTCTTATAAAAATGCACAAGCAAAAAGTCAATTATGTGTTACTTATAAAAAGATAAAATGAGTGTTTTCTTCTTTCTTTTTATATTCTATTTATGTATAATATGGGAAATATGTCTTCTTTTATGACCATAATTATGACACTTGAATTTGAAAATACAAAAATGTGTTACATATTAACAAAAAGACACTTCACCCAGGGATAGAATGATAAAAATGGAGGTATGTGTGATAGTGGAGACTTTAGTGATCATTACGTCATTCTCTGGTTCAGGCAGGATGCAATGTTAAATCTCAAAAGAAACATGAATCTGTCTCTTACAACCTTTCATGTGTTCTTCACTCTCTGTGATTTTAAAAACTAAAAAGGCCAAGGGTAATGTGGTTTTGCAAGATAAACAACTGACCACAATTTAGCAGAAAAATGACCAAGAATACAGACTCTCTCACTGTGCTTTTTTTTTTTTTTCCCATAGAGAAGTGGACTCTGGTATAATGACCCCCTGAGAGTGGAACTTACTTTGCTTCCTGCATGCCTGTTGATTCCCTTGATTCCTATCTAACTGCTCACAGGACCCTCAGACTCATACTCACTCTTCATCCTGTGGTCTACATGTTGATGCTTATTTTCTATAAATCATTTCTACATTCAATTTTCAACAATACTTTCATATTATCTAGGCATGTTTTCATCTTAAAACCAAACTAATAGATTTCCTATTTTTTCCAAATATTTCTTCTCAGACCAGAACTCAAAGAAGACATAAAGACCTCTGCTGGAGCAGAAGGATGTACACCAGAGGTTAGGAAGGGAAGATAGGAGGTATGTTAGATGGAGGTTAGAAATCATGTTCCAAAATATAGTCAGATGAAGGCTAGGATCTAGTGTTCTATTCTACATCAGAAAAGGCAACTCTAGTTCATGCAACATACTAAAAAACTTATTTAAGAAAAACCCGTAAGAAAAGAATTAAAAAGTCTTCCATAAAGAAATGGCAAATGTTTAAGAAAATGGAAATGTTTATTACCCTGATTTGATCCTTATTCATTGTATGAATGTCTCAAGTAATCATACTACATCCCACAAATGTGTAATTATTGTATATTAACAAAAGAAATAATTACAAAAAAAGAAAAGCCCCTAATCAATCTCATTAAAAATATTTTGGGGGTCAACATTTTAGCAAAAGAAGCATTAAACATCAGCCTATATTATTTATTTACTAAAGTACATTAACTTTTATTATTATCTAATATGTCATTCCACCACTGCCTATTAAGAAACTATATATATATCTGAATTTATAAACATATTTGACTTTTTATGTATCAGGCACTGGGGATACTCAATTTGAGAGAAGTTCAATTCGGTTTTTATTTCCAATTTTAATGTGTTATATAAAAAGAGCTAGATAACACAGGGAACCCTATACATTTTTTTTAGAGGAAAAATCCACTTTTTACTCTCCTTATTGTACTTTCTCTTTCTTCATATGATCAAAAAAACATACTTTAATTTGTTTCTCCATGAAGTGACATGCTTGCTTAACTGAATAGCAGCTTAACCGGCCGAGGCCAGATAACTAGTATCTGTGGTAAAATCACTTAGAACATTTTCTGATTCCTGAGAAAAGCCACCAAAGAACATACAGACTCATTATTTATATGTAAATTTTAGTTAAAATAGATTTGGAATTTCTCATAAGCTCTTATATGACTGCTGAAAGTGTCCATGTACCATTGACTACGTTAAAAAAAAAAAACAAAACCCAAGAACCCAATTCTACATCTAAATGCAAAAAAGTCTCTAGCACTTTTTCTTTTATATTGATTGTTCTTTGTTGTTACCTTCAAAATGTATTCTTAAAAGCTCCTCCAGGGCATTATTGAATTAACCAGAGGCTAAATTAAACTAATTAATTAAAATAATTATAGAGTCATTTTGTTGCATTTCTTCATGATGAGCTCTAGATTAACTGTCCATATCAGGGAGGGCAAAGTTCCCATATTCATATGAAAAACATGCCATACCATCTTAACCTTTCCCTTAACCTTTCCTCCCTCCAATATGCCCATGACTATTTCTTGAGCACCAACAACACAGTAGGCAGAATGTTGGCAAAGAAGACAACAAATAGTAGGTGAGATGGACTCACATCTGAACTCACAGCTCACATCCTGACTAAATAAAAGGATATGGGGATTTTGGAGGTGAGACCCCCATATCAACAGGATGACAGCCCAGTATGATAATAGCTAAGATGAGAGGTGAGAGTAAGGTGCTGTGGGTCATGTAAGGATCAGAGAAAACAACAGAGGGAATGGACAGTTTTCCTAGTGGTGACATAGGAGGTAACCAAGCAAAGCAGAAACAACTCAGTGGGAATGCAGACAAACAGCTTTTCATATAAGTTTACTATAGCTGGTTATCTCTGTAATCTAGAACCTGAATGTAGAACACTGATATATGAAATTGACCTAAAAGGCAGGGGTTGGAATTTCATGTTTGGAATTGTGCTTATTAATCAGTCTTATCTTTACAGGTTGAATATTCCTTGAACTACAATTTCAGGAGATGCTCTGAGGAAGAAAAAAAAATAAAGTTTCCATTCTTAAATTAGTCGGGTCAACATGAAAAGGTTTGAGTTATACTGCAGGAGAAATAACTATTTGGTTATGTCAATCCCAGCTTGTCAAATATATATGGTTGCAGAACATACCCTTTGAAATAATGCCAATTATAACGAGCTGAGTTAGTTGTTCATGAAACACATTTTGGAAAATGTTGCTGCGGGTCGTGGGAAACCACTGAAATAGTTTAAGCAGATGGCTTTAAAAAGGTCCTTTGCCTTGCCAACAGTGGGAAAATGAATGGACAGGCAAGACCACTGGAAAGATGCCTATAAGCAACTTTGCATGAAGGAGATTAGGATGAGGGCATATAGTTGATGGATTTCATTTATTTATATGAAATAGAACAAAGAAACCTCTTGCAATTGCTTGAAGTAGGGTGGGGAGAGGGTTGGGGGAGAGAGGATAGGGGTGATCTAACCAATGAGCAATATAAGCCTAATTGGAATTGTCATTATGAATCCGCCCCATACAATGAATATATCCTAATAAAAAAACTTATAAAAAAATTACAGACAGAAGGGAATGGTTTCTAGGACCATTCCAGTATTAGCATCCTATAATACCAAAAATTAAGGCATTTAAAAGTTGATTTCATAATCTAGATAGACTTGCTCCAATAACAATCATTTTGGTCTTTTCAGTGTTTAGTCCTTTCAATGGAAACTTGTACAATGAATTACCATGAAGCAGAGATTATGAAACCATTACCAAGTGAAATATAGGACTTAGATGCAGCTGTTACATTTGAGAATGCATCTCCCCAAATCACAATGTACTTAAAGTATTAATGTTCAAGAAATCTTTATGCTGACTGCCATCACTGATTTTTCATTTTAGTTGCCCTAATACATTATGCAACATCATATCATACTTGAAAATGTCATTCTCACTCCTAAGCATAATTTTTATGACCTTTCTATCAAGTGATTAGGACTTAAATCAGAGCTCTATCTTCTGGACATGCATATACATTATTGTGCAGGATGGTTAATACTTTTGAACACTAATTTGAAAGCCATTCAGTGGATTTTTAAAATTTTAAGTAGTGATTTTTTTAAAGTTTCAAAAAACAATATTATCTTGAAGAATCTGTGTCAAACTAAAATATGGTAGTCATACCTTCATCCTGAGTCCCACAAGGGCATATAATGGAATACCAGAGCTCATGCGTTTTTAAGAGGCTTTTCTTGTGTCAATATTGACTGTGGAAACTTAAGGAGTGGCTCTACTGGGTGTCGCTCTGTTGCATTACAGACTTTATTATTGGCAAGCAAGCTGACTGGGAGCTGGTAAGGCCAGGTTTATTGGCTGTAAAATTATCCATCCCAAAGGAAGACTTAACTGCACACAAGTCCTTAATGGATCACCTGTTGGTTACACTGCCAATTTAGTCTCATTTTGTGAACTATAAGAGAGTACTAAACTACTGAAGCTGCTAACAACAAATCAGGCAACCACAACCCTTCCTCTTTGAAATTAAAAACAGCCTACCCAGCAAATAGGTTACTAAATACCATTAAGTAAGTAGGCATCTCTTACTAATTGTGAGCTAACATGTGTATCAGTCTCCAAATAGAGGAATTAATAAGTGTTTTTTTTTTCTTTCTTTCTTCCTTTCCTTTTTCTGTTTAGGATTTTCAATGGTTGGGATAAATGATAATATAGCTCATTTAACATGGAGTTTCAATGACCCTTTTCTTGATTGGTATAGGCAATGTCTTTCCATCTGCCTTACTCAGGCATGCCTCACACACATAGTTACAACATGAATTGACATTCACTTGCCCACTACTTTTGTATTCTTTCCCTGTTTTCCTACACTGCTTATGGTACTGGGGGAAACTACCATTATTTCTCAAGGCAAGAATTTTTAACTTGGATTTCCTGTTTCTTACATAACAGAGGATTTTTCCAAATCACATACTGAGGTGATATTAGGTGATTTTATATGATCATCTGTGGTTACTACTGTGGCCCCTGAATTGCCATACCAGTTCTTTCCGTGAAGTAAAATAGCTCCCTGATATCGTGAGCCCAGAACAAAAACTACTCAGAAGTCCATGCACATTTGTGTATGAGACACATTTTTGTGACTTTGGTCTCTCTTGGTATCAGTCTTCTTATTCATAGATCCTGGTGATTGTCCAGTCAATAGGAATTGTTTATAAGATCATATCACATGGCAAGGCTCAACCTTCAAAAACCTCTCACTATATTAAAAGAAGTAAAAGCAGTATTTTTTTAAATGAAGGACTCTTTCATTTAAATAAGAAAGAAAAAAGGTTCTTTTCATGTTTTCACCTTGAACTTGGGTTGAATCCCATAACATGTATCTATGTGTTTCTAAGCAGTCTGTTTCATCAACTATATTAGCTTCCTAGGGTCTACCACAAACTTGTCAACAAAAAAGGTAGTCTTCCACTGTACAGGAACCCAGAAATCTAAGACCAAGGTAACAGCAAGGCTGTGCTCCCTTCACAGACCCTAAGGAAAAACCTTTCTTTGCCCCTTTCAGCTTCTGGGGGTTCCAGAAGCGCCTTGGCTTGTGGCTACATCACTAATCTCTCAGTTTCTATCTTCTGATAGCTTTTTCTTTCTTGTGCAGCTTCTCTTCTGTCTTTTAAACAAACACTTGTCATTGGTTTAGATCTAACCTAGATAAAGCCAATGATGACCTCATATCAAAATCCTTATCTCATCATAAGATATCTATTTTCCAAATAAGGTCAAGTTCAGAGCTTCCAAACATCGAAGCATGGGCCTTAGAATGTAGCATTTGTATATACCAAAATAGGCAAATATGCTGACAAAAAAAAAAATCTTCCTAACAAGTTTGTTTTTACGCTTGATGTAGCCACAAAAATATAAGTCAAGATGTGGATGGGGGCACTACTAAACACATACAAACTAAAAAATTCACCTTAAGAAACTAAAAGTTTTAAAAGTTGCTTTGACTATTGTCCTCACATTATTTCATGATTCTAATGTCTTCAAAATGATTCTAATGTCTTCAATGTGTCATTTTTTTTTTCTGGAGGTTTTTCATTAGAAGGACAGATGTTGAGATTCAAACTAAGTGAGACCAGTTCTTCATTAAGTGGTTTTCACTTGATTCTTTACCTCATGGCATAAGATTTGCAAGTGAAAGCGAGGTATATTTTTTAAATTATTAAAAGAAATAAGTATGAATAATTCAAGCCAGATTGCCACAGTTAAATTTACAGAGTTAAAGGTCAGCAGACAGCATAAACCACGGTATGCTGGCACTTCCTGTTGGGTCAGAGTTCTCTTATGAGTGATTCATAACACATCTACTCTTGCTAGTATATGTCTCTTTAACAGTGCTGATCTACCTGACATGTTGATGTTAGCAGTAGAGAATTATCTAGTGGCTTACTTGACTTTGAAAATGTAAATAGAATTACAGTCAGAGAGTTACAAATGTTGTAATTTTTTATGAATCCTATATACTTTACTTCAGAAATCATCATTATCTTCCTCATTGCAATAGGTATCTCTTTTTTTTTGACATTTTCAGTAATTGTTCTTTTCTTTTTCTTTTTTTTTTTAATTTCTTTTATTCATATGTGCATATAATGTTTGGGTCATTTCTCCCCCTTTCCCTCTACCTCCTCCTTTTCCCCAGCCCCCTTCTTCTTCCCCCTACCCCCTCGCTACCAGGCAGAAACTATTTTGCCCTAATCTCTAATTTTGTTGAAGAGAGAGTATAAGCAATAATAGGAAGGACCAAGGATTTTTGCTAGTTGAGATAAGGATAGCTATAGGGAGTTTACTCGCATTGCTTTCCTGTACATATGTGTTACATTCTAAATTAATTCTTCTCGAACTAACATTTTCTCTAGTTCCTGGTCCCCTTCTCCTATTGGCCTCTGTCGCTTTAAAGTTTCTGCATTAGTTCTTTTGCATTGAGGACATCAAATGCTATCTTGTTTTTTTTGGTGGGAGGGTTTCTTGCTTATCCTCATACCTCCCTTGTGTGCTCTCGCCTCATCATGTGATCAAAGTCCAATCCCCTTGTTGTGTTTGCCCTTGATCTAAAGTCCACACATGAGGGAGAAATATATGAGTTTTGCTTTTCTGGGCCTGGCTAAACAGGTATCACTTTTTAAATGTTCACTGTATGAGGCACTTGGCTAGATACTTATATGTAGATGGTTCCTGGTTTAAGATGGTTAGATTTTATGATGGTACAAAGGCAGTAGGTGTTGCATAGAAACCATGCTCTGAATTTTGATCTTTTCAAGGGCAAGCAATGTATGCTAGATACTTTCTCGTGATCTTGGTCAGTGGCAATGAGCCACAGCTTCTAGTCACCTACACAATCACAAGGGTAATTCTTTGATCCTCTATGGTACACTCTGTTGCTAAGCTAGGATGCTTGGTAGGTTAGGACTATTGTCACTTGGTGATACAATGTTCTGATGCTCCTTGAGGTTACATGGAGGTATGTCCCGATAAGATCATGGTAAGGTGAAAATATCATAAGTCAAAAAAGTGCATTTCATACACCTAAGTTTCTGAACATTACAGTTTAGCCTCGCCTACCTTTAAAAGGCTCAGAATATTTATGTAAACCTCCAGTTGGTCAGACTCATCTAACCCAAAACCTATTTTATAATAAAGTGTTAAAAATCCCATATAATTTACTGAATGCCTGTATATAAATAATGCCATCAACACAGTCCATTACAATGTTGGTAGTTTCTCCTCATGGTCACATGATTGCCTGGGAGCTGTGACTTCTTGCGTCATGACAAGGTGGGCAGAGAAAAGATTAATATTTAAAATTCAACGTACAATTTCTATTGAATGTCTATCACTTTCTCATCATTGTAAAGTCAAAACATTTTAAGTTGGGGACTGTGTTTTTTATTAATAAGCTATATTACATTTTAATTTTTTCATAATTATAAAAATACAAAACAAACATCAAGCAAAGCAGAAAGTTGAACCAGGCATAAATCTTTAGTCTAAGCACTTGGGAGGCTGAAGTTGAAGGATGAGTTGAGCCCAGGAATTTGAGCCCAGCCTGAAGAACACAGGAAGACTTGAATCCAAACAAAAAAAAAGAAAGAAAAGAAAAGTTGGAAAGCAAAAATCCCTTACAAAACGCCCCCCACATTTGAGTACATGTGGGCATGCATGAACACACACATAGTTTCTTCAAATCCTTCCAAAAATGCTTGGGTTCACAAGCATATCTTTGCATAGTTATCACACACATTAAGCTATGTACTTCAAAAACAAAGATGAGATTATGGTTTACATCTACTTCTGCAAATTGACACCATGGCTATTAATATATCTTGAACTTCATTTCAAGCCATCACAATTTGCTTTCATGACTGTATATTATTATCGATGTAGCACTATTTATGCATCATTTTTGTCATTGATTAATTAGGTGTTTGGGTTTTTTTCTATCACAAGTTAGAGGGTAATCTGTGTATTCAAATGCTTGCATATTCATGCAAGTGTATGCCTACAATAGGTTCGCAAAGTAGAATTCCTGACCCAAAGATAGTGTGTGTACGTACTTGCGTGGGTGCTCTATTTTTGACAGTTGATTGACCCTTTCACAACACTGATGCTACCTCATGCAGGAAATGCATGAGGGTTCCACCTTTTAATTCTTTCATTTGTTATGTTTTGCTAATATGATAGGTGAAAAGTTGAATTGCTATTGTTATTTTCATTTTAATTTCTGTCATAAATTAAGGAGATTTATATTAGCAGGACCTTCTAATTAAGCATATTAGCATTACTTAATCCAAGTGGAAAAAAAAGGGAAAGCATCCAAAAAGCAACTGTGTACAATGGCTAGAGATGGTGATGCAGAAACATTTGCAATAGACATGGCTTCTATTTTTTTCTATCATATGGTAGTGTTTTTCTAGAAGTCTATGCACATCCACTGAAGCTGCCCAATCCATTTCTCATAACAAGGGAAATACTTTGATTTCCAGCAATAGTCTACCTGATGACAAACACCTGCACATGCTTTTTTTGAAGTTAAAAAGTAGAACTAAAAAAGACTGCTGGATCCCATGCACTTTCTGGAGGTCTGCAGCTGGTTTTACAGACTGTTTAGAAACAAAATCTTACTGAAAATTAAAAATCCACAATACATGTGTAGATAGTCATACCAGGTGTTTCTTACACACTCTAGAGTTTGAAGATTACTCCCTATCCCAATGTAGTTTTTATTTAGAATAAATTAACATACACAGAGATATCCCAAAATTTTGGAGTACTTACCAAATCTTTTCATTTGCTCAATGGCCTACAGAAATATTAAGCAATCTTCAAGCCATATTTTATGGAGGAACAACTGAAGCCAACAGGAGGAATTACCTAGACCATGTTTCCTGGACTTGAAGCCAATGTTTCTCTTTTCATAACTTTTCAAAAAGACAGTCCCATACAATTTTACATAACCAAAGCAACTGAGATCATTGCATTTGAATTATTACTTAGGGGCAGATCTGCCTTTGAAGGCATATCTATCTAATCAGACAGAGAAGAGGTATGAAATAAGCTCAAAACACTGTTGAACAGACCTTTATTAATGTGTCTTAGTGCCTCATATTTTAAAGAAGAACTTAGTGTAGAAGAATAGTCACTTCACAAGTGGACATTCACTTGACAAAACAGTTTATAAATGTTTCTGCCCACATGTCCTGATAGGGGCTGTATGGGATTCCAGTTCAAAGCACAGAAGTGATGAGGCTTATTGCTCCAAATAGCTCCATATTGTAACTACCTGAATCATTCTATTTCAGGAAAATTTCAGGAAAAATATTATCATACATGGAGAAGTTTTTCATGGTCTAGCTTTCTATTCTGGTCTGTCAGTCTCTGAGCTCCTTAAAATTAGGGTGTTTTTGTAGCAAGTCCCTGGCATGGAGTATTTTCTAAGCAAACAATTGCTAATGCTTAGATAAATAAATAGTTCCTTCCTGGAAATATTGGTCTATTATAGTGATTCTCAATCATGGATGTCCTTTAGAATCATCTAATTAACAGTAAAAATAGTGATACTTTCTTCACCTGACTCTACTAGCATTCTGGAGTTAATTCCATTGATCAACTGGGGTACATACCTAGATTATTATTATTTTTGTGGTTTTGCTTTGTTTTCAATCTCATTTGAATTTATTATCTTGGATATCCTGTCTTCTTAGGAAATATTCCTACAAAGACATCAAGTTCAAGATATTATAAGTCACAAGTAAATAAGGAATTGCTGGTTGGAGACATATCCTTATGGAAAATATATTCAAAATGACATTTTAAAAATGTAACTTCAAATGTTGAAATATTTTAATTTCTCTCTTTCTTTCTTCCCCCTCCTCAAGCGCCCTATGAAGGTACTCAGTGATAACTAGTGAGTCCAGGAGGGGATTATAAGGAATAACATCAAATGACCTGGGCCATTCTGACTACTTATGTATTTATGAATGACTGAGAGTTGGAGAAGGAGGAAAAAAAAGGAACATATATTAAATCAAAAGAGCTGAGTGCAAGCCTGAGGCCTAAATATAGAAACAGAGTTGGATAGACTTTTGCCTCATGTATGGTAATATCACGCTAATAAGAAGAATATATAAGGATGTCTTTCTGAATAGTTTTGGGGACTAGAAATATCCCAAACCATTTTAGCAGGGCAAACCAAAGATCAAGGTAGACAGCTAAATATGGCACTCTCTTTTCTCTGAGAAATAGCTAGCTCAGACATGAAAGGACTCTGGAAATGTATGAAACATAGAGCCTCTTACTTTTGTCCCCCACGCAAGGGTATGTGACAGCAACTCATTATAGGATACACTCCCCCATGGCCAATCTGTGACAGAGTCCCATGCCATAGTCCCTTGTAAAAGAGGATTAACCTATAGTTATGATTTCTAATGCCTGCCCCATAAATCTTTGATCAGAATATTCTTATACCACTCACAAAATTTGCTTAATACAAAGCACACTGCTGTGTCATTCCCCTCAGTACAGCATTAACATTGGTCAATTTCTCTCTTAGTACTTGAAAAAAATTATTCTTTCTGTCACACTGCCTTTTCTGGAGCTTTGGAGCAAGACCAAAGTCCCAGGTACTAGGATGCTACTTATTTTGTTAAATTATGCCATCCTCGAGTGTTCCATTTGCCTCAATTCCAAACAGAACTAATAAAAGTTAATATAACACATTACCATTATCTTTGACTATAATTCTCTCCCATGGGCCTGCTTGTTTCCTATGTTACAGGTGGGTTTTCTAAGTCTCAGAGAAACTGTTCACTTTTTCAGCTAGTATGCTGTAGAGTACAGAACAAATCATAGCCTTATTGAAGACACCGTGCCCTGTATTTTCCTGTCACAGAAACCCAACCCTTGTTCCATTTCCACTCATCTTGGGTGGGTCATGAGCTCTGTCACTGAACATAACAGCCTACTGCTAGTGCTTTCTTTTAAAGGAAAAGAATAAATAGCAGCAATACCTGTCAAGTTCCTTCTAAAGATCCCAATGTAAATGAAGGTGATCCCCTAGAAGATCATCTTTAAGGAGTTCAAAAGAGTTCTGCAATAATGGTAGGATTTACATTCTTCTTTAGCATCCTTCACCTGGAGTCCAGATCCAGAGACAGAGCAAAAGAAGAGAAGAGCTTCCCAGAGGTGAATCCTAAAATGCAAATAGTATGCAAAGACTACAAAATGTGAACAGATTGAACAAACAGATTGACTCTCAAGGACAAAGCTTGAGTTTATATATCCTTCCAGAATCACAGGAGTATGATTTTATAAAAGTGCCCTAACTAGATCTTAACTCTCTGCAATTTTTTTAATGCCAAGTCTACTACATTCAGAGGAGACAAAAACAATTTAACTCTTTATTTAACCCTGTAATCACTTCCACTCAATTAGAAATATCACAAACATGTCAATCCATGACTTACTGACCTCTACGAAGTTCCTCAAAAGGTTATTAAAACTAAAACATGAATATGGAAGAAAGTCAAGGAATGAAAAATAACATTGACAACCTGGCAAATTGGCTTATAAGTAATTAAAAAACTCTATTTTACTTCCTAGATTGTCTTGCAAAAGAGAATTTTTAACTCAGTGCTTTTGAAAATGTTTGATTTCATCTATTTTTCCAGCTTAGGAGACTTTATTTAGCATAATAAAAGTACAATACAACCAAGAGAGAAAATGATTATTTTTTTCATATTTCTATTCTTTTAATACAGAAATAATGTCATAGTAACTACAGAGAGTCAAAGAGAAGAGCTTAAAGATTCAAACATGCAATGGGTAGATACCCCTTGACCCTCTTCACTGTCTTACATTTTCAGCACTAAGGTAAACAGGTGTGTATGTGTACATATAAAGGTAAAATGTTCTAACTGGTCATTTTATAACACCAATGGCCATCATTTAACATTTGGAGGAATCTTTGCCATAAAAAACAACTAATTAATATAATAACATACATAAAGATGTACTAAATTAAGAAAGCAAGGATTTTTTGTCATCATTCCAGAAAGGCAGTCCTGTGGATTTAACACAGCATTTTCAAGTTCCACTTGTGGCAAGTATTGGCAGAAAAATCTAGTTGCCAGTGTATCATTCTACCCTGTTCCCACCCCCAAATTTACCTGATTTGTTAGACTATACATAGATTTTTGGGACAGGTTTCACATTCTTCCCTTGTGCATAATTTCCTTGGTACAGAATTTTCACAACCATGGTTGTAAAAAATGTTTAAACAGAGAACATTTTGGTATGTTTGTAACTGGGATCCATCATTCACTGACATTCCACCAAGAGGCCATATTTAAACCTTTATACTACCTTGCCTTATCAAAGGAGCAGTTTGGCATTTGGTATTTGGAGACAGCTATAAAGCTGCACCATCTGTGCCACTCTGTTTCAAGAGGGACATCAATTTTTATCTTTGTTGGATCCTGTAGGAATACCCTGCTAAAGCTCAGTGCAGACATGACTCAGTTATAATTCAGTCATCTAACTGTGGCCAAGGATATATGTGGCAGACGGAAGTACTTGTGTTCATATATTTGAGTAAAGAAGAAAACTGTTGTCAGATATTCAACCAGAGAGACACAAAATTTCTAAGTCACACTGACTTATAAAATATCTGGGTATGTTAATGTTTAAAGATTCACATTAACAGTTTGCTTTTAAGGAAATATTCCAGGCTCAGTTGGACCATAAAAGCATGTTTGTTTGTTGATGGATTTTATTTGGAAGAGCAAAATCTAGTTACCAAACTTAACATACTTGCCATGTGTAGAAGTTAAAAATGTTCCAAAAATAAAAATTGTAAATTCGGTGCCATGCATCCAAAGTATAAAAGCTAGTCACTTGGTGGATTAGACATTGGAGAAAGTCAGAGAACAGTGAGGGAAAAACATCACATATCTGAACAAAGCTAGAAGACCATTCAACATAGAAAAGGGGGTCTGCAAATACATAAAAATGAACCAAACTTTATTTCTTTTGAATGTATGAAAAGAACAAATGAGCTGAAACCGCGTATGAAATTCAAGTTTTGGATTGGAAATGCACTCTTTCCTGGCTGCAAAAGTTGTCAAACATTGGAGTGGGGGAAAGCATAAGATAGATTTTCATTTCTGTAGACAGATAAAAGTGTGATGTTGCATATCTATAGAACTGTCTTTCGGTAGCCTATCCAAATGCAAAATGACTTAGCTTTGTGAATTTCTTTGAGATAAAAATTATAAGTAACTAAAAGTATTTCCATCATTTGACAAATTCAATGCTTTGATGATTCTTGGATTTCCCAAGACTAAAAAGCATTTAACTTGGCATTTGAGTTTAAATCTATTTAATATTATTTGATAGTTAACTACCCTGAGGCTATTTTTTGCAGAAAAAATGTATATATTCATAAGTGTTACATAAATATCATAGAATTAATAAGAACATTGTATTTAAAAATCTATATAAAGTGTTGACATAATACCTGTGTTACTATTAAGAAGATAAAAACATGCATGTGAATTGGAAGATGAGCTGCCAGAAACTGAGATTCATTTTTATATTTGTTTTTCTTTTTCAGAGTTTAATTACACTTCTGGTATCATTAACTTTTAATCGTGACACATGCATATCCTTATTTTAGGGGAGAATAAAATTGTACATTTGATTTCTTTGGGTTTATAAGATTTCTTACAGAAGATGAATATGAACTAATACAATTCAGGATTTCACAGATCTACAACAGACAAACTCACATATGATAACTAGAGGATAATCTCAGGGAAGACTGGGGAAGCCAAGGGAGAGAAATTGAGGCTGGCAAACCACCGACCTCATTTATCATACTCCAACAACTGCCTACATAAAGTGTCTGTTCTCTCTCTAAAAGCCAGTGCTTTGTGTATAAATGTACCGGGTACATGGACGCAGTTCCTACGCAGCAGTGCATCTCCTGAATCAGTACTCCAGTGCTTCCCCCTAAGTACTTGAATATTATGAGTTGCATATAAAGAAATGTAAATGTTTGACTTTTAAAAGTAGGCTATCCTATTGGAAATTTAAGTAGCTTAATCGCTCCAAGGAAAGTCATTTGCTTTGACGATGTATTTTTATACCAAAAGTCAAAGTGTTCTAGCATATACACAAAATGTGATATTCAAAGTCTTAAAAATATCTCCAGAAACAAACAAAAAAATGCTCATATTGTCAAACATTTACTTGTTGCCAACATGGTAATATGCATGTCATTTGAAAAAGAGGGTTTTTAATGTTTAAAGATGGGGTGAGGGAGTTGACAAAGCATTTGTGGATGTTTAAACTTGGATTTAAATTTGTATCATTAAAGTATACAGAAGCAAGTCCCAAAAAATGTAATTTTGAAGGAAAGGATGACAGTTCGAGAACAGAATGTTCTCATCCAAAGGTACACTTGTGTATTTTACATACTAAAGTATTTGGACTAAACCTAAGACATTAAGATGCCTAACAAACCTTACTAAGTATTGAAAAAAATTTTTTTAACATTCTTATAATCAGTAACTAATGACAGTCTTAGAAAATGGCCTTGATCAAAGACCTCACTTCCAAATACTAAGGTCAAAATTTTGCTGTGTATAGAGCTTTAACATATATTTATTCTACATTAAACTAAATGACTTCTATATTTTTCACCTCTGTCTTCCCGGTCTGTTAGAAAGTCCATTGATACCTCCCCCCACCCCCTCACCTCCCACCCTCTACTTTTTTAAAATTCAGAGCTCCGCTTCTCTCTTTTTCTTTCTTTTCTTTTTTTTTTTTTTATTTCTTTCATGAGCATGATTACAGGAAGGTTCATGTTAAAGTTGAGCTGTTTCATAATAGGTTCTATTGAAATCTTACTAATTGACTACTTCTGCCTAAGAAGGTAAAGACCTAGTTCCTTTTTAGAGCAAAAAGACTGATGGATAAAGGTCACTGTTTTGGAAATCAAATCTTGTATATCTATCTATAATAATTCTTGCATTGCTCTATGAAATCTACTTGGGAAAATAAAAAATGTTATTTACAAGTTTTAGGTTAGAAAACAGCCTTATATCAATTCTGATTCCTTGGATCTTACTCAAGTCAAAAGTTTTGAGCATCTGAAGTATGGGGATCCATCCACATATTTGGTAGTCTGATACTTGAAAATTATAAAAAATATGAAATTTGCACAAAATACTTTTTATTTTTGTAAGATAACTTCACTGCAATATCTACTTCTAAAGGGTGCATGCACTATCTTACATGAAGAAACATAATATGCAATTCATGAAATAGGGGCTTCAGTTCAGCAGAACTTTTATAGATACTGTTTCATATAATTTTCTGTGAGATAAATTTACAAAAGACAATGGATGTTTAGAATATTGCAATTTAACCACATGGCAAGTGTTTCCTTTTCTTCCACTAAAGACAGGTTTCTGGTCTATAGAAACATAACTGTCCAGAATGCTTTAAATGAAGCAACTGCTGCTTTAACTACATACATATGTGGTGCTTCATGTGCATTCCAGAATAGTTCTGGAGTTCTCAAGGAAGAAAGCCAAGAAAAAATTTTGTAAAACTTAACAGAAGCTAAACTGGCTCAAGAGTCTGAATAGTGTCATAAACAGCAGGGAATCAAGGTCTCACATTCTTCAGTGAACTTTTTTCATTATTTCTGAAAAGACAATCTGGAGTTTATGTATACCTATCCAAAAAACAACATACCATGAGTTGTACTTGATTTAGTGTTTCTTTCACAAAATGGGCTAAAACTTTTAAATACCAGTGTTCATTAAAAAAAAAAAAGTTAAAGAAAAGAGCTGGACAAAAAATAATTTTTAAAATATACTTTAGCAAACCAAATGAAATTGTTGAAAAATAGACTTGTGCAGTTCAAATTGATGTTACCTGATTATGTAGAAAGATGACTAAAAGCTACCCAGCATTTGTTGACCTTATTATGTGATGTTAGGGTACATTAAAAAATTTTACAGGAAAAAAAAAAGACCCCAAATTCAGTAAAACCATTTATAGCCTTGACTTCAATCTTTATAGGGATCAACTCTCAATGAATTGTAGTTTTCAACAATAAATTTATTCAAAAGAACCTCAATAGGTCTTGGGAAGAAGAGGACAGTTTATAGATGAGTGATATCACTGCATTAATTTAAAGGTATTTTCCAATACTGAGTATAATAACTTTATTATTCTGATGAATGCTACAATATAATGAGTAGAATATTGATGCTTGTTCCAAGTAGGATACATAACATAAAATACCACGGACAGAAGTAACACTCTCATCTTGTCAATTTCTAAGAGTTCAAACATTCTTATAATCTATGCAGTTACTGCCTATGCAGCTCACAATTGTCAATGTCAGGTCATTGGCATGGACACCATTAAGTATCTGTGACTCAAAGTAAAGATAATAAAGTGCTAGCTAAATGAAGGCAAAGATGATCACAAATCACCTCCACTCCAGGAGATGATGCTAAGATCATGCTATAAGCTTAGCAAGGAAAATTATTCCCTAGTTTCTACATGAATATATTTAATAGCATTGTTGCTTCATGCTTTCAAATTGGTCTCTTCAACAGTCAAAAATGGATTTTTTTTTCTCTTCAGTAATTTTCTTTCAACAAGAAACATGAGAAGCTTATTCCTCTATCATGCATGATTTGCATGTGTGCTCCATGACCTCTTAGCAGATAGGGCTGTAGACTGCTAAAAATGATGCTCAATCTGTATCATGTTCTGCTTGTGCTTTAGATCCTCATGGGAATTCAAAACAGGAACAGAAGTCAATGATCAGGGGCCCATAATAAAGGGTTGGGAATGACCCTAGGGCACAGAAAAAGAGTAGCAACTTGGTGACTATAAGTGGCACTTCTCCTATTTTAAAGGAGAAGGAGGGAAGAGTGCAGACAGGGGTAGTATCTTCTCCTCCCTGATGATGTTCCTGAATCACTTCCAAGAGAGGTGCCAACATAGGCACAGCACATATGGAAAGGAACCCTTCACAACAGCCCTTCTCATGGGAGGGGCTGGTTAGGTTGTAGACAATGGTTTTCCTATTCCTGGATAAAAATTACTGCACCAAGGAGGGTATCAGATACAACAATACAAGTTGAAGGCCAGGCATCTTGGTGCACATCTGTCATCCCAGTTGCATAAAGGGCTGAGATTGGGAGGATTGCAATTCAAGGCCAGCCTGGGCAAAAAGATCCCATCTCAACGAACAAACCAACAAGGCAGTACATGGAGGTAATCCCAGCAGAAGGTGTAAGTAGGAAGATGAAGGTCTAAGGCTGGCCTCATGAAAAAAATGCGAGTCCCTGTTTTTAAAAAACGAAAGAGAAAAGAGCTGAAAAGGTGACTCAAGTGATAAAGCTCCTGAGTTCTAACCTTAGTACCACAAAAAAACAAACAACAAACATGGTGACAGCCTACCCATGACCGGTGGTGTCTAGGTAGGCCTTTTGGGCCTTTAATCATGGAAAGACAGAGAGAGCCAGGCTTGATCCAAGGAGCATAAACTGAAATGTGAGCAAGAACCAGAAGAAGCAATGAATGAACTGACAAGTAAAAGATTTATGATTGAAAGTAACAGTTACAGAAGAATCACAGATTGAAAAGAGCTAATTTTCTATGATGGGGAGAACACAGCGGCTCCATGACTCAGAGTGCAATAGGACAATCCAGTTCTAAAGTGGCCACATCTTAAATAAAGTCTGGTCTTTGAGGCCTCAGCATTAAGGCTGTCTCTGATCTCCCATGATTTCCATACCAAAGTCTTCCCCAACTTACCCTCACCATCCTCCCCTAAAGTCCCAGACTCTTTTTTTTTTTTTACTTCTCAAAAACACATCACCTTCTGCCCTGTGCCATAGACATTTGCACATATCTCGCAGATCCACTGTTAACAATAAACTCATTGACAACATAGCTAAGGCTAGCCTAATCTTGGCACATAATAGGTGAATGATAAATATTAATTGAAGAAACATTCATATTATAAAAATATTTTTATAACCACATAAGAATTTTTTCAACCAATCTTGAAATAATGAAAAGATGTCTGACATAAAAAACAAATTGCATCTACTTAGACACTTAAGCCAGGTTTTAAACTACCACACATGATATTTAAAGATAGTTTATCCTGTTAACTTTTGATGAATAGACAAATTCAAAGACCGTATCTTGATAACACCATTAATGCTAAAGGGAATCTGTGAGTCCATAGGTCTCTAGCGTAACTGAATACTTTTTAGTGGCAGAGTCACATTCACTTCTGTTGACCTGACATTAGCCCTGGGTTTTAGCATAAATGCTGGTACAATGTCAAGGACAGGTTCACTCCCACTGTGTTTTCCCAAGCACAAGTTCTGTTCTTGTTATTTCCCTACTCCATTACAGATGTCATTGTATAGCATGCCAAGGTGCAGCTAAACTTGTATCTCTATCTAAAATTATTTCTCTTAAGTTATAGGCCCTAATCAGTGATTTTAATAAAACAGCTTGACAAGAAAATATTGCCATTATAATCTTATGGGGGAAGTGGAAATAAAGTTGAAGACTTAAGAGCCTACCAGATTAAAATGATGGTTTTAGTTTGATGGCCCAAAATAAGTAAAATCAGAGGGGAGACATACAGTCAGTAGAACATGTAGGAATTAGTTCCCATCTACATTCTTTTAGCTTTTTTCTTAGCATTTTCTCATCCCAGACTGTCGATGGCATCATTATGGAACAGATTTCTGGTGGTGAATGATTTTAAATATGAATTTGCTAAGATAAACTGACTAAAGTGCATTGTTGTCTAGTTTACAAACAATTTTCCAAGATGGAAAATGTCTTCACTTTACAATTATTGAAGAAAAAACAGAAGATAAGTTCAACACATGGGCTAGTACTACCATTTCAGCAAATTTTACTAAATTCAGCAAGTGAATTCAGACCATTACACAATGGATTAATTACATTGAGGAAATATACAAGCTATTTAAAAGTCACAAGCTACTTTACTTGGTCCTGTTATTTCACATGACAGCAGGTATATCTTTATAGTTTCTAATTTGACTTTCGTTTTATCCCTGAATTCTATATTGCTGATAAAGGGTCCCTCTCAAAATTCAGTTTTTGTGCTTCTAACTATGCAGACTTCTTTCAAATTAAGAAATCATGTTAAAATATGTAAGACTACAATTCTCTCCGAAATTAATTTCCCTCATATTCTTTAGTGTCTTCCCTTCCATAATTGTGTGCATATTGGAATGATAAGGGGCAGATTAATCTTTAATAGTGTTTTGTTTTTCCTTTAAATGGTTCCTAGTTGTGTGCTGCAGTATGACAATAAATAACTACAACAAGTGGACATTCTATAGAAAGATATATCTCTGGTTGTCATTTTGTCCAAAGCTAATTTGAAATAAAATACACCATTATTTACTTCCCAGCCCCTAATTACAAATCCAGAACCTCTCTAAAGTAAGAAATAAATGATGTTTCCTATGTTTGCAAACAAACACCTATGAATAGCCTATTATTTTCTTCAGAAAGTGAAGAGTGATCAATAAAACATGAGGACATTATAAAACATGGCAGAGCAAGAAGGGATTTAAGTGAAATGTACAGATCCATGCTAGTTCAGTGGGCCCTGGATAGGCGTGATAATGGAGAAATGACTACTGCTTAGGACACTAAAAAGCACAAAATTTTCTTCAAGAAAATTGTCCTTTTCCAAAAGCCTAGAGGATTTCTGTCAGTTTAGTAACAAAGGGTTTACTTCTTTTAGCTGGTAGTCATTTTGGTATATGACCAACTATGTAACCTTTGTTTTAGAATCCACCTATTGAAATTCCAATAAAATTCCTAAATATCAGTTTTTATGCTTTCATGTCTATTTACAACATTAATCCTCCACCACATTCCAAGCAAAACAACACAGTAGAATCTCACTGCATTTTACTTCTAAGAGATCAGGAAGAATGAAAGTCATAATGTTTTCAAACAAAAGAATCTGAACAGTGTTCTGAGGCTGTACACTTCTCCACACCATCCTCAGCCTTCATTCTTATCCTTTCTCCAGCACTCCCTCTGACCTTCTCAGAGCTGGTTCTTCCCTTCAGTCCTGCCATGACCCTCTTTTGCAACCCCTGCTATTGCTCTACTGCTTTGAAATGTTCTCAAGTGAAATGCTGTGGGATTTTGAAAGAATTTTGGCTGTGTATTTAACCAGAGGGCTCAGTGAAGATGGGTGTGTTTGGCTAACTTCCACCAAGCTCCCTAATTTGGGGAAAGAATGTAGAACAAAATATCAGTTTCTGGGTCACCATCTATTTATTTATTTATTTATTTATTTATTATTTATTTATTCCCGGCTGCAACAGTGATATATGTTGACAATACAGAGGGAAAGGAATCTAATCCATCACTAGTAATCTCACCATGCCAATTGTTAACCATAGCCATTATTTTAATATAATTCATTCCTTTTAATTCCTTTGCCTCCAAAAAGTCTTTGAAAATATCCTGTAATCCCCCTGGTTTACATAAATAATCTGCTTCTTTATTTTCATAAAGTATAGCGAACATTTTCCTATTCCATTAACTTTACTTAAAACATAAACCTTACTCTTTCAATTTCATGACTGTTAAGTAGTATAGAAATGGTTTATTTAAGTGGTACCCCATTATTGGATATTTGGGCTATTTCTAAATGATCACCACTATAAATAATGATGTGACCCAGATACGCTCATTTACAATTATTTCTATGGATGGCTAAGAAGAGACTTGTAGTAGAAATACTATACGACGGTACTAAAAACAGGCAGATCTCATGAGAAGTCTTGAAGATAACATTATTTAGTATTTTTAAATTTCCTGTCTTACAGATGGTATAAATTTTTCATAGTAATCAAGTGAATGAGCCTAAAAGAAATAAAATACAAACTAATTTCAAGAGACTGAAAGTTACAAAGTGGGAGGTTAGCATCGATGGGGAAATGTAGAGAATAATGTACTTAGAGAAAAATAACAAATTCCATATTTACAAGCTGATGGGATTACATAGCTTAAAGTGATCAATTAGCACTCTGCGCAAGGACATCCAAATCATTAATGCCTGTTTTGTGAAGACAGAAGTTCAATGCACTGCTGAGAGCCGGAAAGAGGCTGATATATTGAGTAACATTCAGTGCAAGAATACTGAGTGCCTGGGAATAGAAGAAAATGCGCCAGTGTGCTTTGGGCATTGAAACTTGTGGCTGAAGGGGGACGATTTAGGTGAAGCCTAATAAATCATGAATATGCTTCTACACTAAACGCTCAATTTGGAGACTTTTTAATTTGTGGGTGAATAATAAGTATACGAAACAATGAATACTAAATTCAAAGAAGTCATTCAGAGCCTGGTGTGGTAGCACAGGACTATAGCCCTGCTATTCAGTAATCAGAAGATTACTGAGGAGGATTTTGAGTTCCAGACCAGCCTAGGCAAACTTAGTGAGACCATAACTCAAAAACAAAACACATACACAAAGCCTGGGGATGAGGCTCAAGTGGTAGAGTGCGTGTCTAGAATTTGAGGCCCTGGGTTCAATCCCTAGCACTACACATACAAAAAAAAAGTAATATAGGCCAAACAATATAATAATTGCATAAAAGCAAGAATACAATATTCACTCATTTTAGTTATTAAAATAGTTATAGCCTACTCATCTTTCAGGTTCATTCTCTGACATTTTCCAGAGTCATAATGAAAACACATATTATCTTTAAAAGAGGCTCAAAGAGCAAGTGAAAACAGGTGTGAACCTCTTCTAGTTGGCAAGTATATATTTTCCTTAGAACTCTGTAACATCTCACCTTTCATGCTTTTTTCATAATGTACTGAAGCTGACGAAGTCAGTGCGTGTGCTGAAGTCCTTAGTGAAATGGCAGAACACTGTTAAACAAGATTTCCTAACAAAGGATGGCTTACTTTGATTTGTTTTCCTTCCTTTTCTGTGTTTTCAAGGGTCAACTACAAACTGAGAGCAATTAGTAAAAACCATTTTACTCTGTGGCACCTGTCCAGCTCTGTAGCACACAAAAATATAAGAGTGAGAGGTAGGAAGTTTCCAAAATATTGGTTTTCTTAATGAGCTCCAGACACACATATAGAAATGCTTGAAAAAGAGTAGTAAAATGTTCAAGTAGATGTCTTTTATATCATTTTTTAGTTAATTATTCATGTGGATATGTACTATTTTATTCCTGAAAACAAATCTGTACATATCATATGATTTGTTTACTAAACAATGACTTGATATACTCATCAAGTTCTTTACAACATGAATAATGTTCTTTTCAAAATACAGAGCATGTTACTGACAGATTGGGGGCTAAAGGGAAGGGGAGGAACTTTGAGTTTTCCTCCTGCCTGTCACCAGTTAGTCAAGAACCATTTACATAATACTTGGTTCAATTTGTGACCAAAGACAGGGGTGGGGGTGGTAGTGTTGTGAGGTTCTGACTCAGGACAGCAAAACAGCAACAGAAATAATCACAGGTTTGCGTTTGAGTATATTCTTGTATATAGTTTTCATGCAATAACTCATTTAAGCTGCACCCTCACTGGATGAGGTCAATATTATTATTCATCCCCATTTCACAAAAGAGGAAAGACCTACCTGCCTCGAGGATATTGCTCAAGGTTGCATAGTAAGTAGAGATAAGTGGCACTGCTGTAAGTCAAAAGTAAGTAGTGTGGATTATCACAGGGAGCACCCTGATAAACTGATCCCCTCTGACTCTCAGTTGGTGGATAACTGAATCCCACCATTGCCCTTGACTTAAACTCCAGAGGGGAGGGTACGTATTAAGTGAAAAAGATGGTTCTAATAAAAGTGAGCTATGTGGGGGATGAAAAGTAGGATACAATTGTGAAGACAAGATAGGAAGAAAAAGATAATATTCATTCTAAAAAGGATATGCAGAGTTGGTTGTGTGGTTCAATAGCAGAACAAATGCTTAGCATGTGCAAGGTTTGAGTTCAATCCCCAAAGCGTGCACACACACACATACACACAGCACACACACACATACACACACAGCACACACACACACACACACATACAGCACACACACCCATACACACAGCACACACACATATACACATACACACACAGCACACACATACACATACACACACAGCACACACACACATACACACACATACACACACAGCACACACACCCTACACACAGCACACACACATGTATACACATACACATAGCACACACACAGCACACACGCACATACACATAGCACACACACACATATACACACAAACACATACACATACACACATGCATACACACATACACACATATATACACACAGCACACACACATATACACACATACACATAGCACACACACATATACACACAAACACATACACATACACATACACACATGCATACACACATACACACATATATACACACATACACACAACACACACATATACACACATACACATAGCACACACACATACACACACCACACACACACAAAGCACACACATACACATAGCACACACACAGCACACACACATACACATAGCACACACACACATATACACACAAACACATACACATACACACATGCATACACACATGCACACAGCACAATGGTGCACATGTTTTACAATGAAATAGGTTTAAATAATCGGAAAAAGAAGTAAATAAATAATGCTCTTTGCCAAAAAAACAGAGAAGGGGAAAGAGAGAGAGAGAGGAAGAAGGAAGGAAGGAAGAAAGCAGAGGGAGGGAGGAGAAAGAAAGGAAAATTGTTTGCTTGGCAATAGAAAGGAAATCAATGTGAGTCAACTCCCTGTATATCTACCCTTATCTCAACCAGCAAAAACCCTTGTTCCTTCCTATTATTGCTTATACTCTCTCTACAACAAAATTAGAAATAAGGGCAAAATAGTTTCTGCTGGGTATTGAGGGGGGGAGTGGGAGGGGGTGGAATGGGTGGTAAGGGAGGGGGTGGGGGCAGGGGGGAGAAATGACCCAAGCCTTGTATGCACATATGAATAATAAAACAATAAAAATAAATAAATAAATAAATAAACACCAAAAAAAAAAAAAAAAAGAAAGAAAATGTTTCCTTTGCTTTTATTGTCTTTTCCTATAGACAAATGGCTATATGGTGCCTCAGATTCCATGTCTTGATAGTTTCTGCATGATGTTTTAAATCATCAGTTTTGACTCTTTCATGGTAAGAGGCAATTATATTTTGGAATTTGAATTAGAATTTCCACTTACAAGGTATGTTTTGGGGGAAGTTTCTTATTGTAAGCCTCAATTTCCTTCCACATAAGATTGGGATAAAATCTGCCTCATAGGCTTGCCATGGGACCTAACTTAGATAATGAGCTAAGCATACAGTAAACCCACAATAATGCATCATTTCATGGTTATCCAGATTGCCTTTCGCCAGTCAGTCAAGAACCATTTACATGATACTTCAATTTGTGACCAAGGACAGGGGTGGGGGTGGAGGGGGTGCTGGCTCAAGACAGCAAGATGGTAACTGCCAGAGTGTACTGTAGTATGCTCACTGTGACATGAGCTAAAAGAAAAGTTTAAACATTTTTGTGCCATGGTCCCTGTGGTCATTCTCTTTAAGCCTGTAAATGCCTTCTCGAGATAGTGTAACAGTGCATAAAATACAATACCTAGTATTCCAAAGGAATATTGTGATATTTTTAATTGTGATAGATGAACTTTATTAACACATTAAATAATGGGTCTCGCAGCAAATCTGATTGCCAATAATTATTGGTAAATAGTAATGAGCATAAATGATGTTTGGCGATACCTGCACCAAGATGTAATGTGATATGAATACATGTGTGAATTTTACATATAATGAAGCTACAGATGTAATAAAAAATATTGGTAATTTTCTAAAAGTGAAGATGAGATTTTTCCCACTTAAGATCACAGAATCTGTGAGTTCTGTTTACAACCTTCTTCAGCTTAAGGATCCTGGAATACAAAATGAGAAGTTACTTTTTGAAAGAGTTCGTTCATTTTGGCTTTTTCTTCTAGAAAAATAAGCAACACTTTTAAACTTGACTCCTCTGCTTTGCTCATACTCAAAAACTACACTGTCCACAAACCTCTGTCTTCTAGTTCCAAATACAGAGACTCCAACCATGCCGATTACCTGATGATCCCAAAATGGCCCAAGTTGCCACCCTGTCTTACCCAACTATTTCAGCAGTCTCCTGACTGGTTTTCCTTCTCTGTGTTTGGTAAAGTTCCTATACTCAAAACAAATCGGAAAACACTATGGGTTGCTCATAGCTCTGCTACTGACTTTCCATTTCTCTTAGACAAGAAATCAAAGACGTCATTTTCCCCCAAGGCCTATACAACCTTCCTAACCTCCCCAAGGGTGTTCATATCTTCCTTCTCTCTACCTGAATCCCATTGCTATTTTTAAAGCTCCTGAATATTCTCTCTGCAGGACCTTTGCACTTACACTCGTGTCTCTCAATTTATGACACTAAATTCAATGTCTCCTTCACTGAAGTCTTCCCCCATGTCACTTTCTACCCCCATCCTTGCTTTATTTTTATTCATTTTCCTAGTATTATCTTGCAAATTGTATTTTTTCTTTATTGTTTATTTTTCTCCATCAATATAAAGCTCCATGATGACAGATTGTTTTATCAGTATTTCCTTTTTACTATTTTTTTTCTGCTATAATCCTTAGCACTTAAAATTTAGCTCCATAAAAGGAGTGAAATAAAGGTTGGTTGAGTGAATGAATATTTTAATATAAACACGTACGTACATTATCTTGCTATTATGCAAATATTTTTGGAGTAAGTAATGATCATCTTAGAAAAATAAAACATCAGTAACCAACCAGCTATTTTGACACATTATAACATATTTAAATGAACTTTCCACCTCTTCCATGGTTTCATGATAAAAAGTCTACTCTCAAAGTGCAACTTGTCATTGTTGGCTTTCGTATATGGTTATAGCGTTATTGTCACTTTTAATCAACTTCAACTGTAACTTTGACACTTTTTTCCCCAGCTATAAAACCTTGAAATGCTTGCTAGTCTGGGGACACAGATGGCAATGAAAGGATCTTGTTAGAATTGTTACACTGAAATGGTAAGTGTGCCTTGGAAAGAAAGTACAGATGCTACTGAAAGGGAGAGATTACTTTATGTCCAAAGACAGCTGACGCTATTTGTTTTTTTAAAAAGTGAGGTTCAAAGATTTTAATGGCTTTTACATTTAGAATGCATTTCAAAATAAGGAAAGCCCAAATTAAGTGAAAGCATAGTTTTATCTAAAAAGTCACACAGAAGAACTTTTGCTGTTGTCAAAATGAAAAGTTTTTATTGTATGCATATAAATCTGACAATCTGCTTATCCTCAACATCTTGGAAGCACTGTTAATCAATTAACCTATCCTTAGCTACTGGGCACATTTGAAAGCTTGTCACAGGACTGTGTCTCAAGAGCATACGCCAACCCCAAGGGAGTGGTATATCACCAAATGTCAGATTGCAAAATGTTATGCACATTTTATTGCTCTACTTGACAACTTCAGTGCAATTTTACAGCAGTGTGATAAGAACATTCTCATAAAAATCAAACTCTGATCTATTGAAACTATATACTAAAGTGTGACATTGTATTTCTGCATTGTACATGACGGTTACATGTTGACCTTATTATTGCATTTTTTGGGAAAGCTTGGCAATATGTGAACTTTGACAGTTCTATTTTTTTTTAAGGTCTGTCTTGCATAAAACAAAATGACTTGAGCAATCTGAACACCTTTGGAAAGTCCCCATTTGTCATTTCTAATATGACAAGCACATATGGAGGTCATGTTGCCTGGATATTATTCTTATTTCATGAGACTGTCCTTCCATCATGATCAAATCATTCTAGCATTGCATTTCAGGTTAAGAATTGCACTTTCAGATGGCAAAATTGTTGATTTTAGCAGTTTGTAGTACAAAGTACTCAATCATAAATTCATTGCCTACAAGGACTTTATTATTTAATTACGATAGTCCAATATTTTAGTGCTTAATTGCAACATTTTCTAGAAAATAAATTTCCTATTGAATTTTACCTGGAGCTTCTGAATTTGGAACACTACCTGAAAATAATCTGTAGTATTTTCCTGATGTGTCACCTGAGATGATAAATCTTCCCTCAAAGAAGTATGAAGAATAACAGAGGGGGTAAGACCAACTAAAGTACAATAAATTTACAAGTAAATATATTTACAGGTAAAATACCAAGGCAAACCCACACTGAACAATGAACGGACAAACAATGAAGGACAGGGATGTAGAACAGGCCGTGTTAAGGGAGGGATATTAGTTGAAGGAGAGGGCAAGTGAAGAGTGTAAAGGAGGTGAATATGGTTAATGTATTTTCTACACAAGCATGAATATGGAACACTGAAATCTGTTGAAGTCATTTTAAGAAGAGGGAGGAGGAAGAGGGAGAATAATGGAGGGAATGAAACAAATCTGGGTACATTGTATGCATATATGAAAAAGTTACAATAAAAGCCTCTGTCAAATTACTATAAGCTAGTAAATTGTTTAAAAAAGAAGCACAAAGGTAAAAGAAAATAATGAAAGTTTCAGAACATCCACCTCACTGAGTTTATGCAGATTAGTCTCGCAAAACATTGTCACAAGAGACCTTTAGTTACTCAACTATGCTTTACTGATCAGTTTCCCTGCAGTCAGCAATTACTTTAAAAGATTTCACGGAATGAAGGGGGCTTAAATAGTGTGCCAAGAAGCACTAACAATTATAAAATGTGCCATATACAATAACCTTCAAGTCCAAAAACTCCACAGTGGATTACTGCACTCTGTAAGTGAATAAACTAAGTATATAATCTATTCTATAGAAAATGTCGCTTCTCATCTTGTAAAGGGTTAGTATAAAAGTCTTTGTTTTAGAGAATGTTAGCATTGCCTTCTTTAATTTCATTCATGTCCCCTTAGTCTCCAAATAAACAAATCAATTTTAACTTCAAGAATTTTCATACCTGATAAGGACAAAGAGGCCTGGCATTTTGTACTCCTTTAAGTCCTGTTTAAGTTGTAACCTGAAACGTTTATGGTCTGAATAGTGCAGATATGCCCCTTTAAGAGGGAAGGATGAAAGATTATACTGTAATTTTGGGCTTTTTGAAGCAGTACAGTGGGAGGTTGTGCTCAGTTTTAAAATAAGAAAACATAAAAGTTTTCCAATTAGTCAGCTTTGCTGCTGTAACAAATAGTCATCAGGAACATCACAAAATGAAAATGTATTCCCTCTAACAAACTTAGCCCTCACTGTACTGCTGTGAAGTAGAATGGTCTTAACTCTGCTCTACCTGCTTCTCATTCTAGGGCCCAAGGGGACTGACCTGATCTTGTGGATGACATATCAGTCTTTTGGCAAGAAGATCGAGAGAGCTGGGAGACAAGCAGTAGTATCTGCTGATAAGATGCAGTGTGTTTCTGGTGTTCTCACTTTCATCTGGTCAAAGCAATTCCAATGTCAGCAAGGGTAAGACATGTACACCAGTCTCAGAGAAATACTGACTCTACATGGTAATAGCCATGGATATGTGGTCATATATTCTATTGCACTTCTCTGTAATGTTGCATGAACCCCAAAGTCCAATATGTCTGTTAGAGACATAACTTCTAGCATTTTAATAAGAATCTTATTAACAAATTAAGAATCTTTTTGTTGAAACTAAGACTCATTTTTTGAAATAAAACCTTTACAACTCCATCCAGCTTTCTACATTGATCCCAACATAGACCAACATTCCCAAAACAGTGTCCATTATTCCCACCCCAAGAATGTGTCAATATGTCTGCTCTCTCTCTCTCTCTCTCTCTCTCTTAGGGATGTTAGAATTATACAATGTGGAGCCAAAGCTTTTGTCTTCTTGTTGAAGGAAGTTAGATAGGTGGTTAGTCAATGTGGAGGAATGGGAGCATAGAGCCATACAGAAAGGGCAAGTAGCTCTTCCAGTGAAACCCAGTCTCTGTCAGCCCTGGAGCTCATCTATGGGGAAAGTGGTAATGTGTCTCATTTGCAGGGTGCAGCAAAAAGCAGGGGAACAATGAAAGATGTGTTCTCTTCTTTCCCCATGATATTACAACTGAATTAATGTGCTTAGAGTGGATCTCACTGTGCCATGCCAGGAAAATATACACTGGGCAGATCTCACTGTGGGATTTCTTTGATGCAAAACAGATTACTGTAGTTTTCTGTGTTGCTATTAGCATGCCTTTAATGAGCAAAAGATACACATTTGAACAACCAATCAGAGGAGAACTAAAACCACTCAAGTCTTTGTTCTGGGTATGGACCTGGATCTATTATTCAGATTTGCAATTATAATTTTTTCTAAGTTCTAATTATTTTCAATTAAAATACATTTTTAAATTATGTAATTTAGTTATTTTAATGAGTAGTCATTCAGGTAGAATTCTTACTGAGCTAGCTATGATGTCAGGCACCTCACATGAGCTGTAAACTCATGCATTTCGAACTCTTTATAGGCCTGTGGCAGATTTTATCATTTACCTTATTCAAGATTGTTTCTGCACCGCCTTCTTTTGCCTTTCTTTTACTATACCAAGCTAAAAATGCACTTTCCCACATTCACTTACATCTGTGTGAGCATGTTAAACTTTCTGGGCAATGAAAAACTATGCTAAGAAAATTGGGAAAGCCTTGGATTTCCTTATATAGTTGTGACTTTTTTCTACTCCATATATCTAAGAGCTCAAATGTGATGGTAGATGCTTCAGCAGTCATATTATATCCATGAATTAAAAATTAAAAAAAATTAAGATATATCCAAACACTTCTGCAACACAAAACTTATGTCTGGAACTGAATACATTCTGACTTTTTGTTAAGGAAGAAAAATGGAATGCAAATTTGTTGACAGCACTATTTGGTTGGTTTTCTACAATTTGTGTATGAACATAATTTTTAATTGCTTAGCAATTTAAGTAATTATGGTTAAAAAAAAGAAAAGAAAAAAATACCTAGCCTGACCTCATTTACTGGGACCTTTGGCTATTTTCAATTTTTAAATGGTTAAGTGTTTATCACTGGATTAGACTGGATCTTTAGGAAAAGACAGACAAGAGATAGTCAGAATGACATAAGGACAAGTAATGTCTCTTTGGAACAAAGATAATTTGGTGACCCAAGACTTTTGGAAACTTCAGTTTAGTTACAAATATATCAAAATCTATTTCACACTGTAAAATCTCTGAGGTCTGAAAATAAAAGTGAACATTAAAAGTCACAATTATTTCATTCAAAAACCTAATCAGAAAAATAGTCTTGGGGGAAGGTAAAGTATAGGTTTACTGGATCTTTCTTTTAAAAGGATGCCAAGTAGTATGTAAGGTTATCAAGAACAAATAGTAATCTCCATCATTTAAAAAGTACTCTTTTATATTTAGAGGAAGCAGGGGAAAACATAAGCTTAGTGATTCAAAATTATGGGTTCTTTCAACTGTTCAGTTTCAACTCCTGATTAAAGACTTCCTGAGATGCAATTCCTCTCTAATACTATAGAAATTAGCAGCAGCATCAGCTGAAAACTTTCAAAACATGAATTTAACAAAGCTCAAAGGAATGGAAATCATAGCCTGATTTTCTATTCTTTCATTCCCTAGTCTTTGCCCTCCCATTCCATTGTTTTCCATTTTATTTCGTTTTTTGCAAAAACTTCAGTTATTGGTAGAATCTGGGAACGATCTTGCTTCTTCAATGGCAAAAAGAGTCTTTGGAAAGTTATATACAACATGAGTTAGGGAAAAAACATGAAGTTTATAATAGTCCCAAAGTCCCATGATTCTGAACCCAGAAAGGCTGTCTTTCATCTATAAAACTCAATTACCTTGAAGTAACATTCTTATTTACTTCCCCATGTAAATTTCCTGAGTAATCAGTTCTCACAAGTATGACCCATGAGAGCACATTAAAAGCAGAGTCCAATAAATGCATAAGAAAAACTACTTGCCAAACTATAAGCTGGCAAAGGAAAACAACTTGGCAGGCATCCATTTTGGAGAACCAAATTCTTATTGAAAATTGTCCACAAAAATTTTATTCAATCCAGCAAATGTGTCTCAACTTGATAGGCCTGAAAGGCTTATTATATTTTCATTTTCTGACTTATCTACACTCAGAACTAAATAGTCAGTGTTAATAATGTTTATTTTTATAAATAATCCTTTGATGTTTGGCTGCTTGAATATGTAAATGAGTTTGCATTCTACCAAACCTAATTGATATGTGCTTAGGAAAAAGATGCTTATGGTGGAGGGAGCTAAAGTTGCAGTTGTAATGGTGGAAGGGTGTGGTTTGGTTGTGTATGATATCATTGTAAATGATTGTCACATGTGGGTACATTTGCACATATGCATAGACAATGCAGTCACTGGAAAGTCCTTCTTTTTCTCTTATTTCATTGTTATTGATAGTCAAAGACACTGCAACTGGCATATATCTGCAGTCAACATTGAGGATATCTAATGGCCTCAATGTAACACTTAGCCATTGATAAAAGATTTTCAAAGTTACAGTAAGCTTCTAAATTGATAATGCAAGAGTAAATTTAAGCATTCAAATGTTTAATCTGTCTGTCTTTTAACCTCAAGCTTTCATGAAGTAAGAGAAGACAAATATTTTGGAAATGAGATGCAGTGTCAAATTCCAATAGGCTCCTGAATCACATTTCAGAATCCTGTTCCTCCCTCTGCTCTCCTGTCACTCAATAATCACCCATATCAGAGCTCTGCCAATAGGCATAATGTGATAGAGAAATAGAACTATGATAATATTTACCCAAGGAAATCCCACAGGATACATATGAGTCCCTTGAATCTGTAATTTACATCTATATAAAAGAGAACTTAAGAACAATCAGAATATTTGTCAAACATCTACTATTATCTCTTTGAAGAAGAATGTTAGATACTTTCGGGAAATACACACATGGAAATATACTAAGCAGGCACAGCATGACATATGCTTTAGGGACAGGTGATCAGTTGAAAAGTTAAAATTCATTAAAAATATGAAGTGAAATTAAAGCATTTGTTGCTCTTAACGCAGAGAAACTAAAGCAGATACCTTAAAAGTAACTGAGGCCAATAGGAAAAGAGGACCAGGAACTAGAGAAAAGGTTAGATCAAAAAGAATTAACCTAGAAGGTAACACACATTCACAGGAAATTAATGTGAGTCAACTCCCTGTATAGCTATCCTTATCTCAACCAGCAAAAACACTTGTTCCTTCCTATTATTGCTTATACTCTCTCTTCAACAAAATTAGAGATAAGGGCCAAATAGTTTTGCCGGGTATTGAGGGGGTTGGGGGGAGAGAGAGGGGGTGGAGTGGATGGTAAGGGAGGGGGTGGGGGCAGGGGGGAGAAATGACCCAAGCCTTGTATGCACATATGAATAATAAAACAATAATAAAAATAAATAAATAAATAAAATAAAATAATGGAAACATATGCCCATCAGTAGGGAGCCAGTTGAATAAATAGATATGGCATGTAATAAAAAGAATGAGGTAGAGCTATATGAACTGATATGAAAAGATGCAGAAGATAAATTAAATGAGGAAAAGTAAGCTGCAGAAGAACCTTTTAATACTAGCCCATTTGTAGGTTTTTGAAAAAAAAAAGAAATTAAAACACAAGGCAACAATAAGGACTTGACATACTGCAGTTAACATAAAAAGCTTTGTAGAAAATATTGCATTTGAATTAATGGTTCACTGGGAAGTACATTAGTTTGCTAAGGCTACTCCAAAAAGTACTACAGAGTGGATGGCTTAAACAATAAAATGTATTTTCTCGCGGTTCTAGAGGTTGGGCTTCTTAAGTCAATGTGAGGATGAGTTCTTCCTAAAGCCTTTCACCTTGACATGTAGATGGCATCTCCCAGCATCTTCACATAGGTCTTCCTTCTATGTGTGCTTGTGTCCTAATCTTCTCTTTGCATGAGGACACTAGTGTGTTGGATTAGGGTTCACAATAATACCTAATTTTAGCTTAATATGTCTTTAAATACCCTATTTCTAAATACAGTCACATTCTGAGGTATGGAAGACTCCAATATATGTATCATTGGGGAATGCATTTCAGCCCATTAATAGAAGCAGTCAGGAAGTCACAAGGAATTTGAAAAAACAGATAGATAGTTTTAGAAAAATTTAGCAAGATAATGGTGTATTGGGTTTTGTTTATCATATTTTTTTTTCATTGATAATGTGAAAGGTCCATTGCCAGTTACCTAAAAATACTTTTTCCAGTTATAAGGACCAAACCAAAAGCACCATTTTTAAGGCTAAATAAATGGATGTCTCTTAGGTGTGCAAATAAATATTGTCTCGTAAAGAACTTACACATTTCTTGCAAGAAAGATAATCAGCTTTTCGTGGGAGAAGTGACTTTATGGGGTCTAACCTTTGATGTATTCAGCAAATGTTTATTAAATACCTGCTGTATACTTAGCAATCTGCTTTCTGAGTAAAATGAGAGCTTTGGCTGATTACACAGCAAGGAATTAGTTCAAAAAATATGGGCAAGGCTATAACTAGCTAGCAGATTTTCAGTCAGCCTACAGCTTGCCTTACTACTGCCTCTGTGAACTTGGTGCTCATGTGGAAACCTGCTAAACACCAGTGAACTGAAAAGATGGCCTTCATAGGAAGTCTTTTGGATAAGTAACATATGCAAAATATAGCAGGCCAATGGCCAATCCAATCATCCAAAAGAACCCAGCAAACTATGGACATATGATAATGATAATAATACCTAACTTTTATTCCATGCTGTCTGTGACCAAACCTAGTATTATCTGCTTTATATCCATCATTTGATTTATTTCTCACAATTACCCTGTTGGCTAGATGCAATTATCATTAGCAATTTTTATAGGTAAGAAAGCAAAGACTTACAGAGTTTAGGGAAAAAAACCTAAGGTCATAGTAACAGATATTTATGCTTCAGATTTCATATTACCAAATGTAATAGAAGGGAGATATTGATGAGATAAAGTTGTAATCTCTCTTTTTCTCAAGGGAGGAAATTTGGGGGAAAAGAGTGCTATGAGTCTGTGATTGATTATTCTAGCTCCATGGACATATTAAGGCCAAGCCATTCCATATGTGCTTTATTCCGTTGAGCCATCTCACGTTGTTGTTACATGGTGGAGTTTTTTGAGTTTTACCAAACAGGGACCTTGGACATAGATAGAAAGCATGTTTGTTATACCTTAACTTAGTGTCAGGACAACTTACTACATGTCTAAGAAAATCTGTAATATTTTAGGTTAATTTCAATTTTGAAATGTTCTATTAGTTGAATTAGATTGACCTTATAACCTAAAGATGAGTCACAAAAATCTAAAAGGACAACAGATCTCATTGAAAATTATACTATTTTAGTGTTTTACTTAAGTATAGTCTCTGTATATTTTAGATTAAAAAGCCCTATTTGATTGTCATTTTCTATTAATGGTGCTATTTACAAATATTATAGCTATATCATTCAAAATGTTTTCATATCTATTTTTCTAATAGACATAACAAGTTTCAAAATAAGACAAGAAGAATTTCCAGATGGTTTAAGAGATCTCAAAGTGTCTGAGAATAACAGGCAATGCTATTCCAAATTTCAATATATTTTAGCAGACTTACTATCTACATAAACAGACTGTATGTTTAACCTTTTCCTAGAGGCTTTAAACTCTGCTAAGCAGAACTCAAAGACTGTCTAGCCTGGCTTAAAAGTCATTTGAAGCAAATGGATTCTTGGTGATAAATAATGATGACTTTTGAGAGTCGATTTCTTTCTTTCTGGCTAGAGGTACAATTCTATATCTCATTTTAAATCCAGTGAATTTTTCTCCTTTAAACAGGGAAAAACTTTACAAAATTGAGCCAGACTTATTTGGTCCTTCTTCCTCTGCTTCTTTCCTGTAATTGAACCAAAAGTCACCACTGGAGTCCCTTCTTATTTTGTTTGGTTTTGTTTTAGTATGATCATTTTCCTACTTTTTAGTAAAAACCAATTTGAGTGTTTTTGAATACTTTTGCTTTTAAAATTATATTACAAAAGTGGTCCAATAAAAGACAGGAAAATGCTTCTTAAAAACATCTCACTGATATCTTTTAAATATACATATTTGTTAAAAATATATTGGTATCTTTATTCAAATACCTACATCCACAATCTGACTCTACTTTTTTTTGATCATGGGAAAGGCATGGAGACAAAATTGAACAGTGTTCAGAATCCAAGTGGAGTCACTGCCCATAACACTTTTCATTCAACCATTTATAAAAACCCAAAGTAATGCAGGTACAACTAATGGGGTGCAGGCAGCTGAGCCTGATGGCCCAACTCTACCTCAAGGAACTCAGAAGACTCGGCACCAACCCAGGCCTCCATCACTGCAGAAATATCTGAAATACATTTACACAGTTGCCAAGGGAAATCTCACTGCCTTCCAGCCTTGTGAGAGGGTGCATGTTGGCATTGGTGAGCTACATGCCTGTCCCTTATATCGTCAAATAGGCTCACCCACACATGTGGCAAAAAAGCAAAGAGCAGAGGCAGGCAACCAGTCTCTCTTCCATGTCTTTGAACTGGAACTCCCATCATCCTTTGGGATGGAGCTAAAACTGGACCAAAGCCACCATCCTTTGGGATGGAGCTAAAACTGGACCAGAGCCACAGTACAGAATGCATCTGGGATGCATAGTGTCCATGAGCACAGTAGATTTTGAGGAACAGAGTGTTAAAGGCAGGAACAGAGGCAAAAGGGAAATGCATACATTTGTAGATGAGGGGGTGGGATTGCTGCTGGTTACTTCAGGAAGAAACACTCATCCAAAAAGAAGTGGACCATAGCCATGGTTCAGCATTTGAGTGAAGACACAGATGCCTCTGGCTGGAGTCTCCAGTACCACCCTAGAATTCCTGGAGCCTTCTCAGCTCTTCACTCATCTTGTAGAACACCAGTTGCTTTCCTAAGAGTATATTCTGTTCCTTCTGTCTGAAAGGCTCTTCCCCCAGATCTCCACATACTTACCCCCCATTTTCTTTAGGTCTTTACTGAAATTCAGACTAGTCAGTCCTTTCCTGGTCATCCTAAGCTCTCAGTAGCCACCTCATAATTCTTAGTCCCCTCTCCATTGTTTACATCTCTTAGTAAGCAACACTATCGAATATTTCATGTTACTTATTCATTTTTTAGTCTAACTCCTGAACTATGCTATGAGCTCTGTGAAGGCAAGAACTTTTGTCTAGTTCATTCACTACATATCTAGCATATTGCAGGTATTTTCTAATTTTTGACTCAGTGAATAAATGAAAAGCAAAAATATAATGATTCCATTATATTTTAAAATTTATATTTTATAATCTTTAATTTTAAAATTAATCACTTATTATCAGGAGCCTGAAAATAGAGTGTTTTTCACAAATAGGCTCCTGTATCTTTGTCTGTGTTTAGGGTCCAAGTCATGGGTATTAGATCTATACAGCAACACAGTGTTCAACACTGTGGACATTGTTCCTATTCTTTGTTCAGTGTCCAGTGGTCACTGTTTAGAAAAAAAAAAATTTTTTTTCCAGTACTGGAGATCAAACCCAGTGCTTTGCAGAAGCTACACAAGTGCTCTGTCATTGAGCTACACTCCCCCCCAGCCCTTAAAATTTTTAATAATTTTTTGTACCAGGGTCTCACATTTTCACATTCATTAAGCCCTACAAATTAAGTGGCCAATCTTGCACACACGTGAACATTGAGGCGGGTGGGGCAGGAGGAGGCTCAAATTCTAAATGTTACTTACCATCATGCTAGTGTGACTCTTATGAAAAGCCCTGGCTGCCCAAAGGAAGTTCAGAAAGGAAACTCCATCGAGTTAACAGAACATGAACTGCCAAGTCTGCAGAGCTGAGCTATGCCTCCCACTTGGCCTGTGATTAAAGAGTGAACTCCAAAGCCTGCTTTCCCTACTTGTAGAATGGTCTATTTGAGCTTAATAATCTGCAGGCTACCATCTAGCAATTCCATTCTTTAATTCTTATCTAAATGAAATGATTTAGCATAATTTGAAGAATGAAATATTTATTTCCCACGTCTGAACCAAATCATTTTAGAGAGAAGAGTAAAGACAGAGCAAACCCACTTCTCACTTTACGTTTTTACAATATGAATTCCTATTCTGATTCATGGGCTCTTAGAAGGTGTGAGTTTCCACATTTATTTCTGTGCTTTCCAGCTAAGTTTTTTCACCTAAACCCAAGCAACCAATAAATTGATTAAATGCACTCTCATTTTCTTTGATATACTCACATGATCAAAGAACTTAATCTCAGGATTGTCTGTATTTTTTTAAATTGATCTATACCTCCTTAATGCAATTCAAACTTAGCTCTACATGGTAGGACCACTCTGTGGCCTGAGAACATTTTGACTTGCTGCAGTTATCTGAGGTTACCTCCATGTGGAAAAAAGAAACTCCAGTTCTCCACGTATTTACCCCCAGAAATGTAAAATCTGAAAACTATCCCTACTATTATTCAATTAACTATGAAATCTGTATAGTGAGGGATATTTAAGAAATGTATGCCTTTCTCCAAAATTGTGGCCAATTTTGCTATAAACATCAAATATGTACTTTAAAACACATTGCACTTGGCAAGATTTTATGATAAAAATTATAAGACTTATGAGAAAACTGAGCTACATGCAAAGCACCAAAAAATTGCATCAATAACAGAGATAAAATAATAGAATCTGCAGTACAGTTTACACATACTAAATGACCAGTAAATACATGAATACTACAAAAAATGCAGTGCTTAACTGTTTTAAAAGACCAGAAGTTTACCCAAGGAACTGGCCATCAGAAAGGATCCAGTTTGGGAGTCACTAGAAGTGGTTGAAGGCAGGGGTGGGGGTGGAGGGGTGGGGGGTGTTGAGCTGGGGGGTGGGGAGGTATTTAAAATAGGAGGCACTGCTGTAAGTCACAAGGTACTAATGGGATGTGACTCACATAACAAGAGGTGACCTGAGGAGCTGGTAAATGTTTGAGGCTGGCATGGCTCTGGAGATGACCTGCTTGCAGGAACACAGGACCCCATGATTAAAATAAGTTTCATGTTCTCCTGGAGTCATCTGGAGATCCTTAATAATTTTGGAATAAGGATTGTCACATTTATAGTTTGAATTAGGTCCAGCAAATGATGTAGCTGGTCTGTGTTATGTGTCTTTGTGTGTGTGCATGTGCCTTTGTGTCCATTCAGCAAGATGCAGGGTTTTGGATATTATTATCACAGTCATAGCTGTGGAAAGTATTCATAAACAAAGTTTAAATTCTCATTATGCTCAAATTTGCCCCAAATGTATAAATCATGATAAAAAACAACAAAAAATCATATTTTTGGAACAGGTAGTATAATAATACTGACTATACTTGAATTTTAGGAAACCACGGTCAATCTGAGGGAAGGTGAAGGAGATAAGACTTTCAGAAGGACTTGCCATGCAGTCTCAATATCAATGCAGGCTCTTCTCACCAGGGAACTCCTTTGCAAAATGGAGTTCTAACTCTTCCAAGAAACTAATTTGGAACCCCAGGGGGAAATGCAAATTTGCATAAAAAAGGAGTAGGTGTTTACAAGGAGTCTGCTCTGACCTTCCTTTCTACTCTTTTTCCCAAGGAATTTAGCCCCAGGCTTGGAGAAAATAATTCAAGAGGAGAATCTTTTAATTTTCCAGTCAAGCTGTTAGAGCACACAGTTTGAGGGCACTTCACACTGGGAGATGAGCCCAGGTCTTGGGCAGGACCTTCTAACCTATCAGAGTTCACTTGGAAATAAGGAAGTAGGATAAAAGCCTCTTAACTGAAAGAGAAGGCCACTAGACATTGAAAGGACAGTTTGGAAACTGAGAACTCCACAGTGGGAGGACCCAACTCCCACCAAAAGGCTTCCTAAATTTAGAAGGACTGAGGATTCAATTTTCCATAGAAGGTGACCAGGCTAGGAAAGAACTGTTAAATTACTTTTTTTTTTGGTAATTCTCAGACTAATGTGACATATAGGACATCCCTATCTTGACCTTCCCTTTATAGAAAAGCGGGACAAAAAAATGAAGAGCAATACGTGAACTTTGATCTTGTTAGCTATGGAAGGCATAGCATGCATTTTTAAAATAATTTTTTCTCATTATATATACTTACAGTGTATTGAAAGTGTAGTTGAACACTTGGTATATACTGCTTATACTCTAAAATTTCTACCCTAAGCATTTTACGTCATTTTATTTTTTTAGAGAATAATTCTGAGTGCAGAAAGTTTAAGTAATTTAACCATAAACCACAAACGGCAAAAATGTTATACAAAGTATTCTGTCAGAAACTCTTTCCCTCAGAACCTGGGTCTTCCTTAAAGTGTTGCCTGGCTATTTAGATTCTATTATCACTTAATCTTGGCCCCAGGTTTAAAATTTCTTTTTTTTGGCATTTAGTTATTTGTTATAAATAGGTTTATCTTTCCTTCTATGTAGCCAGTTCTCAGCCTTTGGTTTATTTAAAATAACATTACTTAGTGATGAGAATGGATACTGATGTGTTGATTTACATCCTTTGTTAGATCATTTATAGTGGGGTTGACTTGGTTTTCTTACACATCTGGTTATCAGGTGCTATTAAGAGGCTCATTACTGTAATTTATTATTTACCTGACTGTGACTTTACCTATGTGACATTTCACTAAGTGCTACAACCTGCTATTTTGTTTTGTTTTATTTCACAAAAGACTACCTTTGTACTTTTAGAGGAAAATCAGAAGGACTCTGGTTTTACTTCTTTTCTTAATCTTTCATTTCCACTCACAATGAAATAGCTCTTAGTCCTTTTAGTGTGCAACCAAGTTTAAGATAACTTAGATTGAAATTCAAACATACAAAGACTAGCTTTTGAAATGAAAATGTTCTTTCAATAACACTACAGCCTCCTCAAACCCATAGTGTTTCAAATGTACTTTAAAATGAGGCAATCTGCTTCTTCCTGTGACATGTATTATTTTAAGAGAGCTTCTGATATTTGCTATGTTGTAAGTTATTGGGTCTCCCATTAGCTTCTCCATTGCCAGCTCTCAGATCATACAAGGGCAGTGGGAGAAAATTCACTATAATGGCAATTTACCATATTTGTGCTCAGAGAAGTTATACCTATGTCTAAGAGGCAGTGGAGAGAAAAGAAAAGAAAATATATTATACTCAGGCACGAACAAGCAAAATGTTAAATGTGAGAATCTATTTCTTCAAAGTAAAATTAATAAAAAGTCTTAGTGATTTGGGACCCAAGGATACAGATCATTTAAAAAAAAAGAAAGAAAAAAAGCAGCACTCTAGTCTCCAACTTAAGAAAAGTGAAAGTGTATGTGTGTGTGAGGTGTTTGAGTCAGACTTATGAAGTGCTTCTTCATGTCTGCTTGAAGAGGTTTTAGTTACTTTCCTACAGCTTGAGTTTCCTCACCCATCATACAATGGCCATCAGAAGACCCATTTTATGAGATGCTAAACATCAAAATCCACAGCATGATGCCTGAGACAGAGTTGAGTTCTCAATAAACATTAGCAACGACTATCATTTATGTGTAATTGTGTGATAGCACCAAGAGGTGTGCAGAAGAGTGTTTGACAGGATGTCCCTTCCTAAAAGTGGGCACATTTATGAAAGTAATTACTTCTCATTGACTCTGGCTCTGAGTTTTCATGCATGCTTATGTTGTTTCCCAAATTTGTAATCTAACAAGAATTATCGGGGGAACTTGTGAATAGTCCAGATTCTCTGTTTCCTACCTAGAAGATGCTGATTTGGTTGGTTTAAGGTGTGCCCAGGGATTCTCATCTTTGGAAATCCCAAGTTATTCTCATTATCAACTAAGTTTGGTACACATAGTTACCACAAGATTTAAAAAAGGATAACACCATTGTTAAAGTTTATTGCAATAAAATTATAAACTACTTAAGAATGTGGCAAAGACATAGTGTTCAAGGAATATTCCATATGCTGCCATTTTTTCTCAGTCTCCCTTTGGTCAGATAAGAGCGATGGAAGTAGTTCCACTCAGTGGGTGGTAAGTAGGTACATGGAAAGTGCCAGAGCCCCTGGCAACTTGGCTCTTGTGGATCACAGAACAAAACACCAACCACACCCTCTTCCCTCTGCACCTGTCCTATGTATGTGTAGCATGAGCAACAAATACATCTTTGTTTCAATTAATCATCATCCCACCTGTTACAATAGTGAAATTTTATATTTATCAAATAGAGCCTGAAATAAAGGAATTAACATAGAGAAATTATTCAATAAATACTGATGCCCTAGGGAAAAAGATATCACAAAAGAGTACAGTCCGATGAGATGAAAACAATATTAACTCAGCCAAATAGGTGGAAGTGGTACCATTGTTGGCCCTATATGAAGAAAAAGTTCAAGATGGCAAGAGGAACTGGGAATAGAGGTTGATTCCAAGAAAAATAACTACTAACCCACTCACTGCAGTCTGACTAAACCTGTATTCATCAAAGGAACTTCTGCTTTGAGCAATCAATAGTTCTTTTGGAAAACCACAATAAAATGAAGAAAACACCAGATTTTTAGAATTTGGATGGGTGTCTGGTTTCCAGAGAACAGCTTCAAATGTTTAAACTGCTAACATTAGACCAACAATGATCTTAATGGTAATTGAAAACATCTTTTGAATAAATAAAAACACATTTTGCGTATTTTATTTAAAAAGTTTACTCATGACTTAGAGCAACACAGATGTAGTTTAGAAGGTTTCTATAGCTAAAGAAATAAAACTTGATGGGGAAGAAAAATGCCAAGGAGGAAATGAACTGATATGATTTAAAGTATGGTATTATTACCATCATAAATTATGTCAGCCATGGCTGCCTCAAGTAGATCCTTACTTGTTTTAAAGCCAAACAAGGCCACTAGATTATTTTCAGTTAATTATGAGCTAGTCATATGTTTGAATGGGACAATATGTTAATCAGTCCACACTGCCTCAATGGTGACAAACTAGTTGGTTTCCATCCTGCTGGATAAAGTATATTTCAGCAACAGAAGAACAGGAATGCAATATATTTTGGAAGGGAAAATCTTAATGAACTGATTTTTGAAATTTCAAACAGATGGAAAGTCTGGCTTTGTGAGAGATACATATAAGTGTATGCATTAAAAGAGGCCTTTTGAATGACATGGTAAGCAAGCAGTTAGGACAACTTTAGTATGGAACATATCCCTTATGAAATCAATTCATCATTTGATATATACCATGGGCATAGTGGAAATATTAGAAAGGTATTTAATATGTAATTGAGCAATCACAAAGAACAATGCCATATCTGAGTCTTTTATTTAAAGGAGAAAAATACTCTGGCATATTATAAAAACATAAAGTGGGAAACAAATTTTACTAAAACATACACCCACCTCAAAATGTGCTCTGTACTAAGAACCAAAGACACAAGCATTACACAATTGTAACCTGTATTTTTCTGAAAACACTTAAAGAACATAGACTCTTCCTTAGTTCTAAAATTATTCACTATGAGCATTCAATTTTAAAGCTGCAAAACAGACATTTTCTGCTCTGTAAAAATAACCCACACAGTCATTGTCTGAAGCAATAGATGGAAAACCAAAAGAAAGCAGGATAGCTTGTCTGTACATTTGGTGCATTAAGGAAAATACTCAAACAATAGGAAGCCATAATACCTGAAACCCCAGTTCTATATGTTTCACTATTTAAAAAAAAACAGAAACAAACAAAAGAATTATACAGAACTGAGCTCTTATGAAATAATTGTGCTGCATGTATAACTAATGGCTTATTACTAGTAAAACTTCTATATCCTTATATATCTTGATTTTTAAAACATTAATGTTTTCCTATTGATGGTATTAATATTAAACATTTTCAATAAATCCTAAGCTGGTTAATTAAAATATTTGAAGTACGATAAATGTGTCATGTCATTTTAAGATTGAAAAACGGACTCTGTAAGGGGTGCCAGGCATGAATTGTCAATCTTCTTCCAGCTAAAGTATAACTAGAAACACCAAGCTTACTAAGGCTCCTTGGACATCTGTTTTGCTAAACCCTCTCTTTAAAGTCTTCATCTTTGCCTTCCTAATTACATATTTTATCAAAGCACTTTTACTGCTCATTCTAAGCCCTGTTACAGCGAAGGTGATTCAATCAAGACGAGGTTGTGAGGCCCATTGATTTCATTGAGAAATTCCTATCAGAGCAGAAAAGAAGGGTACAATTCTTGACTTACATTATTTTTATAATCAGTGTATTAACTTGTGAGTTTTCTAGCTCCATGCCTATCATTTTCATTTATTTTACTATGATATATACATATATATTCATGCATTGGTATGCACCTTTATTTATACATACTTATATATGTGTACTTACATATAAAATATTAGATTCTGTGCTTAATGAAGTAAAAAAAATTAATGTGGTGACTATGGAAGTAAGCCAATTAAAACGGGCAATTCACAAACATTAGCCTATTTATCAGTAGATGGGGGAGAAGATAAATGCAAACTTTTCGACAGTGTGGTTGGAGTATCTGTGTGACTATGTGCAAGTCCATCTTGTATTCTTTAGGTGACTAGGGAACTGGAACCAGATTAACAATTAAATGTGATGTAGAAATCTCTTTAACGTTGAATAGGCAGCAAGCAATTTCCTGTGTTTAACTACAATTTCATTATTTCTTTTACCATATGTAAAGAACATGACACCTGATTTTTGGAAAGAATTTATATATTAACATTGAATATATAAATTATAAAGGCATGTGTTATAACCACTTAGATTTAGACCACTTAGGCTATATGGCAGCCTCTTATATGATTTATCATCCTGAAATAATTACTCTAAAAGCAAAATGACCCATTGTACTATGTGGGTACAATGTATCAATAGGTGATAGACAGACAGACAGACAAATGGATAAATAGGTAAAAGATATAAATATATAGCGATCCAAGAAGACCTCAGTTCCATTTTCTTACACATAAAATGAGCATTTAAACTTAACAGTTTTCTTACTGTAGTACAGAGCCCATATATGTGTCTGAGATGACTTCTAAATGTCCTCGGCAGGTTCCAGAACCTACCATGCCTGCTCATCCTGCTTTCACCAGAAAACATTTGCTTTATCTGTTTCTTAGGTTATGTCTCCTTTTTATTGTTTTATTTGGCAGTTATTATGCCAAGAAGCTTTCTAGCTGCCAGGGACAGTATGATAACTAAGGAAGGTAAGGGCTGCTTTACAGAGTGTACAGAGTTTATTCTCTGTAGGTATACATAGCTAAATAAAGGAATCATAAAATATCTGAATTATTTATCTAATGTTCATTCTACCATTAAAATTACTTCAAATATAAACTGAATAACAATTACTTGGATAGTCCTCCTTAACAACAAAGCCACATCACAAAGATTTTCAAAACAATTTTCTCCTTTGTGTCTTCTTACCATCATCACCAGTGTTAGTTACTGCAATAACCTGTATGTTCTTCTGGTGTGGTTTAAGTGTGTCCTGGCTTTTAAACATTTCCTACTCCGAATCTAAGATTATTATAAGATTTTAAGAGTAGTGTAGTTTAAAGGAGGTTAAAGCATTAAATCCATCTGGGGTGGAGGGTGAATGTAAGCACGAAACCTGACAATGATGTGTTATTTCCTTTCGGTTAAGTGATAATACACTAGAGAATAATCATAGGTATTTTACTAAAGTTAATAATTATTTATGGTAAGAGAAGAGGGAGCAAGTCGATGGTGTTGAAAGTTCATGACTACTCCTCCGTCCCTCATAAACGTGTTCTCCGATTGGTTGTGGGAACTGTGGTTTGTGTTTCTTTCATCTCTGGGTATTCATAAAATGGTACTTAAAGGAACATTTGCTATTTCAAGAAATGACTGATATATTATATAGCATGGTTTTTGTCTGTGCATTTCCTGGTTGCGTTTGAAGGCTCTAACAATGTGTGTTATTAACGGGAAGCACTTTTTCTTACCCTCTGTATAACCTGTTTCTTAGACTCTTACAACTTAAGGAAGTAGTTAGTCATCTAATCAGAACCTTAAGCATTGAAACTAAGTTGATTTTTTTACCAGATGTGTTCACTCTAACATAGTTTTTGTTGATTTTTTTTTTCTATTGAGGTCGCTGACTGTCACAGTTCAGGAGAACCTCCATGTGATAAGGAGATAGTTTTCTTTTGTAGGATAACTAAGTTGGATGATATGCAGCCTAAGTAGGGCATTTGTGTGGCCACTGCCCACCTTGGCCACTAATGTCCAAATGGCTAGGGAGAGAGAGAAAAATGGCACAATGGATACTGTTGATATATAAACTGCCTGACACCAGTCATATTTCTTTATTGAATATCTATAGAAAATGTGGTCAGAAAAGTCAACACTGATAGTCTCAACAAGAAAGATCAACATAAATATCAACAGAGGTTGCAATTCAGAATTTCTTAATAGGATCAAATGATTTCCTAGCAGAAAAATATGTTACTTTTGGACAATATGCAGCTATATCTTGATAGTTTTGGAAGAAAACCTGGGTAGATTTAAATTCTAGGAAGCATACAAACTATTAAAGCAAATAAAAATTGCACAACATCACTAAACATACAAACCCTTGATTTGTTTCAACCAGGTTATGAAAATGGAAATGGAGGATCAGTGACCTTTTTCGTATCTGTGATGTCACAATGGATAAATATATCATTAAATTGTAGACAAGAAAGAATGAAGTAATAGTATTAATAGAAAATAGACCATCAATCCAAGTAGATTCAGAGGAAAAAAGAGACAATGAGCAGGATAAAAAAACAAACAAACAAACAAATATGACAAGATTCTCCATTCCACTTAGGAGAACATTCTCTCTTTAGTAACTTTTAATTTTATAATCAAAATCTTTTATACAATAGATTATGCTATAATCAAAAAATTAATGTTTTCTTCATTTAAGTATTATACTAATATATATTCTACAGTGTACTTTAGGATACATAACAGATAAAAGTTAATGAATTATGGTCTTTGAAAAATATAATGTGAATTGATAGTACACCAGAATTTCATTGATTATTTGAGGACTTTCAGGTGTTTGATATTGGTAATAACTTCTGCTAATGTTAACTGAGTGATTACTATGTAACAATCAGTATTTTGTCATCACATTTGGTCCTTGGCATCTCCCAAGGAGATAGTTACAATCACTAACTAGAGCAATAGCTGAGAAAACAGAGGATCACAGAAATAATTTCCCCACACAAATGGCAGAAGAGTCTGAACCTATATGTTTGTAAACCCATGCTTTTAATGACTTAACACTGTTGAACATATTACATTTCTTTAAATTATTTTGAGATACATAGATCAAAATTTGAACAGGCAAAACAGGAAGTCTTCTCTGATAGTTTAATCCTATGTTTTCTTGTCTGTTATAAACTATAATTTAAAAAATATTTTCTGAGAGATAAAGAGTGATCGTCTCCAGAAAAATAACATTTATATTAGTGTAGTAATAGAGAATATAGAAGTTCTGATATAGTTGCTGATAACTGGCTGCCAAATCAGAAAATACTGGAGGAGGGAACAAAGTCTATTACTCTTTGAACATAAATGTATGAGACTGACAGCTTTATAGTGTTTGAGGTTTTTGGCCACTATAACTGCCAAAGCAGATTGATGTGTGCTCTAGTCAAGTGACCACCAATTGTTGCAAATTGACTTGAACTCAGGAAATTTCTACATTTTCTAGGCCACAATAAAAAGAAACATTATTTCTGCATCACACTGGAGATGCAGAAGCAAAGTCCACATTTTAGGGAGGGCTAGTCCTCTGTGTAGTGAGATTCAGGGGCGTGCAAATCCAAAAATCTGAGCTGAACATGAGCCATGGAAATAAATCGGTGTCAAATTCTCTTTCTTATCCATCTTCTGCAAGGGCAAGCTCTGATAGATGGCCTCTGAGGTGGAGCAAGAAGCAAGTTTATACAATGAACCCATTGACTAGTAAGGACAAAGCCATCAACATAAAAATACTGACCTTTCCAAGGGAACAGTGACCAAAATTTGAAAAACCAAAGTGATATCACTAGAAAGAAGTGCCAGCCCTCTGTGTGTGTGTGTGTGTGTGTGTGTGTGTGTGTGTGTACATGTGTGCACATGCACACTTGTGTTCTTGTCTGTCTTAAAAAAAGAAAGACTGAGAGATAATGTGTCAAAGCTTCACATAAAGAATCTTAAATTACTGTCACCATTACAGAACGATTTTCAATATTCAGACTCTGCTTTTTTAATTTTGCAAACATGTCTCATATCCAGAGTACAAACCCCTCTCTGCTTTAGCACTAACAATCCACAGAAATCACCTAGCTATTGTTCAAGTATGAACTAAGTACTTAAGTCAGTAAACCTTATAATTATTGTGATTATTTCCTTTAAGTCCTTATGCAATGCTGGCAGTCCTCAAATATTTCAGGTTGAGTAAGAGAGTGGTAACATTGGTTGTCAGGGATGGAATAGTATACAGGGCATATGCAACTTTGGGCCTTCAGTGTCATACACCTCTTTTCTTGTCCACTTTTCTTCTCATCTTTGGCAGTGACTTTGGCAGTATTGTGTAGCAAGTGGGAATTAAAAAGGAAAGAATTCTAGTCTTCAGACTTGTTAGGTTACACGTGGAAGGCAAGGCACATTGAAAGAATTCCAGCATTATAAATAGAGCTAAATAGAGCTGGTTTCTAGGAGCAGTTTCCCTCCTCCATCTTGTCTTCAGCTACCCCAAATATCTCTATAAAAGTCACAAAAAACCAAATTCAACACATCCACACAATGTGTGTACACACACATAAGCCCTTGATATCTAGGTATGTAAGAGGAAGAGCAGAGGGAAAATGCTTTTTTTTTCTTCTGATTATCCCCTTGAAAATGAATTCACTTTTCATTAGAAAATTTTTTTCTCGTCTTCTTTCATTTTAACCACTGATTTCTCATTACAGTGAAATTCTATCCAAAACTGCCCAATAGCACAGAAAGCGTCTCATAATCTATAATAAGGAAACTTTAATAACATAATTTACTTTATGCTTTAAAACATCACCATTTTTTGAAAGGTCTTATCATGTATTTTATATTTAACTGAAAGGGGCATTGTTAGCTATAAAATAACTAATAGAACAATAATGCCGCCATTTTATAAATCAGCGGCATCTCTTGGAAAATGGAGCCATTCCCAGTAAACAGCCCCTCCCCTTAACAAGGTTTCCTGCGCTCCCAAAAATAAGCTCCACTCAACCTCCACCTCCATCAGGGACCCCGGCACATGCACTAACCCCTTACCCTCCCTCTTCTATAAAGGGCCATGCCTGGCCCAAACCACCCCCTTTTTTCTTTTTTTCCTCTTCCTGCACTACCTCCTACCTGCCATTAAACCCTGCCCTTGGATGTGAGTTTTCTTTGTGCAGAGGTTTTCCTAACATTTGGTGCTGAAACCTGGGATGGTGTTGAGTTCCTGGCACTGACCTTGCTCTCCCGGCTTTCCTCCAGGATCTGAGCTGCTTTACCGGGACCCCCAATCCTAAAAGATGCCACTCTCTCACTAGCTCACAGGGAAGTTTCTCTGCCCCAGCACACCTCCAACTGCCATCCACCCCTGGCCAATCTTCCCTCAAGGTCCTCTCTCCCTCTGTGAGTCCTCCTCGCATGCAGAGCTGTGATCTCTCTCTCTCTCTCTCTCTCTCTCTCTCTCTCAGCTCACTTTTGTCCCAGGAACCAGGTTCCCTACTAGGGACTGTGGACCCCCTGTGGTGAAGATGTTCCCTCTGGGTGGTGTATTCCACATTTCTCTCTCTCCTGAGGCCCTGATATTTCGGGGACACCCGCCATATCTCTCCTCAGGTCAGACCTTCACGATGGGAGTTGGACCTTCCAAAATTCCTTCAGACTCCCCATTGGGATGTCTCCAGCCAACCTTGGGCCCCAACGCCTCACACCTGATCTTAGGCCCCGAAAGCTCATTTTTCTCTGTAATCAGGCCTGGCCCCAATATCCATTGGACAATGCCTCCAAATGGCCACTTAACGGCACTTTTGATCCCAATATTTTAAGGGATCGATACAATTTCTGTGAGCGCACTGGTAAATGGAAGAAACTTCTCTACATCCCACCCTTTTTTTTATCTCCACACCAAACCTTCCTTCTGTACCTCCTGTTCCCCTGCACAGGTCCTACTGGCCTCTAAACCAGTCTCAAAACCAGCCAAATCCTTCTCTGAATCCCCTCCTGACTGTGAAGCTTTCCCTTCTTTCAACCCTGCTAATGAGCCTCCACCTTACCAAAGACGGGTTTCCATTGTTCAGCTGTTGGCTTCCACCCCTCCTCCCACTCCTCCTTCTACTCCTCCTCTTACCCTTCCTTCCACCCCTCCTTCTACCTGCCCTTCCACCCACCCAGGACCACAGGATCCCATGAGCCCCCAACACACTCGCTCTCACAGACCCCCCAGTCAACTGGTTTCCATCTACCTTCTCTGGGAAGTGGCTGGAGTGGAAGGCATTGTGAGGGTCCATGTCCCCTTTTCCTCGCTGACCTCTCTCAGATAGAAAAGCACCTTGGCTCTTTCACCACTAACCCTGATTCTTATGTTGAAAAGTTCCAATACTTGGCTCAATCCTATGACCTTACGTGGCATGACATCTATCTCATTCTTTCCTCCACCCTCCTTCCAGAGGAGAAACAACGGGTTTGGGATGTGGCTAGGGCACATGCAGATGAGGTCCATTGCACCACCCTGCCCATCCTGTAGGAGCTACAGTGATCCCTACTGAGGAGCCTCATTGGAATTACCAAACCGGTGACAGAACGCTTAGGGATCAGATGGTTACCTGTTTAGTGGCGGGATTAAAAAAGTCGACCCAAAAGGTTGTTAATTTTGATAATCTCAGAGAAATCCAACAAGAAAAAGAGGAAAATCCAGCTAGTTTCTTGTCCCGGGTCACAGAGGCGCTACAACACCATACAAAAGTTGACCCAGAAACTAAGGATGGGATAATTATTCTTATGACCCACTTTATCTCCTAGTCAGTCCCAGATATCAGAAAAAACCCTAAAAGACTAGAAAATGGCCCTCAGACTCCACAGGCTGAAATTTTAAACAACAAAGGGCTGATAAGGAGAGGAGAGATAAGGCTAAATTCCAGATGTTGGCACAAGCCCTCCGACAAAAGCCTCCGACCTCTAACTCCTGAGGCCAGGAAAAATCCCAAACACCTTCTAGCCCATGTTTTCAGTGTGGCCTTGAGGGACACTGGGCCCGTACTTGTCCTGAACCATGAAGCCCACCAGGGCCATGTCTTAAGTGCAAACAGGAGGGCCACTGGGCTATGGACTGCCCCTCCACCCCTCAAGGCAGAGGGTCTAAGCCCCCCACACTGTCCCTCCTCCCTAACTGATCTTTTAGGACTGGTGACTGTGGCTGATGACTGACAGAGCCCAGGACTCCCAGGCCCAACGACCATAACTTCATGGGAGCCCAGGATAATGGCCATTATTGACGGTAGGCCTATCTCTCTCCTCCTGGACACTGGTGCCACTTTTTCTGCCTTGCTGGAGTTCTGGGGACCTACCAAACCTTCTTTAACCTCCATAGTCGGAGTGGAGGGAATTCCTACCCAGCCCTTAATGACATTTCCTTTAACCTGCATACTGGGAGATTCACTTTTTACTCACTCCTTCCTAATCCTCCCTAATCGCCCCACCCCACTCTTGGGAAGGGACATTTTGGCAAAATTCCAGGCCACTCTCACCTTACACCCACCTCCTCTTAAGCTGTGACCCATTAACCCCTTGTCTCCATCCTCTCAGCCCCTCCTTGCCATCATGGGTGCCCTGCTTCCACAAGCCCCTTCCAATCCCTTGCCCTTACCCTCTACACTGGTAGATCCCATTGTGTGGGACTTCCAGAACCCTGCAGTCTCTACCCATCATGAGCCAATCTTTATTACTCTCAAGGACCCCTCTGTTTTCCCAAACCAACCTCAATATCACATCTCTCTAATCCACTTACAGGGATTAAAGCCTATCATCTCAGAGCTTCCCTCTAAGGGCCTTCTTCACCCTACCCACTCCCCCTATAACACTCCTATTCTACCTGTAAAAAAGCCCAATGGGTCTTACCGACTGGTACAGGACCTCTGCTTAATCAATGCGGCAGTGACTCCTATACACCTGGTGGTACCCAACCCCTACACTCTCCTGTCTCTCAACCCTGGTACCACCACCCATTTCACAGTCCTGGACCTAAAAGATGCTTTCTTCACTATCCCTGTCCACACATAGTCCCAAAACCTCTTTGCCTTCACCTGGACTGGTCCAGATTCTCATACTTCCCAACAACTGACCTGGAGTGTTCTGCCTCAGGGGTTCTGGAACAGTCCCCACCTCTTTGGCCAAGCTCTGGCTAGGGATCTCCTTACCCTCCATCTCTCCCCAAGTAAACTCCTCCAGTATGTAGATGACCTCCTGCTCTGCAGCCCCTCACTCAAGGATAGCCAACAACACACTGCCCTCCTGCTTAATTTTCTGGGAAAAAAGGGATACTGGGTGTCCCCTAACAAGGCTCAACTGTCTCTCACCCAGGTGACTTGCCTGGGCCTATCGATCTCCCCTACTCATAAGGCTATCACACAGATCATAAGGCCTTGTTACCCTCTCTCCCTGCCCCCACCACTAAGGCTGAAGTTCTCTCCTTTCTTGGCCTGGCTGGCTATCTCAGAGCTTGGGTACCCAACTTCAGTCTAATGGCCAAACCTCCATATGAGGCATCCAAGGGTTCCATTCAAGAGCCCCTGGACCCCTCTCAGCCTGTGTCAAGTCATTTTAAAACCCTCTTACAAGCCCTATTACAAGCCCCGGCACTTCGCTTGCCAGACCTCACTCGTCCCTTCTTCCTTTACATTTCTGAGAGGCAAGAGTTTGCCCTAGGAGTTCTGGGACACAACATAGGGCCCTCCTTTGCTCCAGTAGCATACCTCTCCAAACAGTTAGACCCCACAACCAGGGGATGGGCCCCATGCCTCAGAGCCCTGGCTGCCGCCTCTCTCTTGATCTAGGAAAGCAAAAAACTTACCTTTGGGTCCCACCTTATTGTTTACTCCCCCCGTAGCCTCTCAGAACTCCTCATGTATAAGGGACTTTACTCCATACCCCCACTCGTATCCTATCCCTCCAGGTGGCCTTGGTCAAGGATCCCACTCTAACTTTCATCTCATGTCCCCCACTTAACCCAGCTACTCTTCTTCCTCTCTCTTCAACACCTCTCATTCACTCCTGCCCTGAGATCCTTGAAGAGCTTCTCCCCTGCCCAGACCACATTCAGGAAGGCACCCTTTCTCAGGCTGACTACACTTGGTTCATTGATGGCAGCTCCTTCATTCACAATGGACAGCGAAGAGCTGGATATGCCATCATGTCTGATTCTGCCATCATTGAGGCATGCCCTCTCCCTTTGAGCACTACTTCCCAGAACTGACTGCCGTGGTCAGACCTCTAACTCTGGCAAAAGACAAAACTGTCAACATTTGCACTGACTCTAAGTATGCATTTCACACTTTACTGTCCCATTCCACTATCTGGAGAGAAAGGGGATTCCTAACTACAAGAGGAAATCCTATTATCAATGCTTCTTTAATAGCCCAGGTCCCAGAGGCTTCACGCCTTCCTTCCCGGGTGGGCATTTCTCATTGCAAAGCCCACCAGACTGACTCCTCCATAATTACCAGAGGAAATAACTGAGCAGATACAGAGGCCGAGTGAGCAGCCCTCCAAACTGCACCCCAATTGGCCATGTACCCCCTTACCCCAGCTTCCTACCCTCCTCTCACTAAACTTTCTCTCCCCCCTTCTGAAGTTAAAACTCTTCTTTCTTATTTACATATGCTTTTTCATCCTAATCTTCATGCGCTTTACACCTTTCTCCACCAATCCCTTTCCCTATCTCCAGGAGACATACAATACCTTAAACAGATTGCCCAATCCTGCTCAATTTGCCAGTGCACAAACCCCAACTCCAATATTAGGCCCCATCCCTTTCCTACCCACCAAGCCAGGGGATGTCACCTGCCATGGACTGACAGGTGAGCTTCACACATATGCCTCCAGTAAAGAGGATTAAGTAGCTCCTGGTATTAGTAGATACCTCACAGGATGGGTGGAAGCCTTCCTTATGACCAATAAAAAGGCCTCCACAGTAACAACGATTTTAGTCACAGACATCATCCCACGGTGTGGTCTCCCAGCCTCTATCCAGTCAGACAACGGGTCTGAGTTTGTTTCCTCTATTTCCCAAAAATTGGCACAAGCCTTAAATATTCACTGGAGATTTCACATTCCCTATCACCCCCAATCTTCAGGTAAAGTCAAACGTGCCAATCACACACTAAAAAATACTCTCACCAAACTCTCCCTCGAGCTCCACCTAGATTGGACAAAGCTCCTACCCCTAGTCCTTCTCCACCTCCGGGCCCTCCCTAAAAGACCACTCATGCTCAGCCCCTTCGAGCTCCTCTATGTCTGTCCACTCCTCCCTATCACGGTTCAGCCAGAACGAACCCCCTAACATTCCCCCCACTCTCCTCAATCCTCTCCTCACTTTTCTTCACTCTCTCCTTTGGTCGCATGCTCATGATCAGTTACCACAGCACTCTGACAACACCAAAAGAACTCCCTCCCTCCAAATGGGAGATCTAGTTTATCTAAAAGGTACAGCCACACCTGACCACCTGCAGGAAAAGTGGAGAGGCCCATTTAAGGTGATCTTTACTACACCCACAGCCGCTAAGCTAGCAGGATTTCTCTCCTGGGTACATGTTCAAAATCTAAAATTGGCAGCCCCACAAAAGACCTACCAATCTCTTCTTACAGGACCAAGAAAAATAAAGATCTCTTGCCTCCCCAAGATCCCAGAAGACAGAGACACACTCAAGGAGACACCTGGGGCATAGGCAGGAGCCTTATGCCTGGGGACCTGGCATCTCGCCTACTCACTCTTTATACTTCCCCCCTCCCACTCTTTCCTGTCAGTTCCTGCCCACGCGTTTACTCTTTCATATATACACTCTACTCTGAGGTTTTAGATTTCCCACCTCCCAGTATAATCAGCCTCCCTCCTTTCTCATACCTTCATTTCCCTTACTTCATAGATTGGATAGCCTACTTACATCTCCAAGGTACTCTCTCAGACTTTACTCCTGAAGAAATCTAGTCATTTTCTAACATACTCTTCACCTTACTGTAAACCACTCCACCTATGCTTCCACTCCATCCCTTCCTGTGGGTAATTCTTGTCCTTGTCCCTTCCCTCCTGAGCATTGGCCTGTTGGTAACTTCTCCCCGAGTGGAGATGGCCCCATAGTGCAGCTCTCTGTTTTGGATACCTCACCCTGTGCGCCTTACTCCTTGTGCTCTCTTCTTTCTTATGACCTGTACCCTTGTGAGCCCCAAACTTCCTCCCTGCCCATGCATCTCATCCTATTCATACCAGCACAGGGTTTGCTACGATACAGCTACCCCATGTACAATGTGGGGCAAACCGCACTGGACTGCAAGGAGTAAAGGCAGCAATGTGGGCTATACTTGCTTTGGAAATCACGGGCAACAAGCGTGCTGGACTAAGTTCACACATTACAGTATGTCTGATGGAAGAGGAGTCCAGGATCAGGCATACAAGAAGGTCCTCTGCACCCAGGTACCTCAGGTTCTTGACAACTTATTCTTTCCCACCAGAAAAGCCGCTCAAAATTCCTTTGCAAACACTGTCCCTTTCTGAAACCCTTCTCCTCCAGGTCATAAATACCACTCATCAACTACTCAAACACACCAATCCTACTCTAGCCCATGGTTGTTGGATGTGTCAGCGAACTGGCCCTTCTCAGGTCATCGCCAGCCCCATAAATATTTGCACACCTCTTATTTTAAACTGTTCCTTTACCAAAAGGCCCACTGCCTCCACCCTTTCCCCAGTTCCCCTCTTCCAGCCAGCCCCTCTTCGCCTACAGAGTTCCTCAGGGATAGTCTAGGTAGGTTCCCTGGTGACAAAAAAAGTCACACTGCTAGGGCGGCCAACAAAACCAGAAACAGTATCTGTTGCCCCCCCCCCCATTCCCGGGACTCTCTTTCTTTGCTGTCAGAGTGTATACCCCTGTTTACCCCAAGCCTGGAAGGGCATCTGCACTCTGGTATTTTTGGTCCTTGACATGGACATTATTACAGAAGATCAGGACCTACCCATCCCCCTCACCATGTGTCTTTGATCAAAATGGGCAATCCAGGCCATTCCCTTGTTAGCCACCCTGGGAATAACGGCTGTCATAGGAACAGGGGCTGTGGGAATAGGAACTTCTGTCCACTACTACACAAAACTCTCTAATCAGCTGGTAAGTGATCTTCAAACTGTGGCCGAGTCTATCTTAACCCTACAAAAACAACTTGACTTCCTAGCCTCAGTTGTACTCCAAAACTGATGAGGCCTTGACCTGCTCACTGCAGAGAAGGGTGGTCTCTGCCTATTTTTACAAGAGGAGTGCTGCTTCTATGTTAACCAGTCGGGAGTAGTAAAAAATAAAATTAGGCAACTCCAAGAACAATTAGAAAAACGGAGAAGGGAGTCAGAGGACTCTTGGATTCCTCTAGGGAACAACATTTCGCAGTGATTCTCCTGGTTAATGCCCATCCTAATGCCTGTATTTCTTGCTCTCATATTCCTAAGCTTCCTCCCTTGTATCATAAGAACAATGCAAGGATTTCTTTTAGACCGTATGTCTGCTATTGCTAACCAAAAATTTAACCAGTTGTACCTCCAGGGATACCAACCTCTCCAAAAACACCCAGAAAACTACTGTGAAGGCCCCATCCAGGACACCACAGGAGCCTGAGGATCCCGCCCCTGCCAGCAGGAAGCAGTTAAAGAGATCGATGCTTCGCCCCAATTCCTGATCCTCAGCCCCTATCTTCATCATTATTAAAGAAAAATGGGGGAACGATAGAACAATAATGCCACCATTTTATAAATCAGCGGCACCTCTTGGAAAATGGAGCCATTCCCAGTAAACAGCCCCTCCCTTTAACAAGGTTTCCTGCACTCCCAAAAACAAGCTCCACCCAAGCTCCACCTCCATCAGGGACCAGGCGCATGCACCAACCCCTTACCCTCCCTCTTCTATAAAAGGCCATGCCTGGCTTGAACCACCCCATTTTTTCCTTTTTTCCTCTTCCTGCACTACCTTGTACCTGACATTAAACCCTGCCCTTGGACGTAAGTTTTCTCTGTGTGGTGTTTTTCTTAATAACAAAGACAGATATTAAACATCCTCACTGAGCAGTTTTAGATATTTCTCATGCTGATTTTTTTTGGGAGGAGGGGGAAGGGATGCTGGGGATCCAACCCAGGGCCTGGTACATTCTAGGAAAGCATTCTAACACTGAGCTGCCATCCGGTCCTCTTACATTAAAATTTGAAGATTATAGTTTTCAGCAACTCTGGCAATTATGTGTCACCTTTAAAGATGACAAGTATAAATTTAATTTCATTAAAGATTTGGTTTATCAATAATTAAATCTGCCCTTTGTGACTTCATAAAAGATTGATCTGAATAGTCAAGTCAGAAATTAACAGGTTCATACAGTTAGCCTTGTATAATTATTTTACTGTTATAATTAAAAGCACCCATGTTCATGGCATAAAGACTTATTATTCCTAGAACAAGCATGAAATGAAAGCAATATTGGGAAATTCTGCTAAATGAGATAGCACAAAGCTTTTAGAGCAAAATTGTTATTCTGTTCTGCGTCATGGATAATCTATTTCATTGATTAGACTGTTCAAAATTTTTAAGGCATTTTAATACTGGGTTTATAATTCCTCCTCTGTAATTCTGAAATAAAAAAAGCTCTGAAAACTGAACATCTTTGAACACAATACTGATGGCAAAGTCTGAACCCTTTGTGACCTTATTTACTGACAGGCACAGTGAATATTGAAAAAGGGGAATAAAGTGTTTGCCCATACAAGGATTTTGTTCCTTGGAGATAAAGTTGGTATTGCTATTTAAGACTTCTTAATTTCTTTTTTGCATAAACTTGTATTTTCCTCCTTTGTTGGCTGTTGATTTACTCTTTACTGTCTATGAATGTGAGGTAGTAATTTGACAGCTTCATATCTTAAGGATCATCTCTAAGTATGAATTCTTCTAGGTTTATAGAATTCTGTATTCATTTGGCTCTTAGGAAAACCCCCCTTTTTTTTTTCAGCAATAAATAAAGACTCAGGCTGGGGGCATGGTTCAAGTGGCAAGATTAAGACCCTGAGTTCAAACCGAAGTTTGAACAAAAATGTAGGGGAGAGAGGGAGGTGAGAGGGAAGGAGGAAAGAAGGAAGGAAGAAAGGACAGAGGGAGGGAGGAAGGGAGGGAGGGAAGGAGGGAGGAAAGAAAGGAATTCATGATTACACACAAATCCATGCATTCATTCTGGACTGTGATGTAAAATATAGCTCTTTCTGTAAGTTGTTGGTAAAGAAAGTTATAGAAATCAATGAAGAGAACAAAACTCTGATCTTTCTTTTAAAACTTATTTCCAGATTCCCTTTATCACTACTGTTCTTCCCTCCATCTAACTAAAATTGAAACTTAAAAAGTTTTTTTCCCATAAAATCTACAATAATACACTGCAAAGTAACATCCAAAGCAATCACTCCACAGGGAAGACATTTGATCTCATGAAATTGGTGGCCCAGTCAGGAAGTGCTAAAAATGTAAATGACTCATTTCATCCACTCACAACTTACTCAGTAGCCACTTACAGGGCTAGAATGAGAATAGAAAATTGCAGGAGAGAAAGGCTTCAGGGGAGCAAAGGTACTCTGAAAAAGGTGCTTGGTAGAGCCACTATACCATCAGCAGGAAAAATGTAAATAAAAGTTGAGTGGCATTTTGGGGAATCTTGTGAATAGGTACAAAATATGAGTTGACAGAACCAGTTTTCAGGTATTAAAATAGCAAAGGAGACAATGATTACAGGAACAGATCAGAGGATGAGGCAGAAAAGGCAGAACTGAGATCATGATAACCAAGTAAAGAAGAAAAAAAAGAATAAAATTCATTGGGTTTGGAGGAACTATCAGAGGATTCAAGCAGGGCAAAGAAGAATCAGACAGGAATTTTTAGAAGATCAATCAAGCAGCAAAGCCAAGGACAGATGGGAAGGTTTTCAACCCTTTGGCAAATAGATCAGTTAGGAAGTTGCTACAGGAACCAAAGAGGTAAGTGAAGAGGGAATGAAGGAGACATTGAGGTTAGCAAAAAGGACAATTTGTGACATGCATTAAATTAGAAAGTTATAAGCACTTGGAGATTAATTGCATAGAAGTAGGGATGAGAGCAAAAATAGAAATGGGCAACAACTAACATTACCCTTTTTTTACAAAAAAGATTGTTATTATTATTTTGAAGTGTGGGGCCAAGGGTCTTTTAGATACTAGCCGAATGCTCTATCATTGAGCTACATCCTCAGGTTACTCTTTAGTTTGATAGCTTGGATCTGTATGGAATTGTGTGTCACTCTTTGCCAATAAACAGTGAAAATCAGACTATCACATGTAATTCATGGTGGTATAACCATCCTGTCACCAAATTTGGCACAGTACATACTCAGTAAATGCTGGCCTCAACTGAGCTGAAAGAAAAGTAGGCTGGATCTCACATATCCAAGTGAGTTAGATTTTAGGGATGTATGCAGAACTAACTTCAGTGCACTTTTTCACATTCCCTCTCACTTCTATTTAAGGCCGGGGGTTATACTATACACAGCTCTTCTAAGTTATAAAAAAAGGACTTTTTTCTAGGACTTGTATTCATTTCTAGTGTTATTTGTGTGTAACTATCATCTGAGGACTATTGTGGGGAGGGAGAGATACATACTTTTGGTTGGCAATTCTGTCAAATTCTGTTCTTATAAAGCTTACTAGAAAAGAGGCAAAATGTTTGGGTCAACATAGTAAGATTGAATATGGAAGTTAATACTAATTTCAAGAACACTTTTCTAAAACTAGAATATAGAAAATATATTACTTAAAAATACTTTATATTTTAAACAGTTTTAAATTCAGGAAAAAATGAAGAAGACAATGTCAATTCATTTAATTATCCTTTCCTTTGACATAAATTAATAATCACATATAATTTGGCTTTGTCACTTCAATTTTTTAGAATAAGAAATATAGCCAGGGGGAGAGCCAAGATAGCAGTTAGGATAGGGTATCAGAAATCCTAAGCTCTATGACTCCAAAAACTACCCCAAGATGTTGGAGCTAAACTTGAGTAATTCTGATTGCTTCAAGTCAAAATAATAAATGCCATCACATTAGGTGCATATAAAATTCAAACACCGACCCTTAAACCAGTCTTAAATTGCACTTAATAGCCATGAAAAGCCCTCACAGCACAGTCAGCAAGGCATATCCAGCCCTGGGGAAAAAGCCCTCCAGCCATTTCTCTTTTACTTTTTTTTCTCCTAAAAGCAGAAGACAAAGCCATCAATCAGAATCAAACTCTGGGACATCCTTGACCCCTAGCCTATGGAAAGCCTCTCTATGCCACACCACATGGACAGAAGCAGTGCCATTTCTCCCTCCTCAATGGTTCCAAAGCTGCATGCGTGAATCTGCAGAATGAACAGGTGAGCATCATGCACCACGTGCAACTCCCCTACCCACCACTTGGGAACATAATCAAGTGCATCCTCTGGGAAGAATGAACATCCCCCTAACAAAACTGAAAGCATAAACAGCGAACTGTAATCTAACCCCAACAGCAAAGGAGGAGGGTGGAATGCTGAACTTGCTCTGAAGAACAGGGGTGGGGCAAAGAGCCAAACTCTCAGTGCTGAACTCTCAATGAACTAATGTGGGTAAAGCAACAAAGGCTGAGAGTGGGGGTGGGGTGAAAAACCAACCTCCCAGAGGAGCCACTAGCACCCAGCAGAGGTTGGTAGAAGTACAAAGGCTGAGAGTGGGAGTGAGACAGCAAGCCAACCTCCCAAAGAGGGGCAGGTGGTGGATCTCAGAGCTGATCTCATGGGACAGAAGGCAGCATCCAAAACTGAATTACCCCACACTGCTGGAGGAGGCAAGTCTGACCAAACAGACTTGCAGCTGAAGTGCAACACAGCTGCCACTTGGTTAAAATGACAGCTCTGACAACCCTGCATGAACTGGCAGAACTACCTTTCCTCCCAATTACAACAAGCCCTGTGACAAAAGGAACAAAGTAATACTCACAAGCCAGTCACCTGGTGAGACCACATAAGAGCTCCCATTTGTATGCCTGTACTAGGATTGGATGCCTAAGGAATAACTCCAGAACTTTTACCAAAAGACCAACATTTTGTTGTTCCTGTATCCAGTGTTTTTGGTTGTGTTTTCTTTTGTGTGTGTGATTATATTTTTAATTTGTATTATTAACTTCACCATCACTATTTCCTTATCCCTATTCTTACCCCCTTCACTTTCCCTCCTTTTCCTGCACTACAATACATTGTTCTCCCTCCCAACTACTATTTCTGCCCCTTCTCATCCACTCTCTCCCTCATCTTCACCTCCCTTTTCTATCTTCCCCCAAATTGTCACCACACTACCCCTCTATCCTTAACACTCACCACCCACTGACTAGCCTACTGCACCAACTGTACACAATACAAATTAACCAAGTCAGTCACAACACAAAAATTAAGTCAAGGAAAATAAAATAACCAATTAAAGCCACCAATTGCCTATCAAGAACATAGTTACACAGCACCAAGTGGAGCAATGAGAAGAAGAAGAAGGGTGGAAACTCAAAAAAATAATTCAATATAGGATGCAGTGAGAAATGAAGAAAATGGATACCAAGTTCCTAACCCTAACAAAACAATGAGAAATGTCACAAAGGAGTCCAATGATGTACAAAAAAAGTCCTCAAAGAAAAAATCTTGGAAGGAATCACTGAGAAATTCTTGGAGAAGATACTAAGCAGGTTTAAACAGAATATACAAGATGCACTGAAGAAATTTAAAGACCCCAAAATAAGGAACATGGGAAGATACAAAAACAAATAAATGAACTTAGCCAGGACATCAACAAACACCAAAGTGAAACAAAGGACACTTTAAAAAAGATTTATGAAGTAAAGATGACAACACAAAATATAAAAGAGGAGTTGAGCAAGATATGGAAAACCTCAAAAAAAAAAATCAAACAGAAATCCTGGAAATAAAAAGACCCTTTAGTCAAACAAAAAAACACAGTGGAGCCACTCCACCAGACTAGAACAGGTAGAAGGCAGAATCTCAGAGCTTGAAGATAAAATAGAAATTAAAGAAAAACAGAAGAAATCTTAAACAACTCAAGAGTTGTGAAAGGAATATGCAAGATGTCAGTGACTCCACCAAAAGGCCAAACCTGAGAATCATAGGCATAGAAGAAGAAGAGGTGAAGTCAAAGGAAAATGTAATATATTCAATAAAATAGTAACAGAAAATTTCCCAAATCTCATGAAAGGTTTGCCCATTCAAGTACAGGAAGACTCTAGGACACCAGACTAGACCAAAATAGAACCTCTCCACAGCATATTATCATTGAAATAACAAACACAGAGAACACATAAAGAATATTGAAGGCTATAAGAGAGAAAAAGCAAATAATGTATAAAGATATACCAATCAAAGTACAGTAGATTTCTCAACAGAAGCCTTAAAGGTAAGAAGGGCAAGGAGTGAGGTGTACTGGGCACTGAATGAAAATAACTTCAGCCCTAGAATACAATACTAAGCAAAACTATCATTCAAAATTGACAAATCAATAAAAATCTTCCATACTAATACTTCACACCAATAAAAGTGCAATACATGAAAAGGAAATAACAATTATCAACCTATATGCACCCAATGTCAGTGCACCCAATTTCATCAAACATACATTAAAAGACTTAAAATCGTATACAGACTCCACCACAGTGATAATGGGAGACTTTAATACCCCTCTATCACCAACAGATAGGTCATTCAAAGAAAAAATCAACAAAGAAATCATAGAACTAAATGACACTAAATTCAAATGGACTTCGGTGATGTCTACAGAATACTACATCAAACAACAACACAATATAATTCTTCTCAACAGCCAATGAAACTTTCTTCAAAATAGGTCATGATTTAGGGAACAAAGCAAGCCTCAGAAATACAAGAAAATAGAAATAACCCCCCTGCATTCTATCTGATCACAATTCATTAAAACTAGAACTGAACAATAAAAACAACAGCAGAAAATATACAAATAATCACAGGCTAAATAACACATTGCTCAACCATCAGTGTGTCATACAAAAAATGAGAGAAGAAATCAAAAGATTCCTGGAAGTTAATGAAAATGAACACACCACCTACCAGAAACTATGGGACAGAGCAAAGACAGTCCTAAGTGGAAACATTATAGCCATGAGTTCATATATTAATAAGACAGAAAGATCTAAGATAAATGACCTAGTGCTACATCTCAAACTCCTAGAAAAACAAGAGGAAGCAAAACCCAAACCAAGCAGAAGGAAAGAAAGAATAAAAATGCTGAAATGAATGAAATAGAGACCAAAAACACCATACAAAGAATCAATGAAACAAAAAGCTCATTCATTGAACAAAATGAACAAGATTGACAAGCCTCTGACAAATCTGAGTAAAATGAGGAGAGAGAAGTCCCAAATTAGCAAAATCAGAAACAAAAAAGGAGAGATAACAACAAACACCAAGGAAATCCAGGGAATCATCAGAGTCTTCTTTGAGAACCTATATTCCAATACATTGGAAAATCTTGAAGAAATGGACAAATTTCTAGATATTTATTACCATCCAAAAGAGAACCAAGAGGATATTAACCACCTAAACAAACCTATAACACATAATGAAATTGAAGCAGCAATAGTCTCCCAAAAAAGAAAAGTCCAGGACCTGACTAATTCTCTGCTGAATTCTCCTAGACCTTTCAAAGAAGAACTAATACTAACACTCTTTAAACTTTTCCATGTAATAGAAAGGATCTAATTCATTCTATGAAGCCAGTATTATACTTATCCCAAAACTGGACAAGGATATATTCAAAAATGAGAACTACAGGCCAATTTCCTTAATGAACACTGATGCAAAAATCCTCAGTAAAATAATGGCAAACCAAATCTAAAACCATATCACAAGGATCATTCACCATAGCCAAGTCAGCTTCATTCTAGGGATGCAGGGATGGCTGAACATACAAAAATCAATAAAAGTAATGCAGCACATTAATAGAAGCAAAGACAAAACCACATGATCATCTCAATAGATGCAGAAAAATCCTCTTATAAGATTCAACACCACTTTATGATAAAAGCTCTAAGTAAACTAGGAATAGAAGGACTGTACCTCAACATTATAAAGGCTATTTACAATGAACCTATAGTCAACATCATACTTAATGAGGAGAAACTGAAACCATTTCCCTTAAAGTCAGGAATGAGACAAGGAAGCCCATTCTCCCCACTGCTATTCAATATAGTCCTGGAATTTCTAGCAAGATCAATAATGAAAGAAGAAGAAATAAAAAGAATAAAAATAGGTAAAGAAATAGTCAAGTAACCCTATTAGCAGAAGATATGATCCTATACCTCAAAGACCCAAAAAACTCCACCCCAAAATTCCTAGACACTATAAAGAGTTTCAGCAATGTAACAGGATACAAAACCAGATTATAAAACTTTCTATACACCAACAATAAACAAATTCAGAGGAATATAGGAAAACAATTCCATTTACAATAGCTTCAAAAAACCAAATACCTAGGAATAAACTTAACAAAAAATGTAAATGACTTCTACAAAGAGAACTACAAACCCCTGAATAAGGAGATTGAAGAAGACTATTGAAGGTAGAAAGAACTCCCATGCTCATGGATTGGCAGAATCAACATAATAAAAATAGCTATACTACCAAAAGCGATCTACATGTTTAATACAATTCCTATCAAAATCCTAATGATATTCATCACAGAGATAGAAAAATCTACTTTAGAGTTCATTTGGAAACACAAAATACTATGAATAGCCAAGGCAATATTCAGCAAAAACAGCAATGCCAAAGATATCACAATACCTAACTTCAAACTATACTACAGAGCCATAGCAATAAGAACAGCATGGTATTGGCACAAAAACAGATATGAAGACCAGTGGAACATAATAGAAGATCTGGATATAAATCCACACAACTATGCCCACCTTCTTTTTGACAAAGGTGCCAAAAACATACAAGGAAGAAAAGACAGCCTCTTCAACAAATGTTGCTAGGAAAAGTGGTTATCTGCCTGCAGAAAGCTGAAACTAGATCCATGCCTATCACTCTGTACTAGTATCAACTCATTAGGATTAAGGACCTAATATCAGACCTGAAACCTTGCAGACAGTACAGTATAGAGCAGAGAATACTCTAAAAGCAATAGGTATAGGCAAGGTCTTCTTCAGCAGAACTCCATCAGTCCAGAAACTAAGAGAAAGGATGGACAAATGGGACTAAACAAAATTAAAAAGCTTCTGCACAACAAAAGAAATGGTATCTAAATTGAAGAGACTACCCACAGAGTGGAAGAAAATTTTTGCTAGCTATACATCAGACAAAGGACTGATAACCAGAATATACAAGGAACTCAAAAAAAACTAAACTCCGCAAAATTTAATGAACCAATAGAGAAGTGGGTAACTGAACTAAACAGACTTTTTTAATTGAAGAAGTCCAAATGGTCAAAAAACACATGAAAAAATGCTTCACATCCCTGGCCATAAATAAAATGCAAATAAAAACCATGCTAAGATTCCACCTCACTCCTGTTAGAATAGCTAGCATCAAGAACACCAGCAACAACAAATGCTGGTGAGGATGAGGTGGAAGAAGGAAACCTTATATACTGCTGGTGGGCATGTAAGCTAGTACAACCACTTTGGAAAACAATATGGAGGCTTCCTAAAAAACTAAACATAGATCTGCCATATGTTACAGCAATACTATACCTGGGGATATACCTGAAGGAATGAGACTCAGGTCATTCCACAGGTGCCTGCACACCCATGTTTATTGCAGCACTATTCACAATAGCCAAGCTATGGAAACAACCAAGATGCCCCAATACCAAAGAATGGATTAAAAAAATGTGGTATTTATACATAATGGAATTTTATTCAGTCACTTTGACATTCACAAGTAAATGGATGGAACTGGAGAACATCATCTTAAGTGAAGTTAGCCAGGCTCAGAAAGCAAAAATTGCATTGTTCTCCCTCATGCATGGATTGTAGATATAAAACCAATGCAGTGATATTATCAGACATGGGTCATACACTAAGGGGAGAACATGCATCGGAGGAATACGGAAAGGGAAGGAAACCTAAAACTTGAATGTGTTTGATGTGCTCACTGTAGAAGAGAAAATATAGTAATCCTAAACTGGCAGATGCCAGTATGGGAAGAGGATTAGGAAGTAGTGAAGAGATCTGGTAGACATGGACTAATGTGGGTTGTAATATACACATGCATGGAAGCAATGATAGGAATCTCTTCGTATAGTTACCTTTATCTCAATCTAGCAAAAATGCTATGTCTTTCTTATTATCTCATGTTTTCTCTTCAACAAAATAGAGAACAAAATGGTGGAACAGGTTCTGCCCAAGAGTGGGGGTAGGGGCAAACACTGTATACACATATGAGTAAATGTAAAAATGACAAAGTAATTTACAAAAAGAATGTAAAATAGCAGAGGGTCCAAGATGGCGACCGGGACACAGCCACAGACCTCCTGAGCTTTGTGATCTAGAGACTTTGCTGAGAGCCTGGAGATACACTTGACTGAGGTAAAGCACCAGGGAGAGCTGAAACATCAGCAATCTGAACCACTAGCTCATGGAAGGTTTTTCCACTCCATGATATACTAAAAGAATAGCTGGTGCTGCCTGCCAAGCCCTGTCCAATAGGCCCGTGGAGCCACTGCTCTGCATGCACTTGGATCTCTGATATTCCAGCCCTGCTCCTTAGCCCTGACAGGGCCATGCTACCCCAAACTCCCACCCCTCAGAACTTCACAATCTCCACCAGACAAGCCCTTAAGGCCTGCCAAGCCAGGGATCCACAGACATTCACGATCTCTGCCAGGCCATGCCCTCAGTCCTGCTACACAGGCAATCCACACACACATGATCTCTGTTCCACTGGGCTGTGCACCCCAGGCCTGCACAGGCCTGCACAATCTGCGCTGGGACTGTGCCCCTAAAGCCTACCAAGTCGGCGATTGACGGACATGCAGGATCTCCACTCTGCTGGCCTGTGCCCTTCAATCATGCCAGGCCCAGGCTCTAAAGGAATGCTAATTCCCCTCAACTAAAGGCCTCTACCCATAGGCCTGTGGGACCCCACCCACCTGCCACCCACCACAGGAGAGCTCCAAACCTGCCAAAGAGACACATAGACAGGTCTGGATACTAAAGGAGTAATATCAGAAAAACCAAGACTGCAATTCTACAGTTCCAGAACTGGTGATTTTTCTCCCCCTTCTTTAAGGGATTTGTTGCTTGGTTTGCTGTTTGATCACCCACCATGTGTCCCATTTTTTTTTTCTTTTTTCCTCTCTTCTCTCTTCCTTTTATCCTTCCATCTCTTTCTCTTTTTTATCCTTCTCTCTTAGTTTTGTTACTATTAATATTGTTACCCAGGTAATACTAAATTACACATAGTCCAGGGATAGAAACAGTACCTAGTGGAAATATGAGAAGAAGAAAAAGGGAGGGAAACCATTCTCCTCCCAAAAATAAAGTAGTACAGGATTTAGAGCGAAATGAAGAAAATGGATACCCAGATCCAGATTCCAACAAAAAAAGATAAGCTATACCAAGGAACCCAACAAACCCCACAAGAACACTCTGAAAGAAGAAATCCTACAAGTAATTAATGAGAATTTAATAGAGATATTACTAGACATGGTCAACCAAAACATACAGGAGGTACTCAAGAAATTCCAAGACAACAAAAACAAAGAGTAAGTGAAAATCCAGAAACAAATAAATGAAATCATAGAAGTCCTAAATAAACACCGAATTGAAACTGAGACACCATAAACAGAGATAAATGAATTAAGGGCAAAAATTGACACTATTGAAGAGGAAGTAACTCATGATATGGAAAAACTAACAAAAAAAAAAAAAAAGAAACAGAAATACAAAACAAAATGGAAGGCCAATCCAGCAGAATAGAACAAACAGAAGACAGAATCTCAGAACTTGAAGATGAAATGGCAATTAAAGGCAAAACTGAAGAAATTAGTTAAACAACACAAGACCTGTAAAAACAAAATGCAAGAACTCACCGACTCCATCAAAAGACCAAACCAGAGAATCATGGGCATTGAAGAAGGAGAAGAGATGCAAGCAAAAGGAATGAGTAATATATTCAACAAAATAATAACAGAAAAATTCCCAAATCTAGAGAAAACTATGCCCATTCTTGTACAGGAAGCCTCCAGAACACTGAAGAGACCTGACCAAAATAGAACTACCCCATGACATATTATCATTAAAACAAGTACAGAGACTAGAGAAAGAATATTGAAGGCTATAAAAGAGAAAAACAAATAACATACAAATGTAAACTCATCAAAATCACAGCAGACTTCTCAACAGAAACATTAAAAGCAAGAAGAGCATGGAGTGAGGTCTTCCAAACACTGAATGAAAATACCTTCAACCCTAGGATACTCTACCCAGCAAAACTATCATTCAAAATAGATGGAATAATAAAAGTCTTCCATGATAAGTAGAAACTGAAACAATATATGACCACCAAGCCACCATTCCAAGAGATTCTCCAAGGAACTCTGCACATAGAAAATGAAAGCAAACAAAACCATGAAAGGGCAGGCAATACCAAACCACAGAAGAAGAAAAGGCAAGAAAGTAAAGAGAAACATTGATTCAGCTACACTTAATCAAACCCCTTTATCAACAAAGACAACTACATGACAGCGATCACCACATATTTATCAATACTAACACTGAATGTTAATGAACTAAATTCCCCCATCAAAAGACACTGATTGATAAACTGGATTAAAAAGGAAGATCCAACAATATGCTGCCTACAGGATACCTACCTCATCAACAGAAATAAGCACTGGCTGAAAGTGAAAGGCTGGAAGAAGATTTACCAAGCCAATGGTCCTCAAAAACAGGCAGGGGTAGCAAAACTTATCTTGGACAAAGTAGACTTGAAACTTACATTGATCAAATGAGATAAAGAAGGACACTGCATACTAATAAAAGGGGAAATACACCAAAAGGAAATAACAATTATCAACCTATATGCACCCAATATCAGTGCACCCAATTTCATCAATCATACTCTGAAGGACATAAAAACATATATAAACTCCAACACAGTGGTAGTGTGAGACTTTAATACTCACCTATCATCAATAGATAGGTAATCCAAACAAAAAAATCAATAAAGAAATCCTAGAACTAAATCACACCATAGATCAAATGGACCTAGCTGATGTCCACATATTTCATCCAACTTCTGCACAATATGCATTCTTCTCAGCAGCCCATGGAACCTTTTCCAAAATTGATCATATCTTAGGGCACAAAACAAGCCTCAGCAAATATAACAAAATAGAAATTATCCCATGCATTCTGTATGACCACAATACATTAAAACTAGAAATCAACAACAAAAACTGCAGTAAAAAACATGCAAACAATTGGAAGCTGAACAACACATTGCTCAACGATGAATAGGTCATTGATGAAATAAAAGAGGAAATTAATAACCAAGATGCCCCACTACTGATGAATAGATCAAGAAAATGTGGTACTTGTACACAATGGAATTTCACTCAGCCATGAAGAAAAATAAAATCTTACCATTTGCAGGTGAATGGATGGAACTGGAGAACATCATTCTGAGCAAGGTCAGCCAGGTTCAGAAGACCAAAAATCGTATGTTGTCCCTCATATGCAACTTTAGATCTATTGCAAATGCAGCAATGTGGTCAGACTTGGATCAAATGACAAGGGGAGAGCACATAAGGGAGATATAGTAATAGGTAGAAAACCCAAAACATGAAAGCGTTTGATGTCCCCACTTCAGAGGAACTCCAGAGACCTTAAAATGACAGAGGTTATCATAAGCAGGGGATCAGGAACAAGTGTAAAGATCAGTTAGAATTGAATCAACATGGGTTGGAACACACAGGTACATGAAAGCAATAGTAGGAATATTTCTGTATAACTATCCTTAACTCAACTAGCAAAAATGCTTTGTCTTCCTTATTTTGCTTATGTCTTTTCTTCAACAAAATTAGTGATAAGGGCGGAACTGGACCTGTCTGAACTGAGAGGGGGAGGGGAGGAAGGGTGGGGGAGGGGGGCAGGTGGAGAAATGACCCAAACAATGATGGTACATGTGAATAAATGAACAACAACAACAAAAGAATGTAAAAAAGGTTAGAACAGGGTATTTTTGGGAGGGGGAGGAGTATGGAGAGGATAAAGAGGGGTGAATATGATCAATATATTTTATATACTTGTATGAAGGTAGAACATTGAAGTCTGTCAAAACCATTTTAAGTGGGGGAGGGAGATGAGGGCAAATGATTGTGGGGTTGAACCCAACTAAGGTACATTGTAAGCGTGTATGGAAATGTCACAATGAAACTCCCTGTACAACTAATATGTGCTAATAAAAGTGTTTTTTTAAAAAGAAATAAAAACATGAAGCAAAACTGAAAAAAAAGAAAAAAGAAAAAGAAAAAGCCAATAGGAACAAAGGTGCAGGAAAGAAAAATACTTGTTTCAGTCATTGAATGTAATGGGAACATATTCCCTAAATATTAATTCTGAGGATATAGTCTCTCCATTCAAAGAAATATTTCCCAAATGCAATTTATGAAACATATCAGTGAGTGTAAAGAAATAGAACTCTGACAATGTCCTCTTCAGTTAATAAGTTGGTGTGCAGAATCATTCAAGACCATCTATAATCAATGTAACCATACAATGCCATGAGAAATGATAGTGGAAATGCTTCATGTGCTACAGTAGTGTTTCAGTACCAGAAAAGAATAAATATCAATAAGGACACCAAATAAGGCACCATAATGATGGGAAAATTTGAGTTGGATTTGGAAGAAAAATAGGATACTGGTCTAGATTCATAAGAAGGTAAGATATGACTTAGCAAGTAAATTAGATTAATCCACAGATTTCTAGGTTATTCAGTGTGAGAAGGTGTAATTAAAATAGCATGTTTTCCCTCTGAATCTTAAAAACCTAAAAAATAAATTCAATAGAAAATTAGCATTATATGTTTAAAAAATAAATTCTATGTTCATTTGAGAGGTTAAAAAAAAGAACAGTGATGCTAAACATGGCATTAAAAATTCCCACTATTTTCAGTCCATGCTGAGGAATGACTTTTTAAAACAGAAATAGGTCATTTAAAGGATTGACAGTTGGCTTCAATAGAAATGTAAATTCAGAGTTAAGTTTTTGTTATTGTTTCACAGAACTGTGGTACATGGATCAAAAAGGAAAGTACCTGGGAACTGTGATCTATTTGATTGCATATAACAGATGGAATAATGTACATCTATTTTTACTTCCTGTCTAGGGACCAAGTCATCCCTTATATTGAATCATCATCCTGCATCAAATTGAATATTTCTAGTAACATCTACCCATCATTTCAAAGGGCAGCCTACTATATCATTAGACAGCCCAGGCACTTGATACCTTTTCCTGTTATTAACCAAAATGTGCCTCTTCTGCACTAAATTATATTTAACCAAACATGGGCTCATCATATAATTACTTGCCCAAACAGGAATATCTGTATAAGTGGAGAACTAACTGAAAATTACACATACATAGATTATGACTGTCCAGGGAAACACTTTCCTCTGTAACTATATTGCCTTGAGTATCAAACACCAAGTGCTTTTGGTCTTCCACATGACAGACTTTGAAGAACTGGAAACCATATTGGCCATGTGTCTTCTTTCCACCTATCCATTTAACCATTTTTATTGAAAGTTTATAATGTCTTGAGCATGTGGCAATAGGAACTGAATACCAAGGGCACTCATTGTGCAAGCACTTTATGTTCTATTTTATTGATGCTCCTCTTAAAAGTTAGGGCTACAGTAAGACATATTATTCCAAGTAAAGTGAAACTTGATCTCCTGTGACCAACTAATAATAGCTAATAATAGGTAACATTTACTGGGTATTTATATGTTAAGCATTGTATTAAGTTTCATGTATCTGTGTATCTATCGTCCCATTTATATGTCTATTCTTCTACAACCTAAAATGATCCCTTTCTTTTATCTATCAGAAAGAAAACTGAGGCATGAGTGGTTAAATATCTCATTGAAAGCCTTGAAAGAAATTACTGTAATACAACTTTTTCCCTCCCTTTTGTCTCCATGTCAATTATCTTCAAAAAGCTAGATTCTGTGCTTAACTGGAAAGCATGTAAGAAAATGAATTCCTAATTCTTATCTGCAGTATTCAGGTGTGTATTGCTAAAGATAGTAACATGAAACATAGCTCAGCCCTAGCCTTTTACTGTAAGCAGTGCTTCTCAAATGTAGGGACACACAGAATGAACCTGACTGTCCCCCTCAGCTGGTATGTTCATGTGGGGATAGGTGGGTTAAATGGTGACTGTGTAACAAACTGAGTCTGGAAAGAGTATTGAGAAGTTTGGTTGAAAAATATTTCCAATGATTCTGATATAACTATTTACCCTCTAAAGAAATAAACAGATCTATTCATCTAAAGACCATCAAAAGTCCTGTGAGATCAGTAGGCTGTGATTTGTTCTTGGCAGCTCCATAGAAAATCCTGGATATCATCACCTTTCTTTTCAAAGTTTTTTTTTCTTTTTTTAATTCATTTATTCAAATGTGCATACATTGTTTGGGTCATTTCTCCCTCCTGCCCTATGCTCCTCCCTTTTTCCCCCAACCCCCCTGCTTCCAGGCAGAACCTGTTCTGCCCTTCTCTCTAATTTTGTTGAAGAGAAGACATAAGCATAATAAGAAAGACAAAGCAAAGCGTTTTTGTTAGTTAAGGATAGCCATACCGATATATTCTTAGCATTGCTTCCATGTACAAATGTGTTATAATCCAAGTTGATTCATCTCTAACTGATCTTTACACTGGTTCCTGATCCCCTTCTCATGTTGACCTCTGTTGCTTTAAGGTTTCTGTATTAGTTCATCTGGAGTGGGGATATTAAACACTTTCATGTTTTGGGTTTTCTACCTATTTCTATATCACTCATATGTGCTCTCCCCTTGTCATGTGACCCAAGTCCAACAACATTGCTGTATTTGCCCTAGATCTAAAGTCCGCATATGAGAGAGAATATACAATTTTTGGTCTTCTGAGACTGGCTAACCTCACTCAGAATGATGTTCTCCATTTCCATTCATTTACTTGCAAGTGACAAGATTTCATTCTTCTTCATGGCTGAGTAAAATTCCATTGTGTATAAATACCACTTTTTCTTGATCCATTCATCAGTTGTGGGGCATCTTGGTTGTTTACATAACTTGGTTATTGTGAATAGCCCTGCAAAAAACATGGGTGTGCAGGTGCTTCTGGAATAATCTGTGTTCCATTCCTTTGGGTATATCCCCAGGAGTGGTGTTGCTGGATCATATGGCAGGTCTACGTTTAGATTTTTAAAGAGCTGGCAAATTTTTTTCCAGAATGGTTGCACCAGCTTGCATTCCCACCAGCAGTGTGTGATGGTTCCTTTTTTCCCATATCCTTGTCAACACCTGCTGTTGGTGGTGTTTTTGATGATGGTTATTCTAACAGGGGTGAGGTGGAATCTTAGTGTGGTTTTGATTTGCATTTCCTTTATGGCGAGAGATGGTGAGCATTTTTTCATGTGTTTTTGGCTATTTGAATTTCTTCTTTTGAGAAAGTTCTATTTAGTTCAGTTTCCCATTTCTTAATTGGTTCATTGATTCTGGGAGAGTTTAGTTTTTTAAGTTCCCTGTATATTCTGTTTATCAAGCCTCTGTTTGAGGTATAGCTGGCAAATGTTTTCTCCCACTCTGTGGGTGGTCTTTTCAGTTTAGAGACCATTTCTTTTGTTGTGCAGAAGCTTTTTAATTTTATGAAGTTCCATTTGTCTATCCTATCTCTTAGTTGCTGGGCTGCTGGGGTTCTATTGAGGAAGCCCTTGCTTATACCTATTAGTTCCAGAGTGTTTCCTGATCTTTCCTGTACTAATGTCAGAGTTTTGGGTCTGATATTAAGGTCCTTGATCCATTTTGAGTTGATACTAATACAGGGTAATAAACATGGATCTAGTTTCAGTTGCTTACAGATGGATAACCACTTTTCCCAGCAACATTTGCTGAAGAGGCTCTCTTTTTTCCATTGTATATTTTTGGCACCTTTGTCAAAAATGAGGTGGGTATAGTTGTGTGGGTTCGTATCTGGGTCCTCTATTCTATTCCACTGGTCTTCATGTCTGTTTTTGTGCCAGTACCATGCTGTTTTTGTTGCTATTGCTTTGTAATATAGTTTGAAGTTGGGTATTGTGATACCTCCAGCATTGCTCTTTTTGCTGAGTATTACCTTCTCTATTTGTGGTCTCTTGTGTTTCCCAATGAATTTTAAGGTAGATTTTTCAACCTCTGTGATGAAAGTCATTGGGAATTTGATGGAAATTCCATTAAACATGTAGATCTCTTTTGTTAGTATAGCCATTTTTACTATGTTGATTCTACCAATCCATGAACATGGGAGATCTTTCCATTTTCTGTAGTCTTCCTCGATCTCTTTCTTCAGGGGTTTATAGTTCTTGTAGATGTCATTCACATCCTTTATTAAGTTTACTTCTAGGTATTTGATTTTTTTTTGAGGTTAGTGTAAATGGAATTGCTTCCATATATTCCTTCTCAGTTTGTTTGTTGTTGGTTTATAAGAAAACTAATGATTTTTGTAAGTTGATTTTGTACTCTGCCACCTTGCTAAAGCTGTTTATGGTGTCTAGGAGTTTTTGGGTGGAGTTTTTTGCATTTTTAAGGTATAGGATCATATCATCTGCAAAAATAGTTTCTTTACCTATTTGTATTCCTTTTATTCCTTCTTCTTGCCTAATTGCTCTGGCTAGGAATTCCAGGACTATGTTGTATAGGAGTGGGGATAGTGGGCACACTTGTCTCATTCCTGATATTAGGGGAAATGGTTTCAGTTTTTCACCGTTAAGTATGATGTTGGCTGTAGATTTGTCATATATAGCTTTTACAATGTTGAGGTACATTCCTTCTATTTCTAGTTGTCTTAGAGATTTATCATGAAATTGTGTTGGATCTTGTCTAAGGCTTTTTCTGCAGAAAAAAGTGGGTTTTGTCTTTGTTTCTATCAATGTGCTGTATTACATTTATAGATTTGCATATGTTGAACTACCTCTGCATCCCTGGGTTGAAGCTGACTTGATCATGGTGGATGGTATTTCTGATGTGTTGTTGGATTCAGTTTGCCATTATTTTATTGAGGATTTTTGCAAGATGTTCATTAAGGAAATTGGCCTATAGTTCTCCTTTTTGGAGATGTCTTGTGTGGTTTTGGGATGAGAGTAATATTGGCTTCATAAAATGAGTAAGCAGTGTTTCTTCCCTTCCTATTTCATGGAACAGTTTAAGGAGGGTTAGTATTAGATCTTTAAAGGTCTGATAGAATTCAGCAGAGAATCCATCAGGTCCTGGACTTTTCTTTTTTGGGAGTCTCTTCCTTGCTGCTTCAATTTCATTTTGTGTTTTAGATCTATTCAGGTGATTAATATTTTCTTGGTTCAGTTTTGGATGGTAGTAAGTATCTAGAAATCTGTCCATTTCTTCAAGATTTTCAAATTTATTAGAATATAGATTCTCAAAGTAGTCTCTGATGATTTCCTGGATTTCCATGGTGTTTGTTGTTATCTCTCCTTCTGAATTTCTGATTTTACTGATTTGGGTTTTTTCTCTCTTCATTCTCTTTTCAAAGTTTTTAATAATGCATTTGAGTTCCTTCCAAAGGACTGGCACTAAAATTGCCTGCGTACACTTTATAAAGTATTTTCCCACCTCAGTATTAAATATAAAAAGGTGTTGTCTTCTAGCATAACTCCTTTCCCCAACATTTATCATGCCAGCTGAAGAACGCTAGAAGTCTTTAAAAATCTAGGATTGTAAGAAATGTATTAGAATAATCCATTGCTTTCTTCTCATTTCACTTACATTTGAAAAGATAGTTTTAAAAAATAACTTGTCTGTTTCTTTTATCTACATACAGAGTAATTAGCTAGTAGTTTATTGAATAATAACTTTTTATCTGTTGGCACATAAGATATAAGAAAAAGAAATGCTTCCTTTGGAAGACACTATTTCAAAATTTACCTTGATCTGGTAAATTACTCATTTTCCCTATATAGTTCTTTTACTTAGTTATAGTTGTAAAAATTTTTGTTTATATGGTATCAGGAACAAAATACTAAATTATTAGGGAGCCAAAATTCAAATACATTTTATACTGCATCATAATGTGTTCAGAAATCAATTGGATTAAATGAGCTGACTACCTGATATCTAGATTCTAGTTAAATATCCTGACCCATCTGAAATGCAGGAAGAGAAAAAGGTAGTAATCTGTTCTTTCCTAGAGATTACCATTATCTTCTGCTTACTTATGAAAAAACTGAGGTATAGAATAGCTGTTCTTGGCCAAAGTCTCCCAGAACATGTTAGACCCAGGATTCAAACCCAGACTTTGTAGACCTAGGATTTAAACCTAAATTCAATTTTCAAGTTCTTCAATTTGCAAAGCCTCATTGCCTTAAAATATGGTAGCAATAGTATTTCAATTATGTCACCTTACAAAGTTGTGTTCATTCACTTAGTCATTCACTTAGTCATTCACTAGACATGCTAAGCTAGGGTTACCCTTTGGATATTTTCTTTAGGAATTCATGTCTAAAATAATCTAACTTGGAAGATAGTTGTTTGCTTTTTTCTGGATTTATATACAAAAATTTCAGTATTTGTGTTTTCATATCTTTTTCTTGGCATGAAAACAGAGAGCACAGTTCTATTATTGATATCTCTTATAACACATTGTGATTTTTCGTTAAGGTTGGTAATGGTGGTGATGATGAAAAATACGTGGTCAAGAAAAAAATAGAAAGCTTACTACATATTTGCAATAAGGGAGGTTATTAGGCTCCAAACATTCTGATTTGAATGATGAAAGAGATGCAGCTCCATAAATGATCTGTGGCAGAATCTCTGTATTAAAAATTATAGATTTGCAGCTTTCAGGCATCACTGTATACATCAGGGAGCAAAGCTGCACACATCTAATTCCCATTCAAGCATTCAGAAAGCTTAAGGCCTAGTAAGGAATAAGTTCAATAATTATTATTTAAATGAATGAATGAAGGAATGAATGAACAAAGAGATGCTCAGTCACACACACAACAATGTGAAATAGGCCCATGTAAATTGAGCCATTGCCATTTAAATTTCCTGATAGTGTGTTAGTTAATTAACAGCTAATGAATCCTTAACAGTTCCTTTGCCTTCTCAGATAGACACTAGATGGCTTTAGGGACTTAAAATATAGAGATCCATAGGGAACAAGAAGCACTTTTGTTTTACAGTATTTAATATTACACTTGAGTTCTTGCAGAGAATTGACATTGAATTGATCTGCCTATACTTTACCAAATATACTCCCCATATCCATGTTTAAATATCAATTGTTTAAGTATCAACTTTGTCTTTATCACCTGGCATTTCTACTACTACTAATTGTTTTTTGCAAAAAAAAAAAAATGCAAGTAATGGTTTTGATATCACATTATTTTTAATTTAAATGTATTGGAACAATCAATTGCATTCTTCTCACCTTACTTACCTTTGAGAAAACTTAAAAAAAAAAAAAAAAAGAACCAAAATGTGTGTTTCTTGTATCTAGCTAAGGAGAAATGAGAGTTTCTTTTGCATAATAATTGTGTGTTAAGTATCTAAGATTTAAGTTGCAAAATGTGAAAATCAGTCTTAAAATTTTGGGATAAAATGCATAATCTTACTTTACAATTAGTTTTATTCAGCTAAGAAACAGAACAATGTGGTATATGTGAGGACCTTCATTGTGTGAACTCAGAAAACATTTTTAACTTTCCCACATCTAAGTTTCCTCCTTTGTAAAATAAACACAATAATACCTGTTTAATTAATCATGAAGATCAAATGAGTTAATATATGAGAAGCTCTTAGAACAGTAGCCAATGTATTAAAGCACCAAATACATAAAATAGTTCCCTGAAATACTAAAATACAGCATGTTGAAAGGTTTTCTATGTCAGTGATATAGTCTTGTTCTCAAGAAATAATCCTGACTCAGGCTTGTATAATGTCAAGGGAAAATGATTTTCAAAAGGGCTACATGTTTATAGTGATTTCATTATTATTAAGTGTATTTCCAGTAGAGTATTTTTAGTATATCTACCAGAAATTGAAAACGTAGGCTTTCTAGCTTTTCTTGGCGTTTAGCTTGAGTTTAACAATTATTCGTTGTGATTTCTCTTTTTTGTTAATAAGAGATAAAGTACTATATTATTACATTTGAATAGTTTTAAAAATAAAATAATGAAAGAAGTATGTCATGTATGTATTTGGGTATGATATTTTATCCTTTGCATGATATTTTATCCTTTGCATGACTTATTAATATGACATAAAAACAAATTTAATTGAGGCTGATGCATCACAACTTATTCTACCTCATTCACCCCTGAGATTATTAATATGAGTAATCATTGAGGTTTTTCAGTTTCTCTTGTATGGCATGTCAGAAAGTGATTGCAGAAGAATACTGTGGAAAATAACAGCCCTATCAGGAACTGGACTTTCCTAGGGTATTTTCACACTCAAGGTTAGTGCCAAATTAATTATCCACCCATTATAAATGGCAATGAGGGATAATCAACTTGCAATTGAGGCACCTTTATTTTAATATTTCAGGAAAGCTCAATAAAGGGTCTGTGAAAACATGATGTTTCCTCAATTTATATCAAAAATAATATTTGTATTGTTGAGAAAATGTAAAACTGTTCTCTAGAGCTGCTGAAGAATTTTGCTGGCAGTAAAATTCTAGTTTTGCTTGAGAGCTCAGTCATTAGTTCAGAATGTTTTTATCCTTTTCAAATAGACTAGGAGTATAATCATGATTTGAATTGGTTTTTATAGACAGACCAAGATCTAACAATGTACCTTTTCCTTTCCAATTATATGTATTTTAAAAAATGAGGATACATTTTATTCTATAGAATGTCCATTATGAAAGAATCATACAGGAGCTATTAACATCTCCAAACCTCAATCTCAGGATTTAAAGCAAATAGACCAAAGGTTTCTTATTAATGAGTCACTCCAAAAAAATATAGATTAGGCCAATAGATCTCAGTGCAAGAAAAAAGGAGATAGCAGCTGAAATGTGGATGAAATTGTTAGAAAACATTTTAATCAACAGTGTCTTCCATTACTTAGGTCTCTGATGGCACATTTCATTATAAGGGGAGCTTTCTTCCCATAAAAGACAAGAAGCCAAATATATACATGTGTGCATAGATATCTATATAGTTTAGTTATTGCATCTGCTGAAGCATCCCAAGGTCTGGGCCACACACAAAGACACTTAAAGAACAGCTGAATAAATGAATACCTAAATTAACCTCAAGCCAAATGACAGCTGCCAAGCTCTTTAGCCCATCAGTGATAAAAGATTATTTTATGTCAGATGTTTAATAAAGGCTTTTTGATAGAGCAAAAAAAAAAGAGAAGGAATGTGAAATGTTTCCTGTTATAGAATATAGAGAGAATCCATTACTTGATGTATTGAATGTTCATTCACTTCAATGTATCAGCTAAATATTCCATGTATACTTCACGCTCATGATTTACTTGCTTTTAAAGTGCCTTGTTTTCTTCCTAACAAAGATGGTATTGGTCTGATACTAAGCATCATTGCACTGACAGACATATAAATATAGGAATAATATGCTTTAAATAGGAAAAGAATAAAAAGGGAGGTGGAATTAACCTGCCTAGAAGTACATTTTTAACTCACTCACAGACCTTTCTCTTCAGATTGAGTCTCCCCTTTACAAGAAGAGTCTGCTAATCCTGTGTAACTTCTTTCTGGAGATTTTTAAAAATAGACTATTTTTAACACAGAAAGCCTAACATAGAATCCTGTTTAGAAACACAACTAGAAGGTTTCCCAGGACATAAATCAATATGTAGTCCAAGACAATTCCAGTCCCTTTTTCATAAATACTTCAACAAATGCTTTGACCTGCAATGAGTTTACTTTTCCCTGAAACCTCAACTGTAATTATATAAGCAATATGCCACTTAGCATTAATTGCTTACCATCTTGTAAAATTCCTTTGCTAGAATGGAACAAAACCTCCATGTTCATTTTTGCTAGTCATTGTATTTTATTTTTTCTTTTTACCTAGCCCAGAAGAGAGAAATATCTGTATTTATTCAACTCAAAACTTGATTATTTGTTCTAAGTTACATATTACATGGAAAATGGCTACTACACTCTTTTAAGAATGGGAGTGAGTAATTAAGGAATTAAAAAACAATATCTCATGATGGTTATAATACCTATCTCAGGAAGCTCAGTTTTATAAAGGTACTTTTAAGGTAGCTTTTTCCCGAAAGATTTTTTTTTTTTTAAGTGAAAATGAAAGGAGTTATTCTGTTGATGTATTGAATTTGCTATGCTGCCATTTGTGAATTACTGTCTTCCTCTTAATTCTATCCTCTATTCCCCTCTCTGAAGGAGACTAAATGATAAAAAAAGGATGGGAGGAGTGATGCTAAATATCCCGACATTTCACGTTGATCCACCACTCATAGTGGCATCTTCTTTTTTATTAATCAAAGGTAAATAACAGCAACAGCCAGGTGTGAAACTGGGTTGCTTTTTCTCCTCTTGACCTCCCCCTTTCCTCTTCTTGACCTCTCCCCTCCCTCTTTGATCCTATGAGCTGCCATTATAACCTGCAGAGAACTCAGTCAGGACCACTTGGTGGCTGCTTCTTGAACAAGCGCCCATGCCCCATTTTTGAGACAAATCACAAAAGCAGGATCAAGACTGAGCACAGTGTAGTGACTTCAATTCCAACAGGCCTTCAAAATGCTCTCAATTTCATGCTTCCTTGATCAGCTTTATTTATAAGAAAATAGATCTCTATGAGCAAACACTTGGACTTGATCTGCCAAAAAATCTCAGAAAAATTATTTTGGGGCACTTTATAAAAATATTGATGTCTTCATTTTTACCACTATTTGAGAGCAACCTAAGTAGTATCTCAAAATGAAGCTTGAAAAGTCAATAAAATATGTATTTCTGTAAATAACTCAGGGGCACATTTTTCCAAAATGCATGCATATTCAGCAAAGATTGCTGGAAGCTATCTTCCATGTTTACTGCATAATTTGAAGTGAATAATTATAAATATAATTACAAGAAAAACACAGTTCCTGTTTTCTATAGACTAATGATAATTCTTTGTGCTCAAAGATGTCTAAAGCTTTAAATATATTTGAGAAATCCTGAGTAGGGGTAAGAAATGTAGAACTGTTATAAATTCAGATGTCACTGACACAGGGTGACCACAAATTATGGTGACTTCAGAATTTCAAATATTCACTATTTATTTGTTTGGAAAAAGAATTGAGAACTAGTCTAGGAGCAAGATGATATAATGCCACTGACATCTATAGTTTTCAGTTAGTAAAATCCCAGATTACTTTCATCCTATTTGAATTAGCATTTACATGCATTTGTAAGGTATGAATGGTTTGCTGGCTGTCAGTCAGTGATGTCAATTTGGGGAAGTCATAAATTTTGCAGTCACAAGACTTAGTTTAACTCTGTTACTAAAAGCTCTGTGATTCTTAAAGAAACAACAAAAAAAGTTGCATTGGGTCTCACTTTCTTGCATATCTCAAAAGTGAGTTTAATAAGCCTGTATCAAAACATATCAAATGGCAATTTTTATCCTGCCATAATTCTCAAATATGAGAGATTCCATATGTTCATCCTCTATGTTACTAAGTGAGCAAATGTGATAATGTGTATGAACATTCTCATTGATTGGAAAGGCTAATGGAAACAAAACTATGTCATGAACTTGAAGTTATTCACATAAGGCAATTCTGATCTCTTCATAGTAGAACTTATCCAGGGGTGGGGAATGAACAAAGCAAAAGATTTTGGGTTGGAAATTATTTGAAGGTAGGACCTTCCGACTATCCACAATACATATGCACTATTTGTGTTAACACAATCCATATCCATTATGTTTTAAGTCACAAATGTGTGTCTTCTCAGAAGAGATAGAAGGAAGCCCAGGTCCCCCTCAGATTGCTTCCACAACTTCTTTCAGTAATTTTCATCTAATTAAATTAAATTAAAAAGGGTGGGACTAGAGAGGTGCAATGACTTTCACAGTACTAATCTGTGTAACTTCACACCATCCACATGTAAAGTTTGTCACCAGGAAACTGTAACATTCATTAGTGGGTCTCTGCTGATCAACCTGAAATGGTGCCCTGATATAGTTAATTTTCTGGGTCAACTTGATTGGGCCAAGAGACATTTGACCCAACATTATCCTGGGCAATGTCTGTGAGGGCTTTTCTAGATGAGATTAACATTTGAGTGTAGAGATTAACTTCTCTACAAATAGGTTGGTTGAATCTAACAGGTTGAAGGTCTAAATAGAACAAAAGTGGCAATATTCCTCCCATAAGTCAACTTGAGCTGGAACATGGTTTTTCTTCTGCCTTCAGACTTGAACTGAAATATTAGTTCTTCCTGGGTCTCAAACCTGCTGGATGTTTACACTACATCTACACCATCAGCTTTCTTGAGTCTTCAGCCTTTCAATGCAGATCTTGGGACTTCACAGCTTCCATAACTGCATGAGCCAATTCCCTTTAATAAATTGTATATACATACATATATGTATATTTATAATTATATATGCACACACATATGTATATATAGTTATATATGTTCATGTATATTTTCATACATATGCACAGCCTGCCACTGCTGATTCCTGCAACAGTTTTAACAGGTATCATTTTTGCATTTACTTACATGTATGCAAGTTTTTTTGCACTGTATTCACCCTTCTACCTTTTTTCCCCAACACCTCCCCCACTCCCACTGGTCCCAGCACTTCCTCCTGGGCAGGATTTGTTCTGTCTTCCTGTTCTCCGATTTTGTAAGAGAAAAAACAGAAAAGATAAAATGAAAAACACGCCATTTTTGCTTGTTTGAGATAAAAGTAGCTACACAGGAAGTTTCCTTGTGATATTTCCACATATGTATGTAATATAACTGCAATTGGTTCATCTCCTCTGATTTTCTTCATCCTATCTTAGTTTCTTTCTGATGGTAGTTTCAGTTTAAGATTTCTATATTTATTCTTGTATAGTGAGATATTAACCCCATTCAAATTCTTGATTTCCCTACCCCTCTCATGGGTGACCTTCCCTTAGTGTAACCAGTGTTTCAGAGTATTGCTACATTTGTGTTAGGCCTAGTCCACAAATGAGAGAGAACATGAGGTTTTTGGCCTTCTCAGCCTGGCTAACTTCACTTAAGAAGATGTTCTCCAGTTCTACACATTTACCCACAAATGACAAAATTTCTTTATTCTTTGTGGTTAAATAAAATTCCATTGTATATAAATACCACATTTTCTTAATTCATTTGTCAGTAGTGGGCAGCTAGTTAGCCTTTTGCTACCTTGGGTCATACTCTTCCTACCTTTGTCTTCTTAGTAGTTGGGATTACAGCTGTCTGCCAATATGCCCAATTCTAGTGAATAGATTGAATAAAAACATCTAATGGTGTTGATTATATATATAGTTATTGCTGTTGAGGAAGAATTGTACTGTCATTCATTGAAACATGTACTGTGTTGGAAGATGATAGTCTTGGTGCATAAGGATAATCTAGATATATGTTATCACTTAATGTTCTCTGCAATATGCCAATAACAAATTTTAAAATTATGGGATACTTTAGAGCAAAAACATGAATAGATATTATGTTTACAGTTTGAAAAAGAAAAAATAGTTTCACATAGATTTCTCATTGCTTCTGTGTGTACAACCATAAGAACATTAGATTTTATGGAATGAGGCATAGGACGAAAACTGTACGTTCTTTTATGCTTTGTCAGAAATAAAATACTGAGCCCTAGAAGCTGTTATTTCATACAAACTTTCCTTTATCATATACTTCACTGAAATTCAAAAGGAAGATATTATACTGAATAACAGCCTAGTTTTGTAATAGCATTGGTTAGAATTGCTTCCAGTTATTTCATTATTAGAAAAGAAATTACTCTTTACAGTTTTTTTTTTTTTTTTTGAGACAGTCTTGCTATGTAACCCAGGTTGGCCTGGAACTTGCTATGTGCCAAGGCTGGCATTTAACTTATGATCCCTCTACTCCATTCTCCCAAGTGCTGGGATTATAGTCATGTGACAATATGGCTAGCCTAGAAGTTACACTATTTTATTTGAAATTATTAATGTCAAATAGTTCGAGGGCTTTACCAAAAGGTATTTAATGGAAATGCCCTTTGAGTGTCCCTTTGAATATCCAATTTGCTGCATCCTATTAGATTGTCCACACTTTTAATTGTCAAACTATACTAATACTTCATGTGATGCTTAAATTTAAATGTTATTTTCAAGATGGACATACATAAATGCATTGTGGTAATGGTGTTCTTTAACGACTTAGAGAAATTACAGATACCTTTTTTATTTTGTTGGTGGGATTGGAGTTTGAACCTAGGCCTCCATTCCTGTAAAGCAGGTACTCTATTGTGTGAGTCACAACTTTAGTTCATAATTATAGATACTTTGGAAGTCACTATCTGTACAAAATATGCTTATGAAGGTTGTGTTTCAGTTACAGAGATAATTTTAGTTATGTTTATGAAGTGATATCCTAAATATAGAGCTAAAATACTCATCAAGTGAAAAATTTTCATTTTAATTAACCATTTGCCCTACAGTGGATGTCTTAACATTTTAGGTATTTGATGAATTCACTTCATAGCACTGAGCATATAAGTATTTAAAAATAGTTTTTCTAATTCATTTATGACTTAATATTCTTCTTTTCTCTGCTTTATTCTTAGTTCACCATCTTAAAATCTTTTAGTACTCAAGTAGAAATATAAAGTCAATCAGCAGTTTTCATATCTACCATACATATCAAAAAATGTTCTCAAATTTTCTCTTACTCAGAATCTAAATCTGAACAGACTCCTAGCAAACTGCTTACAACTAGAAGGTCAAGACTGTGGAATATTATTAATTTACTACATCTTACTCTTACCTGAATGATAAAATTAAAAGCTATGTTCTGAATGTTTGTGTCCCCACAAAATTCATACCTTGCAATCTATTCACTAATGTGTGGTGTTAAGCAATTGGGACTTTTGAGAGTTGACTGGACTATGAGGGTAAATCCTCATGAATGGGATTAGTGCCCTTATAGAAAAGGTCTCAGAAAATTGCCTTTCCCCTTCAACTGTCTGAAGACAACACCATCTATGAGAATGCAGGTTCTCACCACACACAAAATCTGCTGGTGTCATGACTTTGGACTGCCCAGCCTCCATTATTGTGAGAAATGAATTTCTGTTCAATATAAGCTACCTTGTTTAAGGCATTATGTTATGGCAGCCTGAACAAAGTAAGACATTGATTATTTCCCTTTTCAGCCCCTAAGAGCTGACCTATCGTCCTGTGGTCTCTTATAGCTCCTACAAGAGTGGAGATGCAGTATGAATAGGCTCCAAATAATTCACATCTTAAATGAACAAGTGGGAAAGTCAGGCACAATATCTTTTTTAAAATGCTAACTATGAAAATAAATAATACAATCATATGGTATACATCAAAACATATGAAATTTTACAGAGTGCAAAGTATCTCTGAAATCTCTATGTTCAGCTCCCACACTTTCCAACAGGAAGATACTGTAATTTCTTATTTTCCTTCCATGAGCAATTTTTTTAATATAAAATACAAGATAGGTGTGAACACACATATATACACATATATTTTATACCTTGTCTGTTTATGTGGATGTTAACATAGTATACTTATTTTTCTATTCATAGTTTTTTTCACTTGACATTTTAGGACAGAAAAATCTGTTTTCTATACTATGTTTTCTGTAGCTTTATAGAATTTCCCTGTGCACAGGGAACATAATTTATTTGATTATCCTCAAAAGATGGTCATTAAGGTTAATTCAGATTGTTTGATAGTATAAACATGATCACAGTAAATATCACTTGTGCATGGCCACATGGCAAATTCCAAGGATAGAATTTAAGGATCATAGAGTGCTTAAATCTGTAGTGTTCATATGTGTACATGCAAAATCTCCAGGATAGTTTCTCCCCTTAGATACACCTACATCAGAATTTCTAGATAAAATTTTTCACATACAATTATTTTAGAATATTCGAAGTATACAGATATCTGTCAAATTAGATCTAAGTTTTACTGTTAAAGTGCTCTGAAAACAAGGATTTCAATATACTTTTATATTTTCATTAATTATAGTAAGAATAAGTGATATTCAACAAATAATTAAAGCTTGAACAGTTAGTTTTGGATGGAATGAAATAAAAATAAATTTACATCTTCATTTTATGATCTCTAAATTATACAAAATGTCATTTAACTATTTTCACTCGTGTTTCCATCCACAGATACCTGGTAAGCACTCAGGATACATGTTTCACCATTTTTACTTTAGGATTGACTCCATTTTTAATAAACCACTAAGTAATAAAATAGAAGACATATTCGCCAATGAAAAATAGTCAAATTAGCACCCACATTCACACATAAACTAAAGTCTATTTAAGGACCCCTAATTTTAAGTATGATAAATCAAATACATTCCTTTCTTCAATTGAGCTCAAGGAGAATGTAATGGGCATTTATTTTCCTTGGTTCAAAGGATCCTTCTTTTCATTTCTTTTTTTAATAAATAGAATGACCATGAGACTACATCATTATACCCTGCTTTCTAAAAATTAAATGAACACCCGGATCTGGCTAATATCTGAGTTATCTTTAAACTGATATTCCACAAAGTTTGTCTTACCTTACCGTTTAAACGTTAATTATATTTGGATAAGGGTCTCTAAAGGATTATTTTTATGTTCCTAATTATCAGAACCCCAGAACAATATTTTGTTTCAAATGACTAATAGTTCTATATACTAAGGACTGTAATTTTTTCTTTATTACTAGTACATGTGGACTTCTGGCCTCACTTATGTATAGATCTACTTATTTCAAACTTATCTCAGGTAAAATTTTCCATGGGGAAAAAGGAAGCAAATATTATTTTAAGTAATAATGATATTCATTTGTAATACTATTACTACTGTATTTAGCTTTTGAACAACTAGAATTTATAGATTTTATAGAAAACTTCAGAGACTTGAAAAATATATTTTGTTTAATTAAACTTTAAGAAAGGAAAAAAAATTAATGTAAGAACTCAAATATGTTAAACAAACCTATGGACTATGTTTATTTTCTTTTACTTTTATTTATGTTTTTCATTTTTTTTTGGTGCTGGGGATTGAATTCAAGGCCTGTCCCTGCTGGACAAATGCCCTATTACTTGACCCACACCCACAGCCCTTCACCTTTAATTGACAGCAATTCATACTTTTTTCAGAAAGACACATATGTAAATGCCTTTAGTGACAGAGCATTTTCTTACATTTAACTTATGATGTCACAAATATACAATGCTTAATTTACATAACTTGCCTGAAGAGGCTCTATAGACTTACCCATATTTATACCATGAAATAATCACTTCATCTTTCCTCAATTCTTTTTCTGTAATTCCAAAATTCAAAAACTCTTAAACTCAAAACACTTCTATACTTCCATTAATGTATACTATGTCAGTTGATACCTAACTTCCAAACATATAAGAAGTTACTTGTAGTGTTTATTGATCTCACAGAAAGGGATTACCTGAATGTTTTATTGCAGAAATACTAATATGCTATCTGGATCCCATTGGCTATATTCTATAACATATTGAATTACCTTTCTAAAATTAAAAAAAAATACAATCTTTGTTCTGAGACTGGTCTGTTTTTTATGGTTTCTGATTAAAGGTTGTGTACCTGATATTAACTCAAGAATGTAGAGTCATCAGACTATATACATCATTAAATGCAAGTTAACCATTTTATCTTGCAATATTGACATGAAATAAGATGTTTTTATTTTTACACCATAACTATTTTATAGTCATATAAGCATCAGTGTTTCATGAAAAATTGAATGTCATAAATTACATGACTTCAAGGAATTACAGCCATGAGTTTGTTAAAGTGTTGCAAAGTTTAAATAAAGCTATAGTGGACTAAAAGATAAAGGCTTCCTGTCACCATTTATTAGTTTCCATGAGTCATATCTACTTTCTAGGCCTACCTACAAATAATGGCCATATTTTATATAAATATCTATTTAAAATGATTAATATGTATTAGCAAATATACTTCTTTTAAAAACATTCCTATTCAAAAGAAATATATCATTTTAAAGTAGTCCATTCACATATTCTTCCATTCAAGATATGGTATATAGAGAACAGGGTGACACTTTTCAGGGACAATAAGTAGAATGTATTACTAGAATATATTTAAAAAACAATATACCACTAGGAAGCCATTGTTCATAACCACAGTGCTTTAAAATGTAAAGTTTTATAGTAACACTCCCTTTTCATGCAAGAGGAAACCATATTTAGAATAAATGGGAAAACTCCTGAGGTAAATATGTTAGGTTCTGCTTTCATTAGATAAGACAACCATGAACTCAGACTTAGTTAATAGTTCCTTAGTGACAGCTCGGTATTATGCAAGTCTCACAAAACTATTAATGGAAAACTCACAGCTCTATGCCTTCTATTTAGCAAACTCCCATCTCTTTACTATAAATTACCAACTCTAGTATAATTGCAAACTTAAATAAATTCCCTGGTGGTTACAGATTATAGTCACAAATCTAAAAAGCTACAACACAATGTTCTTTCTTCAGAAAAATTAATTATTCCAATTTTAGGCAGCTCAATAGTCAGAATTCAGCCACCAGCTGGCTAATATGTACAGTATGAGCATTTACCAGCAGGCTCCTGCATTAGTAACAGCAAGATTCCATTCCACAGAAGAATACTGCAAATGCTATGTATAAATGATTCACTCTTAAAAAGTCCTTAAGGCATAAGTGCTTTACCCCTTAAATGTTCAGGCTAACTTTCTCTACGTGATATCATCAGGATTAATTCTGAAGAAAGCAAACATAAGGTAAATGTAGTAGTCTTCAGAGTAACCAGAAACAGGGATCCTAAAGTTTGGAATTTCTAGAATTTAGAGCCACAAGAAACTTATTGATCAAAGGGTCAAATTGCTGAATTTCATATGTTCAAAAATGAGATCCAGAAAATGGTATGTGGTTTTCCCAGACTTTGTCCACCACACAGAAGCAGGTTCTGCAATATAACCCAGAGCCCTAACTTAGATCAGTTTTCTTTGACAAGATAACTAATGTCCACAAATGGTTTGCTTCTTTGGAATTTACTAAAATGTTCCATGATTTCTTATAATTTGAATATGGATTAAAATAATTCAATGAATAAATTTTATGGCATGTAACATATTCACCAATAAACCTTTTAAAAATATCAATGGGAAGAGTGATGAATTGGAAGTATGGTAGATACGAAGATGGATAACAGACTTGTAACAAAGCATAGCAAAATGTTAATGGAAGAATTTAGGTACAGGATATGGAAATACTCCCTGCAAAGTTCTTTCAACACTTTGTAAATTCAATGTTTTTCTTGATAAACTATTAGGGAAAAAATAAAAAGATAATTGGTGTCATGTCTGCAACTCATTCTCAAAACTTTATGACAGAAAAACAAAAGTGATAAATGTTAACTATCAGGACATCTGGGCTCTTTGTACTATTTTTACAATGTAAATTCCAAGTTATTTCAAAATAAAGAGCAATCACAGGGACAAAACCATTTTGCAGAAGTTTGTGTTATTTTTCCAGGGATGTATAGTATTTTAATATCTTCCTGTGGTACATTCACCAATTCCTTAATTTTTTTGCTATAATAATCACCAAGCACAAGTGAAGAAATATTAATGTCTGAAATTTCTCTGTAAACATTTAACCTTGTTGGTAAATATTTTTCTTGGGGGGGGGAAATGTTGGAAAGCCATGGTCATTTTGTATTCATGATAAGATTTCTGGCATCCCTAACATAATAAAAAGTGCTACTGAAAAGTACATCATATAATGGAAGAAAAACAACAACAAAAAAGTTTTCCTAAGAAGATGAAGACACTCTTTCAGAGTTTAGAGGCTAAATTCTTAGCTAGCAAATATTGTCATTCTTAAAACATGTTTAATCAAACAACATGCTAAAAACATGGATTTAAAAGTCCAGAAGTTAATGTGTTATACTGTGAGGTTATAATTTTCAAGTTTTTGATTATAGGTCTGCTAGATACTCTGAAAATTTATGAAAGAGCCCAAAAGCTTCTACATAGATACTTTTCAAAAATGTGTGTATCACTTTAGCAATAATAACCAAGGAGAGTGTCAACAGATGCAGACAGAAGCACCCCAACCTACCATCCTTCTGAGCAATGATGTCATAAAAAAAAAATCACACTGCACATTCATGACAGAATAAGAGTGACCAAAAGCAGATGCTGTGTTAGAATTCTTAAGAAAATAGCTTAGCACTTGACAAAACCCCTAAAAATGGTCTCTGGGCCCCTTGATGATGTCTGGAGAAGACTTTGAGAATAGCTTCCTTAGTATATCCAACTGTAAATGAAAGTATTAAAAATGAATTTATTAGCTACACCATATTCAACATCTCCCTATTTAATCTTTCTTTCTTTGAAGCTGTTGTTTTCTCAAAATAGTCAATGGAATAAGTCTTGATCTTTAGAAAATAGGAGGGAGGCTACTGTTGTTCCACCCATGTCAATTCCTCCTTTCACAGAAGAACTCAAAAATTACACCCAGGGACATAGCTGCTCAGCTGGGGATTACATTTTCCAAACTTCCCTGCAACTTAGTGTGGCCATGTGACTTGCTCTGGTCAACTAGAACATAGACAGACATGTGCCATTCCTGCATTTTATGCTTTTGGGGAGATTTTCTGGCTTTTCTCTCTCATTCCCCTGATAGAGAAGTAGCGATCAATGGAGAAACCACAGGTATAGGTGTTCGAACTGTCCCATCAGTTCTCAATGTTTTCTATTGGATTTGTCATTGGAGATGGTACTTGGCTTTTATTTTCTTAAATAATATGGTATTTTTGTTTCTAATTGCTATTAGGAATGTTCATAGTATTAAAAATGATATTCTACATTAGTAAGAGAGATTTGTCACACATGAAAACACTTTTTTTAGCATTGCTTTTTAAAAAACACATTTAGAACCAAAAAGTGGAAAACAGCTCCAGCTGACTCAGTCTTAGGAGGGAAAGGAGACAATATTTTTGCTCACAATTAGTAGTGCACATTTGTTACTTAGTAATTAATGCTTGTGTTCCAAAATCTCAGCGGGATACCAGTACCACAGTCTATTTAGAGCCAGACTGCTTTTCCATACAGTGGGGACCTCGTAATCACCTCTAAGATATTTATTTCATTTAGCTTTCTGGTTGCACTTCACTATTCCATCAAGTACAGCACCTGTTGAGGTGCGAGGCTGTTAGAGGCTCTCATCTTTGTGTTATAAGGACCCTAATAGTCCATTGAGTTTTATAGGGCAGGATGCTGGGTTCTTCTTTTGAACATCTAAACAAATTCTGAAATACTTTCCAAGGAAAAGACATGACCCTCTCAAGATGTGTGCTTGCAGACTCCTCTTAGAAAGCCCTCTGCCACCCTGAGGCTTTACAACAGTTTTACTTCCAGGATTCCCCACAAATTCCTCTGTTCACACACTTGCTGATAGCTACAGCAATGCAATTCTAGGCAAAGGTAAACCTGACCTAGGAAGTAGCTACCTCATTCCCACAAAGGCTATGGGTTACAGCAGAGGTTACCAAACACGAGGGCTGGCTGTGCAAGTCAAAGCAGCCAGGTGCCCAGTACAGCTGAGAAAAAGGAAGACAACAGGAAGAGTGCTTTATAAAGCTGATGGTGTTCAATTTAAATGCCTGCTCTTTCATCTGGGATCACATTTCTCCTATTAAGCAGAGTTGATAATGTAGTAGCTTTTTGTAAAAATATATTTTCCTAATGAAATTTAATAAAATAGATAACCCTATGCTAGTTTTCAGATTTTGAAATTGATCTTTTAACCTAAACACTTGAGGAGCATTTTTGTAGAGTACAGTCTCCCACCCTGGATGTTAACTCCACAACATAAGATGTGCCTCCCAAATTCCAACTTTATTATTGGACAAGTAGCCTCACACAGTATTGACAGGATTGCTGTTAATTAACATTCTCATTTCACTTTTTTATTGGCCAAGCTTTTCACTTATGTTCTGTTACTAAAAATTCTAAACATTGAGAGTCCTTTAAGAGATGTTGCTATTCTTTCATTCATGATTATCACAAACTGTAAGCTTTTCACCTGTGCATCTCTCTCTATGGACATCTAGAAAACCTCTTTAACCTCAGTATAGTATGAAGTCTTTGATATCCCCTGACATCTCATGTAAAAGCACCCACTGGGATGGTGGTGATAAATGCTGATAACAGTTTTCATGATGCATTCTTTTGGTTATGTCACTCAAGAATCATGAACTGATACATACCCATTTTCTTTAAGAGAAGAAAACAATTGTTAATGATTTTTCTTTTCTCCAGGCTTCTAGGGAGCAAAGAAAAATGTGAGAGGTAAAACTGCTGTGGCTTTCTACAGCAATTAAAAACTATATTTTTAATAGAATTATTTTTTCTTATTTCTGATTTAGAGTTTTCTTTTTTATTATACATTAAATTGGTTTTATTAATTAAGCTATTTGTGCAGCTAATTCTGACTATGGTTTTAATTGACAAAGTTTGCTGAGGTATTGACTTTTGGATCTCAATGTTCTCATGTGTTGAAAAGTACAAGTATAACAACATGCAGACATATTGGGTAACTCCCAGTATGCAATGACACAACACTCTCTGTGCTTCTGTGAAATGTAGCCATGAAGCATGGTGTTAATGTGTGAACTTGGGAGTCAGCCATGTCACTGCTTTTTGTGACTCGCAGTATCTTGCAAAATGTCTTTCAGAAACTAAAACTTTACAAGGCAAGCTGGGCATGATGGTATGTGGCTATAATCCCAGCACCCCAAAGGCTGAGGCAGGAGAATTGCAGGATTGAAGCCAACATGGTCTCCACAGCAAGTTCCAAGGGCAGTCTTGGTTATTTGGCAAGACCTTAACTCAAAAAAAAAAAAACCCAAAGCAAATAAAAATTTTAAAAAACACTTGTAATGGCTCAAAATTGCTATTTTTTTTAAAATTCAGAAAGTTTAGGGTTGGGCATGGTGGGTTATACCTGTATTCCCAGCTACTCAGGAGGCAGAGGTAGGAGGACCATGGTTTCAGCCTGGTCCCAGCAAAAGTGTGAAACCCTATCTGAAAAACAAACTAAAAAAGCAAAGGACTGCAGTGTGGCTCAAGGGGTAGAATACTTGCTTAGCAAGAATGAAGCCCTGAGATCAATATCTAGTACCTCTAAAAAGTTCTTTTGAATACTTTGAATGTGACAAATTCTTTTGCTTCTTTAAGTGATAAAAGAATCTAAAATACTTTTAGATTAAATTATACAATAAGCTATTTATTTAGAACAATACACTTTACAAAAATGATATCATTTTCATGTTCTACAATAGATGTTGGCTGGAATGAGTTTTATTTAAATGTAGATTATTGTTGTAACTAAACCCCCCTCTAATTTGACCATGAATAGGTGATTAAAATATGACTTACATTTTGTCATGAATAAAAATTTTCACTCCAAGGATAAACTAGTTTTCAACTCTGGTAAATGTTGGTTAAGCAAGACTAAAATGACAGTTATATTTGTTTCCACAACAAATGTATACTACAATGTATGCAGCACTAAGTACAGATTTTTGTGTGTTGCTCACATATGCATTCATAATACCTGACACATAATAGATGCTCAATAAATATCATATGAATACAAGTTTTTTTTTTCTCTCTTTTTTTTTAATTTTATTATTCATATGTGCATACAAAGCTTGGGTCATTTCTCCCCCCTGCCCCCACCCCCTCCCTTACCACCCACTCCGCCCCTCCCTCTCCCCCCTACCCCCTCAACACCCAGCAGAAACTATTTTGCCCTTATCTCTAACTTTGTTGAAGAGAGAGTATAGGCAATAATAGGAAGGAACAAGTGTTCCTGGTTGAGATAAGGATAGCTATACAGGGAGTTGACTCACATTGATTTCCTGTACATGTGTGTTGCCTTGTAGGTTAATTCTTTTTGATCTAACTTTTTCTCTTGTTCCTGGTCCCCTTTTCCTATTGGCCTCAGTTACTTTTAAGGTATCTGCTTTAGTTTCTCTGCGTTAAGAGCAACAAATGCTAGCTAATTTTTTTAAGTGTCTTACCTATCCTCACCCCTCCCTTGTGTGCTCTCGCTTTTATCTTTTTTTTTTTCATTTTTCTTTTATTATTCATATGTGCATACAAGGCTTGGTTCATTTCTCCCCCCTGCCCCCATCCCCTCCCTCTCCCCTCCACCCCCTTGATACCCGGCAGAAACTATTTTCCCCTTATCTGTAATTTTGTTGAAGAGAGAGTATAAGCAATAACAGGAAGGAACAAGGGTTTTTGCTGGTTGAGATAAGGATAGCTATACAGAGTTGACTCACATTAATTTCCTGTGCATGTGTGTTACCTTCTAGGTTAATTCTTCTTGATCTAACCTTTTCTCTAGTTCCTGGTCCCCTTTTCCTATTGGCCTCAGTTGCTTTTAAGGTATCTGCTTTAGTTTCTCTGCGTTGAGGGCAACAAATGCTAGCTAGTTTTTTAGGTGTCTTACCTATCCTCACCCCTCCCTTGTGTGCTCTCGCTTTTATCATGTGCTCATAGTCCAATCCCCTTGTTGTGTTTGCCCTTGATCTAATGTCCACATATGAGGGAGAACATACGATTTTTGGTCTTTTGGGCCAGGCTAACCTCACTCAGAATGATGTTCTCCAATTCCATCCATTTACCAGTGAATGATAACATTTCGTTCTTCTTCATGGCTGCATAAAATTCCATTGTATATAGACACCACATTTTCTTAATCCATTTGTCGGTGGTGGGGCATCTTGGCTGTTTCCATAACTTGGCTATTGTGAATAGTGCAGCAATAAACATGGGTGTGCAGGTGCCTCTGGAGTAACCTGTGTCACAGTCTTTTGGGTATATCCCCAGGGGTGAGGTGGAATCTTAGAGTGGTTTTAATTTGCATTTCCTTTATTGCTAGAGATGGTGAGCTGAATACAAGTTTTTAAAGAAAAACAAAGATAGCTAAAGACAACACTGGGGTTCCTCCTGTGAATATAATGTGGTTTTCAGGTGAGTGACTCATGTGCTTTTTTACATTGGTAAAAGAATTCTTAATAACAATCTATAGGTCATATAATACATTTTATAGGCTAAATGCTTGTGCAGCCCTCAAACCCATATATGAAAATCCTAGCTACTCAATGTAATGGGATCAGGGCGGTAGGGCCTTTGGAAAGTGATGAGGTCATGAGGATGGAGCCTGAGTTACTGGGATTAATGCCTTTATAATTCCCTGAGTTACAGGGAATTCTCCCACCTTTCACTTAAAGAGAAAAATGAGAAGAGGTCTAATGAACCATAAAGTAGGCCCTGATCAGACAGCAAATCTGCTGGCACCTTCATCTTGGGACTCCTAGCCTCCAGAACCATCTGTGCTATTACCAATTGAACTGACTAGGACATACAAGGAATGAAAAATATGCAAAGTAAATTTTACTTTTTGCTCTTCTACAATATTTTCATAGCCTAAGAAAATAAACACTTTTACAAAAGTATATTTTGGGGCAAAGCCTTCAGTAGTTTAGAGATGATAGAAAAGTAGAGATCAAGGGAATAGAGCTATGGATAGTTAGGTATGCCAACACTTACTTCAAATCTGTTACTGAGACAGATGAGAATTATCTTTCAGAGTCACCATTCTAGTCAAGCTGTATTTCTTCTTGCAAGCCTTCAACAGTCTTAAAGTGCCTCCTAAACTCATATGAAACTTAATAGTAGACTTCAAGGGTCTTAAACCAAGTCTCCTTTCTCACCTATTCCTCCCCAGTCATACTAAAACACACTTGTGTAAAACAAATCCCTGAAAGCCCAGTATCTCTAATTGTAATTTCAGGGCTAGTCAGGACAATGTTACAAAAGAAAGAAGAATTAACTTCATACTTTCATACTTTATACACATTTTTCTCCCTACAGGAAAATCAATTTTCTTTTTCTTCTTTTTCTACATATTATTTCTGAACTACTTCTTAATGGCTTAAGGTAGAGGTGCACTTCCCATGAAGTCAGTATACTTAAGCTTTTGCCTCTGGCAGAGGCTACATCGAAAGACCTAGGAAGAGTCACTGCTATAGGATCTCATAGCCATGTGCTAATATCTCGAAAAGTAAGATAGTTTATCTGCACTTAGATAGGAATGTTCTCCATGCCAACCTCCCCTAATACACATTTCCTTGTGTCACATGACCTCACAGAGTCCATAGGCTTTTATGTGAGAATAGCTGTAAATTTGGGTTCAGTATGATATATTTCTGTAGCTCCCCAGAACTTCTATGTAATGTCTGGTGCTGTGGGTGTGAGAATCGCAGACCACACTCTGGGCAGACTCATGGCATGAAAAGTGTTAAAGTACAGATCATGTCACCACAAAAGGAAAGGGATGTCATCACCTTTGAGGAGTTCATGGGTAGCACATGGAGGGGGAGGAGTGCTTCAAATGCACAAAGTTTATCTGTAGGAAATATAACCAATCATGAGAAATAGTATAAAAATGAAGTGAAGGATTTTGTCTTTAGCAAAGTCTAATTCAAAAAGAAGTTCTTCCTGGTATGGAATCCATATAATATAGTACTATATGCAATCATGAGCACATCATAATTTTTCTTCCTTAATAGTAATTACATGAAATTAAGTTTATTAGAATTTGTTTTTAAGATCTAAACTTGCAGTAGTGCTCTTAAAATGTGACTGTCACAAGGGAAAGTTTCATGTGTTATTGTACCTCAAGGAAGTAGTTAAGCCTTAGAACTGTACTGTTAAAAGTGACCTATAAAACTGAAAGAAACTTTTCAAAACTATCAGAAATAAAAGATAAATTTCAATCAATAATGATAGAGAAAGTATGCTATTTACTTTCCATTTTCTTTATAAAAATATTCTGCAAAGGTACTTTCAGAATAAACAGTCAAAAACTAAAGACAAAAACAATTATACAAGGGTTCCAAGCTGCAAATAAATAAAAGTTATTTCTCCATTTCGTGGATGATCTTTTATTTTTATTTGATTTGTTCTACTTTCCTTATTCATTCTAAACATTTGGTTAATGTGAAATTTTGTACTTTGAATAAAATTTGAAATTCTTTTGTATTATTTTAATTAAAAAACAGGTTTCCCTTCCTCTCTATTTATACAAGTTTCAGGCCTCACAAACCTGGATATCCCATTGCATGCTTGTTTTCCTTATAAAACTTTTCTAAATTAATATTATCATATCATATAAGCATTTTCTTTTTCTAGCAGAAAATCTTCAGAAGCAGCTGTGAGCATATGACACACTTAAGTGGAAGGGACAATGCAATTTAGATTTTCCTTTCAGTCAGGGCAGAAACAAAGAGGGAAACACATACAAGCAAAGGTAAATAAATGTTAAATTCATGATTCAATAAAATAAATGAGCAGTGTTTATTATTCATTTACTGAACATTCTATCCAGCCTGTGCATTTAAGCAACTGGGTACTCAAATTAGACTGTGCCTGAAAGAAAGATGTTAGTCTCTTTCTTTTAAGAGACTTCCTTAAAATAGAGGAAAGGACTATGCTCCTAAGAAGAGGTATATAGCAGAGATGACATTAAGCTGATTGATTGTTAAATTTGATCCTGCAAACCAAAAGCTCTAGTCAGCTGTAGTATTCCACACAAGGCATAAATGACAGTTATCAAAACATAAATAGAGCTTTTAAAGATACCCTTGGACTAGAGACCACTGTAGGTTAAAAAAGAGTAATCTCTTCTACTCATTAGAAGACCCTGAAAAGAGGACAGGAATTGCAGGGGATGACAAGTAAACAGCTGAGACTACTAAACTGGTTTTCCAGTTAAGGAAGCCATTCCCCAGGAAGCATCCTTGAACCAGCAGCTCTAGGGACTTGCTATAGATGCCATTTCTCAGGTCCCAGCCCATGCTCCCTCCTTAAATCTGAAATTCGGAGTGAGGGTGAGTGAAAGAGTTTGATAAACCTTCTGATACACACTCCAATTTGAAACCACTAAATTAATTAAGGCAAAGAGTACTATCTTATTGTTAGGGTGAACAAAAGTGCAGCCATGTTAGAACTGAACTCATTCTCCCTTGATGGAGGCTTACTGGAAACTCTTCACCAGGTCCTAAAGAAAACAGAACACCCACCTTCACCCATTTACTAGAAATTTAGAAATTCCCCACTTGGCCTAGAAGAATGACTGCCCTTAAGCCATTATCTCAGGAGGGTCTGAGGGCCATTGAGGATTTTCCTGTCCAGTGACCTTCCTGGGACTTCTTCACCATCCTCCTGCATCTACCCCCAGTCTGTAAGTGGTGTTGGGTTCCAGCTTTCTTGCTGGGGACACCTCCACAGGGTTTCTTCCCAAATAAACCCTGTGCTGGCATTTAAGCTGTCTCTTATCTAGCTAGTCTGTGCTGCTTTCAGTCTAACACATGGTGCTGAAATCCTTGACAGGGCTTGTAAGCTTGGCTCTCAGCTTTCTACTCTTGCAACCTGGGAAGTCATGGACAGGTAGCAACTCTTCTTGGGCTTACACCCAGATCCTGAATGGAGGTTAGAGCCATCCTTGCCCTTCCCCTACTGCCGCCTCTTCCTCCTTATCAATGACTTGATCTCTTCCACCGTTTTCTTCCTTTCCTTTCTTTGATAGCTCCAGCAGTGGACATTTTCCCATTGCTGGACTTCCATCCAACACTGGCCTTTAATTTTGGTGAGTTTTCCCTTTTCTAGGTTTCTCTCACATTTACTGTCAAAGTCTAGAGCTTCACTTCTGAAGCTCCACCTGGGGAAGAGATTTCTTCTGTCCACCTACTGGGTAGACTCACCAAATATTTTCTAAGGATGTTTGGAGTAAATCTAGGTGCACTTAAATCAGAGACTATCAGTTGGTAGTAAGGATGCTGCTGCCTCCTGATAGGACAACTATGGGGATTACTTACTACCTTTTCCACAAAAATGGGCAAAAGGCCCCAAAGGGAAAGTCTGCTGGGATGTCTCCTTCAAAGCCTTCAGACCCTGGGACACACAGAAATCGTCTACTACAATACAGTCTGGTCCCATTAACCATTGTCCCAAATAGGGTACTTTCAATTTCCAAATTCAGTGTGACCTTTAAAACTTCTTCCAACGCTATGGGATATGGTCCAAGGTCTTCATATATCTAGGCCTTTGTTTATGTCTGCTCTGGGCCCTCTCTTTGTCTTATCATGTTTGTCTTGTTTGTCTTATCATGTTCTCCTCAGTTTTCTCTGTCTTCCCTTAAAAAACCCTCCTCCTCCTCTGACTTGGACATAGCTCTCTGTCATCCTTTCCTCTTCCCTCATCTCACAAGATATAAAAAATGTTTATCTTTAAAATTCTTCTCTCCACAGCTAGGTGCTAGGGGCTCATGCCTATAATCCTAGCTACTCAGGAGGCAGAGATCAGGAGGATCACAGATTGAAGCCAGCCCAAGCAAATAGTCCGAGAGACCCTATCTAGAAAAATCCCATTACAAAAAAAGGGCTGGTGGAATGGCTCGAGGTATAGGCCTTGAATTCAAGTCCCAGTACCACAATAAATAAATAAATAAAAACAAAAACAAAATTTTAGTATAAAATAAGAGGGTGGACTCATGCATACTACATCCTTTGTCCAGAGGAAGATATGGGATGCCAATCTTACACCCAAGACTAAGGCCCCTATGTTTAAAGATTTGGCTAATAACAAAGTTACTGTAACCCAGGGTAAACTATTATTAGAGATTATTTAAAAACACCATGTAGAGGTAAATCTAAAGCTTTCAATATCTGAGATTGAACTCAGAATTAATATAATTGTTTTGTGAAAAACATAACTGACCAACTAAGTGACTTGTGGCCACTTAGTTAATTTTTAGATTCTCTTGAGTTTTTAACTTATGTGTGCTTAAATTGACATTTATGGCATGCCTAATTTAAAACTCTTTTTGTATATGTGTGTGTTTGAAATTAAAGGCTTCTGTTCTCTCCACCACCTCTTCTATTGCTACTTAAAAAAAAAAACAAACCCAAAAAACAGTTTTTCAAGGATTCATGTCAACCAGGCATTATTTTATGGAGAGTAACCTTAATCTGTTTGAAGAACTTAATCTATTTTTAAGTTAACCAGTTTGGGATCATTAAGAGACTTCAAAAAGCACTGACAATCTCCAACAACAAACAACGGACAGCTGCAAACAGTGGGATTCCTGGGGTAGGTGGATGCCAAGGGTTCTCCCTCTGCTGGGACCCCTTATTGTTTTCCCTCATTCTGCTATTGGACCTTGTCTTTTTCAAACACTTTCTCACTTTGTCTTCCAGAGTTCTCCAGGATTTCCTCTGGGACATTACCCATAAGCAGATCAACTCATTTCTGTTCCTCCCACACGCCCACTACAAAAGAAGAGCCTGCAGATACGTGAATGTTGGCGGTGAGCTATCGCCAACCTATATATTATGTGCCTCTCTCAGTCTAAAACCTACCAGTAGAGGCTTGTGCCCCATTAAAAGTGACAATTCATGTTTTCTTCTAGAAAGTTCTTGTCAGTCAAAAGACAACAGTTAACATTTTCCAAGTTTTGTCATTAAATGTAGATTGTTTTAGGTGGAAATTAATTTGATATTAAAAGTAAAGGTAAAACATGGATGAACCCTCACAATGTTAGGTCAGTTAATAGAAATTGGATGCAAAAGACTGTTTCATGATTCCATGAAATATCCAGAAAAGATAAATGTATAAAGATAGATCCCAGGTGAGTAATCATCTGGGGGAGAAATGAATGAAAATTGACTGCAAATGGATCTGAGAATCTATTTAGTGTAATGGAAATATTCTACAACTAGATTGTGGTGATGGTTGCATAATTTTGTAAATTACTGAAAATCATTGAATTGTATACTTAAACTATTAAAACTTATAGGGTATGTGTTAGTCTCCTAAGGCTAATGCAGCAAGGACCGTAAATTAGGTGGATTAGAATAACAAAAATTTACTATCTTCCAGTTTAGGAGGCTAAAAATTCAAGATCAAGGTGTCAGCAGGACCATCAAGATCTCTGGGATTAATCCTTCCTTGCCTGAGTTGGGTTCTAGCAGGCATTTTTTGGCAATCCTTAGCCTAATCAAACTGCTTCCATCATCACATATGGCAGGCTTTCCTCTGTGTGTTTTTATGGTTTTTTTCTTATAAGGACACTAATCATATTGAATTAAAGACCATCCCCACTCAAGTATTATCATAATTAATATATTTACAGCAGCTCCATTGCCAAATGCAGCCACATTCTGGGACTTACACATATATTTTGGAGGTCACCATTCTACCTAAAATAATTATGTATATTATATCTCAACAAAAACATTAAAAGCTATTATAATAAGATATTGCTGCAAAAATTCTTGAGATACTTGAAAATGTTCTATTAAAAACATTACTGGCAATCAATGTGTTATAACTCATTTCTTAAAAAGACACCTTTGTGATTCACACCTCATCAACTTGATCCTGTTAGATAAGAACATTTACAACCTCCTAAACAAAAAATGGATAACACATAAGTACAATTTAATTGGCACAGCTAGCAGTAGAAATGAAGGAGGAAAGAAAAAAAGAACATGAAATGATTTTTAAAAATTACTCATCAGTAACTATTGGTGGATATTGGATGTGTTTAGGCACCTAACACACAGGACTTTTAAGGAATTAAGTGTGAACTGCTTAATCTGACCCAGTCCCTCCTCCTTCATTCTCATTTCATCTATATAAATGCTTTCCTAGGTGTTTAAGTTTTGTTTTAGTTGTTATTATTTGAAGGGTTCACTTTGAAAATCCCTTTTTTATACCAGCCCTATTCCAATTAAAAGAAAATTTAAATTTGCATTTTCTTTTTATTGCTTTATACATATCAAAGTCTATCAGTAATGGGGATTACCAGTAAGCAGATAACTGATACATTCTCTACAAATACATTCATTGATAAAAACTGCTAAATAAATGTATTCTATTGAAGAAAGTCCTATCCCATGTGGCTTAACACCTTATCCATGATATATCTATTTATAATCTCAGGACCAGACACTTTTACCTGGATCTTTAAAAAATGTCCTCCATAATTGTATTAATTTCTGAAATATTTATAATTCATTACTTCTTAATTAATTAACATATTGGTATTAGGGATTGAACCCAGGCCTTGATCATGCTAGGCAAGTATTCTGTCATTTAAGCCATGCCCCCAGTCCTTTTGTTTTGGAGATAGCATCCTGCTAACTTTGTCTCAAGATCATAATACCCGTGCATCTGTCTCCTGAATTCCTGGGATTATAGAAATGCACTACCATGCCTGGCTTTATTTACATTTTTATAACATTTATTGCATAGCCATTTTCCCTGAATATAATATAACATTTGTTACAATAGAGATCTTTGTCCTTTGTCTTTTTCTTCACTGACAAACAACTAGTTTGTATGTTATACATGAGGCAATTAATATCCATTGACTATACTGAATATTACTGGTATTATAACTTGAAATACCCTAGCCCTTTCCTGCCTCTTCTATGCTTCAGGTAATATCATACTTTGACCTGACAGACCCAGGACAATTTCATCTTAACTGACCTGCTATCTGTCTAATGCAGTATGCTTGCCTTTGTGAAGCTTTATGCACAATTTGGTTTTCCCTCCATAGACCTGAGATATAAGGAATTTAACATGAAAGGAAGAGCAAAAAACTTTTTTTGAGGTCTCATAGTTCAGCCTAGACGAAACTGCTCTGAAATGAAAAGCTTCGGCCTAACAAAGCTTTTATTGAGATCTAAAAGTTTTTTCTGAAAGAAAAAATACAAAAGACTGGTCAACTAATCTTGACAAACCAATTAGAACTTCTATCTTGTAGGATTTATATCTTTATGCACTTTTTATTTTTCTAAGGAATGGTGATAAATTTCTAAATATTCCTGGAAGCCTGGGAACATGTAGAAGTATTTCTCTAACTACCACCTGTAGCAAAATTATCAGGCTATTCCAACACAGATTACTCAGTTAGTAGCATGGGGTTGGGTCTAAGAATTGGCATTTCTAAGGTTACATGTCATGTTGCTGTAGTGCAAAGGGGACCACAGGTTGAGGACCACTGGCACACATTAGTCCCAAGATGCTGTGTGCTTTCTTTTATCCCTGAGAGTTTCACAAATTTCTTATATGAAAGGGAGCATCCAGGATGGGTCTGTATTATGAGTTAAGCAATATTCCCATAAAGTAAAAAAGAAAAAAGCACTACAAATGAATGAAAATCATAAATCCCCAGTTGAAATCCCTTAGGAGTATACAGAAGATGCTGCAAGGGACTTCTTGAAATTTTACAGGTACCTCCTTAGCATTTTTCAATTGAATCTGGACCACATTCATAATGAACAAATCTAGGGCAACTAAGGACCAATGCGGGGCCCTGGATGTAGGTTAGATTGAGTGTCTTTGTTCATCTGTAGCTTCCATATCCAATTACTCAGATCCCAAAAGACAACGATAATACCAACTATGCAGGGTTATAATGAAAGGGAATTTAGATCGTAATTTAAAAGTATCAAGTCATTTTTAAAAACTACCATAAAAGGCAAGGTTAGCAGATTAATAATTTTCTTAAGTTCAATTAGTGAATAATGTGGATCATTTTATGGCTTACCAGAAAATAATATCAATGTCCAACCTCTTTGTTCTCTTCCCTATCCAAAATGTGAAGACAATGCCTCTATACACAAAGAAGTAAAATTCTCAAAATGAGAGCCTCAAATTTCATTCTGTGTGAACAGCGCAGCTTAAAAACCACTGTGTTAATCAGCAAATTTAATTTTCCAACACTTTATAAGACTGTAAATTATAAGTCATATCCCTACATCAAGATAGTTAAAGTCTTCCGTATAGCCTTCATTCCCTGATAGAGATTCCATTACCAACTGCAGTCTCACATCTTGAAACCGTCATTGGAAAATAAATGGATTTCTGGAAGCTATAAATTTGTAAGAGGCATAAAACTTTATAAAACAAATTCTTAATATTGATTTTCTGGTATATTAAAATCTTAAGTGAACCAATTTCAACTCAGATAATGAAAACAAGATTTCCCTCCATGCAAATTTACCTCAAATCAAAACATTCTAAATTTAATTCTCATGAATGGAAAGCTAATCAGTAGAATTAGAACTTTCAAACTAGGGCAGCCATTAGTACTGTGTGTGTGTGTGTGTGTGTGTGCTTATTTGTATGTTGGAGTGCTGAGGTTGGCAGTAGGAAGTTGGAGGAGGTTGGTTGTAATAAGCTAAACTCTAGATCTTCTTGTTCACTCTCCCACTAAACACAGGGCAGGATTTTTCTCTACAATACTGACATTAAAAATATATTCCATGGCTTCATAAGTAACCCTAACATTTGACTCATATATCACAATTAAAAAAAATCTGCAATAAAATATATAATGCCCACAACTGAAAAATCCCAGATTTTTATATATTGGAGACTAATATCAGGACTATTATTAATGTGACAAATGGTTTATGGATAAGTATCACTGAAATTAATTTTAATTATAAAATAAATTCACATTGATGGTCTATTATTTATCTCACTTTTTTGTTTTTTGCGTAATGCTCTAATTAAAAAATTATTTTCTTTTACAAATAATTTGGAAACTACTACTTTACCACATAGCTGAAAGAAAAAGAATACAACTTCTATGTGTTTAGTGTTGACAAATTTAAAATTACCAAAGGCAGCTGTAACTGTGACAAAAGCTCTTTGTTAGTGAAAATATCTTAATTCTTTTAGAATCTACTCATTAAACTCTGTATTTGTTCACCTACGCCACAGGACAACACAGCAAATATTTTATTTTCCAGATACAGTAGTTTAGTGTCTAATCTCCCCCCATCTTCCCATTCTTCAGTTCTAAAGTGACTATATGATACTAAATGGCACATCCACTAGAACTGTGCTTTTTAAGTCAACATAGTAATTTTGCATGATGCAAAAACATCTATGTTGTAACACTGGCATTTTTCCAGACATTGACAATAAGCAGATTTTTCTCAATGTGCAGTGGGTTCTCACTAGTGGAAGCTATTGATGAAGAACTGATGAGCCATTCAAATTCAACCCACCACAAAGAATGCTAGTATTCACATGTATACATTGAGTCTTAGCCAAATAACTAATTAACATAGAATTATAGCTATTTGTCTCATTCCTCTAGAAGTGTAACAGAGTCCAAGGGGATATGGTTTAATGGCAACATTTTCCTTTTTGATGAGTTAAAATGCACTAGAAACTTAAAATGCATGAGAAACAAACTTTCCTAGAACTCTGGCAGTTATATAACATTTAAACTGCACCATCAACATATTCAGTGACATTAAACAATATGGTATGTTTAAGAAAATAAACCTTCTTAAGATGGCCAAGAGATTAACAACGAATACTAATTAATTCAACTAATATCACTGGAAGCCTTTGTCATGTGTAATGAGCACATGGATATTTTATATTTGAATGGTGAATCAAACATAGGGACTTAGGTGAGATACTTTATTATTTTCACACCAAGTCTGAATAGGAGAGTATTTTTAAAATCAATTTGTATCTTCAACACTACATATTGTGTTGAAATTTCAAATGAGGCACATGGTTATATTAAAAAATATATAGGTATTTCGACATTATATAACAAAGAAATGTGTCTCTCTCTTTTCTATTAATGAATTAGACATTATATCAGAGCACCTAAAACATTGGATGCTAGCCTTTATCTTCTAATTCCACTAAATCATGAAAATAATTTTCTAGTCTCAGGGAAACAATTTTCCAGTTCCTAGAATCATTGTTCAGTCATGGGGAATACAGTGTTCAAAACAGCTCCTGTTCATTGCCAGCTCTCTGCTTTTGTTTGAGTATCAGAGATGTAAGAATAAAATTTGAAACTTTTCCTTTGAGTTCAACCTCATGTCTCATCAATGGTAGTATCAAAAAATGAAGAAGGTTATTAACACACTAATGTAACATATATAGATTAATTTATCTGTGTTAACATTATCCTGATGTGACAAAAGAGAAACCTGAAGCCCAAACAAGTTAAAGGATATATCAGAGTCACGTGATGAGTAAATATAACAGCTCAATGATTTATAAATCAAAATAAGTGTCCTTTCTACTACATTATGTTAAGCGTTTTTAGTTCTTCCATCTTACTGCTTTGACTTGTGTGGTACCCACCTCTAGTGACTATCACCTTTTAAATCCTTCCCTTTGTACCTTATGGCATTTGTGTAGTACCAAGCCTCTTTAATTTTGCCTTTTTGTTCCCTTCCACCCCACCATCCACTATTCCTTGAATTTAACACCTTCAGGGGAAACATTTTCTCACTAACTCTCTTTGTTATTGTTCATCGGTGTTTTATTTCATTAATGTTCTTATATTTATTTTATATTTAGCAGTAAAGAATATTATATAATAGGCATGCCTATCATTATTGTAGTTTCCAAATCTATTCTGTGAAAATGAAGGTACCAAAAATATTTCAAACAAAACTAACTTTGGGATCTTAGGAAAAAGTCTTGCCTTAGGCTCTTCCCAGATGTTAAAACATGCTGTATAAAGGCACATCAGAATTGGAGATGGGTACAGAAGTGACTGTACTCAACATAAGGTACTTTCCTTATCTAGCCAAGTCTCAAAGTTTTTACTTGCTTGCAAAAAATAGGCTGAGATTCACAGAGAGAACTAAAAAAATAAAAGGTAAGGAAACATAGGATAAGAAGATTATAGCTGAAAGGTGATAATAACCTGTTAATAAAGGAAGAGATCATTAGTTTTTGGAAATACCAGCAAAATTTGTAACTTAAAGAAATCAGTGTATTATTAATCTTGAATGGACTCCTTCAGATTCAAGGCAGAGATACCCTCAGGTTGCCTTAAGTGCAGAAATTTGTTGGAAGTTCGTCCATGATTTCACACAGAGCTAAAATTTCATCTCCCATACAGGCCAGCTCTCAACTCTTGAGTTCTTCATTTTATTCACTGCTTTTGCTTCTACAGTTTGTGCCTGTAGTGACTGTCTCCTTTTAAATGCCTTCCTTCTTTGTACCTCAGGTATTTGACTTTGCCCTTCCCTTTCCTTCTACTCCATCATCCACTGCTTTTGAATTCAGAGTCTTCATGGGAGAGATGTGCCCACAAGTTCACACAATCATTATAAAGTACAAAAGTTTTGTTGTGCCAAACTCATACCCAAACACTTGACTTACAAAGAAAGAAACTTACATACTATCTCTCCCTAGTTAAAGAGATTTCATTTTGACATAATTGTCACAAAAAAGCACTACAGGTACTTCTAAAATTAGAGTGAAAAATGTGAATAGTTTATTTCATGGTAAGAGCAGATAACCACTACATCTTTAGAGGAAATTTTGATTCCCTTCGTTGATGATACATCTCTGAAAGACAAACATGTGGACCTGTCTTTTTACTTAAGTTCTTATGCTTCTAGAAAGTTTCTAATGTGTGCTCCAATGTGATGAACTAAAACATACCAAGTATAAATGGTGCTGTCAAGACATTTGTACTGTTTATTGGATTCTTTTAGAACATTGATCAGCTGTTCCAGCTTCTGGTGGGGTGAAACTATAAACTCTGCATGGAGTTTGGTGGTCTTTTACTTACTAACCAGCAAAAGAACAGTGACTCTCTTTGGAATATTTGACCATAGTGAGCCACCAAGTAAGCTGAGCCACAAATTTGTGTAGAAGGGCTTCCTGTCCACATAGTCTAATTTCTGTTTTTCTAAAATAAGATAACTGTTGACTAATCTAAGAGAGTATTTTTCTGATCACAAATAGGGTGGGATTTTACTAACATTTAAAGATCAACTCAGAAGAAACTTGCTGGAATATAAATCTAATCTAAAAGAAGTGTAGAAAAGTCATACTTTTGGATACTACTTCCTCAAGATTTTTCCTGTTAGAGCCAGGCACGGGTGGCTCACACCTGTAATCATAGCTACTCAGGAGGCAGAGATCAGGAAGATCAAGGTTCGAAGCCAGCCAGGGCAAATAGTTTGCTAGACCCCCATTTCAAAAAACTCATCACAAAAAAGGGCTGGTGGAGTAGATTAAGAGGTAGAGTGCCTAGCAAGTGTGAGGCCCTTAGTTCAAACCTCAGTACTGCCCACTCCACCACCCAAAAGAATTTTCCTGTTAGGAAACACCTTAGCCTTCCCTCAAAGTAATGAAGTCACAGAGGCTGAAATGTTTCTTCATATGTTCCCGGTGAAAATGAGATCAGATTGGCCATTTTTACATGAAAACTGAAGTCCAGTCCTTCCTGTAGAATCACAAAATATTTACAACTGAAAGAAATCCCAGGGCTCATACAGCCCAACATTTTCCACTTTATTTTCATCAGAACAATAATCTAACCGGAGTATTTCATATCTAAGAAAAAGACACGGTGGTAAATACCTTTAGAAATATTGTCCTCTACTTCAAATAACATCTTTTTCATGTAGCAAATTAATTTTTTTCTGTTAAAATTCAATGAAGTCCATCAACTGTGCTGAGAACTCTACTGACAATCAAATGAAATTGTTGCTTCATCTTCCTCACTTCCTGAATAATGCTTGTGTATTTATCAAAGCACACACTATATTGTTATTATAATTGCCTGTTAACAAGACAGTCTCCAGCTTGTCAACTAGCTTATTCATCGAGCTACCTTCATCTTAAACATTCATGTTTAATAAAAAGGAGGGAGCATAATAATTTTGTGGAATTAATAAATACTTTCTGAACAATGTCACTTTTAATAGAGACAAAAATTCATCCAATTTCATCATGAAAACACACTAAGTTTAAATAAGGGATATTATAAGTTTAAATAAGGCTTAATTAACACATGGTTTGGTGACTTGCCTTCAAAACAATAGTATCTTACAACATTCACACATAAACTATTGAATAATATTCAACTGGCAATTGCTTTTACAACATGATTATGAAAGGGAAATATAGACATAATAGATCCCAGTCTATACCCCTCTCTTATTAAATACGAGTGGCACTGCTTTATGATATGGTAGGACTGCTCCCTGTCAACCCTGTTTCTAGATCAACCAAAAGGCCATCTGTTATCAGAAGGCAAGTCAGTCTCATTATTTTTTTCCCTTTTCTTTCTTACTGCAATTGAAGTGACTTCACTGACCCATGGTGTCTTTAAGAAGTATGTATTCATCAAGATACTCAGTGTCTCTACCTAAGAAAAAACATCAATATACTTTCCAAGCCTATTCAAGTTCTGATGTCCTTAAGAATCTAGAAAATAGACACTTTCTAATGAAGATAAGATCAACATACTCCCAACTACTGAAAAAGGCAATTAGTTGAACAAGAAGTTTAAATTTGTTATTTTAGAGGATTTATATTTCCTCATCCCACAGGACATTTTGAAAAAAAAATGTGCCATATAAGCAATGAACCAGATCTCTTTAAAATTCCTTTTGGAGTTTCCCCTACACACTTCTCATTTCCAAAATTGCTGAGGGACCAACACTTACCAGAGTGGAGCAGGTATGTAATTGAAGTCTTAAATTGCAGAATGTTACACTGAGTGGTATTACTCCTCACTGGCGACCAAAGATGGAAGGAGGAGCATAAATGGAGGCACAGATCAAGGGTGGATAAAGGGAATAAAGTCACATAGATAGCCCATGAGAACAAAACCAAACACAAGGAAAGATACGCGTGGGCAAAGGAGAACTCAACGTTTTGACCAAGTGGAAAAAGCAATAAAAACAAGACAAAAATGCTACATGTAAAATTTGTCTTTCTTTGTTTTCTAAGGTCTAATGCTAAAGAAAAATAAGTTGAAATAAATTTATATTTTAAAGCAGCTAAAGAAAATTTAGGGAACTTTCAAAATATTAAAAACAACAGAGAGTTAATAAGTAGCCTTAAGATATTAAAAATAGCAGTGAGGAGTGGTCAGGTCATAAAGATAGCTCCGAGTAAATATCTTATTTAGAATGCAAAATCATTAAACTTTGAATTGGCCTTTTCCTGGAAGTCACTCACATAACAAAACATACTTGAAAAAAGACAGCACCATCCAAATGTCAAAGCCATTCACTTCTTCAAAAAAGGGGAAAACACATTTCACTGAAATTAGAAACATTTTATCATTGATTTTGACGTGAACATGGCCACTTTTAGATTGAAAGTGAGGGGTAGAAAAACAAAAGATTTCCTCAGAACCTGCCCCTAACATAAAGAACTAGATTTGAAGATTAGAATTTTCTTTAGCATAGCTGCAATTGTTTGTTCTCTAAAGTGTTAGCTTTAATAGGAATTTAAAAGTGAGAGCAAATATTCAAAAGGTACAGAAGAATATATATTGAAATGATTTTCCTCTCATCCCTGCTGCCAAACTGGTTTAACTCCCAAAACCAAACACTACTGCTACCTGCATCAATGACTAAATCTACACCCTCCCCCTCTCTTTCTTACACACATACATCTGCATTTAAAGCAAAGTTTGAATTCATAAATATGTACATGTCTTTACTTTAAATAAAAAAGTGTTAACTAAAATCAAGAATAAATTTTATTACAAGTTTAAAAGAATATTTAGAAATTTTAAGATTTTTTTTTTTTTTGGTGGCACTGGGGTTTGAACTCAGGATTTCATACTTGCTAGGCAGGCACTCTTAACCACTTGAGCCACTCTACCAGCCCTTCTTTCCCTACTTTAAAGAGTGATATTACATTGAACCATACCATTTCCTTCATTCGCTAAATTACAAAATACATAACAAAATGAATGTGAAATGAGGCATTAAATAATATTTATGCAGTCAGATATAATGTGACAACTGGAACTCTATCCTGCCTATTGACAATTTGTTCATTTTCTAAGGAAATACAAGGCATATTTTCTTTTTCTGGCAGGAGGAGTCTCTTTTTGTTTGACAGCGTCCTGTTTTCAGGCCATTCGTAAAGCTATCTAGCATCAGAAGGTCAGCTTCCACAGCTTCTTGTCATTAGCAATGAAGGATTCAAGAATTTCCGTTCTCAGACACAATATGTGCTAGCATTTGGATTGGAATCTGGGGTGCCAATTCTGGCTGGTTTCTGCCTTTATGTTTCTGACAGCTTTCTATCTTAATAAAGCATCATATAGGCCCGGTTTTCCATGTGAGCTGTGAGTCACTTTTAAACTAAAATCATGACTCCCCACCACAGGCTGTTTCCAAGATTCAGTTGTGTCTTTATATATCACCTGTGTGTGCACCCTCTTTACTGGAACTTTGGCGATTTTCAGAGATTCCTGTTATCTACCTAAGCTGTAGACTGCTTAGCTAGACTGCAATTGGTGAGTCTACTTCCCAAATAATGCTGCTCCACCCTTAGCAATATTTTAGTAAAGGTGTCTACATCTAGGTCCTTCTTGGTGTAGCCTCTTCAAGCTGAATTCCTTTTTACAATTACCTAGGTCATGCCCAGTCTCGTCCAAAGGAGAACGCCAAAGCATGTACTTACTCACAAAACAATGTTTATGACTTAAGAATACCTATTTATCAACTAGATAGAGTCTAGGGAATAGAAAAAGCCACAAGGGGATAATAGTCATCTGAATTCCCATTATAGACATAGAAATGTCACATCAGAAGCTATACTCAAATACTTCATCTTAAGGTAATTTGATTTGCTTTTGTCACAGGAGAAAGTACAGCTTCGTAAAGGGTCTAGATTGGATTAAGTCCTATTTCTGTATCCTACATCAGGCTAATTACTTATGTTTCAAAGCAAGAGTTTCCTTAACTATAGAATAGGAATGAAAATAATATCACCTATCTCATAGGATTGCCATGATGGCTAAATGGAATAACATATGCAAAGCACTTTATGCATGGGGTTTAGCATAAGTATTGCATGATACATATTTGCTGTAATAATTAGAATAATAGGCTCTTCATATTTATTGTGCAAAGAAAACAATTCTCTACTGAGAAACCAAATGAGGATATATGGACCCTTTTCATTTATCAGAAAAGCCATAAATAAGAGTCAAATGGTTGATTTGGTAAAAATAGTAAAAGCTAACAATGTACTCCATAAGGTAGAATTTATTATCCCAACCTTTTGAGATGGAGAAACTACAGTTTCGTCAAAATTATTGTTCCATCATAACTACAGTTCCATCATGTTCTATGGAGTTAGAAAACACTAGGACGTGGACATGAACTTGTGACAATACAAATAAAGTCAAGTCATTAGGCTGCAAATCCCACACACTGCTCTGTAATCATTGTGTTCTCTTTGTCTTGAGCTGGTGAAAAGTACTAAGTAAGTTCTTTCCTAATTTTATTGTGCATCACAGGGGAAAGTCTCCATCAAAAACTATGTTTTAAGCAGGAAAATAAACTTGGATTCAGCAAATTAACTTTCAGCATAGCTTCCATTGACTAGGGTCTCAGACTATTAAATTTTGAATTTCAGAAACATGCTCTAGGAAAGAACAACAGCTGCTGCTGAGTCCCAATCCACAAAGCAACAGCCTTTGCAGCATCTGGACCAACAGCAACCAAAGCTCCATCAGTAAATAAGGTGGAAGTCCCCATGCAATTTGACCCTTCAGAATCTCCCCAGGCCTGCTTTGTGTGGCTCAAAGGTATCTGCACAAGGAAGGCAAATGGCACAGTTTTTCAGGCAGGAGTCTGTGACCTTTGCTCTCTATTTGGTAGAATGGCTGCTACCATTGCCAGCTGGATGTAAATGAAGATTTTAATTGAAACACATGCAGATATCTCCAACAAGGGGTGGCAAAAGCAAACTAGACAGTCTTTCTAAGTTATGTCTAATGAGCACCCAGCATGGCTTAGCTTTCTACACATGAGCCTCCATTAGCTTGGGCTTGTTTTGCCAACAAATAGTCAAAAAGAAACCCTTTCAGCCCTTGTACATTCAGCACTATTTCCTAATATCAGCTCTATTGGCTTATGTGAAATATAAAGAGTAACTCATATTCATGTTTTCTGGGAAAACCAGTAAAGCAAACAGTATTGGAATTTTAGAAGTGCATTTTTGGAAAGAAAAAGTAATTGGTTACTTAATACGATGTGCAATTATTTCATTTGAAATTATTTTCATTGGCAATTCTTTCTTAATATCTATCTAAAATATGTATTATTTTTCACATCCTGTTAATCCAGTAGAAGAAATGAATTATAGCATTTAAATTGAGTATCTTATTACCTACTAGAAAGGAAGAACAACTTCATTTAGTGTGAAATGCTACTATCTATCAATATGGTTTACTCCACATGTGGATGTTTGTTTAAATGGCAAAGAAATGTTTGTGAAGACAAAAAAGGTCATTAGTCATTTCTGCTCAAGTTATTTAGCCTTTCTAAAGGTTACTAGTGCTTTCTTTCTTTCATTATATTACTTATTTTAAAGAGATATTACATGCAAGGTTAAGATAATTGACAACAATGATATATTTCTTGATTGCTATACAAATACATAAGGACAAAATTTAAAAATAAAGCAAATAGATGAGGAGAGCAGAGACCAGGGCCACATTTAAGATTTTACATTAGCAAGAAGACAAACAGCTGACCTTTCCATTCTGTTATAAAGGTAGTTTCTATTATGTTCCCACAAAATCACAGTGCTATGCTGAGTATTGAGTAAAATTCTCACAGGCAAAAAAAAAAAAAAAAAAAAAAAAAATTGTTATTTTTTTCTATTTTTTTAAAATCCATTCCTCAACTTTTCCTAAAATGAATGGCCCCTAAAATGTGTATCTTTCAGATGAGAAGAGGAACAGAGCAGAACTGGATGACTCCAACAAAGACACCATAATGATGAACTCAATCAGAATAGTGGTGCACTCACTCATCTGAGCACTGGCATTTTCTCGGTAGACCGTGCAGTGAAAGGAATAGCATTACTCATTGGCAAGAAATCTGTTTAGGTGTACAGGTGATACTGGGTGATGTTTATTCTAAGGAATCTTAATGCCTTGGCCTATTAAAAAATTCTGCACAAATACACTTGGTTCGATATTAACCCCAGCTAGAAAACCTGAGGATAAAGAAATACCATTCCTCATCCAGCAATCCATCGCTTATTCACTGTTGGCAATATGCCAAGAGTATGCCATGCTGTTGTGTACCACTCCATTCCTATTAACCTGACCAAATGAAGACTTTAGCTGCCTTTAAGAATGATGCATTTTAAATGAGGATTTAAGATTACTGAAAAGCAGCTATGAAAAATCAATCAGTATTTAATAAACATCATACAAATATACAGTAAGTAAATATGCATGTCCTTTTACAAAGTAGACTTCAACAGAGCTTAGGAGGCTCTGGGAGCTCCAATGACCTGAAAAATTGTGTGCATGAAGTTGTTTGTATTCATCCATCCCCAGTGATCTACGCACTGACTCAGTTGTGCACTAAATTGCTTACTGAGAAAATTCAGTTCATTACATGTATTAGGCAATTATCATCGTTATGTGCTGACCACTGTTGCAGGTTAGAATATTTATAGTAGGGTCCTTATTTGCATATAATGTTGTTTGGAAAATTTTATGTGTGACATTTGAAATATAACATTTTACAAAATATAGCATATGAAATTCAGCAATTTCAGTATACATTTGCTTTTGCAATTGGGATCTGACACTATCACGAGAAAATTTCAACAGGACAATTTCATAAGCTGAACGCTATTGTAAGGGCTACAACTTAATGTTCATTTTCATAATCAGATGAACCACTTAACAATTTTTGTGATTATAACATAATACATATTCATTGTACTGAGAGTCCTAAATTAAGACAAGCATAGGAAAAGAAAAAGTCTACTTTTAAACCTACCATTGCACAGAAATCACTTTTAAAGTTTGTGGTATGTGCTGTGAAGAAAGGCCACTATTTTAGCAGTTCTTAATTTACAGAATTCCCACAAATGAGCCATATGAAATCTAATACAGCCATAGATTCCTACAGGTGCACTCATTTCTAGAAAACATTTTTACATGGACCCACACACTAAAGGATGTAAGAAGCAAATGAAAGTCCTATTCTCCACCATCTATTAAACAGAACAAACCCTGTGGTACCAACTTTGTTCTCTGGTGCTCAATAGGGATTTTAACTTTCATCTGCATAATTTCAAACTCAATAATCAACTCAATTATTTAAATGAAAAGAGCACTCATTGATTTTTACAGAATGAGAATTTTCAATGACCATAATAATGGGTTCATTTTTCTTTTATTCAAGTATTCTATGTTCTGCCTGATGGTATTATCTTTGTATAATTCTTGATTCCCTACCTTCTTACCATCCATCACATTTCCGCATCTCCAAACCCTTCTTGACTTTGAGTACAGTTCCCATCCTGTCTTTTCACAAAGTCATCTTGGGTCCTGCTATTATAAAATAGTTTCATTCTCTTCTATTTTATCTGTATTCTCACTTATGGCACCAAACAGGATTGCTGTTACTAATGCTTTCATGCAAGTCATTCTGTGGTACTTTCAGGTTCTTATGGACAAGATGAACTGATAAAGGGTGCAGAGGGGAGGATAGCCAAAAGATGTAAATACAATCTCTTTTCCAGACTCTTGTAGACTCCTTATGTACATAATATTTTCAAAACAAGTATTATTGCTCTCATTTTGCAAAGAAAAGATTGTGTTGCCCAAGGTCACTTTGTCAATAAAATGTACATCTTATATTTGATTCCCAGTGTGCCACTTCCACCTTGTGCTGGTTACAGAGCTAGATTTCTAAACTAGAAAAGGACATGATTTCCTAAACAAAGTGACTTTCCTCAAACTATGGAGAATAAGTGAAGACAAGACTGTAGAGATTACTTTAGGCACCTGGAATCTATGTGAGAAAAAAGCATTTCCTAATTTAGGAGCAGCAAATGGAAAGTAATCTTAACATTGGAAGCACACATACATACCACAACAATACTTTTTTGGAGTATGTTTAGTAATTTAAAACTATGTAATACATATTAAACAAAATTCGCTCCCCAATATCTTTACTTTCAGAGTATAATTCAGAGTTCTACACCCTGGACACAAGGTAAAACTTGAAGCCAACAGGAGGTTTTGTCTAATTGCTGATCTTTTGTTTGAAGGGGGCTTGGAACACACCTAAAGATATGCTTAGAAGAAATGTTCCTTAGGACATGGTTTTCAGGTACTGTGAGATAGCAAGAGCAAGCCTGGCTGAAGTAACAATCAAAAGGACAGGGTCAACAAACCATGGGGTACTAGCCAAAGGGAGCATTAAAAGAATTCCAGATTATATGGGAAGTTTTTTCTTTTTTGGTGATACTGGGGTTTGAACTCAGGACTCTGTCCTTGTTGGAAAAGTACTCTATGGCTTAGCCATACCTCCAAGTTTGACTTATTCTTAATATACTATTATTATTTCACATAAAAATTCAGAGCCTTGTTGCCAGAGGCTTCCGTTTATACTCTACATAGAGATTATCAAACATATCATGGTAAAAGTATCTGAAATCTGATTAGTAAAATGACATTAATAAAGTGCTATGGGAGAGAAATATTTATCTGTAAATTAAATCCCCTTCTTTCAGGGTATGGAGTCTACTTTTAAATTTTCTAATTATATTGAATACAGGAATTCCTATTTTCAATTTTAAGAAAAACTTCAGAAGTGATTTGAATAAACTTGCATTGGAAACCTGATATTGCCAGTCATGACTGTAATCCTTAGCTACTCAGGAGGCAGAGATCAGGAGGATTGAATTTCGAAGTCAGCTTGGGCAAATAGTTTGTGAGCCTCTATCTTGAAAATATTCAACACACAACAGGGTTGGTGGAGGGGCTCAAGTGGTAGAGTGCCTGCCTAGCAAGTGTGAGGGCCTGAGTTCAAACCCCAGTACTGTCAAGAAAAAAAAGGAAAAAACACATATTAGCTCAAGAAGAATAGGTAGGAGGACAAGGTCCAAGGCCAGCCTCAGAAATTGCAAGACCCTATCTCAAAAATAATTAAAGCAAAAAGTGCTAAGGGCATGGCTCAGTGGTAGAGCATTTCCTTAGCAAGAGTAAGGTCCTGTGTTCAAATTCCAATACCACCAAAAACTGTTTGATGAATAATTGGTTCTTAAGTACCACTTACAGAATGGAAACCTTACACTAACCTAAGATGTCAAAGCAGAGATTTAAAAACCCTTTGTCAAATTTCTGCACCCCAGCTCTATGCCCTCATAGTTAACGTGAAAGTGGTCCAGAGATCACTTGCTTCATTAATGCAGGGTGCTTATGCAAAACACAGTTTTCTGAGTCTCATCCAGACCAAAGAATCTTAAACTATCAACTGATCAACAAGATGAATCACATACACTAATCAGTCCTTGTGCGTGTGTGTGTGTGTGTGTGTGTGTACACTCAAAAGAGAGAGAGAGAGAGAGAGAGAGAGAGAGAGAGAAACACCATCCACTATCCTGCTTTTTAAGGTAAATGCTTCTACTAGCTTTAATAAGTAAAGAGCACCTTTGTCCTAGTAGGAATATAAACTCAGTTCCATTAAATGTATGGAAACGAATACTGCTGAAATCAAATATGACTTTCAGGTTTATGGACCCTAAGAGCTAATAGATAACTAGAATTCAAGGCTTCCTATTTTCTTCTGTCATATTTATTATAAGAACTTAAGTAATTCATGTGGCTGGTCTAAGCCCTTGGGTTTGTACAGGTTGGTACCATACTCAGACAACACGGCAGCAATATTAAATATGCCCCATATTAATTCAAGCATAGATAAAATAGAAATAAGAGACCTAATACCTATGCTTAGTGAGCTTAGACTTCAACAGAGAATATGCAGTGCATCATATTTTTTTAAAGAATGTATTAAAAGAACATCAAATAAGTGAAAACGATTTGGTGTCACCTAACTAAGTACTAAGAGGAGACAAAAAGCAAGAGAGAGAGCTAAACCCTGTAATGGCCACAAAACTATTCAATTTGAAGGAGAAAATATGCAAAGAAATTTTCAGAAATAAAAAGTATATGGCAAGAACATGAGGCAGAGCAAAACTGTTCACCAAAAAATGCAAGGAAGCACCAGGGTCCCACAACCTCCTTTGAGGACCTCAATTACCTAAAGATTTCCTACTAAGTCTCACTACTTCTCAATGACACCACCCTAAAGATCAAGCTTTTCACACATCCTTTGGGACACAATGAAGACACAGATTATAGCAAACATGTTGCTTATCTTAGTGCCCATATATGTTCTAAAACAAGAGTTTAACATTTTGAATCTCATTTATTATGGGGTTCTAAAGATTGAACATGAGTTTTGCAGGCCCTTGTTCACATGGATGCACTAGAGATAACACTTCCAGCAAAACAATAACAGAGTCTTGGATGGAAGCAGAAGCTAAATAGCTTGGCTCAGATAAATTGTATCCATTTTTGCAATTTCAAAATGGCATGCTCTAAGTAATTTACTCTACCATATGCAAGAAATGAGAGCAGCAACACCAGTGGACCCTATTCTAAACCAGGAGTTCTTAATCTGGAATCTTCAATCCTGTTTATTTTCTCTCTTGAAAAAAATCTTTTTAGTATGGATATTCATAAACACTATAAAATCAGAATATTCTAACATACTCCCATTGGCTCATCACCCAGCTTCAACAAGGATTTCTTTCCTGTCCATCTTGTTCCCATCTGTCAACCCCAGGGACTCTATAAACACATGATTAAGTCCTCTTGGGTAAAGGTTTCCTGAATTATTGTCTTCTGAATCTTAGAATCCTAAAAGTGCACAAAAAATGAAGTTTTATACTGTCTCAATCCAGGAGGAAATAACTGTTTATTCCCATTTCTTATCACTAAGGAAGATCAAGTATCTCTTAAAACCAAATCCAGTTGGAAAGCAAGTAACTTCTACTTCATTCCTTACTGCACATCAGACCTTGGGGAGATAATGAGTTCAATCGTAGTACACACACTCTGCAGTCAGACTAGTCTACACTGAGCTACTGTGTTCTCAGGTCAAAAGACAGAAATGTTTCCAGCGAGCTCTAATTTATATCCCCATTAAATATTTTTCTTGATTTTCATTAAAATAAGAAAATCCGTTTTCTCTGTTCAGTGGCAGATCAATTTAACTTAAATAAAATTTCTCCTGTAATTTACTCATACTTACTCAAAGGATTAGTGAGCCTCTGTCAGAGAACAGATACTTGTCTGCTCATTAACATTCATGACCAAGAACTCTTCTGGTAGCTCTGGTTTCAGAGTCTGATAGAGCAATACTTAAAAGAAATTGGCTTGTCTGTGAAACAGCTGCTCAGCAAAGCCACCATGCAAGGGAATTGGTGATAATAAGATGATAATATTTCAACTACACTGGGAGCATAATGTATTTTAAGTTACTTTGAGGTGTGTGGTAGGGGCTCAGAATAAGGAAAAGATTGGTAATACACCACAGAAACCATGAAGCAGTTGATTCACAGTGTGTGTCCTTAGGTTTGAAAGATCTGCCAAAGTCTAAAAGAAAGGGAAGGAGAAAGGAAAGTAAAAAGAAAGGAAGGGGAGGAAGGGAAAGGAGGAAGAAAAATTCCACTTGTGCAAAGATCTGCGCTCTTCCTGCACTGCATTTTATCTCTTTCAGCATTGCACAAACCCAAGGCATTTGTGATTTATAAACACACTAGCTATGACAAAGCCAAATCCCTAGTTAGCTGATTTTCATTTTTGGAAAATCTACTCTTTGGGAAAATAGTCAGATTACTTTCTAATGCCATTGAGACCATTTCTCTAATTTCAAAAACTCAGGTCAGCATATTCTGAAATTAAGAAGACTGTTCTTCAAATGAAAGATATTGTGGTGGTACCCTAGTAAGCATAAAGGAAGCATTCAGCTGATTACTTCCTCTAATAATTAGCATTGTAACCCTTATGAATTATTGCTAACTCGTTATTCTGTACAATGATTAAGGAGACCAAAACACATGAAAAGAAATGTTATATTTATTATTGCAAAAAACATCATGGAAGTGGGGGTATATATTCATATATATATGTATATATTCATATATATATGTATATATTCATATATATAGGTATATATTCATATATATATATGTATATATATACACACACACACATACCCCCCAGAACACATGAATGTGAATAGGTGCATGTAGCTATACATATATTCTCTACTGTACTAGGATATAACTGTGTTCTATGTAGAAAATACATACTGTTCTTGAATTCCTGGGGATTTTAGTGGATTCACTAAAAACCAAGGTCAAAATGATTAAGTAAAACACTGTTTGGGAGTAGCAAAAGAACCTAAGTGAGAACTGTAGTAAGAAATATTGACCCTCTCCCCATCTCTACCACTGTGTAAGAGCCTCAATTTTAGTTTAGGTTTTAAACTTAAACTTGTCTGTTTTAGAGTCTCCAAAATCCACTAAGAGAAGAAAACTCCCAAGCTAGTGTGCTGCTCCACAAAGAACAAGAAACATCTAGAGTGGACCAGAACAAATCCGTTGTTTAGAATCAAGCCAATTGGAGCACAGGTTAGAACAACCAAACCAAAGATGTATTAAAGAAGAATGGATATTCCTTGTTTATTCCCGAAATTGTGTGGTGGTTTGTTAGAAAACACTAGCAGGCTGAAAGACAGAATCAAAATATTCTTCACAATATTTAATAGTAGATATATGCTAAATGTCAATAAACTAACGCTTGCAGGAATATCAGTAGTAACTCTGTTGACAAAATGTCCTAAGCACTTTGAAGACATGCATGTATCATCTCTGGATCCCTTTGCTTCCTTCTGCCATTAATTATCATAGCTTTAAGGGTGATTGTTGACTCTTCCAGTAAGCTTTCTTTGACACTTCTAATAGAATACTACTTCTTTGTTTCAATGGACTTCACAAAGTATCATCCATGTGACAGAAATTGTAGAAGATTCTACCACCATATAGAAAACTACTTTCAGTTTTTTCTTTTTCATATAAGTGCCTTCTCTGGGAAAATTAGGCTATATTTTAAAGAAGTCATTACATTATTGTCATCTCTGCAGTATACAGATGAGAAATGATATTTAAAAAGAAAACACAAGCTGATTTGCAGCTTTATACCACTATATATAAATTATTTCTGTATTCAGTGCAATGGGTATTCCACAAGCGTTACTACAGAATAAGTTCTTCAAGAGCATGGAAATTACTGTTCATTTTTTATTTTGCTTTTAAAAATGCACTGGCTGGCAAAATCTTTGGACAAATGTATGTCGTTGAAATACATAAATAAAAACTAGGAGCAAAAATAAAATAATAGGATCAAGAATGTACAAAACAAACAAAAAGAAAACTTCATAAGGAGCTCCAAACGTGAATAAATTTCACCTCAAATATATCCAAAGGATAAAAACACCAAAAATATAGTATTCATTCAAGCAAATTTCCTTCTCTCTGACTAATACGTATTCCACAGATATTCTTTGGGAAAAAGGGTGCTCATGCTTATGCCAAGATCAAAGCCACTAGGTTTTTTGAAGCAAGGAAAATAATATGCCTTCATTGATAAGATAGCTTTTATGCATTCCCTTTTAATTTAGGAACAACTTCTAATTAAATATTGTTTTACCTTTTCCAAAAATGTGGCTGGATTCTTTACCTACAAACTTCATTATTGCCTGGTTAAAAAGATTCAGTCATTTTTTCCCCCAGTGTCTATTCAAAACAAATAAAAGGTTAGAATTTCAGCCAAATATTGATTTCCTATAACATTACTATTTATAAGACTAATGTAAGTTTTAGGTTACAATCTTGGTTTCCTCATTCTTTGGAAACTTGGCAAGTCATTTTCCCTCAAGGCTCCAGGTTCCTTGGGAGCTGGACTATATTTAGGTAAGTAATATTCTTTTTTAAGGTTTAAAAACATCTCCTTCCACTTTACTCTGACAGTCATTTCCACTTCCTCCCCAAAATAACTGGAACAAGACAGGCGGGGGACATAGAGGGATAGCTGGTTGACCATGAAATGTCAGCATATTTGGGGGCTGGAAAGTACTCTGGAGATTATGGATAGAAGTGGCTGAGAGCAGGGATCCAGGCTCACTCAGTCTGGAATAAAATCCTGACTCCACCACTGTGTATCTGTGTGACTTTCACTACTGTTTATTCCTGATAAACAGTGTTAACATATTAAAGGGTGAGGTATAGGACCAGGTGTTTGCTCTTATTACAGTTATTGCTATGGGCATGTTTAGTTCTTGATTTCCTAGGATTCTAACAAACAAGACACTTAGAAGCACGAAAGCAGTGAGGATTTAGACACAAACGCCAATTTGACAGGTTAGAACAACACTAAACACAAAATTCTTGTGAAATGAGTAGGTGCACAAGGATGACCTCCCCCTTCCTTTGATTGCATTTTGGTACAATTTGTAATTTTATTTTGAACTTCTGGCTACCTGAATGTTTGGCAGAGATGAGAAGTAAAGGAATGTGTGGTGATCACTCCGCCAGGTGCACTTAGCAGAGTTTTCATCCACAATTTTACCTCCTGGGGAGCTGGACTTGGCTACAAAGCATGTAAAGAGCATCCCTGTATATTCTAAGGGAGCTTTGTAATGGTCAGGCCCCAGTGGAAAGGGTGAGGAGCTGGCAGAGGAGTCTAATGAGAGCAGAGATGGAGATGTGGTCACAGAAAGGAGGAAGAGTTGCATACAAACAAGTAAAATCCATACGGGAGACTTAAGAGCCAGTGTCAAGAAATACAGACCATTAATGGATATTTAAATTTTATGTTTATAAAGAAAAAAAAAGTGTATGCAGCTAATTGTCTGCCAAAGATAAACTATCTGCAAGTAGCACTGTATACTTTTCAATTCCCTGCCTGTCTCTTGACTGCAAATGTTAGTGCTAATGGGGCTACAAGAGCAGAGCTTGGTGATACAGAAAAGTTGGGGAAGAGTTCATATAAATTCCTGGGGGACTTCAAGTATTTGCAATTGTATGCTATTACCAAAAAAATTAATTAAAAACTGAAAGAATATGGCCATAAATAATATGTGGTTTCATGCTAAGTGTATTGGAATTTCAAGTTTCTGCACAGAGTCACCACTGCCAGAAAATAAAAAGCTAAATGGAATCAAGGTATCTCTAATATAATATGAAAACCAACAACCACAGACTAATTATTACAATGATTCAATTTACCCTCTCTGAATATACTGTAGACTGGATCACCGATTAGGTGAAATTGTAATTGTTGCTATACTTTATAAAAGTTGGAGTCATTGCCTTCTGATTTTCATTACACCATACTTGTTCATATATAACTTATAGCCAATAAAGACATCAAAAATACAAATGACAAATCCAGACCTCAGAAAATTTAGGGCCAGAGGAAGAACCTCAAGCTGGACACTTTGAATCAAAAGAATACAGTAATAATGTAAAATGGCTAAATAAAGTGGAAGTTACCAAATATAGACTCAAAATCCTTTGTAGCATCATTAGTTTTATGCCAGAAAATAAAACTCAGAAGGTAACATTTCACAACTGATCACAGATAATCCTTCTGTACTCACACCGACTGCTACTCATTAATAAATGCCAAGAGGAAGTGCTTTTAAAAAACAAATAACTCAGTGGAAGAAATGGGCTAGTAGCTCAGTGGTAGAGTGCTTCTGCTTTCCTAGCATGCACAAAGCCCTGTGTCCTATCCCCAGAAATAGCAATTACAAAAAACAAATCCACATGAATGCACCATCATTCATGACAGGTCCACAAGCCGGGTCACCCTTGTGCTATAATGAGCTATATCACAAAATTGTACAACTGAAGGTGGCAAAGATACAGTAGAAATTCTGGTGGTGACTTTTCAATTGATATGTTTTTATTAGTAGTATTTTAAGAATGAACTTTTCATGAGCTGACTCACCAGGATCACATTTAGATTTTAAGTGTGGCTGAAATCTTCCTGAAAAAAACTCTCAACTTCTCTTCCACGCAGCCTAATGCAACAGCACTGAAATGCAACATTGCTAAAGAATTCATCACCCCCCCCCCCGTCAGCTAAGTCTTAGCAAAATCAATGTCCTGTCAAAGTGAGTGACATCAGACCCCTAAGTACATTAGCACAATTTAAAACACACCTGTGAAAAGAAATGGCGAAAGGGAGACAGAGAGGTTTCTTAATTAAGAGAAATGAGATCTGGGATTAAGTATTGTAGATCCAAAGATATTAAAAGTTATTGATATGATAATATCAGAAGTATCTGGCTCAGAACTCTTGTTGAAAACCTTTACTTGTCGAAAAAAATCAACTCCCCATAAAACTACCAAAGGGAAAAAAAAAAGAAATCAATTCCCTGTAAAGCTACTTAACATCTAATATTTTTCTTAAAAGCAATATATGTTATTTACTGTGAATGCTGTGCTGGTATGATTTCCACATCACTTGGGGTATCACATTGTGAAGGCACTAGAGTTGTTTTCCAAAGACATAGATAAAAATCAGCAGCAATAGATCACCCTCACCTGTTTTCTGTAACAAAGGCTACATGTCACAATTTGCCTCAATTTATAATGATAGATTATAGACCCCCAAACACAGAGCCCCACCAGGGTCTCCTGAATGCAGCTAAATTTGTAATCTGTCAATCAAGGACAACCCTCAAGTACTCCCTACTTGCATTCAAAGGAACAGCATTCACAGCATTGCACATAAACGCTTTTTTCGCATACGTCCATAGATAAAGTTATATACAGAGCAAGAGACAAAGAAAGAATGTGAAGGTATTAAAACACACTTACAGAAAAGATGAAGCCCCTATCAGTTGCATGGAAAATGTCACCTGATCCTGAGTGACTTACACCATCTTTTTATAACTTGAGGGATTAATTTGAAAAGAAATCAGTGTTTCAATAACAGTTTAAAGTAGCAACGAAACAGAACATTTTACCTAAGAAGGGAAAACTTTGGCAAGCCTTTTCTAACTGGCTCTGTTGTGCACTGCCTGAAGATAGTAAAGAAAATAAATAGCAGTTCTGTTGCCTTAGGGCAACATAATCCATCCAATGGGACACAAGGATGGCTTGCCACAATTTACAAATCTGGTTTACAATGAATCATGGTAAGGTATGTTGACTTCTCAGAGCACTAAAAACTATACATTATCCAAAAATATTAACCTTACTGTTACAATGATGAATAGTGTTTTTAAAAATCAGGTTGCAGTTGAATATTTCTCTGAAGCTGTCATGAGAAAATTCAATGCTAAAATCCCAGTAATAATTACTTTTGTTCCTTGTGGTTTCTAATGCAAATGTTTATTTAACAAACAAGCTGTACATCACTTTTTAGTTTTGGCCAAGATCAAGTGTAGTATCTGTTCTTATCGGTTCACTATCTGATACATCCTCTATCTGAGGACAAGGACAATAAATTAAATAGATTTTTGGAGCAAGGAGATGGAATATAAGCTTGCTCAGTTCACCCTGGTATTGCAATATTGCAGTACCTCCAGAATGGTACACAGAAGAAAAAAAAAGTAGACTATAGAAATAAAGTTAACTGAAGTGGGGTTGCTCATGATCAAGAAATCAAAGGGGAGCGTGGTAAACCCTATGCAGAATATGTTACAACCACTATATAAGATGCCACCTTGTTGTACTGATAAAGTCTTCTTAAAAAGTTCTTGTCTGTGACAGTTAACTGTCAAGCCTGTTCTCTTAAAAATGATGTTTTACTTTAAATACTCTAAAGTGATGTATTTTTTTTAAAAAGAAAATTCCCATATGAAAATTAAAGACAAGCTACAATGTGACAAAACTTGAACCAGAAACATTCAAATAATGAAAACTTGAGCTAATCTCAGAGCACAAATGCCAAATCATTCTTTGTTAACTCAGATTTTCCAAGATATTACTATAAAAATAATAGACTGTCAAGAAAGATCACGCTTTTTGTAAAAATAGACAATATTATAAACGTTGAAGAGGGAATGAAAACCTCTCTTAAAAAATGCTTTTCACAGAATAGCACAATTCTCACAGAAAAGCACACAAGTAACAAAGTGAAGTCCAAACTCTTCCACCTACCGTCAAACTTCTTGTGCCGTGACACAAAAGTGGTACGCACAAAATGGCTTGTCTCTTCCACAAGGTTTTCAAACTCGAGTTTGCTTTGTTGGCTCAACTTGTCTTCCATTTCTGTGGTACAGCATGTATATTCCTGAGGACAGGTGCGTAAGTGCTCTCCTGCGGTGAGAAGAACGGCAGCATCAGCATGCAATGTTGAGGATTTGGGGTAGATTTTTAAGATGTGGCTTCTCCATCATTTTATTCAAATCCCGGGACACTTGCCCCCTTTCCTCCCCCAACCATCTGTATGAATTTTATACAGGCCCTAGAGTTCCTGCAGATTTACCATTCCAAACACCGGAAGCACTTAAATTGAACCTGATATTTGGTCTCTGTTTCGTATCAGGTAACTGCAGGTGCATTTAACTCCTCAAAAACACCATGTTTTTTGTTTGTTTGTTTGTTTTGTTTTTCTGCTATTATTCGAAATGTACGAAGTAACATCAGAAGACAAGAGATGTTACAGGGTTTAAATGTGCTTATCTTTGGAAAGCTCAGCAAAGCAAAAAACAGTCAGCCCCATCATCACAGCTGATGGGGGCATGGGATGGTGATACAGTGCTTATGCTCTGTCTGTAGGAACACCTATGCTTCTCTCTAGGTGAAAGGGAGGGTGTTTTCCTGGCAAGTCTCCTATACCACACATTCTTCTGTTGACATTACTTGTCACAAAGAAAATGTTCTCCTAGAGTTGAAGAAGCCACTGATGGGTTTAATTAATGACTACGTCACATGGAATGTAGAATAAAAGGGAATGACAATCTTGTATTTAATGCAACAGATTTATCTCTTGATATGCTAGGCCACTTCTTTTGACAATATTGCTTTCTTTAGTGCTATTTGCAGGTAGAAGACAATCCTTTGCTTCATGAAATTAAAATGGTCTCTTATTGCATGAAATGTGAATTCCCAATTGAGGCAGCTCAGTTTGTGTCAAAAATGTTTATCAGAACTTCTGAAGGGAAGAAGGAAAATGCACTCAATGTCCTGCTGCATAACCAACTAATGGCCCCTGAGATTAAAGTCACTTTAGAGTATGGAAAACCAAGTGAACAAAGTACTTAATGCTATGATTATAATATTCATTTACAATGCTTAACAGTACATAGAAAAGTATGTCTTATAGCTCTGTGTGATAGATCAGGTGTCTCATGTTTCTATACTCAGTTTGATACTTAAGTTTTTACTTAAAACAACACCAGAATAAAAATGATTACAACTATGATCTAACTATTAAAGTTAGATCTTTTACAATTCCTAAGAAGGAAGGAGCCTCTAAAAATCACACATTTTTTTTGTTGTTATACATTTATTCACATGTGCATACATTGTTTTTTAATGTCATTGCTTCTTTATTTCCTGAGTAAAGACATTTTCTTAGAAGAATTTTTCCAAAGAGGAACATCAAAGTCTCCTGCCCCTATCTAGGGCCCCAGCTGCCAGAGATGGATGGGCAGCTGCCCCTGAGTGCGGACAAGGCTGGGAAAAGATTCCACAGCTGGAGAATGGAGATATCCAGAGTTCTTCTCCACCAAGTGTGGGAGGTAGGCTGGCTGCAGGGGGACAGGAACCCTGGGTCAGAGGAGTCTGAGCTTTGCTGCTCCTCCTGTCCAGGGTGGGGTGACCTTGGCCAGAGAAGCTGCTGGGGCATGGGGGTGACCAGGTTGCTCTGCAGGGTCCTCCTCTCCTGTTGGAGCCTCTGGCGTCTGGCGTCCTGGACTGAAGGGTGGCAGTCCCACGTGCCACGGACTCTAGTAGCCTCCATTGCGCAGGTAAACGAGGCAAAGGCACCACCCAGAGTAGAAAGCAGGGTGCAGCTGAGAGCCCATCTGTCAAAGCAGGGCTCTGCTGGTCCAGGTTTCTTAGGCAGAGGTCCAGGTTAAGGTCATTTCTCCCTCCTGCTCTTGCCCCCACCATCTTCCTCCCCACCCCCTTCCAGGCAGAGCCTGTTCTATACTTTTATCCAGTTCTATTGAAGAGTAGAAATAAGCAGAAAGACATAACACTTTTGCAAGTTGAGATAAGGACAGCTATACAGAGAGATTTCTAGAATTGCTTTCATGTAGGGTTTCATTTCTACCTGATCTTTACACTGGTTCCTGATCCCCTTCTCATGTTGACCTCCATTTCTTTAAGGATTTGTATTAGTTCCTCTGGAGTGGGGACATCAAATGCTATCATGTTTTGGTTTTCTGTCTAACCCCATACCTCCTGTATGCATTCTCCCCTTGTCATGTAACCCAAGTCCTACAATATTGTTGTATCTACACTAGATCTAAAGGCCACATATGAAAGAGAACGTATGCAAAAATCACACATTTTTGAAGGAAAAGAAGTACTTCATTCTTGAGAATGATATATAGTCACCAAATTCAGGTGAATAATTTCAAGGAGAGATGAAGATTTAAGAGAATTGTCCAAATACTTTTATCTATAATCTTTTATTCTTAAATCATTTGATGATATGTTATTATATTATTTTTACTTTTACTCTATGGTTAAAATATTTTGTAATGAAAATAGGCAAACAGGAGGGCACAATAGGTCCTGCCTAAACAGGTTGGTACCAGTAAGAGGGAGGAGGAGGTGGGGAAAGGGTGAAGGAGGGTGAATATGGTGCAAATACTATGTACACATATATGTAAGTGGAAAAATGATTCCTGTTGAAACCATTCCAGGAATGAGTGGAGGAGGGATAAAGGAGAATGATGAAGAGGGTAAATTCAAGTCTGATATATGATATATTTAATATATTGTAAGAACATTTGTAAATGCCACAATCTACCCCTACCCAGCACAACAATAAAAAAAGAAAAAAAAAACTTTATTGAAGGAGAAAAAAATTTGTAATGAAGTTTGGAAAGCATGTCATGAAAAAGTAGTGGTCATTACAGTTTTGCTAGTGAAGAGGGCAGAGAGGAGATAGGAAGAAAGACAAACTTCCCTTGTCCTTCAGGAACCAATCTGTTCCTCACACACTCATACTACACATACACAATCTCCCAGGACACCAACCTCAGACAAAATGAAACCAAGAAGGCCACAACATAATTTAGCCTAAGCACAGAAAACAAGGTCACTGTGCTACCAAAATGTACCAAACACCTCTTTTAGACAAAATGAGTGAGTGGGAATTTAAAAAAAAAAATCACTTATAGACTGTTCCTTGTACTAGCCCCTCAAACTTTTGGTGTGATTGACTGAAATACCTTACTAAAAAATTACCTTGTTACAAAATTATCTCTACTTTCTAATGGCATCCAATCTAGGACAACCCTTGACTCTTCACATCCTTCCCCAAGCCAGCCCACACTACATCTTCAAATAGATTCTTTCTAACGCCCTCTTGCTGAGACACTTCACTGTTCTCTATTTTGTATTCTTGTCCTCGTCTTAAGGGATAACCAAACTTATTCAACTACAAGTATGTTCTTGCTCATCTCTGATTTGAAACTTTTTGACAATGCTAAAATAAGGAGGATAGAACAACGTGAATTGTGAATCAAAGTGATTCTGATATCCACCTTTCAGTGAGGAACATTTTATTTTGTAAATTATCAAGCCAAACTGATAAGGACAAAATCACAACAATATTTAAAAGAATCCCACAAGCAAAATCTCACTGTGTTCTAATGATTTTAATATTGTCATTCATTTTTTTCTCCATAAAAATAGAATACTTTAATTAGAATTCTTATCATGTCCTCTTTTTTCATGTACATGGGTATTTTAAAAACATAGGCTGTCCAATGGAGTTGTACTTCATGTGGAAAAATAGTTGGTAAGGGGAGTGCATAGATTGAAAATATTTTCCAATAGAAATACACTTTCATTAATAGAGTACCCAATATTGTGTTTGTGACTATCACCCAGATAGTAGGTGTTTTTTTAACAGTTCCTTTAACTATACTTTGGTCAGTGCTTTTGTAGCTCTCAGTTAATTCTTTCATTTTTTTCCTTAGAGGTATGGAGGAGCCGTTCTTGATCAATATTTCCATTGTCAATCACCTTCAATAAGTCCCAGAAGCACAAGTGAATTTCACCTTAGTTTTATTCATGATCTGAGGCACATGACCACAATGTGAATCAGTGCCATCAACTTAAAATATTTTCCTATCCCTTCACTTTCTCTCTCCTTGTTTGTCTATGTTTCTTATTTTCCTTTCCTGATCTAATATAAAGAAGAGATTTGACATCTTGGGAACATTTCCATTTCTCTGAACAATCTAATACCATATTGAATTAGAAAGAAGCTTCTTACATATACCACCATGACCCCACTCCTTCACACATGCAAGCACACACACACACAAATGCATTTACTCACACACACATGCACACACATATACATATAACATATGTACACACATGTGTGCATACACACACACACACACACACACAAGAACACATACCACATAACATAAAGATGTCCCCAAAAGAAGTATCTTTCTTCTATTTGGCATAAAATTACTGATTTTATTGGGCTGATATGAGAGCATAAATCCTTTTATCCAATCTAATTTTATGAATGTAGATTCATGGGTTTCTTCCAAATATATACCTAGTAGAAGTATTCCTTAAGGACAAAAAGTGTTTTCTTTTGGTCAGCTTTTTGTCAAAAATCTGAGGTCAACAATTCAGAAGCAAAATACTGACCTGGTGTACTAAATCTTGATAAATGACCATTCATATGGTCATTCATATGGTCAGCCTGGGTGCCTAACAATGAGTGAGTGAATAAAGAAGTCAAGGTATAAACCTGGAGTAGAGTATTATTCAGCTAGAAGGAAGGATGATATTTGCAGGAAAATGGATGGAACTGGAGATCATCATGTTAAGCAAAATAAGACAGAATCAAAAATAAATATATCATGTTTTCTCTCGTTTGTAGAATCTAAACTTAAAACAAAGCAATCAAAAAACAGAAAGTCATGAACATACAAGGAGGACTAGCAGGGAGGAGAGAAGGGGACATAATAGGATGACTGAATAAGATTGAAGTCATCATACACATATATGAAACCTATTATTTTGCCAAACAAAACCCTTATAATTCCAAAGGCTCAAGCAGGTTTCTGAATCTTTTTTTCTGTTTTGACTTCATTTTTCTCCCTTAGAACTGACATCTGCAAACCATGACCTCTGGCCCAAATCCAGTCCACTCCATTTTTCCAGGACCTGTGAGCAATAGTTGGAAAAACTCAAAAAATAATATTTTATACTATATAACAATTTCATGAAATTCAAATTTAAATATTCATAAATAAAGTCATGGCCATTCATTTGTGTATTTTGTATGATTGCACAGTAGTAGAACAGCATGGCATCGTTAGGACAGAGAGCGCATAGCTTGCAACACCTGAAATACCTGACATTCTGCAATCATACTTGAAGCTATTTCACCATACGAAGAAACTCACTCTAACTGTTCCTATTCCAATTTCTCTAAATAGCAAGAATATGAAATTTTTCTCAGCTTGAATACTTCCAATACTGATGAATATTTATTTAATACAATAATTTCCAAGTTACAACTTATGGAGAAGAAAGTGTTGCCCTTTAAGAGTTTCCCAATCTATTCTTTTCTGAAATTGCCTTAGATTCTTTATATCTACTACATAATTATATACAACATTTAGCACAATGAAGACGAGCTGAACACATTAAGGGCCACTAATAAGGTGAGGATAAGAGATCATAAATGCAGAAAATGTGCAATTAAAGTTATGATAACCGTATCCTTATGGTGCTTGTCATCTTCTGTGTGCAAATCACTATGATGGGTTCACGGCCAGTAAGACTAGAAACAGGGTCATGTAATGGGGATTACATAGGTTGTTGATTCCTAAGGCATTTGAAGTTCAGACCAGTGAATTCTTTGGGTCCCTGCATTTTGAAAGGCTTTTCACTAGTGCTAAAACAAATAAGGGAAATTGTAGATGTGGAAGAAGGGAGTTCCAACAGGAAGTTACAGAATGAGCCCAGAGACAGACGGACCATAAATTGGTCTCTGTTTTCCAAGAAAGGAAAGATAGGGGTGTTCCTCCCACTGTGTGTTCCCTTCAATTATGTGTCACTCTTTACAATGTCTTTTCCCCATTGCCTGCCCAGATGCTCATTTCCACTCCAAGATGATATGGTGACAGCAGAAATGTGATACTGCCAGAACCCACTCCCTTTAGTGATGGCCTTGAGTCTGAAAACCACCAGGAACAGTCTGGGTGAATGGCGTTGTGGTTAAGAGCAGCAGACAGGAGGACGTCATTAACACACAAGTCAGCCTTTGCAGTTCTGCTGCCACAAACTCCTTGCCCTCAGAGGTGACACTCAGGGACCTCAGAATGCACCTCCCAAACAAACAAACAACAGAAAAGAAGTGCCGAGAGTGAATGACATTTCAGACTAAAGCTAACCAAACTCTGGGCTATTATAGAGCTTTGGAATATGGAGAAAAATCACTATTCTTGCCTTTCCCAGGAGGTAGGCTGGAAATGAAAAAACAAAACATTGAAAAGAAGATGGCAAGGCATATCGACCACAGTGCTTCAACTCCTAAACCTCCAGATTAAATCTATGAAAGAGGAATGCTTATTTGGCTCTATTCTGACTCTTCAGTCTTCATAAAGTTCTCTTATTGTCTAATTAAAATAAGGCATCTCCTTGACTCTATTGAAATATAGATAATTTACAAGTGTGGACCAAGTTCAAAAGCTCATCATTTGTATGTTTCTTGAAATAACTATTTACTTTTTTTTATCCACTGCCTAGGATGTTGACTAGAACAAATCATCTCAGAAAAGAGGTATAGGAATGTAAAACACTCTAGAATAAATTAACTTTTAGCTAGAGTTTCTGAGAGCTGAAATAATTTAAATTGGAGTTAATAGACCTTTAGTCTTGTAAACTTTCACATGAGCTTGTCAGGAGTGACTAAAAAGAAGGAAGCAGTATTTTTTTTTTTTTAAAGATAGATTCAAGTTCATTTCCTTAAATTAAATTTCCAAAACTTCCAAATAAGCAATTTTTCAAAATTTTCCAGTGTGACGAGTGAATGTAAATGATGCTTTCACATCTTTAAAAGCTGCTCTTATTTAGGGAAGTTGTTCAGCACCATAATAAGAAATGTTCAAGCTTTTACAAGTTTGAGGAAATTCAATTACCATTCTTCTTCAATAGGTCTTACTCGAACAACCTATTTTTCTGTTATCTTTTAATGCTATCAGTCTCCTGATAAAGACTTTAAATGTTAGCCAATACGTTTCTAAATTTTCAATCTGAGCTTTACAATTTTGTTTTTGGTGGTACTAGGGTTTGAACTCAAGGCTTTGCTCTTGCACTCTACTGCTTGAGTAATGCCCCTAGCCCTTCTTTTTCTCGTTACTTTTGAGTTTGGGTCTTGCTTTTTGCCCAGGCCACCCTGGACCATGATGTTCCTATTATAGGATTCCTACCATATCTGGGATAATAGGTACGCACCACCACCAGGTTTTTTCCAGTGAGATAGGGTCAGGCTGACCAGGCTGGCCTGAAAGTGCAATCCTCCCAGTCATAGATTCCTACACAGCTGGGTTAACAGGTTTGAACAACTGGAATCTGGCTCAAAAATAATTTTTTAAATGGGACCAAGATGCTAATTGTTTGTATCATTTCCCTCAGTTGCACAAGGAGAATCTCTAGCATACTCCTCTGGATGACAAAGAAGATCTTCCATTGATTATTTTCCAGTGTTTCCAGTCTTCACCTCTTGATTGGCTTTCCTATATCAGAGTAGCTGACTGTTTGGGGTGGAGGGAGGACAATGAGCTCAGCAGGTGTGGTCAGAATGGACAAGGGTATGCGGTATGGGCCTGGGCAGTTCTTGAAGATCAGCAGGACTGAGAAAAGCCATCCTTTCTTTGCATTATATCTAGCCTTGGCTCTGGTATGCTATGAAAGTAATAAACATAATTAATTTGAGTGTTTTTAATTGTTTTAATTATTTTTTATAGTACTGGGGTTTGAGCTCAGAGCCTCATGCTTGCTAGGCAGGAGCACTACCACTTGAGCCACTCCACCAGCATTGAGCGTTTTTAAATAGAAGTATTTTCTCTTAGTCTTAAATACACATAATTTATTAATTTATATAATTAAAACTTAAAAAAATTTAAAAACAGTGCCTTAACACAAAAGATAATCAGTGCAAATGGGGATGTAGCTCAGGGTCAGATCACTTTCCTTAGCATGCCCACGTCCCTCAGTTTACTCTCCAGTACCATAAAGAAATAAAAAATCCTTATCTAAATATTAGCCAGGCAAGGTGGTTCATGCCTATAATCTCAGCACTTGGGGGGTTAAGACAGGAGGATCAGGAGTTTCCAGGCCAGTCAGGGATACATAATGAGATCCTATCTCCAAAAGAAAAATTAAGGAATTTTCATGTGTAGCTACAACACTCATACCCTTTATATTATTTCTCATATTAATTTGAAAAATAATAGGTCTCAGAAGAAAAATTCAACGGGTGCAACTTTCCTTACTCTCTATGTAAAACAGCCAGCAAGATTGTAGTTGTATGTCATGAAAACAATAAGAAATCTGAGCGACAAGGTGATTCTGTGATCCTAAGTATGCCACAGACTATCCTTGTAACCAAACTGGTCAGTGACAAGGCTCACTCAGGCACAACAGAAAACTTATGGGGGTGTCATGAGACATTTCAATTTTCCAAGGGAATTTTTATATCTGTCAGAAACTGCACAAAAGTACTTGTTGGAGGCAGTTCACAATTCGACAAGGGATTTTCTACGTTCCTGTCATCGGTATCATACTCTTGCAAAGCAGAGGTTTCCTTAATTTTAATTTCATCAGTAGTGACTGAAAATTACTATGCAGGGCTTGAGTACTTTCTGTTCTACTCATTACTGAATAACTGAGCAGAAATTAAATAAATACATTCTTTCACAATGTATGCATTATGTTTTTAAATGGCTACTAAATTTGTTAGGCTATAAATACTTCATTGCTTGGACTTAGCAATAAATGAGGCCAGTATTTCTTTTGGCCTATGGTGCCAAGGAAAAATTATGGAGACTCTGCCATAGTTCTGTGTCAATGTGGTAAGGTTACAACATCCAGGAATTCAATCAGGTGGGAATTTAGGAGGAGCATGAAGGTATTCTGTAGATATGGTTAGCAACCAACTACAACTGGTTGACATTAAGGAAAGATTACTCTTAATAATGCAGAGGCTGCAACCAAACATTTGACAGGCTTAGGAACCAAAACTGAGGGACTCAAGAAGAAATTGTTCATCAAGACTGTAGCACCAATTCCTGTCTATGTTTACAGTTTTTCAGGTTGACAGCCTCGATCTCACATCACGTAAAACAATTTCTTAAAATAAACCTCTTTCTCTCTCTCAGATGTATAAGTGTGTGTGTTTGAATATATGTAAATGTACATGCGTTTACTTTATACAATTAGCTATGTTTCTCTGAAAAACACATTTCCAAAACCAGAATGTTTGGGAAACTGCACTATGCTTTTCTCTAGTAGTCTACAATGGTGCTCATCCCTTTTGTTTAGGATTACAGGTTTAACCTGAGGTATGGGGCCATTGCTTGTTATTTTTATTTTACTTTCAATATCAACCAATTGCAGTATCTAAGAAATTATAAATGAAACCCGTGCTGTGTTAGTAAACATTCAACAACCAGCTCACCGGGCTCATTTTTGGGGAACTTAACTTAAAGGAAACATATTTTCCAATATAATTTCTAAATTTTACCAATATAGTGTAAATAGTCCCAAAATGGCTGGTTTCTAACAACCAAAATGATGGCGATGTTACCAAATGTCAAGGTGGGAGATCGATTATAGGGTGCTTCCTCCATTCAGATGCAACAAGCCTCGACAGCATGCAATAATGAGCAGAAAGTAATCAGAAAGTGAGGAGTTTTAGGTCTTTCTTATGTTTATTTTAATGTAATTTATTCATTTGTAAATATATACTATATATATGTGTATATTCTGTTTGTTCATTTTGTTGAGACAGGGTGTTGCTATGTAGTCCAGGTAGGCCTCCAACTCTCCTACTACTGCCTCAGTCTCCTATGCTGGGATATAAACCAGGCCTGGTTTATATAATGCAACTTTGAATACTGGCTATTACCAGATTCACAAAATTCTTCAGTTTAATAATCAATTCTTACAAGCCAGTATATGCCTCTTTTGCAACACACACACACACACACACACACACACACGCACATGGGGGGGGGCGAGAGAGAGAGAGAGAGAGAGAGAGAGAGAGAGAGAGAGAGAGAGAGATGGGCCAAAAATTATTTGCTTCAAAAGAAAATTGGTTCATCACAGTCATTTCTGACTGCCAGAGTACACAGTAAAGAATTTCTAGAGAGAGATGAGGAGGAGTGGAACAAGATAGTTATTTTAGGAATGATGGAGAATAGGAACCTTGACTCCACTGCATACTTAAAGTCACTACCTGTCACAACAGGGTTATCATCACTCAAGGTGAACCAAGGTTACTGAGCCAGGCTTTGCATTTTTGAGCCCCAGGTAGTTGCTGCTATTCCAGGACAGACAGAAATAGTTGAGAAGGAAGCTGTTACTCTATGGTACTGTTATGAATGACCTAAGGTTCATTGTTTCATAGCCATCTGCTTCTATCCATTACTATTAGACCCTAAACCAATAATTAGGAGTCCTATCTTATTACCATCTCAGTACTCACTGCCTTAGCTTAGGTCTTGGCAAAGGTTCTGAAATAAACATTGAATAGAATGCATCTTGTTCCTCTTACTTTCTTCATCCATTCATTCATTTATTCAACTATTACACAATAACACACAAACAGCACATTAGGTGCTATGCTTGGTGCTAAAGGATAAGAAATCCTGTAATCAGGAACCTCAAAGTCCAGTATGGAAAGACAAACCTATGGTTTAAGTTCTACAAATAAACACAAGTTCTATGAAACCATGTACTTTTGGACATTTGCTAACTTCCTAGACTTTGATGTCCCTTACAAGGACAATATTAATAACAGAGCTCTTTGATTTTTAAATGTGCCTGGTTGATTTCTAGGCAAGTAGTAGTAGCTATCTCTTCAATTTCAGTAACAGCTAGGAGCACGTGTTTCCTCCACTTTGCCATGACTCAAGTGTCTTTATAACTGCAAGATCTAAAACCCTGTAGCAGGTGGCCACCAGCATTCAAGTTTGAAATAGAATGTTTCAGAGATCATCATACAAGTAAGGATATTTCTTGTGAATATTTTACTATAGCTATATATATTATGTGCATATTGGTTATATTTCTTAGGGTACATTTGGGAAAAAAGCTTGAGAGCAAAAGTCTGACATTGTGGGCAAAGGGTAAATTTACTCATGCATAAATGGCTAGAGGTCACACAGATAGGATTGGCTGATTTTTTGCATGTTTTATTTGTCAATGATATTGAGATGTCCTCCCTGAAAGTATTCTTACAGATATCTATATTATTACCATATTTCCTAAAAGCATTTGTATAGGTTTATTTTCCACTTGTGTAGCAAAAACATATTTTCTGATATCCAAAAATGGTCTTACTGCTCACTCCAAACAGGGAAATGGAAGCAGCATTCAGAAACATGCTGCAAATTTCAGACCTGACCACAATTCTTTTGCCATTCTTATCTTAGGAATTGCTAAAACCTTCATATTCTAATGTTTATTAGATCCTAAAAGGTATGTTCTTTGAGTTATTTTTTTCTCTTTTCCCTGGTGTCACTTATATGGGAAGGCTTGTCAAGATCTACTTGAGCTGCCCCAACACTGCTTGCCAAACACATAAGAAAAGAAATTCAACAGTTCACAATGACCTTCTGCAACTCAACTGACCAGAGATGCTGACTTACATCTTTTGCTTTCTATGACCCATATTGCATCAATCAAACCAACTGCCTCCTACAAATTCACGCACAGATGATGATCAATTTCAAGTTTATTGCAGCTGCAATCCCACACTTATCTTTGCTTACTCAAAGTTAGCCATTTTTACAACTGAATTTGATGATCCTGTGGTGCTGTACAATAAAGCAATTTACAAAGTGCTTGTTTTTGACCCTGATAACAGCAGATCAGCATTCTTACTAAATTATATGACAGCTCACTTGAGAATTTAGGATTTACTGTTCAAAGCTCAATACTTGTAAACTAGTTCATAGACTAATTGAGCACAGGGGCCAAGTCTAGGTGAGAGTGATTAAGAACCTAATGAAATTGAACTGCATGTAAGCCTTTATGAAGAATTATTTTTCTTCCCCATAAAATACTACAGTTTTAGTAGGCATCTGTAAAGGCATGACTGCAACACTGATTCTACCATGCAGAGGAAAGTAATAAAAGGCAAAGTAGCTAGAAATGTCACAAGATCTATGGTGCAGCCTGCAAGTGTATATTTCACTAATTGTCTGCCTCTATGGCAATGAAACTCTATAATATCCAACCTTTTACAACTCATAGAGCCATTAATTCATAATAATTACTTTAATTCCCACTAATCATTGAAGATGGATGCCTACAGGTAAATAGCATCAGTCTCTGTTTCACAGATGAGTGATAGGAGGCCTGCAGAAAGGAGAGAGTCCCCGTCCCCTGGCATTACTTCTGTAATTAATAAAGGGCAAGAGGTCTTTTTCTGAAATTTGTGCATAGGGATCTAGATTTTAAAATGACATGCTTCCAATGCTATCATTAATTCTAGTATCTTTTCCAACCTGGGGCCTAAAAATGTCAGTGTTCTGGTGACAGCAGTGGACTGTAGCATTATTTTAAAGAATTTGTATGATTAAAGCTTTGCCCTAGTTTTAAACTAAGAAGAAGCTGGAGCCTCAGGAGAGACAGGAACAACTCTTCTGAAATCAAAGCACGCAACCCATTTATGTAAGGAGAAACGAAGGGACAAATTAAATTTTAAAGAAAATATTGGATAAGAGGACTGAAAAAAAGTCTTTACACTGAACATAATATTCTCAATCATGGAGGATAAAGTAAAAAATATCACACTATATGTGAGAGATCTGCTAAGAGAGTAGATGTTGGCTGCTTTTACCCTCCCCCCAGGGTAATATGTGAGGTGATAGATATACGGCTTTGCTTCACTGCAGCAAATACATATACATTTCACTATGTATTTGTATCACAAAAACTCATACTGTACTGCATTAAGTGCAGACAAATAAAATAATTTTTAAAATCCCTAAATGAATTTTAAACATCTCAGAAAATCCCTAGGATTAAACACTCAGTACATAGTGGACAATGGAAATAGCTTTTCCCTTATGAGATCTTCATTATCTCTTTCTTTTGGGTAAGTTTTTCGACTTCCCTCAAAAATGGCAGAATAGTCACGTATATCCTGTGATGCTGTTGAAAATGTATATGCCTACTTTTAGACAGCATTTAAATCCAAATATGCAAAATAACTGATTATGTCAATATTATTTAACCTAAGAAAATACACAATTTATCAGATTAGCTCTTTCAAAGGAAGACATGAATGGAAAAGGGTCTTGAGCCAGGACCTAGTTTTCATGCAAAGGCCAGAGTAAGGTGACATTCAGTCTGTTTGGGGCAGATTCTGCTCCCCAAAAGCTAGCTTTAGCCTCAGTCAGTGCATTCCTCACGTCACTGCAAGCTGCACTTGCTGCAGTGAAACTTCCTACATGAAATATTACTGTGTAAGGGGAAGAGAAAATATGTGTTAACAGACAAGAGTGTACAAGGAAGCTAATGGTCCCAAATTGGACCCAATTCATAATATATGCTGAACTCTTGTGATTTATGTTACTGAGTTTGCCTTTTCCAGACTCCTACACAGTTCCTTGGGTAATAAATATTTGAAAACCATATCCTTATTGCTTTAGAAGTTCCCCAAATTTAAATAATTTTGTCTCAAAGAAACTAACACTGGTCACATCAGTTGAGAGTAGTCAACATGTACCACATTACTAAATTCCTTTTGGTCTGTACTTCTATTATATCATTCATCTTAATGCAACCTCACTTGTGGTTTTTCATGTTTCCATTCAGCTTTTGCCACTCCCCTTCTTAAATCCTGTGCCAGATATATTGGCAACATAAGTACAGTAGATGCTCAGTAAAAATACCATTGTTTTTGCTTAGAAATCTATGAATTTCTCCTTTATATCTCTGATTCTCTTCCAATCAATCAAATCTCACTCTTCTCACCCAATCAATCAAATAATTTTTGCTTAAATATCTCCTCTGAGTCTTCCCTGATCTCAGATCTAGAATCTAGGGCCAGTAAGGTGTTGTTCCACTTCCTGCTATCCCATTATCTCTGTACATGAACCTGTAATACACATACAGCTGCTATGCAGTGGCCAGCTTGCTCATCCATGTCCCTAACTGGAGCATAATCTGCAGACAGATTGAGACTCTATTTAGCTCAGGAATTGGGTTCACAATGCCTAGCTCAGTGCCTGGTCCATAATGGCACTCAATATGTTTTGATTCAGCAAAATAAATGAATAAAAATAAGTCAATGCAATAATGCAAGTAACAGATTTCCCATTAAGCAGAAATCAAAGAGAATATTAGACTCACTTAGAAACAATTAATTTTAGAGAAATATTGTTCAGTGATTGGCATAAACAGTGAGGGCCCCAGTGACTCTAGTGTACAGACTTAGTTATAGTGATTTTTTAAACCTACTGGCACTCAAACTAACTTGTAAGAACAACTCATTTGAACTCCCATTACATTCTTTTAGAGAAATATATTGATAATAAAAGCCACCCATATAAATATCTCTTAAATGAATATAATTTCTCAACTGTAATCCAAAGAGAAAATTTTAAGGTATGCCATTAAAATGATACGCATGTTAGAAAATAAATATTTGGACCATGATAAATGTAAGGCAAGAGAAGGAGTAAGATGTTTAACACTGATGTTCTATCACCACCACAATGAACACAACAGCTATCAAAACAGAGTAATCTAGACCAGATTCTCTGGAGAAAAATGAATAACTCTTTGTGAAAATGCCCAAAAGACAAATACCATGTTCTCTTGATTTACACCATAGTCTCATTTCTCAATAATTTAGAGCATATGGATATTGCTGGTAGTAAAATGTGATTCTAGGCTTTTTCATTGTAAACAGAACTTTTATCTATTAGAGTACAGGAGGCTGAATAAGTGTCTGCATTTCCCAGGAAGCTCTCATTCATGGCTGATATCATACATCCTTGGTAACAACCTAACAATTTCTAAGGTCAGAATTTTCTAGAAGAGATACTTTCCTTGGAAGAGAGGTGAACTACCCAAACTCAATAACCTTTTAAATTCTAAAACCCTACAAACACAAGATACCTATAGCAAATGCCGATGGGTGTTGTGAGTGAAGTGTGAGTCACTGGGTTATAGACATTGGTTGTTTATTCACTCACTGATGTACAACACCTGTGCATTCTACCCCTTCCCTCCTGCTACAATGATTGCTTAATGCTTTAGGAGATATCTGGAGCACTTCCACAAAATCAACCATCTCAGAACATCTTGCACTTAGTTTGAAAATCCTATTGATTGATATCAAGCTCAACCATTTCCCAAGCCTCCTTCTGTTAAGAGATTTGATGTAGGTGGAGAAAAGGAAACTCTAGAACAGACAAAATATTTGTTCAGCTTCCCCCTTACATGGCCCTGAACAGTTCAGCCTGTTCTATTGCACAATACTCTCAATTTCCTGGAGAAATTCCCAGGAATAAAGGCAAGAGTCTGAAGTAAGTGAACCTGAATAAATATACCAGAAGAACATCTGACAGTTTTCCCAGATAAACTCCTACAAGCTATTCCAGTTCACTGACACTCAGATTCATTTTGTTTTCTAAATATACATTCTGAGACAATTGGGTTTTGATAGAACATTTCATGAGAAGAATCTTTAGCTACTTCTTGGGGGGCATGTTCCCAACACTTGCCCAGTGCACCATGAGAACAAATGAGATAGTCAGGATTGGTTTCATCACCTTGCTGTGCAAATGGCTGGAATTTACAAGTTTGGATACATGTGTCCTCTTGGGATTCACAGTAAATCCTCTGTCTTTTCCCTCCAAATTAATGTTGCTTTTCATGACTGCCTTGCACAGGAGAGAGACTTTGTATGTACACGGAGTGGTGGAATCTAGCTAATCTTGCCGCTTCCATAGGATTTATTCATAAACAAATTCTGCAAGGACACCATAGCTCCATTTTGTGCCAATAACCAGATGTGGAGTTCTCTAATAAGAAAAGTCTAGGCTGTTTAAAACAAAATGAACATTAATTGCTCATTCTTAGATATTGAGAAGAATCATCATGTTTTGTAGAATTACTAACTAAATTTGCAATAGCACATAGTGAGGTGCCTATGGTCAGTGATGGCCTAACAAATAGTTCCCTGTCTTTACATTATGAGAAAACATTAAAAAGACAGGTTTTAGTGCTTGAAAGGTTCCAATGGCATTGATCCACCTCCATTTAATCAAAATCCATTGGTATGTGAGCCCCTATTATTTTCTAGCTTTAAACATAATGTATCTTTCTTGAATATAACCTTTGAATGTAGAAGTCTCAATTTTGAAATGATTGTCTTAAAATTTAAGAAGAATAGTTAGATGCTGTGAGTAATTTGAATAAAGGCTTATATGTTAATTCAACTATGAGAGTGGCAAGCATAGATTTCTTTCTCCAATTGAGTGAGTGAACCAATGTAAATTTCTCCAAGGCTACATCCTATTGGCAAAGGCTGACACCAGGTCTGAGTTGTCAAAAGAAATAATACCCACAATATCAATGCTTTGCAATCTGAAAGTGCCTCTTGAATCCTGCAGCTATGCTCCAAGGTAGAGGTAAAGTAACTTACTGCCAAAGTCCACCCCTTCTTGAAACTGTCTTCTCTTAACAAGGACACCATTTTTGTTTATTTGTTTTGTTTTGCTTTTTTTTTTTTTCTTTTACTATATACCTAGTTTGAGTGACTTGTGGATAAGTAGGAGAGTGGAGGGACTCTACAAGTTCCTCTTAGCTCTGTCGCTGGCTATTTTATACTTTCCTTACCTAAAAGAGTTCAATATTTTTATTTTTAATTTTTACTGGATGAAGAAAGGCTCAAAGTCACAAAGACCCTTAAAAGTGAACTGAGATTCAATGAAATTTGTTTGTACCCATATATATAGGTTCTGTTAAATGTGACCTTTCCCTCTCTTTACATCCAAGACTAACTGAAAGTCCTCTCTCTAATGCTTGTGGGTCCCACACTGTACTTGTCCAGGCTACAACAGACTGATTCCAAACTAGAACCAGTTGCACCCTGACTCTTCCCTAGCCTTTTCCATCCTGCAGTGCACCTGGTCTCTGGGGACACATGGATGCCCATATAGATTTTTAGAGAAGCCATTCAAAGTGAGACAAAATTGAAGGGCTTTCACAGTAAGTTATTATACGAAGCAAAAAGAAATAACGAATTAAAAATCCATAGGAATGGAAGTTAGCGGGTTGGCATTGACTTTTGGAATCTGAAATGATGAGGCATGCGTTTAAACCCTTGTTATTCAACTTAGTATCTGTGGCATATAAAATCAGGCATGACAAAATACATGAAATCACAGCCTTGTAGGGAAAATGAGTTATAATAGTCTACAGGAATACAATTTACTGTTGAAAACATATTACATATGCATGTTTGTTTGTGTACTTATATGATATAGATTCTTCATTTCAGATACAAAACTACAGATGATTGGAGAAATAACTGTCTTAAAATCAAGCCCTGTTTTCCTTCTTCTTTCTTCTATTCTGTCTTCTTCAGATACTCGATGTAAACAGTGAAACATATTTCAACTGGCAATGCAGATAGAGCCACAGGCTCCTCTGATTCTAGGCTTTCTAGATACTGGTTTTCACCATTCTCATGGCAAAGTCATTCCCATGGCAAAGTCTTAAAGATATTAAATTTGAGTGTATCAGCCAAGAATTTTAATTTAATCAAATAAGCTATGAATTTTAGCTTATTCGTAGAGCTGAGAGAAAAGAAGGAAGTGATGGATGGGAAGTGAAGTCATTTATGCTATCTACATTCAACAAGTTTCTTCTTTTTCTTCTTCTTCTTCTTCTTTTTTTATGAATTAGCCCTCATCTTCTGTAGCAAAAACCAGATTCTCATGTTTTAAATAGCATGACCAAAACACAATAAATTCTTAATAAAACATGTACCTCAAATTTCTGACACAAAGAGAATATTGTTAAAGGATCATTTTTAAAAGAGGGGTAATCATGTTGCATTCAAATATAAAATAAACATTTACTAAGGATCTTATTTAACTAGTTAATTAATGAAACAATCAGTAAGATGTTACACCTGCTTAAAGGGTGAATTCAATGAATCACATACATATATTACCAAAACTTAAAACTGAAATGAACTACAGATAAATAAATAAATAAATAAATAAATGGCTTCTTCTAGGAACAGGGATAAGGATGGAGTACAATTGGGAACTAAAACCCAATTTCATTTTCAAGACATCAAAAAAAAGAGTTTTTGTTCCTTTTGAAGTCTTTCACAACTTTTCCTAAAATAAAGTAAAACGAATTGTAGAAAGCAATTGATATTTATTTTAAAAGGAATGTCAATGGTAAAGGTGACTAAAACAAAGCCTAGTATTTCTACAAGTATCCAGTATAGATAAGTAAATTCTATGCCAAAAACCTGACAGGTGATAAAATAAGCTGCATTTCCTACCTTTTCCCAACTTTTGGAGCTACTTACTATTAACAGCTGCCTGAAAACACACATAATATATGTTCTTATTATTTTTAACAAAAAGCTGGGCAATGAGCCCAAAACCATTGGTGAACCAAATGAGTAGCACACTAAATGCTACCTCACCACCATTCTCCCCATACAACTATGCTGCAATGTATTAATTTAGTATTTGTCACAATTTGTTAACATCTTTCAGGGGAAGTCAAGCTGTAATAAGAGCCATGGAGGCCCAAGAGGCTCCTTCCTTCAGAAATATAACGCATCTATGGTAGATAGTTCAAAGTAGACATGACAACTGTAAAAGCAATACTTAATCAAACTGCAGGAGAGTCCACCAGCACACACAAGTACCTGCCAACTTAAGACAAGTAAGCTCTGAAACATTAATAGGCCCAAAACAGCAGTACTGCTGGAAAATCCAGTGGCTGTCTCAGTTAAGTAGATGTGATTAGTATATTAAATAGCTTTACCAAGGATAGTGGTCTGCCAGCATCAAGATAATTCTATTTACTACATGTACTATTTTCACCTTTGAAAACAGTCTTCCCCTGGAGTTACATCTTACACTTTCTTATCTGTCTTATATAAATGCAATACTATCCCTGTTTAGGACTCAAAATAGATTATCTCAACAAATACCTACAACTTGTTCAAGAAGATGTCTTAGGGTTTTCAGAAAGAATTGCATTCGGCAGTAATACTTCCTTAAATTCCTTTAACGTTCAAGTCTTAATGGGAGTGCTTCTTAAACATAGAATTGAACATACAGATTTTTCACAATAATTAAGTTGCTAAAATTCTGTCAGTGGCACATTCCTGTAGTTCCAGCTACATGGGAGGCATAGGTAGGAAGATCACAGTATGAGGTCAGCCGAGGGTAAAAAAGACAGATGCTATCTGAAAAATAACTTTAAAAAAAGAAAGGACTGGAGGCATGGCCCAAGTGATAGAGTGCTTGCCTAGAAAGCATGTGGCTCTGAGTTCAATTGCCCATGCTGCCAAAAAAATGTTAAAATTTTCATATTTTATATGTAAAGATGACATAGAGCCTGCTTCATGTCAAATCCACACTAAACAGATTATAACCTGCTTTTTAGTTCTGCAACCAGACGCAGAGATGGGTCCAGGACTCCAATTGGTAGCCTCTCCAGGCCAATATGCTTTGTCTCACCTATGTAAGCACCTACTATGAAAGACAATCTAAATTTATGACATAATGTCTACCTTGTGCGTATCACATAAATGTTGCTCATAGTAAATTACAAAAAAGTATGCTATTAAATAATGATTAAAACATGAAAAATCTTTTTATCTTAGATTTCAAACAATATTTTTTCCAAAATCCTCAACTGCTTTTTAAATGTTATGTAGTATCTTTCTTTTTCATTTTTTTATTGTTGTGCTGGCAGTACATTGTGGCATTTACAAACGCTCTTACAATGCATCAAATACATCATATTGAATTCACCCCCTCCACTGCTGTCCTTTATCTCCCCTCCTCCCATTCCTAGAATGGTTTCAATAAGTATAATTTTTGCATTTACATGCATGTGTACACATATTTGCTCTGCATTCACCCTCTTACCCCCTTTCCCTGCCAACTCCCGCCTCCCACTGGCACCAACCCCCCACCCTGAGCAGGACCCATTCCATCCTCCTGTTCTCTCATTTTTGCTTGCTTGAGATAAAGGTAGCTACACAGGAAGTTTTCTTGTGATATTTCCATATATATATGTATTGTAACCCCAACTGGTTTATCACTTCTATTTTTTTTCATCTACCTTATTCTTTTTTATGGCGGTTTCAGCCGGTTTAAGAACTCTATATTCATTCTTGTATAGAGAGTTTATCATCCATATTCATCTCCTTAGTTTCCTTCTTTAAACCTACTCCTTTTGTATGTGACCTCCCTAGTGTGACCAGAGTTTCATAGTATTGCTGTATTTGCATCAGGTCTGCAATCCACATATGAGAGAAAACATGTGACTTTTGGCCTTCTGAGCCTGGCTAACTTCACTTAAGATGATGTTCTCCAGCTCCATCCATTTCCTTGAGAATGACAAAATTTCATTCTTCTTTGTGGCTGAGTAAAATTCCATTGCATATAAATATCACATTTTCTTAATCCATGTGTATTTAAAAACCTGATGTTTGGCAAATTGGCTTGTAAAAATGCTTACTAATTTATTTAAATCGAGACTAATGCTAATAAAATGTTACCAACTTGTGACTGGTCTTTTGATTAAAAAAACATTAGAGAAAACATTTTTGAGAAAGTGACTTAACAGGTGAATTTGTCACATGGCAAAGACTTTAAGGAATCTTTAGCACACATGCTAATCTTAAAAAAAAAAAAAAAAGCTTAGGGCAGCATGTAAAATTTGTAGTCACCTAGCACTCTTCAAATCAAGGGAGATGGACCATCTGGTTCCTGGATTGGACAATGCTATAATTTTCCACAGTCACCAGTAATACATCAGCTGTACTCTGCAAGTTGGTGGTACTCTGATAATATGTTAACTTCCTTCTAACAGCTGCAAATCAAAGCTTTTTATGGTTTTTGAAAATGAAAACTAGAGCTTTCCCAGTTGGCACGGTGTCTTAATCATTCATCATAAGTTTACATACTGAACTTTAGTGAGATCTATGATGAATGAAGAGCTGATGCTTTCTATGTCAGAATAGGCAAGAAAATTAAGATGTCAAATATGTCTTACAGAGGATGGTTACACTGTTTCATTACAAAATTCAATTTAATACAGTTCTTCAGTGTTAGCTGATAAGATATATGTCAGTTAAAGAACGCTCTATAGCAATACATTCTTTTAGAGACTGAAGTTTCACATTTTTCCTATTTTCAGAGGGAAAATACAGTTACTTATACCTGTAACTTTCAGGTTTTCCTTTCATTACAGTCTGAGCCAGGTACCAAGGGCCTCACCTATATATACTCTGTGAGATGTTTACCTGTCTTTCTAAAAATAGGCTGGGGTCCCTGCTGAGGGTCAGTGAGACTAGAATGCAATTCAACTAAAACATTTATTGTGACATTATGAAGCACTTTGGTGCATGTTTTATTTCAACTTTTAGAATTACACCAGAAAAAATAATCTACTTAATGTCAAATTAAGGCATTTCCCTTTTATTTTTTCCCTTCCATCAGCTAAGGCATTATTATGCAGAAACTGACTTTGAGGTTGAATATTAGATTTTTATTTAATTCTTTTCAGTTATCTTTATACTAGTAAAAACACAGTTAAAGTTTTTTAATTTTTAACATTACTAATGTATAACTCACAATACATTGACACTTGATAAAAACCTACAGAATGGTCAGTTCTTCAGGTACCCTTTTGGTCTGATGTTAAGTATAGTTGGAGCATGTTCTTCCCCAAATTAATCTGCCAAAATAAAACTTGATGAAGGAACATTAAAAAAAACAAAGAGCGTCAAATGTGAATTAATTGTGGTGAATGGAAAAGAATCTAATTCTAAACAAATGAATAACAGAACCACTACAGAGTGATTCACACCAGCTAAAAATTATATTCATGAACTTCAAGATCAAATCCAAAACAACCTAAAAAGCATTAATTTTTCTGAGTTAGTTATATGAAAATTCAGTATATTGTATTATCAGGTAGACTGAAAGAAGCATTAGCTTTGGAATCACATTTGGCTCCAAGTGCCTGTAAATGAAATAGATGTGGGGAATAAGATTGTCTACATTTTGTTCTTCTTAAGATAATGCACATCTTTAGATATCCTGTCATTCTTGTGATGAAAGAAGATGCTTCTAAAGCTACAGTAAGAAAAGTAGCAGGTTCTTTTGCTGCCTGTCGGAGCTCTTATTTCCTTTTAAAATTTGGTAACAATAGTATATAGTAATTCTCTATGAATGCAGCTAAAAATAACGTGAGCTCTAAGTAGTTTTCAGTTAAAATCCAACTCTGCTCTGTAAGTGAGACAGAGCTATGTACTCTCCATTTAGAAGATTTATTCAAAAAGTCACTTGTATTAGGAGGTAGCTTAACCCCACTGCATATGGTGCTGGTTGATCTATTTTGGTGATGACCTTCCAAATACAAAGAGATTGCTGGAAAATCACTTAGCTAATGGAAATAATATCTTCCCACCCCAAATGCCACAGGTCAATTTACAGTGTAAGGATTGACTAAGCTACCATTTCCTTTCTTCTGTATATTTGTCCCTATCCACCTGCTACTGTGAGAGAATAAGGAATGCAGAAATGAAAAATAAACATCTTTCATTTTTACTTTGTGCATAGATAGAAGAATCGATTGTTCCATCCTGCAAGCATCCATCTCTTCCTACTTTTATCAACCTAATTTTTTCCTTATTTTCCAACAGGAGATACTCCTGCTAATTTCTGATGTCATTCAGAAACTTTTTACTGGTGTTGAAAGACTGTGATTATCACTTGGAACACTTTTTCAGGATGCTTCCAATAACCTGTGTCCAACTTCCTGGCCAAACCATCCTGGTAACTGGCAGCATAGAAACTCCAACACCATGTGTATTCCAGAATATTCTCCAAGACCATATTTGACAAATAGATTGGACTCAGGGACTTACTATGAAGGGCTCTGCCCTGGAATTTGATGTTAAGGATAAGACGTCCAGATGCTAATGAGACATGAGAAAGTAGATGAGAGAAGGGAGAGGGTTGAGAGCATCAGAGCTATGCAGGTTCCTCCTTTGATGTGAGCCTTCAGTCTGCTCTGAGCTGGTCACTCTTCTAAAAGATACACTGACTTTTAAGATTTCTAACTTGCTGCTGATGAATTTTTCACATGGCAAACTTCTCTCCTAGCAGACTTCTGAAGGAGCTTTCACTAGTCTTGTTAGTAAAACTGTTGATCTTTGGATGGATTTTGATGGAATAGTTTTTAAAATGGTGAGGGATTTTGCTAGGAAATGACTTATTGAAGGCTTTGAGTTTTGCTAATCTTTTCTTTGGCTTCCTGAAAGGATGATTTCAGCTCACAATTTCTATGTGAATTTTCTACTCATATGTCCTTTTCTGAGATTTTGTTTTTGCTTCCTTAATAGTGAATTTTACTTTGCATTATAAATGTGGCTGTTTATAGTCTAAAACTTCTGAGGGGGTTTCTGGCTTAAATGAGGACTTTGCAAATCTCCAGTCATCTGCAGGAGTTATCTTTGAAAAATGCCACAGATGAAGAAGACAGATGACATTGATTTGAATCTCACTGTCTCCCAGGCATACGCTAAGTTAAAAAAAAAATACTGATTTAGGTACCTAATATTTGCCACTCTAATTAATGAGGCATAAAAACCATCTTAGTGTTTTCATTAATAAAGGTTTTACTGCACATTTCTTAAAAAAATAAATAAATAAAACTTTACTAAATAGTTGCAAAAGCATATTTTTAACACAATACCTCAGCCTTTCACCAGTCAGTACTTAACAGAGAGAAAGGTATGGATAAACATATTGTGAGTGTTTATTTTGTCCTGGGAATTCTACGTGAATTACATGTAATTAATCATTTCATACTCAGAACAAACTTATGAGGTAACTAGTATTGGCTTCATTTGCAAATGAAGAAAATTAAGGTTCATAAACTTAAAAAAAAATCATTCATGTTTCTGTAGCCAATAATTAGTAGAGATGGGATCAAAGCCTTAATACATATCCAAAAGAAACTGCTAAATAGACATCAATTAGATGTATTAAAAAATAAATGTAATTATTCCTGAGTAGCATGTGTTATTTCAGCAATTTTAAAGAACTAAAAAATAAACAAATAGCAACAGTCCAGAACATCTTAGTCAGTTCGGGCTACAATAATAAAAATGCCATAGGCTGGGTGGTTTAAACAATAGAAATTTGTTTCTGGAGGCTGAGACATCCAAGATCAAGTTGCCGGCAGGTCAGGTACCTGGAGAAAACTTTCCCTGGCTTACAGATGTCTATCTTTTTGTATACACACATGGGAGAGAGAGACAGACAGAGAGAGAGGGAAAGAGAAGAGCAAAAGCTCTCTCTTGTCTCCTTTTATCCTCTTATTAATAAGTTCACCAGTGCCATCATGAGCAAAGCAAAAATGCTTTGTCTTTCTTATTATTGCTTATATCTTCTCTTTAACAAAATTGGAGAAAAGGGCAGAACAGGTTCTCCCTCCAAGCAAGGGGGTGGGGGGAGAGGAAGGGGGCAAGGGGGAGAAACGGCCCAAACAATGTCTGCACATATGAATAAATGAATAATAATAATAAAAAAAAGAATGGAGGGGGCACCAGGTGTGAATATAACATTTGTAAATGACTATCTACGGTTAAGTACATTTCTTTAGTAAAAAATGGTTTTCTAGTGATTCTCTAAAATAAATATAGTTGTGAAAATTCAACAGCAACAAAAAAATTTCGGATTTACCAGTAGCCTTCTCAAAGCAGATTACACTGTAGCTCTTAAAACTTCCATCCAGAAATGAGAATCTATATTTATGCTCACATTTCATGGAGAAATAAGTCATGTAACCACACAATAACTTAATAGAGAATAGTGAAATTAAATGTTACCGTGCGCAAGAGGAGAATGAGTGTATTTGTAACTAATGACCATTGCACATGTCTACCAATGGGATCAAATGTACAGAAAAGATAAATTATAATACATACATGCCTGCATCAAAAGTTATTTGTACCAAGTAGTGGCTGGCTTCATTTAGATTCTTGCATTAAAGCTTATGCAGTCTAAGTTTATGGAGTAGAAGTGAACCTTATTTTTCCTTGGGAGGATCTTTAAAAATAAGGTAAAATGGTCCTTGAGATTGTCAACAGTTCACTCTTTCTTTTTTAAATTTTTTGTATTGTGCAATTCAGGGCATTAAGGTTCTCTAAACCCACAAAGCAGCTATGGCTTCTCTCTTGGCACACAGATCTGTTAGACCAACCTACTTCTCAGAGAATCCAAGCCTCTGTGGTTACTATTTGAGGTATGAATATGCCATCTTCCAGCAAAGATTCATTCTCTGTTTTTTGCCATTGTGGGATTTCATTCTTCTGGTGTTTGGGAAAATCATCAATGAAGTTGATTCTTAACAGGTACTAGAGAAAAGGTTAGTTCAAGAAGAATTAACCTAGAAGGTAACACCTAAGCACAGGAAATCAATGTGAGTCAATGCCCTGTATAGCTATCCTTATCTCAACCAGCAAAAACTCTTGTCCCTTCCTGTTATTGCTTATACTCTCTCTACAACAAAATTAGAGATAAGGGCAAAATAGTTTATGCTGGGTATAGAGGGGGGGAGAGGGAGGGGGCGGAGTGGGTGGTAAGGGAGGGGGTGGGGGCAGGGGGGAGAAATGAACCAAGCCTTGTATGCACATATGAATAATAAAAGAAAAAGAAAAAACAAACAAACAAACAAAAAAACCACTTTATTGAAGGGCAATAAAAATTTTGAGATTGCAGAGAAAAGGGATTTAATCAGACACGTCTAGCATCATACAAATCATGCAGTAGTGTAATGCCTGTGTTTTCTGATTCACTTTAGAGATTATCAAAGGGCAGGAGAAGTTACCGAGTAACTACCTGAATCCCAAATCTGGGCTTTTATTTTGGAATCTCTTTGTTGCATTCTAATAAACACAGTAAGGCAGAACATGATAAGATTCATTTTGTAAATATCAACACTTACTAATTACGAGCCACAAAGGTAAAACCTGGAATCATAAAGACAACAATTGTGAAAGAGAGCAAAGAACGACAATTTAATTTGGACAGATTTATGCTGAACACATGTATTTTAAAATCCATTGAAGGGGGAAGGTGAGGAGAAAAGGAAAGCTCAAAGGTAACAGTTGTAGATTACAATGATAGGGACATGAAGAGCCTGGGATTATGTGGCAAGAAGTAGTCTACTGAACTTTGTAAATGTCACAATGTACCACTAGTACAGTAATAATATGATTATAATAAATTAAAAATAACAGAAAAAGAATTACTGCAGAAAGTAAAATGTAGACTAAAAGGTTCAAAAGAAGAGTGCTATGCAAAATGTTAATCTTGTCCCTCACTTTCCCAGTAGAAGTTCCAAAATAATTTAGCAGTACCTCTGGAAATCATGTTTTTATTCTAGTATATGACAATGGCTCACTTTCCTCAAGGATAATAGCTAAATAAGTCAAGTCCTTCTGGCATATGGTATACATCAACCACGGACATCTAATATAGTAAATTTTTTCAAGTTAAATGGACACTTAGCACGGATTTTTAAAATCTGACATTCATATATGCTTTAGGAAAAGTAACTCAGTGTTCCTAGTTATTTAATATATGTCTGTTATTACAGGCACCTGCATTTTCATGTGTAGCATAGGAAATCCTCTCAGCATGTCATTGTTTAACATCTGGTTAATGCCAATTCTTTAAATGACCTACCATTTAGCCACAAATTTAATTTCCTTCTAAAATTGATCCACTTACGGTAACCACATAACCTCAGAAATAACTAGTGTGTTCTTCCTTCTCCTAACAAAATTATGCAAAAATAAGCATGAAGGGAGAAAAAAAAAAAGAGAGAGGGAGACAGAATTTTTTTATTTCAAGAGAGATGAAAAGAAATGACATTCAAAAGAATTCAGTTTATTAACAAGAATATGCCTTAAAGTATAAATTACCTTCTCATGAATGAAATTCAATTCATGATTCAACAGAAAAATCTGTGTGCTAGATATCTGAGGACCTGCATCTGCACAGTCTCCTCAGAATCAGAAACCAACCGGAGCTGTCACAACTATTATGCAAAATGAATAACAAAGTAGGCAATTTCCTAAAGTAAATTAAAATGCAATCGCAGGCACTTCATGAATATTTGAGAGTTCTCTTTTTCTCAATGACAACCACCTGCATGTCTTCCTTTACTGGTGTTGTTCCAAACACATTGAGAAAATGGTGGTAAACCTGCACCCAAGAGGTGCCTGTGAATGCCCTGGAAGGCTCTCATGTTTGAGACACATTGCCTTGGTATGCCCAAAAATATTCAGACAAAAGCTTTGATAAAATGATCTTTATGAATCAGCAAATCCTCTGCTCCTCTAGCATCCTATCAGTGGAAGACATTTTGTTTGCTCACTTTACTGTTCCAGAGTTTCTCGATGGGCTTCTCTCAGATACTGTGCTGAGTTAAATGAACAGGCACCCTTTCCATTCTACTCAATGGCAATTTAAGATTAATGTGTACATGCATGTGACTCACAATATGCTCTTTGGAGAGGCAAAGTAATCAACTCTTCCATAGGATTATGAAATAACTGCAATATTCATTTGTCATTTGTACTAAAGGAAGAACACATTTTATTTTGGAAGCAGCTTTTAACATGTCATTACATGATTTGGTGCTTGATAAAATGGACATTAATGTCCCTTTACGTTCAAAGATATGCAATTCTCCTGGACTTGGTAATGCAGTGTTCTTCTAGTCTGAAAGTGCGACTCAAATGCAGTTATTAATTTTTCCTCTTCTGCCTGCCCCACTGGACAGGTCAAGATCATTGGAGCCATAGTGTCCTCCTGTTCCACTGGCCTGCTCTGTCATTCTTCCTTTATTTTCTCTTTTGCCAGTGGAGCCACCTTTCTGCAGGGCACAGTGAGGGAAATTTGCTTATAAGCCTTCGGGGGCTCCAAAGCCAAAAGCCCAGAGTCTTCCAAGTGGTGGGCACGTACGTTTTTCAGCTTCATGAGGCTACTGTCAGTCCTCACTTTACGTTACATCGCTCTTCCTCTCAGCCCAGCCTCTCCTCTACCTGAAATGTCCTTTTTCCACCCTTTCCTCTGGAAAATGCTTGCATTTCTCTACAGCCTTGCTCCTGCCATCCTGACATTTAAGGAGACACTGTTTCTGTCCCTTGGAAACAGGATGGGATCGTGATCCTTCTGCCATCTTTGCAGGACTTCTAATTCTGCCTACTGTCCCTACAATATATTCTCAGCACAGCAGTCTGAGTGGTCCGACCTTCACTCACAGTCTTCAAAGGCATTCATTCTTCCAGTCGCTAGCCCAAGGTTAATTTCAGCTCCTGCTGTTGCTCCTACTTCATTTTGTATTTTCCTGTACTCTGTCTCTCCGGCCACAACAGCTTCCTCACTATTGCTTAAACACACTGTGATCCCACATCAGGCATTTGTCTCAAATGCCTTCTCCCAGACACTTAATGACTGAGCTCTACTCTCCCTGTTCTGTTCATATGCCACTTATCAGAGAGGTCTTTCCTGACCTCCCAATTTTTATAAACAGTTCCCTATTCCCATGTGATCCTTATTTCCATGATCACACTTAATTGTCACTCGTATACATATTATGAACTGTCTTGTATTGGATCTAGTAAAGTTGTACTCCCCATAACTTCTTACCCTGTTTATTTTCCTCTGTACTTATCACCATTTCAATTTCTAGGAGATTTACTTAATACATTGATTTCCTTTCTCCCATTGCTGGAATATATACTTTTAAGTCCAGAAGCTGTATTCTTAGCATGTAGAATGGTGTGTGGCATATAGGAGCCACTCAACAAACATATTCATTGAATGAATATTTTATTTCTTTTCTGTCTTACCACTAAGTTGCTTAGACATTTAACTCACAAAGGAGATTTTTAAAAGTATGCTCAGTGGTAAATATAGTACTTGGTAGAAGGAAACAAGTAAATAGGGAGAACAAGTGATAATTTTCCACAGTCAGAAAAACATTGTATATTTCAGGATAATTAATATACTCTTTTGAAAAATTTTTATACTCTCCTGGCCTGTGTCAGAATTAGATAACCAAAAAGAAGAGCAAAAGGTTAAAAAAAACCCTATAATTAAGGGATATGAGCTTTATAAAACTCATATAAACAATATATCATTGTTTATAATGCTGAATGTCCACTGACTAAAGTTGCTCAAGGACCAAATATGAGCTGCAGACATTTTAGAATAGTTATGTGTTTCATAATAAATTAGCATCTTACTGGATTTGAAGGAAAGGAGAAGTCTTCATCTTTCTTGATGAAAAGATTTGAAAAGTTGATGATATCTAAGCTCTGATGTTGGCCAAGAAGAAATAGAGTCACCAAAGTACAGAACCATGAATGGAGAGAAAAAGGAAAGAGAAAGTAGACTCTTCCAGGCTTCCGGACCTTATCTGAAAAGTCTGAGTAATTTGGTTAAGGCTACTTGGTAGACGATGGCATAGCTCCTGGCAGGATTCCCATTTCCCTTTCCCCCATTACTTTGCTTTTCCTCCTTCACAGGGATGCTTTGCACAGAAGGACGTAAGTGGACTATTCTGAATATATTCCAGGCTTTTAAAAGCACATTCTATAGTCTGAATGGAGAGAGAAAATGAGCCGGGATATTTAAAAAGACACTACCATGCTTATAAAATGCATTATAAAGCCATTAATTGTGTACTTATAGCCTCAATTATAAGACTTCAAGGGTACCATTCAAAAATTAAAGCCTAAAAGATGCACTGGTGGCCTGGAAGAGTTATTGTTGCCAGTCTCACATGAAGAGTTGCCTTTTACCCTTTCCTTTCAACTTTTGGTCACACTAGTTTAATGATCGTTTGAGTAACCTCCTACCAGCTAGCTAGCTAGAGAAGTCTTGGTTTGTTCTACTGAAATAAAACCAGGGAGGCATTTTCCATGAGCAAGTAGATGATTTCTTACTGACTAGCTGAAAGTATATGAAACAATCCACCAAATACACAATGCCCATCACAATTGTGCAAATCTTCAAACAGAAGAATTCACTTCTTAAAAAAATATTTACTTATTTACTTATTTATTTTATGTGGTGCTGGGGGTATGTTGTAGCATTTATAAACGTTCTTACAATATATCAAATATATCATACTTGAATTCACCTCCTCCATCATTCTCTTTTATTATCCCTCACAACTAGTCTCATTTTCCCATTTACATACATGGGTACACACCATTCATACCATATTCACCTTCCCTTTCCTCACATCTTCCCCCTTCCCACTGGTACCAATCACTCCAGACAAGATAAGACCCGTTCGGCCCTCCTGTTCTCCAATTTTGTTTTAAAAAATGACATTTTTGTTTGTTTAAGATAGGTATACAGGGAGTTTCATTGTGGTGTTTGCATGTATATATGTATTATAACCTGAATTGGTTCATCTCCTCTATTTTCTCCTTTCTACCTTAGACCCCTTCTTAGGGTGATTTCAACTCTTTTAAAAACTCTATATTCATTCTTATCTAGGAAGTACATCAACTATATTCACCTTCTTAACTTCTTTTACCCTCTCATGTGACCTCCCCTTAGCATGCCCTGCTTTCTTATAATATTGATTGCATTTGTATTAGGAAGAACTCACTTTAGAATACACAAGGTGAGCTTAACTGAGAGCTGCTAACCCCCTTTTTACCTCGTTAATGATAGATCTCTCCAAGCCCTAGGATGAGACTTGAGCCATATGAATAAGCAAATGTACCAAACTGCAGCCAATAAACAGATTTCTCCTATCCCAAGAAACTATCTACAGCAAAGCCTACTGGCCAAAAGAAATACTCAAGGCAGGAAGAGCTGCATCCACTAACAACAGCCAAAGGAACGAGAAAAAAGAGCTCTTAGGAGCAGAAATATTGAGGCTATTTTATAACAGCTATTCAGTTGTTCCTTTGTATTTGCACATTCTTTTGTTGCTATTTAGCCTACTTACTAAAATTTATTTGTAACTTGAAACTCAGTACTCATGGCATTTTCACATTTACCCACAGATATGCTAAATTTAAGTACCCAGACACACATGTTCCCAGGTGAGGGCACACCAGCAAAATGATATTTTGCTTTGCTTCAGCTTTCATACTGTAAGCAAGTGTCCCTTTTCTAGTCTATTTAATGTCATGTTTTTTTTTTCATTTTTGTGCTTTATGTTGGTGATTTTGCTACTTGAAATGGTTCCCAAGTGTAATGATAAAGTGCTGCCTAGTGTCTTTAAGCATCAGAGGGTTGTGATGTACCTTAGAAAGGAAATGTGTCTGCTAGATAAGTTTCACTCAGACATGAAGTGTAATGCTATTGAGTGTCACTGGCCATCCATATAATATCAGTTACAGGAGCTGGAACAAATAACTTTACCTTTTTGATCCTCAGTTTCCTTAGGTGGCCAGAGAAATAAATTGAATACTATATAGAATATGTGTTGAATATAAATTGAATATTATGTAGAAAGTTCCCTTGACACATGAATGACACATAATATAAACCCAAGTTGTTTACTATTACTTAATTATTGACAATATTATCATTACTTTTATAGTTAAGAAAACTGATGCTTATTTCCATCTCAAATTTTTTGCTGTTTTCCTATCCTCTCTGGTTTTTGAGCCCACTGCACATTCATCGGTTAACTAATTTTGATGGAGCATCCTTTCAGTGACAGGAGAGGGATTTGTCATTCAAGATATAATAATGAGTAAGACCTGGGCTTCTTCCCCAAGAAGGTTGTAATCTAGTTAGGAAAACCAGAAAAAATGAAAATATTATTGAAAAATAATTAAGTGGGATAATATGAAACGGATATGCTCAATACTATAAATCATACAGAAGGGAAAGAGTTGAGGGAAAATGGTTTTTAAAAAAGAACAAGTCTTTCTATCAAAGTAACATTTAACATGTCAATGTGTGAGTAAAAAACAGCCAGGAAAAAAGCCAAAAGGGGCAATTTACTCCAAGTCAGCAGCAGCACAAAGAGGAGGAGAAGAAAGAAGGTGAGTGTGGAATCTCAGAAAAGCTTCAGCATAGAGTTAAAACATGAGGCCAAAAGATCCTGAAATTCTTGTGGTGCCAATGTTTTCTGTGTCAGTCCCACATTGTATAGCAAGGAAGGGATGAATTAAGTCCAAACTAGTTATGGGGTGGCACATTAATGTATTAGGCTTCATTAGAACACTCTAGTTTAATAAAATCAGCAAACACATGCGTCAGCAACTATTAAGGGTGCAGAATTCTCAACAGGTCTTAATGCATTTTAGTAGAGAAGGCAAGTCAAGAAGGGAGGTGGTAGATGGCCCACTGCAACAAAGAGCTGTACCAGGTGGTTTCCTGAGGAAATGAGCCATACCCAGCCTTTTTTTGTTTTAGCTATTTTTCAGGAAGGGTCTCCTATTTTTGCCAGGTCAAGCCTCAAACCGCAACACTCTTTGTAATGCCTCCCAAATAGCTGGGATTAGAGATGCAAATCACCACACTTAACTTGAGATGGTGTTTGCTAACCTATTTTGTTCAGGCTGTCCTCAAACTTTGATCCTTCCAAGATTTTCCTCCGGAGCAGCTAGGATTACAGAGGTAAGCCACTGTGCTCAGCACTTCAGCTATTGGAACACACCCTACGGAACAAAATAAACCAAAGCAAAGGGATTTAGGACTTTATATGCTACATATTTTATACAATATATATACCCTACAAGAAACACAGAGAGAATAGTCAAGACATATTCTATTTATTCATTGATGTTAATAAGGTTCATCACATCAACCATATCTAGGTGTTATATCCTGATTATGTTGGAGCAATCACACAAGGAAACCATCTAGTTACTAGAGCTGTAAGATTGAGAATCCAAACCTAAGCATAGGTGAAAATTGGTCCAATAAAATTTAATTGAGCTGGACTCAGTGGCTTCAGCCTATAATCCTAGCTACAAGGGAGGCAGAAAACAGGAGGATCATGGTTCAAAGGCAGCTAGGGCAAAAATTTCACCAGACCCCGTCTGAACCAATGGCTTGGCACAGTGACGTGTGCCTGTTTTCCTATCTATGCAGGAAGTGTAAATAGGAGAATCATGGTCCAGTCCGGCCTGGGTACAAAGCGAGACCCTATCTCAAAAATAACCAATGCAAAAACGGCTGAGGGAGTAGCTCAAGTGGTTGAACAGCTATCTAGCAAGTAAGAGGCCCTGAGTTCAAACCACAGTACCACCAAAAAAAATTAATCGAACATAATTTGGACTCTCTTATGGCCTTCATTATTCAGTTGGCCCCCAAGACTGTACTTCGCCAATGTGATCAATACCATAAAATATGGCAATATTTATTCCACATAGAAGCAGAAGAGAATTTAGTCAACTGTAAGATAGCAGTGGTTTTAGGAGATATCAGAAATCTTAATGTTTAACAAATCTTGTTTTGCTTTCATTTTGTCCAAGTCTTCCCATTTCAGATGCATTTGGGAAGCAGCTATAATAACTGTTTTGTTATTATTTTATAATGCTTTGAAGAAATTAAATGAGAAGCTAACAGTGACCTCAAAATGAAAGTGGTGGCTTAAAGAGAACGCTTGGCAACTTTACACTTCCCAATGGTCAAAGTGACAAATTACAAAAATTGTTGTTCACATTCAGGGACAGCAGGGCAAATTTAACACAGAGTCCTGCTTGATCTAAACAATAATTAAAATAGGAGCAGGCCAATCCAAAAGCAGTACAATCTGAAAATGAAAATAAAACAAAGCAACTTTCAAGAACCAAATGCTTGTCAAACTCTAAATAATGACACACTAGCACATATTTCTGACATAGTGAAGCACAACTTCCCATCAACTTGACCAAATTAATGATTAGAAAGAAATTGAAATAATGATAATCATTTTTGTTCTGGCATTACTGGGGTTTGAACTAGGGCTTTCTCTTGCCAGGCAGGTGCTCTACCACTTGAGCCACACTGCCACCCTTTTGCCTTTGTTATTTTTCAAGTAGTTTCTTATGGTTATGCCAGGATGAACCTGGACAGCAATCTTATTTACTTGTCCTGCACAGCTGGGGTGACAGGGACACCCACTTTTAATGGTTAAAATGGGGTCTCATGAATCTTTTGCCTCGGTTAGCTTTGAATCAATACTCCAGATGTCTGCACCCAAGTAACGAGGATTATAGAATTTAGGATTGCACCCAACTCAAATAATTATTACTCATTATTACTACTAAGTGTTACTTGAGTTCTACTATTATTGTGGGGTTTTACCTTTACAGGATTGGGGATAGAACCCAGGGCCTTGCCCATGCTGAGCACAGTCTACTATGAGCATTACCATTATTAATATTACTTGGAGTTAATAATGGGATACAGGATTAAGAAATACTTTGAAAGTCACTAAATCCTCTATGATTGGTCAAGCAATAATACATTATCAGTAGGTCTTTCCCAGAAAAATTATGGTATTTATAAAATTTTAGTATTTATATTTTACCCAGGAACAAAATAACAACTTCAGTGATTACTCAAAGCTTTCACTTATGCTAAATATTTAACACATATTGCAAATTATTCACTAACACTGGAAACCAAGCTACTAGATTTTGAGGATACTTTTCCACGACAAAAGTTAGATCCCCAGGACTGCATTTTTAACATAACAATCGATAATTAAGACAAGCATGTATATTTATTTATTGTGTAAAAAGCAAGAGAAAATATTAAAATAATTCTTAACGTCTGGTTGCTTTATTATCAGGGCACACAGTCATTTAATTTTTGTTTAAAAATTAGGGTGAATATTGGAATGAACAGATTAGCAAATTTCTCAGAAACAAGGCACAGGATAATTAGGTTAAATGGTAATAAACACTTTTCCTGTGTACCTTATAATAAAAAAAGTACAAATTTAGTATGACTTTTCAGTATGCACATGACTCTAAGTTATTTGTTTTTATTATCAAATAGCTTACCTAACAGTTTACACCTGACAACTAAATGAGAGTCATATTATTTTAAGTTCTAAAAAGGAAATTGTAGATATCCCACCCAAAATTGTGGAAAGTGACTATACCAAGGGCCATTATTTAAAATCACAACTAGAAAAGGTGCTTTGTTATCCTGCCATTTGAGGAGTTGAAATATTGCAAAAGAAAAAAATGGGTGATAAACTATAATTCAAGTTAAAAACTAAGGAAAATCCCAATTTTAGAAGAATACATTCTATCTAAAAATATTTTAACCTGTGTTACACTTTCTGTTTGTGCAACCCTCCCTTTTTCATTACTACTTGCATATTTGCATGAAAACAGACTTCATTTTCAATATTTGTCTAGCTCCTCTGGCTTAGTCACTACCTAAACTCTTAATCCTCTCTTTGTGACATAAATCCAGGCAGTGTGGAAATGATTCCAATGCCACCGACAGAGGATTATAGCTTCATGTGGGCAGTGTGCTGCTAGAACAAGAGAGGAATATTTAGCAGCCCAAAGTCTACAGCAGAAAGCACTGAGAAAGGGAATTACAGAACAGAAAGTTAGAGTTGCAATAGAAGTACAGAAGAGTCTCAGTACCAAAGGTTAGGGTTGATAGATGATTTCCTGATTAGCTTTGCTTTAAGCTTTCAAAGTTTGTGGGTCATGTCATATTGGTGTTACGATATATATAAGCACGTAAGAATTACTGGTAGCATACCCAGTGTGATACACAAAGGAGCTTGCCTTGGTATTCCTTGGCTGGCTAGGACTCTCTTACTTAAAGCTATGAGATCTTGGACCAATGAAGACTGCAGCATTCATTTCACACAAATGTGTATAAATCTAGTTCTGATAACTCAGCAGGAGAAAATATTAACGCAATTCTGGAACACAGTGAGGCGTCTAGACTGTTAGCATAATCTTTGGAGACTCAGCTGTTATATGACTCAAGTCATTGCCCATTCTTCCTTAGTCTATTACTCAAGTTTGCCTTAAGTTCTTAATTCAGCCAATCAAAGCAGTTAATTCTCATCATTTGCATGCAGGCTCTATAAAGTGAGTGTGCCTAGTACGTAAATTTACTTGTAACTCCAAGATAATAGTCATGGCATTTTCATGGTCATTGATGGTGAAAAATTTGAGTTGCCTGACACAGATTCCAAAATGGGATCCTCAGGTCAAACAATATGATGATTTGTTTTCATGTTTCATCTTTAGTACTGACAACAAGCATCCTATTTGTAGCCCGGTTTACGTTATATTATTGTTTGCATCTCTGTGCTTCTCTTTGGTGATTTTGCTGTTTAATATGTCCCCAAATATAGAGCTGAAGTGTTCTCTAGTATCCCTAAGCACAAGGCCATTATGTGTGATAAGCTTCATTTAGGCATGAGCTATAGTGCTGTCATGTGTGATGTCAGTGTTTAATGAATCAACAATTCAGTACAGTGACAAACAGGAAGAGGAAATTATCTGATGCTTATTTGAGGCTGCTCAGGAGACTGCAGGTCATCTACATGTGTGAGGAAGTGAAAGAAAAGATGGAAAAACAGCTAACTTTGCAGATTCACAAAATGACAACTTTTCTTTTTTTTAAAGTATAGTGGATAGCATCACAATGAAGTGGAAAGTCAAAGAAATTTAGAGCCACATTACCCAGGGTCAGGAAAAGGTTAACATTTCTTGGCTAGTATTTAATAATCAAGAAATACATGTCTTTAAACAGAAGCTCATATAAAAACAATACCAAGTGATGAAAACGTTGTGATCAGAGGATTTTTATTCCCTTAGATGCAGTGACTCGGTATTCACTATTTCAGTGTTCTTGGTGACTTTGTATAACATAAGTGCCATTCTAATGAGAACAGACAACATGTAAAATATTTAAAGTAAAGACCATCTACCAAATACAATTGCCAGATACAAACACAAAGTACCTGTGTTTCAGATTTATGAACTTGAATTTCAGATTTATGAAAAATTTCAGTATTAATTTGCTGTATCTTTAATTTAACTATATCCTTCTCAATATTTTACAGTCAGATGTAACCAGGCATCCTGTATTTTTATTCACTACTTCTGGCAATCTATTAGGAGGAAAAACAAACCCTAATCTTCATATCTAAATAACAACGGGCCTTGATTTTGCCACCTTCCCCATCTTATAATTTTTAATAAAATACATATAATTTTAAAATCAAAGGCATCATTTTTACTGTTTAACAGAAAAATTTGCTCACTTTGGCCCTAAAGATTCACTCAAACACACAGCAATATTCATGCAGGTAAGAAAGGAACCAGTGTGAAGGAGCAACAGACCTGTGCTTTTTTGTCACAGCTGCATTTCAGACTCAAGTTCTAGGGCTGTAACTCTAGAAATTTATGGCAATAAACTTCTCTGGGACTGAGCTGTCCCTTTACAAAATGAGTGCATACTAAATGAGACGATATATGCAAATAGCTGACTATTAGCCCTCAGTGATCCAGGATGGGAAATTGAGTGGACCGGGCCTGGTTATCTTAAAGGGAAGTAAAATGATGCATTGTGTATAAAAGTGTCATCCATCTGCTTCACAGTTTTGCCAGAGTCCAATCTTTCCATACTAAATTAGGCAGGCAATGTTTAAACCCTCTCTTTAAGTGTCACCTCTTAATTATCCCAATACATCCTTCAATTTAATATTTGGGAGGCTAGAAGGCAACATATCACTCTTGTGGTTGAACACACACATTTCCAAATGGAAAAAGGCAAGCAAAAATGAAACAAAACAAAACAAAAAACTACCACTTTTTTTTTTTGAGACAGGGTCTTGTTATGTAGCCCAGGCTAGCTTCAAACTCACCATCCTCCTGCTTTAGACTCCAGAGTGCTGGGATTATAGATATGCACAACCACTCCTGGCTCCTACCACTGATTTTTTAATGTCAACTTTGATAGTCTTAAAATTCAGGGGAAAATTATCCTGCATTCATATGTAAATTTTACAAAGTAGTTTCTGTCCTATAACAAGTCATGAACAAGTCCACGGGATATTCAGTCCTCATTCCTTCAGACAAGGAATCTTCTCACCACTTATGATCCTCTGCTTTATTTAAGATGAGAAAATTTCTTCTGGTTGCTGCTAGGGATTGATTATTCTCCAGGGCTTCTCTTCAGAGTCTGAATCAAATTATTGTTCAGAAGTCTGGGATTTACACGCTTTAAAAAATGCCCCTATGACACAGAAACTAGCTTTCCTCACTAACTAAATGGTATATTGGGTAAAGCAAACAAGTTGAAGTGGTTTTCATCCTGTTTCTAGCGATTCACTGGGTACAGTTACAGAATTTAGGACTATACCTGAGGACAAGTCATGGACATTTTTCAGAGGGCATGAAATGGGCAGGAAGTAGTGGCAGGGTCGTATCAAGGGAGAGATGTCGCTCAGACTCAGAGTGAGGTCACTGCCGTTTCCATGTGTCGCACCATGTGTAGGTGCAACTTTTTTAGGAGGATTTTCCCTGGGAGGAGACTGGACCTCATTTTGGGACAAGTAGGTTAGAACTGCTAGTGCAAATTTAATGTCCCTAGTGCTCATTGTTTGTTTTTAACCATAACGCTTGCTATGCTCTTTAAAAAATGATTATATGGAATCCTTTTCACTGTGCAAGAATAAAATTTTCATTATGGAAAAATGATGTTTAAACAGAGCTGTTTAAAATGTTAAAAAATATTCCTAGCATGCATTGACTAATCTATATTTAATTCCAAATAAACATATGAGTGAATGTTGAAGAGACCGCCAAGGATGTAAAATAGACGTATGCCCATGGAATATTAACTAAGATACATTTTTTTTTTTTACAGTTTGGATGCTTTTCATGTAAAATTGAATTTTCTCACCACTACATGGAGACACAAATTGAACTGTTCTCCTACTGCCTGACCCAGGAAAAACATGCTGCTCCTGCCTGCTATTCATGTACTCCCATATTCCAAAGGACCGAAGCCGGAATTTTATTCCCTCAACACAAGCTCTATGTCATCCAGGTCTCTACTCCCTCTCTTTGAAGTTAAAGGTGTTTCATGTTCTTATTCTTCTCTGAGTTCTTTCTAGCACCAGCCCCATCACCACGTGATTCACTTAGTGCTAAGGTTACTCTCCTGCCTCCAACTCACCGTCTTTGCTTTCTGCTCTTCCTCCCTGGACCTGACACCAACTGCCACCTCGGATCACTGACATCATCTGCTTTTTCTGCTAGTGGTGGGATTAAGTATGCCAAGAAATAAAACAATGAAGCATTGAAAAGGCAGAGAGACAAGCACAAAGCACTCTGGGCTCTGAGGAGTGATGGATTCCCTGCGGAGAAACAGGCCAAGACTGCCAAAGACTGGGTCATGAAGAGTGCGTAGGATTTTTAGGCTGAGATGAAGCTGGGAGGATACTGGCAAAAGTTCAGAGACCATCACCTTCATGAGTCCCTTGAAATTTAAATGCAGCTACACTTTTCTAGAGTAAAAACTCAATTGAGCAGCTTTTCGTTGTCGTCTATCATCCCGGTGTTTTTATAATTTATTATTTTTGTGCTGGGGGTATATTATGACACTTACAAAATTTCTTACAATATGTCATAGTTGAATTCAAAAGTAAACTGTGGCAGTAGTAGTCAAACATAGATGAAACTAGACAAAGAACCATAAACAATGAGTGATATGTTCATTTTTATACTAGGATTCTGAAGAGCTAGATCTCAATGCCAGCTTTTCCACAAAGTGAAAGAGATGTACATGGATCTACCTCCCCAGATGCATTTCCTGATAGGACCTACATTGCCTACATTGTTTCCTCCTTCTTCATATAGAGGAGCAGCCATTACCAACCCAAGCCCATCTATGTCCCCAATGATCTAGTCAATATATTCCGTCCCACTGCCTGTTCTGTCCAGTTTTAGGATGTGCTCAGAGGCCAGGATAGCAGTGAATGACAGTATGCAAAACTAAAACCCCAATGATAGGAGAAGCTGACGTTGGCCTTGACAGAGTATTCAAGTGCTGTCTTAAGGCTCCTCCATGTCCTTACAAACTCCATTTTTGTACAACAGGAACTTTTACTTTGGGGTGAATTTGGATGTCTGACAAACTAAACAAATCTGTAAACACTTTCCTTATCTTAAAACCAAGAGGTCACATCCTTATAGATTCCATAAAAATCACTTGGGCCATTTATCTCACTTTGCTCAAAAGTAGACTTTACTGAAATCATCTTGTCTTTGCCCTTAAAAGAAATGTGTGAGTGTGGTGCATATAAATAAACTAAGGATAGTGGATAGTGTTGTGTTAACTTTTGTTTTCCTACTCTAAGTGTACTTTAAGGATCAATAAATAAATAAATGCTGAATGAATAAACATAAATTAATAAAAATAAAATTAAAAAACAAGGCTTACTACATAGGCACTTCAGATCCTCCACTCTGAATTTAGTAATGTTTTTAGAATGCTGACAAATAATTCAACTTCAGGGAGCACATTGAGCAGAGGAAAAAAGTGATCAGGATTTTGAGACTTCATCTCTAATTGACAATGAAACTAAAGACAAGGAACAAATGAAGTGATATCATAAGAAACGTGGCACGTGTATTTCTATAAATGAGATAATAAGATGCTACGTGTATCTAAGAAATCAAATAGTGCACTCTGAATTTAAAAGGAAGCAAAAATATTTTATTTACTTTTTAAGTGTTGAATGTGCTGAGCTCTAGTAGGGATAAAAGCAATCCAAGTGACTAGAGGAAAGAAACAGAAACTGGGAAAATCATATAAAGGCCTGATCCAGGAAATATTTTATTGTTAACTGCACAGGTTGTCTGTCCAGAAACTTCAAAAATGAACATAGAGAGAATAAGGAGAAACTTTGCCAACTTTGGAAACAATATGGCAGCCAACAGATGGGATTCTACATCTTAGGGCTATCCTAAAGGTATGGCCACATGGGACACAGTCCTGAGCTTTTCAGTGACACAAGGAAGCATCAGTAGTATAAGAGAAAAATGACATCCTGTTTGTGTGGAATTGTACACAGTTAGAAACCCTTGAGCCCAGACTACATATCAAGACAATAGGCTCATCATCCCTCTTTGGGCAGAATTTGATTTGAACTTACATCCACAATGCTCTGGATTCAGCCCAGGCTCTCTGGGACATTAAGGGAACTTTTACAATGACCTTTGATTTACCCATTTGTCATGTTCACTCTATCTATGTCTATGGTTCAAAGAGTGCAGTGTACAAATTAAGTGCATATGGGACTTTGTCTACAGTCAAAGATGCCATCTCTGTTTCCCCAACTTTTTAACTTGAATAATTTAAGGACCTGATATGTTATCAATTGCCCTTCAGCCACAAACTGTATCAACATTGGGGTCTTCAACACAAAAGCCTATTTTTAGTCTTTTATCTTTTGTACGAAATGGCCATATATCCCTATTAACTGATCAGGATTACTCAACATATGGAATGCCAGACCTTCTCTTTTTGAAATACAATTTCCTTCTGGCTTTTTGCCCAAACATAGTTAAGTAGTATTAGCTCCCCAGACAGACCTCATCGTCTTTGAGTTAAACACAGTGAGAAGTGCTGATGCTTAGATTTCACTAATATCTTTGCTCTATAATCCTTTATTTTATGACCTGCCCCTGGCTGCTCCCTAAGCTAAGAATTTTCTGTTCATAAAGCAGGGTGACAAGTCTCATCACATAATGATAAAGAAAATGATGTTACTTTAGCTCTCACACAAGCCATCAGAACACAATATGAATGTCGATGCTCTAGGCTACTGTCTGCTCCAACGTGAAAAGTAAAACATTACACTTTCATCCAACAGGAGAAAACCCTAGAAGTTTGTTGTTTAATCTTTTACTCATAATAGAGACCAACAGAGGCAGCAGTGACAGCAGTGGTATCATTTCTGAAGCCATCAGAACCTTCCTTGGAATAATACACCGAAAGCATGTTGAAAAGATATTCAGCTCAGGTTGTTGTTAATAATTCTCAAATTGCTTAGAATGTTCAGACCAGGAAGAAAAAAATGGTAAAACTGAATTTTTTTTTGCCTAACAACCCCTATCTTTTATTTTTTATACCTAATGTATACTATTTATGTAATACATCCCCAATGCCTGGAACACTTCTAAGTTGGTGACAAATGTTAAGCTATTAAATATTTACAAGTATAAAAGTAGGTTCTAAGTCACCACCAATTTTTACAGGTGAAGAAGTTGAAGCACAGAGAGGTTATATAAGTTGTCGAAGGTCACAGTGCTTGTAAGTGGCAGAGCCAGACAGTCTGGCTCCAATGTCTGTATACTCCTCTATTATAATAGTTTTTCTGACTCTGTAAAGAAAATAAAATATAAATGCCAGTCTTTAAAACCTTTGAGTAGCAATAGTTAAATTTTGTTAAGAAAGAATAAGTGTTCCAACTTCAAACCTAAGGAAAAATATTAATGTATGTAATTTAATATATATGAATACATATATTGCTTAGCTTGTAAAAGCCATGCTAATGAGATGAAGTGAAGAAGATAGGTAAAATATAAATTTACTTATTAAAGATTTTAGAGTCAAAGAGCAACAAAAGTCTAGAAGATCTTTGACTCTAAAATCTTTAATAAATGAAACAGGTGCAAAATTTAAATTTAATTTAAATTTGGGTTGATGAGGTACTTACAAGTGACTACCATTGCTTTACTTGGTACACATCAATTTCATGTATCACCACCTGTCTCTTGAAAATGGGGAACAAAAACATTGTTTATAATGCCTCCCCTACTCCTCTGTCCAAAAAGCAACACTGTGCTACAAATGAAGGACAGCACAGATGGTTTGGACTGGGGGAATGCTTTTCACTTGAGAACTTTATTCTCCCTCAACTATTATGTCTTCCTTACTCCCACGCCCCTCTGAACTTAGCTCTACACCTATGATCCCTATCTCAACTGTTCTGTAGTGTTGCCAACCTACCACTTAATTATAAGACACTGAGCAGCTCACACTTTTGGCTTTGAATGATTCTAATGACTACCAGTTTCTTTTATCCTCTCTCTCTCTCTCTCTCAATTGAACTTGAGGTTTCACAAATGGACTCTAACCACTGGAGCCACTCCCGTCAGTCCTTTCGGGTATTTTAAATTTCATTTTTGAGATAGGTTTTTGCTAATTTTGCCCAGTCTGGCCTTGAACTCACGTTCCTGGTGCTTCTGCCTTATGACCAATATTCTGACCTCTTAAAGGTGTTCTCTGAGATGATAACAACAATATTATTAAAATAATAACAACAAAATAATACTACTAGACAGTATGCTAGGAATCTCGTAGAACGACTTCTTTTAACCCTCACACTAGTGGGGATGACAGTCAGGGTATTTAACACCAATTATAATGGTCTCAGGCCATAAGCAACCCACAAAGCTGGAATTGTACAAACTGCTTGAGTATCAGCTGCGCAGTAAGTTTGCATAAAATTTCCGTCTCACAGAAGATGCAATTCAGCTCGGCAAATTTAAGTAAAATGTGTAAGTCAGACAATTAGCTAGTGTCATACCTACACCAGGTTTAGTTTGATTTCATGGTGGCCTCTTATATTTACTCTGTGTCATTTTCTCACCTCCCATCACTCCTCAGTAAAAGTCTATGTAACTGAGTTTATTCCTGGTGAACCACCAGAACAATTAGTTGCCATATTTCAGATGTCTGGAAAATTATACATGAAGGAATTGTGCAAATATCAAACAGAGAGGTACAAAAATAAACTGTCAAACTTCCTAAGCATGTCTGGAACTTTTCTAAAGCAATCCTGTAAGTTATTCACCAAATCAAGACATTTTTATAAGAATTAGAGAGAATTTATTAAGAATTAGTGAGAACCGGTGCTAAAAAAAATGGAATAACCAGCATGAACCAGGACAGTTCCAGAATCTGAGATAAATGGTCATGTTTCTTATTAAGATTCTTATCCAGATTCTTGTACAGAATCAACACCTTATCACCCCATTGAGTAGCTCAAGTTCCTTAACTCCATCTTCCTAACATAAGCCACAGTCTAAGTGGAATCAAGTGACCCTTTTGGCTAGGATGAAATCTTATTGTTTAATTGTCTGTCCCAAGACTTCAGCCTTTTCCCATGTATGCCTGCTGTCTTCTCTCTGCTAGAATGTCTTTTCCCTTCTCTCTCATGAACTGTCCACTTAGATACTTTCATCATCTAAAACCTAGTCTTATTTTTTAAAATTTTATTCATATGTACATACAATGTTTGGGTCATTTCTCCCCGCTTCTTCCCACCCCCTCCCTTAACTACCCCACCCCCTCCCTCTCCCTTCCTATCCCCTTGCTTCCAGGCAGAAACTATTTTGCCCTTATCTCTAATTTTGTTGAAGAGAGAGTATAAGCAATAATAGGAAGGACCAAGGGTTTTTGCTAGTTGAGATAAGGATAGCTATACAGGGAGTTGACTCGCTTTGCTTTCCTGTACATGTGTGTTACCTTCTACGTTAATTCTTCTCAAACTAACCTTTTCTCTTGTTCCTGGTCCCCTTCTCCTGCATTAATTTCTCTGTGTTGAGGGCAACAAAAGCTATCTAGTTTTTTGCTACCTATCCTCATACCTCCCTTGTGTGCTCTCGCTTTATCATGTGTGAAACCTAGTCTTATTATTGACTTCTTTGTAAAGCTTCCCATACTGCTCCTACCCACAATTTTCAAGTGGGCCAGGAGCCCCTCCTTTGAGTTACCACATTCTGTCATGGCTTCCTCATTGTCTCTCTTATATTTCTTTTGCACAATGATTCATCTCTTGTTAAAATACAAGATGGTGCTTATTACATATATTTCTATGTATGTTTGTATTTATTTGTTCAAGAATAGCTATAAATTCCTTAGCTCTTTTATAGTAACCTACAGTGCATGTTTGATAAATATTGATGAATTTTTACAATCAAATCAATATTACGAGAAAGCAGGGCATGCTAAGGGGAGGTCACATGAGAGGGTAAAAGAAGTTAAGAAGGTGAATATAGTTGATGTACTTCCTAGATAAGAATGAATATAGAGTTTTTAAAAGAGTTGAAATCACCCTAAGAAGGAGTCTAAGGTAGAAAGGAGAAAATAGAGGAGATGAACCAATTCAGGTTATAATACATATATACATGAAAACATCACAATGAAACAGAATTGGGGATATAGCTCATCCTTGGAGCAGTTTTCTAGCATGAGCAAGACTCTGGGCTCTATTCCCAGCATTGCAAAGCCAAAACCAAAAACATATATATTATATATATAATATATACATACATATAGATATAATAAAGCAAATATCTTATTACAATAGTCAGCACTGACACAGAATTGGCAACTTACAAAATTCTGAGTTACTACACTGCAATTATCTATAATTCATTATAATTCACTTTATTACATATATACTTTCAATTAAATAGAGAACAAAGAATTAAATAATCTTTCAGATTTGGAATTGTTTTTAAAGCAATGATTCAAATATTTTGTGAATAAAATGGAAACTTCAAAAAGTGTAAGTAGTAATATAAAACTTATAAAGGAAGACAAAATGACTATAATAATGTACCATTGAAGATTATGATGTTAACACAGAGAAACTTAAGGACATATTTATTATTCTAAGGTGGAAATTGTAATGTGCCAAAAGAAAGTCAAAGTATTTCTCAGAGAGGAAACCCATGCAGATTATGAAACCTTTGATCAAATAGATTGCTGTGAGTGAGATTATGAATGACCACCAGTCAGATTCCTTCCACCTCTGACACCTCTACTTCCTCTGCTTCACGTAAACTGCCTGTTTGATAACAACAGATGCTCAGAGAACTAAAAACTGTTGCACTTTCTGAAGGAATAAAATATGCTTATATGACAATATATGGCACCTGATAGGAAAAGAACGCTGATGAAATAAAGTCGGACCTCCATTTACACACCAAGCAGAGAGAGGATAAATAGTGAGAGTATTGCTACAGCAGACTCCACAGAAGACTACAAACTCTGAGCCCACAAATGCAAACATTTCTAATAATTTTTTTAAATGAAAGTACAATTTTACAATTTTATGAAAAGTGTAATTTTACAATTTTTTATGAAAGTGCAATCACCTACAAGAATCTTAACTAGTAAAAAATATTAAATGACTTGAATTCAATAGTAAACAACTTGATGGATGTTCTGCTTTTCTGTGCAGGTAAGCCTGGGGATTTTCAAATGCAGGACATATAAAGTAACTCACTTCCAAATAAGAGATTGGGGCCTTGGTTGAGTGGGGAAGACATTTGCTCTAAAATGTTTGTCACAGTGATGATCAGAACAACCCTGTAGCAGCTAATAGTAGAGTTCATCCACTACTGAGACTCATTGTTTCTGCCATAGCTGCGTTCTTACTTTCAAATACTTAATTAAAATATAAAACCTTATAAGACCAAATATTATTTAATGGATATTATTAATTGTTGAAACAAACTGAAAACATATATGTTAATAAGCAAATTTGGGGATAATAGCTCAGTTTCAAAGTAAAATCATTGCAAATTAAAAATATTTGTTGTATAGCATAAATTCTATAAGTAGATTAAGATTTTCTTGTTAAAAGTCTCTTTATTATTATTTGATAGATGGATGAATGGACGCAAGGATGAAAATTCTCACATCTCAGTAAAAACTACATGGAATATTGTAATATCTATATAACAACTCATGGCATACAGTCTTTCTTAAAATAGATTCTGTCAAACCAATTAGTACTTTTAAGTCTAAAACACTGCATTGTTATTGATTAACATATTTCACAATAGTGATCAAGTCATATACCTAAAAAAAGTATGAAAACAACACAGTGATTTAATGGAGAACTTTAAGCCATTTGTCCAGTTTCTTATAAATTAATAATCTGACAGCAGGGCTCTAAGATTTGACTACGATAGCTATCATATTTAATGAAACAACTGACACTATTGTAACTTGCAAACCATCTCTGCTTGTATATAAAGTGTGGCTCTTAAAAAATCTCTAACTGGCTATCAGAAAGAGTGCCTTTCTGTCATGGATATCCCTGAGCCAAACTCTTGAGCTCTTTTTCACAAAAATACATTTCACTGTGTATATTTATGGTATATAATATGATGTTATAAGCTACATATATAGTGAAATGGTTATTATAGTGTAACAAATTAATATATCATCTCACAGTTCTTCCTCAATGTAAACTATAATCTACTCAGAAAAACTCTTGCATGCAATACATTATTAATTATTGTCCTCAGGTTGTATATAAGATCTTTAGATTTATACATCCTACATATTTGCTACTTTGTATCCTCTGACCTACCTCTCACCATTTTCCTCCTCCCATCTCAGTCTTGGTAGCCATTGTTTGATTCTTTATCCTTATATATTTGACTTTAAAAAAATATTGCACATATGAGATATGCAACATTTTTCTTTGTGAGTTTAGCTTATTTCATTTAGCATAATGTCTCTCAGTATCATTGTACATGTTGTAGAAAATTCCCCTTTTTAAGGCTGAATATTGAACTCTTGGGTATCACTGAGCCAAGCCCATTGAGCTCCTGGTCATATCTGTGGTCTTCTAAGGAAAACCTGCTTTGCAGTCTTACATTTTCAAATCCAAGCAGAACTGGCTACAGATTGCAAAGTTAGAATGTTTCAAAACTGAGACCAATAAAAGCATGTTACATAGAGTTAGAAAACATCTGCATTTCAAATTAGGTGAAATAAGAGTAAATAGTATTTGATTATTACAAAGCGTTTAGCATATTAGCTGCTGTTGCATAGCTGTCAATTTGTTAGCTATAGTTTCCTTCAGCAAAGATACTTTTAAGCTCCCTTAATAAACCTAAAATTCATATAAGTATTTGTATATGCATAAAAAAGGAACATTTATATAAAGGTTCTCAGAATCTTGTAAACATTTCATGTCACCTGTGGTTTTGTGTCTGTTTGCTTCTTTTTGTAGTCTTGTTTCATATCTCTGAACAAGTGATTTCTTGGCCATTATCTTAGTCTTATGAATCAGGTACAGTAGTTCTTTCTTATCTGTGGTTTCACTTTTCTGTGGTTTTGGTTACCCATGGTCAACTACAGTTGAAAAATAGTACATGGAAAGTTCCAGAAATAAACAATTCATAAGTTTTAAATTGAGCACACCTCTGAATAGTGTAATGAATACTTGCACTGTCCCACTTCAACCACCCGGATCATGAATGATCCCTCCTTCCACTTTATCCATACTATACATTCTGCCCTTCCATTAGTCACTTAGTGGCTGTCTTAGTTGTCAGATCAACTGTCAGAGTACAGCAAGGCTTGTTTATAGAGCTCAGTGCTATCCATGGTTTAAAGCATTCACTGGAGTCTTGGAACACATGCTTATAGATGCAAAGGAGATATTATGTACTAAAACTGACAAACCTGTAACTTTAGCTTTATTCCTGGACATGGAAGTTAATTTTGATTCAATTCATGTTTTCAAACTAACCATATCAGAAAGCAACCAATTAGCCTCCATCTTAACTTTGGTGAATCAATCATTTCTTTAAATCATACTATCACGAAGACAATTAAGAAAGGGAAAGAAATGAGAGGTAATCAAATTGGGAAGGAATAAAAATATTACTTTTAAAGATGCAGGACCTTTATATAGAAAATCCTAAGCAATTCATTTAAAAAAAAAAAAGTAATAGGTGAGTTCAGAGAAATTACCAGCTACAATATTGAGATATAAAAAGAACTTCATATACTAAAAACAAAAATCTGAAAATGCAATTAAGAATGAAATACTTAAAAATAAATATAATAAAAAGTATAAGGCTTGTACACTGGAAACCACAAATTATTATTGAAAGAAATTGAAGATCTAAATAAATGGTAAGACATTTCAAGTTAATAGATGACAAGACTTAATAATATGAAGATGTCAACAGCCTAAAATTGATCCAAAGATTGAATACAATTCCTATCAAAACCCAGCTGCCTTTTTTAGAAACTGACAAGCTGATTCTAATGGATCATCGATGCAATAAAAGAGGAAATTAAAAAGTTCCTGGAAGTCAATGAAAATGAAAACACAACCTACCGGAACCTATGGGACACAGCTAAGGCAGTCTTGAGAGGAAAGTTTATAGCCATGAGTGCATATATTAAAAAGATTGAAAGATCCCAAATCAATGACCTAATGATACATCTCAAACTCCTAGAAAAACAAGAACAAGCAAATCCCAAAACAAATAGAAGGATAGAAAAAGCAAAAATAAGAGCTGAAATCAACGAAATAGAAACCAAAAAAACCATACAAAGAATTAATGAAACAAAAAGTTGGTTCTTTGAAAAAATAAACAAGATCGATAGACCCCTGGCAAACCTGACCAAAATGAGGAGAGGAAAAACCCAAATTAGTAGAATTAGGAATGCAAAAGGGGAGATAACAACAAACACCATGGAAGTCCAGGAAATCATCAGAGACTACTTTGAGAACCTATATGCAAATAAATTTGAAAATCTTAAAGAAATGGACAGATTTCTAGATACATATGATCATCCAAAACTGAACCAAGAGGAAATTAATCACCTGAATAGAACTATATGACAAAATGAAATTGAAGAAGCAATCAAGAGTCTCCCCAAAAAGAAAAGTCCAGGACCTGATGTATTCTCTGCTGAATTCTATCAGACCTTTAAAGGAGAACTGATACCAACCCTCCTTAAACTGTTCCACGAAATAGAAAGGGAAGGAAAACTGCCAAACACATTTTATGAAGCCACTATTACACTTATCCCAAAACCAGGCAAAGACACCTCCAAAAAGGAGAACTATAGGCCAATCTCCTTAATGAACACTGATGCAAAAATCCTCAACAAAATAATGGCAAACCGAATTCACCAACACATCAAAAAGATTATTCACCACGACCAAGTAGGCTTCATCCCAGGGATGCAGGGGTGGTTCAACATACGAAAATCAATAAACGTAATAAACCACATTAACAGAAGCAAAGACAAAAACCACTTGATCATCTCAATAGATGCAGAAAAAGCCTTTGATAAGATCCAACATCATTTCATGATAAAAGCTCTAAGAAAACTAGGAATAGAAGGAAAGTTCCTCAACATTATAAAAGCTATATATGACAAACCTACAGCCAGCATTATACTTAACAGAGAAAAACTAAAACCATTCCCTCTAAAATCAGGAACCAGACAAGGATGCCCACTATCTCCACTCCTATTCAACATAGTACTGGAATTCCTAGCCAGAGCAATTAGGCAAGAAGAAGGAATAAAAGGAATACAAATAGGTAAAGAAACTGTCAAAATATCCCTGTTTGCAGATGATATGATCCTATACCTTAAAGACCCAAAAAACTCTACTCAGAAGCTTCTAGACATCACCAATAGCTATAGCAAGGTAGCAGGATATAAAATCAACATAGAAAAATCATTAGCATTTCTATACACTAACAATGAGCAAACGGAAAAAGAATGTATGAAAACAATTCCATTTACAAAGCCTCAAAAAAAAATCAAATACCTAGGTGTAAACCTAACAAAAGATGTGAAAGACCTCTACAAGGAAAACTATACACTTCTGAAGAAAGAGATTGAGGAAGACTATAGAAAGTGGAGAGATCTCCCTGGCTCATGGATTGGTAGAATCAACATAGTAAAAATGTCGATACTCCCAAAAGTAATCTACATGTTTAATGCAATTCCCATCAAAATTCCAATGACATTCATTAAAGAGATTGAAAAATCTACCATTAAATTTATATGGAAACACAAGAGGCCACGAATAGCCAAGGCAATACTGAGTCAAAAGAACAATGCAGGAGGTATCACAATACCTGACTTCAAACTATATTACAAGACAATAACAATAAAAACAGCATGGTACTGGCACAAAAACAGACATGAAGACCAGTGGAACAGAATAGAGGACCCAGATATGAAGCCACACAACTATAACCAACTTGTCTTTGACAAAGGCACTAAAAATATACGATGGAGAAATAGCAGCCTCTTCAACAAAAACTGCTGGGAAAACTGGTTAGCAGTCTGCAAAAAACTGAAACTAGATCCATGTATATCACCCTATACCAAGATTAACTCAAAATGGATCAAGGATCTTAATATCAGACCCCAAACTCTTAAGTTGATACAAGAAAGAGTAGGAAATACTCTGGAGTTAGTAGGTATAGGTAAGAACTTTCTCAATGGAACCCCAGCAGCACAGCAACTAAGAGATAGCATAGATAAATGGGACCTCATAAAACTAAAAAGCTTCTGTTCATCAAAAGAAATGGTCTCTAAGCTGAAAAGAACACCCACAGAGTGGGAGAAAATATTTGCCAACTATATATCAGACAAAGGACTGATAACCAGAATATATAGGGAACTTAAAAAACTAAATTCTCCCAAAACTAATGAACCAATAAAGAAATGGGCACATGAACTAAACAGAACTTTCTCAAAAGAAGAAATTCAAATGGCCAGAGAACACATGAAAAAATGCTCACCATCTCTAGCAACAAAGGAAATGCAAATTAAAACCACGCTAAGATTCCACCTCACCCCTGTTAGAATAGCCATCATCAGCAACACCACCAACAACAGGTGTTGGTGAGGATGCGGGGAAAAAGGAACCCTCTTATACTGTTGGTGGGAATGTAGACTAGTACAACCACTCTGGAAAAAAATTTGGAGGCTACTTAAAAAGCTGGACATCGATCTACCATTTGATCCAGCAATACCACTCTTGAGGATATACCCAAAAGACTGTGACACAGGTTACTCCAGAGGCACCTGCACACCCATGTTTATTGCGGCACTATTCACAATAGCCAAGTTATGGAAACAGCCAAGATGCCCCACCACTGACGAATGGATTAAGAAAATGTGGTATCTATACACAATGGAATTCTATGCAGCCATGAAGAAGAACAAAATGTTATCATTCGCTGGTAAATAGATGGAATTGGAGAACATCATTCTGAGTGAGGTTAGCCTGGTCCAAAAGACCAAAAATCGTATGTTCTCCCTCATATGTGGACATTAGATCAAGGGCAAACACAACAAGGGGATTGGACTATGAGCACATGATAAAAGCAAGAGCACACAAGGGAGGGGTGAGGATAGGTAAGACACCTAAAAAACTAGCTAGCATTTGTTGCCCTTAACTCAGAGAAACTAAAGCAGATACCTTAAAGCAACTGAGGCCAATAGGAAAGGGGAACAGGTACTAGAGAAAAGGTTAGATCAAAAAGAATTAACCTAGAAGGTAACCCCCACGCACAGGAGATCAATGTGAGTCAACTCCCTGTATAGCTATCCTTATCTCAACCAGCAAAACCCCTTGTTCCTTCCTATTATTGCTTATACTCTCTCTACAACAAAATTAGAAATAAGGGCAAAATAGTTTCTGCTGGGTATTGAGGGGGGGGAGAGGGAGGGGGCGGAGTGGGTGGTAAGGGAGGGGGTGGGGGCAGGGGGGAGAAATGAACCAAGCTTTGGATGCACGCATGAATAATAAAAGAAAAATGAAAAAAAAATAAAATCCACAGGGAAATGCAAGGGAAACCAAGTAATACTTATGTAAAAGAAGAACAGCGTTACAGATTGACACTTGATAATTCCAAGTCTTACCATAAAATTGCAATAATCAATACAATATGGTCCTGATGTAAGGATAGATGAAGACAATAATGAATTAAAATTTGGAGCCCAGAAATAATCCTTGCTCTTATGACTAATGTATTTTCAACAAATGGTGTTAATACAACTGCTTATCTACAGACAAGAGAGTGAAGTTGGATGCTTGCCTCACAAGGTCTACAAGTTATCTCAGAGGAAATGGTTATAACATCTAAGACCTAAGTACAAGGGCTGAAATGATGAAACTCATAGGAAAAAACACAAGAGTAAATATTCATCACCCTGTATTAGGCAATGTGATCCTTAGATAAAACACCAAACGCACAAGTGCAAAAGAGAAACATAGAAAAATTAAAGATGTCTCAAAATCTTTAAACAACGTGCATCAATAGACAGCATCACGAAAGTGAAAAGAAAATCCATAGAATGGGAGAACATATTTGCAGATCAGATATCTAGTAAATGGGTCATATTCAAAACATAAAAATAACCCACAGAACTCATCAATAAAAAGAATTATGTAGTTAAAAGCAACAGAGGTCAATATGGGGAGGTGATCAGGAACTAGTGAAAAGGTTAGGTTGAGATGAATCAACTTGGTTGATTCTGGTTGTAATACACTTGTGCATGGAAGCAGCGCTAGGAATCTGTCCGTATAGCTATCCTTATCTCAACTAGCAAAAACGCTTTGCCTTTCTTATTATTGCTTATGTCTACTCTTCAACAAAATTGGAGAAAAGGGCAGAACAGGTTCTGCCTGGAAGTGAGAGGGAGTGGGAGGACAGGGAGGGGGCCGAGGGCAGGGGGTAGAAATGGCCCAAACAATGTATACACATATGAATAAATGAATAAATTTAAAAAATGGATCAAGGATCTAAATTCTTCAAAGAAGATACAAGAAATAACCAATGGGCACATTAAAAGAAGCTAACATCATTCGCCAGAAGAGAAATGTAAAGCACAAAGAGATACCAATTTATAATCACGGGAGGTTGGTTATAAACAAAAGGACAAACTAACTACTGTCATTGCAGTTGTGGAGAACTGGAGCCCTCATACATAGCTGGTAGCACAGTAATGTGACACAGTTGCTTTGCAAAAGTCGGGCAGTTTCTCAGTTAAACATAGAAGTACCATATTATCCAGCCATTACACTCTTAGGTGGACAAACCAAAACCTATGTCCACAAAAGAACTTGTCAACAAATGTTCATAGCAGCATTATTCATTAATACAGAAAGAGTAGAAACAACCTAAATGTTTGTCAAGTGATGAGTTGAGAAATAAAAATGAGAGTGTCCACACAATAGCATACTATTAGGCAATAAAAAGGAATAGGGTTCTGTTTTTTCTATAGCACGAATGAAATGAAAATGTTCACTTGACATGAAATGCACAGAACAGACAAATTCACAGAGACACAAAACAAATTAGTTCTAGCTAAGTATGGATTAATTAGGAGTGACTGCTAATGGATATGGGATTTCTTTGTGGGAAATGAAAATGTTCTAGAATTAGATAATAGTGATTGAAATACAATTTTGGGAGGGTGAATATAGTGCAAATACTGTATACACATGAATGTAAATGGAAAAATGATACCTGTTGAAACTATTCCAGGAAAGGGGGAGAGTAAAGGAGAATGATGGAGGGACTGAGCTCAAGTATGATATAGTTGATATATTGTAAAAACTTTTGTAAATGCCACAACAGAACAAAAACAACCACAGTACTGTACACATTAAGACAATGAACTTTATTTTACGTGAATTATATTTTGCTTAAATTGTTATTTAAAAAATTACTTGCTCTTGTCCTCATACCTGCTTTTGAAAGAAACACTCATCCTTCAAAAAAGAAAAAATACTCAGTTTATAGTACACAGCCTATATTTCATCAGATTCAGTCACTTGAAAATAGAAAATGCAACCAAGATCATAAGTACCACTAAATTTAAATAACATTTCAAAGGCATACTCTTTAAAGAAGTATAAAGAATAACCATGATGCCTTTCAATGTTGCATCAAGAGTGATATTAAAGAAAAACATGCCCCCTAAATCAATGTGTATGTATTACAATTTAAAATGTTAATTAGTTTTCATTTAAGCATTAACATCCCTTGGAGACACGGTGACAAAAGTCACAGGTGGAAATGAAAGGAACACTGCTTATCAGAAATGAGAAATAATGTCTTTGTTGCCAAAATAACCAAATTGTCTCATAAAAAATGCATGATTTGACATTCACTTATCAATGTTTCCAAAATGCAACTCTTATCTTGCCTTTGCTGTAAATTTCATTTCCTGGTAATGACTTCACAGATCTCCCCCTCTATATGCATGTCTTATTTATTTCTGTTTCCAAAATAAATTAAACCAGAGAAAGTTGGCCCCAGCTGTCTCTCTGTATCACTCACCATGGGAAATAAATCATCATTTTAGTCCCAAAGATATGCTGCATGAAAATTGCTTATTCAATTTTCAGTTTTCCACATGAACCTTCTTATACAATGATATCCAAATCATAGAATTGCTGATGGCAAGTGATCTTTAGAGGTAATGTATCTCTGCGAACAGTGTAGATAACTGATAAATGTTTGGTGGATTAAATCTACTTTTTGGCACTAATCTTCAATTCCCAATTTACCTGTGAAACAACGGTTTAAACTCCAATGATGGACACTCACTCTCTTAGGAGAATCACCCTGTTTGAACAGCACTAATTGTTAGAAACTTCTTTTTCACAATGAACTTCCTTGATCTTTCCGTGTCTTCTGTAGCCACATATAATCTTGACTTCCTGCTTTCTTTATAAACATTTTGACACATTTATGATATCCAATATAACTTAGCCCGGTTTTAGGTTTGTATGTTTGTTTCTAAAATTGTCAACTTATACTTGCACCTTTGTCAATTTGAGATCACTATTTGAGATTGGTCCTATAATTTTTGGACCCTAGACTTTAAATTGTTTAGGAGAAACTATTCTTGAGCTACCAAACTCTTGCTTTTCAAAAAAAATATAATGGATTCCTGACATACAATGTTCCTTCATCCCTCTTTCAAGCAGATATCCTCTTTTGTAAACAAGATATAGTTATATTCAGGTCTCAAGGTGTATTTCTCAAGGCTTGATGTTAACTAGCTCACCTAGCCTTCAGGCAGATGATTCTTTACGAGTTGATCACTCCACTAGCCTAAGCTACAGTCCTTTTCTAATTACATCTATATAGCCAGATATAATTTTTTTAATATTTTCCACTCTTTGAAAAGGTTCAACATACCTAGGATTTGGTAGTCTTTAGAAGTATTGCCAAGATTATTTCTGACAGTGTTACTTGTCTTTTAAAGTACCAATAAAATAGGTAAGAGCACACAGTTTTGATAGGTTTTGGGATGTCCTGTATGTTTCAGGTACAGTGTATGAAGGTGTGTCATGTTCTGCCTTATCAATTCTGTACCATTGCAGAGAAATTTAACATGACTTCCCTATATCTTTCTAAAATCATCTCCCTTAAGTTGCCACATCAGTACCATATCTCTTTTAGTGCCAACAGCAGGTGATCTCACTCTGAAATTTTCCATCATATCTCAGACTGATTTTTAAATAGGGATTTCATATAGTCCTTCATTTCACACTTTATCCTGACACCTTTTGCATGTCAAGTTCCTTATCAGAGGAACTTGTCTCTCCCAGAGAGAGCTGAATGAATGCCTGCAAGTCCTGATTCAGGTCTTATTGACTTTATCACTTGAGACAAGAACTGAGCCAGAAAAAGAGATTAAGACACTAAGTCTGAAAACTTAACATTTTTGGTTCTATGACTTCAAGGCTGAATTTTCTAAGAAGCAGAATAATTTCTTGGCTAGGTTTAATCCTTCCCAATGGTCAGCTCATATAAATGCCCTTATGATGTTTAATAGCTAAACTCAAGCCACTCTAAAAGTCTCCATTTTGGAAGATATAATATGAAATAAAGCATACATTTCAAAAAGACAATTCAAGTACCACTAAATATCTTATGCACTAATAATTTTTAACAAGCAGCTCACATACAGCAGTATGTTAAGATTAAAAGGCTTCATATATTTTTTCTTATATTAAAAAGAACACCTGCTGTTAAAACTGTGCTTACTCTCTATATAAGAAACAAACAGTTAAGGAAGAAGTAATTAAAGAAACTCTCAAGTACCAGCATCCTTAGAGAAAAATAATTTTATGCAGAAAATAAGTCAGATTTTATTTGTATTCCTATTCTGATCTCAGTACATGAGAATTGTCCTTAAAAGCAATACTAACTCTCAGCCCCATAAATTATATGCATATTTCCAATGGCTCCTCTGATTACATCCATCTTTTTTAAGAAAATAAATAATTTCTTTGTGTACTGCTTACTTATGATAGTTATCTTAGCTGGCTTTTGACATATCTTAAATATGCTTCAGAAACTTACTAACCCAGTCATTCTCTTTAGTTTTCCTTGGAGACACAAAAACTTGTTTAAACATCATAACATATGTTATTATCAGCCAAAACCAGAGGAAAGTTACAAAATACAAATTATAGAGCAATGTTTCTAGCATTTAATTGCAGATCCAATAACCATAAAATGAAGGGGAGACTATTTCTACCACTCATGGAAAAAATAGGAATTAAAGTAACTACACATTTAGAGTTAAACAAAATCATCTTTAATACTGTAAGTTTCTAAAAGCTTTTGTTTTTTTCTCCAAGAAAATTAAATTAATACTTAAAATCTGTGCTTCTCAAAAATAACATTCATTATTCATAAATAAAATTTTAATATTAGTAATGTTAAATGTGCAATCATGGGAATAAAGCACATATTCCCCAACACTATTAATAGCTAGTGAGGGAAAGGGAAGTTGTTATTTATGAAAACGTAACTCATATCTAGCATATCTAGAATTGGTTCTCATAGCTACTATGTAAAAATGCGCATTGATTTCAGCTTATTTAGAAATCCAAGTAGATTGTTACGTAAATTTAATGGAAAGATCTTTAGATTCCAAAATTTACTTTCTGTTAATGACAGGACTCAGGAAAATATTCATGTTTCTTTGTCACTTATTCATATTTGGGTATAATGGACTCTTTATCTTCTATATATGACAGTATTTTATTTATAGACGTGATTATAATTGAAAATTTGCTATCATTAAAAAAGACAGTCATCATTTCATATTGGGTAACTAGTTTTAAGAGCACAATACGGTAAAGAAAGAATCAAGTTTCCTCAAAAAGCTATTTCCATTTTTCACATGTGATACCTATGTAGTGTTAGAAGTGCAGAGAGTTTGGCAAAACATTTCCAGTAATAACAACTGTGTTAGGAACTTTATCCATCAAGATAATGCAAGTGTGATGTGGAAAAAATTATAGGTGACTTTTGTACAAACTTTGTTTCTTTCTGATCTGATGTAGCACACAAAAAACTACAGTTTATTGTTATTTGAAAGACATTGTTCAACCATCTATTGTTTATTTCTACCATAAAAAAACTACTAAGGGAGGTGAGGTGGCTCAAGTGGTAGTGTTTGTCTGCCCAGCAAGGTGCAAGGCCCTGAGTTCAGTCCTCAGTGAATGACTGAGAATGGGGAGAAATCAAGAGAAGAGCAGTCTTTTTTAAGACCAATGCGTATTCTATACTGCTTGCTTGGAGAGAAAGGAAGAAAGAAGAGAGAGAGTTCAAAGGAAGGAAGGAAGGGAAAACTTTTCCTTTTGAAGAAATTTTTTTATTGTTGTGCTGGGCGGGGGTACATTGTGGCATTTAAAAATTCATTTCTCATTCAGAAAATCATACAGGATAAGTGTATAGAGGGAAAACCTTTCAATATTTATTTTTGTTATATCAATGGCTTCAAATGTATGGCATCCTTATCAGAACATTTAAGGTGGCAAAATTCATGTCAATGTTCCTGTTTGGCTGGACTTTTCCATAAAATATGGAAAAACAATGTTAATGTAAGAAAATGTCAGGTGACTATCCTACATAGTTTAACAATAGACATATGTATTTAAAAGGACACGAACAAGGGGATACTCTTTCATAAAAAATCCTATTCTCAAAAGCATAACAAATAATTCTCCTAGACTATCTTATTAGCAATATAATGAATTATGCAACAGAAATGCTTGTTCAAACTATTTTTTTCTAGTATGAAACACTGCATTTTAAAAAGCAACCTCTATTTTAATATTTAATACCTCAGCATATCTAGATCTCCAAAAGTAGCAAGCTATTTAAGAAAGAAGTGCACTTTTTGTGATGTTAAAAGCATTTCTGGCATTTTATATTATCTGCTTTTTAATGACTGTATTTTCCTAGCATTAAAAATGAATTAATCTCTTTCTCCCTAAGTACTCTGTTGAACATGGTGAAGAGATAGTTCAACAGGTTACTCTGCCTTGCAAAAGCCATATAGATCATTGCCTTTCTTCACATACTCGGTTTAAAAGCAAAACATCTTTAGCATCCAGGTTCATCACTTTTACAGGATTTCAGAGATACATGTTTTTCATATTTCCTACTGAATCTTATTGACTCTAGAAAGAGTACTGAAATGTAAATGAAACATGAATAAGGTACTGCTTATTACCATTTCATTTAAGAGAACAGGTTTTTAAAAAAAAATTCAACAGTTTAAACGTAAAACTACTCTAATGCTATTGATTTGGAGTAGTCTTTAGCGAGAGGGTGGTGGGGAGAGGGAGGGGCAGGGTGGTAAAGGAGGGGGTGGGGGCAGAGGGGAGAAATGACCCAAGCATTGTATGCACATATGAATAAAATAAAAATAAAAAATAAATTCAAATAATTTTTTCTCTTCAGTTCCCAAGTTACATTGGTTATTAAATAGACCTGTTCATGGTTTTACACTCTGGTGTGTTTCAATCACCATAGCATTTTCTATGTGTTAATTTAAATCACATTAACTAAACCATGGCACTATGATGAATGATGTCTGAAAACTGAGTACTAAGCTTCAGTCCCAGGTAAGATGGGGGTAAATATCTTGCATCAGGAATCTCACTGAATGTAGCTATAAAGCCTGGACAGACTCAGAAAAGTAAATAGGATCAAACAGAGTGGAGCATACAACCAGAATTACATATTACTAGCCCACTGGTATGTTTAGTAATGATTCCCTTGGACTAACTCAACACCCTGGAGTCCCAAGACAGTGAACAATATCTGGTGAAATAACAGAGAGAGGGAAAATGTTGGGAAAGTTTTCTTTGTTTTGTTTTTCTTTTGTTTTTTATATGAACACCTGTTCTCAACCATAGATGTGCATATGTAGATTTGATCCCATTCAACACACCAAACATTGAGAAGTGAAGTAACAGAGAGACTACACACAGGGCCAAGCACACATGGGACAGATCCAAGTAACACAGTACATAGTTCATAACTGAACTGACACTGGGACCAAAACTCACAGAAAGCAGGTTAAAAGTTGCAGCCTAAACTGAGCCATCTTAAGTCAGCATTAGAAAAAAAAGTCAGCAACTTTCCCAGAATTGAAAGAAGGCATAGAGACTCACGTAATATTCACAGTGTCCAAGGTAAAACAGAACATTATTTAGCATGAAGAAAAGGAAAATCACAATTGTAGAGGAAAAGACATTAAAGAGACACTAATCAATGACAATGGGTCAAGACTCCAAGAAGATCTGGACATATACCAAGAAACATCCTAATTGTGTATGCACCAAAATCCAGACTAAGTATTTAAAATCAAAACCAACAGCACTGAGCAGAAAAATAGGCAAATATGCCAATATTGAAGATGTCAATACTCCTCTCCCAGTACAGGACAACACAAGTAGCCAGCTAGAAAACCAGGAAGTGGCTCACGTCTGTAATCCTAGCTACTCTGGAGGCAGAGATCAGGAGGATCACAGTTTAAAGCCAGTCTGGGTGAATAATTCGCGAGACCCTATCTCGAAAAAACCCAAGACAAAAAGGGCTGGTGGAGTGGTGAAGGCCCTGAGTTCAAACCATGATACTGCAAAAAAAGAAAAAGAAATCCAGGTAGTATTGAAAAAAACTGAAAATTGGCATCTATCCAGTGAATCTAATAGACTTTTAGGTTATTAACTCAACAAAACCCAGTGACAGCAGAATATACATTCAGTTCACCTGGAACATTCCCCAAGACAGACCTCATCCTGGGTCATAAAGCAAACAGCAACAAAATTTAAATCATTAACATCATACATGGAATGATCTCTGACCCTAGTTCAACTCAACTAGATGTCATTAAGAGAAAAATAACAAAATTTCCCTCAAATACTTGGAAGTCAGTGACACATTTGTATGTAATCTATGGATCAAAGAGAAAAATCTCAAGAGAAAATAGAAAAGTTGAATTAAAGTGGAAATACAACGTGGCAGAATTTATGAAATGCATTTCAAGTTTAAGTGGAAATCTATACTGTTAAATCCTCACCTTATTAAAAAAAGTCTTAAAAATGTGAAAGAAGAGGACAATAAACATAAAGCAAGTAGAAGCAAGAAAATAAGAAAGATAAAAAGCAGAAATCAGGAGAAAGAAATCAGTGGAGAACATCAATAAATGAAGTTACCTTTGAAAAAAAGAAAAACCAAACTGATAAATCTTTAGAAATACAGAAGAGAGAACACACAAATTACGAATATCAGGAATATGTATTATAACTGGGTCCTCTATTCTGCTCCACTGGTCTTCATGTCTGTTTTTGTGCCAGTGCCATGCTGTTTTTATTGCTATGGCTTTATAATATAGTTTGAAGTCAGGTTTTGTGATACCTCCAGCATTGCTCTTTTTTACTCAGTCTTTTGTGCTTCCAAATGAATTTTGGGGATGATTTTTCAATTTCTGAAAAATGTCACTGGAATTTTGATAAGCATTGCATTGACTATATAGACTACTTTTGGTAATATATCCATTTTCCCTGTATGGCTACCTTAAACAAACAAAATACCTTTTTTTTTTTCCAAGATTGGAGAACAAGAAGACATAAGTGGTCCTTTCTGACAGGGGACAGGGGTGCCAGTGGAAAGGGGGAGGATGCGGGGAAAAGGTATAGGAGGGTGAATATGGTATAAATACTGTATGCCTGTGTATGTAAATGGAAAAATGAGACCTGTTTAAACTATTCCAGGATTGGGGGAAGGGAGTATTAAGGAGAATGATGGAGGAGATGAATTCAACTATGTTATATTGTATGAACTTTTGTAAATGTCACAATGTACCCCCAGCACAATAATAAAATAACAAAAATAAATAAAACCAACTTTAAAAAAATATCAGGAATAAAAGAGAAAATACTACTATAGTCCCTATAGGTATTAAAGTGGTAATAAGGTAAAATATATACAACTGTATACACAACATATATGTATATATCTACATATAACTATATATCAACATTTTAGGTGACAATAATCAATTTCTCAAAATCTATAAACTGAAAAAATGACTGAAAGTAAATATATTTATGATACTGTATATATTAAAGAAATTGACTTTCAAATTAAAAAAATATTTTGGAAAAGAAAATTCAAGATTCACATACTTTCACTGACAAATTCCACCAAATTCTTAAAGAAGAAATAAAAACCTTTTCAAAAAGAAAAAGAAGAAAGGAACACTTCCCCAAATCATTTTATGAGATCATTATTACTCTCTATCAAATCCAGGCAAAGAGACTACCAAGAAGTGGAAGAGAGGAAGAAGGAAGAACCTGACAAAGGAAAAGAAAGTGAACTATAGTCTTCCATCCATCGTGAACTCAGGTACAAAAAATCCCCAATGTAATATTTGCAATCTGAATCGAATTATATATGAAAAGAAGAAAAATCACAATAGGGTAATTCTGGGCCAGATCATTATTTGAAAATTAATCTATATAGCTCATCAAATTAAATAATTCAAAAAGAAAACCCTTAGCATCATATCAACTGATTTAGAAAAATTGTTTGACCAAATTTGATATTCATATATCTATCATACAAGAAATACAAGAGAATTTCTTTAATCTAATATGTAGGACCCACAAAATACCTACCACCAGTATGTTACTTAACCAAAAAGGACAGATTATTGTTTTCAGTGCTCATAGCCAGTTCAATAAGTGAAGAAAAAATAATCTCTGTAGGATTTTTACTTTTGGTCAATATTGACAAGCTGATTCTAAAGTTTATATTGAAATGCAAAGGACCTAGAATTTCCTAATAAGACTTGTAAATAAAAAAAAGAACACAAATGGAAGAATCACACTATCCAATTTTAACACTTAGTGTAATCAAAACTGTGTGGAGTTTGTGGAAGGATATATACATTGACTAACTGAATAGAATATGGTGAACCCATATTTTTCACAAAATGCCAAAAATAATTCAAAGGAGAAAGTATCACTTCTTTGGCAAATGATTTTTGCAACCATGGAATATCCACAAGAAACATGTAAACTTTATACCTTATGCAGAAGCTACCTTGAAACCTATCATAAATGCACACATAAAATACACAAGAATAAAACTTTTAGAAGAATACATAAAAGAAAATCTTTGTGACTAGGAGTTAGGCAAAGATATGAAATCAAAAGCATATTCAGACAGAAAAAATTTATATTAGGCTTTATAAAATTGAAAATACTGCATTCTGTGAGACACTCTCAAGAGAACCAAAGGATGAGATTTAAGTAGGGGAAAATATCTGAAAGTACTAATACATCCAGCAAAGGACTTTTATGCAGCTATGTACCTTGAATATAATAGTGACTACATAAATCTATACAAATGCTAAAATTCACAGACCAATTTAACAAAATATCACATTAAGTACATGGTAATTTTGAAAATTAATTAAAAAATTTTAAAAGTGGAACAAAATGCATTTAAAAATTTTCATTTCCAGTACTTACTAATTTGTTGCTAAAACATATAACACACAGCTATATGGTTATATTTTTGGTAATGTCTGAAGTAAAACTGCATAGTGCAAAATCTAGCTGTTTTTACATTTTGTTAAATACCTTTGAGAATGGCCTAATTTACTCTGATGATCAGTAACAAAAAGGAACCAGGTTGAAGTACAGAATAAACCTAAGAACTCTGTCCTCAGAGAAAGCAAGAACCAAAAAGAAAGGTCTAATTAGTGTCATTTGTGATGAAATATTGAGGCAGTTAAACGTTACAATGGTTTTCTCTGACAATTTACAACCAAGCCAAACTTTTATGTTCATTTAACCTAATGAAACTGCCCTATCCTTGCATAGTTCAATTGCATTAATTAGAAAATGTCTGGGAGAGTTTACTTTAGATATTAATGCTTCTGTTAGTTTAACTTAAAGTTGTTTTTCGGTTGCCCTGTGTATTCTGCCTGCCCTTCTCTGGTGCTGTGTGCATTGCAGAATATCACACTCATGGTGCACTTGCTCTGATGACAGCGAATGTGAACACTGTATTTTTTCTTAAAAACTACACAGCATTATGGGAAGCTAATTAACTCCTTAAACATAATTTTAAAAATATATCTTTCAAAATCCAGTCTCCAACCTAGAATTGCAATTTGGTTCTTTATTACAATAAGATATATAAGCAAATTAAATCTTCAGGCGCTATGGGGATTTTTAACCATAATGAATCTGGCACTATTTTTCATGAAAGAAATGACATTCAATAGTCTCCTATGGAGCACAGGGGTAAATTTGAGGCATACACTTGATTAAAATAAGTGAGCGAATGCAAACAATCTCTTTAAATTCAAAGCCCAATTTAATCTAATACAGGTCAAATGGTCATTAAGTTTGAGACTAATTGATGAAGATATCTGCCATATGTGTGGAAACACACTTAGAAGTTCTACTTGCTACCACTCTCCTCGATAGTTATTAGGTTCAGTTAAACACTCAGGCTCACAAGACTACCATGAGTCTTGCCTGGCCTTAGAAACACAAAAGGTTAGGGCCAGAATCATAACTTGCCACCAGAGAAGTGTCACATACCTCCTGCAGGATATTCCACAGCAGCCTACAACTGCTCAGGTGTAAGGAGAGAGTCACCATGGGTACAAGTCTCATTTCCTACAGGAGTCCATATCTACTCTAATGATCCCACAGGCATAGCTTTGAGGGCTACCCCTACAGGGCATACCATTTGTAAGTCACTATAGTTAGGAAAACCCAGAATTATGGCAGCTCCAACATGTTTATAATTCATTTATAATTTCTTTAAGTGCATGCACAACTTACTAATTAGAGATCAATACAGAAGCAACACTGTGTAGCAATGTGGTGTACCCTCTTAGAAGGTTACCAGGTGATCAGAGGTAGAGAATTAGTCAAAGGTCAAATTCTCACAGGGAAGAAAATTTTAACATTTCGTTTCACAGTGAATGAGGGAAAGGAAGAAAAGCAATTTTTCTATAGAAGAATACTCAAAATTTTGATTTAGAAAATATGGATCTGAACTCTGATTCTGTATCTTAACAGCGATGGAACATTGAGAAAACTATTTTATCTTTTGGACTTATTTTTGTTCAGTAAAACTGGAATAATATTTGTTCTAAACATTTATCTTGTAGATGACATGATGGGGCAGATTTGGATTTGTTGGGTGTGGTGGTACACACATGTATTTCCACATACACAAGAGGTGTAGATAGAAGGATTGTGGTCTATGGTCAGCCTTGGGCAAAAGCATGAGACGCTATTCAAAAAAATAAGTAAATTAAGAAAGCGTTGGGGGCATAGCTCAAGTTGTAGCGAACCAGCCTAGCAAGTACAAGGCCATGAGTACAAATCCCAGTACTGCCCCCAAAAAGCATATAGCAGTTTGCTTACAAGGCACCATTATCTCAAAAGGTGTTCCAAAGTGTGGTTCTGGTTAATTGGATTTATTGTTATTCCAGTCTTAACATGGTCTCTATTTCAATTAACAAGGTTCAACAGTGGTTCTGAGCAGAACGCTGAAAATTACTAATGAGATGTCAACAATAAACTCTAATAAAGGTATACTGTCAAATAAAACCAAATCACATCCTCAAACATAACAGCAACCGAAGCTGACAAGAACCCTCTCTCTTCAGTCAGGTAAATGGATCATACTGGTAACCTTGCCTACACCCAGACTGACTCCAGAGTGAATGAAGGTTCACATGCCAAGGTCTAGCAAAATTTAATAGAATCTTTGTCCACCAGGGTTTAGGACCTTTCAGATGTGTGGTGTCATCATTTTGGCAAACTTCCATTAAACACAGATATTGAGACATTATTTCTTTCTCCCTTTCAAGTAAGCACCAAAGTAGAGACCCAATTATGCAGACCATAAAAAAATTCACTTTCTAAATAGGAGATAATTAGATATTTGCTTAAAATAATTATGAATTATAAATGAAGTAATTTAATTTCTAATCTTAAAGTTGCCAAGAATGTGATGGTAGAAATGATTTATGTAACATAATATTCAGGTTGAAGTACAATGTATTTTTCAAAAGCACCTGAAATTGGGGCACAATTTATTCTACTTCAAGCAAAAAAGATTGTCCCAATTCCTAAATAAAATGATTTACACACAGACTGTCTTATGTCAGAAAGGCTTTAGAAATATGTTTGCCAGTATTTTGAAACCTTAGGCAAATAGGCAGAAAGTAGAGCAGAAGTGAGGCAGAGGGCAGAAAAAGAAAAGGGAAGGACATAGGTGAAACTGAGCCACTGCTGGTACCAATGAAGTAGCTTTGTGGGGTTTTCTCTGATTCTTTTCTTCTTTCTTGATTATTTCTGTTGCACCCAAGAGAGTTTATTAAGTTAGGTGACCTCTTTACTATGATGTTTTACTTAAGTTGTTCTTCTGCTCTTCCATTTATATGCACCCAGCCTATCTTTTGTATTCCTCTGCTTTCCCAATTTTTGTAAGATTTAAGTGGAATTTTTCCTATAATTTTTATAAAAGCAGGAATCCATTGGTAAACTTGAGTCTCTTAAGTTTTTCATTTTTACAGTTACATTCTTAAGACAAAAAGAACTACTATGTTTCAAAATTATAATTTTAATATGTCTTCCAATCCTACTGGATCATTAGGGAATAATAAGTCAAGTCTTACTGATATCAGTGGCTTCTTTAGGTCAATGGGATGCCTCTGTTTAAAAGCATAGTGTCAGTAGAAAATTTGCATTTTTTCTTAGCAATTTTCTTTAATAGGTTGGCAATCCTGATTAGTGTGTGTCATTCTTAGGCCTGTGAACCTCATCACTCTCTGTCCGCATTCTATATGCTGTATGAGTTCTAAAGGATTTTTTTCAAGAATGATGAAGGGTGGAATCTTTGTTAAAATATATTTTGAATCTCATCCAACAGAGAAGACACAATAAATCTTCAAGCAATTTCTGACCATATGTCACAACTCTTGAAAGCAAATGAAGACTTCACAGCTCTAAGAGATTATTTAACATTGACAGCTGTTGAGGCACTTATCCTGATTCTTCTTTTTTTCATCGCAAGGAGGTTGCAGGGCTTGTGAGCTGGATGGATGTAATATGTTTGATATATTATGTGATATCCAACACATTCCACATATCCTTTCATGTTTATTCATTTCAGTTCAACAACAAAATATCTGTATTAACAATATGCTCAGCCCTTAGAAATATAAAGATGGGCACATAACATTAAAAGGTAAAAAAGATAAAATATGCATGATATAAGGCTAATAAGGTACAATTTAAATAAAATATCAATATTGCATCATAGCAGAGAAAGGTAACATTAAACTGGCAATAAAGATGTCAAGTTTAGACACCTTTATGGGACAAATATGCCTCTGGGCTTCCTTGTCTTCAGACACGGAATGTATGGCTTGAATCTGACAACTTTGTTTCCTATAATGTCCAAATTACCTGAATTATGTTTTAAAAGACAATGATAGACTGAATCTATTAGGTACCATAACTTTATTTAGAAATAGTATTTGAAACAATCACAGCGCATTTAAGCTTGAAGAAGTAACAATGTTCTGAGCTGTAGACTCCATGAACTACTATTGAAATGTTCCCTGAAAGTTCAACCACACTCTCCGACTTGCAATGGCTGAAATGTACTGTAACAGCTTTTACAGTACCACTCCAAGGTTACCTCTATCCTGTACTCCTATTCATGGTCTCAAGTGATCTACCATGTTCTTTAGAAAATCCTTGCCTCATCCTGAGACTAGTTTACATTTCTCTTCCTCAAAAGTTCATCTTACCTGTATACTTTTCCTTTATCCTCACTAATAATTCTGTTTTAGAGATGCTTTTTCACTTTCTGGGTACTTCTGATGGAGAATTTCTATGTTTTGTCCCCAGAAATGTGTGCCCAACAGACCACATCAATAATATTTGTCAGAAACCAAGATGTGAGCAGTAAGCCAAGCATTTCACAGTAAAGGAATGGGAGAATCTAAAATAAAGGATCTTAAATCTGCTCAATTTAGAGAAGTCTGGCATCCAAAGAGACTGGGATCATCTGCAAATGATTATGAAAGGAGATTTCATCTGAGAGCAAAGAGATAAAATGAACAATCTATAAGCTTCCTTCCAGCTGTAAGACTGCTTGATTCTATAATTCATCAATTCTGTATTACAATAAGGCAAAAAACATAAAAGCTATTCTGAAAAACATTCTGTCCACTTGTAGCATTGGTTGGTGCATCAAAATAAAAATAGAAAATAAGGGTTTGAAGTGTGGCTCAAATGGGAGAGCGCCTGCTTAGCAAGTGTGAGCCCTGAGTTCAAACCCTAGTGTCATAAAAAAATGTAAAAAAGAAGAAAGAAAGGAAATAAATAGCATCTTTGCAGAAATTTAAAGTTGGGAAAACTTAGAGATTTTCTAAGTTAATCTGATTCTAAATATGAGTCTGTCTATATAGAAGTTACCCAGATTGATTAAAAACTGCCAGAGGACTATTGACTGTGACCACTTTCACTTTTAGGTAATTACTAACATTTTTATCATGTTTTCCTAGTACATCAAGAGTTCTCTTTTTCATTGAAAAAACCAGTCATAAGTGTTATTATCTCTATATATTAGTGCTACCCTATGGCATATCATCCTGGGAGAAACAATAACTTTTAAATAATTATCATCATTAAATATAACATTAAATGCAGCGTTCTCAGTAAATCTAAATGTTTGTGGAATTCTGACCTAACTTTATGGTATAAAATTAATTGGAAAAGAATATAAATTTATGCCAAAATAGACTATTTTCACACTGTCAAATATAAAAACTGTTAATACTGCCAAGTGTTTCCCAAGTTTGAAGAACCAGCAGTAATTAAAGATCGTTTATCCAGTCAAAAAACAGAGACGCAAAATATAGTATGACATCAGCTTGGCTGCCACAGCCTCTCATGGTCAGGAAATCCATCACAGTGACAGGAGTTCATAATTGGAACAGGGAAGAGTGTCTTTAATGAGTAAGAGACAATGATAGCATTCTGTACAGAAGCCAACTAGACATTGCACCGCAGGCAAGTTGCCTCAAGAGACGCCCTGAAGTCATTTCAGCCCCGTCATAGAGACAGACAACGATGAAGCAGATAACAGGGAACACTCATCATAAGCCAAAAGAGGATCCAGGTCCATGGAGGACAACTTGAAATATTAGCAAACAACATTGATTTAGAAGATTCTATGTGTTTCGCTTTCCACACTCTTGATCATTTAAATCTAAATTTAGATACAACATTGCACAGGGAATTCCATTTACCTGGAATACAATGTGATGATATCCTGTTAAAATACAAACGCTAAGAACAATAATTCTAAGCTTAGAAAGAGTAAACTTTCAGAATATCTTTAAGTACTATATCAGAAATGGCTTCTAAAGGAGAAATTAGAGGAGAATATAATACACGCAAAAGCACCCAAATGACATTGTGTTCTAATTCTGTGTTAAAAGTAAAGGCACACTGACAGTTGCAGATTAGAAAAGCCCTGGACTAGGGATTTTCCTACACTAATCTGCATAAACATAGCCAAGAGTGCATGGCAATTACCAGGTCGCACTGCAACAACAGCTCTGTTTTTATAGTTGTCCTTTTTTTTGGATGGCCCATAAATCTTTATGTAATGATTTCTATTAATATTTACAATTAGAGAGAAAAGTAAACCCCAGGAAAGCTTTTATCTTTTATTGCTAAAAACTCAAGTGTTTTTAAAGATTACCTTACATAAGGTGTTCCCTTATGTAACTGTTCATATAGCAGTAATAAAACTGAAACTTGAAGCTATTTAGAAAAAAATTATTTTATGTAATGGTTACTGCCCAAATTCATTTACCTCAAATTACCTTACAAACATAGTCAGGGAAATTTTTAAATCATGGATCCTTTGGAATATTTCTGCTGTGAGGAGATGGCATAGATATTTGAACATAAATGTATTGCTTCTAGAAAATAAGGTAAATGAATATAATTTCACAATAAATTGCATGTTGTCACAAGAGAGCTCAGGAGAAATGTACATATTACAGAATCTAGGAAAGAAAAATAAGTTGTCTTGAAAAACATTATAAATTGTTTTCCTTGTGAACTTCTAGTTTCTGTGATCCAGTCCTAAACAGTGATAAACTATTATCCTCAATTTCCTGCCTTCCACCATTATGTTATTAAATGCAATTCTTTTTATGTTTATTCTTTCAATACATAATAATTCTCTCAATACACAATTTCCTTTAGTATTGGGCAGGTATTCTTCTCAGCACTGGAGTTAGCAGTGAAAAGACAGAGAGGGGTATCTGACTTCATGAACCTACATTTGAGTGACAAAGAAGAGGAAGATGTGCAGTAAAAGGCAATGAATGTAAGAAACAAGTGTAGAAATGAAATGTCTGAGCAAGGTCAATGCTATGAAGGAGATAAACAGGGTTAAATGATGGAAAGTAAGTGGGGACTCTGAGAAAGAGGGCTAAATAATTGTATTTATTCTGGAATTCCTTTAGCTAATTGTTACATTGTATCTGTGTCTCCCCTAAAGCAACATCTGTGAATACAGTCCTGTTGTGTTATCTTTGAGAGTTTCCTTTGTAATAATAATAATAATGAAGTAGATCCAAGTAAACATCATATATCTGTTCTTTCAGTCTTGGGCCTTGGTGATCTGTGCATGGATATTGTGATGATTTATCCAGTAAATATTTCTCACAATATGAACTGGGGTTCTACTCATATAGGCTTACCTTTCATTTTCATTTTAGTAATGAGTCCTTTTTGGGTGAAAGAGAGAGAAAGGAAGACTAATTAATGACTCAACATCTCAAGTGCTAGGAAAACAATTTATTTAGGAAACCAACTAGAAAGATTTCAAGACTTCATAGTAGATGCCCAGTGTTTATTAGAATTCATTTGTAGACAAAGATATGTCAATGAAGAGTCCATTCATCTACAATTCTGATTCTCCTTTTTCTTGCCATACAAGAGGAAATACATTTCTCTGCCTCTTTGATTGTAGAAAAGGAATATAACTTACTTTAGTCAATAAAATGTGAACAGAAGATCTGAATCACTTCCTTGTAGAAAGTTTATGTGTTCTAGACCCTCCAATTATTTTTTACCCTCACCCTGGAGATCACGGAGCAATGTAACACAGGGAGTCTCAACACGAATCAAAGTATGAAAAAGATGTTGGAAGTTGTACAAGAACCCTCTTTGGAATTTGAGAAAGAAACAAACAATTGTTATTTTAAGACACTGGAATCTCGGAGTAACTCATTTTTAGAGAATAAACTATACTACCTGCTATGACTTCAATTTGGCATCTCCAAAATTCACATTTTGAAGGCATAATATGAAGTATCTGACAATGTGACCTTATTTGGAGGTGAATCATTGCAGATGAAATTAATCAAGTAAAGATGAGGTTACACTGGAGCAGGGTGTGTCCCTAACCTAATACATCTGGTATCCTTAGGGAAAGTGGCACACAGAACCAAATGAGAATGTCATAGAAAGATGAAGGCAGAAATCATGGTGATGTAGCAGAAACCAAGGAACACCTGAGATTGCAGTCAAAGTACCAGAAGCTTGGCGACAGTTCCCATTTCTGCCCTATCCTAGGACAAATAAATTCAATCTTAGGAAATTACGAAACAATCAACCCTGCTAACACCTTGATCTTGGACTTCTACCTTCAAGAACTTTAAACAATAGGTTTCTGCTAAGTCACTCAGTGTGTGCTTCTTTGTCTTATTATTTTAAATTCCATACTTACTATAATTATTCATTCAACATATTGTAGCAGCCCCAGCCAATGAATATCCTAAAAAATCTATATATTATTTCAAGGAGAAGGTAATGTACATGGGGGTGGCACAACTAACAGAGGGAGTAACTAATCTCTTTAAAGGAGATACCACCTATTTACACAAGTCTATTATACCCATTTTGTTATTGTTATGCTGGGTGGGGGTACACTGTAGCATGTACAAATGTTCTTACAATGTATTAAATATATCATTCTTGAATTCATCCCCTTATAATACCCATTTTTAAGGTGAGAACGAGATTTTAAAAACTCAAACATAATACCACTCAAATTTAATTCTCATCTTAGAAATGGTGATGATTTTATTTTTGATTTTCTATAACTAAGAGAGTATACTTCTGCTCAAACATAAACAGCCTATAACTTAAGTAAAGAAAAAGAGAAAGTTTATTAAATTTTCTGAGAAGTCATTTCCATATTTACATGGTCCTATTCTGTTGCCTCTTAATTATGAATGCTGAAGCTTTTAGCTTCAGAGAATCCAATATGTTTGCTATGAATGATTAAGGGTTCATAAAGTTTTTACTAGCACATTAATCTTCAGGTGCAGAGAAAGTCAACACACTTGTTAAAATTCTTCAGTCCTCGCATGAGGCTGCCTTTGGAAACTTGGTAAACAGCTAAAGCACTGCTTGCCCAGGATAGCACCTCAACACTTTAGCTTCAGGGAAACACTTTCCAGAAAAAGTAGGTATTCTATTTTGGTTAGTAGGCCCAGTAAATAAAGAGAACTTTATTTTACAAGCCTTTTTTTCTGAAATGAAATACTCCATAAACATCAAGTTCATGGCACAGAATTTAGAAATGCAGGAGATGCTTGATATTTGAGAGGGCTGTGTCCCCAGTTCTCTGCAGACAGCACAAAGGGCTCTCCAGGGATAACACTTGCAGACTAAGAGGGAGGGTGAAGAAGAGACACAATGAAATGTGTCTGTTAGGCCAGCAACTAGGTCCTTTCATGTGCTTCATGCCATACAACTCAGCTGCACTGAAAATTCTTTGCTTTTAGAAATCCCATACCCCATGCCTTTTCTTTTCTTTTTCTTTTTTTTTAAAGATAACTGCTATCATTTTCTTGCTATTATTTTGCCTCTGTCTCAGTTGTCTTTCCTGGCTCTTGATCTTTGAGTCTCTTTTCTACATAGAGATTTCTCCAAGACTTACTCCTTGCTCTCTATTCTTCTCTATTATCTCTTTTGTGGGGAGCGAGGCAGGTGACATATAAAAATCATGACCTTTAAAGCCAAACATATCAAAGTTGACATAGGGGTATAGATTTGTTGGTTGGAAAACAAATCCTCTTGAATTTCTTCTCCACTTGGAGACACATAATTATGTCTTAAAAGTTGGTTATAAGATATATAGAAGCTTAAATTATACAAAGTGCATGGGAAATAGTAGGCATTCCACAAGTTCTAATCCTTGCTTCTTGAAAAGTTCACTCAGTATTCTAATTTCAACCATCTGTTACACCACAAACATAGAAAGGCCAAAAAAAAAGAAAGTTGGGAACAGAAATTAATGGTCAAAGACAGGGTTTTATCAGAATGAAGCAGAGAGAGAAGAAGACAGTCATATCGATTTTAGAACCAAAGAATTCATTCAGGAATGACAGTAGACAAAACAAGAATCGGGTCATATTCAAGACAGAAGAGTGTTCAAAAAATTGTCCCTCATTGTTATTATAGATAGTGTGCACAGGACTCTACAATTTTGTTTAAGCCATGCAAATTGAGCTTGCCATCTAGGATTTACTCAAAGTAGCCATTACACATAAGTATGGGACATGAGGTAAGTGTACAAAACTAATGCTTATACAGAAAGGCATCCCATGGAGAAGAGTTGGCACGTTTTAAGGTCTGGGAAATAAACTAGCAATATATAGGTAGCAAGGGTTTTCATTATCTTCTTTAATCCATATTCTTTATGAATAGACAAAAGTGATTTTACTTATATTAAATGGTAATATAAGTAAAATAGCAAGAGTAAAAGAATCAAAGCAATGGCCAAAGTGTTGCTACATCTGATCATAAGTATAAATGAAAAAAATTCTGACTGAAGGATTTTACATCTTCTATTGAAACTTATTATTTAGAAACAGAACTATATCACTTAGGTCAATATTCACAGACACCTTAGAACTATGTCACTCGTGTACTTCTGACAGCAATTCTTAAAGCTCTGAAAGAAAAGATACCATGTTTTAAACAGATGTCAATTGATTAAAAGTTTCCAAGTCAAATGGTAATGCTTATTTGACCAGCCATTATTAATTAGCTGAGGAAATATGCCGAGAAGGAATCAATACATGATATGCCTTCTAATAACCCATATTGCCTTATGGAAACTAATCACACGCAAACCCAAGTTCCATGCTTTGTATGCAGTAGAAAAACTGCCTCACAGGATCAGGCCTTACTTATAATCCTGAAAATGTAATGTGATGCTACTTGAAAAATAGTTATTACTATGGCTGGTTGGCTAAAGTTATTTTTTTCTAAAAGCAAAGAGTTTGAAGCATGACTGCAAACCAATTTCAGTATAGCAGCTTCCGCGTAGCACACAGCATCACCTCACTACCTAACACGTTCTAATAAAGTTACTGTAACATGAAATATTGCTGTATTGCTAATGGCATTGCAACTTGAAGCTGCCCAGAGAAAGCATTTCCTTTTTTTTTTAATGTTAGTATAAAGATAAACTCAGCTAAGATGCCATCACTAGATTTTCTTCTATCTGGATTAACAATACCTCCTCTGTAATACACATTTATGTTATTCTGGTATCATAAATGTTAGAAAAAGTCAATGTTAATTAAATGCATTAATAAGTTGTACATTGGAGCATTTGATAACTGACACAGCTCATAAATCTGAAAATCCAACCTAATGCACATGATCCCTCAAATAGAATGCCACTGCATTTTTTAAAAAGAACTGAGTTTTAAAAATTTCATATTAGTACATAATAGTTGTAAAGCAGGTTTCATTGTGACATTTCCACATATATGTACAATGTACCCTGATTTGGTACATCCCCTCCATTATTCTCCCTCTTTCCCTTCCCCCTTCTTAAAATGGCTTCAACAGGTTTCAATGTTCCATATTCATATACGTGTAGAAAATACATCAAAAATTAGAATCACCAAATTAGAGAATGCAACAATCATTTAGCCCATGGATAGGCAAACATTTCTGTAAAGAACTAGTTAATAAAAATTCTCAAGTTTGTAGATCATAAGGGGTCTTTATTGCAACTACTCAGTTCTGCAGTTGTAATACAAAAGAAGCCATACACAATATGCAAATGAATGGGCATGGCAGTGTTCCAATAAAATTTTATGTATGGAAACCAAAATTTAAATTTTATGTAGTTCCCACTTCTTAGGAAATAACCTTCTTAAAATATTTTTTTCCAGAATCTAAAAATGAAGAGCCCATTATTAACTATGGACCACACAACACCAGGCAGCAGGCCACATTTGGCCCACAGGTCATAGTTTGCCAACTTGTGCTTTTTGCACATTATCTAAATAAATGGCGTAAACAAGGACCTGGATGAGGAGTCACAGATGGAGGAGACAGTTTTGTCACATCAAAGACCTTCAATACATTTTTAACTCTAGAAAACTCTAAAGATTCAGCATTCATATAATATGTTAAGTAGATACGCATGTTTGGTGAGTAAGCTAAAATATTAGTCAGAGAAAATAAATTCATTTCCTTTCCCAATCTAGTCTCCTCTAAATGCTCTCTACCTCAGTGAAATACCCAGATATCAAGTCCTCCCACCATGCTTTCATTCCTTTTGCTCTCTTAAATCTCACTTTCAATCAATCACTCACTCCTGCCAACTCCTCTTGAATAACATAAATAACTATCTGCAATCCATTATACTGATTGAGGCTACAATCCCTTCAAACTTAGATTATTTTAATATTTTCACTGTTTGAGATGTCTTCATGCTTACCTGACTCCCATCCATTTTCTTCAATGCAGCTGGAGCTTTTGTTTTTTTTTACTTTTTCACCACAGATTTGATCATTTTAACTCCTTAAAATATGCCAATGACTTCATGTTGACCTCACAGTAAAATACAATCTTCTTAACATGAGTTACAAGGTCCCTTATAAGTAAACTCTGTCCTAAGCATCCACATGTATCTTGAGCTATAGTTAATGAAGCAGAGATATTAAAAAATTGGGAAATGTTGGAGCTTGCAGCAGCTTCTTCTCCTACAGAGATATACATTCCCCAGGGAATGAAGAAGCTGAGGAGCTACCACTTCTGTAGCAAGTATAGAAACATCAGAAAGAAACAACTTTTATCAGCCCCCATTGCTACAAAGAAGAGAATGGAACTGTTTGGGAAATGAAGTTTCTGGAAGCACCACGTCCTAAAGTGAGTTTTTATTGGTTCAAATTTACTGAATGTTAATAATTTTCCTAATTAATAATGAGCACCTATGGCTTAATTCCAAATTGACATAAAGAATCTGCGAATCACTTTGGGTCCACAAAAGAGGGGACTCATAATTTAAAGAGGTGATGAAATTATACCAGGAAACAATGGTATTGCTAAGAAAAAGAAATAAACAAATGGCTGACTTGTTATTTCAATGTTCTCTCTGGAATTGTTAACTTTTTATTTTATTTTCTCTGGCTTGCTTGACTGTAAATATTTGACTCGTGCTAAAAATGAACAAGTCTGAGAAGCTACTAATGGGAAGTGAGAAAAAAACTCAAGTGATAGATAAAATAAATAATAGATACTAGAGAACCGTGACTGGGAATGAAGTATGATTAAGTGAACAAAACTCAACAATACCACAGGGCTTGGACATTTTTTCAGTCAGTAGAAAATTTTATCTACTCTGTGCAAATTTCATACTTAATTGTCTTTTCTGATTTAAGAGAGGGGTTAATGTTTGTCTTCATAGACAGCAGGAGAAAGAATTTCTGTTTTGGAGACTGACACAGACAACTATCTTAAGGAGAATGCATAAAACTAAATTTATGACCACAAGAATCTCCATGTCACAGCACCCACCTGCCTTACATACCTTAATTCTAACTCATCTCTGTTTCATACATAATATCACGGCAATACTACCCTGCCTATAAGTGCACACCCACCCTTTATTATGTTGGTTGTATTTCTCCCTTACTTACTCTTTCTTTACACTTCATCTCTGAACTTTTCAGAATGCATTGGGGAACCCACCCCACCTATACTTTCATCACAGGGCATCCTACATATCATACCTTGTTTACTCATTTCTCAAATATCTATTAATAACCTGTTCTGTGTCTATCACAGTTCTTGGCCATGGATATTCAGCATAAGAATTTAATGTCTTCATGGCTATATACACTATTATGCCTTCAGCTTCTTGATGGAAAGAACTCTAAATTATGTATCTTTGCTCCTTTTTTATATGTAGTAGATATTCAGAGAATGCTCACTGAATGAAGAAGCAGATCAACTAATGAATGAACAAATATGCATAAATCTCACTTTGATCTTTTTGTTGTAATTTTAAATGTCTGGGAACCTAAAGGTAGGAATATAGTCTGGAGTTTTATAAAGCTGATTCCTCCTTGAATCTCATTTATTACTGGAAGAACCTTGCTAAAAACTCTGCTTCACACATAATAAGGTATTTCCACTTAGAGAGAGAAAACAGACTAAAATTAAGCCCAAACAAAAGTTTCCAGATTATATTACACAGAATGAACATCCCTTACTTGCAATGTTTGGGATCATGAGCATTTCGGATTTCAGATATTTGTGGATTTTAGAACATGTTCACATACATAATAAGGTATTTCCAAATGGAACTGAAGTTTAAATAAATATTCATTTGCACTCATATACATCTTACACAGATAGCCTGAAAGTAATTCTACAGTAGTTTTTTTGTATGTTTATTTATTTATCATTTTTACATTTACTCACATATGTATCCGTTGCTAATAATTTTCTGCATGAAACAAAATTTGTGTGTACTGAATCACATTTTGACTTTGACCTGCCACATTAGGTCAGGTGCAGAATTTTCCATCTGAGGTGTCATGCAAGCCCTCAAAAAGGCATTTCCAATACATTTTTGTATTAAGGATACTCATCCAACATGCCCACCTCTGCCTGACATGAATATTTAGAGACACACATTCTACTTAGACTGTGGTTTAACATCTGAAAAAGAGTGTTTGTGATCTTTTGACTATGTCTTTTCATATGGAAAAGTTAGCATTCTCTAGGAGGATACTTCAACTCATACTAGGTCTTTCTAAGAAACTCAAAATCCATGTAATTATCAATGTATTGTTAATTAAGTCTTTCAAGCTTACCTTAAGTAAGTTGATTATTATTAAAGCCACCACACAGATGGTTAAGAAGACACAGAAAAAAATCATGGGAGATACAGGCACTGTTGCCTCGGCTCTAGACTAAAGAAAAAATTTATTTCCATTTTAACTCAGTAATGAATAGATATTCTTTATGAACAGAAATATGCAAATGCCTGATTAGATCTATTTTGGGATTAGTTCATTAATGCTAAGGCTAATAGACTTAACTCTGTTCTGAAAAGCCCTAGTTTGATAATGATGAGAGGTTCACAGAAACAAAGAAAAACCACAGCTGGAATTACAATTTTTTGAAAGCATCATGATGAAGATTGTACAGAGAAACTAATAACCGAGATCAAGGTTATCAAGATATAAACCATTCTTATAATCGAGAAAGGACTGATAACTCAGAGTTTATATAATACTTCACAAATATTCCTTAAACAATTTCAAGTTTCTCATTGTAATCTTAAATTTGAGTTCAATAGGAAAGTGCATTTGTAGAGCAGGACCATCCACAGAACCTTGATCAAACTAATGTATATTTCATTATCTAGGAAAGGCATCAATTTCATCCATCATGTAACCATGGGAAGATGAGTGGATAGGCAGAGGGAACCGACCCATAGTCTGGTCTTTCAACTAATCTGCAAAAGAAGGCATGTTATATAAAAAAATTCTACGCATGTGCTCATGATGGAAGAAATCAGAAATTTGAATATGAGCACCTAAATTATAAATGATGCAGTTAAAAAAGTGAAACTCCATGAAGTCACAAATTCCCACTACTGTGCTATAATTGTTTCTCACTCACATAAGAATTTGGGAAAGTCATGGATCAGTTAATAGTAGATGAAATCAAGTTTCACTGGCTCCACAGGTGGCAGAGCATCCTGCAGCTATAACATTTTTTGCTGTGATAAGTGAATTCTAGCTTCAAGGCTCTCAATTAATTATCTTGCCAACTTTTTGATTGTAGGGCAGGTTACTTAGCCTCTCAAAGTTCTGTTTCCTTCTCTGTAAAGTGGTAGTAACAATAATGCAGAGTTTGTTGCAAGAATTGACTGAAATAATCTCTGCAAAGTTTTCAGCAAAGACCCATATGGTATCAGGCACCCCAAAATATCAGTAGAATGTTTTGTATTTATTCAATGGCACTGAATTTTTCTAAAAGAAATTGTTTCTCAACTTTCAAATATTGAAACTTATCAAATAAAAATGTAAATTAATGACTGCTGCAAAAATTAAATTTCAGTAGGTTAAAACATAAAACTGGGATGGTTGTATAATCTGAATATACATTATTTCTGATGGAATCCAGTTCTGTCAAGAAAAAATAAATTCTGGATCAAAGGACAAGAAGGAAAATATACATATTTTTGAATCCCAGTTTTACCTCAATTAAAAGATGGATCTAATTGAGTTTTTGACAGCTCTCTTTTTGGCATCATTGACAAAGTGACTAAGGGGAATCAGGAAAACTGGACTGCAGTCAACCTTCTGGGTCTAATTATTTCTGTGGACAGGCCACTTCTGCTGTTTCTTCATGTGTACAAAGACTTGATGTAATGGATTGTAAAAATCCTACTTGGCTGCAAAGACCTATGCTAGTTTAATTGATGATTCTAGTAGCTACTGACATCCTCCTACACAGAGTCACTGCAAAGCAATTTGTGATGGTGGTATTTCTGAATAAGCACTCAAACAGTCCAACAAAGATGACCTCAGAGCTGTAGGAAGCTAAGTGCTATGTACTTTTCAGGCCAAGGAAGCAGAAAAGGAAGTGAGAGCTGGAAGGCACAAATGGGGATTTCTAATCACACCACACCTCTGAATATTTTCTTACTATAAAGATCTGGCACAAGCTAGGAAGGATGCATTCCAAACTAGTGACAAGATCCAGATAAGCTTACTCTTGACCTCGAGTGGGTATTATTTGACTTTAAATCCTAGGAAGTTCTAATATAGCTCATACAACTCACTCTTAAAAGATCAAGCTAACAGTTGTCTGTATAAGTTGAGAAGTCAAGAATTTTTCCTTAAATTCCTTATATTCCCTTCCATTATTTTAGCATAGGCACTAAAAACACTATCTTTTTTTCTGTTGGATAACTCATCTATCATATTCCCTTTCACTTTCTGTCATCTTTGCCAATAGTTCTGCTCTCCAGTGGAAATAAAGAACATAGCTTTCCTGAACATTTTCTTTAGGAACCATTGAAATTTGTCTTAAATCATAATTTATTAATTAAAATTACCTGAAATTCGTTTATTTGTAGAATGTCTTTGATTCTCTCCATCATTCACTCACTCATTCATTCATTCATTTGATAAGTGATAGTTTTAATGCCCACTGTGTCCTTTTAACATGCTAGGTACTAGGAAAGATGAATAAGTCCCCATTAACAAGTTCAAAATCTAGAATGGAAGGCATAGTGTAGAGAATTAATTGAAGGATAGTATGATTAATACTATAATAGATGTGACAATAAGGGTAGTAGTATCATAGGGGGAATAATTTGCCCTACAGAGGGGTGAAAGAGAGAGAGAGAGAGGTCTTAAAAAGTATAGAGGTAGAGAATTCTTCCCTTGAGGTAGAGAATTTGGAGTATCTTGAATACTTATTTTGAAATACTGATCCTTTTGAGAACATCAGAACTGACTTAGATATGTCCAATATGACGTATTTACCTAAAATTGTTATTTAAATTCAATATGCACATCACATACAGAAATGATGCTTAAAAGCCCTAAGTGTGACAGCATTATAGATGAGAAAATAATTTTTATCCATAACCTCCCATTATAGAAAATGAGGTTATATGCTTTTAGGTAATAATCCATAAAGATAATGATATCACATTCACTATATTATCTAAACAGAAGCTGAATGTAAAAGGAGAAAAGAAAAAACAAGCATAAAAACCCCTTACTAAACCAGACACACCAGTATAGTATATTTTTCCATTTCACTAATACTCTCAAGTCTAAATATATCCTATGAGAAAATATAAATTGGCATAATAGATGTCTTTGCAAAAATATTTACTTTGAATTCACCATGGATAAGGAATAAATGACAAGTCATATAAAGGGCTGGTGTAGTTTATAAAAATAAGTTACATATTTTGAGGATGAAAAGCTAAATATGCTCCAATTTTAAAAGAAAATGTTAAGTTCTGTGGTTAGTGAGATAAAGTATTAAGTTCTGAACCTGAAACATTTTTCCAGAAAACTATTACATTACCAAAATGTTAGACATGTTTGGAAATACTAAATGGTATAAGCAGTGGACTGCTTATCCTATATATAAAGTACTTAAGTCTTAAAGAAAAGCATTTGGCTTTCAGAGACAAAAGTGAAATTCAAACCAGCATTTCTATTTTGAAGAAGCAGGTGAAGAAGAGTTACCAGTACATAGCTTTATTGTATAGTAGGTACAGCAAGCTCATGTCTGTGATGATGGGTTAATTTTTCAGTGCCTATGTTCTTAATGAAATCAACCTTGGAAATTAAATAGTAGAACAATTCCCTTATCCTTATGTCCACTTACCACCTATTCACAACAAAAATTTGAAATTTCACTTTGAGTTTTCATTGAAAACATTGCTGTGGATCCTTTTAACAATATTTTGTGATCATGTTTTTTTATCAATAATTGAATATAATAAAGATTCATTATTAAACTTTAATAGTTATAGAAAAAATCTGAAAGCCTAAGGTATAACACAGTGAAATAATAAACTGCATATATACAGTCACTGAATGAAAACCATATACCATAATATCATCCAAGCATACATTAAATTCTTGCTATTCTAAATAATTTCTATTTTTGCATTGGCTAAAGCAGTGTTTCACAGTACTGATATTATAATGTAGCTTTCTAAATCAAAAGTCACTGATTCTTCCTTAATGTCTTAAAAATTAAGTTCAAGTTCCTTAGACCATTTTGAAGTTTATTCACATTCATCCAAACTACAGTCATAGCCTTCCACCCTACCACGTTTCTCTTGAACACCTACTGATCGGTTCCTGAAGGCATTATTGTGTTTGGAAAATCCATAACCCCAGCCTGGTGTATCTTTGATCTCCTTCAATTCTACCACTGAAATTTTTCATCTCCAGTTTTTAAAGTATGTGTTGTTGCATCCCAAGTCTGACTTAATTAAATATGTTGTAAACATGCTTTGGGGGACCCTTTTGTGGGTCCTCTTAAAGGCTACATACTTCCTAAAGATTAAAATTATTCATCTCTTCCACCCAATTACAAGTATTGTGCTTCATACCTAGTAGGCACGTAACCAAATGCTCTTAAATGAATTCAGTGAGATTCATTACTTACCTATCCCTGCTAACCTAGTCAGACTCTTTATCCAGGTACTTATTTTGCTGTCTTTGGCTGATTGATTTCTCCAAATATTTTAATGATACCGAAGGTGGTGCACAAAGGTCATATTCCTGAGAATCTATTTCTAGAGATACTTTTTAAATCAAATATTATGCACATCATTAAAGTTTAGAGCATCTGATAAATTCCTGAGACAGTATCTCTTTATTAATATTGATTTTTTTAAATAGTGTTTGCTATTTTATATAATAAAGGCAAAGAAGAAAAAAGGCGAGAAATCTAATGAAAAACAACAGACTATAAGAAGTTTTTAGATAGGAATTGGGTTTTCTAAGGAGCACACACTGCCCAAATATTATTCCTCAAGTTATGTATGCATAGTTGTTCATTTAATGCTTTCTCCTTGTTTTCTAGAAAGGATCTGGTGGATTCGTTTCACTGATGAAATTAAATCTACTCTTCTTAGTTGGATAGTGGTTCTTCCATTAATTTTTCTCATTTCTCAATACAACTTTGCTTTCCTAACCCTACAGTCAAGCTGATTCATGTCTTGTCTTACTATGCACTAACTTCTCAAGTGACTATCCTTTCCTGCTTAAAATCCAGAATATTCTGTTGACAGAGAACCATCATGACCCCAATTAGTTGTCCTTGATTGATTCTACCATCCACCTTAGTCCTTATTTCCAATGGAAAGACTTTTTTCCAATGACCATAACTTGTTCATTGAGTTTCCTAAAAAAGCCTTCTTGCCCTCCATCTGATACGTTGTCCATACAGAAAACTCCCTGGGCCATGTGGTTGATCTTTTCTGGAACAATATTGCATACAGAGTAGATGCCTGGGTGCAAGGCAAGATCTACTGAGGAATTGACGGTTTTCTATTTTGCAACTCCTATTGTGCTTGGTTTTCTTCTCCAGCAAGGAAAAAAAGGTGACCTTTCATTATCCATACCCATAATGGAAGCTAAACAGAACAATAAAATCCATACAGGAAAACCATCATTGTCATCTGCTTCTTCACCAAAGCCACTCTACACAAGGGACCAAGTAACAGAAACTCAGGAAAAACAAAACTTTGTCCTGCACTGGCTCAGATTGTGACAGGGAGTTAAATTATTCAAGTGGTTAGAGAAATAACATCTGTGAAGGAATCCCTGATAATCAGAATGTGACTATGTGAAAGATTTTTACTTGATACTCTTTGGCTTGTTTTATCAAAATCCTGGAAATTATATGCCCATAAAAGCAATGCCTGGATGCTTTGTAGTTTATTTATTTTGCAGTGCTGGTGATGGAACCCAGAGTCTTGTACATGCAAGGCAAGAGCTGTCCCACGGAGCTGTACCCACCCTTCTTCCCAGTTCTTGAATGATTGATTAGCCTACTCAAAGACTCAGTGAACACTTGTAATATTACAGTATAGTATACATGAAGTAATGGGTGGCTGTTGGTCATCTACCACATAGTGAACCAAGCCTTCTGGAGCATTCATTCATAATTTCTTATGGTAATATTATTGCATTATTATCACAATACTACAACTGATTAAACTGAGGCTTATAGAAGTTAGTTAAGCCTTTCCTACATGGGTAGGAAATGGTGGTGAGAAGGTGCAAAGTAAGTGCATATTAGAAGCTTCTCAAAGTCTATACAAAAGCCTTGTATTTAAATATATTTTAGACCTGACTTTTCAATAGGGAGTCTCCCTACTCTGAAATTACTTAACATATGTTGTGCAATTATGTTCTAGAACACAGCACTTTGCAGTCCAGTATTATAATAATCTGTCTATTTGGTACATCATCCTTAAAAGGTAGGCACCAAAGTTTTTTAGGGCAGAGGATTGTTCTGTTTGTAAAGTGCTCAAGACACAATACACAAGGAAAGCACTTCCTAAATACATATAAAATGAAAAATACCTATTTTTTTGTTTATACAGGAATGTAGAAGTGTAACGCTGATTTTGTTTTGGAGCCTCTGCCTATACTTTGGACCTTCAAAAATTATATCTAAAATTCCAATTCCTCTTCCACTGCCATAAGCATAAGCATTCAAAAGCCTGATACTGCTTGTCAAATAGAACATTTAGTCACCTTTTGAAAAAAATTAGATACATATCAGTTTGGATTTCAAACTTGCTATCGTATGGTGCTGGGCTGGTACACAATGTACTCAGTGTGGTCTAGGAAGAGCATTACCCAACACACAAAAATCCCTGATTTATTGTCCATGAAGCTATAAATACATTCCAAGGCCTTGTTGTTCACTTTTACCACTGACAATTGATGTACAGATGGTTTCAATGCCTTATTTACAATGACATGTTTCTACTGTAGTATTCCAGAGTGCTCTGTCTTTCAAGTTAGTTTCCACAATGACTGGGGGTTAAGGCCTCCATTCTATTTTTGATATGAAATTGAAATAGTCAGCTGCTGGCTTCTACAGTGTATTCACACAAATCACTTCAATTGGTCTTGACTGTGGGAATTTACTTAAACAAAAACAATGCACATCATGGTAGGACTATGGTCTAGAGTCCTCTGAGAGAATGATTTTTGAGAGGTGGATTTCTTCCCATGGGCAGTTGGAAACACCAAGCATAGGTATCATTAGTCAGCCAACAAATCTAGGCCCTGGAGATATGGAACATCCTCAGTTTGTGCCCATCTTTCTGCAAACAAAGCTTGTGTGTCTGCAATCCAAACAGGAAATCTGCTCATCCAAGAATATGCAAGCTTGTATTTTCCTGTTTGATCCTTGCACCTGCCTTGCTTCCCTTCCACAGTTTTACTTCTTTAAAATACAGTTGTCTCAAGTCCTGTCCCCCTCATGACTGGGCTTGCCAGTTAAGGAATTAAGAAGACTCTGAACTGAGAAGCATTCTGATTTTATTGACAATGTTGTGTTACCAAATATCTCTTAAAGCTTTCCTTCAGGAGCCTCCAGGGAGAAGTTTTCTTTCTCTTATTGATGTCTTTCTGATATACTAAAATGAAATTTCTCTGCCATTTGGGACAACAGTAAGAATTCCCCTTCTGGTTATCTGATTTATCAGTGCTGTGAAAAGTGTAAAACAAAGCAAACAAACTAAACAACAAAATGTTTTTTTGTAAAAATTACTGAAGTGACATGTGAAACTAAATTCATATGAAACCAGTCAATTTATTAACAAATAAAAATCTTACCTTGTTGTTATTGACTAATAACACTTTTTTATTTTAATAGACATCCAAGGGAAAAAATAATTCTGGCCACTAAACATACCAATAAAATTAGATTTGGGGAATACTTTGTTACCCACAGTCTCAAACTTCATAGACCAAGGAGACAGACAGATGGTGTGCCAATAATTTTCACCCCCCTAATAGAATAGATATTAACAGGATTAAGCTAAATAAAGAATCCTGTGCAGATCTCTTCTTGCCACTGCTCACAGCTCAAAATCAATTCTTGCTAATTTGTTTATACTCATTATCTCTAAAAGATTGTGTCATCTTGATCTGACACAGTTGCTCATGCCTGTTGTCCCAGGTTTTCGGGAGGTGTTGGTGGGAGAATCATGGTCAGAGGCCAGGGCCAAGCAAAAACTCAAGGCTTTACTTGAAATATAACCTAAAGAAACAAGAGTAGGAGGTACAGCTCTTGTCATATAGTGCTTACCTAAACACAAGGCCCCGAGTTTATTAAAACTTCGTTCTTGCTCCCTTCCTCCGCCCCCACAAAGACAACAACAGAAAAAACATTGTCTCATCTGCCTGGCCTTAACAACCTGGTCTTTTCCTTACCCCACCATTCATAAAAGAACAATATTTTTATCCCCTAAATATAGACATATTATCTTTCAAGTTATTCTATCAAAAATATGCCAGTTACCAAACATGATTTTTTTCTGGGAAGATCAGAAGCCTTATGCAAACTCTCACACTATTGACTGTGTCACACTGAAATTGGACAGAAAGACCATCAGGCCATTTTCCATTTCTTTTGATTTGTCCAGTACCATTGTGCTTGTGGGCTTTGACTCCAGGAGGATAGACACAGACAGAGGAAAGTGTTTTGACGCCACTTCAAAGTCAAGGAAGTCTGTATGTCAGATAGCAATATCAAGCAGAGTGCAACAGGAATGAGCTTTAAGCACCTTTCATTTAATCTATAACTTCATATGTGATACACAGGGAAACTGAGGCATAGCAACCAGTTAGAAGCCCAACTCATCTTGTAGCATCTGTACAAAGTGATACCTTGCTGTATCAGTTTGAATTCACCTGTCTGTGAAACACATTTCTTGGTATTTCTGCCATCAGGTTAGCATAAATCACATATTCTTTAGTACCGTTCATGTTTTATATCTGCCACACGTTGTAAGATACAAGGCAAGGACTGCAATGATACAACCATCCTTAGGTAGACTAACTGCAAGTCAGATCAACTGGCTGATTTTCAAAACCAAGTTTGTGTAAGTCAAGGTCCAAGATCTTTGCTTCCTTCTCACCTATGGCCAGGTAACTTTAGCTGCTTCATTTTATTCACCAGAGCAGATCTAGCTCAAGTGAAAAAATGTTTAAGGTCCTACAGCTGAAAAGCCCATGGTAAAACTTCCCCAGGGTTTGGCCCATTGTTCTTCTGGACCACCAGTAGGTATAGTTGGTACCAGTACTCTTTCTGAATTTTGTCAAACCAGATTTCACAGGCAGAGGAATTTCAGCATCATCACATTTTTTCATGATTCTCCATTATTTCAAATATGCTTTTCATCATTCCAAAAGTACTTGAATTTTAGTGCTACACTCGTGGCTCACCCACATTTATTTAAATATACAAATATTCTGTCAGTATAGAAGCAAAAATAAAAGCAGATAGTTATATTTTAAGTGAAAAAAGAACAATTTTCAAATATTAGTTCTCAGGTTTTTTTTTTTTTCGTTTTCTTTTTTCTTCTCAAAATCTTCACCAAAGCTCTTTGTCTTCCCTGTCCTTAATCTTAGAATTTCAACATTGCTTTATCACTCTCTTTGGGTTGCAGATTAACTAACAAGAAAGTTAAAAGGAGAATAATAGAGATAAATATCTTTAATTTTCTACCTCATTTTGTCTTTGCAAAATATAGGCAAGCTGTGCTTTGTGTTTATTTACTGCTTGTTCCTGCTAGGTAGTAAATTAATACATCTTTTAGCAAGGGAACTATTGCTAAAGTATGATTAGCACTGCCATCATACTTCAAAGTACAAATTCTTACAGTTTTCTTCCTTAGAAGCACATGCTAAAATGTTTCAGAAAGGCTGCATCCTTGCAGATATTTTGTTTTTATACAATCTTACACAACAGCACTCAAGTCTGCATCAGTTATCTGCATGTCTGCAACTATTGTTCTTCCTTTATTACTGTCTGTACTTCTTGATGGCTCAGCTCAAATTTCACCTCCCTTTCAAGGCCTATTTCTCCATTTGCTGTGCCAATTTATTTCAGTTAACCTTTATTACAACTCTCACCAAAGATTTGGCTGGAGATATGCCCTTGTGAGACTATGTCAGTGTTTCTCATCCCTCACCCCACCGTCTCTGGGCTCACATGGGAGATTATAAGCCTGTGATCTAACCTTAATGGAGCTTGGCAGACTGTGCTCCATAATTATTAGTTGAATTAAATTTAGAAAGAACACCTTGTGCCCCACTCTGAGTCAGATTATGTATCCCACCTTAGAATCCTGTATTTGATGGTAGCATCCAGTGACATACATGAGTACAGCTTTTTAGTAAATTTATAAAGACACATTTGAGGTAAAAGGACTCAATTTTTATTGGACTCCAAGCTCCATTAAACTTTAGAAAACAGTAATCTGACTTCTCTTCTCCAATTTTTATCATCACAATTCCACTAGCATCATCCATTCAAGAAAATCAAATTTGGTCTGTTTTATCCACAGAAAAAATGCAAGTCAGTATGTTCTCATCACCTCCTCTTTGCTAGGCACTAGGATTAATAGTTTAATAAACTTGATCAGAATTTTTTCTTTTGCCTCAAGCCAAACTTCTCATCCATTACTCAAAATCTTTGATACTCAGATTCATAACATATACACATATCTGAGAAGGCACAGATAATCCCATAGAGATGGCTTTCATAAAGTACACGTTAGAGTTTAAGATATGAACAATGTGTTTTGTACAAATTGCAGGCAGCCTTTTGAATTTAGCTGAATTCTCTTCTCCTAGCAAATAAGACATTAATTTTCTGTTAACACACTACCTGAGACTTTTGAACTTCAGGGCTTCAGTTTGCAAGGCAGGTGCTCTGTTGCTTGAGCTACACCTGCCTTTTTTTTTTGCTCTGGTTATTTTAGCGATAAGGTCTCACATTTTTCCCAGGTCATCCTGGCCCACAATCCTCCTACTTTAAACTTCCCACTGTCCACTGCCTGAATGATGGGAAAATTCCACCACATCCAGCTTTTTTGACTTTTCCCCTTGAGATGGGGTCTTGCAATCTTTTTTTTTGCCAGAGCTAGCCTGGAGCTAAGATTCTCTGGATGTCAGCCTTCTGCATAGCTTGGGTGACAGCATCACACCACTGAGCCCAGCTACTGTTAAGATAAGGGTCTTGTTAATTAATTGCCTGTGCTGGCCTGTAATAGTGATCCTCCAGATCTCAGCCTCCCAAGTAGCTAGGATTGCAAGTGTGAGCCACCAGCTCCTAGCTACTATCTGAAATATTGCATGAAGGTATATGTCTTAATCTTAAAGAATTATTTGCTATGTATTTTAGTATTTATCATCCTTATTCAAAGGTTCAAGATACATAATTATTTTGTGGAGACCTGATACAGCTAAACCTCCATATCTCCCACACTTGATAAATGCGTCTGTCTCAAATCAATCTTTTCTCCCAATCTGGTGGAAAATAAACATGAATTCCTGAAGGCAATAATCCATGAACTGCATAGAACTTGATTCTGTGATCAACACAAATACTTAATCAGCAATGCTGTGTTAGTGTAATTAAAACAAAAGGGCATCATTAAACTATACTAATTCCCAGAGACCAAGATGGTCAAATATTGCTTTCTTGGAAAAGTATCAACAGGGTTACTTGGATTCAATATTACGAAAACAAAGGTAGCTTTTTCTTGTTGAAAGAATGAAGGGAAGGAAGAAGGAAGGAAGATAATTAAGGAAAGAGAAATCATATTGTTCCCCAAACACTTCCTGGTAGAAATTTTGAGCAAAGTCTAGTGGTACACCCAGGACTAATGCTCTCTCTCTCGCCTTCTAATACCTGCATCCATTATAACCAGTCTGAGTGTTATCAGCTAAAATTTAAAAAATTTGTTGAACAGTGAGAAATTGCTTCCTGTCAATACCATTTTATGAAGGGGTAAACTATTTCTTCCTTAGTTTCTAAAGCAGAAAAGCTTGGTGATTATATAGCCCTTTCATACAACATAAAATTGCATAAGTACCTAAACTTCTTAAAAGAAGCACTTTGCAGGATTTTCTTGAGACATAAAGAACAAAGGAGTAGATGTTTTTTAGGTGCTTAAGTAATGTCAGGTGTTATTATCAGTACATTCTGTCAAGAAAATTCTGTACTTGGTAAGGCTGTACACACTTGTTCCTATTTACACCTGATCCCAGGCTAGGTCTGCTGGGTCTACCCTATAAGTTGTTCAGTCTGCCTTATCTCTATTCATTTTGCTGTCTGCTATCATCTCCAGCTGCCTATTGCTTTCTAAGGGACCTTCCTAATCCACTTCTTTTCTGTATTTTTAAGCACAGTTCAAAGAGTTAATTTTCCAGTGTCAAAATGGTACCTTCTATGCATTTAAGCAATTTCATAAATCTTTTCCTTTCAGTTTTTGCTTTCAAAACTAGTAAGTATAATATTAAAGATGAAAATAAACTCTATCCTGCATTTTACATTTCACATCTGTTTGTTTCTCTCTTTGCATTAAGAGAAAGCAGTTTTGCCAGGCATGGTGACACATGTCTGTAATCCCAACACTCAGAGGCGGAGGCAGGCAGATCACAAGTTTGAAGCCAGCATAAGCTACATAGTGAGTTTGAGGCTAGTCTGTGCTACATAGCAGGACACTGTCTCAAAAAGAAAAACAAAACAAAACAAAATTTTAAATAGCATCCTCAAAGAAGAATTTTTTAAATCTATCATTTCATATCTATGACATGACTAAGAACATGATTTACAGTTTTTGCAATCATCTTAACTTGGTTTTCTTCCACAAATGTTTTCCTTCCCAAAAAGAATTCTTCACCCTACAACTAAGCACTACAGAAAAACTGTCACCACACTTTTGACTGCAGCCTTTGCTCAAGGCACACTGGAGTTAAGAATATTTATTAGCAAGCTAGCAATCCAGGATTGTTAGGAAGAAAAACTAACCCTAGAATTTTCACATTTTGATCAAACCCTAAGCCTAAGGATGATGTGTACCATCTGCAATTATATCCACAGGTAACCTGGAATTCCTGGAAACACACAATCCCATCTCACAGATGTTTCTAGGTAACATTTCTTTTGTGTGGGGCAGAGGACCTGTGCAGGATGGACAGACATCCCTTAGTCCACTGGCTATGGACCATCTTGTCCAGCACAAGTATACAGAACCATGGAGACGGGAGGAAAAATGCATTGAGAATTCCACTACAAGGTCATTGTTTGTTACTTTCCTTGAAGTAGTTACCAGAGATGGAGACCCTCATTTCAGAATGCCTAGCGGCTACTATTGTGATGTGCTCCTGAATCACAAACAGGAGTTTTAATCAACAGCTACAAGGATTGACGAAGTGTCCAGATATGGAGTGCAAAGGAAAAGGTGGAAGCAATTATCAGAGCTAAAAAAACTCATCAGAAGCTGAAGCATTTGCCACTGTCACTGGACTATCAGCTAACAAGCCTCCCAGACAGCACCTTTATCCCTCACCTGGGGTCTCGTCACAAACCCAGGTAGTAATGCCGAGTTTTCACTTTGCTCTGAGTAGAAATGTGTTCTTCCTAGCCACAAGTTGTGATGAAGTAAATGGAGTAGACAAACACAAATCTCATTAAATGAGACTTTTGTTTTTTTAAGAAAGCACTAAGAAACAAAGTTCAGAAGGTTTTGCAACTCATCAGCTGGATTTGAATTAGCTTTAGTTGTGTGTTTTAACTTCATTAGCAGAATAAAACAGTTTAGGTCATTTTAGCAACACTTTAAATACTTCTTTTATCTGTGTACTGCCAACATTTGAAATTCCAGTCAACTCAGCATTTAAATAAGAAGTTTAAACGCTGTATAGAAGGTGGTTAGGTTTCCCAAAAGATTCTGGGAGGCTAGAAAAAGGTATTATGAGCCAGGTTCAAAGAATCCTGGGACATAATTGCGTCTTGTAGTGCCATTAGCCACCAAGAATGTGACACACAGGCCTCAGTTTTCTCATCTGTACAATGAGTGGGAATTACATCTAGTATTTGTAAAATTGGTAATTATTTTCTATTTTGCATTTGATATATTTATTCAAACCAGTATTTCACAGAAGCTTATGTTATAAAACTGTATGGTGGAAGGGGAAGTCATTTTAAAGAAACACCTGCTAGCATTCACCTTTGCATGAGATTCCTCGGGATTCTCAGAACACCAGACAAAACAGCTAAGAGCCATGATCTAGTGATGATCTGATACCCTGATGAATCACAGAGGTGCTAATGCAGAACATATTTAAGAATTAAGTAGTAGGTAAAATACTCTGGGTGATAATAATTACATATTGATAATTTTCATCTGTTTATCTCCAAGGCCAGGAAATAAAAGAAAACTACCTGCAGAGTACAGAAGTTTTTAATCTTCAAACAGTGAACATTTTTCAACAGATAACATGATAGTGAAGAGAATATGGATTTTCACCCCTCAGAAACGGAAAAAAGAAGCCAATGTCTGAGCTGTCTGGTTAAATCCTAACACCAGAAGGGGATTGCAGTTCTTCCCGAACCCAGGAAGGGTGCATTCTCTCCATGTTCACACTTCAATATCTGCCTTCTATGAAATGAGCTAGTCACTTGTTTTCCATAATGTCCCCTATACCCGGTTTGTGAATTCTCACTGAATGAGTGATCGGTATTTTGTTCTATTATGCATAAATCCTCAGTAAAATTGCACTTCTATTTCTCTGTTGAATACATTCTATTTTTTATCCTGACTCTAATAATGGAAATAAAATTTTGACATTGAAAAAAATTGTATCAGGACCTCAACTACATAAAGTTGACAGAATTGCCAAAAACTGATATGGTACAAGATTTAGGACTAAAAAATAGCTAATTTTGCATGCTGCGCTTGAATTTTTCAAATTGCACCAGAGTACTGCTAAAGTTATTGAGGGTGTGAATAATTATTTTGCAAAAGGAAACTCATTTCATCTTGACTACAAGGAATACCAGTTATATGAGACTTTATTAAAAGTAAAATAAGGCTGGAAATCACATGTATGTGCCTGTGTATGTATTGTGGAACACAGAAGTGCTTCACATTTCTGCGTGTTCAGGCTCATCACAGCTACTGACGCACTTTTCCACTCCTTGAACATTGTGTGCCCAGGAACCCACATGGAATAAAGATCCTACAGCTTCATGCAGAGTTGAAGTCTTACAAAGCCTTGGCTTATTGATAGATAAAATAAAGATGATACGAAATATTTATTACATCGTAAAATGATCATGTGATAGCATAAAATTCATTGAGTGAAAGATCCATATAGAAAGTAGTACATAAACAGTCTTTTTTATAGTTTTCATCAATATTAACAATACTACTAAGTAACAAATAGAAGAAGGAAAAGTATATTAGGAGATAGATTCAAAGTGAGAAGTTTCTGGTTTTTGCCCAACTTGGGAGAAGGGGTAATGGCTTCAAAAAGAAGAGACAACAATCAATCTTGTCTTAGGAGTAGTCCCTCCCCAGGAAGAGAAATCACAGAAGGAATAAGAAGAATGTAGGCACCCTAAGGTTGAAGGACAGGTACACCTCAGACCAGGAGGTAGTGAGGATGTTGTGGCTGAAGGAAAAGCAGTTTGTATTTCTGACTTTCTGTTATTTTATTACTTTTTTTGTCAGTACTGGGGTTTAAACTCAAGGTCTTGTACTTTCCAGGCAGGTATTCTACCTCTTGAGCCACTCTGCCAGTCCTGTATTTGTGATTTTCTGGAGATCATTTTGTAAAGGGGGCTTGGGAGAGGGAAAAGCTGCATTAAAGCCATATTGTAAGAAGGGCCTTGGATATCACACTGAAAGTTTTGAAATTTATTCTATAGGGGATGGAGAGAGGTTTATGATTTTTTAAGTGAAGAATCAGCAAGCTCAGCCTCTAGAGAGGAGGAAAAGCAACATCGGTTTCACAACAAAACCTCTTTGGGGAGCACTGGAGCATGGTGATGCTTACACTATTGCCACTTGGCTTTGACCCCAGAACTGATTCCAGCTTTTAAACTCACTGACTCTGGGATTTGAGCACTGGCTGTGTAACTGAATTATTTGGTGAACCCATTTGATCCTATGATCCTTTTCTTGTTTCCATCTTTCTCAGCCCTGATGCCAGCTCCCAGCTCCCAGGAGTCTGCTTCAGGTTATGATTGTTGGACACTGAACACATAAATTTTAATGGATTCCTTTTCTTATGTTTTTAAGATTGATAAGAAATATATACATAAATTTCATTCAAGGCACTTTTGAAATCGTCTTTTTCCATCAGGTCCATGGAAATGGGAATAAATTTATCAAATCTTTTCTATATAGCTAAAGTGGTCAGTGCCCATCCAAGTCATAGTAGAAGCCAAGGCAAAAGAAAAAATAAAGAAATGCTGATTTTGTTTCCTTTTTAAAAATTTTAATTTATTTATGCTGGAGGTTTTAGCTAATTTTGACTTTTCAAAGTATTATAGAGCACATGTGAAAGAGTTATAAACGGGGGTGAAGATGGTCAATGTATGTATGTATGGCAATTTCAAGATGAAATCCCTTACTAGATAAAATTTAATCTATACCAATAAAAATAAAGAACAAATATTAGCCTAAAATAAAAGTGAATTTTGCTTTAAACTATTCCTTAAATTTTCCACCCAAGGTGAGCGCCTCCCTTGCCCTGTCCAGATGAGCCCTGAAAGTGCAGGTTCATCCTGGGGACATACCATTGGTTCCAGACAGACTGGGCATTGGGGGATGGGTACACAAGATTCAGAATGCACTATGCCCCATGACAAAACAGCCATGGAGCAAGGCTACTCTTTCCCTGGAGCAGAACCTGATGTTTCCAGAAGCTTCAAGGTTCTGCCCATGCAACCCTGTTTCTATATTATCTAACTTTAAACATGGCATTTGTATGTATACAGATTGACATGACTGCAATCATGTTGATCATAACTGCTGATTGCCCATAACTCACCCTAGATCATTTTTCCTGCATTCTAGCATATCATAAATAGATAGAACAATTAGAATCATATGTGGAACTTTACATTTGGACCCCGGCTCCAGAGATCTGCCTGACTTCAATATTATCTTAAGATAAATCAGGCACATCCTAGACAAAAAGAAGTCACTTTTGTCCTACCCTACAAATATGCTTTTCTGACCCAAATTGCAAGCATCCAATTGGTTGTGCTATTGTCTAGAACCATGTTTCTGTCAGTAAATTTCCAATACATTTTACTCTGTGTGATGATAGATCAATCTGCCTCTCCTTGCATTTCATTTTATGGCTCCTTGGGTTGGATTCTTATACACTAGTACAGAGTTGTTCCAGACAACATAGAAGTCAAAGCTTCTTAGTTTTAAGTTTGAACAGCAAAGATCACCTGGAATAAAATAATTCAATGAAAACATTTGAAAAATAAGACAAAAGTCTATCCCACACATTTTTTAAATTTTATTTTATTGTTTTTACATTTAGTTACATATCTCAGACATTTTAAATTCTATTGTAGGCAAAAGAACAAATGCAGCCTCAATATTTGATGTATTTGTGAGATTAATAATGTATGCTTATCACTTTTGCTAGTAAGATCAGAGTTCAATAGGACTTTCAGTTAGAGAAAATTCAACTCCCTGAGATTTCACTAGGTAGTAGATGTGTTGGTGGGTCTTGCATATCCCTTGGCTCAGGATGGAGGAATGGGCGGGATCGATGACTGTCCAGTTGCCAGTGGTGTTAGCTGCCAACCATCTACAGCTGAGTGTTCCTCTGGAGTCTGACCCTACCTGAAGGGAGCTACTTTTCCTAAGCTCATTTCCTAACCCTAGGGCAGTCTTCATCCAATAATGGGTCAGTTCTGGGTTATGAAGGCTTGGCCATCTCTGAAAGGCCATTCCAACTGCAAATAGTTTTAGAATTATCAAAAGCTAAGCCCCTGTGACAACTTATGCAAAGTTCAACTTAAAAAAAATTATTAGCATATTATAGTTGTTCAGGGGTTACATTGTGACATTTTCATAACTGCTTATGATATATCTTAGTTCAATTCACCCTTCCATCATTCTCCTTTATCCCCCTCACCACCCTACTCAGCTTCAAGAGATCACTTTGCTCCATTTTCACACATGAATACGTAATAATTCCATCCTTTTTGCCCTCTTTTCACCCTTTCCTTATGCTCTCCCTCCCCCTACTGGTACCAATCCCCAGAAATGACCTGTTTTACCTTTCTGTCCTTCATATTTTAAAAAAGATATTTTTATTTGTTTATGATAGTTTTATAGGGTGATTCATTGTGACATTTCCATATATATATATATATATATTAAACCCCGAATTGGCTCATCTCCTTCATTATTCTCCTTTCTACCTTAGTTCCCTTCTTAGGGTGATTTCAATAGGCTTCAATGTTCCATTTTCATACATGTATGGGAAATACATTAGCCATATTTACCTTCTTTACTTTCTTCATTTACCCACCCCTTTCCATTAGTGACCCCCTTAGCATCACTTGTTTTACATTCTTGTCCTTTACTGTTTAGTGTCTGCTCATAGTTCAGTAGGTCTTTTTTCTTGGTATTATACCTGTAAATGCATTGTACTTAAGTCAATATAACCCCCTCCACTGTACTTCCTCACCCTTCTCTCTGCCCTTGCTTCTTTTGCTCTAGGGCAGATGCTACTCTTGATCAACTTCTTACCCATAGATATTCATCCCAAAGCTTCTTAAGAGAGCCCATTCTATCATCCTTAAAATATATCTGAGAAAAGAGAAGAATAAGAGCTCTGGGTGAAGGAAAACCCAGGCACAATATCCCATCTAGGAAAGGGATGTCTCTTTTAGTTGTTGAAATTCTGTCTTCAATATCACTGTGGTCATGGGTCATCATCCATTCCTTTAATACAGGCAGGATATCTGCTTGTCAGCTACATAAACTGTCCCACGTTTGCCATTAACCACCTCTATTAATGAGATACTATACACTGAAGCACTTTCTATTGATTTAACTAAAAGGGCACTCCAGCAGCTCTCATTATCTTATAAGGTCAAAAGAGAAAATGATCACAGCTCTATCAGTCAAAGAAATATCAGAACTGTCAGTGGCAGTGTGGTAGAGGTGGTGGAATTGCCTGGGCAGAAAAATCAATGCTCAGGAAGAAATCATTCCCAAAGAGATGATCGATTTTGATTATAGGTAACTTAGCAGACAATGAAAAAATAATAAGCACACTTAAATACATTTGAAAACAACTGAAAGCACTAAACTGCTGGAGATTTGTGTTATGGCTTCATGAAATAAGCAAAACAGTTGTCCTTCCAATTTCCTGGATGTAACTAGAAGGAGAAAAATTTTGAAATCTAGTGTTCTTATATGAAGTATAAGAGTATAAGTTAAGTATTCAGAGACACTTAACTTTTTCTTTCATTAACATAGGATTCTAAGATATTTTTAGCCCCTTTTCAACTTTCTGTCCTGCTTTGATAACATGTTCTTCAATTTCTTCACAAATAGTAGTTAATGCATTTGTTGTAACAAGAAAGAGCAAAGGATTTACTGCTGTTCGATGGTTTCTTTCCAGGTCCCAGGAAACTGCAAGGTATGCATCATCTTATTTTTTCTTTAATAGAACTATATGAAGTAGGTATCACTATGGTTGTTTTACAGATGAAAAATTTAAGATTCTTAAAGAGGTCAAGTAGTTTGTCCCATACCCCTTGGCTAATAAGGGGGAGTTAGGTAGATCTGGCCACCATGTCTGCTTCCCAGTGCTGATCCCAAGCAATAAGATAAAACACATTCTAAGTGACCCATGTTGCCTTTGTAGCACAAATTTATATGGAAATCAGTCTTTAATTAAATCTCTATTCTGTGCTTTTCAAGGGCTTCATTTAATTTGTATGAGCATATTTTCTCTCTCACATTGCTAACCAGAATCTTTAAGTTCAGGAAAGACAGTTTTTATTGAGAATACCTTTGAGAATAAATACTCTTTAATAACATTTGGCTATATTTTGGATAGTTAATTCAGTTTTACATTTAAGGTCAATGCTGTAAATACAAGCTAGCGAGCACCTTAAATACAAGTAATCTGCCAGCTTCTCTTTTGTTTAAGAGAAAATACTGACATACATTCACTCTTCTTCAAAACTTTTATTAAAATTAAGTTCACATATTAAATATAGAAAAAAGATTGAAAAGAAACATACCACATATCATCTTAATAGGTATTCAGGTGATTTTTATGTTAATAACCATTTTTTAAATTTTATCTCTTAAAATTAAAACAATAATAATCACACATTTTAAACATATCGTGTATCTATGCAGTGGCAAAGAAACTATCTGGCAAGTAATTACGTGGTGTTTAACCTGTGTTTGATTTAGCAAAGGAGGCAATTCAATTTTAAAGGCAAACTATACATTAAGAGCTTAAAGACGGAAAATCTCACTTGTGAACACAGCATATCATTACGATCATTTCTCTAAGTGAAAAACTCTCAAGTAATGAATTTTGTGACTGATTTCATATTTTGAGGGTGTTGCTTAGAATCCTTTTCCATTTACAGAAAAAAAATCTCAGTCTTTCTGAGGCAGAATGACTGTAGGGAAAGAATGTCAATTCCATCTGACAAATGTGCTTTTATTGCTGACTCTAGGCAAGGTGGTGATGGGACTGGGAACCCAAAGTTGAAGACTGATAAGAAGATATTTCAGCAGATTTTCATTTCTGATCATATTTAACTGTATTAATAACAAAAGACTCAAAAATTCTATTAAAATGTAATGTTGAAAGTTGCAACTATAATGTAATTGCACCAAGGTCAGTAGAAAAATATCCTATTAGTTAGGCTGTGGAAATCAATCATCACTGTGCATACGAAGCAAATGGCACATCCTCCACTTAACTTTCACTTTAATAACAGTTTTGGAACATGTCTCCAAGCTAGTGAAAAACAACTTTTCTTCCCAATAGCTCTCACTTTTTGGTCAGAACAACTACGTGTTTAAACAATAGCCAAGATGGCCATTTTACTCACTCTTCTTTCAAGTTTCCCACCTGCTCCCATCAAAAGAAATGTTAACTGGAGCAAATTAGACACAGGGGTAATCTCAAATGCATTTTCACATTAGGGACTTGTAAATAGTTCAATAAAGCAATTCAGTTTTAAAGCGTGGGAGAAATTTTCTCAATGTTTATGGCTCATTCTTCTCCAAGAACAAAGAATTTTCTGCTTGGCTCTAAGCAATAGTCACGAATCTGGTAAAGTGGTGAGCAGAAAATCAATTCCTGGAAAGTTTCATAATTAATACTCTCCTAAAAGACAGATAACAATGATGATAAAAGTCAACACCACCATTTTTAATAAACGAATAGAAAAGTGATAAGAAAGAAGTTCGTGAATCAATTGCTTTGTACAATAAATGACTTTATGAAGAGTGTAGCGCTCCCAACAAATGGCTGACTCAGCACCAAGAGTTCCTGTCTAATTTTTATCTCATTAATGAGATAATGAAGTTATAAAAAGTAATCTTTCCTACATGATGAGGCCCACCAGCTGTTTTCCTCCAGGACTGTGAGACTCTTCCTCTCACTCAGTCCCAGTGTTTTTCTTTTACGTAAGCTCACTGCCACCTGTTCTTAGCACTTTCTCTTCCTTTTGCTTGGAAGTTTTTCAGGGATTCCCTCATGTCTGGCTTCTTCTAGTCATTGATGCTTCACCATGACTCAGAAACTAGATGTAGACACCCCATTCCATTGCATTACCTTGCTTTATTGTCTTCATGGGATTAACAATATCTTCTCATCAACTAAAGACAAAGCTTTGTTGGAGTAGGGCCCTTTCTTCTTTTAATAACCTTGGTATCCTCAGGACTTGGCATGCGGCAGCAGTTCAGTGGGTTTTTGTTGATGGGCAACTGAACTAACACTTGAAGCAGCATGTTTGGCTAAAATGAGTGCAAAGGTTTCTCTTCCCTGATTCTCCCCATATTTCATTCTCCACAGATTCAAGGATGATCTTTCTAAAATGAGCATCAGATGTCACTTTCCTGCTCCAAACATTCGATAGATTGCCCTTCTAATTAAAAATCTAATCACCTTACCATGGTCTTCAAGGTCTAACAAAATCTGATTCTTGTCTCTTTCTAATCTCATCTCACTCCCAATGTTTTCCCCTCTGATAACCCTGCAACTAACTCACTCCCTCATGCACTTACCCTTTTTTCTATTTTGAAAGTCATTCTCTAGTCTTGGCATGGACATCTCCTTCCTATGGTGGACCTATGAAGACTCAGTTTAGATAACACCTCCTCAGAAAGCCTTCTCTGTCTTAACCCTACTGGCATCAGATAGACAACTAAGTCTCTAGCTTTCATTTATATACAGAAATGAACAGAAATAGAGTTATTTTGATTAGGATGAATAAGAACAACATCTTCATTGGGGTGGTGATAACTCTGCTTAACCTTCACAGTATTGTTAGAACATTTTTGTGAGGTATAATTTTTAGGCATTATTCACTGAGACTCAGTTATAGTTATTCTCTTAGATTGACTAATTAAACCATCAATCTAGGGCCCACTGTGGAAATCTGAGCTACTCAGGAGGTGGAGATGGGGGGATAGAGGTTCAAAGTCAGATCAGGCAAAAAGTCAGGGGAGTCCCTATCTGAATAAATAAGCCAGATGTGGTAGTGTGCATCTATAAATCCCAGCTACTAGGAGGCAGAGATAGAATGTTTGTGGTCCAAGGCTAGCTCCAGCCAAAAATCTGAGACATATCCAAAAAATTATTGAAACAAAAAAGAGCTGAGGGCATACCTCAAAGGATAGAGTACCTGCTTAGAAGACAAGAGGCCACAATGTCTAACTCCAGTACCACCAAAAAAAACCCCAAAAAATGAACACTTGCTTTTAACCTCTCACTTCTACAATCCCCTTTCCTTCTCGACATAAAAGCATAAAGCAGCTTTATCACTCCAGACCTGCTCTGTTTACACTTGTTTTAATTTCAAATGTTTAACATAAATCTTAGTCTAACAACAGAGTTCTCACTATGTTTACCAAGTAAGTAAAATAAATAAATAAATAAAGGAACATTGTCATCAAAGCAGGGTGGGTATCATGAAGAAATAATCCCCTATGAGGAGGCAGGTGGACCATCAGTAAAAATCCATTGCTAACAGAAGTTGTCACTGTGTTAAAGGTTTACATTCAACCCAAAGATGCCATACTGACTCTCAGGTGAAAGGTAAATACAAAAATGCATGTTTCCTTTAGGCTTCATTAGATTTCATGTAAATTATCACCTTGATAAATAGTCCAAGCACTCAGTTCCTAATAGAAAAGTGGATAAGAAAATACACTTCAAAACAGTGTTCAAAATACACAGGCTCAGGTGTTACTCTGAATGAACTGCAGAATTAACTGTTTCACCTGCTGTAAATATTCTTGACAAATGAGAATGCTGTTTTTCAAACTCTTTTATATATGAAATGGAACCATAAAGAGCTCAAAGACATATACTCAAAGTGAAATGAATTGAATCCATCTTTTTTTAAATTTAGCAATCTAGCCCCCAATTAATGACAAAGAGAACACATGTGCACATTATTCTTATACTCTTATTTTTATTCAGATTGTAGCCTTAATGTAGACACCAGCATTAAACTTTTTCTCACAGATCATTCTACATGTAGTCTATGACCAGGTTTACTAAAATATGCATAGCTTTTCTCCTTTTAAGTTTTATATATGTGAGCACTACTGTCATGCTCTGGTAATCAGAGTTATGTTGAATAGCTTTTATTTCCAAGTGCAATTGATGAATGTTGACAAGCAAAATATTTGACAAATAAAATACTTACTTTTTTCTCTCTCAGCTTCATATCTTAATTGTACAAAAGAGTTTAATTGTAATATTTCTATGTATGCTTACAATGTACTGATCAAATTAACCCACTCTATCACTCTTTTTTATCCCCTTCCTCTCTTGCAAGACAATTTTAATGGGTTTCACTATTCCATTTTCATACATGTGTTCCCACCCCAAATGGTTCCAATTTTGCATTTCTATCATTTTTTTTTACATCTAGATTACACATATAAGAGAGAATGTGATATTTGTCTTTCTCAGGGCTTAAGTTATCTGCTTTTATAATTTGTGAAAGCTAGTCAGGATTCTATAACAGCAGGTAAAAGTCAACAAAAGAAACTGACACAAATAGCCACAAGAAAAATTGTTGTCTTCCAAGAGACTTCCAAAGGGAAGATATTTTTTGTTGTTGTTTGTTTTAGGTTTTGCTAAAAACAAACACATCATCATAGTGTGTGTGTGCGTGTGTGTATGTATCTTTCTTTTAAATCCATCTCAGTTCTAATCTGTCCTTAACTGGTAATATATTTATCAACATTGTCCAAGTAGAACAACAATTCAAATATAAATTTAAAATGGTCCCCACACAGCTCAGTTAGGCTTTCTCTTCTTGATTCCATAAAAATTTTCAATTATTCTTCAAAAGCATTCATAAAATGCTGAGATTCTGCATCCCATTTCAGTTATTTCTGAAGGAAATAATTCAACATATGACTCAGAGTGGAGCAGTAACTCACTGAGCAAATATCTTCTACCACAGGGGCACTGATCCTCTGCATGATAGTTTGTGGGTATGGGAGTTCAAGAAAGAATTGAGACTAGTGATGAGAAACTGATTCAGTATCACTTTGTGCTCCAGAGACCAGCGACTGAATTTAGTTAGTGAAAGAAAAGCACCAGAAATAAATGAGGAAGAGAGTACCTTCCATGGGTATTCATTAAAATCCCTTCTTTATGAGTAACTTGACATTACCCCAAGGCTATGTAGCTAGAAAAAAATAAAAATAAAAAAATAACAAACAAACTGGGAAATCAATCGAAAGTGAAACAAGTCCTTGGAAAGCCATACATAATAAGTAAAATAAACATTTTCCCAGGCCATTGTTTTTCAGTTCCCATTTTAAAATTGAAAGTGGCATTTAAAGAGCAAATTCTAACATATGCCCCTAAAATAAGACAGACACAACAAAAACAGAGCAATGGAACTTGGGAGATTCACATTATTGCTTCTCACCAGGCTATGAATCCCACTGGCTTTATTTTTCTGACAAAGGTGAAGTACATATTTCCAGGTCAAGCGATTCAATGATTAAGGAACAGAATCAAAAAGTACTGGACTCAAAGTCAAAACACCTGGTTCTAAGACACTGTCTGTAGTTTATTAGCTGTCCGGCCCATGGGTGTTATTTAACCTCTGTGAGTCTCAGTATTCTCTTCCATAACTACAGGGGGCTGCTCTGTGTCCTCCACCATGTTCTTGTCAGAATCAAATGTGTTGATGGATTAAAGTTCCATGAAAACTTTAAAATGCTAGGTAATGCAAGTATTTAAAAACTAAATCCCAATCACCTCCATCAATTGTAGTATGTGATACAATAACAGCATAACATTCACAAACTGCTATAAATTGAAATTTAGATCAATGCTATATTTTGGCAACTGTATCCGAAAGCTTTAGTTTGCAGCAAAAGAGAAAGGAACCCGGTCTTTAGAAGTAGGTACTCAATCACATCAGTTTTTCAAGAATAAAAATATAATTGAAAATAATTTTTTAAAGCTGCATAATCTAAATGACTAAATTAAGGTGTAATTTATCTACTGAGAAAATCTACTAAATTGCTTGGTAATTTCCCCAAACCTTAAATTGTTAGGTTAAACCACACAAAGTTGCCATTTTATAAGTCAAATATTTTGCAAGTTAATTTCACGTTGGGAAACTGAATCTATCAAATACTTAATACAGTTGTTCTAGGGTCTTTGAACTCCATTACCTTCCTAAACTGACCTCCTGGTAATTACATTTCTGTCATTTTAGTCAATACACAGCATGGTGAATATGCCATTAGAAACAAATCAGGTATGGTGGCATGTTCCTGTAATACCAGTGTTTGAGAGGCTGAGGCCGTAGGATCATGAGTTCAAGATCAGCTGGGGCTGCATAGAGGGACTCTGTATTTATGTATTTATTTGGGTTTTTTTCACTTTTGTTGTTTTTACATTTATTCATAAATGTATACATTGTTTGAGCCACCTCTCCCTACCGTCCCCCACCCCCCCAACCCCTCACCTATCCCCCTCCCTTCTAAGCAGAACCTCTTCCACCCTCTTCTTCTCCAATATTGTTGAAGAGAAAACAAGAGATAATAAGAAAGATATCATTTTTGCTAGTTGAGATAAAGATAGCTATACAGAGAGATTCCTAGCATTGCTTCCATGCACTTGTGTATTGCAACCCACATTGGTTCATCTCTACCAGACCCCTTCTTCACTACTTCCCAGTCACCTTCCTATAGTGGCCTCTACCAGTTCAAGATTACTATATTTGCTCACCTACATTCAAGTTTTAGGTTTCCTTCCCTTTCCCTATTCCTCCTGTGCACGTCTCCCCTTAGTGTATGACCCATATCCAATAATATTATAGCATTTGTTTTCGGGCTATAATATGCATATGAGGGAAAACATGCAATTTTTGGCCTTCTGAGCCTGGCTAACTTCGCTTAAGATGATGTTCTCCAGTTCCATCCGTTTACTTGCTAATGACAAAGTTTCATTCTTCTTTGTGGCTGAATAAAATTCCATTGTGTATAAATACCAAATTTTCTTAATCCATTCATTGATAGTGAAGCATCTTGGCTTTTTCCACAGCTTGGCTATTGTGAATAGAGGTGCAATAAACATGGGTGTGCAGGTGCCTTTGTAATAATCTGAGTTGCATTCCTTCAGGTATATCCCTAGGAGTGATATTGCTGGATCATATGGCAGATCTACATTTAGTTTTTTAAGATGCCTCCATATTGTTTTCCAAAGTGGTTGTACTAGCTTACATTCTCACCAACAGTGTATGAGGGTTCCTTTTTCCCCACATCCTCGCCAACATTTGTTGTTGGTGTTTTTGATGACAGCTATTCTAACAGGAATGAAATAGAATCTTAGCAAGGTTTTGGTTTGCATTTCTTTTATGGCCAGGGATGGTGAGCATTTTTTCATGTGTTTTTTGGCCATTTGGACTTCTTCTTTTGAAAAAGTTTTGTTTAGTTCAGTTGCCCACATCTTTATTGGTTCATTGATTCGGGGGGAGTTTAGTTTTTAGAGCTCCTGTATATTCTGGTTATCAGTCCTTTGTCTGACGTATAGCTGGCAAATATTTTCTCCCACTTTGTGGGTGTTCTCTTCAGTTTAGAGACCATTTCTTTAGTTGTGCAGAAGCCTTTTAATTTTACGTAGTCACATTTGTCCATCCCTTCTTTTAGTTGCTGGGCTGATGGAGTTCTACTGAGGAAGACCTTGCTTATACCAATTGCTTCCAGAGTATTCCCTGTTCTTTCCTGTACTAACTTCAAGGTTTCAGGTCTGATATTTAGGTCCTTAATCCACTTTGAGTTGATACTAGTACAGGGTGATAGACATGGATCCAGTTTCAGTTTTCTATAAGAAGGTAACCACATTTCCCAGTACCATATGTTGAAGAGACATAGCTGCATGGATTCATATCCAGGTCCTCTATTCTGTTCCACTGGTCTTTATGTCTGTTTTTCTGCCAGTACCATGCTGTTTTTATTGCTATGGCTCTGTAGTAGAATTTGAAGTCAGGTATTGTGATACCTCCAGTATTGCTCTTTTTGCTGAATATTGCCTTGAATATTGCATTCTCTTGTGTTTCCAAATGAACTTTAGGGTAGATTTTTCAATCTCTTTAATGAATGTCATTGGCATTTTGATGGGAATTGCATTGAACATGTAGATTGCTTTTCGTAGTATAGTCATTTTTACTATGTTGATTCTGCCAATCCATGAGCACAGATCTTTCCAACTTCTGTAGTTTTCCTCAATCTCTTTCTTCAGTGGTTTGTAGTTCTCCTTGTAAAGGTCACTTAGATCCTTTGTTAACTAATTCCTAGGCATTTGATTTTTTTGAGGCCATTATAAATTGAATTGTTTTCATATAGTCTTTCTCAATTCGTTCATTGTTGGTATATACAAAGGCTACTGTTTTTTGTAAGTTGATTTTGTATCCTGCTACTTTGCTAAAGCTGTGCATGGTGTCTAGGAGTTTTTGGGTAGAGTTTTTTGGGTCTTTGAGGTATAGGAGCATGTCATCTGCCTATAGGGATACTTGGACTATTTCTTGATCTATTTGTATTACTTTTATTTCTTCTTCTTGTGTTATTGTTCTGGCTGGGAATTCCAAGATTATGTTGAATAGGAGTGGGAAGAGTGGGCACCCTTGTCTCATTCCTGACTTTAGGGAAAATAGTTTCAGTTTTTCCCCATTAAGTATGATGTTAGCTATAAGTTTGTCATATATAGTCTTTATAATGTTGAGGTACATTCCTGCGATTCCTAGTTTTCTTAAAGCTTTTATCATGAAGTGGTGTTGAATCTTACAAAAGGCTTTTTCTGCATCTATCAAGTGCTTTTTGTCTTTGCTTCTATTGATGTGCTGTATTACATTTATTGATTTACCTATGTTGAACCATCCCTGCATCCCTGGAATGAAGCCAACTTGCTCATGGTGAATGATCTTTCTGGTAGGTTGTTGGATTCAGTTTGCCATTACTTTATTGAGGAATTTTGCATAGGTGTTCATTAAGGAGATTGACCTATAGTTCTCCTTTTTGGATGTGTTTGGTAGTTCCTCCAAACCTTAAATTGTTAAGTTAAACCACACATAGTTGCCATTTTATAAGTCAAATATTTTGCAAGTTAATTTCATGTTGGGAAACTGAATCTATTAAATATTTAATACAGTAGTTTTAGAGTCTTTGAACTCCATCACCTTCCCAAACTGACCTCGTGATAATGTACATTTCTCTCATTTTTGTCAATACAAAACATGACAAATATATCATCAGAAAAGTTAGGAAGCAAACTAGGTAGGGTGGCATGTCCTTATAATCCCAGCATTTGAGAGACTGAGGCAGTAGGATCATGAGTTCAAGATCAGCTGGGGCTACAAAGAGAGACTCTATTTAAAAAAAGAGAGAGAGAGAGGAAGAAAAATGAAAATTTGGGAGAGCATACAGATATATAGTCATCTTACTGCCTCCCTCCAACAAAAATACTAAAAACTTATAGGCTTAAAAAAGTATGAAAGATGTTCATCTTCCTCAGTACTCAAAAATATGTTTCTCACCTATTATGTTGACCTTAAGGAAACAAAAAACCATGTACAAAAGTCTGCTTTGTGAATACTGTTATTTTGAAAAGTAATCTGGGTCTGTAACAAATGCCTTAAAAATATTCATGCTATTTTACCCAATGACACATCTTCTTGAAATTAATCATAGGCAAAGTCTTAGATTTGTGCAAAGGTTTAAAAATGCAATGATAGTTTTATCATACATTGATAAAGGTATTCTAATTTAAAATAAATTGTGCCCTTATTCATAAAATATTAAATAGTTATGTTTTTCTCACAAATTAATAGTAAGCCATCATCAAAACAGATGGTGTAGATGAATATAGGAAGGTGCTTACTTACACCATAAAGAAGGAAGAAAGCTTCTGTTATGGACCAGACTCATAAATTGATACATTTGTTGCACATATGAACAGTCTATATATTTATGTCATAAGACCCAGGAACTGAGCTTAGTGTTTTAAGTGTAGTAACTTTTATTATCCTCAAAACAACGCTATGACTAGAGTGTAACTATTTTATCCCCACCATATACATGAAGAAAATGGGTACATTTTCCCAAATGTCACACAGCAGGTAACAGAGACAGAATTTGAATGCAAAAATCCAGAATGTGATGGCAACCATTCTCCTAGACTGTCTCTCAGCTCTTAGACAAAAAAGTCTCAAAGACTACAAATCAAAAGTCACTGTGGTCATGTCTCATCAACGTGATGAGACACATTTTAATTTCTTTTTGCTAAAACACATAAATTTTCTACATCAAACTTTTTGCTTTCCTTTGTCATCATTTGCTATTTAACAGAGATAGTAAAATTGACCAAAAAGTGGGATAAAATTTAGTGTATCTAAACAAATCATCATTTTTTGGGGGGGGAGTAAAAACAAGAGCTGTGAGAAAAAGCCTAGGCAATTAATGTCTGTATCTTTCTCTGTCTCCCTTTCTCCACTCCCACATCCCTGCTCTCACCAACCCTTCCTGTCTCTGAGAGTAATCCATTCCTGGTCCAAAATCTCTTCTTTTGTCCAGCATATTCTACATTCCCACCAGAAGTCTCTTCCTAAAATACTCTGACTACCCCGGACTACTCACTATTTATTCATTTGTGAAACATTTCCTGAACACCCACAGTATGCCAAGCACTGCTTTAAATCCTGGGTATATAAAGATGAGTAATGGTCTCCATCCTCAGAGTTCCCAGAAACAGACTGTTGTACTGCTAAAAGTGTACAAGTCCTAGAGAACAAGAGCAAAACAAACATTTGCAAGGAAAAGCAACCCATCATAATAGAGCAGGGAATGAAGGACAAGAATACTTTCCCCCTTGGTAGGGACAACTGGATAGAATTCATGGAAAATGAAGCATCTTAGCTGGTACAAGAGGACAAATAGGATATGGGAAGTTAAGGCCCTGTCAACAACATAAATAGAGAAGGAAAACACAAAGAATAGGGAGCAAAATGGCTGACATACTTACAACCAAACAGACCCTCAAATGGTCCACCATTCCCAGGTAGGTATAGCTTGTAGCTAGCATAAGAACGAATGTGGGCCCTGAACACCTTTTAATTTTCACTGGGGGATGGGGAAATGGAAAGAGGGTTTATTCTCTTTGGTGGAAAATTGCCAATGTCAATATTAATGTCAGCCAAGTTTTCTGTCCAAAAAACTTAAGTGAAATGAAGCAAATTTGTAAACAGTGATCCTCAAAGTAATTTGATTTCTAATGTGTGTATTTTGAAGGAAAATGTTTGAAGAACACTTCAAGAGGCATTTCACCCTTTCACTTAGGTACAGAATTATTCAAATGTGTGCATTTTATTTATTTAGATTTTTGGCAGTGCTGCAGATCTTTTTCTTTCTATTTTTAATTTTGACAAAAGGCCTCACTAAGTTACCCAGGTCTTCCGAATAGCTGGGATTACAGGTATGTACCACCATGCCTGTAAAATGAAATGGAAATTCTAAAGAATTACATCAGCAATTCACCAATAGTGTACATTCTTGAAAATAGATAAAAATACCCTGAATTCTTTTTCTAATAGTATTAAAATCATAGCATTTCTCAAAAGTATACTATATGGTTATATTACTGAATAATTGCACAAACCCACCAATTTCTCAATTTTACGCTTATTTCCTTAAGCACAAATACTATTTTATAAAAGAGCAGGGAGGTGAAAATTAAGCAAATGTTAGGTGTGATTTTATATATCCTGGAGATCAGTCACCTAGTTTTGTTGATGATTGATATCTCCTACACAATGCTTAGTATGCAGTAGGTACTCAATAGATGCTAGGGTAGCTGTTTCATTCAGATTGTTATACATGGTCACTTGAATAGAATTAAGATAGACTCAGAAGCAGAGGCATTGATGAGCAAGCTCTGCATCAATTAGTGCCATGATATATTCATTAAACATTTATTAAAAATGTGAAAACAAGCATTTGAGGTCCAACTTCTGCTAGGATTACCTTAATTATAAGGAGAAACATGTTTTTCCTTTCTAAATGAATCCAGTATTTTTCTGTGTAAGTAGATTTTTCATAATTAAACTGAGAGCAACAGAACATGGATTGATTTTATACGCAATTGTCATATTTCCTTTTTACTGTTCTTGTAAACATCATCTACCACCAATTCCTGTACAAGTAAATTTCATACTTTGACAAAGAGACTTCTAAATTTGTGCTTATTATCTAGAGATTCCTGTCAGGTATCCAGATATGCCCTCTGAAAGGACCTTCCATTTATTTTCTAGTTATTGTGGTTTATTCATCATTGAAGGTCTATGGAGGGAGTAAGAAGTGGTAGTTGGATCACACGCAACTTGTAGACAACCACATGAGCCAATTGGTGCTACTCCACTAGCTAGCCTGTCTTGCTTTATTTTATACACAATGCTTGATTTGATTTAAAAAATTCATTTATTTTTCTAAAGCAAATGTTTTCCTACTTTATGAGCCAGAAATACAACAATTAGTATCCTGATGCTTTGAAATGAAAGACTTCTTAAATGGTGCCTTTGGTAGATTAAAAAATTGGAAATTGCTATAGTTTTGATAAGATGATGGCTATGTAACTTTCAACTGGGCACTGAAATGTAAATAATTGACAGAAGTCAAATATCAGATGTATACTAAAGCTGACACTATCACCACTTTCCTCTATAAGAAGAGTTGCATCCACTTATTATTTCTATCTCCACTTTCCAGACAAGGAGTGCTGGGCTGGAGGTGTGGCACTAATGGTTAAGCACCAGACAAATAAACATGAAATCCTGGAGTTCAAATCCCAGTAACACCAATATATATACCATATAGGTATATATATATATATATATATATATATATGACATTGGTGCTTACTTGTTTCAATCAGGTCATGCTTGAATAATGGAGATGAGTGCAATGATTTCTTCCTAACACTGGCAGATAGAAGCTTTGTCAACACATTTTCTTTACAGTGGCCAGACAGAGCTGTATTCTTTTTTGTTTTCTTTTCTGGAATGCTATTAAAGGACTAATTGCAGACAGTACCATACTTCTACTATCTGGGAATTTCTTATCTGCCCTCTTCTGTCTGACTGTACTAAGTGGTTGTTTTTCAACCAGCAATTGAAAGATTTCACTTTCTGCTCCATGTCTCCAGCCACTAAAAAAATCAGACTGACATGGATGCAGCCTAAGAGTTTGCCTTGGGTTGGTGGTAATAAGTGGATGTGGACAGATACTGTCACAGTGATCCTTGTGCCCACACTGTGTGGGGCACTGACTTGACAGTGTGGATAATAATGAGACAAGAAGATCATGCACAGACCCAGAATACCTCCCTACTCCCAGTGTTGGTGTCTTTTGATGAAGAGCTATATAGCAATTGAATTAATCTCCTGGCTACTATTCAGATATCAAAACATGCAAGCCAGTCTTTGGATTTAGCTTCCTGGGAAAAGCCCTAACTTAAAATTTAATAGGGTTAAGTCTGGTATGGAAAGCCATGGAGTAGAAGATGGCAGAATTTATTTATGATAGATAAGTGTTTATGTGGTATGAGAAACACTAGAAATAGGGGAAGTCTCATTGGCAGAGGACATTATTGACATTTAAGCAAGCAATTATTGTAAGTTTGGGCTGCATAAAAATTCCATAGTTTAATTTTGCCTACAAATATGTTGGATGCTGCTGTTAAGTATCATTTCCCTTAAGAAAAAAAATGCTCTTGAAAGGAAGAATCCACAGTCCCTTTAGAAAGATTTGTCATTAGAAGTTTAAGATGAAAACAATAATTGCATTTTAGAAGTTATATTATGAATCAGAAATTCAGTGAACATTTTGTAATTCTAGGGTAGCATATCATAAGAGTGTTCCTCTTTCATATGAAAATTAAAATCCATTAACTTAATATCCTTTGCAGGTCCACTTATTATAGTACCTGCAACTAAAAGGGAATTTGACTTGTCATAATAAATTTGCATCCAGGTACCAGATTTCACTAATGCTGTGTTCACCTGACTCTTTTCAAGGTTTTAGCAGAATAAATATGTACAAAATATTTAAATAATTAGCCTACATTCTCTGGGGGCATGGTGCAGTTCTAATGTAACCATTGTGTCCCTATAGTAACTGTGATCATGCCATTAAGCTATAGCAGCTTTAAAAGCTACTCTTGAACTTGATGTACACCCAACGCTTCAGCCCCAGAGAAGAATGACAATGAATTTAATCTTTAGTGTTTGTATTGATAAATGATTACTGATGGAAGTGTTTTCCAGAACTTCTTATCATGTAGCAGTTGAAAAAAGTATAGTCTGCAGTTGATGGTTTTGTATTAGAAAAATGCAATCTATGAGCCATCAATTAACCCTTCATTCCTAGGAGTTTCTAGTCTAAAGAATCAAGTGAATGCCTATAGAATGAAGTTGTTAATAGCTCAGCAAAATGTTGAGTCCAATTATAAGGAAAGGCTGAATCTATAAGCTAAGGGCAACTCTTGCCATAGAAATGTTGTTCATTCATTAATTTTGTTCTGTCAGTTTATTCAAACCCTAATTGGTAATGTTCTACCAGACCAGGCATATGCTATCTCTTGGAATAGACAGAAGAGACTTGTTTTGTCAGCTTTACACTTCTGGCCATTTCCTTAAGTCATTCAACTAATTTCAATACTCCACTCTACAGTTTGAAAGTGAAATTCCATCTTCCTATACCCATCCTTGCTTATTAAATGAAAACATTTACATTTATGTAGATCTTAACATATTACATGTGAAATTTTTAGCATAGATCCTGAAGTACAGTAAAAGCTCAAAAAATATTAGCCATAGCTCATCTTGTTTTGTTTTATTTGTGACTGCCTAGCCCATGGCAGACAGTCAACTGATATCATGCGCTAAAATTAATCTCCTTGAGATTAGAGGAGAAAGGAGTGCTGTTTGTACATGCCATTACTTGGATCAGTGTCTCCCACACACATCCCTGTGTTAAAGGTTTGGTCACCTGGGTGATGCTTTTGGAAGGTTCTGTGAACCTTTAAGAGGTTGATCTTATGGTAGGTCCTAATGTCATGAGGTACATGCCCTAATAATGGATTGGGAGACCCAACTTTTCTTTTTTTTTCTTTTAGTGTATCCATATGTGCATACAAGGTTTGGATCATTTCTCCCCCCTTCCCCCAACGCCCCCCCTCCATTACCTCCCCCACTCCCTCCTTTAGCCCCCCCAAACCCCTTGCTACCAGGCAGAAACTATTTTGCCCTTATCTAGTTTTGTTGAAAAGAGTATAAGCAATAATAGGAAGGACCAAGGGTTTTGCTAGTTGAGATAAGGTTAGCTATACAGAGAGTTGACTCACATTGCTTTCCTGTACATGTGTGTTACCTTCTAAGTTCATTCTTTTCAAACTAACCTTTTCTCTAGTTCCTGGTTACCTTCTCCTATTGGTCTCAGTTGCTTTAAAGTATCTGCTTTAGTTTTTCTCTGCATTGAGGGCAACAAATGCTATCTGGTTTTTTGGGTGTTTTACCTATCCTCATACCTTCCTTGTGTGTTCTTGCTTTATCATGTGATCAAAGTCCAATCCTCTTGTTGTGTTTGCCCTTGATTTAATGTTCACATATGAGGGAGACATATGATTTTTGGTGTTTTGGGCCAGGCTAACCTCACTCAGAATTATGTTCTCCAATTCCATCCATTTACCTGCGAATGATAACATTTCATTCTTCTTCATGGCTCCATAAAATTCCATTGTGTATATATACCACATTTTCTTAATCCATTCTTCAGTAGTGGGGCATCTTGGCTGTTTCCATAACTTGGCTATTGTGAATAGCGCTGCAATAAACATGGGTGTGCAGGTGCCTCTGGAGTAACCTGTGTCACATTCTTTTGGGTATATCCCCAAGAGTGGTATTGCTGGATCATACGGTAGATCAATGTTTAGATTTTTAAGAAGCCTCCGAATTAACAGGAGTGAGGTGGAATCTTAGTGTGGTTTTAATTTGCATTTCCTTTATTGCTAGGGTTGGTAAGCATTTTTTCATGTGTTGTTTGGCCATTTGAATTTCTTCTTTTGAGAAAGTTCTGTTTAGTTCATGTGCCCATTTCTTTATTGGTTCATTAGTTTTGGGAGAATTTAGTTTTTTAAGTTCCCTATATATTCTGGTTATCAGTCCTTTGTCTGATGTGTAGCTGGCAAATATTCTCTCCCACTCTGTGGGTGGTCTCTTCAGTTTAGAGACCATTTCTTTTGTTGAGCAGAAGATTTTTAGTTTTATGAAATCCCATTTATCTAGGCTATCTCTTAGTTGCTGAGCTGCTGGGGTTCCATTGAGAAAGTTCTTACCTGTACCTATTAATTCCAAGGTATTTCCTACTCTTTCCTGTACCAACTTTAGAGTTTGTGGTCTGATATTAAAATCCTTGATCCATTTTGAGTTAATACTGGTATAGGGTGATATACATGGATCTAGTTTCAGTTTTTTGCAGACTGCTAACCAGTTTTCCCAGCAGTTTTTGTTGAAGAGGCTGTCTTTTCTCCATCATATATTTTTAGCGCCTTTGTCACAGATAGGTTGGTTATAGCTTCGTGTTTTTCATATCCGGGTCCTCTATTCTGTTCCACTTGTCTTTATGAGGAGACCCAACTTTTCTCCAGTAACTGTTTCCTGGCTTATGGTGTAAGTGGTTCGCTTTAGTGCAACTCCTTCACTTTTTCAGCCAGGGAAATCAAAGACCATAGTAAGGAAGGGTGGTCCCTGGTCACAGAGTGTGTCAGTAAAGATGGAACCAGAACTCAATTCCAGACTCAACTCCTAATCATGAAATCTCAAAACTAGGTACCATTTCCTTCATGATGTAACTATGAAGTTTCAGTATCTATTGCTTATAGTTATTTTAAAAATTACTTTAAGTTAAATATGAGCATTGTATTCTTTGCCCAATTTATCCACTAATGAATGCAGTATTGAAGCAGCCAGCTGGCTGGCATGGTGATTACATACTCCAAAATGGTACCTGAATCCACTAGGGTTCATGGAGCTGAGTAATCATTATAAGAAAATGCATGCATATGCAAATAGGCAGCTTCATAAGAAGGCAAATTTGTCTATCCCTTTTACTTTTATAGGAGTTCTACCTCTTATATTTCCTCATCTCTGACTCCTTTTTCTCCAATAAGTACATGAAAGCTCACATCAGTGACTAGTGACAGGGATTTCCAATGTACTTAATGTGCTGTATAAAACTTGAAGTGTAATAAACGGGGTCAACTTTCTCCCAAACTAATTTTCAACTGGTTTGTATTGTATTTACTTGCTACATAATATGGAATTTTTAGTTCACTTCTTCATGTTCAGGAATGGCAAATATATGACCTATGTGCTTTTATGGCTCTACTCTTAGCTTAGACAGCAGATCTCATTGCCTTTTACACCTTCATGGAAAATTTTTTCTTCTGTGCTCCCCCAGTGTTGCTGTATTTCACAGCTGAACACTCACTGCCACCCAAGATTCCCAAGGGAAAGTCCTTTGTTGGTCTTTGCCAGCCTAATACCACCATGTTTCCCAGTTGACAATTTGATCATGCCACTATCAATTCCATTCAGTGGTTTCTCCCTGTTGCTCATTACACATTAACTCCAATCACTGTTACATTACTTTCACTGCACATACCCAACAATATTGCTCAATTTTCCCCAATTGTACAAAACTGCAGCTGTACCTCCTCTTGTGAAACACAAGAGTTGATCCTGCCTAAGTTTGTGCATATACTGCACACCCTACCTGAGGTTTATTTTACATGGGTCTCCTCTGTTAGTCAACACCTTGGCAATCCTATTTCACCTAGACCATGTCTTATTTTTTTCTACTCCAAGACCACAGAAGACTCAGCTTTCTCTATAAAAGCTATATTTTTATAAGTTCTGAAGCACAATTTGGAGTTGCTATCTAATTACTTCATAAGCTCTCAACCACTAACATTTCTAGAGGACAGAGAAATAGCATTTTTTCATAACATAGTCAAGGTAACTTTTGTACCTGTACCTCTTCACTTACAAACAATTTTACTCTCAGAATAAAACACAGTATTGAAGAAAAACAGATTGGTCAAATCACAGGTAGACTTCTCTGAGGATTGTAACTTAGGATACAATTTTGTATGTGATCCTGTAAGAACAATCTCCAAACAGACACAGACATACTGAACATGACTGTGACTAGTCAAAAAGACAATTCTCCATGTGCTCCTAAGACTAACCATTTCAGTACAAAAAGCAATTAACTCCCTTTGCAGTGAGATATTGAATCTTTACACAAGCTATATGATGTAATCCATAATTAGTTTTACCATTTTATAAAAGGACCAAGTTTTGTATAAGTTCAAATGACTTGCTCAAAGTTATCCACAGAATCTGAGCAGAATGAGATAGAAACTTCATCATTCAGGGCTTTTGGCGTAATGTGTAACTCTGTGAACCAATGCCCACATAACACAAGGCAAATCTATCACCTTTTATTATGACACATTACAGTATTTTACTTTGTCAACTTTTTATCAATTACCATATTCAAACAACTGCCTATACTTGAGAATTTTTCCTCCTGATGTAAGGAAAGAAAATACGCCGTTTTAGAAACGCAGCATTTTGCAATTACATTTCTTAGAATTTAATCAGATAGTTGACATTGGATACTTTGTCATAAAAGCTCAAAGTCAGGTCTGGTCTCAGCCACAAAATACAATGAATTGGTAACTTTTTCTCCAATTTTGTAATTTGGAAACTTTACAACTTTCAGAAAACTTAAAAGTACAGGGACAATCTGAAGTCTCCTCACCTAGATTTATAAATTAATATTTTGCTCTATTTGCTTTTTCTTTCTCTTTCTACTAAAAAATATGTACATACACATGGTATCTAATTTTTTTTGCTGATTCCTTTGACTATAAGTCAAGATATTTTCACTCTTCCCTGTAAAACATCATGATTTTTCTGTGAAATAAGAACACTATCCTGTGTAACTGACAAACTATTAATCACATACAAAAAAATGAGCATTGATAAAATAATATTATCTAATATGTAGTCTCAACTTTCTCAAGAAGATCTTTTAAGACTTTATAAAATCCAAAATAGCATAGTGAGTTACAGTTTGTTTTCATGTCTCTCTAGTTTCTTTTAACTTAGAACAGTCCTTCAACTTTGTTTTGTTTTGTTTTTTGTCTTTCATGAAATTGACGTCTTTTAAGATTTCAAGGAAGCTATGAAATATCTCATGTTCTGTATTTGGCTTCTTAATGAGTAGAACTGGCAAAAATGCTAATTTGCTATGTTGCCTTTGCCTTTTTCCCATTGAATTACATCAAAGGACACAGATTATCCCATTAAAATCCCATTGTCATAACATTAAACCAAAGTGACTTTCATTTTACCATTGAATAAGGAAGTTTTTTTTTTTTTTTTTGGTAGAACTGGGGTTTGAGCCCAGGGTTTCACGCTTGCCAACCAGTCACTCTACTGCTTGAGCCACACCTCTAGTCCCAAATGGATAACTTTTAAACCAGTTGTTTATGTCATAATCCAATTAGATAATGTACTGTTCATGATATTCTTTTGTAGAAGTAAACGGCTTTTCTAATATAACCTGTGAAATGTTAATGAACTGACCAAAAGCAAAGAGACTACTAGATTGAGAGCAGGGAAATCTGAATTTTCCATTGAGACTCTACTAACAACTCACTGCAAAGTGCGGATGGCAGACATATTTCATTTCTTGTGGCAGCTCTGATTGATTTGTGGTGGCTGCCTGGAGCACTGTGTTAAAAGGAGACTAAAGCTATACAACAACTTGGCCAGAGAACTGTCTCAGCTGCGTGGCATGAATTCTGGAATAAGAAATGATAGCCTATGTGGAGTACATGAAGTATGGCCACAAAGTCTTTGTCACCTACCCATTTGGAGGTGGAGTCTATTTTCCACACCCTTGAATTTGGGCTGTCCTTTGACTTGTTTTCAACAATACAATGTAGGAGAAGCAACAATACTCAAATTCTGAACTCAAGGTTCAGGAAGTATTGCAACTTGTGTCACAGCCTTCTGTGCTAAAGCTGCATGTAAGGAAGGTAGTCTAATTTATGAGATGGATGTCGCATAGAAGCAAACCAGGTGTCCCTTCTGGATATCTAACACCAAATACCAGACATGTGACTGAGTCCACTTAAACCTTCAGGCTTACTGATCTTTTGGCTGAATGCAGCTGCATGAGGGGCCAAACCAGAAGAGGAACTACCCTATCCTACAACAGCATTGCAGAAAATAATAAATTTGTGGTTTTGAAAGGCACTATATTTAGGGGTTGTTTGTTATACAGCATACAACAATAGCTAACTTAGTTGCATGTCTGTATTTTTGATCCTAGTCAATTTCTCCCTTAACTTTAACAAAACAGTTATAGAATAAGATTCAGGAGAAGAGGTTTTTCAGTGGTAAGATTCAAAAATAAAATCAAATTAGCACTCTTCATTCCATTTAAGGAAATCTATCCAGTATTCATGGACAAAAATGATTAAAAAGGAAAGGATTATAGTGAAATTTGATAATGTTGTACCTAAATAGGACCTTATGAAATAGTGGTCTAAACACTCATCAGGAAGGAAAGAGAACCGATGGTCCGAGTGGTGAAATGATTTGTCTAAATGCCATAAGCACGCTAGTGGTAAATGCAGTTTCTACCACTTCTTTAAAACAATTGCCAGACCATAGCAGAATCGGATCCATTTTTGATCCCCATACTTTGTATTCATTGATGGCACCTCAAAAATACCTCAGCTCCTGTAGTTAAAGTGGTAAATACCTGAAGACAGATACACACACTGGGTTTAGGTAAAAACGAACACATGTAGGCAGAGTCCAATAAGAGAACAAGGCAAATGGAGCAATGATATAGTAAAGAGTGACAGCACCTCTGGGTTAGTTCTTTTTGCATATTTGCTTCTTTACTTCAAAAGCCAGTTACCTTGGGAAGTCCTTTGGTCCTACATGAAAATAATCCAAATGACATGCAAAAAAATTGAAACTAAAAAAATAAAACTCAAGTGAAAATCCAAATAGAAGTGGCTTCTCTCAATATTCATTAATTTTTTGATGTCATTAAAGAACTTCCCATCTTTGTCTCACTACTCTCCTCTGTAAGGATTTGATTAATGAGGTGATTAACTGAAATGGGCTTTATATTTTCTATGTGATAGTATTTTTTAAAGAAACTCAAGACTGTCAGAAATGTTGGTGTTCCTAATAAAATTAATTATCACATTTATTGAATCCCACCAATACTATCAATTTTGACCACAGTTCTGTTAGCATATGGAAAAGTTTTATAGGGAATAACTTCACTATCAGAAAAATAGTCTGACAGAAGATTTCAGTGAATTCCTGAAAATGACTGTCACTATAGTGGCCACAAAGATGTTCAGTGGAAAAGAAGGCTGATTTATAAACTATAATTAAGGAAGCATATAAGGCAAACAATCTCCCCAAAATTGTCCTCCTCACACAAAAGGTATTAGGATGCTTATTTGTACTTTAAATGAGACTCCTCTAACATAGCTTAATTATACAAATTTAATTGGAATAACACTCCTTATTGCAATGTGAGGAAGAAGAAAATGTAAAAATTTAAAACTTTTCTGATTGCAACGACCTCTGTCATAGGTAAAGGCCCTTATTCAGAATTTGCCTTCAGTCTTTCTTAATCATAGGTTTTTCTTGTTGGCTGAAATTTTGTTTACTTTTTTCTCTCAGTCTTTTCACTCTCCCCACAAATATAGCAAATCCCACAACTCCAGTCTTCATTATAGTTAGTGTTTTGTGTTGTCTTGTTTTTATGGTCTGTTGAGGTTAATAATATTCAAAGTCAACAATGAAGTTTAATTGTTGTAAAAAGGCACAGAAGCCTAAATGGAAATCTATAACCATAGAGCCCAGTCATCTGAGGTAATAGGAAGTTATGCCATCAGCTCCCCAGAGAAAGCTGAGCTCTCTCCCAGGAAAGCAAGGGCCTCCTCAGAAAACATGCCTGCTTCCTAAAATCAAGATGATTCCATGGAAACCATGGATATCTTTATCCTATAATGTGTAAGCATTTCAAGTAAGAAAGACATGTAAAGACAAAGGTATATTTAATAAAAAGGGCACTTTTTAAACATACATTTGTTTTCAACCACAAAGCTCTGGTTGAGCTAACTAAATATTTAGCTCAAGAAAGGAAGTCTTTGGAGACGGAGAAAGAACAATTGCCAAAAGCCAATAAAGAAGGGTGCAACTGCCTTGAACCATTCTCTCTCACAGCAATGGTGTTTTCTTGCCTCTCACCCTCAGGATTTGAACGTAGGGACCCCAGCAGCCATTCTACTTGAGTCACTTCTCCATCCCTTTTTTGCTTCAGTTATTTTACAGATAGAATCTCACATTTTGCCCAGGACTGGCCTCAGATGGTGATCCTTCTACCTACACACTTCCTGCATAGCTGGGATTATAGGTACATACCACTACACCTAGTCCTTGGATTTTCTTTTAAGATATATATTCTCAAACATGATTTCTGAAGCTCAATCAAAGTGCTCTATTTATATGATGTGGGAATATAAGCCCACTAAAAACAGTATATTTTATGCGAAGCACTGACCCAGAAAAAGACTCAATGAAGCAAACATAGCCAAGGGCTTAGCTTATATGTATTTTAAGGCTGCTAATTGACAAGTACCCAATAAATCTTCTAGAGGTGGAGGGCTTTTGGGGGGCAGTGAATCAAGTGAAAAAGGCTCTAGTCAGTACAGTGCAGTGCTGAGAACAAGAGCCCTGAATGAAGGCAGATCTGGCCACAGCAGTGTCCCCAGGCCTTACATATTTCATGCATCAAATGCAGTTAACTTTACATTTCATTGAATACTGGAGATAAAAGGGACCCCAGAGAGCCTCCCATGCAAGGATCTCCTTTCACAGATTACAAAATCATTCATTAAGAATAAGAGGGTGAAAGGTCACACTATGCATCCAGAAGGCTCAGCACACTGAGTTCTATGTTAGAGCTCCTCTCTCCTGCATTTCCCAGGCACTTACAAACTTGCCTCTGCTCTTGGAGGATTAATTAGAAGCAGCAACTGATGTATTATCTCACAGTAGAAAAATGCAGTAATGGCTCAGGCGTCAGAAGACCCAGGTTCCACACATACTTGCATTCCTTATTAGCACTGTGGTTCCAGCAGGTGTTCAAACATCCCTTAGTAGCTGTTAGATAGAATGGCAAAAATCCTGAATTTGAAGCCTTAGGAACACCTGGCCTTGCATCCATAGACTTTCCTTCTTTCTGTGTCTCTGGCTTGTTAGTTGATAATTTGAGATTCATTCTTGTCTGATTAAGGGAGATACCTCCCAGTTCCTCAAAGGTTTTGTGAGGATTAAATATATAAAGATGTAAAATGCCAGTTACTTGGTAGACACAAGCTGTCTGTTTCCTTCTTACAACCAGGTTCTTAATTGATTCATGAGCAAAATAAGGGAAAAAAAATCTACTCTGATTAGTGCTACTTGTTAATAGACACTCAAATTAGGTAGATAAGTAATTAGATACATATACACCAGTCCTTTAAAATATACACACACAATAAACTGGCCAATGCTTTTTCAAAGCTTGTAATGGAATGCCTTTCATTAAGAAAAAAAGTCTACCTGCCTAGCAAGTGTGAGGCCCTGAGTTCAAACCCCAGTGCCACCAAAAAAAAAAAAAAAAAATGCAAATATGCTAGAAACCTATATGCCTTGTCCGCATTTCAACCCTCAGTGCTGGGAACAGAACCATCCTGGAGAAAATCTATGCCCCAAAATACTTGAATAAAAAGATTATATAAAAAGATATGCACCAAATTATAGAAGGGAATAGTGGTATGGTAAGCAATTTGCATATAACAAGAAAAAAAGTCTATTCATTGAAGAAAAGGCAAAAATAATACTCAGAGGTTGATTTCCCTTATTGGTAGAAAGATATTTACGGCAAAACCCTTCTGGCCAGTCTTTCCTTGGTTCCTAATTACGTTGTGGTAGAGAAGAGGTACTAGTATTTAAAATAATATCAATTTTTTTTTAGTGCAACACAGCATAACATGACTTAATATGAAAAAATATTTCAGAAATCCCTTTTTGGAAAGAGAAATACTGGTAACTCTGTCCTATTTCTGATTGAATACATTTTCTACTGCACTTCAGATAAAATCTAAATCCAGAGCATGCCTTGCAGTGACCCCAATGACCTGAACTCACTTCCTCCCTAGCCACCTTACATCCTGTTCTGCCTGGCTCACTGCCCTCACTGGCGTCTACGTCCACAGTGTTTCAGCAGTAGTGCACACTTGTTTGCCAGGTGCTATTCTAAGTACCAGAGACACAACCGTGACAGTACAAAGCACACATGTGACAAACATCTCCACCATCATCATGTCTACATTCTGGTTGAAGACAGCATAGATACATAATTTTAATTTACATTGTGTTACATACTGAATGATGCTAGGCAGAAAAGAAAACAAGAAAGAGGGTGAGCTGTGTATGAAGGAAGTCTTGTTTTGATCTCCAAGGTCCCTTACAGCTATGTCCTTCCACCCATCCTCTTGCCTAATTCAAACAGCAACCCATTTTTTTCAGCCCTAAGCTTTCCTATTTGTATTTTAGAGGATTTCCATGTACCCCAGATATGCTAATATTTAACTAATACCTTTATTTTCTTCTTAAAATCATTATTACACTTTACAAATATTTTCTATGATTAGTTCTTCATTTCTTGGCATTCCCAAAGAGTTTAAGTCCTAAGAGAACAGGGACCCCATCTTTCTTTCCTTCTTTTGATCAGTTTCTAACACAGAGCATTGTTGACACCTAACAAAATGTGTTAATGGGGTAGAAGAAAGGAAAGGGAAAAGAGAAGAAAAGGAAAAAAAGAAAAAAGATAAAAATGGAAGAAGGTATTTGTTGTAACTCTTAAAAGTCCTCAAATTCTTCTAATGGAGCTACAGCAATACTAGACAGAATCAAAGAACAAACCCAAACATTTAAACATAAAGTGAAGAAAGGAATCAGAACTCAGTATCCACTTACTATGACAGACTTTGTTATACAGACACTCAAGCTTTATACAAAGCATGGAAAGAAAATCACATGTCAAAATTAAGGACAGTCACATACCTGGTGAGTCTGTAAGACAAAAAGACCAGGAGCCCAAGAGATGCAGTGTGAGGTAGGAATGGTAAGCTTCAGAAAATCAGACATAAAAGGGTCCCCCAAATCACCAGTTGCATCTCCTCCTTCCCCCAGCCAGTCCTAATAAGTTTAATTAGATGATTGATTATTTCAACTTAGTTTTCTATGCATAAATTTATGCTTGTGTCTTGTGTACCTTGGTCGTAATCCTATTCACCTATAACTGCTAGTTCTAGTTAAATACTCATCTCCTTCTCAGCTAAAAGATGCTTGTGGAACACACATAGTTCTCTCCAGGAGTGGACAAAGGGACTGATGTACCCTGATGGGGGAGGTGGGTAGTTGTTGGCAGGGCAGGAGCCCATCAGATGCTACCTGGAGGGAGTGCATGCACACCTGAGGTAAAACCAAGTCCTGCTACACACAGTCTTCACACTAGTCTCAGGAGAAATTCCTTTTGTCTTGTGTAAGAACAGGCTGTAGCATGAGAGACCAGACCCATGAATCCAGGTTATAGTCCCTCTCTGCTCTTATCACTTGAAAGTTTGTGTTCATTTTAGCATCTAATGTATATTTAGGAAATATGAATGATTTTCAGCCTGGATTTGGATTTCTGTGTTCTAAACTCTCCAAAAGACCTCCCACATCGATTTATTGATTTCTTTCATGCATTGTGGATTTACTAAGCACTGAGCATACACAAGGCACTGTGCTAGGTACTGGGTCTATGGGGGGAAGCAAGTCAGTTATAGTCTCTGCCTTCATGAGGTTACAGAACCCAAGAAAGAAAGGGTTCAAATCAATAAAGAAGAAGAGTAAACTTACTAATTGCAAGAAGAAAGGTGAAGATTGGACACCTGCACTCGGATTGTTCATTCACAGCTTGGGATTCTTCCAGGTTTTCCAATCAGAAAACATCACTGAAGGTCCTCCTTCAGAGCATTTAAAACCATACACATGAGATAAGAAGGGAGAATAAGGCTCATAGCAGGAATGAGAGCAATTCCTCTCCTGTGTGTGATGCTGGTAGAGAGAGGTATTTGGGCCAGGAAACCCTGAAGCAAAATTTCCTGTTTCTCTTTCTAGACTGAGATGAGTGTTTGCAACAGCACCAAAAAAGGTCAGTAACACAAATACCATCAGTGGGTAGTAAATAAACAAGAGCATTCTCTTTTGAGATAGCTTTTTAGTTTTAGTTAAGTGCAAAGGCTTTGCCCTCAGATATGTTCAGATTGGAATCCCAATCCTATCTCCTAGTAACCATGTGATCTTGGGGACATTGGGTAGTCACTCTGATAGTTCCTTATCTTTAGAATGCAGATAATAACTGTCTGCCTCTTGAAGTAAATAGAATTAAATGAGACGATTCATGTGAAGTATTTAGGACACTCTGATTTAAAGCACAGTGAGAGTTCAGTACATGGTAACTTCCATTAATTAACAATTATTCCACCCGTTCTACACACCTGGCTGTGGGTCTACCACCTGATCTAATGTTCTACTTGAGAACAAACGGAGCTCAGCTGGCTGTAGCTGTACCTCAGGAGTGCAGATCCACAGGCTGAATCTGACTCTTAAGGAACACCAAATCTACTCTTGTGCCAAATGCTCCTCTCTTGCCACTGGATAATAATGATAAAGATAAATTTGCCTAGCTAATCTCAGAATAGCCACGTGGAATGGAGTTTGAAGACTAGGAGGCAAACTGCATCACTTCTCTAATCACCATTACTCATTCTGAGTACATGTGCTTCCCTTTCAGGAGCCATCTAAATAGCTCAGGCCCAACCCAGCCCAGATCCAATGTAGTTCTGGTCCAACCTTGCCCAGATCCAACCCAGCCCAGTCCAAACCAGCCCAGATTCTAATCAGCCCAGGTACAACAGAGCCCAGATCCAATCCAGTCCAAGTTCAAATTTCATTCCTTTGTTTGAAGATTCATGAAACAAAGTGTAATGTAAGAGACTACACGTGAGATTACTGAAAATCACTTTGTTTTTCAGTGGCCTTGATTTTTCTTGTGGCTGGGTCTCTTAATACTCTGTCTTTCTCTTTGCTTCTGTTATTTCAGTATCACTCTGCTCTGGTGTGTTCCAGGACTTATTCTAAGTATATTGAAAAGCTTCTGCCCCACCTGTAGAGTTTTAAATTTTTATTTTTAATGGACACAACATAATTGCGCATATTTGAGAGGTAAGGATATTTTGAAACATGTATGTATGTGTGTAATGGTCAAGTGAGGGTAATTAGCAAATGTATCATGTCAAACATCACTTCCTTGTTCTGAGAACATTCAAAATCCTAAATAAGGTTAACTGTAGTTATGCTACTGTGCTATATAGAACACAGTAACACGGTCATCTTTTCTAATTGACACAAAAGGAAGGCAGAATCAATACTGGATCCAAAATATTAAAACTCTTCGCGTCATATAATCCTTTTCAGATACCTTAGCAGCAACTTACAGTGTCAGGAACACTGTCAGTTTGTGCTAGGAATATACATTTCACACTCAGTACAGGGTCACAAAATACTGCATAATTATACTTGGCAAAGAACATCATTCTAAGCTGAGAAAGACTTTTAAGTAAAGAAATTGCTTCTGAGCAGGCAAAAAGAAAAAGCAAAAAGAACATGGCTATGTCACCACTAACAACAGACATAAACTAGACACCTCTAGGCTGTGGTCAGTCACCTAAAAAGCCTCGTATGGCATTGTACCTGCAATCTAGCACAGTACCTGGGACATAACGGTGCTCTTTATATGAGGAAAGACTCCAATGAACCTTAATCACACTGCCAAAAGACATTATAAATAGAATCTCTACAGAAATTAAATGAAAATGTCTTCCATAGTGAAAATTTACAAGTACATATTTAGAATATATTTTCTTACAAGGTAAATAACTCAAACAACAAAAAGACAAAACAACCCAATTTTTAAAAATGGGCAAAAGACAAGACTAGATGTTTCTCCAAAGATGATATCCAAATGAAGAATAAGTGCTTAAAAATGTGTTCAACATTATGAATCATTATTGGAGTCTAAATAAAAGTCACTACTTCACTCTTATGAGATGGCTATATAAAAGCAAAAATGGAGAGAAAAGAAGTGGGATGGGTAAGCGTTGCCAAGGATGCCAAGAAATTGCAACTTTGTGCATTGTTACTGGGAACGTAAACTAATGGAGTGAATTATGCACTTTAGGTGTATGAATTATCTGATATGTGAACTATACTTCAATAAGGCTATTCAAAACTATTCATAACAAAATCTTTAAAATAATTACATAGTTGGTCTAGTATTTCTTTTCAGAATCTATCCAAATCATGCCTCTTCTCCACAAAATTATATAAGTATCATTGTTCATCAAAGTATAATTTATGATAGTCAAAGGTAGGAGTAGAAATTGGCTAGACCAATTATAATAAGAACAAAAATATGAGCATAATGTATGTAATTAAATTCATATTCTAATAGAATATTTAGCATGTGAAGAAAATGCTATGATGTACTGTTGATTGGAAAATTTAGAATGAAAAGTTGTGTATAAATGTAGATTCTGAATTCTTTAAAAAGACTATGCATAAAAATAAAAAGCCAGCAATAGGTCTTTTTAATTAAAGGACTACATACTACGTGATGAAACACAGCTTTAGGATCTAAATTCACTTAATCATCTCTAGAACCTCTGTTGTAAGCAATCTATTTTTCCCATTTTTTAAATGATTAAACTTAAACCCAGAAAGTTAAGATAACCTTTCCCACTTTCCTTAAACTAGTGTCACAAAACCAGGACTTGAAGCCAGGCAGGTTGATTACAGAGCTTCCGGTTTTATTATTAAATTGTTACTTGGCATAGAGGCATGGCTGAAGAAGTAGAGCACCTGCCTAGCAAGCACAAGGCCATGAGTTTAAGCCCTAGTACCACCAAAATAAATAAATAAATAAAAAGTTACTACTTGGGATACTAAATATTGAATTTTTTTCTTCTTCAGATTTTCTAAGTATTCTGAAATTTCTACAAAAAACTTTTATAAAAAATAAATGGAACATAACACCTTCAGATAAACTTTGTCATTGTGTGTTTACTTCTAGAAATGAATACATTTGTATACCAGTGCGATAAGCTCATCTGTACTTCAGCCTCCATTCCCAGGATATAAAACAGGACAACAGTTGAGGTTCCTCTTCTATATTATCTGGGAGAAATTCCTTAAAGCATTTTTAGGGACAGTTTAACATGTAATTCTCCCTTTCAACTGGAAAAATTAATAAAAGTTATGATTACTCATAAGCAAACTAACCGTTTTAGAGGATGTCAAAACTGCTTGTTGTGTTACTAAAACACTTGGTACTCTGACAATGTTGATGTTCACAGTAGCTCACAAAGTTGTAATACAGTTTTGATTAGCAAGAAGTGATAAGGTAGCACAGATGCTTATGTTCTAAACTCCAAGACACTTCTCCATTAGAACTACAGACGTCCAACAAGACATCTGAAAATGCTTAATGGCACATGGAGAAACACTATCAGGGTCACAGTGGAATGGGTCTTCAATCAAGTGCATGCCTTTCTACCTGTGACCATTACTTAAATCACTGAGCCTTTTGCCCTATACTTTTAAAGAGGGAAAATTATTTTGGCCCCCTAAAAATTTGAAGGTAACAGTATGCTGATGATCAAAAGCAGTACACAAAGAGTAAATGTCCCACTAACTTAAATTTTTTATATTGAAGCAGAAAGCAGGTAGCCAATCACAAAAGAGAGGAACTGTCATGGGCTGATGATGACTTTGAGGAAATAACCAAATAATTTTTTTATATTGTTCTTTACTCATTTATAAAGTAATAGACAGAATAACCAGAAAATTGCCAAGGTATGTATCAGCACCATTCCTTCAATCAGCAATTTATCAGATATATGCTATGAATAGGCACCAAGCTAAACACAAGAAGTCCACAAGTGACTACGGCAGAGATTTTTCTCTGAAACTCATAGTCCAGTGTGGAAGATAAGTATGTAAATGCATGCTGATAACCACATTCCATG